>NC_080189.1:71805602-73137745 GCF_030028045.1 Hippopotamus amphibius kiboko
ATCTCATTCAGATTCGACGGAGAAATCAAAAGCTTTACAGACAAGCAACAGCTAAGAGAATTCAGCACCACCAAACCAGCCCTACAACAAATGCTAAAGGAACTTCTCTAAGCGGGAAACATAAGAGAAGAAAAGGACCTACAGAAACAAAAATAAAACAATTAAGAAAAGGATAATAGGAACATACATATTGATAATGACCTTGAATGTAAATGGACAAAATGCACCAACCAGAAGACACAGACTGGCTGAATGGACACAAAAACAAGAGCCATATATATGCTGTCTACAAGAGACCCACTTCAGACCTAGGGACACATACAGATGGAAAGTGAGGGGATGGAAAAAGATATTATATGCAAATGGAAATCAAAAGAAAGCTGGAGTATCAATACTCTTGTCAGATAAAATAGACTTTAAAATAAAAAATGTTACAAGTGACAAGAAAGGACATTACATAAAGATCAAGGGATCCATCCAAGAAGAGGAGGTAACAATTATAAATATATATGCACCCAATATAGGAACACCTCAGTACAGAAGGCAAATGCTAACAACTATGAAAGAGGAAATGCAAGGCAGAAATAGAGACACAGGTGTAGAGAACAAACACATGGACACCAAGTGGGGAGAGCAGGGAGGGTTGGGGGGGAATGAATTGGGAGATTGGGACACCAAATTGTACACTCTAAATATATGCTGTTTATTGTCTGTTAACTGTATCTCAATGAAAGTTCTTAAAAAAAAATAAAAAAATAAAACAGGCAGTGGTAGTGGAGAACGCCTGATGAATTCAAAAAATATTTGAGTAGAAAAGATTATTTATGTTGATCAGGTATGGATAATAAAGGGGAAAGAGGAGTCAAATATCACTTTCGTGTTCTCCCCTGGCAGCATGGAACCAGATGTACTGGAGAAAGGGCAGTATAAGACAGCGAAATAGAGAGTACCAGCAGTAGTTACATATATGGTGGCAAGTTTAGAATAGATGTTTAGACTGGAGACAGACTTGTCACCATATAGGAAGCAAATAAAGTCCTGGGAAGGGAAAATATCGCCATTGAGAGTCCTGGAGAGGAAATAGAAGAGGGCCCAGGTGGGATTCTGGAGCACCAGCACCATTGCCCTTAATGTATCATGTTTTCTCCATTGGTTTATGGCTTGAAGGCAGTTCCTTACTTCTCGTTGACTAAAAACTGTTTTGGCATTTATTATGGCTTTACAAATATTTGCTGAATAAAGGTGTAAATGAGAAGTGATATGTCAACCTAATGATACTATAAAAACAGTGATTTCAATGTTATTTTAGATACATAAAGCCCTAAACAGTCTGGTAATTTCTTTAGCTGTTATGAAGTATATAATACTTAAGAATTTATGCTGCAGTATTATTGAGGCAAAGGGCTAGAGGAATAAGATACAAGCAGGTATCAGGCGTGGACCAGCCCTCAGTTAGCTTTATGCTGTGATATAACCAACAAGATATAAAGGATAAAAGTGTAAATAAAATTACAAAATTGGATTTCTTTGGTTCCGAATCACTGTTAAACAATAGCGGGAGATGGTAGCGGGATTTCAAAAAGGGAAATATCAAGGTGGTTTTAATAAGTTTAAATCAATTTCATGGAGCTGAAGGAAGAAAAAGATTGAAGTTCTGTTTGTTTCCCAAAGCCCTTGGATTCTACCTGAAAAGCTCTCTCTGATGATCAACATAACCAATGGTGAAGAAGTGGCAGTGAAGCTAGAATCATGAAAGCTAGGTATCCCCCACTGCTGTACCAGAGCAAACTTTAAGATTCTACAAGGTGCGTTTGACATCCCACATATAAAGTAAGACAAAGATTGTAAGTGCTACTTATGGATCTCCTTCCATCCATTCTCCAAGACCTCTCCAATTTCTGTTCTAGAAGGCTCACAGTGAAAAATACTTGCATTAGCTGATCAGATGATCTGTAGGATTGCATATGTGTATACAAAGAGTTTAAGACACAGTAAGCCAGATAACTTCCTAATTGGTAGTGGGTGTCACTGTTATTCCGTACTGATTTTGGTTTAGCCAGAAAGAATGGAAATGACAGGACAAGGCAGTACATACTCTACAGAGCAGATAATAATCTCTCTGGCACTACCTGACAAACCAGCATCAGTGAACATCTTGGTATTGAGCAGAGTTTCATAGATGACATAGTATCATTAGGATGCATGCAGACAAATGTTAATAGAACCAGCCTGTCCTGGTGAAGGCTGCAAAAAAGAAACAAATAGGAAAAGATTAGTGGAAGATGTCTATTCCTGATGAAGTTTCATATAAATTCCTGCAGAATTTCCCATGTACTTAAACTATTATTATAGGCTATACTTTGAAAAAAGTCTGTATTACGTGTATCCGAGACAGCTATTCCACATTTTTTTTTTAAATTAATTTCTACTGGAGTATAGTTGCTTTACAATGTTGTGTTAGTTTCTATTGAACAGCAAAGTGAATCAGCTATATGTATACATATATCCCCTCTTTTCTGCATTTCCTTCCCATTTAGGTCACCACAGAGTACTGAGTTCCCCAAGCTATACAGCAGGTTCTCATTAGTTATCTATTTTATATAGTATCAATAGTGTATATATGTCAATCCCAGTCTCCCAATTCATCCTACCACCACCCCTTGATGTCCATACATTTGTTCTCTACATCTGTGTCTCTTTTTCTGTTTTGCAAATACAGTCATCTATACGATTTTTCTAGATTGCACATATATGCATTAATATATGATATTTGTTTTTCTCTTTCTGACTTACTTCACCCTGTATGACAGTCTCTAGGTCCATCCACATCTCTACAAATGACCCAATTTCGTTCTTTTTTATGGCTGAGTAATAGTCCATTGTACATATATACCACATCTTCTTTACCCATTCCTCTGTTGATGGACATTTAGCTTGCTTCCATGTCCTGGCTGTTATAAATAGTGCTGCAATGAACATTGGGGTGCATGTGTCTTTTTGAATTATGATTTTCTCTGGGTATGTGTGCACAGTAGTGGGATTGCTGCGTCCTATGGTAGTTCTATTTTTAGTTTTTTAAGGAACCTCCCTCCATCCTGTTTTCCATATCCACATTCTTTTCTGAACCCTGAACTACTGAGAGGCCCACATATTTGACTGGTTGATATTAAAGCACAAAACAGCACAGCAGACAGCCTTTTCCCATGGGTGGAGTCTGCAGGCCCAAACTCTCACAGATTTCTGTGCAGGAAAGAAGGAACAAAAGAAGCTGAACAGCTGATCAGAGCAACATTTGTTTCTCCCAGATCTGGAAATTGTTGTTTATATGTGCACCTGCCAGTGGTTGTGGACAACCATTTTTTGGTATAAGAACTTAATTTCCATATAAACTGACTCTGGGCAGCACTGGTGATGCTATATCCCAAATATTATTGTAGCTGTTGTAACTGTGAATATTAACTGAGAAAGTTAAACATGGTTCCATTTTTTTTGTCACATTTTTTCAAGTTTCAACTTTTAACTAAATTGACATATACAAATTGGTGGCGAGATTGTGCCTATGCAATTTTTTTTTTATGTGAAAGCCTGTGCTTTGCATTACTCTGCTTCGGAATCTCATTCAGAGGAACAGCATGAACAGTCTTCAACTATTGTTGTGATAGTTGTAAATGGTCAAAATTTGCATTCTTAGAATTTTTCCATCATGAGGTTTGCAAGTTATTCACTTAAAACATTCTTAAAATGGATGGCTTCTTGTTTGTAAGCCAGCTGATAAAGAAGCCACCAAAGATTCCTGTTTGTGAACATATGAAAATTCTCTCTGCTTACCTGTGTTATAAGTAATAGCCTCTAAAGTGAAGAATTAAGAAACATGCCATGGCTACTTAGGGTACCCTTAGTACTTTGGTTTAACTCTAATGGTCTTGGTATTTAAAAAACATATTTATCAAAGAAATTTAGTTACAACTGAACAGGTAAGTATGTTGCTTAAATAAATAGAATTATCATAAACAGCTATATGAGCTTTTTATTTTGAAAGGGAAGCTATTTTGTTTCCATGTTTCTTAAAAAACTAAGAATTGTTTCTAAAAAATTGCATGAGTTGATAAACGCTAAACAAAAGAAGGAATAACTATCAAAGAATAAGAACGACACTGAGGAAAGAATGAGCAGAACTTTGTAAAATGATGATAAGACGAGTTAATATATTTATGTGGAAATGTTCTGACTGGGCGTTTGGTATTAGAACAATAATATAAATATAATATACCTATATGTTGGCATGTATTTGAAATCTCAGGCAAATAGAGTCCAAATAAAGTTATGAGATCTGTTAAGATAATAGAATTTGTTTATAACTAATGCTAATGATACTGTTATCATCAACTTCCTTCTAACTTACATATCACTGCCCACCTGTTCTAAGTAATTTGTAAGGAATTTGCGTGTTCCTAGACAAGAAACGTTGTGAACAGTAATGATTCCGTTTCCTCATTGTTAAAATTGGTTGTTATTTTCTCCTTGTAAATTGATTATTTCTGATTATGGTAATACAGCAGCTATGGACAATACCCTTTCTTTCACATTCTGTGATGTGCAAGTGACTGGATCTTGTTGAAACTCAGCCCTAGTATTGTGTTACTATTATTGCTCCTGGGGAGGCTTATTAGCCTGTCACAGAAGATGTAAGAAAAATCCATCATTCTTTTTGGAATATGATGAGACTTTGTTACCCACAATGCAATTAATGTTAAACATAGAAAGAATGGCTACGATATGATTATGATTAGCCAGAGATGAGCTATTGTCCAAGTAACAGGAACAAATCCAGCAGGCCAGAGATGACCTACACAGAACCGTCAGTTTGCTGATTGCCATTTCTCTCTGAGTTTGATGAAATATTCATGCCTTTGCTCTCCTCTCTGCAAGCACTATTGATTTCTTGTATAAACGCTGCTATATTTAGTCTAGACAAATGGAATGTGGATTGCTGCTGAATAAATTGGATGAAAGACTGGGATCTTGCCTGCCGCTTTCTCTCAGTCTTGGGCAATTATTTATAATCAAGAGCAGTTTTTGTAAGTTGAGGGTGATTTTTCACAATTTAGTGATTAGTCTCTGAACAAAGGCAAGCAGTTAGACACAATCATTTCTGTTGGGATAGCAGGTTAAGAAGTCAAATTACCCTTTGAGGCTTACACTAGCTGCTTTGGAGAGTTCTGGGACTCTTTTTTTCCTTATCTTTTTTGTTTTTTTCTTAGGGGGGAGGGTGGTTTGATGGTTATAATTTATGGATAATAAGAATGCCAGCAGCAAGAAACCCCAGGGTCACTTGAAATTTTACACTTTGTCTTTATAGGGTTAAATTTGTTTTTTGGGATGTCCATGTAAAAACTGAGGCTTTAGTTTGGCTTTTTTAATGTAAAAATGAAATATATCATTAACAGCCATTGCTCTTGGTTGGAATAATGCCAACTCTATAAATTTATGCTCAAAAATCTCATGTTACTCCAGAGCCTTAATTGAAAATTATACATTGGACTCTCTGACCAAGAGATCTTACAGGCCATCTTCCTCAGTTCCAAACTTGTCACAATTAACATTGTTCCTTTCGCAAGTATCATGTTTTAGAGGATATTATCCAGGGCTTCCCTGGTGGCACAGTCGTTAAGAATCCACCTGCCAGTGCAGAGGGCACGAGTTTGATCCCTTGGCCAGGAAGATCCCACAAGCTGCAGAGCAACTAAGCCCGTGCGTCGCAACTACTGAGCCTGCACTCTAGAGCCCACAAGCCGCAACTACAGAGCCCATGTGCTGCAACTACTGAAGCCCGCGCACCTAGAGCCCGTACTCTAGAAGAGAAGCCACTGCAATGAGAAGCCTGTGCACCACGACAAAGAGTAGCCCCAACTCACCACAACTAGAGAAAGCCTGCGCGCAGCAACAAAGACCCAATGCAGCCAAAAAAAATAAAATTATTTAATTAAAAAAAAAAAAGATATTGTCCACCAAACCAAACTATGGTTTATTAATAAATTGTTTTCCCATTTTCATTAAGGTGACATATACAGTACCATCAGTGCAAGCTCTTCAGATCTATACATTGAAAAACCACCAGTGTCAGCAACCAAAATTAATACCAGTTCCCCCACTCCACCTCTTCATGCCGACACACACATGTGCCTGTACACACATATGCCTGGATGTACACACAATTCAGATGATAAGCAAGACATTAACGTTTCAGTTAGTGTTTGAAGCATTAACTTCTATAGGCAGTATTCTTGTTAGGCTTTCTTGACTTGCTGAAAATTGCTCTTAAATCCGCATGGAATATTAACTTTGTAGTTTCCAACCTGGAATCTGCAAATTTAAGTTACTCAGAGTAGGAGTCAGAGCATTAGATACAATTTGTAAAATTATGGAAGAGTAGAAGGGGGAAAATTATTCATATTTCCACCCAAAATACAACTTTCTTTTGTTCTGTATCTCACCAGTCTTTGCTAATAGAATTCAGAGACTGAAACCATTAAATCTCCAGTAGAGTATATGCTCTATGGGGGCTAGAATGTTTTTGTCTTTTTGTTTCACTACCAAACCCAAACATCCAGAATCAACTTGGAAATTTAAGGTTCTCAATAAATGTATATTGACTAAATTATATTTAAAGAGTTATCATAGGGTATCTGTCATTTTTATTATTGTTCTTTCATTTAATTTTGTAACAGCATTTTTCATGTTCCCATAAATATTATTTTTAATGATTGCATATTTTTCCATGAAATGGGTGTGACATATTTTACTAGACATTTCCTTTGTGATTTCAATTAAAATAATAATACTTCAGTAAACACTATGACATTGAACTATTTCTTCCTCTGTTAGAATTATCTCCTTAAGATATATTCCAAGAGTTGTCAAACCTGAATCAAACGGTAGATATATTTAATGCCTCATGATACGTATCACCAAATTGTGATATCACATATCACTTTTTCAAAAGTTTTAAAGCAACTGGCAGTACCACTTGCAATATATAATTGTCTACTTGGTCATATGTTTACCCTATACAAGGGAACGTTGTACCTACACATGTGCATATGTGTGAATCACATATATGATATTTAATAGTTAGAAAAGTGATGCCTTATTTTGATTTAAAATTTACATTGCTTTACTAGTGAAGGTGGATTTTTTTTTAAGTTGGCTATATTTCTTTGCTTTCTTGTTTTAAAAATTTTCTAGAAGTTCTAGTGTTTTTATTTTCTAATATTTAATAGAAATCATATACAATTTTATTTTCATAGTTGCTCCATATTTTTGTTTGGTGAGCCCCACAGTACTGATGATTTATTTTAATACACAGGAAATTTCCTTTCTTATATAATCTTTTTTTTTAAGTATTTATTGAGGGATTACTGTATGTTGTCACTCTTTGTGAATGAATTATCTCACTTAATCCTTTTAACAACTCTATGTTGTTACTGTTAATGGTAATTATCTCCATTTTACACATAAGGGAACTGAGACCCAGAGAACTTGAATAACACACTCAGGGTAACACAGTTACCCTGAAGGTAATACATCCTTTTAAAAGTTATGGGAATAGTCATTTAGATTTAGAGTAGAGGTTGAAAATTGGCAGCCTGCATGTCAAAGTCGATTTATAGAAGTATTTGTTTTTTGGGTTCCAGTAGTTTTTAAGTTTTTACAATTATTTTAAATTGAAAATTAGGTGACTTCTTTCTACACTGGGTCTTTATTTTCTTTCTACTCACCATTTGCCACATTTTAGCATGCAGATTTGCACTTTTTCTTTGCTAGGTCCAATAGCCCTACAAATACATTATTTTAAAAGCTTTACTTCTTAAGGAATATATGTTGGAGTATATCTTCTGACTCTGATTACAAACAAAAATGGTTGCAAGCGTACAAATTTAGTTGTGTTAGATGTTCTCTAATATAACGTGACATCTTTTCATCAATAGAGTTGCATTTTGTTGTCCTAAGTTGACTTACAGTTGGTCAGTGGTCCAGTAGAATAAGTTTTATGAACAACTTTGATGCCCATGAATCTTTGGAGTCATCTCTTTGAGAAAGGGAAATGTGGAAGATTTTACAGCCAAGTATAAATTGCTGGCTGAAGATTAGCATGTGGTTCATTTTAGCAAACCTGATATACAGAAGACCTTCTATCATCCTTGTGAAATAAAGGGCTAGATTTGTTGACGTAAAATTTGTGTAATGGGGTATAGTGTCTTTCACTTTTCATTTGTTTCCAAGTCAATGTGCTAATTTTCTATCCTCTATCACCCCTCCTTTTCCTTTCTGTCTCCAGTCGATGTGAAGTCAGAGGTTCCTGTGGGCCTGGAGCCCATCTCACCTTTAGACCTAAGGACAGACCTCAGGATGATGATGCCCGTGGTGGACCCTGTAGTCCGTGAGAAGCAACTGCAGCAGGAGTTACTCCTCATCCAGCAACAGCAGCAAATCCAGAAGCAGCTCTTGATTGCAGAGTTTCAGAAACAGCATGAGAACTTGACACGGCAGCACCAGGCTCAGCTTCAGGAGCACATCAAGGTAGCAAATGTTTCTTTGTCTCTGACCATTGACTCAGGGAGCCTGCACCATAATATGGGCATAAGAGGGAGCACTGAGGGAATGTTTCACTGTGAAAAGATATAGATGCATGGCTGGGAGGAAACTGGTTGTACTAGTGAAAACCTTGGGTAAGTAAAAGAAATCCCGGCAAAAAACCTGCTTTGCTTCTTGGAAAGGAGCCTCTACCACTCTTTTATCCTTTAGTTTACAGCATCAATGGTAGGGAATAGTAACTTCCCACCCTTTTTAAGATTCTATTCTACATAATTTTGTCCATTTACCCCATCTACTCTCCATCAAGAAGAACCATGAGCCTTATATTTCTAAGAACAAATGTATGGATACCAAGGGAGAAAGGAGGTGGGGTGGTGGGAGGAATTGGGAGATTGGAGTTGACACATATACACTACTGATACTATGTATAAATAGATAACTAATGAGAACATACTGTATGGCACAGGGAACTCTACTTAATGCGCTGTGGTGACAAATGGGAACGAAATCCAAAAAAAAGAGGGGATATATGTATATGTATAGCTGTACTGTAGAAACTAATACAACATTGTAAATCAACTATACTCCAATAAAAATTAATTTAAAAAAAAGAATCTGCATATACTATTTACTGGAGAGGATAAATTAATCACTTTATGTGAAGAGGGAGACTTTTTTAAATTTTTTATTTTTGTCTTTGGTCTATAAGTAGATGTTCTGAGTATTCCCTGATCTTCCTTATGGAAAAGACCTCATAATGTATACATTCAAAATAATAACATAAGAAAAGCTCAACAGAATTATATATGAAAAAACTGGTACAGATATTTTCAATGTTTTTATTTAAGCCTAATAGACTAGATAAGAATTTATTGAAAGAATTTGGAAGTTGACAATTTGAGACCCAAGTTGTTTAAATTATTCTAAGAGAAATATGTCCATATCCCAGAATTTTTTGTGATGGACTGTTTTATTATCAGATCATTCTAGATGTGTCCGTGTATCTCTTTATTCTCTTATATCCTCAGAAATATTACTTCAGCTTTATTCGTAAGATGTCTTTTGACTTCTTGACAAAGATATTTAAAAGAAAGCTATTTTGGTCTGACTTAGTAGATGTTTAATTTGAATTTATTATGACAGTAATATAAAGCAGCATATATTTATAATAAGAAGTCCGTTTTTAGGTGCAGTGCCTTCAAACATGACTTAAAAATATGTTAATTTATTAATACAATAAAGTATATGTTATATTATTTCATATTTTATTATATTGTATTATAGGCACTTAATCTTTTACTCCCTTGCATATCAAGTACAAGCACCTTTATGAGGTTAATATAGATAATGAATCTATGTTAATATAAAATAATTTTACCACATTGATATTACAGTGTCTGAGAAGGTAAAAATGCTTTTTTTTCCTATGCTCCTTGTTTAATAATATTTCCCTAGCTGGAAGGCACATTTTATCTTATTTTCAAAAAAAGGCTCTTTGATCCCTGATATAAAATGTAGTATTTTTTTCCTTTAACTAATGAACTTGACTAAAAGAGCTCTTACAATTACTGATCTATAAGATACCTTAAAAATGAGTGAGGATTTTGTTTTAAGTCCCATATGGAATCATGACTATATTTTGCAGCATAGGAAAACTTCATTTAGTTTATAGACTTATTTTTGAATGATTCGGGAACATTATTTCCGTTTGACCTTTGAAACAATAACATTGATGTCTAGATTCCTTTCTTCATTCATTCTAGGCATGCTAAGATGGCAATAACAAATGAGTAAAATTTATATTGTTCACCATACTTTAAGATTTAAGTTACTCTCTGGTTTGTTTTGCTGTGGTGTGCAAGTCATGTTGCCCTGAATATAGGGCAATACTGATAAATTACAGCTTTAGGTACATCTTTTCATTTGTGTTTAATGCCTTTTGTAGTTGTAAAGATCAGTATAAAATTTTTTAAAGTAATTAATTGTTTCATTTTACTGAAAAGTTAATAGTAGCAAATAGGTAATTGTTACCTTGCCCCAAACAGGGTAGCATATAGCAGGTTTACTGATGTCTGGAAAATATTGAAAAAGGGGAGGGAGAAAAATGATTCTGAGATAGCTAAAAGAAAAAAGCTTTTGGAATGATTTTTCCAGAGTAATAAGTTGCTTTTTCAGAAACTAAAGACATACTTAAAATTTCCTTTTAAGTTTAGGAAGATTTTTTTTTTTAAATCTTTTTAAATTTTTAAATGTTTTAAAATTTTTTTAATTTTATTGTTTTATATTTTTTTATGGATAGGGCTAAAAGTTGATGCTTTTAACATTCATTTAGATTTTAGCAACATTTTTATGAGGAAGACAGCGTAATGCTTTACTTACATTAGTGTTTTGAATCTGGCTTCTATAATCAACATCTGTTGAATTAGATGCTGTTATCTCAGTTTTCCACCTGGTAATCTGAGGCAGAGAGAAACACTGTCACTTGCCCAAGGCCACACAGCCAGTAAGTGGGTGCTCCAGGATTTGTAATCTTGCCTTGACTGCCTCCAAAGCTACTACTTCATTCTGCCTCTGTCTTGAACTGGCACATCTGAAACTGGAGGTGTAGAGTTTTGATTCTTTTTTTTTTAACCTCATTCCTGCGATCTTGGGTAATGAATAGTAGCTGTGGAAATTAAATTGTGTGCTTTTCTAGATTCCTAAAAGAGATTAATATTCAATTCCACTGGGGCTTTGGGAGAAGCAATAAATTAATTTGGCCAACCCCAATATTTAAGGCAAAGTTTGAGCAGAATTATAAAAATTTTCAGTTAAAATGGAGTATCTAAAAACACTATTAAGAGACTGGCGGATCAGATCCAATGCCAAAGATCGCAATATGAAAGGTAACCAGAAATGCTTCTAATAACCATGTCCTTCTGGGATGAGTAAAGCTATCATGTTTGAGATGCAGGGCTGGCTTCCTGTTGCTCCACAGTGACTGTGATGCCATTCCACATAACATTTAATTTTTGTTCTGTTACTTTGCAGTGTAAATTTCAGAATTTTAAGCACCTGTCTCATATAAGCAGGAAATTACACTAACTTCATTAGTATTAAGAGTTTAAAATAGTAATAATAAGCAAAATTAGTATTGTTCAAACTTACAACCTAAATTTCATATGCAATTATGAATGTGATGCATGAGGCAGATTATTTCTCTGTCTTATATATGAGGAACCAATGCTCTGAGTAGCTTGGTAAATTGTCTAGATCGCGTGTCTAGTTATGTCAGAGCCTAGTAGAACTCTATCTTGAGTTATTCCACAGTGGGCACATTTATGATTATTCCTAGATACCTATTTCTCAGCCTGAAAAAATTGATCTCTCAAAATGATTATTAAGAATGCTTTATATTCATGTTGTACATTATTTGGAAGTGAATTCAAGGGATTCAGACAGCCAAACAAAAGTACATCAAAGTATAGTCTTATGGAAGTGATTTCTTCTTGACCAGGCTTTAATATGAAGGGTTTTGTGTGCTGAGTGAACTAATTAGACTTTGCTATTTTGAAAGAAGAGCGTGTTATAGAGATTGCATTCATCTATTGAAAACCTTCTCTGTGAAATTTTTAGCCTTCATTTTATTTCACATAGATTTCCCTCAAATTAACTCATATCTCACTATTCTATTCAGTTTATGTTCACACCATTTCTCAGGATAAGAAGTGAAGATTTCAATTGTTATGTTGCAAGGGACTTGGTAAAATAGACTTCTGGGAAGTTCCTGCCTTTCTTTGCCTGTATCATATATTTCAGATGCACAAAGAAAAGTTACTCAAGGAACTGAAGATCTGAGTGAATTTGGTAATATTCTGATAGGACGGTATAGGTGATGAAGCTGCCTAAAAACTTGCTTGTTAATGACATTAAGGCCATTTATGGCATTAGTTGCTTGTCTTTAGATTTCAATAATATACCAAAAAATGGGTAAAATGTAAAGTAAATACAAAAAATTTCCAAAAGCTCATACATTTCAGTTTCGGTCATTGATGACTGTGAAGACTAAAGAAATTGCACACTCTCATGTCTTTCTCTTCTCGCAAGTTGCAACAGGAACTACTAGCCATAAAACAGCAACAAGAACTGCTAGAAAAGGAGCAGAAACTGGAGCAGCAGAGGCAAGAACAGGAAGTAGAGAGGCACCGCAGAGAACAGCAGCTTCCTCCTCTCAGAGGCAAAGATAGAGGACGAGAAAGTAAGAGGCACCAGGGTAAAAGATGGATCTCTTCCCTCATCTTTAGCTGATCGTCATTCAGAAAGGAGCCTGATAAAGAGTGGAATTAAACTTGTCAAAATTGTCTGTGTTTAAGTAAAAGAATAAATTATGGACCTAAATGTAAAGCTTTTACATTCACGTATCAGCTCTCTGCATTCAGTCTTCAAGCATCTCCAGAAGTAAACATAGCATTGTTTGGCAAAGATGCTAATTTCTATTGTTTTGAACCTTAAAAATAACGTTATACTAAGACAATATAGCTATGCCATTGTGTTTAATAATAAACTTACTTCCACATTACTCCACCATATCTTCCTTCTGCTCAAGTAATAATTGCTCTTTAATAAGTCAAGCCTTGTCTCATTTAGTTTTCAAGTACCCAGACTTTGAAAAGATTTAAGGCAGAACTTTTGTTGAAAAAAGAAAAAAGAAAAAAAGAAAAAAAAGAAAAAACTATCCACAAGAGGGAGACAGATCCAAATAATTCCCCTGTATGAGGTCAGTTCAAAATCAGGTGGTAGCAAGGTTTAAAATGTGATGACTTAAACGGGAATTGTCAGCAATATTTATTTGTTTAATGCTCAAAAGAGCTTTTTAAAAAAGTTTTTCAAACTAGCAATTCGGAAGAGCTCATTTTAATGTGTTTAATCACTTATATGATCTCCCAAGATTCTTGACTTTTAAAAAGCAGTGTTTTGTTTCTCAGCAGTATTTTTTAAAGCTTAGGAAAAAATTAGTATTAATTCTGGGAATCCCCTTTCTGCAAAAGCAATTAAAGAAATCATCGAAGGTCTTTTAAAAATTGGCAGTTGAAGCAGTAGTTACAGAATGTTGCTATGTGATTTTCTAAAGCCTGTTTAGACTCTGGTTTCTTCTTTTAATAGGAAAACATGTGCTGTGACGAGTGGTGTTACTTCTTAATTTTTGCTAAATATTCCAGAGGCATGAAAAGACAGAACCCCAAGTCGCCATCTGTTTCTGTATGTGTGTGTGTTTCAGGGGCAGTGGCAAGTACAGAAGTAAAGCAGAAGCTTCAAGAATTCCTGTTGAGTAAATCAGCAACAAAAGACACTCCAACTAATGGAAAAAATCATTCCGTGAGCCGCCATCCCAAGCTCTGGTACACGTATGTGCAGTGTTTGTCTTTTTTCATTCCCAGCGGTAAAGATCGCAAGTTCTCAATTCAGCCGACCTGGGCACAAATCCCTGGGCTGCCAAGTTCTCAGCTATATGACTGTGGGCAAGTTCGTCAAATTCTGTGAGGCTTTTTTTTTCCTCTGTAAAAAGAGGACAGTAATAGTACCTGCCCTCTAGGGTTTCTGAGAAGGTCCTGTGAAATAATGTGGTAAAGTATATAACAGAGAGCAGCTCTTAAATAAATGTTAGCAAGTATCATCTTGAGGGCTAGAAAGTATTATACATGTTCTTTGCCAAATGAATAACTGACAGATGTAGGGTGGGGCATAGAAATTAATTCATATTTTGCATTTTTCTATTCTCAGATGGTGCATCTGATATCTTTACAGTAATTTCTGAAGATTTGGCTGGTTGATATTTTATTTTACTTGGCTTGAAATAAGGTGGAAATCTGAATTATTTTTAAAAGTCCAGAAGATTTTTGACGTAATTAAAAGGGGGGGGGGCGGAGACAAGGGAGGGAAGAGAAGAAAAGAAAAGTAACTAACTGATACATCTAAGTCTTCAGGGACTAGTTTACCCCTACCCACCTCATCTCATTTCTTCCCACCCTGTAAAATGAGAATAGATTGGTTTTTAACACACACACTAACATAACACACTGTGGTATTATAGTTTTTTATGCAACCATGTTTCTCAAAGTCCAGTAAAGAGATACTATGCAACACACAATTCTTCCTTCTATAAAGTATGAAGAAGGTGATATTTTTAAAAATCAGGAGAAAAGCTAATCGTCAAAGCATATTTGGGTAATAGATTAATAGATCATAGCCTCATCTCATATTTAAAAAATATGTTTAGGAATTTACACTTACATGTTTTTTAATCACATCATAAGGATAAGGGAGTAAATACTTGATTATTTGATACTCTGTTATATTGACATTTCAAGCATGCCAGGAGTTCTATTTAAAGAGTTATTGTCCTTATGATTCTGTCTTATAAGTAATTTCCCTTCTCTGCATCCAAAAAAAAAAAAGATGAGGCAGATTCCAGAATGCTATATAAATATTTTTAATGGTTTATGCAATTTCTATCATGCATGTCAATTGACTTGAGAAACCAGCCCCTGAAGAAAATTTTCACATGTTCAATCAACATCAAAAAGTATTGGAAAAGAAATTCCTTTTTGTTATTTAAAATTACATACATAATTTATAACTAATTCATATTCCAAGTTAAAGCCTGTTTGAAGAAAAGATAATACCTTTTTTTTTTTTTAAATGGAAACAACTACATGCAAACAACTTGTCAGCTGAAAATTCTTTAGCTATTCTCTTGGGTATTTTCGACATGGCTCTCAAATGTTACTTAGCAGTCCTTTTTGTAGTGAACTGAACTTCAATAGGGTCCAACTCCTGGACTGCCATAAGTCATTAATTTATGAAACCTGACCTAAATATTTTTTTGCCAGTTACGGCTAGATAAACTATCCTTACACTAGTTAATTTTTGAAAATGTTGATTCAAATAAATAATATTGGTAGAATCATCATGGTGGTGATACTATGCCCTATCTATTGTTTTCTTCATGTATAATGATTATAGATGTTTATATCCACTGGGTAGTCTATGTTCAGCCCTAAACTATTTTCCAGTATCACAATTACATCTCTTTTACTGCATTAATGCAGTAAAGACAAAAGATTTTAAAAGATCAGTTTCATATTGAAGAAGGATGTGTCTCCAGCTTTTACCTTGAAACTGCTAGAAGTCAGGAGACCTGAGGCTATTTGCACAGTACTGTCTCTCTAGTAGAAAGGCACCCTAATGCACTCTCATGTACTACCTAGCAATTTTTTTAAAAATGAAGTCCTTCTGTATGTTTACTGTTACCTTGATTGTTCTACATTGTTGACTGAAAAGGATTTGGATGATGACTTTTCCACTAATTTGGCTCTTAAGAAAACATACACAGTAATCTCAGGTATCAAAACTTGGGCTCTTGGTAAATTCTCTATTTTAGTGAAGCAAGCTTTTCTATGTGACTTTGTGACCAAACGCACAGTGGGCGTTCTTGGACATCCTGCATCATTCCATACCATACTGCTAAAGTGAACCTGGTTACATGAGGCTGTGGTTTGTACACACTAAAAAAGAAAGAACATAAACACAGCTGAGACACGTGTTCCAGCATGTGCAACCGATTATTGCTGACCAATGTGCAGTAAAACTCCAGGGCAAATGGTGAACCCTCTTTTTCTTTTGTAGGGCTGCCCACCACACGTCATTGGATCAAAGCTCTCCACCCCTGAGTGGAACGTCTCCATCCTACAAATACACATTACCAGGAGCGCAAGATGCAAAGGATGATTTCCCTCTTCGAAAAACTGGTAAGTCAGTTTCACAAGAAGACTCCACTTGTTCTTCCGTAACGTTCCTCTAGCTTTATTTTGCTGTACCTCTAGAGGAACGTCAAAGAATTTGAATCAGAGCTGTTAGGCTGTCCCCACCTCTGCTCTCAGCATAAGATGTGCGCACGCGCGTGCAGACACACACACACACACACACACACACACACTCTCACACACTCTCTCTCCTATTTCTACATCAGTTCATTCAGTATATTATCCAAGTAGCTTTTTTAATTTAAAGGTTAATCACTTTTGGGTTTTAAACAAATTATTTTCTTATTAGCAATAAAGAGGAGAATTAAAGAAAATAGAAATTTGATTTCTCAGAAAATTTAAATCTCTATTAATGAGGAGCTCTGTAATTTCCTCCATTTATCTGATTTTCTATTGAGCCTCAGCTATTTACTACAAAAATGGAAGCAATCATCTTCTTTTTCCTTACACTTTTAAAAACCTTACATTTTAATTGTTTACTAAAGCAGATAAGGCCAAGGCTAGCTTCTGAGTAAGTGACATGCCTAGAGTCTTACAGATTATAAGAGAACTCATCCTGAAGCTTTGTAGTTAATAGTCTCAGGCAATTGTATTAAAATTTGCTTAGGGGAACTGGGACAATGAATCTGGAATAAATTTGGAATTTAGTAAACAGCTCTATGGCTTTAAGGTCTGTATTTGATTTTCCATATTCCTTTTTAGCCCTCTGATATGTACGTATTTAATGTGTTATATGCTTTTACCTCGATAATAAATATATTTAAACTTTAGCTAGTATAAGCATAAATAGCAATTGTATACATGTCCTAAATCGTTTGAGATTTTCTAAATATAGTTCTTTAGAGAACTTGTAAATGAAAAAAAATTTCATAACCACAATTGATGTGAAAAGATATTCAGAGCAGATAGTTTGGTCCATTGTATTTTACTCAGATCTACTTGAAGAAGTATAGGTCTATGTAATTTGTATATAAATCTACAGAGCGAAAATGATTTCCAATAATTATATTCATTTTCCCAAGCAATTTTGAATAATTAAAATGGATATAGATTGTAAAAACACATGCTGAAGCTATTTTCTGTCATGTAATTTACTTCTAGCATAATGAAGATTTAAAAATAAAATCAATCATGAGTAAAAATTTATTCTGTCATCCAGCCCGTATCGTACCATGCACTGAGGAAGGATGGCCAAGTATTGCAAAGCAATTTGTGCCTTCTTATTTTAATAGCCCAAAGATTTTCACATTTCTACCGTTAAGATACTTATAAAATACTTCCATAGAAGGCTATGCAAAGGAAAGAATGAGTTTTATGTACTGCATGAGAATTTCACACTGTTATCTACAAATCAGATTGCCTTTCATATAAATAAACTTCTCTGGGATAAAAGGAACAAAGCAAAGAGTGAGCCTCCACATATTTCCAAAGTGTGGCATATAGTTTATGAAAGTTGATCCATAAAGGACATGAATTTTAGAATGTGGGAACTTTGATCTGCAGCCTTGACATTTAGTTGCACCAATGGCATGTGTAGGAACTATTGACAGAGATTATGTGAATATTGCCCCAGGTCTTAGGGCAGTGACTGGCATTCAAGAGCCTAAGGAGTCACTAAAAGGAAAGAAAACACAAGTCCCCTTATGGCAGGAGGTTACTGATGAGTGATATAGTTACATTCAGGGAGAAAGACTTCTACCCTGCTGTGCACACAGCCTTTGAATTTATTCTTACCACTGAGAGATTGAAAACTGACTGCAGAACTGACACTGACATTGAAAAGTAGTGGCATTTGGAACCAGTAAGTATCCAGAAAGCAAATTTGATCTTTTTCAATACTTAAGGACAAGTACTAAAAATCCATACTTTGTGTCCCACTGTTTCCATGAGAACAGCTTAGGATTTTTCCTCTAAAGAATGAGTAGCAAGCTGTTAATTTATTCTTGTAGAATTTCTCAGTCCACAACAAAGTTCAACGAGAAATCCTGCTTATGATATACGTTACAAAATTTAATTCAAATCTGTACGAACATGAAACATCCTCTGTATCTCTTTATGCGATATACCATAATAGTGAAAACTAACAGCCCTTGTCTCTTCCAGTGGTGCATTTTCTGTATTGGCCCAGTATGTTAAATTTCTTCCCTTTATATCGAATATCTGATATTTATGAAGTGTCAGGCTGCTGATCTGTAAAACCAAACATTTTCAAACATTGTACCAATAAAGTTCTTGAACAGCCGTTAATACTTTTATATCTCTATAGGGATTTCAAAATATTCCTTAATTCAATTCCCATTGTCTAAGAAAAGTATGATATAATTAAATACAGACGTTTTCTACACATTATCTAAAATAGAGGTATCCTTTGTTAATTACAAATAGGCAAAACTCTTCCAAATTTTGTAAATATAATCCATTTGGTGTATTTCCAATTCATTGTGAGAAAGTTTAGGTGTATATTTGCATTAAATAGAAGAGCATTGAAATACAGTCAAATAATAATTTTTACTTCAGCATTTGTTGTATTTTAGTGACTTAATAGTTATTACAAAAAAGGAAACAATAAAATATTATCATAGTTAAACATATGTGATGACTATAATGGGTAACTGTTTAAGATAATTTTCACATAAAGCTTCATCATAGTTAATGAAATCTAGAGGAGTGGCATTGATCATATAGTGTAAATACCAGGACAGCTATAATAGAGTCTAGCTTTTCTTTTGGGGCCTGATTATCACTCTCTGAGGTCTACTTGCATTTCATTGAATTCAATCTTAGATTTAAAAGAAGTTGTTAAATGTATTCTATCTTTTGATCTGCACATAATACTAAATACTTTCCATTTCTTTTCAACTATATCAGTACTGAATTGCCAATATGCGTTAGCAAGATTTAAGGGAGTAAAGCTGGAACCAAAGTAAGAAAAGTTCTAATGACCTTAAAATGATTAAAGTGGCCCCAGGGGTGTTCTGTAAGCAGTGAGGAGAATTTGGAACCTCTCTTGACCTCTTAGGACTCAGCCAGACAGTGACAGCCTAGGAACAGTCAACCACAGAACTCTCATTTGCCTGCAGAAATCTGACCTTTGTCATGCAAAGTGGACCTTTACTTCCTTCCCCTAAGGAGAATCATAGTTGCTCATGGCATTTGGGCTTTTTGGAAATCTCAGAGTAATATGAATAGTTAGCTCTTATCAGGCCCATTCTTAATTCATGTTGCTTTTAAATGTCTTTTGCTCCTTTCAAAACAATGAATGAATGTCAAAGGCTTTCATAATTGGTTGTGAAGCTGTTGCAGTTGAGAATAAAATAACTTTTTTAATTTTTATATTTATTGCCCACACTTAAAGTAGCACTTCGTTTTAGAATTACCCTCTGTGATTGCTTTTGTTCCAAAACACAAGAATTTGTTGATTCTGAAATTTGGATTATTTCACTGAATTTTAGGTTTTGGTTGCAAATTATATCATGCTGTAGTAGGTGATTTTTTTCTCTAATATAATACTCTGCTGGACTGATAATAAGCTATAAAATAGGAAAATGAAGCTTCTGGGTCCAGGTACTTTTGAAATAGTACATATTTCTCACAAAGATACTACACGCGGTGACTTTGAAGTGACCTTCAAAACCATTTGAATTGGATTCTGTTCCAATGAGTGTGTGCATATGTTTCATAAAATATTATGGTAAAAAAATTCTAGAGGTTTTATGCTGCATTATATTATTGGGGTCTTACCCAGTGAATTTTGCCTTTCTTTACAGTCTTTCCATTTAATACTTCTCAACAAAGTGAGCTGGCTGGCTAGATTAACCTCTTAAAGAACACAAGCCATATAAAGCTAAAGCTTGGCTTGGGGCTAATAGGACTGTTCCAGCCCCACTGAAATATTCATTTTAATGGTCAGCAACACTAGAATAGGACTCAAACAGGGAAGGGGTCCAAACATAAGTTAAGGTTTTGGAAGGCCAATGTCATTTTCCACACTGAGTAATTGGAAAGAAGGCAGAGATGAGGTATTTAACTTTATAAATCTCCCTCAGTATAGCGGTTAGTTACGTTGTGGTACCTTGGTGACCTTTTCAAATTATTATAATCCAGAATTAGTACACGGAGATTTTTAAACAATGTTTTAACATCTCTCTTGCTCTCTTTCTCTCTCTCTCTCTAACTCTGTGTCTTCTCATAATACACAAGTACATGTGCATGTGCACATGTGGACATGCACACACATTTCTGCACAGATAGCAGTTGTTTTTATAAAAATATTCACTTAGAATCTTATTCCAGATTGAACAAAATTGGAGTATTTTTATATATTCTAGTACTTTTAGTTCCATTGTAGAGGCCCCTCTTGCTTAAAATTATTGAAATACACTCTTTGTGATACGCTAGTTTTCCCAGAATTGGGAAGCATTGTGACACAGTAACACGGGCTTTGAATCCACCTACCGGCTTGAACTCTGGATCCTCAGTCTTGGGAAATTTACTTAACCCCTTTAAGTTGTGATTCTCTCATCTGTAAAATGGGAATAATTATTGTACTTGGCTCATACAGTTATTTTGAGGATTCAATTAAATAATACATGTCATGCACTTAGGATCATACCTAGGACTTAGGAATGGCTTAGTAAATCTTACCTTTGCTTTCTAGTTGATAAGGAATTGAGGTTCATTTATTTTCATCAGTGAAAACTAAATTGCTTATTGTTGTGGGAAGTCTTTTTAAAGACTTGTATTCTGCCACCTTATCGATAAAATGAGAAAACTGAGGAGAAAGTGATAAATGTTTTCACTTTAATCTCTCGCCACTTGCAGTGCTAATGTCAAGATGGGAATAAAGGTCTTTGTTAACTTTGCATATTTGCTGGCATGTGGGAGCATAGTATGGTGTCCAAAAGTAGCGGCAGATTTGTTTGTTTCCTTCACCATAGGAGAAGCTCTTGCTGATGCTCGGCCCTCACTAGGGCCAAACAGAGTTTTAATTTCTGTCATTGACTTCACTTTTATATGAGTAGACTTTAATTTTTAGAACGGTTTTAGATTCACAGAAAAATTGACCCATGGTATAGACAGTTCCCATGTTACTCTTCCCTCTCTCCTGTAGTCTCTGCTCTTGTGAACATCTTGCATTAGTGTGGTACATTTGGTACAATTAATGAATGACTGTCAATACATGATTATGAATGTAGCCCATAATTTACATTAAGGTTTCTCTTTGTGTTGTAATGTTCTATTGATTTTGACAAATGCATATGTCGTATTATGTACCCACCATCACAATATAATGCAGAAGAGTTTCACTGCCCTAAAAATCCTATGTGCTCATTCTGTTCATCCCTCCCTCTATCAGCCTCTGGTAACTACTTATATTTTTATTGTCTCTATGGTTTTGCCTTCTGCAGAATGTCATATATTTGGAATCATATAGTATGTAGCCTTTTCAGACTTGCTTCTTTCACTTGGTGATATGCATTTAAGATCCCTCCATGTCTTTTTGTGGCTTGAAAGCTCTTTTTAGCACTGAATAATACTACATTATATGGGAGAAGTGACAGCTTGTTTAACCATTTACCTATTGAAAGGGGTCTTGGTTCCTTCCAAGTTTTAGCAATTATGAAAAAGTGGCCCTAAATATTCACATGTAGGTTTTTGTGTGGATGTAGGTTTTCAGCTCAATTAGGTAGAAGCCTAGGATTGCAACAGCTGGATTTTATGGTAGGACTATGTTTAGTTTTATAAGACTGCCAAATTGTCTTCTAAAGTGGCTGTACTATTTTGCATGCCCACCAGTAGTGGATCAGAGTTCCTATTACTCACCAGCAGTTGGTATTTTCAGTTTAACATTTTGGATTTTAACCATTTTAATAGGTATATAATGGCTTTTCATTGTGGTTTTAATTTGTAATTTCCCAGTGTTAGCGTGATATATCTTTATTCATCCCTTTACTTTTAATCTATCTGTCTTTATATTTTAAATGGTTTTCTTATAGACAACATATAGTTGGGTCATTTTTTCTTAATCCACTCTGACAGTCTCTTAATTAGTATTTAAACCAGTCACATTTAGAGTGGTTATGGATATAGTTGGATCAATATCTACCATGTTTGTAACTGTTTTGTTTTTTTTTTAATTTTTTTATTAATTTTCTTTATTCATTTATTTGCTGTGCTGGATTTTCGTTGCTGTGCGTGGACTTTCTCTAGTTGCGGTGAGTGGGGGCTACTCCTCTTGCCATGCACGGGCGTCTCATTGCAATTCCTTCTCTTCTTGCAGAGCACAGGCTCTAGGTGCGCAGGCTTCAGTAGTTGTGGCACATGGGCTCAAGAGTTGTGGCTCACGGGCTCTAGAGCGCAGGCTCTATAGTTGTGTTGCATGGGCTTAGTTTGCTCCGCGGCATGTGGGATCTTCCCGGCCCAGGGCTCGAACCCGCGAGCCCTGCATTGGCAGGAAGATTCCTTTTATTTTTTTTTAGAAATTTTATTGAAATACAGTTAACAGACAATAAACAGCATATATTTAGAGTGTACAATTTGGTATCCCAATCTCCCAATTCATTCCCCACTTTCCCCACTTGGTATCCATGTGTTTGTTTTCTACACCTGTGTCTCTATTTCTGCCTTGCATTTCCTCTTTCATAGCTGTTAGCATTTACCTTATGTATTGAGGTGTTCCTATATTGGGTGCATATATATTTATAATTGTTATCTCCTCTTCTTGGATTGATCCCTTGATCTTTATGTAATGTCCTTTCTTGTCACTTGTAACATTTTTTATTTTAAAGTCTATTTTATCTGACATGAGTATCGCTATTCCAGCTTTCTTTTGATTTCCATTTGCATGGAATATCTTTTCCCATCCCCTCACTTTCAGTGTGTATAAGTCCCTAGGTCTGAAGTGGGTCTCTTGTAGACAGCATATATATGGCTCTTGTTTTTGTGTCCATTCAGCCAGTCTGTGTCTTCTGGTTGGTGCATTTAGTCCATTTACATTCAAGGTCATTATCAATATGTATGTTCCTATTATCCTTTTCTTAATTGTTTTGTTTTTGTTTTTGTAGGTCCTTTTCTTCTCTTATGTTTCCCGCTTAGAGAAGTTCCTTTAGCATTTGTTGTAGGGCTGGTTTGGTGGTGCTGAATTCTCTTAGCTGTTGCTTGTCTGTAAAGCTTTTGATTTCTCCGCCAAATCTGAATGAGATCCTTGCTGGGTAGAGTATTCTTGGTTGTAGGTTCTTCCCTTTCATCACTTGAAATATATCGTGCCACTCCCTTCTGGCCTGCAGAGTTTCTGCTGAGAAATCAGCTGTTACCCTTATGGGAGTTCCCTTGTATGTTATTTGTCGTTTTTCCCTTGTTGCTTTTAATAACATTTCTCTGTCTTTAATTTTTGTCAGTTTGACTACTATATGTCTTGGTGTGTTTCTCCTTGGATTTATCCTGCCTGGGACTCTCTGCACTTCCTGGACTTGGGTAGCTCTTTCCTTGCCTATGTTAGGGAAGTTTTCAACTAGAATCTCTTCCAATATTTTCTCAGGTCCTTTCTCTCTCTCGACTCCTTCTGGGACCCCTATAATGTGAATGTTGGTGTGTTTAACATTGTCCCAGAGGTCTCTTAGGCTGTCTTCAGTTCTTTTCATTCTTTTTTCCTTATTCTTTTCTGCATCAGTGAGTATCACCATTCTGTCTTCCAGGTCACTTATTCGCCCTTCTGCCTCCGTTAATCTGCTATTGGTTCCTTCTAGTGTATTTTTCATTTCCATTATTGTGTTGCATATCTCTGTTTGTTTGCTCTTTAATTCTTCTAGGTCTTTGGTAAACTTTTTGATCTTTGCATCCAGTCTTTTTTCAAAGTCCTAGATCATCTTCACCATCATTATTCTGAATTCTTTTCCTGGAAGGGTGCCTATCTCCTCTTCATTTAGTTGTTTTTCTGGGGCTTTCTCCTGTCCCTTCATCTGGTACAAAGTCCTCTGCTTTTTCATTTTCTCTATCTTTCTGTGGCTGTGGTTTTCAGTTCCACAAGATGAAATACTGCTGATACTGCTTGATTCTGCTGTCTGCCCTCTTGTGGAGGAAGCTATCTAGGAGACTCATGGGTGCTTCCTGATGGGATGGGCTGCTGGTGGGTAGGGCTGGGTGGGCGGAGCTCAGTAAGACTTTAATCTGATATGGTGGGCGGAGCTCAGTAAAACTTTAATCTGCTTGTCTGCTAATGGGTGGGGCTGTGTTCATACCTTGTTGGTTGTTTGGCCTGAGGCTACCTAGCACTGGAGCTTACAGGCTCTTTGCTGGGGCTAATGGCAGACTCTGGGAGGGCTCACACCAGTGAGCACTTCCCAGAACCCCTGCTGCCAGTGCCCCCATCTCCTCGGTGAGCCACAGCCACCCCCCACCTCCGCAGGCAACCCCCCAACATGAGCAGGTAGGTCTGGTTCAGTCTCCTGTGTGGTCACTGCTCCTTCCCCCTGGGTCCTGGTGAGCACACTGTTTTGTGTGTCCTCCAAGAGTGGCATCTCTGTTTCCCCCAGTCCTGTGGAGGTCCTGCAATCAAATCCTGCTGGCTTTCAAAGTCTGATTCTCTGGGAATTCCTCCTCCTGTTGCTGGACTCCCAGGTAGGGCAGCCTGACATGGGGCTCAGAACCCTCACTTTAGTGGGTGGACTTCTGCAGTATAACTGTTCTCCAGCTTGTGAGTCACCCACCTAGCATTTATGGGATTTGATTTTAATGCGATTGCACCCCTCCTACCATCTCATTGTGGCTTCTCCTTTGTCTCTGGATGTGGGGTGTCTTTTTTGGTGAGTTCCAGTGTCTTTCTGTCGATGATTGTCAGCAGTTAGTTGTAATTCTGGTGCTCTCGCAAGAGGAAGTGAGCGCACATCCTCCTACTCCTCCATCTACGGCAGGAAGATTCTTAACCATTGCGCCACCTGGGAAGCCCTGTAACTGTTTTCTAATAATTATACTTACTATTTTTTTTTTTTTAAATCTTCCCCTCTTTTTCTTCTTTCTCTGATTTTAACCACTTATTGTACGTGATTCCATGTTCTCTACTGTCTTAGCATATAAACTGTACCTCTTTTAAAAAATTTCTTTGATGGTTTCCTTAGAGTTTGAAGTATACACTTGTAGCAAATCTCTACCAGCTTTCAAATCATACTATACTGCTTTATGGGTGTAGGCATTTTATAACAGAATATTCCCAATTCCTCTCTCCTATCTTTTGTAATTTTGTGGTCATCAATTTCACTCTCCTATAAGCTAAAAATCGCCAAATACATTGTGGATATTATTATTTTGAATAGTCAATTAGTCAATTAAAAATAAGAATAAAGCATTTCATTTTACCTTCATTTATTTCTTCCTTTATACAGCTCTGAGTTTCTGATTTATATCCCATTCTTTCTTGCTAAAGAACTTCTTTTAATATTTCTTGCAAGGCAGGTCTACTGGCAACAAATTTCCTTAGTTTTTGTTTGTCTGAGAAAGTTTTTCTTTCTCCTCCATGTTTAACAGATATTTGCACTGAATGCAGAATTCTAGGTTGCTGAGGTTATTTCTTACAACACTTTAAACACAACTCTCTTCTTGCATGGTTTCTGACAAGAAATTTGCTTTAATTCTTATTATTGTTATTCTATAGGCAAGCTGCTTTCTAATATCCTCTGGTTTCTCTAAAGATTGTCTTTGGTTTTCTGCTGTTTGAATATGATGTGCCCAGGTGTCTAGTTTTTGGTATTTATCCTGCTTCATGTTCCCTGAGATTCCTGTGTCTGTGAATTCCAGCCATTATTCAGATAGTCTTCTGCTTCTTTCTTTCTTGTTATTCTCGGTTTCCCACTATGCAAGTGTTAACATCTTTTGTAATTGTCCCAGATTGGGAGGTATTTTGTTGTTTTTTTCATTCTTTTATTCTTTGCCCTTCAGCTTCAGGAGTTTCTGCTGACATGTTTTCAAGGTCATTGATTCTTTCCTCAGTCTTGTCCAGTCTATTGATGAGCCCATCAAAAACATTCTTCATTCTGTGCTTTAGATTTCAGGCATTTCCCTTTGGTACTTTCTTAGGGTTTCCACCTTTCTGCTTGCAGTTACTCACATGTTCTTGCATGTTGTCAACTTTTTCCATTAGAGCCCTTAACATATTACTCATAGTTATTTTAAGTTCTCTTTCTGATAATTCCAAAATCTTTGTCATAACTGAATCTGGTCTGATGCTTACTTTGTCTCTTCAGTCTGTTTTCTCTTGCTTTTTAGCATGCTTTCCAACTTTTTGTTGAAAGCGGGACATGATATATTAGAAAACAGTAATTGATTGGTTAAGCGTTTGGTGTTAGATTTTATGTTAATGTGGCTGGAACTGAGCTGTGTTTAACATTTGCAGTAGATGTAGGTGCCAGAGGCTTTAGTTTTCTCCTGTAGTTTCCTTGGTTACTGTTTGTTTGTTTTGTTTTTGTTTTTTTCTTCCCCTGTTTTGGGATTTCCCTAGGAACTCCTTCATAAGTAGAGTGTGTCTTGCAGCGCTCTCATTTGCAATCCACTGTTATTAAACTGGAACCCTGTTAAAGTGGTGGTAAGACACTGGGAGGGACAGTGTTCTATAATTCTATAATCAAATCTCAGTTTTTTAGTGGAACCTTAGTTTGTGGTCTGTGACCTCCAGATCTGTTTCTTAGCTTCTTTTTTTTAGTCTTATACTTAAGTGAGATAGGACAACTAGAAGAGGCTGCAGTTGGCTAATTGCCCTTCCTTCCAGGTCAAATAAAGTTCTGGTAAAATATTTTCCTTTGGAGGGCAGGTTTTGTTATTAGAATGCTCTGGGTATATTTGAAAATTGTACTTTTCTCTGTGCGTATTTCAAAGTAGCTGCTTTTCTCTCCTCCTACACCTCTACTCCCTACCATCACTTATACAGGAGGGGATTCTTCACTGATCTTCACTGAGAGGTCCTGGTTATATTCTTGTCAGTAAAACCTGTGAATGTGTATGGTACTCCCCTGAGATTGGGCCCCTGAAATTTTTAACTCTCAAGCTAGTCCACACTTAGCCTCCAGCAACTCATCAACATTAACATCTAAGTGTTCCTACCAGTTACTGACTCCAGTAAGTTCATCTCAGCTGTGATTTTCAGTATTTTTCTGTCTCTCCAGATTTTGGAGTGGCAGTTTGCTCTACAACTTCAATTCTCTGATGAATATAAGAAAATTGCTTTGGTTTTTAATTTGCTCAGCTTTCTTCTTGTGGTGAGGATGGCAGTGAAGATTTCCAAGCTTTTTAGGTGTTGGAATTGATACCAAAAGTCAGCCATTGACTTTTAAACTGGTAAAATACTTTCAAAAAATTTTAAGAACAGAACTTTGCAACTTTTTGAGGTGACAGGTTCATATTTAAGCCATATAATTCTTATCAATTAATTATAATCAATTTTTATAAGATTATATCATCAATGATTGACTCTCCTGATCAGTGTGGTCATGACTAACAAATCCATGTGCTAACAATATTTATTAATCACACACTGGTTTCCTCTAAGTATCAAAGAATATAACTTTATAATATATAATGTACAATATGTATACTGTTTAGTAGCCATACATTTATTTATATGATCAATCTGATACATCAAAATTAGATATAAATGGCAGATATCACTTATTTTCTTTTTTTTATTGGAATATAATTTCTTTACACTCTTGTACCAGTTTTTGAGGTACACCAAAGTCAGTCAGCTGTATTTATACACATATCCCCATATTCCCTCCCTCCCTCCCTCGATCCCCCCACCCCCCCACCCCCGTCCCAGCCCTCTAAGGCATCATCCATCATCGAGTTGATCTCCCTTTGTTATACAGCAACTTCCCACTGGCTATCTATTTTACAGTTGGTAGTATAGACTGAAATAATTTTAAATCACATTTTGGAAGGAAGGCAATACTTTGTGCTAAAGTCTTTGCCTAATGATTCATTCTATGGTATTTTATTCTGTGCCCTCTTCTATATGTCATCTTTCTCTACTCCTTAATAGGAATCATACACACCATTGATTTTTGCTACTTTGAGAATGTTTGATGAAATATTGTATATTGTATAAACTATTGTGTAAGCAAGACTTGGGAATTATAATGACTTTTTTCCCTGTGTTTTTCTTACTTTTCATGTCAAACACTAGAGATTTGATAAGATAAGAGAAACAAACCACTTTTTGGCCCTCCAAAAATTAGAAAAATCAACTTTCTAAAATAAGATTTAATTTTTTACATAGAAAAATCACTTTTTAAAAGAAAACTTATTGATAGATTTAATCATTTAGATTATGAAAAGTTAGCCATTTCCAACTACCATTATTTCATTGATATGCATTTTTTCTTCATTTTATTAAAATATAACTTACATACAGCACCATATAAGTTAGGGTCTACAGCAGAATAATTTGACTTATTTGCTCATTTTTTAAACAAACATATCTGAACAGATCTAATGGATAATATTTATAGTTTAACTAGCAGTGTTTTTTACTTTAACTAGCAATGTTTTTTCCTTAGTGGTGCACAGGACAGTTGTGCCTGTTACAATTGATAAATTACTGTAGTAGAATTAAATGGTGTAGAGTAGTAAGAATCCTTGTGATAGAAAGAAGAATACAAATTTATAACATGATTTTTCTTAAAAGCATAATAGAAATTAATGTTCCTAAGAATTTTTTGCTCAAAAGTTAGTTATATGTATGCTTATGGTAGAAACAAGGGACAAATGGCCTAAGTTTCACAGTTCAATAAATGAGAAGTTGGTCTCACAGATTGTATATGTGGTATGTATGGTAAGTAGTTGGAGCTAAGAGCAAATGTCAATTGCGAACTGATAATTAGTCAACCTCGAAAGTAAGAACTTTCGACGTCTAACTAAAATTATTTGCTTACATGGGAAACTAGTGTCAAAAAACTAATAGAGCCTGGGAGGACAAAGCTTGAAAAATAATCTCATGGTTTGCAGTTAGATCTGGCTGAGAATTCCAGCGTGGTGGCACCAGTTAGAGCTGTAGACTGCAGGCAAGTTACAGGACTTCTCTGAGCCTCAATTTTTAAGGCATCAAGAATGGAAAATATTTGGTTTACAGAATTATCATAAGCAATAAAGATATTTCATGAAGCTGCCCAGCACAGTGCCTCACATATAGCAGAGTCTCAGTACATATTGCCACTGTGAGCTACTGAGAACAATGGTGTGACATTAGGAGTAAGAATTATTAGTAGTAGACACATAGTATAATTGTAAAATAATTGGAATGGCAAAAGGAGTCTAGAGTTGTGGTCTTAAGCCTGTCACTAATATATGACCTTGAACATATTACTTAATGATTTTGGATCTCAGATTTCTCAGTTAAATGACAGATTTGGACCAAATGATTCCTAATATTAGGTATAAGTCTAGAAAGGAACTATATCACCATGTTTCATGAAGAGTAAGATAAGAAGAAGTTAATGATTTAAAGAACGTATAGATAAGAAATAAATGATGGTGCTTTTGCACAATTGTATCTCAAATTTGTTATAATTAACTGTAGCAGAGTCTAATGACATATTTTTCACTCCCCATAAAATGCTCAATTAGAAACAAGCAGGACATTTTAGATAAGATTGGAATGAGAAATTGGCAAAAAATAATAATTAAGACTTCAAAAGCATTTAGCCATCTGTTGTATAATCATGAGAATGATTGAAAAATGACTCCTAATTTGTAATATTCACAGTTATATAACTTGAAACACTGGGAAAATATTCTATGCAAATATGTGCACTTATATCTCTAGACACATCTAATGAAATAAATTAAAAGATGACAAAATAAATGATGAAATATTGGTGATTATATTTTCTTTAAATTTTCAGCCACCCACTGAGTTACTTTGAAATGAAAGTGTCCTTTATGGCAAAGAAATCTGCTACGGTATTTGTCTTTCTCTTTCTGACTGACTTAGTATGATAATCTCTAGGTCCCTCCATGTTGCTACAAATGGTGTTATCTCATTCTTTTTTAATGGCTGACTAGTATTCCATTGTGTGTGTGTATATATATTACATCTTCTTTATCCATTCATCAATCAGTGGACATTTAGGTTGTTTTCATGTCTTGGCTATTGTAATTCTGATAATTCCCAGGACTAACTCACTTGAATAGCTTGGGTCATGTACCAACCCAGAATCAGTGACTTTCAGAGACAGAGAAATTATACTGGGGAGAGCAGGTGGGGAACCTGCCTCATTTGATCCTCTGGAAATTTAGATGAGGTTTACAGCAGCTTCTCAGATGACCTGGAGTGAGAATGAAATTCTAACCAGCATTCATCCTTCTAAAGGGCAGCTCTGATCCTGTTAACTCTCTTCAAAATTATGTGTGGATTTTCACACATGCCCTAGCCCTTTCCTCAGCCTGCTCTTCAGATCTGGGGTACCTACCCATTCCTCAGAAGTCATTTTAAACACTGAAATTTATAGAAAGTTTTTCCAAATCCTCTACCTTCCCTGCCCTGAAACCCTGATGTTGAAATCTTTTACAGTTCATCTCCCTTAAAATGCCCTTGCTACCTATGTCCTACATAAACACTGTCCTTGTATATTATTTTAATAGTTAAATTTATATGGTAGTAATAGTAACATTGGTTATATGTGCTAGATACCATTTTAAGCATAATATCTCTATATTGTACTATTTCCATACAATAGCTCTTGAAATACCTGTTATTTCTTACCAGTTTTATAGACAAGGGAACAGTCACAGAGAGGTTAGTAATTTTCCTCAGTTCTCATTTTGTTTATATGAACGGTAAGTGCATTGCCAGGCTCAAAGACAGGAAGTTTTATTTCAGAACCTGGTCTTTCAACCCGTTTTGTACATAAATAAGTGGTATCTAGTATCATTGAAAAAGGCAATTTTGCTAAAGTTAAAGCACCATGTTGATTCATCTTAATGTTAGTGGTGAATTATAACAATTTAAATTGTACCATTTATAATTTAACTTCAGTCCAATGATGAATAATGTTCAAAATATTTTAGAAATAATATGTTTTGATTATTCTTCATGATTTCAACTACTACAGGCATTTTTCATTGAAAGCAAATTATTTAAAACCACAAATTGATGTATTCTTTCTTCATCTAAATATTTAAACATTTTTAAAAGATAAACTATTCCAGAAGTTAAATATCATTTTAAGTTGGATCTTCCAAATGTTTTTGCCACAAATATAAAAGCTAATTTATTGACCAATGACAGAATTCAGAGAAATTAAAAATATAAAGTTAGTACCAAAATATACTTTGCAGTCACTATATAAGAAAATATTATTTTCCACATCTGTTAGATTTCTTTAGGGGAATAGATAAGCTTGTGGCTACAGAAGAACTAGTAGACATACTTTATATGAGTTTAAATATTCCACATAGAAGCAATTTTACTTTTTAAATTTGTCATGTTATTAATTTATAATATAGTTATAAGAAAAAACATATGAAGAATATTTCTCCAGCTTTTAAAATGTTTCTTAAAGACATATCCATTATAATTTTCATTGCCATTACCTATATATGTGAAATAACTTTCCTTTGGATTTGTTACGAGGATCACGTTTGTCTTTCTTGAATTAATTCTTTGTTCTCTTTCTTTTGCTCTGTCAGAAACTAAGCTATTCAATTTGTTCAGTTGAAGTAACTATCCTTAGCCTACACAGAGATGTTCCTTACTTGTATATTTGGCTTATTATAATATAGATTTTACTTTTTTATTAAAAAGGAATCTATGTTAATTGTAGGAAAATTATACAAATCAATGAAATAGAAATACCTGTAATTTCTATGTTGGCACCATAACATTCCCTTTTGATGTCTTTTAATTTCAAGTATGAGTCTTCAATGTCATTTTATTGGCTAAATAATAACTTATTATATAACTATACTCTAACTTATTTACAGTCCTCTAGTGTTGGACATTTAAAGTATTTCCAATATTGTTATTTAAAATAATTTTGCAGTTAACGTTATACAAGTTCTTCTTTGGGCAAATTGATTATTATCTCTATAGGATAGATTTCTAACAGTATATTTTCTGATTCAAACTCTATCTACTAAATAAGAATTATTTAACTTCCCACCCCTAACTACAGTGAATGAAAATATCTATATCCCTGGACCCTAAGTTATCCCAAGTGAAGTTATTTTTTTTAATTGCCAATTTAATGTATACCATTTCTTGAGAGCATCTTAAAATTCCTTTAACAGTGGCATAACATAAATGTTACAAGATTGCCATTGCAGTTTTAGCAGAAACGGGGGTAAAACCTGAAATAATGAGCATATACGACATTTCTTGAGCAGGCAAATGTTAATAGAGAAATGTCTCTAAGGATCAGTTGTGGAATTCAAAGACTTTATAATTTGTAAATGTGTAAAATTTATACTTAAAACATTCCAGAAATGTTTTCTCTGTTTCTTTTATAGTTCAGTATGATGCTATATTTTATTCAGATGGCATTTAAAACTAATTTCTGCCTTCAGCATAACTAGTCTGTTTGTGAAAACAGAGCATGATACAAATGGAAGACATGTCTGTTTATGTATTTATTTGTTGTTTTTTAATCATTACCAATTTTATTCCTCAAAAGATTTCATTATGGGTATAGAATATTATATGATTAAGATCATAACTTGTTTAAAGTTTTAAAAGTTCTTTAGAGTTTTAGAAGCAGATAGGGAAGTCAGTGGAGAGAACGGGTTCACAGTACAACCTCAGCAATGGTTAGGTGGAGAGTTAGGGAAAAGCAAAAAAGGCAGAGTGCTGAAGAGTGAGCATCTTAAGGTGGAGGACCTAATTTAGAGAACAAGGAGAGAAACTTTTGCTAGAGAGTGTAGTGCGAGATCATGAAAGTCCATGCCAGACCCAGTTTGCAAGAATTCACTTTCTCTCGAAGCCTAGTGAAAGAAGAAGAGCAAAGAAGTCAGTGCAATACATTTTTATGTATGAGATTAATATGAAACAATAAAAGCTTTAGAGAAGTATGTGTTGGTTATTGTGTGCTGATCTGAATAAAAGGAGAGAATGGAAAGCAGAGAAGGTAGCTAATTAGCTTTTGTAAAAATTAACATTCAGAGAGCTTCTCAATGTATCCAAGTTCACACAGCTAGTAAACAACAGAGATAGAATTCTAATTCCAATCTTTCTGACACCAAAAAGTATAGGTATTAGCATAGCACTGTAGATTTCACTAGAGATGGAAAGGATGATAAAAACAACCAGGGTAAAGGTGTTGCAGAAGGTAATTCCTTCTGGCTTGATAGGAAAGTTGATGAATTTTTTTTATTATACTAATGAAAGATGGGAATAAAACATACAAAATGAGATTAAAGATCACTGATTGAAAATTGGAGTTTTCTTGGATCACTTACATAGAAAACTTTGTAAGCTTTGGGAGATGTTGACCCCTTTAGAAGAGAAAGGTATGTGAGAGAGAGAGAGAAGCAGAGAAGAAGCCTATGAACGTTTAGAGAATAGACCTGGGAAAGGCCTCAGAGAGAGCTGCAGGGTAGGAAAGAGGTAAGGAGGTAGAGAATTCAATGATGAAGAGCTCTGCTATAGACGGTAAGAAGAGCAATGAAATTTTGGTTATTTCAAGGATAGGTATTAGAAACATCATAATACCTTTCATTTGTTTAGAAATAAGTAAACAAGTAAATCATATAATGCAGAGGAGGTACTGGGTTAATCTTAGCGATGAATGACGTGAGAACACGTCAGAGAAAGGAATGGAGATGCTGCCACATGAGGAAAGACCATGACTACTGAGGTCTCTTCTCTTTCTTAAGGAAAATGTAAAAGACAAAAAAATCAGGAAGTTTATAGTTACAATGAACTTTTGAATTTTAAATCTCAGTATGCTAAAGATTGAAACTTTAGGTTGAATAGAAGGAAGTATTTTTGAAACTTGTTGATAGAAACTATATTAAAATATATAGTCTAAAAGGTTGTATATGCTTAATTTAAAGTTTGAAGGAAGTTAAAGATGAGTAAGGGTTGAATAGGAGTTTAATGATCGAGATGGATGGTCAGGGAGACATCTTGCTCTGACACTGAATGTAGTCTGCTTTTCTGCTACATCACAGAATGGAAATTGCAAACGAAAAATATTGGGAAGAGCAGTTCTTCAAAGTTGTCATTCTCCTCAGTTTCAGTAGCAGTCTTCTAATTTGGTCTGTTCCAAAGAAAGAGGTAGTTTTCAAAGTTGCCCCTTTCAATTTTGCTGAATGAGATAGGAGAGAAGAGAAATGAGAGCAAACTTCTATTCAGCACTTACTCTGAGCCAAAAATTGTGCTCGCTCTGATTAAGAGACCATGGTTGCTTTCAAGGAGCTAAGAGACTTTGCTCAAATATCCCCCTAATGCAAGCATCTTCTAAGTCTTCTGATTAACAAGCTTCTTCTGTAATGTTCTAACACTCAAAATCAATCCTTCTAAAAAAGAAAAATGAAAAATTTAAATAAATTCTTCTAGTTTTTTCTATCCTTCTTTTGTTGTCACAATTTGGGCTTATTTCATCACCACCTGTTTGAATGAGATCAGAATAATGTTTCCTGAGCATCTATTCTATATTAGTTGTTCTGCTAGGTTATGATGTTATAGAAATGTGTGTATCATCTGATTCGACTCTTTTTCTCTTCTGTGTCAGCATTAAAGAACACCAATGATTTATGAATCCCCAAGTCAATGGATTTTTCTCAGGTTTCCTTTTTATCTTTTGTGGCTTTTGACCACATTGACCAACGCTTCATCCTTTAAATTTTAACTTTAGGTGCTATACTTCCATTCATCTGTGTCCCCTCTCTATTTGCATGACTATATCCTTTACATCTACGGTCCATGAAACATGGAAGAAGAGACAAGTGAACTTTAGAAATCCTATGTTTCATAGCCTGCAAATGTAAAGGATGTAGCCATGAAAATATGTATGTTTTCATTTTCCCATGTTTTAATTATCATCACCCTCATAAAGAGTTTAATTCTAGTTCCTGTTCATTCTAATCAGTGGGTATGTCCAATGGTAGGTCTTAACCCAGCTTTCTCATTCCTACAGTAAACAAACTGATCAGGACCATCTTCACATTTTTCCTTTAAGTTCTTTCATTTGTGATCTAAATCCACATCTCTAATTCTCAACCCTTTCAATTCTCAAACCTTTCATAGATTCCAGGCTGACATGTCCTGCAATTAGTTTAACCTACCAGGTTTAAACGTTGACCCTCCCATCTTCTACCTCAAGATTTGCTCCTCCTCCCAATAGCCTCAGTTCTGTTCATACCTCTCTCCAAATCACGCAGGTTTGACCATTGGGTTCCACTTCGGCTCCATCATCTTCTCTCTGCTCTGGTCCAACCCATCATGAAGTTAAGGCCTTTTCCCCCACCAGTTCTTTCTCTTTTTTAGAGTAGGAATCATCTTTTCTGATATAGTCCCTCACCTCCCCCCCGCCCCCATAATACCTAGTATACAACCTTGCACAGAGTAAGTGCTCAGGAAATTTTTGTTAAAAGAAGCATCTCATTCTCTTTCTTGTCTAGCTGCTGTTTGTACTCGTTCAGAAATGTTGAATCATAGTTAAAGCCAATAAAATGAGAATCAGAGCAACATTCTCTTTTTTTCCACCCATAGCTCAAGTACAACATTTAAACCACCTGAATTCAAATCAACTGGTTAGAAAAACAATGCTGTTCTTTCAGCCCTTATAGAACATAGATTCAGTGAAAATCTGCTCAAACCACAACTCTAATTAAAGGTTTTAGCTGCCAGATAATATGTTCTGGTTAAGCCAAGTTAGTATTGAGTGTTTCATGAATAACAGCACAAGCTTTATACTTTGCTGTTGATTTTCTCATGGGAAACTCATGCAAGGGAGAGTGATACCTCCCTGTTGACTTTAACTTTTAGAAATGCAAAGCATGCTGAAATTGTACATAATTCTCTTCTAAAGAAAAGGAAATAGCATTTCAATGGTTTTCCTCAGTGTCTTATTGAGTTATGTTAGGGCACAATTATATCTGTTAAATTGATTTACCAGATGGAAGGCTACATTTTATATTTAGCCGATTAAGTTGTAGGAGAGTAGAATTGTATCTCATACCATAAAGATCATATATAAAGGTAAAAACATTTTAATTAACTGCATTTTCAAAGTGGATAATTAGAGGTCTAAACTGGTTTTTTTCCCTCCATTGCACCAAAAGGGGAAATTGTTCTTAGAAATGGGCCTTATCATACAGTTGTTATTTGGCTTAATAACTTAATATCTCAAATAGAATCTGTTTTTTCAAAAAAAGGTAAAATGTTCCCACTACAGTGAGTTTTGGAAATTGCTTGCTTTTGAGGCTATTTAGAATGTACAAAGTGATTAGCATTTGGGGGTTAAAATAAATGATCCTTAACTTACAGCCTTATGGAACGTTAGAAAATTTAAAAGAAATTTTTCTTTTTTTTTCTTTTTTGGATCTTTTTACAAATAAGTAAATATATTAATAAAACCTTTACCTTTTTATTAAAAAAGACACCTGATAAAGTGTTAAATATTAATTTTAAGGAAATTATTGTCTTGGTATTTTTACTAAGTGATGGGCATATATCATTAATAGTTTTCTTTTTTATCCTACTTCCTTACCTAAAAACAATATTAAAAAAAAATCACACAGTGAAATCTGATCTAGTCAGAATCAGTATTTCAGCATGTTCAGACTTCCAAAGCAATGCCAACTTTGGAATTCATTAGACTGCTCTATTGACTTCTTATGGCTCTTGTAATAAATTAGCACAAACTTAGTTGCTTAAAACAACACATATTTATTATCTTACTATAGTGGAGGTCAGAAATCCAAAATGAGTCTCACCTGGCTAAAACTGAGGCGTTAGCAGGACTGTGTTCCTTTTTGGAAGCCCTCGGATCAAGTCTATCTCCTTGGTTCTTCCAGTTTATGGGGGCCACCCACGCTTTCCGGCTTGTGGCCCCCTCCCATCTTCAGTGCCAGTAATGACTAGCTGAGTCTTTGTTGCACTGCATCACTCTGATACTCTTCTGCCTCTTTCTTCCGTATTTTCAAAGGACCCTTGTGATTATATTGAGCCTACCTGGATAATCCAGGATAATCTCCTCATCTTTAAATCAGCCAATTAGCAATCTTAAATCCATTTGCAATCTTAATATCTTTTTTACCATATAAAGTGACAGTCACAAGTTCTGGGGAGTGGGACATAGACATCTTTGCCCTGGAAGCATTATTCTGCCTACTACAACTACTTAAGAGTTTTATAGGATGATGTTTTCTAATGCATACTTTGATTTGCTACCTCTTCACCTTTTTCTTTTTTCTTTTTTTCTCGGCTATGTTGCACTGCTTGTGGGATCTTAGTTCCCCAAACAGGGGTTGAATCCATGTCCTCGGCAGTGGACACATAGAGTCCTAACCACTGGACCATCAGGGAATTCCCTCTTTACCTTTTTATTTGAAGTTCATTTGAGGTTTATTTATCCAGACAATCACCCAGAGAAAACTGGCTAAATAGAGGGTATTTAACTGAAGGTGTGTCTAGAGACGGTCTCTGGATGACCTTAATAAATCCAAAAGCAAACTATTACCTTTTACATCATTCTCAAATAGATAGTAGGGTTTCCTTATAAATATGTATTATAAAAAAAATTTATGATAGAGATAGTAAAGCTGTGCATTCCATTGAGGCAGTAGGGAATTACCAAGAACATTTCAAAACCATGAAGTTTACAAAATCAGACTTGCAAAAGAAAATAAATAATAACAAGACCTGCCCAAATGACTTGGAAAGTTTTGAAAAAGGAAAAAAAGAGCAGGAAGCAAGGTGGCATTTGAACTGGGTGGAGGACAAACTCCTGTTGACCAGAAGTCCGCACTGTTGAGCCATGGCAGCTGGATGTATCTCAAGGGGTTTTGAAGGGCCCAAAAGACTAGTGGTTGCACCTAAAGACTTGAAATTATATTGAAGCTGATAGCAGTTCTAAGTGGCAGTGATTAAACATTAAAATATTTGTGCATGACTAGATTGACCAGAAAGTCACTAAAACTAAGCTGAACAACGTGATTCCCTATAGAGACTCATGGAACCACCTCTACATAGTGACCTAATCCAGAAATCTGGGAGTCACAGCGAGCTACTGGTTCCCCTTTGTCTCATCAGATATAAGCTTCCATCATCGCTTGCTCTTAAACCTCCTCTTTCTCATCATGTCTTCTGTTGTAGTTCAAAACCCATTTAGTCATATCCCCATTCCAGGTATTGGACGTTCTCTGATTTCAGCACAGCCTTGTCCAGTCAACCCTCTGTCTTTTTAAAATTTAAATCTAGTCTTCGTATCCTCCTACTTTCATGTCAAGTGATACCCTCTTGTGTTTTGTACAAGGCTAAAGTCCTTCCAAGGCAAGCACAAACTCCCTTCTCTCACCCTTCCTCCTTCACCTTCTCTCTTACCTGCCCCGTTCCACCACCTCATGTTCCTTTGTTCTAATAGTACCTAACAGTTTGCAGTTCCATGAACAACTCTTTCTGTTTCACATTCACATGAGCCATTTACACCTGGATTTCCACACGGTGCTTGCTCTTCCTCAAGTGTATGCTTGAGTAGTTCATACTCAACTTTAAATGCTCAGCTGATACATACTTCTCTTTGTTTAAGCTTTGCTTGGTGCCTTCCTGTCACCCGCCAGGCTACCCTAAATACTCACTACCTTCTTTATGCCGAATATACCTGGACAAATCTCTGTGTATATGTGTCTGTATTAAAATTAAAATTTTCTACTTAGCTGAGCAGTTTCTTAAGATTAATATCTATAACTTGTTTGGTATTGTATCCCCAGCACCTTCAGAGAGCTCATATTAGACACTGAATAAACTTCTCTTACATGAATAAATATATAGAATAAGATAGAAGCTAGTACACATCTCCTTAGGTATTAAAATTAAGGGAAGATTCTTCATGAAAGAATTTTTAAGAACTTAATTTGCAGTAATATTTTGTAGTAAAGAGATTAAGTGACTGCTTTGGATGGCTATAATTTTTTGGGCAAGTCAGAAGAAAACAAAATGAACAAATAAAATAACAAGCTAGAGAATGATATAGTTTTATGGGAATGAACTGAAAATTTCAGATAAACCTCAGAGACAAAAAAATTAAAAGTAATATATTTGAAGAAAATTAGCTGTATGGCATTTAAAATTAGATAGTGATTTGCTCTGTTTACTTTTTAATCATTCTAATCAATACTTGTGAACTCTTTAAAGTCAGGAGAATGGATATTATTGTCCACTTTTGCAGGCACAAAAATTGAGGCACAGAGATATTGATTAATACCTTACCTAAATCACAGTTAATGGCACAGTCATGACTGGAAAACAACTCCAGGCTTTTATGACTATAACCAAATAAGTTCATGCTGAGAGCACAAATGCATGCAATAAAGCTTAGATTTATGGTGATACTCAGGGAGTTATCAGAAGATAGGTGTTAGTTTTCTGGACCATGCCATCCTAACGGTAAGGTTGTTTTTCTGGGAAATATTCCGTGCTATTCCAGGATGCCCCCCTATCAAATATGGGACTGCCCCAGTGCACATCTTATCTGCTAAGATGGTCCTCACCCTGCCATAAAATCAGTTCACACCTATGTTTATACATGTAGCTCTTATGAAGTGTGTGGGTAGAAAGTATGTTAAAAGTTTTACATCCACAAATAAAACTATTTTTCATGACATTTCTACTCAAAAGAGTATATAAAAGATACATCTAGTAGAGAAGGTACATAAAACTATAGAGTGCACAGTATAATTTTTGTGTGTTTGTGCATAGACCAGAATTAGTTCATTACTTAAAGAAGATTAATAACATAAGTAAGTAATTTTGAATTTTATTTTTCAGTATGAAATTTTAGAACTCAAGAGGACTTTTAGAAATAAAAGATATGAATATATCTATAAATACAGACTCTCCCCCCCAAAGTATTACATTATTTAAGTTGTGAAATACTAGCTCAGAAATAAGACTTTATTATAAACCCTCAGGCTCTAGGTAAAAAAACATTATTTTAGAAACTATATAATTGAAGAAGATTGAAACATGCTCCTAATCTAGTTTGTCTTATTGAATTTATCATTCAAAATTTTGCTATATTTTCAAAATACAGATTTTCAAAATTTATTTTTGCTTAGGTAAATAAAATATTTTATATTTGAAAAAATTAAAGTATATAAAGGAATTAACTTTGAAGGTATTCTAGACTGTATGGGATATAGATTTTCTTGACTCCAAACATGGTATTTTTGATGCTTACCAGAAAGGTGAAATTCCTTCTGCATTCCACACCTGATCTATAAGATAGGTATGCCATAAAGTTCAACATTAAGAAGTTCTTAGAAATTAGAGATGTTGAAGTTCAGCTAGTTCTCTTATCAGCAATATTTCAAACCTGGTCTTTTACTGTCAGTTTCCTTTCATGCTTGGCTACATACCAGCATTTTTTTCATTCAACAGCTGCTTATTGAGACCCACCATGAGTCTGTGTAGTTTTCAGTACTGAGAATAGACACAAAATTAATTGTCGCACCTACTATTCTGAGTGCTATGTGTGGTAATTTCAGTGAAACAGTGAGGGTTAGAGCTATACTGCAGTGGTTTGAGGTTAGGAAACAGCAGTGGCAACTGTAAAGCACTTTAAAAAAAAAGAGCAAACACTTGATTATGAATTAAAGTATAAGTGCAGACAGTAGCTAATAACATCTTTATCTCAGGAGGGCTTATTTTTATTTGAATGGGAAAGATCTGAGCATGTCTACATGCCGAGAAGAAAGCCAGCAGAGAGGAGGAGTTTGAAGTTACAGATTGAATAGCCTCTGTTAGTATTCCATAATTTAGCTAAATTTTGCTTGACATTTATTTTTGAAGCCTGTCTTCCATGTAGTATCCCTTCCCCACCCTGCTAGCATATTTAATCTCCATCCCTTAAGTTTGCCAGTGTCTTCCCCTGGACAGGATTGTTTCCTCTGCCTAGAACTGCACTCCCTCCCATCTCTGCCTATCATAATCTTTCTGTCCCCAGGGTTTCCCTTCAAGGCAAATGATTCTCTGCCTCCCAGCCCCAAAGCTCTGCTTTTGCCTCTGCATGGTGTTGATCACATTTACTATGTCATTTGTTCTTGCTAGACCATGAATGCCTAGGAGAAAAAGGCTTTCTGGTCTATCTCTGTGATGGTTGCCTCAGCACTTAACATACCCCTTTTCCAATTCATTGGTTCACTCATTCAATAAATAACTAATGGGTTTAATCTGTGTAGGAGGCACTGTGTAAGTGCCAAATAAAGACCTCAAGGAACTTGCAACTGATTCTCAGTGTTATTTAATAACTCTTAACTAAACTTAAATGATGGAACCAACTTAATAGAAGGTTTAATTTTAACTATAAAAAGTGATGATATTATCTCATCGCTTATTATTATTTGTTTCTGTCTAGAATCACATTGTTTGATTAAAGTATCTTATCTGTTAGAAAGGTAACTTGTACTTTAATGTCATGAAAAATTTTTTTAAATAGTTATTTCTTCCACTGTCCTAGTATTAAAAACAAAACCAAAAACCCAGCATTGAGTACCAATTTCTGTATTCATTCACTCAGTAGACATCTTCTGAGTGCTGACTAAGCCAGCTGAGCGCCAGGCGCTGTGGAGAAACATTGTGAGGAAAAGGAAGCAGGATTCAGCATAGTGTACAGCTCTTGAGTTGAGGAAGCTCAGTGCCCTGTCATGGGTTTTGAGCTTTAGAGGTGTCTGCTTTGGCTCAGGAGGTGAAGCATCCACAGATGCTAAGGGATAATGCCCACCCAGAGCTAACAACCCTTTCATTCTAGACCAAGCTCCTCTTACCCAGGACCTCCATTTTGTTTTCCCATGCTGTTCTGAGCCACTTCCCAGGGCTATGCAATACTCTTTGCCCTTTATATTAATTTTTTTTCTAATCACAAGAAAGTTGTTGTCATTGTTCTTTTCATATGTGAGGAACCTACTTATGTTATCTTGATTACATTGATGGAAGGAAATACTCACAAATATACATATAGATTCATAATGATGTGTGGTCCTGTGCTGTGTCTGAAAGCAAAACATTGTAGTTCACCTAAATGCCCAAATGTTACAAAATGCTTAAATAAAATATTGCATAGTCACATGTAAATGTGGCTGAATAATATATGATGGTATAGCCATATAATGTATTTTTTTTTTTTTTTATCTTTTCTTTTTTTTTTTTTTTTTTATTATTATATTTCATATAATGTATTTTTAAAACAATATATATATTGCTTGGGAAAAGATTCATGTTAGATTTTTAAATGAAAAACAGAGTAAATGTAATTGTTTCAAGGAATATGTAATTACTGAGAAAAGACTCAATACATTAAGTGAACAAATAGGATATAATCATAAATATGATATGGTTCTCATTTTCAAATACTTTTATAAATACAACACAATAGATAAATGAGTAGGGTATACTCAGTTTGTCCCATTTCCAAAAATTTCAAACATGTATGATTCACGTGATCAGAAGAAAGCAATAAATATTATTATAAAAAATGAACACACTTCAGAAGATCACACTATAAATTGAGTAGCATATACCAATGTGCTTTTTGAAAAAGAATAATTCTCTTTGAACAAAAGCACATAATTTGTTCTCAATAAGAGGATGGTTGGATATCTACATTAGTATTTCTGAATCAAAAAGAATAGTATTATAGTTTCTCCAGGAAATTGCCTTTATGTATTACCATAAATGTGGCTAGCTACTATAAGCTAAAATTTCCCAATAAATTATTTCTAAAAAAACTTTTATGTATGAATTAAATATCATTAAATGGTCATAATTAGAAAGAGTTAGACTAGAAATTTTGCTCCCTTATATCAAAATATATAAAATCTGACTCATAACATTAAAGATTCATACTATCCAAGCGCCCCCAAAAGCATAAGTTGTGTTAGATTTACTATATTATCCTGAATGCTAATTTGAAAATACAAAACCTTTGTCTGATTATGAAATTTTAAAATTAGAGTAACCTATATCTTTAGATCAACTAGATTAGAAATTTTACTTGTGTCCACAGAGTGTCTTTTCATAATTGTAATGATCATTTGATTGAACAGTTCACACATGACAGGGCATGCTACAGTGTTAGTGTAAAAGAGAGAAATGACTTTGGCAGGAACTATTCCAGGAAACCTACTCTTCAGAAAGGACATCCAGAATAGAGTGAAAGGGTAATAGATTATACCTGCTTGGTTCCAAGTGACAGAATGTTAGAATATGACAGCTCCAAGGTAGCCCTCTGGGTGGGAAATAGCAAGTGAAATCCAGGAGAGAGAGAAGATGGGTGGATAAACTGACAGATACCTAGTAGATCAGAGAAGAACAGACAATGCCAGAGAAGGGATCTGGCACTGGCGACAGAGGCTTGACCTTCACCTATGATTGTAGTGCTAAACGTGCAAGTGGAATCATTGAATATTCCTGATATTCGTTAATATAAAGACACATTTCTTAATTTAGTACTTATTCTTGATAGATCATTAATGATCTTAATAATATCATTTACCATTACTCAATGGAAACATCTTTCTTTTCTCCTTATGATCATTTCCGGTGAGAATGAAGAACTTCTTTATACCATGATATATGGTTATTGAATTTTTGTCTAAATTATTGGGACAGAGAATATTCATAAATTATGATGAAAAATAACAGAGACAAGATGCACAAAGTAGGTAATCATTCTTGGTAAATGGTGATGTATTTAAGACATAGAGTAAATAGAGTAGAAATTATAAACAGGCAAGTAAAAAAAGTGAGGAAAATATGGAAAGTCAATTATTAACCATAAACTTTTAAATATACTGAGTAAAATATCAGAAAATGACTGTTGTTTTTGTTGTTGTTGTAGATAATATTGCCCTAAGCAAAAGAGGTAAACTACTTTTAGCCTTATATCTCTCTACTTACTTTTTTTTTTTAAGAACTTTTATTGAGATACAGTTAACAGACAATAAACAGCATATATTTAGAGTGTACAATTTGGTATCCCAATCTCCCAATTCATTCCCCCCCAACCCTCCCTGCTTTCCCCACTTAGTGTCCATGTGTTTGTTCTCTATACCTGTGTCTCTATTTCTGCCTTGCATTTCCTCTTTCATAGTTGTTAGCATTTGCCTTCTGTACTGAGGTGTTCCTCTATTGGGTGCATATATATTTATAATTGTTATGTCCTCTTCTTGGATTGATCCCTTGATCTTTATGTAATGTCCTTTCTTGTCTCTTGTAACATTTTTTTTAAAGTCTGTTTTATCTGATATGAGTATCGCTATTCCAGCTTTCTTTTGATTTCCATTTGCATGGAATATCTTTTTCCATCCCCTCACTTTCAGTGTGTATAGGTCCCTAGGACTGAAGTGGGTCTCTTGTAGACAGCATATATATGGCTCTTGTTTTTGTGTCCATTCAGCCAGTCTGTGTCTTCTGGTTGGTGCATTTTGTCCATTTACATTCAAGGTCATTATCAATATGTATGTTCCTATTACCATTTTCTTAATTGTTTTATTTTTGTTTTTGTAGGTCCTTTTCTTCTCTTATGTTTGCCACTTAGAGAAGTTCCTTTAGCATTTGTTGTAGGGCTGGTTTGGTGGTGCTGAATTCTCTTAGCTGTTGCTTGTCTGTAAAGCTTTTGATTTCTCCATCGAATCTGAATGAGATCCTTGCTGGGTAGAGTATTCTTGGTTGTAGGTTCTTCCCTTTCATCACTTGAAATATATCGTGCCACTCCCTTCTGGCCTGCAGAGTTTCTGCTGAGAAATCAGCTGTTACCCTTATGGGAGTTCCCTTGTATGTTATTTGTCGTTTTTCCCTTGTTGCTTTTAATAACATTTCTCTGTCTTTAAATTTTGTCAGTTTGACTACTATATGTCTTGGTGTGTTTCTCCTTGGATTTATCCTGCCTGGGACTCTCTGCACTTCCTGGACTTGGGTAGCTCTTTCCTTGCCTATGTTAGGGAAGTTTTCAACTAGAATCTCTTCCAATATTTTCTCAGGTCCTTTCTCTCTCTCGACTCCTTCTGGGACCCCTATAATGTGAATGTTGGTGTGTTTAACATTGTCCCAGAGGTCTCTTAGGCTGTCTTCAGTTCTTTTCATTCTTTTTTCCTTATTCTTTTCTGCATCAGTGAGTATCACCATTCTGTCTTCCAGGTCACTTATTCGCCCTTCTGCCTCCGTTAATCTGCTATTGGTTCCTTCTAGTGTATTTTTCATTTCCATTATTGTGTTGCATATCTCTGTTTGTTTGCTCTTTAATTCTTCTAGGTCTTTGGTAAACTTTTTGATCTTTGCATCCAGTCTTTTTTCAAAGTCCTGGATCATCTTCACCATCATTATTCTGAATTCTTTTCCTGGAAGGGTGCCTATCTCCTCTTCATTTAGTTGTTTTTCTGGGGCTTTCTCCTGTCCCTTCATCTGGTACAAAGTCCTCTGCTTTTTCATTTTCTCTATCTTTCTGTGGCTGCGGTTTTCAGTTCCACAAGACAAAATACCGCTGATACTGCTTGATACTGCTGTCTGCCCTTTTGTGGAGGAAGCTATCTAGGAGACTCATGGGTGCTTCCTGATGGGAGGGGCTGCTGGTGGGTTGGGCTGGGTGGGCGGAGCTCAGTAAGACTTTAATCTGATATGGTGGGCTGAGCTCAGTAAAACTTTAATCTGCTTGTCTGCTAATGGGTGGGGCTGTGTTCATACCTTGTTGGTTGTTTGGCCTGAGGCTACCTAGCACTGGAGCTTACAGGCTCTTTGCTGGGGCTAATGGCAGACTCTGGGAGGGCTCACACCAGTGAGCACTTCCCAGAACCCCTGCTGCCAGTGCCCCCGTCTCCTTGGTGAGCCACAGCTGCCCCCAACTTCTGCAGGCAACCCCCCAACACGAGCAGGTAGGTCTGGTTCCATCTCCTATGGGGTCACTGCTCCTTCCCCCTGCGTCCTGGTGAGCACACTTTTTTGTGTGCCCTCCAAGAGTGGAGTCTCTGTTTTCCCCAGTCCTGTGGAGGTCCTGCAATCAAATCCCGCTGGCTTTCAAAGTCTGATTCTCTGGGGATTTCTCCTCCCGTTGCTGGACTTCCAGGTAGGGCAGCCTGACGTGGGGCTCAGAACCCTCACTTTAGTGGGTGGACTTCTGTGGTATAATTGTTCTCCAGCTTGTGAGTCACCCACCCAGCATTTATGGGATTTGATTTTAATGCGATTGCACCCCTCCTACCATCTCATTGTGGCTTCTCCTTTGTCTCTGGATGTGGGGTGTCTTTTTTGGTGAGTTCCAGTGTCTTTCTGTTGATGATTGTTCAGCAGTTAGTTGTAATTCTGGTGCTCTTGCAAGAGGGAGTGAGCTCACCTCTACTTACTTTTTAATTTTATTCATTTTGTTTTATGTTAATATATTTCTTTATCTTATATGTGAACAGAATTAAACATTCATTTATTCAACATCTATCTATTGAACAACTTTTTTGTGATGGCTAGCCAATTGAGATGGGAATTTCATTCTACTGCTTTAATCTTATATATATTATCTGTAATATATGAAAAAATGATTCATGGAGTTCACAGACCTGACCCAGGATGCAGGGTGTTAATACATAAAAAAGTTAGCATTGAAATCTGAGTCTCTCTATTTGTGTCAGAGAACTATTTGCTTCTACAAAAGATTTTCCATGCTTTTACATGTGTACATGTACAAAAATGACACCTCCATGCTCACATACACACTCAACACACCAATCTCTTAGTGAAATGACAAGTCTGGGCCTTGTCACTTACTGTGCCTTAGAATACTAATTTTTTAACTTGTGCTTCTGCTACCTAACTTACTGTTTCTTTCCCATTGTTTACTTCATACCCTGATACCTAAGTTCATTCTGCACCATGGAGATCAGTATTGGAAGAAAGTTTTCAAATACATTTAACTCATGAGGCATTCCTCACATGTTTTCTGTTTTCTTCATTCACATTTTTTTAAGTAAAAAGAGAAAAAGGTTTTAGTTCTCTCCTCTTTAAAATTGTTTTCATTTAAATAATTATAATCAGTTTTTCATGCAGTTTTCATCTTAGCAAACAAATGCATTCAGATGAGCACACACACACTAAAAGCTCGCTCCTGTTTTTATGATTAATTGAGATATAGAGAGTGATGAGTGTGGGGTAAAAATAGAAATGCAATTAGTGCAGCTAGGCATGAAATACATTCAAATACAAGCAGAATGTCTCCCCAGTTAGTGTTCTCTTTCTGGGCTCTTGAGGATTTTCCTCCCATTAGTAAGTCACTGGAATGGAAATTTTCAGCCTTTGGGGAGACCAGAGCATTAAAAATGGCGTTAACTCTTAACTGCAAACTGAGTCAAAACAATAGGTCATTAATTCTACTGCTTGGGTATATATCATGCTGAGTTTTGGTGTGTGGGCTTCTGAAATGTTAGGAGTGAGTTTATAAAGCATTGCAAGGACTAAATGATGGTTATCTATCATTCCAAACTTTGCCTTCACCACTGAGGTACTAATATCTCTGATGACTGAAAATCAGAATTGAAATACAGACAAAAGCTTTTGCTAAAACCGATGGATTTGGACCTTTGTATATTGCATATTTTGAGAAAATAAATTTATGTTGCACTTTGTAGAATATATGATTCCTAGTTTTTACAAAGCTGTGTCTTCAATGGTAAAGATATTGCAATGCCTCAAATCCTATCCTACCCAAATTGATAATTTTTCTGCCTGTCTTCATAACCAGTAGAAGTTGACTAGCTTTGCTTTGAATGTTTTAAAAGAGATTTCCAAGTATAAAATGTATTGAAATATTTAATATTTTAAGCTACCTATAGCACTCCCTGATTTCTGATAATCTTTTTTCTTCCCATACTCTTTTACATCCTCTTTGAGAATCTCCAACAGATACTATTATCTCCTTTGATCATCCCAGTGTAGTACAGTTATTAACAACTTCCATTTACTGACTGCTTACCCCAAGGTTTTTCATACTTGACAATACTGACGTTTAGGTACAAATAATTCTTTGTTGTGAGTACTGTTCTGTGCATTGCGGAATGTTTAGCAGCATCCCTGGCCTCTACTCACTACATTCCAACTCACTACATAGCAGCTCCCCATACTGACAATCAGAGTATCTCCAGACATAGCCAAATGTCCTTTGGTGTCAAAAACTAACTTTGCAAAATATATAGGACTGTGTTAATAAGGGTCTTGGCAGGAAACAGAACCTACACAGTATGGGTCATAGACTTTTATGAAGGGACTACTTACAACTACTTACTTAGGGATGTTGAGGCACCCAGAAAATAGCAATAGTGAGAAGCCAGGGCTAAAGAAGCAAGGAGAGAAAATAATGTTGCTGGAGTGCTGGGAAAAACTGGAGCTGTGGAGCAGAGCCCTCAAGAGGGAGATGAAATCAGGAAGAAACAAAGCTGTACCTGGTGATGCAGCACTATAGCAGAGACAGCATAGGATACCTGGTCTCTGATTCCTTAATTCTTTGATCACTAGTCAGTCCTACCAGTAGATTGAGTCCAAATGAAATCCAACCAGGAAAGGACTTAGAGTGATGCAATCCCAGGATTCGGTCCCGTGAACTCAGACAAGGAAGGAAAATGGAATCTGTTGGGGCATATGGGGAAAAAAAAATAGGAAAAAACCCCACTAAACTGTCTCCATTTTAACATGAAAAACTGAGATTCAAAGATACAAAGTAATCATCCAAAACCAAATACCTAATGTATGAAGCAGACATTTAAAGCACATCTATTTCACTCCATGCACTGCAAAGGTGTCATCATAGCTGCTTTGCATGAATGAGCAGATTGATAGTAGCTGCCTATTCTAGTGTTCACTTTTTTTTTAGTGTTGACCATTGAAAGATATTTAAGAGCTGTATATCCAGCCATTCTCAAATAGACATGTAGGAACAAAAGCTATCTGCTAACCTGTAAATTCTTTTCTGAAAAGGTTTCTTGTAGAATGTTTAAATGGCATATGCTGGTTTTCCAAGCTGTTGGCACATTTTCGTCTGGATTGTAGAAACTCGGGCCCAGCTGGTACAGTATGTTAGGAGCAGAAGGACTGGACTGGGAATCGGGATCCAGGGCCCAGTCCTGGCTCTATCTTTCCTAGTGTAAAGCATCCCCACCCCCCGGCAGTAGCAGCAATAATAAAAATTCCATAAACCTTTTCTTCCCTTTTGCATTCACCCAGATCTTCATAGTTATTCTTAGGTATCTAATCCAGTGGCCAAAGTTCTGTGAAATAAGGAATGTGTTAGAGTTTCATGTTTCACAAATAAAGTCAGGCTCAGAAAGTACTAAAGTCTCACTGAAAATCTCATAGCTGGGAAGTGTGGTCCCAATTCCATATATTCCTGCTGAAAACACAATGCCTTTTCTACTCCATCTTTGAAGTGACGAATCAGTTGCTGTGCTCCCTCTGGAGAGCCAGTCTGTAGTGTTGAATCCATTTGCTTCATCACAGAGTCACGTCTAGATTAAAGTCTGAGACTCTTGATTTTTGTCCTAGGGTTTATAGGCGAGGTGACAGCAGATACCACTATAGTTAGCACATAGGGATTCCTCATTTCCTTATGGGTTTTAGGTGGAATATATTTATTAACCTACAGCTTTTCAGAGACAAAACTGATGGTTTAAAGGCATTTTAAAAATACATATATACCGGGGGACGGGGAGAAGGATCTAAGTAAATTAATACAGTTCCATTTTTCCCCTTTAATCATGGTTAAGTTGAATGCTCGTAATTCAGATTCAGCCTTCTCTATTAAGATAAAGTGAGTCGAAGGAAGGTCTGGACTCCTGGAAGGTTTGGCAAGAACCTTAATCCTTCTCCCAAACTGTTTCCCTTGTTTGCCTCAAGGTGGGAGGCCCAAGAAGTGGGGGAAGGTCTCTAGTCACTGAGCTTTTGTATTCAGTCCTGATCTCAGCCCACCTCTCCTGCCCATTTTCTACTTTTACATAGCCCCTCCCCCCACCTTTTTTACTTTTACAGTATTTTCATGCATAAAATCAGGTGTAAAACAACTACAAAGAAATTAACTTTTTTATTTTACCTAGCCAGTTCCAAGAAAATCTAGGGTTCTCAGTCCAAGGTAGAGCTAAAGAAAAGGGGAAAAGAGAAGAACAAAGAGAAAACTAAAGTATAGGTTTTTGAAGTCAAAAACAAAAAAATAAATGAGTAATAAAGGATTGTAAATTCTACTTTTGATACCCTCTGTAGTTTGGCGGAATTATGAAATTCCTTCAAAGAAATCATTTTATGTGATCCAGAATTGTAGCTACATTATAACATTGTATCCAGTGTAGATGATTAGTAAGGCTTTGGAAAAGCAGTTTACAATTGTTACTCTGTTCATCCATAAAGAAAGGGGGAAGAGCAGTATTTTCAGTATTTAGAAGATTAGAGTTGAGCTAGGTTACCTGGGGACAGATCCTGGCTTCATCCCTTTTTAGCTTCGTGACCTTGGCAAGTTACTTATCCTCTCTGTGTTTTCATTTCTTCATTGACATACTCAAAGTGTAAATAGAATCTATCCCATATGGATTTTTATGGTTGAAGAAGTTAATATTGACAGAGCATTTAGGACAGTAGTGGAACATAGTAATCAATATATAAATGCTAGCTGTCCTCAGAAACGTTGTTCCCTAATCACCATCATCATCACCTCCCCCCACACCATCATCTTCAGATTTCTACTACACACTCAATCCAGCGTTTTGCGTTTTTCTGACGTATAATCACTTAAAAACCTAGTAAATAGTAACTAATTATAGAGCATCGCTATTTAGAATAATTCAACCAAACTACTATATGTATGAATAATGTGCATTTGTATTTTGGAACATAGAACCTAACTCAGAACTTTAGTTATAAGACGTGGCCACCCTTCCTTTCTAATTGATTGTATACTCACTGTATCCAAAGGTTAATTCATAGTGATTCTACTTGGTTTTATGTTTTTGTACTGAGTATATTTTCCCAGGATTTCAGGTTCACAACTACTGACATTGAAATATTTCAGGAGCCAGAATCAGACATAAATTATATGCTGCAGAGGTGTCTTCTTATTACCAGAAGTCAGTCTAGAGTCTCTAAAATCACATTAGGGTAGTGTTTTTGTGGTTATTGAGTTTCACCCTTGAGAGAATTAAAAGTACTGACAATGAAGTGTAATAAATCTTACTGTGACCCAAACATACTCAGTCATTTAACTTCCTGTTAACGATCCCAATTCTGCTAGATAAAAGAAGTAGAAAACATATTTTTACTCCTTTTTCACTTTACATTTAGAGAAGTAGGAGAAGATTTCACACATTTCATAAAAATAATTAATGACATTTGTCTGTTTAATTAATTTATAGTCAATGCCTTATTTACATGCTTGGGGTTTTAATTTGAGATGAGAAGGGACCAAGAAAAGGTGAGCCGTTTTTTATACACAGGAGCAATTGGCTCTCCATTTTTTAATTTTTATCTATTTTCTTTGTCTCAATCCCCAGCCTCTGAGCCCAACTTGAAGGTGCGGTCCAGGTTAAAACAGAAAGTGGCAGAGAGGAGAAGCAGCCCCTTACTCAGGCGGAAGGATGGAAATGTTGTCACTTCATTCAAGAAGCGAATGTTTGAGGTGACAGGTAATTGAGGACTGGGCAGATATACACTAAAAAATGCTGCTAGTAGGAATGAAAAAAATTAGTTTAAAATAAATATACCTTTTGTATATTAAAAGTTATTTTGAGGAGAAACAGTTCTTGAAAGGAAATTATATTGAAAACTCACAAGTAGTTGAGTAAACCTTGCCATGCATTCACCAACTGTGTTAAACAGGAAATGAATGAAAAACAGAACTGTGTGTCAATAGGCATAACTAGGGAATGCCAGAGCTCACCTTAATCTTTTCAGAAACAAGCAGTCCATTTTGGGAATGCCAACCAGGAGAATATAACTTTTAATGAAATTTGATCAGAAATGAGCAGAGGGAGGTCCAAGAACACTTCCCCCGTACTCAGACCTGAATGTACAAAATACATCTGGGAAAATTAAACTACATGGAACAGCAAAACCTTGACTTTTCAACAAATTTACAGAACTCATAAATGACTTTATGTGTTTACTAGTGAACTGGGACTTATGGCAGGAGGGGGATATATTGCCTTTTATGAAGGGAAAGAAACTGTCATTTTCACTAGTCTCAAATGGAAGAGTTCTTATTTTTTTAGCTGCCTGGTTAGTAGTGGGGTGAACAGGTTAGGAAATTTAACCTGATGTCTTACAAAGCCCTCTAGTCCCATTTGTACCTGCTCTGAAATTGGGGAAGACATAGGGATACAAGAACCAAAAAGGCTAGCCAAAATAACAATACTGACTACTGTTTATTGAGTGCCTACTTAGAGCTATGCATTGTATCTGGTCATTTCCTTCAGATGTACCAATAAAGAAATGGTAATCTAAAACCATTTATCTCCATTCCCAAGGAAAATTGTGCTTCTATTAATGTAGTCAGTTGGTATCATTTCTCCAAGATCAGATCATATTCTTAGCAAGTTTTAAAAGATTATTTGTTTTCTATATCTTTTTTGGTCATGATAGTTTCTAGTTTAGGGAGACAATATGGAGAGGATTGTGGAGGTGGAGGTAGAAAAGTACAGAATACTAATGAGACAGTACTTTGACAGGTTACTGGGGGAAAAAATGTTTAGTCTCCTATTCACTCCTGACAGAATAATATGTTTATTTGAGGAAAAATATTGGTGGGAAAATTTTTACTTGAGGGATAAGAAATATTAAGTAAATAATTATTTTACTAGAGTTTATTTTCCAGTATCAAATGTAATCAATAATTTAGACCAATTGAATTTTGAATTTAGAGTTACAGACTTTTGTATTTAAGTAAAAACCTTAAGCAAGTTTTCATAATAGAGGTCCTTGGTGGGGGTGGGGAGTTGTGGAGTGGATCTGTTTTAATGAATGTAAAGAATAATGAACATATCAATTATCTAATGAGATATAGGTGATTTTTCTAATGGAAGAGGGTGGCTTCTCTCATAATGGACAAACTTGAAGAAAATAGGAAAAACATATATATTGCTTTTTTGTTTCTTTAGAATCTTATTAAGATCATATTTATTTATACCAATGTTCTTTTCTGTTCTCCTATTAATCATTTTTCTTGATTATAACTTTTTTCCCACAGTCACTTTTTCTTTCTTATCAAATTTCAGTGGAATTTAGCTCAATACTTACCTGAATAATAATTAATTCTCATTATAAGGGTGATGACTCGCTAGAGTTCTACTCACGTTTCTTTACTTATGAAATATCATAATTTTCTCTTTCTAATTTTGTGAGATAATAACTCCCCTTTTCAACTGAGGAAAGAACGTTTATTTGAAGACACTTGTACATTTATTAGACACACACTTCTGATCAGTGAGCTGGGACTCGTGGATGCCTTGGTAGATATTTTTAACTGGTATGTTGCAGTTATTCTAAATGTCTTTGGAGGATCTGAACTACTGGACACACAGCTTTCTTCTCCTGAACTCCTCCCCTTTCTCTGCCAGCTTTTGTGTAATTAGGAGAGCTCTGTTTGGATCTTAATACTAATTATTTTTGCTAGCAAGTCAGAGACCACCATAGCATCATAGCAGTTGAATTGCCACTACTTTTCTTTTTTCACCTCTATCTTTCTCTTCCCTGTTTCTTAGGTTCAAGTGTTTGCTTTTTCCAAACCCATGTCACTTCTTTCCTGCCAATAGTTGACATGGGAACCACTTGTCATCTTCCTCTTTTTCGAAGCCAAGAGTTTTCTGCCCTACCCACCCCCAAAGCCATGTTAATTTAAAATTCTAAGTCCTGGTACATCCCTGTGCCTGCAATGTCTTCCCCTCCGCTCTTCCCTTCTCCACTGCCCCCATTTCATGAGCTGCTCCTCTTTAAACCCCAGTTGTGATATTATTTCTTCTCAGAGATTTTTGTCGGTGTTCCCAGAAAATCAGTTACTACATCCTCTCCCAGACTCTATCCAGGGTGATGTTGTAGAATCCTGTTGTAGGATTTCTTTTCTTGAATTCTAGTGCCTATCATAGTGATTTCCACATAAGGAAATATTTCTGTGTAAATATCACATAAAATAATATAAATAACTTAATTTTAAATTGACAAGACAAAGCTTAAAAAAAGTTTTCATTTTTATTTTTGTTTTTTTAAAGACAGGATACAGAAAATGGGACTTTAATGAGAAATCGTTGTGTAGTCATACAGGAAAGACAAGAGTTAAGAGTCCAGGGGAAAGAAACTCCTGACGAACTTTTTTCATGTGCATTTTCTTTGTTAAAAGAAAAGTAAATAAGAAAGAGGCAAATATAAAAAGTCAATTAATTAAATGTAAGCAAGATATATAGATGAAAGGAGGTGAGCAAGGTGTATTTAAGAATTTTGTGATATCACTGACCTGATAAAATCCCATAGTAGGTAGGTGGCAGGATCAGAATTCTGTCACCAGTCTCACATTCTTTCCATTGGTACAACACTTCTGAGTAGAGAAATACTTACAATAGAAAGTTGAAAGTAATAGGTGTTCCAAGAGAGGGCAAGAAACTATAGCCTGCAAATTAGGAGCTCCCATTCAAGGGGGACAGATGGTATGTGAGCCAGGCTTAGAGCATAGAGGTGGGATTGGACCTGCGATGAAGTAGGTAGAGGGAAAGGAAGATAAAAAAGCATGAAATGGGAAAGTGGCACATACGGCGAGTAGGCGATTTAAATTTGACTGAGTGCAGAGTTCAGAAAGGGGAATAGTAGGAAGTAATGTTATTTCCTACTGGAGCAGAGGAATGTAGTGAAAGTTGTCTCGCTATGATCCATCTGGCAACAGTTTAAGGAAAGTTTGGAGAGACTGCTGTAGCAACTCAGAAATATTAGGAGACTTTTGCTATAGTCCATGAAAGAATAATGAGAGCTGAGGGATTAAACTGAAATCATTGTAGTCAGAAGTCGATGAGAAATGATGTAAAGAACAAAACGAAATGACCTAGTAATTGATTAGATTTGGAGTAAGGAAGGGAATGAGAATGACTCTAGAGGTAGTGATAAACAGAAGTAAGCAGGGCACATTTCATATTGAAATACATTGAGTCTGATACACATGTAAAGAGATTAAAAATGTCCAGTATTCCAAAGGGATTCAGGCTAGAATTAAGAGAGGGAAAGACAAGAGATATAACTTTCATGGGAGTATTCTGCCTAAAAATGATAGTTGATGTCATAATTTTGAGTGATGTTAACGAGGGAAAGAGAAATAGGATAAGGCTACAAACTTCGGTGAATATCTACATTTAGGAAGTGGTCAAAAGAAGAAAAGCCAGAGAGATGGAAAAACAAACATGGAAGTGGAGACTTTTATTGTGGAAAGGATGAAGAGAATGAGAATTGATTTGTCAAAAGCCTTCAAATTTGGGGGTATTTGAGAGAACAGTTGCAATCCATAGTGAGTAAGCTAGGTTGCCAGGTCTCGAAGAACAAGCACACTACTTCTCACAAGTTATTAGCATGCTTTCAGACTAGAGGGGCAATTCCAGTGGAAAAGGAGGGCCTGAAGATTCAAAATAATTGCTGGAGCAAAATCCTAAAGCAGGTGTTGAGGGGATGGGGTCATGGGTGAGGGTGTATGTGCCAGCACTGGAGGGGGAGCAGAAGAGAAATGCTTTCACTTTGACACGGGCAAGGAGAGTGTGGATAACAAAATCATGAGGTAGAAAGAAAAACCACTGGTAGAAATCATATCAGAAGTTGTCAGTCTCTGAGAAGTGTGAGGCAGGATCATTTGTGCAGAACTGAGTAGACAAGGTATAAGGAAAGTGTTGAAATGAATGAACTAAGGAAGATGATAGGGAATTGATTAGAGCTCAACAGATAATTTGCCAAGGCTTGATATGATGGCTTCTCTTAGCTATACTTCTAGGAATTGGAAGTTTATATTTCATTAATTAGATATTTTATATGTTCATTACTTCCTTCGTAACTTGAAATGTGTATGAATTTTATATCTGAAAATGACAGAGATGATCTGTATTGTTGTCCTCTAACTCTTGCTAAAATGAGTTTCTTGTTATATTGGTGTTTAAACTTGAACATAATAGATTTAGGCAACTTCTCATCTTCTGGAAAATAAGTTGGGTAGAATTAAGTTTAGCCAGTGTTGTACAAAGCCATCAATGCAATATTGAGATTTTATCTTCTATTGTATTGTCTTCATGCAACTTTGACTAAGATGTGCTATAATAGGGTATAGCCTTAGTAGATTAAATAAATAGCTATTTATAACATAGTATATAAGCAATTTTCCCACACACAACAGGAATGGTTCCAGGCCTGTGTGTTGACAGTATGTTCTTATGAACTATGCAAGTCCAGTATATCTATTACTGTTATTTTTCACAGTAGCACAAAAGGAAGTGAGATTACATCCCATTCTCTTTTTCCTAATCAAAATCTTTTACAATCTTCTCTAACTGAATATCTCTAATTCTCTAAAATTATTGAATACTGTGTTGTATTTTTAGCAGTGAAAACAAAGGGAGAAAAGTGGTATGAAAATTCTGAAATGTTTCACAGTTCTTTTTATTTAGTCATTTACCTAGGGGAGGAAAAAAAACAATGTTCACTGCTGTATATTACTTAGAGTATAACTGCAGTACCTCTTTGTATGTTTTTCATGAGAGTGTTCGTACTTCACAATGTTTTTCAGAATCCTCAGTCAGTAGCAGTTCTCCAGGGTCTGGTCCTAGTTCACCAAACAATGGGCCAGCTGGTAATGTTACTGAAAATGAGACTTCTGTTTTGCCCCCTACTCCTCATGCTGAGGTAAGACTCTTATTATTTTGGTTCTTTTAAAAGTTAAATCCTACATTAGTGCCCTAAAACACGGTCATATTTATGAATTGAAGTTTATTCAACTTTGGGTTTGAAAGGTCGATCAGATTTCTGACTCTTGAATCATCTGTATAGCTTTTCTGATATGTGACCTGTTCTTAGTTATTTTTCTGGTAGGTTTATAATGTGTGGAATTGGGTAAACTTGATCTTATTTACAAAGTTTGGATTACAATCATGGCAGTGATGCTAAGTATACACTGCCCAGCAGTTATGTAACTCAGAAGTCCTTCCGCACAGTTCTTGGTTATTCTGATGGGAGTAGATGCATCAGAAAGTAAAAACAACTTCATGTAAACCTCTCAGAAGAACAGTTGCCCAGCAAGGTAGGTTTTATCCATTTGACCTGATGAGTAATGAAAAAATAGTTGGAGTATCATAGTTGAGGAAGACAGAGTTCCACTAAGCAAACATGTGTTAAGGACCTACTATGTGCCAGTCATTTTGCCTGCTAATGGGGATATAAAGATAAGTGATATATGAACTCTGTCCTTGAAAAGTGAAAGATTAAAGGAAATTAGTCTGAAACAACACGATTTTTTTTTCCTGATTGTATGCAGTCAACTTTAATAACATTTGTTTTTTAGCACATGGTTTATTGATACCAGTGATACAAGAATAGAGGAAAGTAAATTTGAGAATCAGCAAGAACTTGTCTATGTAGTTTTTGTGTTAGGCTAAGCAAAGGCAACAGCCAGTTCTATGAAATCAGCTGTTTCGAAGTCACCATCAATTGACTGAAATCCTTAAATTTTCTTTTCTGTCATTATAATGCCTCCTTACCATGCATTGCTCTATGCAGGGGAAGCTGGTGTAGTAACTTCTCATATAAAACTGTGACATGCTTCTTCCATTGTATTTTGTAGAATCATGATACTTTGGAGTTGAAAGGTTGATCAGATTTCTGACTCTTGAATCATCTGTATAGCTTTTCTGATATGTGATTATCAGACTTCCACTAGAGCACTCTTATTCAAAGGGAACTCACTTCACTGTCTCCTGAGGCAACCTAGTTGATTTTGGACAGTTAGCTTGACTGATAGAAATGTCTTCTGTGCATTATGCCAAAATCTGTGTTTATAACTTCATACATACATACATGTATAATAAATTATTTATAAATTATAAATTATCTGGCCGAAATATAATTGAAGGCAGACACACAGAGGTTATCCTTGATAAGGAAAGAACTAGAGTCAGTGAAGTCACTTCTTCTCTGAGGACATCTGTATACTTGAGTCTTGAGTTTTGGTTTTCAAAGCCTTACATAATTCAGAAGAGAGAAAGCAGAGCCCAGTACTGACCAAAGAGGATAATTTAATAGGAGACCATTCAGACCCGAAGACCGATATCTATGTGCTTTGGTGAGTCCCTCATCCCCACCCCCAGAGGTTTCTTGATGTAGACCAGAGCAGGGAAAGAATCTCTCCCTGCGAAGTTGTAACCAGAAGCTAATTCTTGCATAAAGTTGTAGCCCAAATTTTCATAACCTCAAACTGTTCATTTAAAGTGCCCCAGATTTTCGGTTCCTTAGGTATCTGGAAAAAGCAAATGTAAAGCCATTCATTTTAGACTTCAAAATTTTCCCTCAGTTTGCCAAGGAAAATGAGCAGAATAGATAGATGCTCACTTGCTTGTGACCATCTTTCAGCCATTTGAAGAATACAATTCAGGCCATTACATTTTTTCCAGTCCTCCATCTATTTCTTGTTTCTTACCATCCTGTTTTCCCTTTCTCTTTTTCATTTTTCTTTCTAAAACATGATACCAGATGGAATAAATATTTCACATATATTCATGGCCATAGATGTAAGTGGGATTCTTGAACTATTGGTTATAGGTATTGTATTTCTGTTAGCACAGTTACATCTCAATATCAGTCAGTTTTCTGCAACCCTTTAACCAATTTCCAGAAAAAGAACAACTTGGCCATAATTAATTCTAAAAAACTGTAGATTTCCATTTCCTCTCAGTTTGAAGAATGCGATTCAATAGCAGAAACGCTAAAGGATCTGGATTCTAAGTAGGTGCTGTATGAATTCTGTATCCTTGGGAAATGAAAACACACTAAACTGCATTCATTCAACAGCACTTATGATTCTTAGAAATGCATTGTTAGTGCAAAAAGGTGCAGAAGACCACTTACAGCTTGATAGTATTTTGTTAAGTTCAGAAATAGGCAGTACAGTATTTTGATTGGGAAAACACATGTAGTAAAAGTATATTTTAAAAAAGCAAAGGAGTGATGAACACAAAATTTAGCATGGTGGTTACCTCTCAAGGGGGAGAAAGGCAGTGGGGGGACATGGTTTGCTACTAAACATGAAGATACATATATCCCTTCATTATAAATGCAGATATATGCATACAGTGCTTATTACTACTAACATCAAGAAACAACCAAGAAATACATATTCATGAGACTGGAATAAGTGGGAAAAGGTGAGATTCTCTCTTTACTTCAAGCTTTTTAAAAACCTGTTAAGTTGAGTGTCCCAGATTGTGTGACCCTATCATTAAATTTCAAAATATATGCAGTGGAGAATGTAAATTAAAGGAATTTGCTTTTATTATTTTAATCTGTTTTATATTCCTAAAACCTTTACTGATACCTAAACACAAATATGTTTAGGTGCCCCAGCTTTTCAGCTAATTGTTGAACACATTCTTTCCTTCCACCCCCACCAGTTTAAAAAAAATAAAATAAAACAGAAGGAAATGTGATTTAATGGAGTTTGAAAGAGTAGAGGTATTTCTTCAGGTCAGTGACAGGACATTCACCTCCAAAGCTGGAAAGACTAGTTCAAAAGCAAGCAGTGACTTACCTCATAATGAATTAATTGTGTGCCTGAACTATGATCCAAAAGGCCAGGTGGGCAGACCTTTATGCACTGATGGGTAGCCTCTCTGTGGCCCAGAACAAAAAATTCAACCCTGATGGCTAACATATGGTTTTCTGCTGCATTGCATTTACAGAGGTCTATAGCATAATTCATACTGGAGAGATGAGGAGACAGCAGAATTCAGACTGAAACTGTCAGCAAATTAATATCCTAGCTTTGGAATACCAAATGCTTCCACCTAAACTAGAGAAAAGAGGGAGAAAAAAATGTTTTTTAGCCAATTTTTTATTAGTGATCATTTTTAATTTAGTATGTTTACAGACATCTAAGAGTAATAATAGCATGTAATTTCATATCAACAGAAATATTTGGGCAGTATGAAAAATTTACATCATTACACTTTCAAAAATCAAATTAGTTGCATACTTTACCATTTACAAAATAGGCTTATTCTGCCATCTTTGCTTAAGCAGCAAAGTTTTGCAAAGCAGGTGAGTTTTCATTTTAAAATAGTTTAACAGTGTACATTTGAACCAACTCTCTATTCTGTAATCTGAAAGTAGAAAAGCATGTTATCTGGGACTTCCTTGGTGGTCCAGTGGCTAAGACACCATGCTCCCAATGCAGGGGGCCTGGGTTTGATCCCTGATTGGGGAACTAGATCCCATATGCTGCAACTAGGAGTTCACATGCCACAACTAAAGATGCCGCACACAGCAACGAAGATCCCACATACCACATCTAAGACCCGGTGCAGCCAAATAAATAAATGAATGTTTGAAAAAAGGAAAAAGAAGAAAAAAAAGGAAAAGCATGTCACCTAATTCTTTCATATTCCATGTAAATGAGTGGGATTCCACTCCCTTTTGCTGCTTAGGAAATAGGAAAGTAAGGCTGTATTTCAGGCTGATCTTGAGGCTTAGGTGAAAAGAAAATTTCCTCTCTTCTAATTCATGTGTTCTGCATAATTTAGATAAAGGTTAAGACAGAAGTAAGAGGAGAATTTACTTGTAAGTCCAAGCTAAGGAGCAGCACAGTGAACTCAGATGTATGAACAGCACAGCCATTCAGAAGGCTCCCAAGGAACCCAGCTGCAAAAGCAACTACTTCGTCATCGCCGGTTAAGTTGCTACACTTGTCTTGAACCTCAGATTCTTATCTAGTGAAAGGTAGTAATACCTATCCCAACGGCTTTGTTGTGGGGAAACAGTGTCTGGAAGGCAGGTGGTAAAATGTGACGTGCAGAACAAGTTCGTGTTTTGTTGCTGTTATCAATACTGACTGCTAGTAGGGAAAACTCATTAGTATGTTTGTCTTCAAGCCAGCAAATTTCATGTGAGAGCGAGCCTCCATCTGCTCTGGCCACTTCTGTTCCATTTCTTCAGTTTATTACACATGCTCAGTCCGGAACTCAGATCGCTGGAGCTACTTGCTTTACTCATTTGTAAACTTGGTTGGGGAGCTGAAACCTCAGGAGTTTCTATTTCCAACTCCAGTCAGAGATGTCTTTACCTATCTAGTTACTTTATTGTTAATACTGTGGGCCTGTGGGTTCAAATATGTTTCCATGAATATCAGCACCATTATTTTAGATTTGGTAGATTTATTTGATAGCTATTTTAACAGTAGCCAAGCAGCTGGTTTATTTCTAGTTGAACATTAGTGGCTGGCTCTGCTATGCTATTTTTTAAATAATTTTTTCCAGCAGATACAAATGATTTTAAAAATGGATTCTAATAATAAGGTTAAGTACTCTAAAATCATCTGAAATGTCACTTGTTTTGCCCCCGTCTCACATGACTCATTTGCCTATTGTTTCATAAGAGTTGTTGTGACGTTTGCTGTAAATTGTTATGCTCCCTTTGAGTGGGTGTAGAGCTATGGTTTTAGATGGCTGCAAATAAGACACGCCTTCCCTCACTCCCCCCTCCACCGGGGGAAAGGAGGTTGCTATGACACAAGAATCATTTGCTAGGAATAACATGAGTCAATATTGTAAGCCAAGACCTTTAACAAAACATCAGTGACTTTTAAATGCAAAGGAAGCCCTGTCAAATGATAATGTTTTTCTCCAAACCATTTTATAGTAATACATTCTTGGGTGTACAGTAAAAATGAAAACTTAGAGATTTTTACTGCCTAAAAAAAATGTATTCATTGCATGGAGATTTTAATTTTCTATCAGCTGTCTGAAAGAATAGAAAATAAATACTATATTGAAAAATACTATGAAAGCCATAGGCAAAGATTAAATGATTAAAGAGGTTTTTTTTTTTTTACTTCTTTGTTTACTTGTTTATTTTTATTGTGGTTCTTTTTATTTAGATAGTCTAGATTTGGGAATTTGGAACCTTTTAAAGACAAAATAGGTTAAGGCTTACAAGCATGTCTTCCTAGATGCTGCTCTAATAGAACAGATATTACCTGATAGAGCTGGTCAGAGGTGCTCCAGTCTTAGGCTGAAGGACCTGATCTCTAGGGAAGGTAGGCAGCTGCCCAGAGTCATAAGCCAGTGAGTGGTAGAACTCAAGTGTAAGTTGCTTGGACCACTCTCCTTTACACCAGTCCAGACTGCTGCTCACCAAAACCTGGAGATACTTACATTCTTTTTCTAATGCTCATGCATATTGTAGATAATCTTGAACATGCAGTAACTTGAAAGTTCTACATCCACTTTTTCTATAAGCTTCTTAAAAAGTGGGTGATTATATAATTAGTTATTCTGTCAAGGGTCATCTGTTGACTTCTTTGTCTTAAGAGTAAGAAAGGTATTCCCCTCTCTCTGTTCTTCCCTTCCTTCCTTCCTCCCTCCCTCCTTCCCTCCCTTCCTCAGTATCTCCTATCCCCACTTCCATTTTCCTTGCCCCTATAGGCAGTCATTTTCTCCTGTATTTTTGTTTGCATCTGTTCTTACATCATACATGTATTTTTTGCTTTCTGCGGGTATAAATGGCGTGGTGTTATCAGTCTCATTCCATTTCTTATTTTTATCACTAAGCATGTCTTTTTAGAGCTAGTCGTGTCATAATGGATGCACATACCTCATAGTTTGCTTGCAATCACTGTAATACTCCGTGGTGGGCACTACTCAGTTTTACCTACCCATTCTCCAGCTGGATGCCCCAGTGACCTCCAAGTCTCACCCACCACCAGAAAATGCTTCAGTGTATATCCACACTCATCACCCCATAGTTAAATGAGAATTTCTTGAGCAGAGGAAGAACCTCTGGGTCATGGTGCATAGTGCTGAAATGTTCACCAGAATTGCTATACCAGTCCATAGTCTCACCAGTAATGTGTTGGTTTTTACTTTTCTAAATCCCTGTAACATTTAACATTGTCCATTTTTCTGATTTTTGCCAATGTCCATTTCATAAAAGAATTTGAATCTTTTGACTGAAACTAATATCTTCTTGACTCCAATGGCTAAATAGCTCTGTTGAGAGATGTAATTTTTCAGTTTATGTGTATCAGTATTCTATTCATCTGAATTTCAAATAGTATCCATTAGATAGGGTTCCAATTACCATGATGGTGAGAAAAGTAATTAAAGTTTGGAGGTCATTATTAAAATATGGATAGGCCTCCCCTGCCCCAACACCTGACTCAGTCATCTCTCTCTTCCCAACTTCATGCCCTTTCTGGTGAAATGCTAGTTACCCATCAAAGCCTAGTTTAAAATTGACAGCCTGCTCTGTGCCATTGAAGTGTTTTAACCATACTCTAGTTATAGTAATTATTACAGGTCACTGGAGCTAGTTCTCTACTTTTCTGTGCACCTGAGTAGCATGTGAACTTGTGTGGTCTAGGGCATTTTTGTATGCCTCCCACCCAATACCACCCTGTTAATCTAACTTAATTTTAGTTCATTAATTGTTTTGTGAATGTTAAGTGATAGCCATTATACATTTACTATTTCCATTTTATCTAACTACAGCACTAGTTTCTGGTTCTGAAAAATTTTTAGATTAAAACCATCTTCCCCATGTTCTAAGATGTGAAACATTGGCACCTTAGCACAGCACTGATTTAAGGGCTGGATCAGTTTCAAGACTGCTTCCTGGAAAAATCCTGGCCTTGCCTGGAAATACTTGTAAGCACCTCACAGTGTTAAGGTGGGGTAACCTTCCAGCCTTGCAAGAATGCTGATCAGGATCCTTCCCTGTCTCAGTGAAATGGTCCTTCTCACCATCTGTTCTTCTGACTTTCGAGTGTGTCTGCACTCTTTTAGCAGTGTACAATACAGCTCCAGTTTCTTATTAAGAAACATTAACCTGGAACAGATAGGCTGCTTCTATCAAAAAATCAAATTGAGGAAAGTTATATTTAAAGAAGATAATTTGAGAAAAACATTATTTCAGTTCTATTAAGTCATTTGTAATTTTATCCATTAGAAGTTTATGTAAATGCTGTGCTTGTTTCCTTAGCTGTAAATTGGAGAAAATAAATTATGCCTAAGTCTCTGAAGTTCCATGATATGGTATATACCAGTTAGTCTTTATGGGAAGAACCAACTGTACCTAGTGAACTTGGAGGACTTTGGAATTTCCTTACTTCCTCAGGAATTGTCTCCATGACTTGAAGATCCTCACGTCTATAAAGTCACCAGGGCTTTTGCTTTTTTCTCATGCCCAGCCAGCTGGCTCCCAGTTGTACACTTTTATTCTTTTCCATAAGCCCCAGGGCGTGATTGTGCTTCCTCTTTTTCTCTCAAAATTCCTCCTTCTCCGTACTTTTTTATGGTTCCCTTATCCTTCAATAATGGCTGCAAAGTGGTGTGTAGCTTCTGCAGCAGTACCTGACAACAAATCATCCAGCCTTGATTGGTTTAAAAGCTTGATTGCAGATCCTGCTGGGAACCAGAATTAGGGAAATCACTCGGTTCCTTCATCCATAACAAGAGCATGAGGATTGCTGGAGAGTGCCTGTGAGGAGTCAGGTGCATGTCCCAAAACTCCCTGGCACAGGGCGTGGCAAATGGTAGGTGCTATACTAGAAAATGGTGCCGCTCAATTGTGATATGAAACTACAAGGGTCTGAAATCCCATAGTAAGAACATTCCCAAGTCCCTTCCCTTTAGTCAGAGCCCCTGTGAGCAGCCAGTGTGGTGCTGCAGTTATTACACCTGAGAAGAAATCTTTCTCACTTTAGTATAGATTTGCTTCCTATGATGAGGTGGGAGGATATTGCGCAAGTTCTGTCTGGAAAACAAAGGTTGTGGTAACTTTTGGTGTCATTCTCATAGTACATGTCAAGTCTAAGTGCTATGGGAAGCAGATATAACCTTGAATGAATATTGTATATGATTTAAAATAATTATTTTTCCACATTTCTCTTCCGTGAATACAGATATGCAGATGAAATATCCTTTTATTATAAATGACTTGCTTGCTGCCAATAAGCTAGTTGAAATATCTTTACTTCCTCATACATTCTTTTTGTTGTCATTCAGGTATATATTCTATACTTAAAATTCATGGTAAAAGCATATCAGTATAAGCAAAATAACTTGTCTTTTTAAATTAGAGCAAATATGCAGCTGTTGTTGATCCTCCTTAAGTAAAATTGCAATCTCATCCATTGTGATGATGAAATCTTTTCTAACTCTCTTCATGGGTTTTTGACAACTTTAATTTTATAAAGGGTTGCATATAAACTCAATGTAATGTTAGAAGTTTCAATACACTTCTTGCTTTTCATGTGCAAATATCTGACTTGTTCTTTTGAGAAAAAACAAACTCTGAGTTAGTTTGGAATTCCAAGTTGCAGTGAGAAAAGTCCACCTTTAGCCTTCTGCTCTTATTATGTTAAGGCTACGACTCATCTCCAAACAAACGCATGATTGAGGTGATGTTTTGGAATAACATCCTGTGTGTTGGTGGTGCATCACTCTTCAGTGACATTCTGAGGTTGCATTGTATTAGCACATGATATTTTCCCCAGTTAATTGATATCCCAGGTTTGTCCAGGGGAAAATCTACAGCTCCCTCAAACATACTTGACAAGTTATTATATTTACTTTAGTCAAAGCCCGTGTGTGCAATATCCCTCTTGGAGGTGGTCTATTATTGGAGTCCCATATGCTTTTTGTTTGGGAAGAAAGCAATCACTGTGTCATACTGTTACATGGAGTATTCTTTTTCAGGGATGTTGTTCCCTTGGGGACCATATCAGGCCAGAGTTCCTTAGTCTAATAAGACCTTTGTAACTCTTATTGTATAAGAGTTCTGGGAGGGAAGCAAGAGTTAAACAGAAAATGTAATTCAAGCAACCATATTAGGCCACATGTGGGAAAACATGACTCAGTATTGGATTAAAAAAAAGGTTATTTGTTGTAAAAAGGACTGTGATGCCAAAATGTTCAAGGTATTTCAGTGTAAATGAAGACTATTGTGGCACAGGGAACTCATAACATTTTAATATTCAGTTTCTGAATATGTATGATTTAAAAAACACCACACAGAGTTGTCTATTCACAAATTTTATATTTAAAAAAAGATATGATTAATTGTTATGAAAGTCATATATGGGGATATTTAATCTAAGATTTTCTTGTAAATTTTCCATCAGCACAATTATGTTTAATCCATATGAGGATAGTGATGACAGCAGCATTACATACAGATTCATCACACAGTAATAAAAAATCTACTTATACTCGTAAGAATTACTCAGTTTAATTGTTGTACTTTACTAATTGGTGATAAACACACTGATTATATTCCATAAAGGTGGAATTTTAAAAATGAATTTTTTCAAAATGAACATAGAAGCTCTTTTTTTCAGATTTTACAATTGTATCTGGTGAAAATTTTAATTATTACGTATAACATTTTTGGATACAGCAGTCATAAAATACTTATAAATTCTTAATTAAAATACTTAAATGTTTTGACAAATTATGATAATATAAAACCTGTTTTCTGAAATGTGAACATTGCAATAAAATATGTGATAATGTGTAATATTGTGAGAGTCCCTTTCATTTTTGTTTTTAACAGAAAATGGTTTCACAGCAACGCATTCTAATTCACGAGGATTCCATGAACCTGCTCAGTCTTTATACCTCTCCCTCTTTGCCCAACATTACCCTGGGACTTCCAGCAGTGCCAGCCCAGCTCAATGTAAGTCATTACCCTGCAATGGCCTAAACCAGCCCAGGGAATATTTTCATAGGAACTCTTATTCTTTTCCTGTATATTTAGACTTCAGCAAAACTTGGTTGGTAGTCTACTTTTCCTTCACTGTTTTCTGAGTTGTTCAAGATGTTCAGTTTAATTTCACAGTAAAGAATCATACTGGTTCATATCATAATATATAAAAATAATGACTAACATTTGTATAATGCTTTATAGCTTTTAAAAAAGAAAACACCCTCCAGGTGTATTATTTTGGTAGCTCCACACACCCATCCTATGAAACAGAGGTTATAAGACAGATTTTTACAGAAGAAGCAGCTGAGACTTGGAATGCATAAAAGCCCAAGATCTCAGACCCAGCAAGTAGCAGACCTGGACCTCAATTCAGGCCATTGCTGAGAGGTGCAGCATCTGAAGCACAGCAGCATATGTTTAAAGAATTTGTTTTGTGAATGACTTTATTTTGAGAATTTAGGTTACTAACTCTGTGGTACTGAAGAATATATATCTGGAAAATCTCTCTAAGAATAATATTAAACTCTTTTCTGAAGATTCAGAGTGAATCAATTACTTTAAAAGTCCTGACAACTGAAATAGGATCTTTTGGATGTAATTGTCCTACTAACAGAAGATAGCAATAATTATTTTATACATAGTCCCTAAAATAATATAAATTTCAGTCATTGTAAAAGATTTTTAAACTTTCCTAGAACATTTTATCTGTGAAAGGTTAGTAAATTAAATTGTACTTATGCAGAGGTCATATGATACATTCAGTTTAAAGAGAAATTTATTCCAACCCTTGGCATCAATTTTGCCAGTATTTAGATGCAAGTCTTCCACTGAGTCCATCTTGTCAAATTCATCTCTTTTACAATATGCCAACATTAGGAAATCATAAAGAGTTGACCATTTTATGACTTATTTTCAGAATACGAACCCTATCTATGCTAGTTTATGCACAAGCACACCTATAGATGACATTTTTAAATGATAAATTTAATGATTGTGTTCAATACATATTATAAAACCAATTTAAGAGGTACCTTATTATATTTGGTATTTTTAGTAGAGTGGAATGTTATCTTACATGATATAGTAATCTTATACCAGTGAGGAGAATGCAAAATTTGAATGTTGTTTTATATCTGGAGATTAAAAAGTCAGGCTTAAAAACTGAATTCAGCTACGCCCCTGAAATTGCACATGAAACATTTGTAAACAATTGGCTGTAGTGAAAAGAGGAAAGAAATTAGGGATGATACAAAACATAAATATTTATGGATGATATTTTCAAATCTTCACTTATTAAAAATTATTTTCTTCTGTTCCTATCTCTTCTAATAATAAGCAAATACTAACACACAAATTCTTATGACACATGAATAGGCATTTTCTTTCTACTCTTTGTTGCATGTTCTAAGTCACTCCTACCAGCTAACACAAACATACACCACTTTTAATGTGGTCCAGAAGAATTTTTTCCCAAAGGACCAAGTACTAAAAGCCAGACCATTTAATGTTTCAATGGTAATACAATTTGGTACCATTGGATGAATAAACCAGTGTGGTTTGGATTGAAGTTTCATTTTTCTTTGCTCCCATTTTGGTGTGGATAAGGCCATCACAATTAATTTTTCAAGCTTAACATTGCTTTGGCAAAGGGATCTCTAATATTCTGTTTCCCCAGTGAGTAGTGGGAAATTTTAAGGAAAAGAGGCCAGGAGAAGGAATCACTTCTAGATTAAACATTGCATTGACTCGCTATGTGAATAAGACAAACCATTTACCTCTTTGTCCTTCAATTTCTCCATCACTGAAATTGCTTTGCTTCCCTGGTGCACAGCAGTTTTGAAAGATGACACATGAGTTTTGAAAAGAAACATGCCACGTAATTTTGAGGTATTTGACTTCTGCTTTTGTAATACCAAAATGACCACCATTCATTAAGTTCTTTGAATAGGAGAATTCATTATTACTATTGATGATATAATTATTATTGCCTTATTACTGTTATCATATATTTCAAGTTCTTAATAGCGTTTTTATTGGATATCTAATTTCACTTGTTTATTTTATTAAACAAAAGTATCTGGAGTGTCATTTTCAATATTTAGAGATTTGGGAATCTGTTATGAATTAATATACAATACATGTTTAAATCAAATTCCTGCATATTTTATATAAATTTTCATTGACTTATCTCAAGAATTTTATTTTCAAAATTAAATATTGGAAACCCACAGTTCTGTGAACATATTAGAGGACATATAAAGAAAGGGCGAATTGTTCTTCTGCTTGAAACTCCAAGAGTTTCAAACTATAGACCATTTTTATCTCCAGTTTCTTAATCCCTATTGCATAGTCATTCGTTTAGTGATTTGAATAAATTTTACTTTTCTAATATACCTTTTACTCAAGCAGTGTATTAAAATATTTTAGAAATAAACCTCCCATGCTAAGCCTGAAATTAGCATCATTTTTAATGTTAAAAAAAGTTTTATTTGGGGTTCAGTATAATGATACCCAATACTAAATTGTCTCCAGTGCTTCAGCTCTATTTTTGTTTCTCCTTTGTTAATTCACTTAGTTCAAAAGACATGCCGTTATCCATTTTCCCTACTCCGCTGTTGGGTAAGATAGCGCTTTTTGGTGGCAGAGGGGAGGGGGAGTTATGAAATAAGAAACTAATCTAATGATTTACAGACCTAATGACCCATCTGGATGAAAGTGGATTAACATCTTTATTATTTCTTGACACAGGCTTCAAATTCACTCAAAGAAAAACAGAAGTGTGAGACCCAGACACTCAGGCAAGGCATTTCTCTGCCTGGGCAGTATGGGGGCAGCATCCCGGCATCTTCAAGCCATCCCCATGTCACTTTGGAGGGAAAGCCCAACAGCAGCCACCAAGCTCTCCTGCAGCATTTATTATTGAAAGAACAAATGCGACAGCAAAAGCTTCTTGTGGCTGGTAATTCATAATGGCACCATTTGCAGGTTATTTTAGGGCTTTCATTTTATTAGCAATCCAATGTAATGTCTCTTTAACTCAAGACCTAGTAAAGATTCACAGTGTCATACATAGGTCTCCCTGATACCCAGTACTGTGGAAAAGACTATTATCCTTATTTATTCCTCTAGATCCATGAAAAAAACTCACCTTATTTAACCTTCATACATACCAGAGTGGACTATTGGTGAGTCATTAATCAGATGTATATCTGACCAATGCTTTGGCACTTTTGCCTACACCCCACCCAACATAGCCTTCTTCTGGTATTTGCCCAGTAGTATACTACTTTTCATAAAACTTATCCCATAGCTATTTTCTGTAGCTTCTTGTCTTTTCTTAAATTGTGTATATATCTGTGGGTGTATACATATATTCATGTACATATTTTTTTTTCAGGTGGAGTTCCCTTACATCCTCAGTCTCCCTTGGCAACAAAAGAGAGAATTTCTCCTGGCATTAGAGGTACTCACAAATTACCCCGTCATAGACCCTTGAATCGAACCCAGTCTGCACCTTTGCCTCAGAGCACGTTGGCTCAGCTGGTCATTCAGCAGCAACACCAGCAATTCTTGGAGAAGCAGAAGCAATACCAGCAGCAGATCCACATGAACAAGGTAAGTCCCTAAGCCATGTCAATATGCTGTTGCCACTGGTGTGAAACTTTGGATTCTCTTCACTGATGTGGGCATTCGACAGAGTGTTGGTATCCATCACAGCCCAACAGAGACTGCTCTCCTGGCCTGCTGTCAGGGCTCAGGGACACCATCGCATTACCACTGTTTACACCATCACCATACACATAGGATATTTGTAGCAAAATTGAGGTCCTAGATTAGAAAGTCTTCTATAATTGAGTACAGGCCTTAATACAGAAGCATGTACAGGCACATGTATGCAGACCTCCATTTTTTTGTTATTGCACTAAAGGTTTGACACTGAGTTGAAGTTACACAGGTGCTGGCAGCTATGCCAAGGTCAGCCACTTAGGTATTTCTCAGCAACTTGTATGTATCCATGTTATATTTATTTTTTGATATGCCCTACTTTATTCCAATCAGTGTTGAAGCAGTTTCTCAGAAACTTGAGTAGTTTCTTTCTGGCAGCCTTATTGTGGCTGCAATGGACAACGAATGCCTGAATCACAGCACATCCTCAGGAGCTCTCCTGCTGAGGCAACCACAAAGAAACAGTCATTCTAATATAATGGTATCAAACAGGCCAGTAAAACATTTTCAATGAATCTGTAAGCAAAACTGGTCTATACAGTTTTGCCACTACTCTCTCATCTGGTAACTTACAAAGCAGAATCCTCTTATTCCTGGAAAATGGAAGGTCCTGAATATCAAAATTCTGTCCATTCTACTTTGTTACTATATCACCTACAAATATCTTAAAGAAGCATTATATTGAGAAACAATGTCCTGTTTACTGATAAATGGATAGCTAAATACTGAACTAGTATTTAAATGCTTTATTGTTCTAATATAAACAAAACAAAATCTCATGGGCAAAGGTCTAATCATCTTCCTAATAGCAAGAGAAGAGGGTCTTTATCATGTGCTCACCTTATTGCAGGTGGGATTAGAGAGTTTCTCTCTTCTTTGGCCTCCATCTTAACAAAGCAGAGCCATGAGGGGAGCATGGGCTGAAGACCACAGTACTGAACACAAATTCTCCCAGCCCAGTCCTTTGCAGCATCCAAAGATGGTGTGTATGTGTGTGGATTGGGGGATGGGGGTGGTTGGCAGTGCCAGCTGCCTCTCCTGTTATTGTTTGCTGTACTGCTGATTTTATTTCACTGTATTTCAGACTCTATATTATCACATTAATGCATATTTTATTGATGCAGCATTTCTCTAAATTTCTCAACTTGTTTTAGATAAAATCAGTCTTGTCATAGGAGAACCAGCTTTCTTCTTGTATAATGGCGTGATACTCCTAATCCTGAATGTCACTCTGCATGTTTGCTGTGTGATCACAGAGTTATGTTGGTTTCTTTTGTAGTATCTTAGCACTACTGAAAACTACCAGGTATTCTTTTTTTTTTCTTTTTTTAGTTTAATTTTATTTATTTATTTATTATTTTGGGGGGGTACACCAAGTTCAATCATCTGTTTTTATACACATATCCCCGTATTCCCTCCCTCCCTCGACTCCTCCCCCCCACCCTCCCTCGAGTCCCCCCCACCCTCCCCGTCCCAGTCCTCTAAGGCATCTTCCATCCTCGAGTTGAACTCCCTTTGTTATACAACAACTTCCCACTGGCTATCTATTTTACAGTTGGTAGTGTATATATGTCTGTGCTACTCTCTCGCTTCGTCTCAGCTTCCCCTTCACCCCCCACCCCCTCCCAGTCCTCGAGTTCTCCAGTCCATTCTCTGCATCTGCGTCCTTGTTCTTGTCACTGAGTTCATCAGTACCATTTTTAGATTCCGTATATGTGAGTTAGCATACAATATTTGTCTTTGTGAAAGGAAAGATTGAGAATCCTACTTTTCACCTCACAACATTTTGATCTGGAATTGTTTGTTTAGAAAAGTAGTATTGGATTGTAAATACACTTTATGCTACTAGGTTCTATTTCCTAGAAATATGTGGATGTGTATAACCTATCATAGGTATATTAGGTAAATTGATCCCATTTGAAATCATCATCTACAGATGACTTCTATGAATACCTTTAAGAATATTTTGGAATACAATTTTTATGACCTAGAGTTGCCACTGCTTCAGACTCAGATGGTATGTTAATATCTGAATCTTTGTATTTTACTATCACAGTTGAGATTTTGACAGGCAGATGCTAACCTCATGGAAGAAACTAAAATGGAAAGCAGGCATTTGCATTTCAGCAACAAGAAAAGCAAATCTTATCAGAGACCTTCTCCCATGTGGAGCTGATTCCTTGGAATCTGTTAAGAATTCTTCCCCAAATTAAAAACAAACCTATACTTTTAAGTACATGTTTGTACAGTGGTTTGATTATTAAATCTTGTCTTAATTAGGCAAAATGAAGCCCAGAAAACTTCAAAGTACAAAGCTGATCTTTATATATTAACCTCTCTCAACTTGGGTGTTTAGATTACTCAAGCAGGTCCCTCCTTGGCTTTTCTCCATGTATGTATTCCATATGTTTAATCAAGATGGCATATGCACACTGGGTATTCTCCAGATTTTGAAAATATTTCACCTGCCCTCAGTTGTCTAAGGGAATAGAGAAGAATCCTATTAAATAAATAATGAACTCCATCCTATTCTGTGATATTCATGATAGAACCACTAATAAATGAATTGCTACTGTTCACCCTTCCCCAGGAGGTAATGAAAACATTTATTTCACATTAAGAAAAGGCCAAACTGAGATGCCAAAAGATAACAAGTTTCTGTATAATAATATATTCGTGTGTACTCTAACCATGTAGAATAACCATTAATGAGAAATAACCACAGAAACTTTGATTTATGTCATTTTTTTTGCCCATTATCGTGGATGAACCTTTACAGAATCTATTCAAACTGGAGCCAAATAGTTGGCATCATAAAAACATGGTCCTTTCTCTTGAGATACTTATTACAGCAGGAAATATAGGCATACATGCAGACACAGGTGTGCAGGCCATATATTTTAAAATGTCTTTTCCTCTTAGTACCTCAACTTTTCTTTATGATTTTTTTTTGAGGGATTTAGGAATTTTGAGGAAAAATGGAGTGAGAAGAAAAGTTTATCTCTAAATTTCCCTCATATTAAATATGATTGGCCTTCCTGGTATGAAATTTTTAATGATTTATTTGAATTGCTAATAACCCTGAGAAGAATTAGAAGCATCGCTATACTTTTCAAAGCAGTTTATACAGTGATTGACATTAAATTTTAAAGACTTTCTCATATCTTGCTGTTATTTGAATGCATTTATGAAAGCAGTCATTCAGTTATAATTATACAATGTAAATGTTATTAATCATACTAAATAATTTACCTACCTGTTACCTGATACTTTAATCACATTTACATGGGAAATTTGTGTCTTATAAGATGTTAACCCTCACGTAATTATGTTGTAAGTACTTAATAGCTTAGCAGGAATATCCCTGAAATGGGTTTATATAGTATTTGTATTGCTATATCTACCAGTAAATAATGGGGTAAGCTAAAAAAAAAAAAAGAATGAAAAATGTCAGAAGGATTTATCTCTGCTTATCAGTTTGTATATTCTGTTTTCACTGAAAGCGTTTTGAGAAGCCTACCATAAGAAAATCATGGCTTACAACATTTGTTCTTTTTTTTGTTGTTTTTTTACAGATTTAAAAATTCAGAAATGCATTTAAAACAATTTATATTGCTATATATAGTACCTTCATGTTTCCAAAAACAAGAGTTTTTTTAATATGAGAATCAAAAGAAGACTATTGCTTTTGCCAGTATCTTTTGATTTTTTTATGGGAAGAAAAAAAAAAGATTTCTGAAATAGAATTTTCCTTGTAAATACAAAATACCAAACAAAACTACAGGAGGGTAGTTTTGTTTGGTGTTTTGGTAATTTTCTTCTGAACTCTTTTCAAGTTTAAATATTGCCACAGATTTTCTGGTAAAAACTATGATTGATGAAAACAAAACACCAGAGTTACTTGAACATTTTTATGATTTTGGGGGGAGTATTCTGACCACTGCATAATTAATAGAAGGGCAAATCTCTAGTCCCTTCACTCTCTGAATGATATACAGAAATTTTCCAAAGTATATTCAGGGCATATTTGTTCTGAGATAGTTTGACATAGAATTTCTGCCCCCTTCCAAATGACATTATTCTTTGAATTATTTCTCAGTTATAATATTAATAGAACAGCATTGATTGATGCCTCATTGTTCTATTTTAACTAGAATTTTAATACCTTTTCTAATACCTGTGTTTTTCATATTCATTTCATCAAACCCATATGAGAAGAAATTTTAAGAAAATTATTTCTTCATTCAATATTTATTTGAGTGAAATAATCTATGCAAGTATCCATTTAGCAGATCATTACTGAATTCTTACTTGATATCAGACACTATTTTAGGCACTAAGAAGACAACATTCAGTATCCTCATGGAGCTTACCGTATGGGGAGCAGGGGACTGAAATATTCCAGTAAAGAGAATACAGTGTGTTAAGTATTAGGATGGGGGACATGAGGAAGGAAATTGTTCTCTTTGAGGAAACAAGATTTGAGACTTGTTTCATTCCTCTCAGGGTTATCTTGTCCTTTTTATATCTTTTCCTCTCCCTTTCTCTCTCTCTCTTTTTCTATTTCTCTCTTTCCCCTCTCCCCTCTTTTTATATCTCCCACCCTCCTCCCTCTCTCTTTCTTTCTTTGTAAAATGCTCTGTGACAAATACCTTATGCATTCCTATGATTGGATGTCAGCCAACACTTAAAAAAATACCCACATAAATCATGAGATGATATCTTATACATGTCAAGGTTCACTCTAGATGTAAGTATTTATTATATATTTATTACTATGATACTTAGGCATTTTGACATGAGAGCTATTTTATCATAATAAAAATATATCTAAGACAAGAGCAGTAAAGGGGATGGCTGAGCAGATGTCCTATGTTGCCCTTATTAAAACAGGTAGATTTTATGTCTGACAAGCAAGGCATGAATGTAATTAAGCTCAAATGCTGGCATGGAACTAATGGGGAGCTTTCATCAGTTTTGGAAGAGAATTTGATCCTTTATTTGAGTAATATCTATTGTATTCCTTTTCTTGACATAATTTTCTAACGTAAATGTTACATTTTCTCCATAACGCTTCATGATTCATACCCACTCCTTGTCCCCAGTAATCCATCCAGAGCAACTCAGGGGAGAATATTCTTTCATGCCTGTGGTCACATACAAACTTAGCATGGTTTTGTGTGTGTGTGTGTGTGTGTGTGTGTGTGTGTGTGTGTGTGTATTTTTCCAAATAAAGTGTCCCTGAAGGCAGCCCTAAAATATAACTGTTTTGTACACTATGGAGCAAAGTGTATATTTTCCCAAGGAGATTAATTTGAACAACAACAATTATACAGACATTTACAATCCAAAAAGTTTACATATTTTGAGTCACGCTTCATGTTAGTTTATTTTAATAAGGATAATTCTACTCATGCCGTACTTGTAAGAAGATTAAAATTTTAAGAATAATTAGATAAGGACCATTTACCAATTTTTGCTTTTTTGCTGCACCTATTTCTCCTAGTGTATCTTTTCGTCCCCATCTTTTATACAATGTGCATCTTTTCAGAACCTTTCCCACAGGGATCTTAGGGATAGGATCACTTAAATTATACCAGCTCTCTTTTGTGTGTAGGATCTTCCATGAGTTGGGACACCATGCTAGTATTCTTATGTGTATCATCTCCTCAAACTATAAGCACACTTTTATTTTTACTATCAAGAAAGTTTATTTTAAAGGGCTTACTAAGTACGTTGACCGAGGTGACTAGGTTAGTAGTTGACAGAGCTGGGATTCTGACGTAGGTTGTATGACACAAAAGCCTGTCCTTAACGTAAAATGAGGCTTATGATTTCAGTGTTGTTTTTATCACCAAGCAGGAGACAAGATTTTCCTAATTTTATTTTTGCCAAAAAGTAGGAAACATAATTTAAAACAAGGCAAACAAACAAAAAAAAGGAGAGTCATCTTATTTTTTAGGTATTTGTTTGGATTTGCCAGGATGAAGAAATCCCATTTCCTGACCTTGCTTCCCAGTTTTCCAGGCATCGCCCTGCATCCAGTGACTCACTTGGAAGTCTTTAACATGGACCCAGTGGTCGGACTTTCAGATATCCTATTGGCTTTCCAGCAGTGCCATGTGAATGCAGGACAGAGCAAACCACAGCCAGGCCATGCTTCATTCCTTTCTTCTGTGTTGTAACATCACCATAGTTTTTAGATTGGGCAAACATCTCACAGGAACTCTGAGCGAGCCTGAAGCTGAAAGTCAACTGACTTCATCAAGTTCAACTGAAATGCAAATGTTGGCATCCCATCTATGGGTGGTTTGGAAAATGCCTTGTTTTAAGCTTTGAAAAATGGATGAGTAGAAACTTGAACTGAGCTTTCATTTAGGAAAGTAGCCATTACTGTTGTCAGGTTTAATTTCTCTCTATCCATTTGACAGCTTGTTTCCATGCAGGGTCTTTAATCACCAATTTAGGATTACATTTTGCCCGTTAGATGGATAGTATGTCCAAAAACTTTAGCAGCATTGAAAGGCAGTCTTAATTTTATAACAGTAAAAAGCCTCCTAGATTATTTATCTATCTATAGAGGTTTATAAAAGAAACTTTGACTTTACCCTTAAATAGATGCTATTTCGACATGATTAGCCCAATGTAAATAGATCCTTGTAGGTATGTTTTGGGCTTCAGAAAAAAAAACAAAAGTGCACATGCTGCAATACTGGCTTACATCATCACAGAGAATTCTTATAGAAGCATTTCACTATATGATTACAAGTTGATGGTTTATAATATACAGAAAATGGCTTGTTGCTTTATTGTTATATGTGATGAAATCCTGTGTTTGGAAAAGAAACTAAATGACCATTTCAGTGGATTAATGTGTAACATTCATAAACGTTCCCAGTGCTGCTTTCATAACTTGAAGACCAAGGGAAGGACCTCGACCTCTCCTTTTCACTTTGCACTGTTAATCTAGTCAGAGACGCTTTTATTGAATGAGAAAAACAATAGTTGGACATGACTATGAGGTAAGAAAATAGGGGAAAGAAAAATATCTGGGGAATTAGACCATATGAGTGGTTTGACTGATGTTGATTCCAGGAGTTCAAAGGGAGAGGGAAGCTAAATAATTTGGTTGTTTCCCAACCTTGACAAATAGTTTCATTTGACAGAATGAAATAATTAAGTCTTACTAAGGAATTTTTAATATAACTAAGTGATTTGTGGACATGAAAACTAACAATGTATAGCAGTCTCTGTTACAGGTTTTGGTTGCTTTTTTAGCCTGATTTTAGGGGTTTTTTTCCTCTGTATCTTTCTACTCTTTCTCTAAATATTTATGAAAACTGAGGGATTATAGTGACCCTGAAATGTCATACAGTCTGGAGTATTCCCATTCCTTCAGGCAGAATTGCATCCAGAGCTCTGCTCCCATGTCCTAAATATACCATTACTCTCTTTCTATCAACTCAGTTGTATCAACCAGCAATAAAAACTCACTTCTAAAAAATAATTTCCTGGCATGGAATAATTGATGTTCCACAAAGATTTATTAGCAACTATTATGCTACATCCTAGAAATGAAAACAAAGAAGACACGTTTTTCCCCTTGAAAGGTATTTCATAGACCTGCAAATTAGGTAATTCTAACCAAAGATAGTTCTACAGAATGCATAGTTCATATGACTTGCAAAATCTAGAATGCTGGGTAGCCTTTCCAAGAAAAGTTTCTGATGCTCTGCACAATTATTTATTTGTTTTGCCACTGTGGCCAAAGTATAACCTCTCTGTCTGCTACTGCTCTCATCTGCACATTTTAGAGGTTTATAGTGAGAATTCCATGAGAGTATGTACTGAAAATGCTTTGTAAACATAGTAAGAAATCCTTCCATTTATTTAACACAGTATTTATATTCTTAAATAGCACTAAGAGTTCTATTTTCCTTGTTCTGTTAATGAAAATGGCTATCTGGAAGTGGTAGAATATTTCTAAGACACACATTTTTCACTTGCCTCAATATTGCATCAAGCTATTTTGTTGTAAACCAAACCACTAAATTTTGTCCCAGCTCTGCTTTGCATTTTGTATTCATCATGAAGCTGACCTTGTTTTCTCTTTGGAACACTATTATGGATATTGCATTTTTTATTGAGGTATAATTCACACACACACACTGTAAAATTTATGCCTTTTGCTGTGCAGTTGAATGATTTTTGATGAATGTATATCATCATATAATTACTGTAATCAAGATATAGAACAGTTCCCTCGACTTCCAAAATACCCTTGTGTCGCTCCTTTGTAGTCAATCCATACTCCTACCTCCAACCCCTGGCAAAGTAGCTGAAGTTTTGACCATGTAGGGAACATAAAGCAAATCATAAGTATGAAGGATAGTATATTTTAAGAGCGTGCAGCCATCAGCCCTAAATGATATAAACCATAGAATATTAAAGCAAGAAGAGACCTAAGGGATTCTTTGCAGAGGTCACAAGCTGATAGTCTGTGGACTGTATCCATTCCATTGAACTAATGTCTTTGGCCTGCCAAACTAATGTCTACAAAGCATTGAAATTTTTGGTCAGTCATTTCAAATACAAATCTGGATTTCTGGCATTGTCTGAAAAACCAAAAAGCCTGGCTACACTGGGCCCACTTTTCCATGTGGCAGTTATTGTCTGGGGTTTACTCTTGGTTGTCCCTTTTAAGTAGGACTTGCACTGCTATCCAGTTTATCAGGTCAAGGGATTGAGGGGAGAAAGGGAGATGTTTACCAGTCAAGTGATCGGAAGCTCCCTGGCTTTGAGTTCTTGTCTATTCTGAGACACAGTCCACAATCACCAAGAGTTAGCAAAGAAAATAAGCATGCCTTTCCTTACTGTGCCTCTATTCGTTACCCTTAAAGAAGGGAAAAAGGAAACTTTAAAAGAAAGTGTACTGTCAACTGAAGATCAGGAAGGAGATGATCAGGGGAAAATCTTGTTATATGCTATTAAAGGACATAAAATTACACAGTGTTGTGAAAGAAGGAAAGATAGCTCATTTGTGTTCTGGTTAAGAAAAGCCCCTGATAGGTCTTGGTACACTCTCTGGCTAAGGGTTTTATGCTCTGACAGGCCAGTCTTCCTGTTTCCACTTTTACCCACCTAAATCCAATCTTCTGTAGCAGCCAGTGATCATTTACGAGTGCAAATCAAATCATGTCAAGGGCTTGCTTAAAACTCCCAGTTGCTCCTTATTGTTTGTAGGATAAAATCCAAATATCTTTTCATGGCCCACAGGCTCTTGTCCCCTCACTGACCTTTTCTCCAACTCCCTTCCCTTAGTCGCTGAGCTCACACCACACTGGCCTCCTCTCTGATCTGTGGGGAATCTCCTTCCATCTCCTGGAATGAACTGCTAGTCACACTTCTGTGTGCAATGTTCAACCTCCAGGTGTTCTTATGACTCGACCTCCGACCTCAGCATTGGTCTCTCTCAGCTCAAACTCCACCTCTTCAGAGGAGCCTTCCTTGCCCATCCAAGTTAGACCCAGACACTCACTACTTCCCCCATTCTTCCCTATCACATTTAGTTCCACTATTCAGTTGTTTATTTTTTATTTTGCCTAACTGACAGCTCTCTTCCCTGGTCCTGGCATATAGCAAGTGCTCAATAAAAATTTGTTGAATGAATGAAACAGTGGGTAACTTTCTCTAACTAGCTGGGAGGAGGAAATGTCCAGTCTCCTTTCTGGAGGTTAACACTTAATTAAGTTATTGGAATATTAGGATGTTTTGAGAGCCAAAGAAAGGATATTTTAATTGCTAGCATTGCTTTGGATAATCAGAGTTATAAAAATAAATGCATTTTTTTAAGAATTTGTTTCCTCCCAAGATTAATTTTATATCTCTTCAGTATTGGCAAGAAAGGATGTTTTTCAGTTTAGACTTTTAATGTATATGAATAATGGACCAGTACTTATAAAATCTTTCTCTCTTGTTATTTAACTTTGGTTCTTCTGCTTATGTCCCTAAAATGCACAGAAGCAAAAGGACATGGAATATTTTGGCTTGAGTCAGAGTTCTACTCTAAGTGGACCTCTTGATTTGAAAGCCCTCCAAATTCTGGTTGTTTTTGAGAACAGTTGGTACATATCTAATCTATTTGTGAATTGAGACAGAATTTTATCATTATTTTTAAACCTAGTTTCCTTGGAGCTTAAGGGAAAGGTTTTATTTTCCAAAAGAAGTATTTTACATTTATTTAAAAGGAAAAAAAACCAAAAAACAAACTTGTGCTATTGCCATTCCCCAAGTAAAATCTGTCTTAAAATCTGAGGCAAAATAAGAAAGTGATAAGTAGGGTTGAAGGTCATTTTGCATAGTTTAATTCAAACACTTGTGCTGAACGGTTTGTTGACAATTTCAAAAAAATCAGATGTCTGTCAGAAACAGATTTACTCCTTATATACTCCTGTCCTTGGTTTGATATGCCAGATCTGAAGATATTCGTGAGGACATGAAGGATTTCTGTGGCTAAACTTAAAAATATAGAATTTAAAGATATTTTATTCAAAAGCACTATGCTTACTTTGGCTTCTAGACTTTTATCAAACCATGTAACTTACACAGAGATGGACTTAAATGGGTTAATGTGTAAAGATTAGCAGCATGGCTTTTAAATATTATTTAATTAATTTTACACCATTTGCCAATAGAATATATGATGTTCAACATGGAATATAAAACATTAAAATTATAGACTTGCTATAGTTATAACCCTATCAGGGATTAATAAGAATTGAAGAGCCGAGTTGTAATACTTGGAGGTGTTAGGGCTTGGGATAAATTATCATGCTATCTGAGCCATAAAATCTCCAGTGTGAGTGTGAATAAGTGTGTGTGTTACAAGTCCGGAATGGTCATGGACCGCCTGCAGCATTCTTAGTGTTCAGTACAATCACTGTACAGTAGCATGGAGAATACAGAGACGCTGACAGATGAGGACGAGCACAGATAAAAGGGGCAGAAGAAGCTGCTCAGCCATCATCTTCTTCATCTCAGCTGGGTTCCTCACCAAAGTAACTCACCTGATGTCAGACGAATGACACGCGGTGTGTCTTACAGATGGGGCCTCAGCCGAGATTCACACAGGCTTACGGATTTATCTGTCACACAGATGTTTCTTGTGTTTTCTAGCCAGCGAGGCAACAGCTCAACTTTGCTGGGGGATCACCTCCAGATGTTCAGCCAAAGAGAGACCCTGCCACCCCACTGAGAGTAAGCAGACAGCTCCTCCCTGCTGCTGAGGCCACTCAGCAACAGTGCAGATTAAAAAAGGGTTAGCCCATACCTTCTCTGTATGGTCATATTTGTAGTTCAGAAACACATACAACACAACATAGTCCAAACACGGGATTTCCTAGTAAATAGTCAGAAACTTACAGATAATAGCAAGTAACTTTTTACTTTAAAAATTTGAAATAAGTCAAACCTGGCAGGCAGTTTTTTTGTGACTTTTGTTTGCAGATTTTCTTGATGTTAATTGCTAATTTTTCCACTCTGGCAAATTTGACTGTTTAAACAAAAACAGCTTGAGTCAAATACCTAAAATAAAATAAGAAGTGTAGGTTAACTCCCTCTGTGCATTTATATTTTGCAAAACTGTCTCCAGGAGATCCCATTTATTTCTTTTGTGTTTTTTGAAATGTCACAAAGAGCATGTTTTATTCCAGAAATGGTGAAAAAGTAGTAGTTATCATTCATGTGGACACTGGCATTCGCCTCATAACCTGGGGAAAAGAATGTGTCAAAGCTTTGTTGCTAAGCACTAATTAAGTTTTCAGATATTTATGAATACAAGTGAGAGAGAAACAAGGATAAATCCTAGATTTTTGACTTGTGTGCAACTGGGTAATGCTATTTACTCAGATGAGAAAAATTAGGTGATCAATACATTTGGGTGCAATGGGAATAAAGGTTATGTTTGAGCTACTTAAAGTTTCTGATACCTGTTGGATATTTTAGATCTAAGTGATAACATTAGGTAAGCAGCTGAATATGCAAGTTTGGAGCTCAGGAGAGACCTTGGAATTGCTTATATGAGTTCAGTTGTCATTGTAATACAGCTGTTTCAGAAGAGAATGCAGACTGGAAGGGTATAGAAAGTTCTGTCTTCTCTTTTCTGGAGATGACTCGGCTTTTTCTTGGGCATGAAATTCCTTCTCTATAAAATAAGGATTTGAAGAATGTAATTAGAAAATTTCCAGTTCCAATATTTTACATCTATATGATCTCCACTCATAAGTCACTGTTTTGTGTCAAGAAACTTTTCTTTTACAAACCATTAAGGAATTCTGCCCTTGGAAGAAGATCATTTTGCCATCTGGCCTTCTCATCCAGTTACCACAGCATTATCCATTCTGGCACTTTTCTCCCTCGTGCTTCCTTTAGTCCAGCAGAAGTGTAGATGAAGCCAGAGGCACTGGAACAAATAGCATTGTTTCTGTGTTGCACCCTGGAAATTGTTATACACACTTTCATGTATGTCAGTGAGGCGATAAAGTATTAGCAAATTTGATTCATGGACTAAATGTTGTGGTTTCTGGGTATTCCAGTGACCTCAGAAATACATTAACAGATCAGATTTTCTGTTAAAGGTTTCCTGTTAAAATGTACATATAATCTATTATGTAAACACTCAGCGTTTTCTCAGTATTAAAGATTTTCTTTGACATGTTTGCTATCTATGGGAAATTATATTTCAGTAAATTCACATACATCTTGTCTGGTCTTTGTCTGCACCCCCATTAGTAATATCAGTCTCTTACTTTCAAAGATGCTATTATTTTGTCATGTTTTCTTTTCTAAAATGCTTCATCCTGCACCTGTTAATATCCTATTTCAAGTGCCACTGGATTTGGTATTTATGCGGTCATTACTGACTTTAACGAGAGAGATTTTGGTCAAATAGTGTGGATTGGCGAGAATTCTAAAGAAAATGGGACAAGAAAAATGAAAACAATGAAGAGAAATAACTCAAGAACTTTTACTGTGAAGGAGGGTACATAATGGGGTTTGGGGGGTGAGGGGTCAAGGGAGGTTTCGTTTAAGACAGGGGAGAAGACTGAAGGTGTCCAAATGGAAGTACTCCCGCAGAGACAGGAAATGAATGTTGGAGGACAGAGTGGATAACTGCAGGAATGGATGGAACCCAGGGCATTAAGCTGAGGGGTTGACTGAGATAGGGATGCAGACCTTTCTTTCACTGAAACAGGATGAAGGGTGAGTGGGACAGCTTGGTAGCAGAACATGGAGTTTCTCTGGTGATGCTTCTGTTTTCTCACTGACGTAAGAAGCAAAGGTAGCAGGAGCAAGGAAAAGGTCTCGATGTTAGAGGTTTTAGGAGAGAGGAGGTTATTTGAAATAGTCATTGAGAGAGGGAGAAAATTAACTAGAGAAATGTAGTAGGGTTTCCAGGCAGCACTGATGGTCCATTTGAGGGTTATGATCACGAATTTGAAGAAAAACACTCAGCGTGATTGTAATTTGTTTATTTGTTTCCTTGCTTATTCAGCTGCTTGGGTTTGGCAGAGATTTAGTATTAACCAAGGTCAGAAGTCTTACTTATACAATAAAATCCATATTGAAAAGGGCAAGGGAGTTGAAGGTAATAATAAGGGAGTGATTTTTAACGATGGAGAATGGAACCTAGTCCAGCAAGGAAGGAAGTCGGGGAACGAGGGTGGTGGGGCTAGGTCCTCCACCTTGGAGGACCCTCCAGAGGTGAGGAATGGTTGGGGTCAGAATATTCTGAGGGTGAGCCAGAAGAAAGAAATGATGTTTGAAACTGAGATTTAGGGGAGTGTGCAGTTACCAACAAAGACCAGGTCGTTGGGAGCTGAGATAGAGTGGAGGACAAGACCACTGGAGGTTAGGAGGTCAAGGCACTGGGAGGCCATGCTGGAACTGAAGCTGAGGAGAAAAATAGCAACAGGAAAGTCTTTTTACTTAGCGGGTGGTATCTGTAACTTCCTCTTGGTTATTAAATACTCCCTGTAGTCAAACATCCAGAAGCTGGATAAGATATGCAGAGTCACCCCCAGGAAGCAGGAACTTTTGACGTGGCATTTCCTGGACGCTGGTCATGTGCTCTCTGGCTGACCTTTCATGAATGGCCCTTAGTTCCTGTCCTGTGGCCACACATCCCATAGAGTTTTTTTTTTTTTTTTTCTTTTGCCCTCACAGAGGCTCTTATGGCAGGATCTTTTGACCACCTTGTGGAGGCGTCTCTTTGACCCACCAGTGTCCTCGGCCCATCAGCTCTGATGAGCTAACGCCCGTGACCTTCTCCAGCTAAGTTTTGGTAGCGAGAGGGGGGATTTCTACAGGTCAGCAAGCATCCATCCAAAAGATGAATTGCAGCAATCTTCTGGCAGATAGCCTCTCTGAGGGGCTCTTGCAGCCTCCCTCACCTGACTAATACCCTTTCTAAGTAAATCTCTTCTCCCCACAAAATCCTCTAACCTACTCTTGTATGTTATCTTAGGTGAGTGATGGAGGTCAAGGTTGCAGGCCTGGCTGATCACCTCTCTCTCTCTCTTTCTCTGTCTCTCTCTCTCTGAAAAATGAGTGGGTGTTTGTCACTACATGTTCTTATCCCTGGTGTCCCAGCTAAAACTGGAGCTTTTCATTGAAAACCCTGCTTGTTTTCTATGGTGTTAGATGTTTTTTTTTTCTAGCCAAATAAATGGAATTTTACAATTGTGTAGTCAAAGCTCAGGAATATTACATTGTCTCTGTTCTCCAAAATCTTAGCAGTGTTCAAGGTATTATGTATTTAAGACATGAAGAGCTGATTAGCATTCATGATTGGTACAAAATTCCTGCAGATAGTTTCCTAAAAAGTACTTAAAGACATTTAAACCATGGTGAGATGAATGTTCTCCTTATACTGATTGTCCAGGAACAACAGACATCAGATTGTAGGCAGAAAGGAAATTAATATTCGTTTACCTTCATTTTGATATGAATTTTGATTGGTATATATTCTCTTAGCTTGGTCATGTTTAGTTTAGGATTAGTGATGTTTAGGTCTTATATATGGTTTATCCTAAGTTATATTTTATTTCTCTAGAATCTTGTTCACAACCCAAATATATTATAAACTGTGTTACCCTCTCCAAAATTGTCTTCCAGCATTCTCTCCCTGTCTTCTGGTGCTCAAACCCCACTGGCCTTTCAGTTGCTCGAATGCACTGGGCTTCTCTTCCAGTCCACACACTGTGCCTTCTGCCAGAAGTGCTCCCTCCCCTCATTTCTACTCCTCAAGCACATCCAGCTACTCCTGTCCGTCCTTCATCTTTCATGTCTCAGCCTGTACGTAACCCTTCCTCAGTGAAACCTTCCTTGATAGTCCACACTTCCCCTCCTATACCAATAGTGTGTATTCTTTTAACACCCCGTGTTTCTTTCTTTTTCATTTACCACACTTGAAAAGAAGAATAAATTTATGTATCTGTTTGGTGCCTTTCTAACACTCTAAACTATAAGCGCCATGAGGGCAGTGCAGTGGCTGTTTTCCCAGTGCCTAGCAGGGTGTCTTGAACGTAGTTGGCACTCAATAAATGTTTGTTGAACAAATGAATGAAAATCCCCAGCATAATTCTACTACAGTGAAATTGGAGGGCTTTGTCAGCATGCGCAGGGCCATTTGAGGTTGTGAGAACTGGAGAAAAGTCTAAGAGGTTAAGACGCCCTTCAAAGTTTGAGTTCTTCTGTACTCTAACTCTACAGTATGTGTTTAGTTTTAAAACCATAGTTAGGTGTGAGTGGGAAATAACTGAATTTTTCATAGAAAAATCTGTATTCATGATTTTTGTGGGGGGTATTCTAACCATGCTGCTCATTATAACAATTGGTGTGTTGGTTACATGGGCCCCAACTTAGCAGAAAATTCTAACCACTCTTTTTTTTTTGACAGATGCTTTATTTTTTTAATCTTTTTAAATTTTTATTGGAGTATAATTGATTTACAATATTGTTTGACAGATACTTTTTTCACACCCAACATTTAATTCCGCTTTTTCTTTTAAACTCTTGAAAACACAGTTCAAGATCAGCAGTTGACTGGTCAATAGGTTCCTTGTCAAAACAATAGGCCTATGTGAGATGAAATCATCGTGAGGATTTTTCCCCTTATATTGAGCTTTTATACTATGGCATGTTGCTATTGTTTAGGTTAGGTGTGTTGTCAATTATTTTTTTAAATTATAATCCATACACTTCTGAAGATTAAGTATGATTTAATTTACAAAATAAAAGATCTAAATAATTTTCAAATTAATAAATAATTCCTTATTTCTTTCCTATTTAATTTACATTTGGATATGTTTATAAAACATTTTTTGTGCTTTCAAATTTTTAAAAAATTCCACATCTTTTTAAATTTCAGAATTTCAAAATCAGTATTTACATGTTTTAGAAGTATATATGAAGGTCTTTTATCATTTGACTATTTAGGTATAGGAAAATTAATAGACAAGAAGGACTCAGTATTTGTGCTTCTGTCTTTTACAGTGGTTGCCATTTGTTGGAAAATAAGATTGGGGAGGATTTTCATTACCTTTCTATTATTTCCATTACATTTCCTCTTTTAGGAAAAAAATTTCTCAGATTTACTTGGATTAAATCGACTCAGTACTACCTGTCCTTGTGAAAGTTTCATGGTTTCCATAGAAAAAGTTTATTATTTACTTTTTCCCACCATTTTATAAGTGTTTTAAAGAGTGATCTATTTAAAAAAACACACACACACATAAAGACCTCATTCCCTGCCTAGGACACCAATACAAAATGGGATTGATGGGACTGTTTCAGATTTAGTATTACTGAGGAAGTTTGTTGCATACGAATTCATTCTGAAACTGATGTTCAGAGATTAGACATCAGTGTACTGAAGTAGAGTCATAAGAAATCAAAATGTATATTGCTGCTCTGTTACCACCAAGAATTATTGAATTTTGAACCCCTGAACACTCTCTTCTAGCTGCTTTCGAAATCTATTGAACAACTGAAGCAACCAGGCAGTCACCTCGAGGAAGCGGAGGAAGAGCTTCAGGGGGACCAGGCGATGCAGGAAGACAGAGCGCCCTCTAGTGGCAACAGCACTAGGAGTGACAGCAGTGCTTGTGTGGATGACACACTGGGACAAGTTGGGGCTGTGAAAGTCAAAGAGGAACCAGTGGACAGTGATGAAGATGCTCAGATCCAGGAAATGGAATCTGGGGAGCAGGCTGCTTTTATGCAACAGGTAATAGGCAAAGATTTAGCTCCAGGATTTGTAATTAAAGTCATTATCTGAATATGAAACATGTTGCAGGTTTTTGGTAAATGAATATTATTTCCTATCCGTTTATATCTCTGAATAATTTGACTTTAGTGTTTAAGGATTCTAACTAATGCAGACATATCTATATATAGATCTTTCTATATACTGATCTCTATATAGATATCAGGGTTTCACTGAAACCCTACGGGTAAGGAAATACCTGTTACACTAAAATTATACTATATCAGTATCCAAGTAATAGGCTTTTAATTCATCCCAAAGCCCGCCCCACCAATTACTTCTAAGGAAAACGAACTCACTGTTGTTTTTAGTTTATCTGTTGAGATCAGTGGCTGCTGGATATAGTTTCCCAGTCTGATCAATGAAACGTTCTATTAGTTCTTGATTTTTTTTTGATATGTAGAATCCAGTCTTCACATTGTTGTACATAATGTATCATACTACAGTCTTGAATCCTGTTAAAGGTAGTCAGCCCTTCCTTCCTTTCTCTTTTTTGTTAAGTGAAATGTTCTGGTTACTCTGCCAATAGTCCTAGGTTATTGTATAGATTGCAATTGAAAATATTAGAAATAGAGGTGGTTTTAAATATATAGATGCAAAGTACAGCACTATTTTAAATATTACATTATGTCTCACCTAGTACTGCTCATTTCATTTTTATCTTGTGTTATTTGATGACACTGTTTATTGAAAAAGATCAAGTGAAGCAGAAGCAAATGTTGGCAAGAAATAATGTGCAGCATTATGGTCCAGTCAGATACTATGCTGTATCTACAGTTGTGGAAAACACAGTAACCGTGTGATTATTATCTGACATGAAGTCAAAATCATGTTTGGAAGAAGCAGGTGTGTCATGTTTGATAATCATTATCACTAGGATCTCCTCAGTATAATTCCATAACGACATGGCATATACCGTACTATCTTGGCAAATAAAAAACTAAGAAAGGTTTAACAAAAGAATCTACTTGTACATAATGCACCTTCAGAAGGACTATGTCCTTTGATGCAATGAAATGCAGACAACTTTGAAGGCAACAGTAGAGTGTTTATTTAAGTCAGTTCTTTGTCAGGTTCCTGCTGTTCTACAGAAAACTGATTCTATGAGGCTGAACAGGAAATGCCTTGTGGAAACAGGAAGTCCAAGTGATTCATGTACTGAGGAATGTAGGGAAGAAAAAAAAAAACAGAGGATAGTGTTTTACTCTCTGTTTTTAAAGGGCACTCTATGAATTGATTTATTGTCTAAGAAAATAACACCACAAGGAGGGAAATTGTTAAGGAAGCTTTTCACTGGAACATTTCCTTCATACTCCCTTTTGATATGTTTACCTTGTTTTATAGGTTTACTTTTGTTAAGCTAGCTAAAGATTCATTGTATTAAGACCCCTTTAATATGGATAATCCAAATTGACCTAGAATCTTTGTGAGGTTTTTTTCTATTAAAATATTTATATTTCTAAATCCGAGGTATTTTAAGGTGTAGTATCCTGTTTCAAAGGAGATATAGCAGTTTTGCCAAATGTAGACCTTGTACAACTGTATGTTCCTGGCACGTGTTGTTTACATTTTGCTGTGACATTTAAAAATATTTCTTAAAAAAGGTTACTGCTAAAGATACATTATCCTTTTTTAAAAAGTCTCCATTCAAATTAAATTAACATAACTAGAGGTTAGAAAGTTTAAAACTTTTCCATATAATGAAAGTCCTTTTGATAATTTGACAAATAGCTATAATAGGCAACACTTCCTACTACCAACATATTTCGGTTAGTATATTCCTTCATATTAAAATGACTTTTTGTCAGTTGTTTTGCATTAAAAATACGGCATTCCTAAGATAAAATTGTATGTTTTTTTCCATCTCATAAATATACATTTTCTTTAAAGTCTTTTTTCAATCTCATAAAAAAGGGATAGTGCATCTTTTAAAATACATTTTATTTGGGGAGGAACATGTGGCTGAGCAGGCTTTTGTATAATATTACTGCAAAGATATGTAATCACAAACAAAAAAAAACCCTATTTTTTATAATGTCATTTGAGAGAGCTTCATCAGTACAGTTGGTGGACGTTAATTGTTTGAATTTGATAGTCTTTGAATTTAATCAAGAAACTACCTGGAACCAGTGAAAAGGAAAGCTGGACTTAAATAATCTTAGAACTAATTGATAAATGTCTCTTTTAAAATCTACTGTATTTATTATAATTTACACCCTTGAAGGTGATCTTTTGTTTTGTGTTGTAAATATATTGTTTGTATGTTTCTCTTCTTGCCTTCTGTTATAAGTCTCTTCCTTTCTCAAATAAAGTTTTTTTTAAAAGATCCCCTTTCATACATATGGCTTTGTGTAAACTTGATATATTTAATCGAATTCGAAGCTCATGCACTAGGTCTCATATACCAAAATATATTGCCATTCTTTGTTGAAACAAGAAAATAAAGCTATTTTGAGCAGTTACTTCTAATGCCATTAAAAATAATAAATCCAACAATAGTGACTTTAACCTATTTACATCAGCCATTATCAGATAGCAAACACATGTAAAATTCGTTGCAGTTTTATTTTCCCTGCGTGGCCTTTTTCATATGTTATCATCTTTGATGTCAACTTCTAAATATAAAATTTTATATAAATAGATATTAGTTCTTAACTTCACTCATCTTAAAAAATTATTTTTAAAAAGGTTAATATAATCCCTTGACTATAACAAGCACTCAATAAATATTAAAATGAATAATTTTCCATGTATCATAATAGTTATATCTGTTACAGTAAGAACCTGACCTACAAACATAAAGTGACAGTACATAAATTTAAAGAGAAAAGAGTAATTAAATGACCTCCCCTTATATGGAAACAATTATTATAATTGTAGTGTGAAGAACAAGGAGCCCGACTCAAGTGAAGGGAACTGAACCATACACATCTCAAGGGCCATGCTCCTTGCTCCTCTTCTGGTCATTGCAAGCAACACTTATTAGTCAAGTCTTCATAATGTGTTACTGTGTATTTGGCTCAATAGGTTAAAAATATTTGTTTTATCTTCTTTGATTCTCTTAACCTAAATTTCAACAGTGTCACACAAGGTAACGCTACTCTAATTCTGGAGCTAATATCAGTGACTATTACACAGTGGATCATCATTCCATAATGCTGTAAATTTGATAATTTGCTCAGAATTGTAGAAATACCATTGATGCTAGTCATAATTTCCTGAAAATTGCCTTTGGACTATAAAATTACAAAACTAACTTGGTGCTAGAGATCCTCAAAAAAAGAGTTGGAAGAATCAATTAGATAATGATTTTATACTGTATATCTGATTTCCAAAGTGTAAAGGGACTGATACTGTATCAATGTTAGAAATGTTTTCTTCAGAAAAATAGTTTTTGCCAGGACCTGCAATGAATCACATTAGGTTTCCTCCTCTGGTAGTCATGAGCTGCCTTGGTGAAGGTGGCTGCCAAAATGGAGACTGCTACTTTTCGTAGTTTTGAGAAAGACAAGTTTTTAAGAAATTTTTATGTTGTTTCATACTTCTTTTTTTCTAAAGTATGTTAAAATGAAATCCAGACACAACATTTTTTTGAAGTCCAGTACTCAAGGGATATATAGGTGGACAACATTTTTTTTAAATGTGACATTCCTTTGTGATTTTTTTCCACTAGCGGAAACATACAATTGTGGGTGTATAATCATGGGTTTACAATGATAAATAATCCAGGTGTACAAATTATAACCAATTATCATCAGGGACTTAGAGATACTAGAGAAGGACTTTGAGAGGTAGATTACCATTCCTTTTATTACTGATCATTCCTCAACTGGATTTTAAAGGGAAAGTATGGGGTTGGGGGGTGCAGGCAATCGAAGAACTCAGGCAAATGAAACAGGGTATTGGGAATATGACTTTACAAAACTTATCTATTATATTTAGGTTTTAAAAGGTTTCTATTCTCTTTTTATAATAACTTCTTTAAGGCTTATAAACTGCAGGGTTTAGACAGTGCAACTTTCGGGGACCATCTTGATTTACAAAAAGACTTTTACTTTTAACTACTGGAAATATATAATGTACTAGGTATTGTTACAAGCAGTTTACATCTTTTAAAGCATGAGTCCTCACAACAACCTTACAGGGTAGGTATTATTGTCCCACTGTAGAGATGAGGGCGCTGGGACACAGAGTAGTCAAATCAGGTCAAGGTCAGCCAGTTAGTACCAGTCTAGCTCCAATTTGAACCCAGACACTCCAGCACTAGCCCTTGTTCGCAGTCTCTACCACCGAGCTGATTTGTGCAGCAGTTCTTCTTACATGTCCAAGTTTATTACATCATTAGCACTTTATCCTCTCTCTCACTCTCTCTTTGCCCATCAGCATTTGTAAACTGTTTTGAATCAGTTTTCTCTTTGTCATTGCTATAAGTTAGGAGATTAGGATTCTTTTTTTATGCTCATTCACAGATGAACGATCTAATTCTTATACATTATGTTCAACCATTTTGGATCATGAAAATTTGCGAGTCTCTTTTTTCTGACTGGAGCCAGTCCTGGGATGGGTGAAACAGGGACTGCGCTTGGAATTAACTTTTTGGGAGAGTGAAAGAGACAAGATTTCAACCAGCTCACAGGTCTTCTTTGACACTTCTTACCTTCATACCCCAACCAAGGGGAAGAGACTCCAATTTCTAAGCAGTCAGAACATGCCTTTAAAAACTTGTTTGACCTATCAAGGATGTACTTGATAATCATTTTGACCTAAAATAGTCTGTATTTAGTGTTGTAAAAAGAAAAATAAGGATGTTTGTCCTAGGTTCTAGACCTCCTAAGTGATTTTCATATTGAAAGGTGCATAAAAATCATCTTGAGGGAAGATGTTGACAATTGAGATTCTGACCACACCCCGCAGAGGTTCTGATCCTGTTGTACTGACTAGGAACCCAGGAATCTGCATTTTTCAAGCCCTTTGGGAGAGTCTGATTCAGAAAGAGTGCTCTGGAGATGATCAGGGGCCCTAAACCACTTCCTATAGTATGTTTCGATTTTTAATAGCTTTTACCTAAGGTCCTTGGATTCTCTGATTTATTGTTTTCATAATAGACTGTCTTGTATTTCTTGTATATTTTTCTGTTTCACCTACATGTTAACTCAATTACAGGTATAGTTGTAGTGTAACTATAGGTTACTATATTTACTGCTATTACTTCTTTGATAGTGTTTGTCCTTCTAGCTTCTCCCTTCTAATTGAGTAATTTCCTAGCCTATTATAGAGTATTAATTCACCAAGACTTGGCAAATTATTTTTCCTCAGAATTTCTGAGCTATTTGTGGTATGTTGTTTTTTGTTTTTGTGTTTTTTATTGTGATAAAACTCATATAACATAAAATTCATCATTTTAACCATTTTACAGTGCACAGTTTAGTGGTTTTTAGTAAATTCATGATGATGTGCAGCCATCACTACTTCCTAATTCCAGAACATTTTCATCAACTCAAAGAAATCCTGCACCAGTTAAGTGGTCACTCTTCATTCAGCCCTTCTCCTGCCCCTGGCAACCACTAATCTACTCCATGTTCCTATGGATTTGCCTTTTGTAGACATTTCGTATAAATTAAATCACACATTATTTGGCCTTGTGTGTGTCTGTGTCTGGCTTCTTTGACTTTGCATGATGTTTTTAGGTTCATCCACATTATAGCGTGTATCAGTACTTCATTCTTTCTTACGGCTGGATAATATTCTGTTGTGTGAATATACTATGCTTTGTTTATCCGGTCATCAGTTGATGGACATTTGGATTGTTTGCACTTTTTGGCTATTATGAATAATGCTGCTCTGAAGATTCATGTACAAATTTTAACTTCTTTTCAGTGTTTTGGGGTGTATACCTAGGAGTGAAATTTCTGGGTTATCCAGTAACTGTGTTTAAGTTTTGAGGAACTGCTGAATTATTTTCCACAGTGGCTGGACTATTTTATATTCCCACTAGCAATTTATGAGGGGTTCCAATTTCTCCCCCTCACTTATTAATTTACTTTTAACACTTGTTATTTTACTTTTTTTTTTTTCTTAAATCGTTGCCATCCCAGTGGATGTGAAATGCTCGCTTGTTGTTTTGATTTCTATTTCTCTAATAGCCAATGATGTCGAACACTTTTTTCATTTACTTATTGGATATTTGCTTATCTTCTTTAGAGAAATGTCTGTTCAGGTCTCTTGCCCATTTTTTTAATTGGCTTGTTTGTCTTTCTACTGTTGAGTTGTAAGAGACTTTAAATATATTCTGGATACCAGACCGTTATCAGATATACGAGTTGCAAATATCTTCTCCCATTCCGTGGGTTGTCTTTTCATCTTCTTGATAGTGTCCTTTGATGCACAGACATTTTTAATTTTGTTGAAGTCTATTCATCTGTTTTTTTCTTTTGTTATGAATATATTGCTTAATCTAATGTCACAGAGATTTGCACCTATGTTTCCTTCTAAGTATTTCGTAATTTTATAACTTACTTTTAAGTCTTTGATCTGTTTTGAGTTATGTACATTTTTTTAAATATTCTTCTGTGCTTTTGTGTTGTTTTTGAAGAGATAAGAACGTACTGATTATTGAACTCCACTTGTTCATGCAGCATCTCCGTTTTCCTTATTTCTAGTTGATTTTGGTCTTGCTTTTCCACTATTCCTGGTGTTTCCTCTTGTTTCCTAACTTTTGAAGTTGCTTCTTTTTTTTCTTCTCAATTAAATGCTACAATCTTGATGTTTATTATATCTAATATAAACTGAGGAAAATACTGTTTATTTTTCCTTATAGAAATGCTATGCTTTTTTTTTTTCTGGTGATCTTTAAAAACTAGATCAAAGTTATCTTTATTTATATGGCTTTAAATTCTACCCTGGTTTCTCATTTTTACCTATGTCTACACTGCACTTAAATTGTATGTTGAAGTTATTATGTTCAAGTCTTTGACCTTTGTTCCTCTGTTGACAGAATTTCTGCAGAGAACCCTGTATTTGTACTTCCAAATTGGTAGCCACATGTAGGTATTGAGAATTTAAAATGTGACTGGTACAAATTGAGATATGCTTTGGTATAAAATAAATACCAGATTTTAAAGATATAGTATAGAAATATATTAATACATAAGTAATGGTGACATATTCATTACATATTAAAAGATAGTATATTTTAAATATATTAGGTTATATAACATTATTAAAATTAATCTTACTTGCTTTCTTTTACATCTTTAATGTGGCTATTAGAAAATTTAAGATTATGTATGTAGCTTGCATTCGTGGTTCACATTACATTAACGCTGTACAACACTGCTTTTAGATTATCTTCCTCTCATGTTGATAGATCTCACTACACCATTTTGGAAATAGGTGGGCTATAAAATCTGAACAAATGAATATTGGCTCTTGCCAGTATCTTTTTATTGCTGTTATTTAGTCTAACATAAAGGTATAAAATGTTGTGTTAGAAGAGATCTGTGGCATCTTAATAGTTTAAGGGTTTAAAGATTTATTTCTTTACCTTAATGACAACTCAAAGTCTATCACGTGTTTTATTAGTACTGTCAGTCTTAAAGACAGTTCAGTCATTGCTGCTCTCTCGTCTCAAAGTTAGTAAGTTCATCCTCTGTAAAATGTGCTGTTTTTTCTCACTCTTCCATTTGTGTCTTTGGAACCATGATTTAGACTCTGGGATGGATTATCCTGAAGTCACCTTTGATCATCTCCTCTTCTTTATCTCTTGTAAGCAGTTGATATTCCTTATTCCTGTTTCTGATTTCCAGCCACCATGTCTCTTCACTCTCTCTTTGGCTCTGCTTTCCCTAGTCACTACCATAATTAATACTAAAACAATTTTTTTTATCATTACAAGAGCCTTCCACATCAGTGTCCTCTTTATACAAATTCAGTTAACTTACTGTGAAATTCCAATACCACTTTCCCATTCTCTATGGCAGAACCTACAGTAATATCTTCCTAATCTCTTTATCTAAAACGCTATCATCGAGTTTCAGTCCTCATAATTCAACTTTTATATTCTGACCAGGCATTCATCCCTTCCAATCTAACTTGATCACTTTCCATGCAAAGCAAATTTCCAACTTGGATTCCAATTGCATGAGTTTCCTCAAGCTTTTTTCACTATCTGGAAAGCCCTTAACTTCCTTTTTTCAAACCTTTCTCTGCTTTCTCTCTTATGCCATCTCTGATTTCTCTAACCCACCCAAATTCTTCAGTCAACTTAGAATCAGTTCCATACAATTTACTATGTCGTTTTTTCTTTCATTATTACCTTTTGCCTTTTGAAGCTAGGGAAAATATACAGCATCCCTGGAACCACACAAGGAACCTATGAAGTGCTCAAGTAAATGCCATTTGAATGATTTCTGTTTTACATTTCTCTTATTCATATTTCTTAATGGCTAAAGGCCATTTTCTTCCCTATTATGATTAGGGTTCATTTTTGATTTGTAATGTGAAATGTAGACTCATTTTTTACTTGTTGGACTATTTCATGGGCTGAATGTCTCCATTAGTAACATTTTCTTTAAGCTGACTACTAATACTAGTTATTGTTTAATTTTCATTTTCAGCTAAGAGTAAATGATGGAAATTTTTTTCTTGGTGAATTTATTATTTGATATTACTCAAAACTTACAAATTGATTTTTCATAGTTTGTATTCTATATTAATCATTATAACTTCTGTTATAATATCTGACACACATTTCTAGATAAAACTACAATATCTCAGTTTTCTTGTCCTCCTTATAATACAAACACATCAGAGATATTGTGGGTTTAATTCCAGACCACTGCTATAAAGTGGGTATCACAATAAAGTGAGTCACATGAATTTTTTGGTTTCCCAGTGCATGTAAAATTTGTTTACACTGTAGTCTGTTAAGTGTGCAACAGCATTATGTCAAAAAAATATACATACCTTAAATTAAAAATAAAGCTCTCTAAAAGAACAGCACCAATAGACTTGCTTAAGGCAGAGTTGCTACAAACCTTCGATTTGTAAAAAATACAGTATCTTCAAAGCGCAGTAAAGTGAAGCACAATAAAATGAGGTATGCCTGCATTAATTTTCCTATGTCCATGTAGTCTATATAATTTTTGAAAGTTAGAGGTTGGAAAGAAAATGATTTGTACTAATCTTAGAAAGTAAATCAACCTCACTCTTATGCATATATAATTAAGGAAAACCATTTCTGAACCTGGAAATTATGTGTTGTTTTGACTATGTATACAACAAACTTGAACAGTGGCATTTCTCATTGTCTTTGAGGTCCATGTGTGGAATTGCATTATAGGTGTGTAGTGGTGACAATGCTGATTCTATAGTCAGACTGAATAAGTTCCCACTCTAACTTAATCTACCAACAACTCCGCCTCCAAGTTATATAATTCTGCCAAGCCTCAGTTTATTGGTTTGTTAAATGTGATTAACAATTGTAATTTTTAGTGGGGTGTTATGAGGCTTCACTGGGTTAGTGTGTGTGAATACCAATGTGTGCTAGCAAAATCGATGCAGAGTAAAAATTAGCAAATGGTAGTAATATCACTATTAATAATATTACTAAAAATCTCTGGGAACTTTAGTAACTTTCTTCTCCTTGCTTGGAACCTACTTTACACTCAATTTCACTTTTTAATAATGAATAACTTTCTCTTCAGTAAATTAAAAAACCCTAGAACAACACTTCTCCACCTTTTCTATGTCCCAGCGCACTCAGAAAATGGCAATAAATATACAGGGTAGGTCCCTGCAGGAGGCTGTTTGGATTGCTCCTTCTCTGTCCAAGGACTGCGAGTAAACAATCTAGAACTGATTGAATTGCAACCCTTTCATGACTTGTGGGGCAATACCCAGGTTGGATTGTTCTTTGGGAGACCCTGTGAGTACGTTACTCCTCTTCTTCCTCTCCTCCCCTTTCCATCTGTCTCCTTTTATCTCTCATAAAAAGGACCCAAGATTTTTTTCATCAGATTTCAGCTAAGGATTCGTCAAAGTTAAATCAACTCTAGGTATAAATGATCCATATGATCTTCGTGCATTAAGAAAATATATTGATCAAGGGAGAGTCTTCAGATAAGCTGTCTATGCCCAGCTCTCCTGCACAGTTAATTCCACCCCGTTATCAGCACCAGGAAGCAAAATGAAAATCTGCCTTGCCAGTAGCCTACGCGACAGATTCTCTTCTCACAGTTACCTTGGACTCTGTCTTTTTCGAGGCAGCATGAAATAAACAAGAGTACTAAAATTTCTGTGTCTTTGCTTTCTAACAAAATGCTCTGAGAATGTTTTCCTTTGGGGTGGGGGGCAAAAGGGGGTTTCTATTATCTCCAGTTTCCTGAATGCTAAAAATTCATTCCATCTTGGAACAAGAAAGCCTACAATGATTTCTTGATCTTAAGTGACCTGCTTCCTGACTTTGAATAGTTATTAGTCCTCTCTGTTACTTTTAACATGATACAGATGACTTTACACTATATTTTTAGTATCTTAGGTCGTGTTTAGGTCATGATGGTGGTGCTATCAAATCCCTTTTTCTCTTTATTTATACTTTATGAATTAAAGTAAATTTAACATTTAGTTTTCTGGTACATATTTTAAATGATTTGATTTTTATTTTATTGCTTGAATGGCCTGACAAACTCATGAAAATATCCAATTTGGTTCCTTTATTTTTTATTTTTTTTACCTCATACACATTTAAAGTATTTTTCTATATCTTATAGCTTTATATATATAAGCAGTTAGTTGTACTTCAATATAATATTCTTTCAGATAGGGAAGCAGATTAAAAAAGCTGGGTTGTTTTTTTTTTCCCCCAGAAGGAGGCTCTCCTGGAGATTTAAAAAATGTTCAGTTTCTAAAAGTCTGGATTTTTTTCCATCATAGTCTGGATTAAATTTTTGAAATGAGATTTTACTTTTGTTACTTTAACGGCCTAAACCATATTGGTTTTATAATCTACTTTTTTTGAAGTATAATTTACATACAAAAAGCTACTTATTATATATGTACATGTGATGGATTTTGACAAATGTGTACACCACTACCTAGATATAGAATATTTATAGCACTCTAAAGAGTTCTCTCCTGCTTCTTTTTAATCAAACCTCCACCACCCACTCTCCACTCAGCCGCAGGCAATCCTTCATCTGTTTTCTGTTACTGAACATTAATTTTGATTTTTCTAGAATTTCATATGGATGAATCATGTAAGAAGAGTCTGTGATATTTTCAGTATTTTTTTTTTTTCAGTCATAAAATGTTTCCGACATCCATCCAGGTGTGTATCAGTAATACGGTCTTTTGTTTAATTACTGAATAGTTTCATTATATGGACATGCCACAGTTCGTTCGTTGATGGAAGTTTAGTTATCTCTAGGTATGGACAATTATGAACAAAGCTGCTATGAATATTATATTCAAGTTTTGGTAGACGGTTGCCTTTATTTCTTTTGAGTAAATACCTAGGAGTAAAATTATTGATTTGTATGCTAAGTGTATGTCTAGCTTTATAAAAAACCACCAAAGTACTTTTTGATTGGGTATTCTTCAGTGTCATCAACTATGTACCCATTCCTGTTGCCAACACTTGGTACTGTCAGATTTTTTTAACTTTATATTTTCTAGTGGATGTGTAATATATTCTAATCATGGTTTTACTTTGTGTTTTCCTGATGTCTAATGATGTTGACCATCTTTTCATGTGCTTATTGGCCATTTGTATATCTTTTTTGGTAAATTGTCTATTCAGCTCTGTTACGTGTTTTTAGATTAGAGCATCTGTCTTTTTATTATTGGATATAAGAGTAACATATATTCAGGATAAATTTATTTCTAGATGTATGTGTTGCAAATATTTTCACCTAAGCCTACAGCTTGTCTTTTATTTTGAAGAGTAGAATGTTTTAATTTTAGTATGTACCATTCTGTCAATTTTTTCTTCTGTGATTAGTGCTTTAGTGTCCTATCCAAGACAGATTTGCTTTTATATTTTTTTCCTTTTAGTTTATTTTCTACATTTAAGGCAGAGAGCCATTTTGAGCCACATAATTTTGTGTATGAACTGAAGAAAAGTTGAGGTTCATTGTCTTACATAGGTATCCAAAGTTTTCAGCACTAGTTTTTGTAAGGATTATCCTTGTTCCTTTTAATTATTCTGGTGCCTCTGTTAGAAACCAGTTGAGCATATATACGTGAGCAAATTTCTGAACTCTTTCCCTTATTTCACTGATCTAGATATCTAACTTTACACGAGGGTCACAGAATCTGGATTAATGTTGCTTTATAGCAAGTCTTGAAAGCAGATAGCGTATTTTTCTTCTGCTTGTTTTTAAGATTTTCTTGTTATCACTGGTTTTCCACAACTTGATTATAATTTGCCTTGATTATAATTTTCTTCGTTTGCATCCTGCTTTTGTTCACTGAACTTCTTGTATCTGTGGGTTTGCACTTTTTAAAATTTGGGAAAATGTCAGGCATTGTTTATTCTAGTATTATTTGCACTGCCTTTCTTTTGGGACTCCAGTTACACCCAGGGTAGACTACTTGACACTGTCTCACAAGTCTGTAAGGCTCTGCGCATTTTTTCTTATTCTTTATTCTTTCTGTATTCTGGTTTGTGTAGTTCCTATTGCTACACTCATCTTTTCTTCCTAGTGAATAGACTTCTTTTAGCCACACCCAGCAAATTGTTCATTTGAGATGTTACATTTTTCAGATCTAGAAGTTTCATTTGGTTCTTGTATGTATTTTCCACTTCTCTCCTCATTATATCCGTGTTTTGCTTCAGGTACTTGAGCATATTCATATTTATTGTGAAGTCTGTTTCTGTTCCTTCTGCTCTCTGCCATTTCTGTGTCTGCTACTACTGCTTAATTTTTCCCTTGAATATTGTTCATGCCTTCCTATTTCTTTTACTGTGTAGTAAATTTTTGTTAGATGTCAGATAATTTAAATTTGTTGTCTTTCTTTGAAGGATATTGATCACTTGAACATTTTCAAGACTTGTTTTTAAGTTTTGTTGTAACAGGTCTATGGTAGCCTTGACTCTAATCCTGGTTTTTCTCTCTCACTAGTTGATGAACTCTCTGGGCCTCTACTGAACAATGTTTACAGGGATAGATGACCCCAGGGAGTTATCAATCTTACCCTAGGGCCCTGGGGCAGAGATGAGGATGGAAAAGGGAGGGTGGGATTCAGTAAAGGTATGAAGAGATAAATACAACTGTTTGGGGGTTGGGGAAAGAGCTGCTTTAGCTCACTCTTAGGCCTGTCTTCACTTTAGAAGCTGGTCATTTACTGGCTTCTACCAAGTCAGTTCTTCTATGTGGCTTGAGTGTTTTCTCCTAATCTTTGAATTTCTTGGATTTTGGTTATCTTTACATTCGACTATTAATTCTGAAGGCATGCATGGGGGAACAGATGTTAATAATATCTTATTGATTTCTGACATATGTACACAAACATAGACTGAATGGATATTGTTAACCCATGTGTATTAGATGACCTTTTGGCATCCTACAATTATATAGAATAAACCAAGTAAAAAATAATAATACCAACTAATTTTCAAAAAACCTTTCAAACCTCAGTTTAAAGATTAAATCCCACCCCTTTCTGCCTCCCTCTCTCCCTCCTTTCCTCCTCCTTCCCTCCCTCTCCCCAACTGACCCTCCTTCCTCCTTCCCTCTGTCTCTCCCTCTTTCTTTTTTTTTCTGAGTAATATTGAATCCCAATAAATTATGTGTGTTATTGTAGTTAAAAATTATACTACAATCTTTTTAAATCATTGTCCATTAATTCAGTCAGCTCTTTCATATAGTAAGAAATAATAAATCTAAGGCAAATTCCTAAATTCAAGTATAAGAAGCATGAATAATGAAATATTTATAACATCTGAATACTGGCTACTATAAATTAAATTTTTACCAAGAAAAATTGAGCACTGCTTGTTTTTGTATATTACATGACATATTTAATGTTTCTTTTTAAACAGATAAGGCGTCGTCTGCACAGATTCTGAATTTTCTGTGTCTCTAAGTTAAAATTACCTTGCCATTTTCTAATTTAGGATTCCTGTGAAGCAGTTTTCTTGCCTTTATTTTTCCATCACAATGCTTCTTTATGTAAGATGCTATTACTATTTCATTGTTCCTGTTCTTTACATTACAAGTCAATGCTAATGAAAATCATGATTGATAGACGTGAATAGCACCTACCAGCCCAGGGAAATTCTTCTAGAAACATGAAAGTATGAATATGTTTAAAATCATGTTATCTTGATCAAAAGCCTAGAACTCAATGGCAAACTTACAGAAAATTACGGTATTGGGTGAAAAATTGTGGGGAGCATGAAAGAAGAGTTGTCTCAAGAGATTCCGAAGGCTTTATTCCTTTTTTTCAACAGATCTAATTTTCAGTTGGGTAATGGGGAGGGAGGATATAAAATTGGTGGCAAATGAGCAATAGATTTAATTTTAACTCTGATTCAGAAGTGTTGTGGTTTTTATTTAATTTTGTGTGGAAATGTGTCCTTAAAGTAATCAGAATATTGGCTTAAGTTAAAATGTAAAAAGGTAAACTTTAGGGGTGTTTCTTTTTCATCCTTTTTAATTGCCATGGGCTTTTCGATAGCTCCTAAAGTGAATTAGGAAGCTCTTAGGCATTTGGCATTAAAGTTCAGGCCCAGGGAGTTTATGTGGACATGCAACTTCTGATTCTTGGATGGTGTGTTGATACTGTATATTTTTTAATGGTTACATTTTCCTTGACTAGTATAAAAGATTTACTGTTACAGTTTGTGTGTGGCCAGGCAGTGGCATATGGAAAAGCTGTTTCCTGCTATTTAATTTAATTAGCCAAATCACGTGCCAGCCTTCGGGCATGTCACTCTGGACCTCTGAGGCTCTTTGTCTGTCAAAGAGATGGACAATATCTTGGCTTTGTTTGGTTGCTCCGCGTGCTGCAGATAAAACCACTGAAATTCTGACTGTTTGTTTAACCAAATCTTCGCATTTTTACCATTTGGCTTTGATTTTCTTTAAAAAAAAAATGATGACATTTTGGCCTTGGGAAGGCGAAAAGGAAATATTGAGGATAGGAAGAAGAGTTGTTACTCTTCGTGGTTTAATATTGGATTGAGAATGTTATTTTCTAATCAGAAATTTTTAGTTTGTTACTATTTTGTTAGTAGAAATGCAAAACAATTATTATTGAATTATTTTAACCCTAATTTAGCTGACAAACTGTTATTTTAAGTCAAGCCTTTTTTTCTTTTTTTGTTCATTAATATATTTAGTGTGATTTTCTTCATCTTGCCAAATCTCTAAATATTTCATTATGAATTCGTTGTTGAAGAAGAAAATATTTCATTTGGTATTTTGGATGAGAATAGTTTAGTTTAGTTTTGGTTTCATAGAAAGGACAGTGGTTAAAACATTCAATTACTTCAAGACTTGTTCCCAATATTTTAGTCTTTCTTTCGAGGTCAAAGATATTTTTAATTTTTTTACTTGACGTATTCAAATTTTAACAATTATCTTTAATTATATTTGTCAGTATACCTAATATTTTTCAAGCTTTAAAATTAGTGAGGACTATTTGAAAAGAAACAGGAGAATAAAAATTATATTCTGCAACTGATTTGCAATGAGGACTTTTGCCTAAATTCCCAGCTGAATTAACAGCAACTTCCATGTCAAAGTGACTTGTCCAAGGTAATAAACATATCTGAATATCCACATTTTCAAATTAGGTGTCCTAGATTTGAGATTCTTAATTAATTTAGATGCATGCACAGTTCAGAACTTCAAGAGGATTTGCATGCTTAATAATGCAGTGAGAAAGTTCAGTTAAACCACAGCGAGCATAAGTCAGGGTGTACTACTATCCTAGGTGTCAAGATATAGCCCCTACCCTCTGACATCACTTGGCCTTTGGAGCAACAGATAGGACCTATACTGAATACATGACAGTCAGTCTCAAAGGAAATATATTTGTTCTAAAGCTAATAGATCTATTACATTTGAGTAGATTAGGAATTTTGGAGAAAATTTATTGTAGATTTCACTTTGATAGAATTTGCAAATAAGATCCTTACTTTCAATCATTTTCTATTTACAAAAAAAAAAGTGGTGAAAGGGAATTAAAACCTAAATATGTAAGTCCTCTTAACCAACATGGTTCTTACAACATAATACAGACATTTATAATGGCCTCATGGTTAATATGGGTCCCACCACCCATGCAAGGTGTTAGGGACCTATGAGCTACATAGATTTTGAGTTTTGTTTAAGGGCAAGCAAACTTCAACAACAAAGTGGAAGCTGTGCTTTTTATCTTCTAATGATTTTCATGATCAGTTCTTCAATGTAATTGTACTTAAATATTCAATATTGTATGTATTTTCAGATCCGTTATTATATTCTATTGTTCTTTTTATATGATGACTTTTCCACTTACTTTTCTTTTAAATGTATGTTTAGAGTGTGATTTTTCTGAGGACTCACACACACACACCACCATACATTGACTTTAGAATGAAGTAGTATCAATTCAAGAGAATCCACATTACTGGTAACTTTTTAAGAATGAATAGATTTTTCATATCAAAAAACACTCATATTCTCTACAGAAAATAAACTTCTGGCAGAAATACAGTCATTTTTCATAAAGCTCTGGTTTTCAGGATTGATGTTTTGTTATAGAGTGTAACATGACTGAGGTTTGAAATGAAACTAGCAATGAGTTGTCAGTTAACTCAAAAATAGAGATCTTTTTAAGATATTCTAAGGAAAGAGTATTTGTTATTAACTTAAAAAGAGACTCTTGAATATAGGTACAACCAGATACAACTTGGTTTCATCTAGAAAATGTAACCCTTGTAAAATTCTAATATTTTTTACAAAAAAATGAATAACCATGATGAAGATAATGTGATTTCAAATAGATATTTAGAAAAAAACAAGCTATGTCAGAGTGTTTGTAATTAAATTTATGAATTAATTGGGCTTGTAGCAAACATTAAACCAAATTTTCTTTACACATCAGCCTAAAATTTTATTTCATGTACACTTTTAAGTGTGTGATAACGTGTAAATTGCCCAATGTCCTTCAACTATTCTTTTGTTTTTAAATTGCAGTTCAGTCTAATAAACAATAATAGTTCAGACCAATTCAATAAACGTATACTGAACAATTCCATGTGCCTGGGACTTGTGCCAGGTACTAAGAAGATGACCATAGAATACCAAGATAAATGAGGTGCCCATAAGGGCTTTTAAATTTATAGTCTCATAGAGAAATGGACAGGTAAACAAATAAAGAAAATACCGTGTCATTTGTGCCACCATGGTGAAAATATAGATAAAGCACAAAATATGTATACATCTTGATAAAAATCTTACACCTCTAAGTTGCTGAACTATGATCAAAACCCACATCACCTGTTCATGTTCTTCCCCATAACCATCGCTACCTGTGAGTAGAACTCAGAGCTCAGCAAAAGGTTTGGCCTCTTGTCCCTGGACCTCCCTGACACTGCAGGGAAGAGCTTGAGGTTCCCACACTGTGTTGTACACTGAGTTACTCCGAAAAATAGCTTCCTCTGATAATTATGAGTTGATATTTTTGTTTGTTATATGACAGTGGAGAAGATTTATCAGAGATTACTATTTCTTTTAAGATTGAGAGGGCTTTTGTATGTCTTCACACATTCATTAAAGTGGGAGAATATTGCAGGCAGAAATCACATTTTTAATTGTTACATGTCAACTCTATTTGTTACAAGCTATCGTTATCAACATTTGAGCCAAGATATGGGGGTTGAGTTTTCTAAGTGTAATTAAGTATAAACACATGTAAGTTGCTTCCACCTCTTGCTTATTGTGAATAATGCTGCAATGAACATTGGTGCACAATTGTCTCTTTGAGAACCTGTTTCCAATTTTTTTTGGATGTATACCAAGGAGTGAGATTGCTGGATCACATAATGAGTACTCTCTTTTCTTTTTCTTTTCTTTTTTTTTTTTTGAGGAAACTTCATATTGTTTTCCATGGGGATGCACCATTTTGCATTCCTACTTACAGCGCACAAGGGTTCCAGTTTCTCCATATCCTTGTCAGCATTTGTTACTTTATGTTTGTTTGTTTTGAAAGTAGACGTTTTGTTGGGTATGAGGTGATGTCTCATGTGGCTTTGATTTGCGTTTTCCTGATGATTAATAATGTTGAGCATCTATTCATATGCTTCTTGGCCATTTGTATATTTCTTTGGAGATATTTGCCAAATTTTAATCAGGTTGTTTTATTGTTGTTGAGTTGTAGGAGTTCTTCATATATTTTAGATGTTAATCCCTTGTTGGATGTGAGATTTGCAAATATTTTCTCCCATAGATTGCCTTTTCATTCTGTTGATTATTTCCTTTGCTGAACAGAAGTTTCTAAGTTTGGTATAGTCCAATATGAGTATTTTTTATATTTTTTGCCTGTGATTGTGGAACTTGTAAATTTTTATCAAGTTTTATTTACTCTAAAATAAGAGAGTAGCAATAACTCACTCATGAAGATCAGAAAAGCAATTTTGATCAATTTTAGTGCCAAGTAGAACCTTTAGCAAAGCTGTAATGAGTTACTGAAAGCACCTTAACACAGCAACTGATACTTTTTAGGTGACTTAAAGGTGTCTTTTGAGCTGTGTACTGATAATTGTGCTTCTCCTTTGAGTAAGTTATCCAATTTTTAAATAATGCTTTTCTTAATTTTAAACATAAGATCCAGTTCCTAAAAGCTGATATGGATTGGTTATTCTTCATTGGACTTGGGAATCTTATTTCCTACCCCAAAGGACAGTTGGCATATAAAATAATCTGATACATAAATACACATATGCATACATATTAACATATGTATGTATGCATTTATATATGTGTGTGTGTGTATGTGTATGTGTATATATGTAACCCAATCTGACATATAAAGATGAAAAATATTTACACTTTTATTGATAGCTATCAGGCAGGTAGACAATGTTGAATGTCCATTTTATTTTTAAAATTTCTCTTTTTTTCTTTTACTTTCATATGATTTCTTTCAAAGTTCTTTTTTCTTTCTTTTGTAAGGCTTGTTCAATGTTTGAGTATAATTTAAAAAGGTCAGAGGAACGCTGATTTACTATTTTTGAACCAGAATTGACAAATAGATTTTCACCTAATGGGGAGAAGATGAGAGAAACACATTCTATGCTGATAGAGTTTTTGATATTCTTCATGAGTGAAAATAACCCAACTAAATTAGTCATAAAATATATGCGAAAATAGTATGTCCCAGTATTTAAAGTTTTCTAAATGTTATTATTGGCAAGGTTGTTAGATAATGAAAATAAGAACAATAAAAGGTAGTATGTTTGAGAATTAATGCCTGTCACCTGGCCCAGCAGTTTACTTACATTATTTAATCATCATCTCTTACTTACAGATAAAGAAATGTAGGCTTCAGAGCAGTGAAGCAGTTGCTGAAAGTCATACATCTAGAAAATGACAGAGTTCAAATTTCAACCCCAGTCCAAATCCAGAGAGGCTGAGAGATGGTTTGGAGTCTCACAGCCAATTTGTGGTAATGTAACAGAGACTAAGGTCTGACTCACAGACCACTGAAAAAATTCAACCCATAATTCCTTCATCTACATATCAGAAAGCCGTTTATTACGACGTTAAATTTTCAACCAGGTCTTTCTAACTCCTCCCCGTTATTTTGATGAGAATGTGCTAGCACTTGTAGAAAGAAAAGTCAAAGGTGAAAAATGGAAACTAGTTACAGTCAGGATGTCATTGTATGCGTGGCTTCACAGTTGTACCTGCTTTTTTACTTCATACTAAATATATTCCTTGTTATTTAATTCTTCTATTTAACTCTCGTTCATAAAACTTAGTGGTCACAGCCTAGAAGACACTGTAAAATGTCACTTATGGGATCCCCAACTCTTTAATGCTTCCTTTTCATACCTGATGTGAGATTTATTTACTAAATTTGTTTTTAATTTACAATATATGTTTATTCTCTTAACTTGGCATAACTGCTTTGCAGTTGGCTCAGTTATCCTTAACCTGCCCAGGGGATTATGCAGTCTTAATTCTGTCTACCAACATTTATACCAAACCTTTCCCTCTCTCCTGTTCATAATTAAGAAACACTATGTTTGAAGACAAGGTTGGAACCTCTCTCTTTTACATGGAAAAGTGCTCATAAAACAATGTTAACTAAGCTAGTTTAAATCTTCATTTCTTTGTTCATCCCTTATCATGCATTCATAATGTGTAGGACATTGTTTTAAGTGTTGTGTGCAATCCTGCCTGGCTCCAATAAGCGTATAATCTCGTAGGAAGCAGATACATCACATATACAAATCTTATTAGATAAAAGAAGTTGGGTGTATAGGACAGGTACAGATATAATAGTATTTTGGGAGTTCATCTGCTGATAATGTAACCGTTAGAGATTGAATGTTCCAAATGCCCTCTTATTTAGTATAAATAGCTAATGAACATTCATGCTTTCCAGTCCCATCAAAATTCTTAATTTAGCTTTGTCAATGTTATTTGACGTGTACGCATTTCCTAGGTCAACCCACTTTCCAGTACAGGCAGTAAGCTGTTCAATGTATTAGCTAGTAAGTAGTCTTAGTTTAATTGCTTTAAGTAGATATAATTTACATAAACTTTCCACTCAAGTCACCAGTTATGCTGGTTCCCTTTATGTATATTTGCATTCAAGACCACAGACTAGTTTAAGATTCTTGAAATGAGATATTCAAAGACGTAAGACTTAATTATGACAATATTTTTGTTATAATTGATACTATCAAAGAACTCCTATTGATGAGAAAGAAATTTCTATATTGGGGTAAATAACACCTGTGCTATTCAAAATTTCTTCAGTGAATTTTGTATTCTTTCATTTTTACAACTCAAGGCATTTTAGCAGATGTAATAAATCATTATTTTGGCAACCTAGTCAATATTCAGGTATGTTTAATATTCACTGAGAAATAAAACTTTTCAGTATATGGAGAACAGATCCAAAGAGGTGACCTCAAGGGCTCGAAGGTTAATTAATGGCCTAAGATAGCATGACTCAAAATAAAAAGGAATTCAGAAAGGGAGGGAGCAGGGAAGCTGTGTGTTTCTTCAGGGTTTCACAGCTAGTTAGATGGACATATTTTATTATGTTTTCTCACAAGGGAGACATTTTCCTCCATTGCATGTTGAGGTGTGGTCTCTTGTAATAAAAATCGTTTTAGTCTTTACCCAATAAATTTTCCGCATTATCTACTATAAAGTCTGGCTAGATACTCTCTACTTTATAGAGTTTTTCCATAATGTAATGTGTGAAGGAGTGAGGTGGCTATCAGATTTCCCTTTAAGCTAACTAAAAACATGGAAACGCCACAGACAGCCTATGTAACTTGAAAATTGAATTAAAGTTACAATATATGTGAGGCTATGTATATATATATCCATATACACACACCTTATGTATATATATGTATTTAGAGTAATTCTCTTTTTCTAACTGTCATTTTGATATTATTCTATCCTCAATTCTCTTAAGTTTGTTATCAAAAAGGGGAATAAACAGTAGGATTTTAAAAGCAATACCAAGAAGCATCATATTCTCAGAGAACAGGAAAAGATGGAGGGAAAATGCTGTTGTATAAAGCTACCAGTGACACAGGAAATGCTTTTCTGTAACCTTCTAAATAATAAATGCTCCATTTCTAGTATATTTATAGACAAATTTTATGAATAATATATAAGTGCACAAAAGATGACTTGCTTAACTCCAATTCCAGTCACATATTTAAATCAATTGTTTTAAAAATATTAGCACATGCCCATATATATTGCTGTGAAAAGCTAAGCCATGAAGGGTTTCTTTATTATCTCTCATAGTTTTCCTTTTCTGATTTTGATATTGAATTCTGGGATCACTTCTTAAGAGTTGGCACATCATTTTTTTCTGTTTACTTCTTTGTAAATTTCCTCCTTCCAGTACACAATTACACACCCCGCAAGTCCTTTCAAATAGGAGGTAATTGGTTAGACAACTAGATCCCACTGCTTCCACCAAAAAACTAGAAGAAGCACACATCCAGAGGAAGTGTCTTTTCGTTTATCTTTAAATTGGAACAGGGCAGAGGTCACTAGCTGAAAGGAAGTCAAAATGACAAGGACCCTAACAGTTGCAAAGAGAAGTTAAGACAAGTAAATATCTTTCCATGAGACACTTGGACTGTTCTTAGCGACATGGCACAGACCATTTTCCATTGAAATAAATTAAAACATCACTGACTTAGAAAAAATAAGGGAAAGGTAGTCTAACTTGACGGAAGTCTCAGTTATGGTCTGCTTTAAAAGTGATTTCATTTTATTGCTTCTAAACCTGAATTCTCTCACATCGTTTAAAACCAATATGTAGAAGCAGCTAAATTAAAAATAAGGTTCGCAAACCATATTTTACATTGAAAAAGAATTTATCATAAACATAAACACCGTTAATACATAAACGGTTGTTGCTAGAGCCTACCTGACCCTCAAGGATGGAATCCTTAATTTGGATTTGAGGAATTTTCTCTTCTAAACATTGTAGCAAGTTCCCAGTAAATATATTTTCCTCTTTCACTGTGAAATAAATAATGAGCTACGCTAAGACACGAGAGGCAGCAGAGAGGGTCCAAGTACTACAGCCTCCATTACAATTTTCAAAATCCCCAAATTTTAAATTTTAGAGTAGGCTTTTCTGATAGGGTACGGCTGAGAAGCAGTTTCACAAGGGTCAATGGTAATTGCTACAGAAAATCTAAATGGTCAGAATGACATGATTCAAATTCAGAGAGGAAGAAAAATAATTATAACCAAAGGATCCCATCAGAGTGTTTTAGAAATGTATTGAAAATGTTCTAACCAAAGGACAGTGCCTGATATTCTTGGAGAGAGTTTCACACTAAGGGTAAAGCTTTTGTTGGTTTATGGGTTTACAGCAATGTTGGTTCTAGCCAATTGTGTGCAACCATGGTAGCAATAAAGACTGGTGCTTAGCATGATGGATTTATGGTCAGCCTTTTGTTTATGGCCATTAGGATCATGAGCAGTCTAGTTGCCTTTGATTTAAACAGGATATCGTTGGTTTGGTTAGTGGTATGTTTTTCTGTGGCTACAGCTGACTTCAAATAAGCATTTGTAACGTACTTGCCAACTGTATCTAGGGAGAGGGAGTAATCTTAATTGTCCAAATGTTATGAAAAAAACAAAACAAATCACATTCTTGCATGTATTTTGTAAAGGAGGATACAAATTCCATCACGATGTGTTTAAGGCATTCTTCCATGGGTAATTTTATCACCTTAAATCAAGATTTATTGACATCAAACAGTAGTATTTCATCAAATGGCCTGAACATCCTTGAGAAAGGCATAGAGGCGAAGACTGGGATGAGGCACTGCTTGATAAGCAGCCCTGCCAATTCATTTCCAGCACATCGCTGCCTGTTTCTCATCTCTTTCTGCAAGAGCCCCCTTATCTGAGGGTAAAGGAGGAACTTTTTATTCATACTTCATATTCAGGAAGGCTGGATGTGAACTAAAGTGCCTTTTAGCTTTTGAGTATATGTAGTACAGTGACATTACTGGCAATAATATGCCAAGATGCATTGGCTGCAGTTTGCAGTTTTATGAAACTCAAGTGTTTTCAAATCATATCCCACAAATGTTCATAGATTGTATGATAGGACTATTGGGACACTTTATTTTCATTTTGAAGGCTGTGTCCATGTTCTCTTCCTTACTTAGAGATCATTTTGGATTTTTGCTGCTGTTCAGAAAGTGAGAAGCCCTCTTTCCATTTTCACCAAAATCAAATTGCTAAACTACCACTCATGCAAAAAAATGTTGCTGTAGTATATATTGTGCAGTAATTTCCTCCTAAAGAAAAGACAATTTTAATTATTTGGAGAGAAACTGATCTTTAAAGTTGAACAAAGGGCAACGTAAATAATTTTGCAAACAAGATAGTGTAAATAGCTAGCATATTTTGGCATGGTGCCCTTTTTTCCTATTAAAAGCTGTATCAGCTTTGATAATAAAGTTGTTTAATGTCCTTTAGGAAATTTGCCTGTTCTCACTAAGAAGAAGGTATTTTCCACATTATCTGGTACCATGTGATTACAGTTTTCCACTGAGGAATTATAGGGGAAATTTTTTTTAAATTACTGATATTGTCAGATATTTGCTTAATATGTATTTATTTCTGAATGACTCTTGTGAAATTCTCCTATCTTGGAGAATCCTGAGAAAAATGCTAATTTTATTTGGTTTACAACACTTACACATGCATAGATAGTCTTTTCTTACTTGTGAATTGGACCTATAAAATATCAATAAATGGTGAAGAAAAAGTGACTGAGATAGGATTTGAGAAACAGCAAACTGTTCAGATCAATCTGTGGACTCAAACTCATTTTCTGCATGTGAGGGTTATCTTTTGTATCCTAACAGAGAAAAAAAAAATTCTGCAATGTAAGAATTTAACATGTCCCAATTAATGCTAAGAGAAGGTGATCCAGAAGTTTGACTATGTTTTCCCAAAACTTTTCTGAAGGGTTTGTTAGTCACTTTGTATTGCTCTTTCTGAATTATAGCCATTTTAGTACCAAAGAGTAGATGGACTGAAGTGAACAGAAACTAAATTATGTGTTGATTTTTCCATGGGATATACTATGTTGTTACTTAGAGATGGAAGGAGTTGCTCAGTGGTTTCTCGCTTGGTAGTATTTGACTTGTAGGTAAAGGGGAGGAAAACGTCAACCACCTCTAACAAGAATGCTGATTTCCAACTTCTCTTTAACATAAATTTCTTTTGGTTGTTTCCAAATTTATCCTTGATTAGTATTTTAACACGTAGGCATTCTCCATCTTACTCTGTGTGTTATAAATGGCAGTCCTTGAGAATGGATAGTGTTGTAAGTAAAATTATCATCAAATGTGCTAATTTTTCCATTCTAGAGAGAATTCAAATTAGCATAGTCTGCAGTAGTAGAAGATCAGACCATTAGGATTGCCAGTGCAGGGTAAACCATCTTGATCCCAATGAGGTTACATGACCTAGGCACACCAGAGAAGCCACTAAAGAGTTTCACCAAAAAAGAACAATTTTTGCAACACTGTTTAATGGAAAGAGGGAGGGCTTTGCAGTGAGCACATCTAGTGTATGAATCCTGGCTCCGTCACTCCCTTGTCCTCAGAACTCGTAAACTCTCAATCTCAAGCTCTTCCTCTATGAGATGGAGTTGGTAACATCTACTTCCTGAGGTCGATATGAGCTTTAGATGAGACAGCATATTTCAGGCTTATTCACAGAATGAACTCATGTTACCACACTTACCTCAACTTACCACATTGGTGCTGTGTGGTAAGTCCAGGTTGGAAATGAATGAAGTATCACTTACCTTAAGAGCACACAGAAGTAGAAAGGCTGGAGGACTTCACAGATAATTTTCCGAACTCTGTTTTTGGAAACATCAGTCCAGAGAGAATTTTGGAAACTCTACATTTGATGTTTTTGGAGACACCCAATGTACTTTAGGAAATTAATGGCTCTGATAAATCCTGCAACAAAGCAATTTATTCATATTCTTTAATCTGACATTAAAAAATATGACCTTGACATTTTTCAAAGTTACTGTTCTACTGAACATGCTTTTTGAAACACTAACCTAGGACATTAGTTCCTCCCATCCCAGTCTTTAGGTAACCTATAATTGCAATGAAATGTAAGCTATAACAAACCACCTCTCTTAACTTTCTTGTGGCATGTGGGAAAAAGAAGATTTGGGTCTAAGTCCATTTATCTTAGACCACATTTGGCATTCCTTGTTAATCTCTCTTTAAAGAGACTTTGTGGGCTGCAAAAAACAAATGGGGATCTGTTTAGTATATAATACTTTCTCAGCATGGTGTGGCTAAGTTTGGTTGTTAGTTTGCTGATTTTCTATATAAAAAGGGCACTTAAAGCATCCAGAGCTGACAGTCTGGTATCTTTTGCAAGCAATTTATAAAAGTACCTATTTATACTTTATCTTAAAAAGGGAAGTGCATCATTTGGGTACTAGTAAATAATGAATTATTTTTGTCCTACCATTTTTTGGAGGAAAAAATCCCACTTTATAGTTAGATGTTTGCAGTGAAAGAAGATAGCCATGTTCACTAGCTGCTGATAAATACATTTTCAGTGTGATAGCTTGTCTGCTAATTTGTTTGGCTTTTTAATCTGTTATTGTGGCCAAATATACAAAACATATAAAGTAATTTATTTTTAAATGGTAGCTGAGAATGAAAACTAGATCAACTTCCTTGGGACCCATAGGAAACAATAGATAGTGATAAGGGTCATATCTGAGACATTTGTTAAAAGGAGAGACAATCAAATCAAACAAAAATATCTTTATTTCTATTTTTCTGTTTACTCTATTGCAACATTTTCCTAATGTCATTCTAATTCTGAGCTACATTTATAAAAACCAATGTCATTCTTTGATTATTATGTACAGAAAATACCCTTGAATGGAAGAATAGATTAAATTAAGACTTAATTGAATTGCTGAGTAAATATAATACTATTTATATCAAGAAGGTCAATATGTCTTTATAGGATTATATGGTGTATTTATCTCAACTAAATATTCAATATTAGAAAAGTGACATTATTTACTTTTAAAAAGTAAAAAGTACCACTCCTTCACACCCGTTGGAAGGAGAGAGAAGGAGAAAAGGAGAAAGAATAGATGCTCGTAGCTTAGCAGCAGCACAAATCAATCCGTTGTCCAGTAGGGGCTGCTCATAGAGCAGGAAGGCTGATTCTTCTAGCTACGTGTTTCACGACCTCAAGAAGGCTGGGATTTCAAGGCCACCCCAATGTCTTTATTTGAAATAACCTCTTCACATACTCCTGAAGTGACCCAGCCTCTGATAACTACTCGAATAAAACAATATGTGTAAAATTAAAGAATCACTAAATAAGTCATTTGCATCTTGTCATCTGCCTTAAAATGCCATGTTACACACCACCTTTAAAATGTTGCTGTGCATTAGTGAGGGAACTCATAACTGCATTTCCAAAAAGAATCACAGTGTTGTTAAATTGTTTTTAGACACAGATTTAGAGAGTGAGATGGAGGGTAGTAAACTGGTAGCCAACTAAAGCAAACAGGCTGGAATGTTGGTAACCGATTGTGGACACAGATCCAAGGAAAACATCTTGAATTGCTAGTACCATAATAAATTATAGTTTTCACATTTGTATTTTGCAAGTGAAAACAGCACTAAGTCAAATTTGTGAAATAAAGACCCAATGATGACATTTTAAATTCACCCACACCTATGATGACTGGGGAGACCTGAGGCATCGTGGAATAAATCGGATAACTGAGCTTGAGTAAAGAAGAGGCCAAGGGACAGACCCTCCGGTGGCAAAATGCAAGTGTAGATGGAAGGAAATGTCTGAGGTGGGCAAAGGGTTAATTGTCACATAGGATCTAATGAATGTGATGATTTCTGCTCCTCACAAGAAGACCCAAACCACTTCACCTAACACCCAAGGGGCTGTTATCTCATTTTCTCCAGACTTAATTTTCTCTCTTTAACATAATGAGATAAAAGGCTGAATGGGGTTAGTGGCCCGGGAGTGTTCAGAGGGCAAGATGTGGTCAAGAACTGGTTTATCTCCAAACTTCATTAGCCTATTAGATAACCGATGCAGGGGACCCCAATTAACGTAAGGAATGAGAGACTTCTAAGGGATGAGGGTCAGTCCTCACAATAATGGAACTTGGCCTCCTGCTTCAGAAAGGAGATTGGAAAATCCTCTTGGTGGAGAGGGACTCTCCTGGGTGGAGATGATGGGCTGATTTATTTTTCCCTGGTGTCCTGGAGTGTATCTGCACTGATGGCTCCCTTGATCTTGACATCAGTCACTTTAGTCAAGATAATGAAAACTGCATTAAAGAGGCCCGTCCAGCTTATGCAAATGGAACTTTATCTTCAAAGAGGCCATATCCTTGAGAGAGTTTCTTTGCTATTTAAAAGTATTAATAAAATGTGTTCGGTATTTCCTCCCTTCTACTCCTTGTTTTCACTCACTTACATAGGCAGCGGGGTGACTTTTGTTTTTATTTTTTTTTTCGTAATGTTTTATCCAAGAAAGTCGAATCGTATTTAGTTTGAAGATTGCTGTATGGAATTAGCAAGGACATAAGTGAGGCACAAGCATTATTCTAAACAAAAAAGTCACACACTTCAGTGACTTGGGATTGGGTCTCTTGAACGAAGATGACTGGAGGAAATTCAGTTTTGCAACTGAACAGGTGTTCTTAGGGTGAGAGAGCAAAAATGACGGCACCATTAGCAAGTACATCTGCAGATGTACCTTGGGCTACCACTCTGGTTAGAAAAGAATCATGTTATGTCTGTACAGGGACTCTTTGGGGAAGGAAGGTAAGATACTGTACATGGAGGAAATATTGGAATCATGGGGGAGCTTTGTGTTTCCCTATCTTTTCCGCCATGCCATCTACCAAAGAGCATCAACACAAAACTTGTGACAGTAGATGAGGATTGTGTTTACTCACTCAGTCCATGTTTACTCGACGATGTAGCAGATTGATTTCGAAAGAGTGTATGTTTCCCTTGAGATACACAGAAGGAGCCTGTTATACAACCTAGTGACATTTTCAATAACCACAATGGGACTTTGAGAGGAATGGTGAAAGAATGAATAGCATTTGCTCGATAATCTCTCTGGTGTTTTCAGAATATTGCCAACATTAGATATACAGGATTTATTTTTACCTTGATGTCAGGTCTGTGTTCCTTAGAATTCTGAATTTGGAATGAATGGGTGGTTTATGACTGTGTAACAGAAGCTTATCCTCACCTGAACTTTAACAACCAAAAAAAAAAAAAAAAAAAAGGCACAACCTTAAGAACTGTTCCTTTTCTTGAGAAAAATCACTTATCTAAAAAATGTCAGTTTTCTCTTGCATTTGTATTTATTTTCTTGCTAGTATTTCACATATATTGTATCTAGATGATAAAATGTTTCTGTGAATATTTCACAGATGACTGCTTTGCTGAGTGCACTCAAACCGTTACTTTATTTTTGAAAGTTAAAATCTTTCATTTCTTTTCTCCCAACACTATACTTCTTTAAGAAATAGATAGTTAAAAGGCAATAGGATGCTTTTGCTTTTAATATCATTTGTGTCTTTTCAACCAGGCAGTGGTCATTCTCGGAATATGTTTACACAGTATTCCAAAATGATAACTTCTTTCAACCAAACAAATTTTGATTTCAAACTAATCACTAAAATAGATTGACTGTGGAACTATAATTAAGTTATCTTAAACCACCACAAAATATAAAACTGTATTATAGTTGCATATTTGTATAACTGTATTATAATTATGTTGTAACTATTACATAGTAGAATATAGAACATATTACATATTATGTGGTTGTTTTATAGTTATATAATCACTATGATGATTAACCTGAGGTCATTCTTACTACTACCTGAATGAGGAATTGTAGGGCTGTACAATCCTAGGTGGTATTCACAACATTTAATAACCGTTTGGCATGGGCAGTGATCAAACCAAATGCACAGGAGCAGTAACAATTTCACCTGCTCACTGAACATCACCAGCCTTGGGCAAGAGACATGCCTACGAAATATTGATGGCATTATCATGCTTCCCACAAACAAACAAAAACAACTTTTTGAGGAGAAATAACAGAAATCAGGAGAGTTCTTTTGCTAGCGAAGACACAAAATACAAGGTCTTAGAGTGGAACTAAAAGACTCCTGAGGTATGCATTCATTCAAACCCCAAATCCTGAGCTTGGAAAAATATCCTTCTCAAAATGGTCTGGCAGTTTCTCTCGAGCAGCCAGGAAATCCTAGAGCAGCTTCTCTGAGATGATGTCGAGTACGTCAAGGCAGTTGTTCATCATGGCAGGGCCTAGCCTATGAGAAATGGGATCATTAACATGCCCTTTACATTAAAAAGGCTTATGTGCTTTCCTACTCAGTTGTGTGTTTTCCGCCTCTTTCATTTTTTATTCAGAAGGAGCACATAATCTTTGCAGAGAAATTGGCAAGAACATACAAATATAAAAAGCAGGTGAAAAATCACCTATAATCCCACTACCCAGAGGCAAGCACCCCTTTTTTCATGTCTCTCTCTCTCTCTAATTACCTCATTGTTGTGCAAAAAATGGCAAGTATTTCTTTCTTTGGGTCACATCTAAAGTTTTAGGTACAAATATTGTCCCCTTCCAACTCCTTTCAACGGCGATGCCACCTATAGTAAGACTCTTTTAAGTGGTGAATCTTTTAGACACTGATATTCCTAATGTGTTCAGTGCCTATTGTCTTTCCTGAGTCACCAAGTTTTGCTCAGTCTTCACAGGACCTGTGAGGAAATTCCTCTCAGGGATCTTAGCGCGAGCCAAGGTTCAGAGTTCAAGCATTCCTTTCTCTGGTTCAAAATGGAAGTAAACAGATTTTGAGGGGATGCTCATCACTGCCCACATTTTCATTGTATGGTTGGATAGCACATGGCGAGTGTAGCCAGTGTTAAAGACTCGTCTTAAAAGAAAAAGGATTTTAATGGTAGTTGTGGAAATGTCTGGTGAAGCCTAAACACCTCTGTGAACCAATGATATCATGAATAATGCTAAAATTAGAGCCACTAAGAAAAGACGCACAAACAAAAACTATGTGGCTATTCCATCATGGAGGCGAGAGAGAAACTCATGCATTATTGTAAATACAGATTACAACCCTGGAAACATTTCACTAAATACCTCAAAAGTATTTTTTGATCAAAAGTTAATATATGCTCAATGGGCTGATAATGTAAGCCCTGTGCTCCCCCTCTTCCCCTCCAGTGAATGCCTAAATAAACTTTATTTTGCAAGTTGAAAGGACCTTCTAAAATTCCTCATTCTTAATGCTCTAAAACGCCCGGGTTCGGAAAATTAAATTACGCCATTTTTATCTGTTCGAGATCAGCTCTGTTTCCTCCTTTGCTTGGTGTTTACTTTCCTGCAGTAGCTGACATCAAAATGTTTTCTGGAATGCTGGGACTAAATAAGTTATGCTTAACTCAATATCTAATACAAATAGCCCTGGGGAGCTTCAGCGACACAATCATAAAAGCTATAGTTTCTTTTAATAGCTTGCCACACTTTGCTGATATAGTATTTCTCTAATCACCAATCTTTACGTGCCTTCCTGACCTTGGAGCTCTCAGCCCAAATAGCTTTGTGGTATCAAAGGCCTATGTCATTGGAAGAGTGAATGGCTTTCATTTTTCCCCTTGAAACTTCCGGTTCCTGGCATCTGTAAAGAATTACTCCGAGCGGTGTTTTGCTGCCTTGCGGCCACTGCCCTCTCCAATGGAAGTGACTTTTCCCAGAAAGGTCACAGTGGTCAGTAATAGGTGGATATTGCATTCCGGGAGGAGGCAACTCTGATTTCTCTGGTTTTTGTGTGACAATATTCATTATTCTTGTATCACATTAGTTGTTAAAAGTCCAAGTCACATTTCATCTGCAAAATTATTTTGGTAATAAAGGGTCCGCTCTGTCACGTAGTAAGGCTGCAAAGTTTAGCAGCAAGTTTCATAAAGGCATCCTATCTGTTGGGAAAAAAGTAAACTTCCCATTTGCACCTTTGGGGAAGATGACTTTTTGACCGCGCACATGAATTCATCTTCAGAATATGGTACTCCGCAGGATCTAAAAATCACACACAAATGCGTGCTACTGCAATAACTGAGGAATCTCAAATCTGAAGATTCTGTCTGTAACTCTGTCAACTGGGGTAACCATTAAGATGCAGGACTTTTGATTCATGCCTTATTTTAAAATTGAATTTCTCAACACCATTATGTTTTAAGTCTTCTGCGCAGTTGGTAGTGGGGGACTTCATGAGTGTATTTCTAGGCTCCCAACTTAGACGGAAAGTCTGGGAAATGGATAACATTTCCAAACGTTCCAATAATTGAGTGAGTTGTTTTCTCAAATAATTTCTTACCTTCTCTGTACATGAGAATCTTAAAAGAGTGAGAAATTGGGTGAGAGGGGGACAGAAATAAAATAGAATACTAGTAAGAACTGTGAAGCAATTTGATACGTTTTTAATAAGGGATTTTTTTTGTTAGTTTTCTTTTTTTTAATGAGAGATTCTTATTTTTTTCCCCATTTATTTATTTTTTTGGCCGTATCACATGGTATGTGGGGTCTTAGTTCCTCAACCAGGGATCAAACCCATGCCCCTGCTTTGGAAGCACGGAGTCTTAACTGCTGGACCGCCAGGGAAGTCCCCGATGGGGGATTCTTAACACAAGTAAAAATTGTATATTTAAAATAATCAGTGTAGAAGAACATGACTGCAAAGTACTGATTACAAATTTAGAAGTTCTTGTATGGCATGCAATTTCATCTATCAGTCTATTTATACAAAATCTGTACATGCTTTTACTATTGTAATGAACATCCACTCACCCCTGGGAATGTCCACGATCTATAATTTTATCTAAATTTCTCAGTTTGTTTCCCTAAATGGTTCTTAGAATATTATTTTATGTATGTAGGTAGTTCCCCACTGATTTCCAGTTTGTGCTAACTTATTTTGTATTTTATATATATATTAATATTACTGAGGATTAAAACTAGAAAAGAAAAATCTCCTATAATCCCATGAAGTCCTTTATTATTTGGTTGCATTTTCTTTAAAGTCATTTTTTTTTTCATTTTATATATAAAATGTATAGAATCCTTAGAAAATTGAATTCATATTAAATGTACAATCTTATAAAGGTGGGTTTTTTTCTTTAATCCACTTTAGCATTGTTTCATGTTACTAAATATTCTTCAAAACCATGTTTTTCTGGAATAGCCAAATACCTATTTAAGAAAATAAGTCACACAGATGAGGGTGATGGAATAGCAGGCAAGCTTGTGCTGACATTGGAAGCTACAAGAAGAAGAAAAAGTGTCTCCTATTTGAAGAAGTAACAGTTCTGAATGTCTTGAGGTCTTAGAGCAATTAGGGGATTTGGATGTTTCCTTTACTTGCACAGCTATGTGTGTATGTGAGAGAGAGAGAGAGACAGATGACAGACAGGAGACAGAGAGACACACAGAGAGAGTATTTTTGAAGTCTTTGAATTTATGTGAAACACACAGAGTCTTATGAATGAACTGCCTTGTCTTTACTGTCTTAACCTGACACTCTCTGAAACCTGTCTGTGTCCGCTGTAGCCTTTGGCATGAAGATTGCTGACAGTGGGATTGTCTTTCTAGAATTTACTTTCCTGAAATTAACTGTTAGCTAATCTGTTTATCAAGATGAGGAGTGAGGCTGTCTCTTAGCACTGTGCATTAGGAATAGTTTTCAATCACTTTAAGCCTTTGTTGGATTTATATTTATACTTTTGGAGGAACAGTATTGATTTGATTACCTTTTGCTCTGTAACAAACTAGCTTAAAACACAGTGGCTTAAAACAGTTAGCATGTATTATTTCTCATAAATCTGCTAATCTGCTGGTGGTTCTTCTGTTCTAAGCCAGCTCAGCTAGTGTGGGATGGTCTAGAATGGCCTCCCTCACCATCCTTCTGGGAAAGCTGGCATGGCTGGGAATGTTGGGGTCTCTCTCCTTATGGTCTCTTTTCTTCTGGGGGGCTAGCCCTGACCTGCTCATACTGTGTGGCCCAAAGGTTCTCAGCAATCAGAAGCGGCATGGCCCAGTAGGCAGGCACTTTGCAAGTATCTGCCTCTATCACACTTGCTATTTATTGTCTCATTGGTCAGAGCACATCTCACGGCCAAGCTTATGTGAGGGGGCTACTTAACAGCACATATATAGAACGAATGATTCACTGGGGCCCTTACTGCTACATTATACCAGCACCACCTCCCTAATTTCTGAAATCCATTTCAATTAGACAAATACAGGACCTAATTTTAAATTTTTAATACTTGTTACATTTATGTTTCTGCAAAATTCACATTAGGGTCAATACACCTGAATGTATAGAAACTTGTTTTTGAAAAGAAACATGGCAAAAACAAAATAAAGCAAAACAAAACAAAAACCCCCACACTGTGAGAGAATTAGACTTTCTCCTAGCTTTGCCCTATCATTCCAGTCATTTGAGATATTTAGGAGAATAATGAATGCATGTGTTTTAACACAACTGTGATCTGGCAGAAAGACATTTTTAAATCTCTTAAATAAACAGAAATTTATCCTGTTATGCCATCTGTTTAAAAAAATAACAATTTGCTGTACACTACTACTACGAAACTCCACTGATTACCTGTAGTTTTAGATGAAGGCAGTTTCTGAAGGACAAAATATTTTATTAGCTTCTCGTGTGTGTATGTGTGTGTGTGTTTCCTAACAGAAAATGCAAATAGCCTTATCATTTTCGAAGACAGAACCCTGGGTAATTTGTAGATAAAGGCATCTCTCAATAACGTGCCTAGTTCCTACGTGAAATTGATAGGGAACATCCATTAGATGTCCAGAGACATCCTAGGACTCCCACAGATCTGTGATACCCTGTCGGTATGACTTCCCGTACACCCATCTGGAGAGAGTGTAGAGGCAGGAGCGTGCGTACTGGAGACAGACGTGGGTTAAAATCCTGGCTCTGTTTGTTACTGTTGTAACCTTGAGCAAAATCCTCTAATTGTCTGTGTTTCCACAGGGATGATGTGGTGTTAAGTAGGCGGCAACTCAAAGGTTTCCGAGAAATTTTCAGTGTTAGTTGCCTTTCCTCCTCCTTTTTTCACTTTCTCTTTAATACTATTTACTAACTCCAACTACTAAAAGCAGTTGAAATCTTCCTGATAAGTTACATGTCAGGCTTTCTGGGAGCAAAGAAGGAGACTGGTAGCGTGCCTCTGAACGTTCCTGGTCTGAGTCAAGGGACGGGCTGTCGGTACCAGTGCCAGACCCACCTTTCCATGGCTGTTTCCTCCTCTTTCCAATTTTCCTGTGTCGGCTTTTCCAGAGACCTGCTAAATTTGTTGCATACTGATAACCAGCTCGCTCTGCCTGCCCCAAGTGCTATTATTACTTCAAGGAAAAGGCACTCTGGGGCCGTAATGAGAACTTAAAACACATCAGCCGAAGCCTTACGGGAGTTTATGGATACACTGGTGCTTGCAGCACCTCCAGAAAGTGGACGGGGTGAACAGGATGAGAGTTGGCAACAGTCTGGGATGCTGCCTGTAAGGCTTTACCATTTCAGGGGCTTAAATTTGTGTTTTCACTAAACATTAGATGGCTTAATTTGTCAGTGGGTCGAAATCAGAAACACTTCAGGACAACCATAATGCTACCCTGAGAGAACCCAGGGACAGGCTAATTAGGAATAAAGAGGTGAGATGGAGAAGAGGGTGTATCTGGGTAACTTCATAAGGTGAAATCCCCGCATGGGCGGTGGCAGCTCGGAAATCTGCATAGTAACAAACCTGTCACAAATCAAGGACAACTCAATGGAACAATTAGAATTAACATTTCTCTCTGACATTTTTCAAAAATCTCTGCCCACACTTTATTCTTTGCAACAAAAACTGTGGTTTTGTCCTAATACTTAGTAAGCTGTTGCCTAACTTTAAACATCCATTTGTAAGCTATGCATGTCCTGCTACAAGAGTAAAGAAAAGTTACATCTTTTGAAATCCTCACCTCCCATTTGAATCCTAAACTTATTCTATTTGAATGACAATTACGTCTTTTGAAATCCACACATACTATATGAATCCTACATTTATTCCATTTGAATCATAAGTGCTTTAAGAATTCAAGAAAACATTAAACATTTTATGGTAGATAACATCTGTTTCAATGACCTCTTCTTCAAAACCTTTTTCATTTTATTTTTTCCTAAAACTCTCTAAAATGAATCAAAGAAAACCGGATACTCTGACTATATTATGTACTTTTTTCTTAATTAAAAAAACACAGTTCTGATTTTCTAATGTTCATTCACTATAAAACAATACTTTAGATGTTTTATTTCTGATCAGAAGCTCAGAGCAAACCAACAAATTAAAGATATTATGATATTGTGTAAGTGGTACTATAATTATAACCATGACTTCCTGTTTCCATCACCCTGTTATGGGTATTCCTATATGAGGATGCATAGTTTCTCTGAATAATTCATATTGAAATTAAATAAAATACATCAAAAGTTACAATAAGGGTGAAAGTCCATTGTCAGATGTCCAGCGGTACAAATTAATAATAGATCTTTAAGAAAACAAAGATACGATAGAGCAAATCTAGACTGGCATTTCTTTGTCCAAGTTTCTTGCCCACTTTTCCACATAGAGGCACACACTGGTATGTGCCCAATTCCATCTTTTTAATACTATCCAGTTGTTCAAGACATAATGAGCGAATGCGTGAACTACTATAGCATCTTTGCAAAGGATTCCAGAGTGGACGCGTTGGAGAGAAAACAGTGCAATGAGATTAGCGGACCAAACTGAAAACAAAAGGCCAGCAGACTGGGATGTCGACCCCCCAGACCTCCCCTGCCCTCCAGCAGAGTTACAGTCCTGCTTCTTCCTCCAGGCAGAACAATCTAGGTGGGATCTGGAGCAGCTCCCCTACTGTCTCCGCGTTCTCCACAGCACAGGCACACATTTAGTCCGTTACTAATTTTAGCCATGTCCTTTCACAGATTGCTACAACCAGACCCCAGGCCGTGCCCTGACCTTGTCCTGCCTTAACTAATGTGGCAACCCTGCCACTCCTGGGCTGGGGGAATGAGGGTGGCCAGAGAGAAACAATATCAAAAACAGCCCTTTAAAACAAGAAGTATACCCTGCTACCATGCATGTGTCATCTGTTACCTCCTCTCAAGAGCCCAGGAGTGTCCTTGCTGTCATTAGGACCCAGCGGCACCTGTAAGCTCTTCCTGGCCTGCCTGCAAGCACAGCCTTAGCAAGACTTACCTTGCCACGCATGGCAAAAGGGAGTCTTAGGTGCACACATGCACGACACTCCTGCTGCCTCTGCTCCTGCTCATAACCTTCTTCCGCCACGACTTGTTGACTTTGGAAGATTTGGGACTCTCCTTATTTAAAAATAGTAGGAATATTGTGGGGGTCTCCTTACCTTTTGTGACTTGAAAGATTTAGCATTTTTCCATGTACTACGTAAAGCCTTATTACAGTCCTTTTTTTTGTCCAAATTTTTAAGGGATTCTAACTACTTAACTGCATTTGTAGGTCTAGATTCTTCTTGAATGACTGACACATTCTCAATGACAGCCACATCCTTGGGTGACAGTTGGACATTCTCAAGTGACATTCTCATCTGCTTCAACTATGATTTTCTATCCCTTTTAGATACTTCAAAAATAAGACAAAAATAGGATTTGGAGCATGTAGAAAGTCAAAGAGTTTTCCTGAAGTCTAAACACATCAGTGATGTCGATAGCTGATGAAACACTCTAAATCTGACTTTATATATCTCAGCAGTAGGAGGGATATTCTCTTGCATATACACAGATTAGATAATAATTTTTTTAACATTCCCTACCTATGACTAGCAGTTAATTACTAAACTACAGTATAATAAATTCAGATAGAGGAATAAAGAGGAACAATGTCAATTTCCATTGGTTAGAAAGGTTGTAAACATTTTGTAGATAATGGGATACTTTTTAATTAACATGAAGAAATGGATAGATCAGTGCTATCCAATAGAAAAATAATGGAAGCCACATATGTGATTTTGTATTTTCTAGTAGTCATGTTAAAAAATAAAAAAGCGGGTAAATTATTTTTAATAATGTATTTTTATTTTACTCACTATATTTTACCCAATACATCTAATATACTGTCAGGTTTCATGATAAAATAACCTGTTGCGATCCTGTGTTCAAAGACATTAAATCAGCATTTACTATCTATTTATCTATCTATCATCTATCTATCATCTATCATCTATCTATCTATCTAATCATCTATCTATCTATCTATCTATCTAATCATCTATCATCTATCTATTTAACTACAGGAGTCCCTACAGCCATTCCAAAATGTCAGCCCAGTAATTCTTTGTTGTGGTGGCTCTCCTGTGCATTATGATACTTTAGCAGCATCTCTCACGTCTACCTACTAGATGCCAGTAGCACCTCTTCGCTATCGCCTCACCAGCTGGGACAACCAAAAATATTTCTAGACATTGTTAGATGTTGCAGAATTCACTCAGCCGTCGAGAACAACTGGAGCGCGTGGAGTATGATTCCTCTCGTTTGCTCATATCTGCTTATCTAAATAGGTCTGCATCTTGTATTCCAGTGCTTAACTGAACTTATATACCCATGCTTATTAATTGAATTGAATTAATTTAAAGCATTTTATACCTCTAGGCGTTATAATGTATTTCACTGGAGCAAAACATGAACCTACATTCAGTAGCTAAATTAATCCTCTAGCTGAAAGGAATAATCTCATTGATGTCTGGGCAGCCTTGTGTTCTTGAAGACCTAGATCCTAATCCATCTGTTTGAAACCTTTCCCCAGTCTTTCCCATATGATTGGAAAACATCCCATCCCTCTTGCCTCTGTGCCAACCTGGTCTTTTCTTCACGTGTGGTAAAAGATCTAGCTCCCCTGAAAGTTTTCCTTTTTTGCTTTCCTCTCCCTGAACTGTAATAAAATTTCAAAATTGCCACAGAAAGCCTAAACATCACATTTGTACAGTTAGTTTCCATATGCATGCTAACTGCATGTTAGACTCATTTCTTTCCCCCCAAATTGTAAGCTCCTTGAGGTTTAAGGCCCTTGCCAATTTTTAATACCCACCATGGATTAAGGAAACTTGTTAATAATAGAATATCTGCTTGATGGGTGAATAAAAATGGAATCATTCATATGCTGGACACTGGGCTGGGTGATGGCAAAAAGTGATGAATACACAGGTCCTACACTTGCAAAACTCACAGTCTAGCACAATGGTTCTCAACCGGGGGCGGGGGGCAGATTTTGTATCCAGTGTACTTTGACAATGTCTTCAGACATTTTTCGTTATCACAACAGCAGGAGGGGTTGCTACTGGCATCTAGCTAGTAGACACGTAGGACACTGCTGAGCGTCCTGTCGCACACAGGACAGAGGCCCACGACAAAGAACTACCTGGCCCAAAATGTGAACAGTGCTGAGCCTGAGAAACCCAGAAAAGAGAAGGGCAAGTCACCAACAGTTTAAATCAAAAGTGATACATGCCAGGGTAGAGTTAGGTGTGGGGTGTCACAAGAGCTTAGAAAAGGGGACTAGATCGGGAGTGCCACATATACATTAATGTGTATAAAACAGATGACTAATAAGAAAAAAATATCAAGTTGTACACTTTAAATATATGTAGTTTATTGTATGCCAATTATATCTCAATAAAACTCTTAAAAAAAAAAAAAAGAAAAGGGAAATAATTCAGAGTGCATGACTGAGAGGGAGACGTCTCCCCAGAGGGGATAAGCAAGGTTAGTTGTGCAGGTAGAAACCAGCAGCAGATGAGAGTGAAGGATGAGGCATTGGTTACCCCCTGGAAGACAGTGTAGATAGAGAGAGCGCCAAGAGGTAGGGATGGAGCTCCAGGGAAGCAAACTTTCAAAGGCAAGGCCAGGAAGAAGACCGTGCAAAGGGGATGATAGAGAGGAGCTCGGAGGCTTGAAAGCAGGGAGATGGTTTCCTTCCAAGGGAAATAGAAGCCAGATAGAAGATGGTTTCAAGAAGAGAATCATCACTAATGATATCAATTACCTCAGAGAGGCTGAGTGAGATAAACCAGAAAAGTCTCTTTAACATTTGTTAAGAGTCATTGGTAACTTTAATGAGAGAAATCTCAAGGGAAGGAGGTAGAAGATAGATTGTCTTAGGCAGAGAAGTGAATGGGAGGAGAGAAAAGGTATGGATTTGTCTTCAGGAAGCATGTTTATGATTATTTATAGAAGAGAAAAATTGAAAACAGTCTAACAGTCTAATAAAGAAGGCATTTAAATTGTTACAAATAAAATGCAATAATATACAACCACTAACAGACATGTTTGTGAGGAGTATTTAAGACTATGGAAAAATGCTCATAGAAGTGAGAAAAAAAACAAGATGTGAACCTTTCTGCAGTATGATGCCCAGTTTTTTTAATAAGTAGCGAAAAATAAAACCAAAGAAACAATGCCACAATAGTAACAGTTGTCATCCCTGACTGGTGAATATTATGGATAGTTATTATTTTCTTGGAAAATCTTTATTCTCCAAATATTCTAAAATGAGTGTATATTACTTTGAAAATCAGAGGAAGACATTTTTTTAAGAAGCTTGGCTGAGAAAGAAGAGAAAGTTTTGGCAGTAGCTTGAAGAGAATACAGGGAGGAGTAAGGGGGTGTGTGTGTGTGAGAGAGAGAGAGAGAGAGAGAGTGTGTATGTTTGAGTTGGAAGCAATGAGACATTTTTGTGTTGAGGGGAGAGAGCGGGCGCACCTCGAGAGGTTGAAGATACAGGAGCATGGATGATTGATGGAGCACATCCCTGGGGGAGTGGGAGGGGATGGAATCCAGATCACAGGTGGTGGGATTAGTCTTGGCTAAGAGGAGAGACATCGCTTCAACTGAAAAATGAGGAAAAGAGGTAAGGATGGATGTGGGTGCTGATAAGAATGTAGAGGAGGGGGCAGGAAGTGGAGGGAGTTGCTGTCTGTTGGCCTCTATTTCCTTTGCGAAGTAGAAGGTGAGGTCATTTGCTGAGTGGGGTCAAGGGTTTATGGAGAATGATGGGGATTTGGAAGGGCTGCTAAGGGGAAAGAGGGAGGCAGGGGACTTGGGACACACAGACAGATTGTTCAGCTGACTTGAAAGACCAGCTGAGGCTGAAGACTGAGTTTTGAATGAAGGGCACCTATTTCTGTAACCATATGGCTTTCTCCAGCAGCACTCTGCGACATTAATCTAAAAATTAAGAAAGCAAATAGAGTGATTAGAAGGTTGTAGATTTAGGGGGAGGCCCTGCAGAAACACCATTATTTTGAGCCCTTGGTGTGATAAACAATAGAATTTATGCTCGAAATAAAGAGACAGAAATCAAACCAGAAGGGAGCTGAAGGGAATAAGGTCACAGTGAAGCCTACGAATGGAAGGAAGGGGAGACAGGGAGTGAGAGAATTTGAATAATGGGAGGTTGCGCTAAGAATGAGGTATTGGGAGGTAAGAGTCTAGGGATGAAAGATTACTATGTGGAGGTGAGAGTGGAGGTCAGCCAGTGTCTCCATGGACTCTCCAGCTAGGATATTCACTGGACAGTGAAAATACAACTTCTGGTCATATGTAAAACGCAGAAATGCTTACACAATCAAACAAAAATTTCATGTAGATTAAAATTCTCTCCTCCTCTCTCTCTCTCTCTGTCAATCTCTCTACACAGACACACACAGACACATAGACACAAAGGCATGCATATGATTTGAAATATTATTAAGAAAATAGCGTACATGTTAAAACAGACTACACACCAAGCAAAAAGAACACTGGATCTTATTTCAATTCTATACACTTAATTGCTCTATATCAAGAACAAGTCACTTTCAAATTAGAAAACAATTATTTCATTGGTAAAATGGGTTGTTAGATCTGTTTAACAAGTTTTTCTTTTAAATAACTAGATCAGAATTTTAAAATATACCTCAGTTTTGGAAATTCCAAATACTATAGTTTAATTCAACGTATATTTCTTGAGCACTCTACAATATGCTTGTATCTGTGATTGGAGAATCTATTAGTGAACAAAACAGATGGACTCCTCTCCCTCACAGGTTTAGAAGCAAATGGGGGAATTTAAGGGATTATCGTACAAATAATATGGGCCCTTCCTTGTCCTGTGATTCTATTCCTTACTACATCCCAGGACTTATGTTGGGGTTCTGCCAGGGCCCTCCTAGACGCAGATATGTCTCATGAGAAATATCAGGGATAAAGGATTTTAAATATTTGTGATCACAATTTGTCAATGTTTCCTCTTACATTACTTTTATATCTGTTTGATTATTTGAAATCTTGAATGCAAGTTTATAATCTCCCCTCCGAACTGCTGTTTTCACACGCCTGTACACACAAGCACAGGCACAGATGTATACACACACACATAAACATGCGTATGCATATACACATACATGCATATTCGGGAAGGAAAAATTTCATGCATAATCAAAGCCTGAAAGAGATTAGCTGTATTCAGAATACTAGCCCATCAGTAGTCAGCACATTAGAGATAGCATCTAAATACATCTGTTCATCTAATAGATGACTAGCTTCATACCTAGGAGGTGGAACTACATCAAATGCTCTTTGATGAGCTAAGTGAAAAATTATGTCATGCCTCTAACATGGAAGGCCACTGAGTGTAATTAGCAACAAAGAGCACACAGAATAGAGAAAAACGTCCCTGTAGCACATTTTATTGCTTAACTATTCAGCGGTGAAGTTAGCCGATTATACATATGTATGTACATGTGTTTATCTATTCATATAAATAAATACAAGTTTTAAACTAACACTTGTAAATAACATATATTTCAAATTTGTATACAAATTGGACTTCCTAAGATTAACAGTTTTATTTGCTTATAATTTGTTTACGTTCTTAGGTATAGTAATAGTTGTTAATATGTTCTGAGTGCCCAGGAAGTGCCAAGCACGGTGCTAAATATTTTTAGTGGATCATCTCATTTAGCTATGACAAAAATCACTGTGAAGTAGGTACTATTATTATTCAAAATTTACAAATTCAAACAATGAGACAATTGAGGTTTCAAAAATTTAAGTCGTTTACCTAACATTGCACGTGTGGTGAGTGATAAACCCAAAGCAGTTTGATTTCAGAGCCCGTGCTTTTCATCCTTGCTCCCCATCACCCCCAAGTAGAGATCATCTTCCCAATTCATCAGATTATATGGATTCTGTCTTCTAGATATTACATGGGTCCACTTTCTTCTCTTCAACCCACTGCTGCAATCCTGGCTCTGACCATGTTCAAAAAGAATACTGCCTATTTCTGGTAGTCTGACTCCTTGGGTTCATTTGTAACCCATGTGACTGGCTGGTGGTTACAAATTAGGTCACATTAGCATCAATTACCCACCTTCTGCTATCATGATAGTGCCTAGCACCATAATTCTGGAAAAAGAGCTTGACTCATTGCCTCTCAAGTACCTATGGGCATTTCTTGAGGGAGCCTCACATGTGTTCAGCCATGAGTCTTTGCTCCCTTGAGAACCACCAACACCTGCCGTGACCTGCCATGCCTACCACCACCACCCACACTTTGGATGCAGCCTCCCAGGTCCTCAGAGCTTCACAGTCTGCAGAGTGCACAATGGCTCTTCAGTGCCTTTAGTCCTCAATGAGATCTTCAGCCAGTAATGAGGACAATGAACTCCTTCAAACTCTATGACCCATTTTGCCACAGGAAGCCCAAAAGGACAGCGTTTGTGCCCTCAGTCTCCTAGGGAAACAGCTCATTCAACTTTTACCTGAAAGCCTGACCTTCTGGAGCTCAAATAACCACTTCACTGGGGCCAAATGGAGAGCAGGCTGGTTTGCTTCTCTCTACTGCCCATCTTTTCCCATCTCTTCTCTCAGATGTCACCAGAATTCCTCCTTTTTCTTTCACCAAACAAACACAAAGCAAATTCATATCAACCAATGCAAGTGTCCAGTGGATACAGGGGACAGTGGGCAGGTTAAGGCTCTGTGGTTCAGCCAGTGACCCACTGGTCATGGCTCATCAGCTCTGCCAGTGGATTCAAAGGAATCCACTAAGTCCCCCTTAAATGCAAATAGAATCATGTTCTTCCACTGATTCAAACATGTCAATGAGTGCTTATTGTCTTCAGAATGAACTTAAAATTCCTATAAATGGTAAACAAGGTTTTTCATTAATCAGACACTTTCAGTTTTCTTCTCTTCCCTCATATGTTGCAACCTCCTCCAACAACCTTACTTCAAACCCCATGTACTAGAGGAGGACTGGACTCTGTCAGGTGGAATCACTGTAGGACAGGCTAATAGCAGTCCGTGGAGTATTGTAGAATGCTTACCTCTTCTGCAAATTTACAGTAATGCCTCTGTTTTTGTCAAGTTAAAAATAACCACTATTTACTAAAAGCTTGATTTTAAATCTGTAGGTATAACTAATAACAAATTTGCCATATAATAATGATAAGAATTGTTTCAGCCTTGTGAACAAATATTATTATTATAATTTACTTTTTGGCTGAAGAATCAAGCAGATGAAAAATAACACTGGTAAACACTGGGTATTGCAGGTTCATTGACATAAATCAAATATAATGTTTGGTTATAATTGAATATAACTGCTTTTAATATCTCATTCATATTTATTGCATATTTTCAGGTTTGTATTATAAATACAGATTTTCAGTAGCAATTTTTAATACTCTGAATGTATAATATGTGCATAAAAGTGAATAATTATAACATTAAATTTTTCAGAGAGATAAAATAACTTTTAAATTGAGTTTATTCATGTAAGCCAGGAATTAATATTAGTGAAATGTACTTTGTCTCTGCTCATTCTATTTAGAACTGATTCCATTATACTAAAGCCAAATAGCCAGATAAGATTTTAAACCGAATTGTTAAGCACTGTCTAATATTATATTATCCATTTCTTCTTTGTAGGTATTTTAAGGTTCTTTTGCTAATAGTTATAACTGTATCCTCTTTTGAATTTTAAAAAGAAATCTATTGGTTTGTATTCATAGAAGTAGGAATGGATAAAAGCAGATCAATTAACATTTTAAATGCCGTTAAGTGTGACAAATGGGACAATCTCAGAGAACATAGAATCACTGAAGATCTAGAGTAAAAAGAAAACTGGGAAAACTTTTTGGAAGTTAGAAGCATTATCATTTTGCTTTTAAATTTTTTGAAAATAGTCATTTTTGATATAAACAAAAAATTCTTACCACAGGCAATAAGATCATTGTACCCATTTAAGTACTAATTTGTTATTTTAAGTTACAAACGGGAAGGCCTTCTTGTATACCATTAGAATGTTATTAACAAACATTGCCCTACTTATTTATTTCATATTACAAGGTTAAATAATTAATTCCAAATGATGTCTGACCTACTTATTTATTTCACATTACAAGGTTAAATAATTAATTCCAAATGATGTGTGACATTGCTGATATGCTCTGGTGAAACTGACCAAACCATTATAACTACAACTAACATTACACAGTGTTCAGTATATGTCAGGCACCATTATAAAATTTGTGCATTTATTGTAAATCCCATGCTCTTTTTACCAACTTTAGTTTGCTAAAGAAGGTGCTTGAAAATTAAGTTATCTACCTTAAATAAAATACAGGTTATTATTCTGCTGGAATGATCATTCCAAAATACAAAACTGTTCTTATCAACCAACTCCACTAAATGCCCAATCCCCAGGCCCAAATCCTTGGGAAATTAAAACTATTCATTGACTTGCCATTGCTCTTAGGATTAAGATTCAGCCTCTTTATTTTTATTTTTTTAATTAATTTATTTATTTTTGTTTATTGGCTGCATTGGGTTTTTGTTGCTGCACATGGGCTTTCTCTAGCTGTAGCAAGCGTAGGCTCCTCATTGCAGTGGCTTCTCTTGTTGTGGGTGTGAGGGCTGCAGTAGTTGCAGCATACAGGCTCAATAGTTGTGGCTCACGGGCTCTAGAGTGCTGGCTAAATAGTTGTGGCACATGGGCTCAGTTGCTCCACGGCATGTGGGATCCTCCTGGAGCAGAGATCGAACCCGTGTCCTCTGCATTGGCAGGTGGATTCTTAAACACCGCGCCACCTAGGAAGTCCCCAGACTCTTTAGATAGAATGCAAATTCTGCAAGGTCTCACCCTATCGACTCCTTCAGCCTCAGCAGCCTCTTCTCATTATAAATAGCCATGCTGACCTGTACCTATTCCTTGGTACCTACCAGGTACGCTACCACCAGGGCCACCCTGAACATACTGTTCCCTCCACATGAAACATTCTTCTTCCTCTCTTTGTCAACTTAAATTCTTCTCATCCTTCATCTTTTGGCTCAAGTATCCCTTCCTTGGAGAAGCTTTTCTTGACTCGCTTAAATTGGGACACTATACCACGCTCTCATAGGTCTTACCTTGGTTGCTCTTTTATATTTCTTTGTGCAGAACTTTGATGACTATTTTTCTGCCTCAGTAGACTGTAAACACCTCACGGGAGTTACTGTATCTATTTTGTTCACCATTGTATCTTCTAGTATGCAATGCCTTCTAGTATACAATGTATCTTCCAGTATACAATATCTTCTAGACACAGTGCCTTACACCTAGCAGTGGACTCTTAGGACAGAGAATGAATGAACAAATTAATTAAATTCTACCAAAGTCAGGAAATGATTACAGAGTTGTTTTAAATTCCAAAGCATTTGTGTGTGTGTGTGTGTGTGTGTGTGTGTGTGTGTGTGTGTGTGTGATTTTTACCTTTAGGTTTGAAGAAATATTTACAAAGGCATTCCTTTCAAACATTAAACATCAAATTTGTAGGTGTACTATGTTATATTCATCTTAGCACATTTACCCTAGGATTATTGTTAAAGGTCTGCTTGCGGAGGAAACAGAAATTTTCAGCTCAAACCTACATTGACAAGTAGTTATTCTATTTAAGATGCTTTTTTACATGCTATGGGTTGAGTTGTATGCTTCCTTAAACACTTGTCTATTTTAAGAAGAAAACTTTCTGTTTTGAGAGGATGCATATGGTTAAATACCAAAAGGAATATAGGTTAAACAGTATTCTTTCTCCTTATATTTTTGTCAGCCAAAATTTTAGCAGGGAACTACCAGTAACTGGCTTCTAGTTCAGTGATTTGAGATGTGGAATATCTTGCCTTTGACCCATGTATGCTTTGGGAGAAAGAGTGAAATGGACATAAAGTCACACATTTTCTGGACTTTGACATGTTTGGTAATTTGCATACAAGCAACTGGATCTGGAGACTGGTGGTGAACTATGGTGATGCTTAAACTCTTACAGTTGAGTTCAATAAGATGCTTTCTTGGGCTGAGAGGTGAAGCTATAAAACTGTAATGCCTGACTCTGCAAGAGTTCTGATCCTACCCACTTGACCAAACTTGTGATATGTTTGAAACCAAGGGTTTCAAAAAAAAAATCCATTCACAACATATGGTTAAAAGTGGCTTATTAATAGAGACACCTAAAAGTTGTAATTAGTGGGATATTATTTTGGCATTTACTGCATTTTTCTTCTTAGAGCTATGATTCACAACATTTAAAAAAATTAAGGACATCTTTGATGAAAATTCACACATGCGCATACTCATACAACTTTGCACACAATTTCAGGGGTTTATTTCCACTAGAATTCTTCCAGAGATCCTAGAGAGAGACTACCTATTCAGGATAAATCCATCTAATTCATGTGTCTTAAGTAGCAATGATTTATATTGCTTGTCATCTCTCTTCTTATGATTTGTTTTATATCTGGACTCTAATTCTCAAAGGGGAGGAAGAAAGGAAGTGCTCAAGAGATTCATCATGGTCAAAAGAAAGCTCTTTCCCCCTTTTCTTTATCTTTAGGCTATTATTTCTAGACCAGAGGTCTATTGTTCATTCTGTACTGTTCAGTGGCTACCAACCAGACAGAAGATACTAGTCTAGGCCATTGCACAATTTCATCCTCCTCTGGGCTGTTATGTAATTAAAACAATTTTAACCCACTCTCTTGAACATTTCTTCTACAGGCAATTGTAAAAATATAGAAGCTGAAAAGCAAATAAAAGAACAAAAATATAACTTTACTTTTTTATTGTGAAAGAAATTACTTATTATGGACTAGTTACTTATGTAACTTCAAAATTCAAATGTGGTTTCTTTTGTATTCTGTAGGGGAGTAAAATCCCCATTGGTTTAAAATGGTCATTTTCTAAGATTGTGCCAAAGTGGCTGGGTCTTAAACATATCTAAAGCAACCACCCATTCACAGATATAAATGCATAGTGCAACCAAATTAGTAATTTATTTTCTCCTGGAACTCTTATATCTGAGGATATCTATAAGTGCATCTGAAGCTATTTATATACTCTGTACCTAGGTGGTAACTTTTACCAGCATTCTACCCAACTGAGGAACAATGTTAAATAGGTTCAGCTTCACAATAGGTCAATGGCAGTATTAGAATAAACCTTGTAAGCCTCAATCTAGAATCACAGGTTAATCACACACCACACACATTCCCACTGTACATATATATAAACACTGTTTACACTTGAAATCAACTCCCTGATTCGACTGCTGATGCTTTAGCTGAAAGTTTTGTAGTATTTAGGTACCCACAACCCTGCCTTGTGATTCATATTGCTATTTATGGATTCCTCATGATATGAAAATGAGGATATTATTTAATATACAAAATTTTACCTTTCCATTGTGCTTTTTTGTACAATTGTTTGCTGGCATGAAAAATTATGCTAGACAAAGACTCTTGTTTGGAAAGAAAAGAACCTAAGAACAAGGGAGTGGGACTGATGTGACCTCACTATAAGTAACTAGTGAGTACATGGGAGCAACAATTCATCTACCTTGAGTCTGACCTCTGCTACAAAGGGCCACTGCTTGGCACTGGAAGGATGGTTGGTAGAGAAATAGTGAGCAGTAACCTATTAATCCACCTTCTCCTGGACTGTGTGCCATTCTTGCATACTAGAATTCAGAAATACGGCCCATTGCTATGCGAGAGGGGCTTACATGTTTGTTAAAGGCACCCTCTTTCTTATCAAATTTTTTACTTAACAAAAAAGGAACACTTCACCTTCCAACTCTTATGCGTGGGTCTACAATTATCACAAGCAATAAAAAATATTTTGGCATGTACTTATATGTGTAATCATTATATAGATATACAAACATAGAATATTATTATATGCGTACCACTACATCAGTGTGTTACATGTTACAAAGCATGTACAAAAATAGAAATTGAGAGAAAAACAAATATCGTATATTAGCACATATATGAGGAATGTAGAAAAATGGTACAAATCAACCGGTTTGCAAGGCAGAACTAGAGACACAGATGTACAGGACAAACATATGGACACCAAGTGGGGGGGTGTTGGGGGGGATGAATTGGGAGATTAGGATTGCCATATATACATTACTAATAAGAACAAAATATCAAATTGTACATTTTAAATATATGCAGTTTATTGTATGTCAATTGTATCTCAATAAAAGTTCTTAAAGAAAAAAATAGAAATTAAGAAATGTGCAATACAAATTAAACTAACATGATTTGTAAATAAATGTTATCTTATGAGGTAACCTTTTATACTATGATGAAAAAAGTGTTTTTTTAACTACTTTATTGGGATATAATTCACAGCCCATATGGTTGACTCATTTCAGTGTACAATTCAATGGCTTTTAGCAGATTCACACAGTTGTGCAACCACCAGCACAGTCAATTTTAGAACATTTTCATCACCCCCAAAAGAAACTCTGCCCTTTAGCAAGAATTCCCCACTGCCCTACCTCAACTCTAGGAACCAGTAATCTACTGTGTCCATAAAGGTGTCTATTCTGGACAATTACGCAAATTGAATTGTGCAATACGTGGTCTTCTGTGACTGTCTTCTTTCATTTAGCATAATGTTTTTAAGGGTGCATCCATGCTGTAGCATATATCAGTGCTTCATTACCTATTTTTTCTTTGAAATAAGCAATACAGTATTATTAACTGTAGTCATCATGCGGTATGTTTATTACATCCCCAGGACTTACTTATCTTAAAACTGGAAGTTTGTACCTTTTGACCGCCTTGCCTCCTCCCGGCCACCCACCAGCTGTGTACTCTGTGGCGCTGCTGCAGGGGCTTGCTGGGATCCTGATGGAGAATTACTCTGGGGGGCTGCCCGGGCCTCCAAAGGCCTAGTGGGGGCGCTGGCGGGGGGAAGGTGCTCAGTCGCGGCGGCGCCAGGCTCCCCGCCCCAACCGGGTGTCCCACAGAGGCGCCGGCGTAGGCGGCACCTACTTCCTCACCACCCCCGGATGCTCTGTCAGGACCTGAAATCCCTCCTGTACCATTCGTGCCAGGCTGACCCCAACTTGGACTCGACAAGGATGCAACCGGTGCTTATTTGACCCACGACGAGCGCACCTGTTTTGGGCCCCGGGCTGAACTCTGAGGCGCCGAAAGCTGGTCATTAACAAAGACCTGGCAGAGGAAGGCGTGTAGAAGGAAGCGGAATTTTAACACATCACCCGCTAGTGAAACTTGTAAAGGACAGAGTTAGATGAACGAGACCGCAAAACATCACGGGTGCGGGTGAGGCCTGCGTTCCGCCGGCTTCCGCTGTTGGGAAAAGGCGCTCACGCAGGTGCCGTCCACCACGTCTGAGGGGTAAGTTGGAGCACCTGGGCAGCATCGGCTCTTCCTGCAACCAGGGGAGAGGAGCCGAGGCCGAGCTCCTCTGCGTGCTTCCCGACGAGCTGCACGACCCTCTGTCCCGGCACCACAGTGAGCCCAGCAGAGGGGCAGGATTTTGCAAGAAGGATGTAAGAAGCACAGGGGTAACAGCCGAAGACATCTTTTATCGTTTCCCAAGATGCAGCGAGCCGCCACGTCAGGAAGCTTGGCCATGGGGAGAGACCTGCGTTTGACGATTTCTCTAGAGATCCAGGTGTGAGTCCTTTTCTGCCCCTGAAGTGGGTGCTGAGCCACGGGACCAGCCCTCCGAGGCCGCGTGCGGGAGGCCTGCTGGCGGCGGGCCTCGCATGGGGGCCTCACCTCGGTTTTTCCAAGTGCATCCCCCCCCCCCCCGAAGCTCTCGAATCGCTGAAGATTATTAGTAAAGCCAACTTGCTTGGTGCCACATAAACAGTCTGGCATGCAGCATGGTAGGCAGTGGCCACAGGACTGTGGTCCCCGGGCCTGGGTCCTGGTCCGCCGTTAGGCTCCCAGGTGGGAACATTTTCTCCCGGCCTCGGTGGGCGGCTGCTCATAGAGGCGGCCTCCGCCCTCACTGCTCCCCGGCCTCTGCTCTGGGGCCGTGCCTCCTTCAAGAACCAGGCTCCTCCACCAGGACCCAGTCTGGAACGACGGTCAAGGCGTTTCAATTTTGTATTTTCCGGGTGAGAGACGTTTGCATCCTTCTTTCCCAGTGTCCATAGACTACACAGTGTTTTTACATTTTAGAAACACCTACAGATGTTGCAGGAATTATCACCTGCATCACGGAAAGGGAGGCAGAAGTTTGGCCGCCTCCCTCCCACCCACAGGCTCCTGGGGAGCTGGTGCCCCAGCCGATATGCCTCTGTTTGGCCTGGGATGGGAGTCTGGGCAGGGGCCTGTTGCCTGGCTTCTGGATTACTTGAAAAACTTGTGTTTGCATGCTTGGAGAACAGACCGCTCACTTGGTCGTGGAGACTGTCGAGAGTCTGGGGGACCTGGCCCAGATGAGCGGCTCTTTGCTTCTCGATCTCTGGCTTCCCAGGGGAGCTGGGCGACCTGCAGGTAGGTCAGAGATTGTGACCCGTCTACTTTCAAATGCTTCTGGAGACTTCTGCGTGTGCTCCCTTTTCTTTTCCATCCCCCAAAACCTGATTAACCAAGTTCTCTAGAACCTAGGATTTACATCCTCCTTTTTGTAGGTCTGTTGTATGATAAATGTTTGGCTTCAACATTTTATAACAGGCTTTTCTATAGGACACATTTAACCACCAGCCCATCAGTTCTCCCCAGTGGAGCCCTGGGAGGAGGGTGGCCTGCTGTTGGCCTTGGTATGTCCCCTGTGTGGAGCTGCTGGCTGCCTTGTCCTTGTTTGATCTATGACCCTGACTTAATACATAGGCTTCTCTCTTTTATTTATTTATTTTTTAATTTTTAATTTTTATGTATGTATGTATGTATTTATTTATGTGGCTGCACGGGGTCTTAGTTGCAACATGAGGGATCTTCATTGCCACATGCAGGATCTTTTTAGTTATGGTGTGCGGGATCCTTAGTTGTGGCATGAGGGCTCTTAGTTGCAGCATCTGGGGTCTAGTTCCCTGACCAGGGATTGAACCCATGCTCCTGGTATTGAGAGTGTGGATTCTTAGCTGCTTGACCACCAGGCTTGTCTTTTTTAACATTTAAAGATATCAAGGCTTAATTCAATAAAATTTGTTCTAGGAGGATATTTAGACTTTTTTTAGGTATTCATATTTTATGAGCTTGCAGTTTAGTACCAAAGTTTTCCCCTGAAAACAGCAACTTTGTGATTTTGTGAATGAGGAAGAAACAAAACAAAAACACTTTTTTATGTCAGGATAGCATTCCATTGTGCAGATATACCATATTTTATTCACTCATCAGTTGATGGATATTTGGGTTGTTTCTACTTTGGGCTATTATGAATAGTGCTGATATAAACATTCATGTGTAAGTTTTTGTGGGACCTATGTTTTCATTTCTCTTAGGTATATACATATTATTGAAATTGCTGGGTCACATGGTAGCTCTACGGTTAACTTTTTAAGGAACTGCAAAACTATTTTTCAAAGTGGCTGCATCATTTTGCCTTCTCTCCAACAGCGTATGACAATTCCTTCACATCCTTACCAACACTTCTTATTATCTAATTTATTCTAAACCATTCTAGTTGGTGTGAAGCTGCATGTTACTGTGGTTTTGATTTGCAAATCCCTGACGGCTAGTGATGTTGAACATTTTTTCATGTGCTTATTGGACATTTGTATATCTCTTTTAGAGAAATGTTTATTCAGAAACTTTACTCATTTTTTTTATTGTTTAATTTTATTTATTTATTTATTTGTTTATTTTTTTGGGGGGGTACACCAGGTTCAATCATCTGTTTTTATACACATATCCCCGTATTCCCTCCCTTCCTTGACTCCCCCGCCTCGAGTCCCCCCCACCCTCCCTGCTCCAGTCCTCTAAGGCATCTTCCATCCTCAAGTTGGACTCCCTTTGTTATACAACAACTTCCCACTGACTATTTTACAGTTGGTAGTATATAACTTTACTCATTTTTAAATTGGGTTGTCTTTTTATTATTGACGCATAAGAGTACCTTATATATGTTGGGTACAAGTCTCTTAGGTATATGGTTTGCAGATATTCTTTCTGATTTGTGCGTTATCTATTTACTTGATGGTGTCCTTTGAAGCACAAGAGTTGTTACTTCTGATTATATATATATTTTGGGGAGAGTCACTTTTTGTTTTTGGCCTTATATCTGAGAAAATTTACTTCATATTTCTTCTAATAATTTGATAGTTTTAGCTCTTATATTTAATTCTGTGATCCATTTGGACTTAAGTTTTGTGTTTGGTGTGAGGAAGGGGTTCACTTTCATTCATTTGCATGGGGGTATGCAGTTGTCCCAGCTCCATTTGTTGAAACACTGTTCTTTCCCTTTTGAATTGTCTTGGCACCCTTGGTGAAAATCAGTTGATCTCTGGGTTTTCAATTCAATTCCAATTCTATGTGTCTATCAATGTATTAAGATTTGAAATTAGATTCTCCTCCTTACCTTAGGATATCTCAGAGAGTTTATGCTATATAACCCTTGATTCAGGGACTGGGTGTAAATGCTGCTGTCTATCCATATGTCAAATATTTATATAGTTAATTTGCTTTCTTGTGTTTTTATTCAAAAATTAAATATGAGTAGAAGCTCTGCTGTTTTCTTCTGCACTTGCTGGATGCATGTGTACTCCCAACTTTGGAGACCACTGCTCTCAGTTACCATGTTTGGGTTCTTTTCTGCACTGTGCCAGTTTTTGGCCAAATTTCATCAACCAGTGGCCCACCCCTACTTCAAGCCCCAGGGTAATGTTGAATTACTTGTACACACCCAGCAACACCTCCAGGAGAGTAGACTTTCTCTGAAACTTCATCTCAATCACCCTGTTCTAACTATGGCTCTAATTGGATAAAATAAGTACTCTAATACATTGGTGAGTTAAAAACAAAATACTAGAGGAAATCTTAGTGACCTGGAGTTGTTGATGGGTTTGGGTTCACCAGTGTTTTCTGACACAATATGAAGAAGAAAAAGAAGAAATTTAAATTATATTGAAAAAATTTAGGTAGATTTATTAGCTCAGTCAAATAAATTAGAGTCAGATTTCCCCCCTAATCTTAGACTAGAAGCAGTGATAGTTCTATGATATGATATATATTATACATTCTCAGCAGTTAGTGAGCCCTTGTGTTCTGGGCTCTAGGTTTAGACAGAGAGTATGAAAATGCAGTCGAGTTTCTGTTCACAGGTAGCTTGTATCTAGTAGTCTCTCTTTTTCCAAGTCCAAATTAATATCCATTCTTATCCCCTTACTGTATTTAACCACTTAAAATATTAATATCACAATAAAGTGTAACATTTGAAAATAACTTTAAAAATTGAGTTAAAATGCATGTTTATTAGGCAATTTGGAAAATACAAGTCAGCTGAAATATTAAGAAAATAACAATAAATCAATATTATCAGTATTTAGAAATAATTGCTTTTTAGTGTCTTTATGTTTCTTTCGTTTCTTAAAGTTTGCACATTTAAAGTTTTTTCTTGGATTCCAAATAGTCATTTCAAGTTTCCCATTTACATTTTTCTGCACTGATGTTTCAGTCCTTTCAGCATCATTTTTTTCTCATTGTGATGAATTTAATAATAATATGTTGAAATTCTAAAGACAAAATATACTTAATTTTACATTTTATTATATTCACTTATCAATCAGTGCAATCTAGTAAAAATTAATTGATATCTTATGAATATATGACCTAAAAGTAAATTAGCGTACTTAAACTTACTAAAAAATATATTTTTCATACTATTTTTTCTCACCTACTTTTACTTTTCTTTATTTTGTTTTCACTCTCGTTTTTTTCCTTTTGTATTTTCCAGTGAATTTTTGTTCCCTTCCTACAAAAACTGTCTTTTCAATAAAACCAATTTTGTTATAATAATATTGGTGTTCTGTATGTGCTAGTTTATTAAACATTTTCAATTTATTTTAAATGTATTAGTATACAGTGAAAATAATAAAGATTATAATAATCAACAGCCATAACATCCAGCTTGAGGGATGAAACATTTATATATATATATATCAACTGCTGATGAAACTATATATTTAATATATATATAAAGTTTACTGTATATCTCTTTCCTATTTCATCCCCCTCCTTATTTTCTGAATTTGCTTTTTTATTTTTCCCATGCATTTCTTTATATTTTTATTACATTTGTATATATTTAACCAGTGTATATTAACTTGCGTATTTTTAAACTTAAATAATTAACTTCATATATATTTTTTGCTTGATTTTTTCACTCACCATTTGTACTGTAGGGTTACTGTCCATCTTCACTATTACTAACTATTAGTCCATTAGTTCTTTAAGGTGGTTATAATAGTTTATTCTCCTACAAGCAGTCTGTGAATTTCTCTTGCTCTGTATTTTCACTAACACTTGGTATCATCAGACTTTTAAACTTATGATCAACCTAATGAGTATAACATGGTATCACATGTTGGTTTTAATTTGTATTTTCCTGATTACTAGTGAGGTTGTTTCTATTCATATATTTGTTGACTTATTGAAACATTTTATTATCTGGGAATTTCCTGTTCATACTTTCTGTCCATTTTCTGTTCCTGTTCATTTTTAGGAGTTATATGTGTGATGTAGACATTAAACACTGCTTTATTCTCTATTTTGCAAATATTTCTACCCAATTGCTACTTGTGTTTTTCTGGCTTATGATAAACAGAAGTGTTTGAATTTCTTTCCTTCTTGAAGTTTAGAGTGATATTCTCCATCTATTTCCATAGAACTTTAACAATTATGCATTTTACATTTCAGTTTTTCATCTACTTTCAGTTGTTTTTTGCTTGTAGTGTTAGGTAAGTATCTAAATCCGTTGCTCCCCTTGTGGATAACCAGTGTTCCCAACATCATTTATTGACAGTCTCTGTTGATCTGCTACTCTGTAAATCATCTCTGTTGTATATCGCGAGTTTCCATATACTCATGGGTCTGCTTCTACACTCTCTATTCTCTTCCATCAATCTATTCTTGTGCTAATGTCTTAAATAATTTAGCTTTTAGTATGTATAGATATCTGGTTGGGCCTATCTCCCCAACTTACTCTTTATTTTCAAAATTCACTTGGCTATTCTCTGCCTTTGCTCTCCTATGCAGAATTTGGAATCAGCTGAAGCATTCCAGACATTGTAGATTCATTTGGGAAGAACTGTTATCTTTATGATAATAATTCTATCACAGAATATAGTGTATCTTTTCCTCTACCTAGTTTACATCTCTGACTATAATGTGGTCAGCGTATATGATCTGAATAATATTAATTCCTCTTTTTTCAGTAAAATTGTATAACAAATGGTAAAATTAAATTTACCATTTAACCATTTTTAAGTGTACAGTTCAGTGGCATCAAGTATATTCACATCGTTATGCAACCATCACCATGAACCATCTCCAGAATGTTTTTTCATCTTCCCAAATTGAAACCCTGTAGCCATTGAATAGTAACTCTCCATTTCCCCTTCTTGCCAGCCCCTGGCAACCACCATCCTATTTACTGTCTGTGAATTTAATTACTCTAGGTGTATTATATAAGTGGAATCACACAGTATTTGTCCTTTGTAACTGACGTGTTTCACTTAGCATGATGTCTTCAAGGTTTATCCATGTTATAGCATATGTCAGAATTTCCTTCCTTTTTAAGGCTGAATGATATTCCATTGTAAATGTTAATTCTTTAAAGGTTGTTGACACTTGCTTTATTGTATTGGTCAATTTTGCAGTTGTTACATGTGTGCTTGAAAGAATACGTTTATTGGCTGCACATTTCAATATATCAGCAAGGAATTGTGTTAATTCAAGTCTTTTGTAACCTCACTCATTTTGTTATACATTTGTTATAATCTCCTTGATGATGTTGATTTTTCTTTATAGTTTTGCTAATTTATGCTTTTCACATTTTGAGCCTGTGTTATTAGTTTTAGAATTATTTTTTGGTTAATAGAACTTTTGTATTACTTACATATACCTTTATATGGTCTCTCATATTTTCCATGTAAAGTCTGTTTCATCTGGTTTTGACATGGCTGTACAAGGCTCTTACTTCTTTTTGTTGTTGATGTTGTTAATATTTTCTTATATCAATATGTCTTCATAGAACCTTTTAATTTAATCTTGGTCTGCCAAAGAATATAGCCTTTCTATTTTTGAAATTCAGTTTGACTATCTTCATCTCTTAACTGGCAGCTTGAGTACATTCACATCAACTGTGTTTAGTGATAAGTGGGAATTTGTTTCCAGCATCTTACTTTGTGAATTACATTTGTACAGCTTTTTCAATGCTTCATTTTTTTCTCCATTTATTTTTAGACTGATTGCTTCTTGGTTTTGTCTCTTCCTCAAAAATGTTGTCTACTTTAAAGTTATGCATATTATTTCTATTTATTTAATAGCTGCTTTTAAATTATTAACATGCATGTTTAGCTTTAAAAAGTCTAAAATTAACTAATATATCTACACCCATACTGAGTAATACAAAGACTGTAGAACATGTAAAGTCCCACTAGCCCTTGGCATCTTACATGATAACCTCTAGGGATATTTATGATTCTAATTTTCTGTGAATGCAAGACTTCTTAAACTCAAAGCACTGCAAACCAAAAAGAAAGTACAATTTTCTCATAGTGCCAAACAAGGAGGAACATATATTCTTTGCTTTAGAAACAGAATTTTAACCTTTTCTCTAATTATTTTCCCATGACCCTTTTCCCTTTATTTTTAGGTCATATCTTTTATTAAACTAATTCAAATAATTTTGATTATTTCAATGATTAAATACTATAACTTATGATTTTTGTATTTGCTTTTGCTAAAGTTGCATGATGATATTGTTTATAGCACACAATGAGTACTATGTCTGAAAACAAATGTAACCATCCGAAAACAAAGTGAAAACCCAGAAGCCATAAAATAGATCCCTGAGCAGTGGCAACAAGAAAGCAAAATAAAACCAAACAGAAACAAAATAATAAATCACGGCTATTTCAAAAAAATAGAGCCTTGAAGTCTCTTCAACCCAGGGGCCTTATCTCATAATCCCCATTAACAAGCCACTCCCAGATATGTAACTCCAAGCAAGAACATTGTGCTTGGCACACAGAGACCTGTATTCAGAGACCCACTTTCTAAACAGATGACAATGCCTGTGTCCCACAGCTTAGAAAGGCCTAGGTGCCAATGACATTGATGTCTTACTAGGCATCATTGAAGAATTTAGAAAAAAGGGGCAAAATCACTCTTCTGTGAAAGTAATTTGCAACATTTATCAGTGGGAGGAGACGGATGATGTTCAGGCGTAGTGGCCTTAGGCCCCTTCATATAGAAAAGGGTTTCTTACACATCTCAGTAGCCTGAGAGAATGTCCTTGAATAACAATCTAGCAAAGTAACCAATCAAAAGAAACTTCTTCGTTAAGTCACCTGAAAAAAGAAAGACTATGTATGCATAAGAAACAGGCTCAAAATACTACATATATTTTAAACAAAAATGCTTTTGGGGGATGAGGGCATGTTTATTATTCATTTATTGGCATGACACATTTTCCAAAGACACTCAATAGATGAAAGGTTAATTTGGGTATCCATGTAATTTTTAGCAGCAGTAGGTTCTGAACTGTTAAACATTTTATTTTTCTGATGATGCAAGAGAGAAACATTCATTTTTGTTCTTACTTGAAATATGGGAAATAACCATGAACAAAATTCTCTCTTGTTAAAATTGATAATAGAAAATAAAGGTTCAGTGAAACACTTCAATTTTAGCTACAAAAACACTATCTCAATTTTCAACCTCATGAGGGAAGCTTTTTATTGGTGAGGAGTAATAGCCATCTGAAGTAAAAGGGGCCTGCCGTTTTGTGATATGTGGTATGTGCTATAATAATCTGTGCCTTACTGGATTGTCAAGTTGTGCCTTGTATGTTAAAAGCTATACTTCATTTGTAAAGGCATATAATTGTAGTCAGTTCTTTTGAAAGTGAATGAACTTTTCTCTCTTTTATAGTCCTTTTTTGGCAGAAGGTTCAAAAATATTTGACCCATGTCTGCTCTTAGAACCAATGATTATGAATCTGTCCTAATGAAGTGTTTGAAAGGTTCAACTCTTTATTTTAAATAACATTTGCCATTTTTCTTAAAGTTTTAGTGTAGGTGATAGGCAGAAAGTTTGGAAACCACATAAAAGTACAAAGGGAAAAAATAATTCTCAAATCACTCATTTCCCTCAGCTCTTGGCTCCATCACTAAGTAACTTCAGAGCATTGTACTTTGATAATTTTGTCTGTTCTCTATTTTCTTATATTTTCATTAGCCGTTCCTTGGTTCTTTATATTGTGACTGCTTATAATATGCTTTCTTGTTTTATCCTTATAGTGAGATCTTAAAGATAGCTATATATCTCCTTTCTGTTCATGTATTTATTCAATATTTATTTATTAACACCTACTGTATGTGTGAAACACTGCATGGGAACATATGATTCAGTAGGCAAAGCTTATATCCTTATGGAACTTACTAATTATGGATAAAGTGCTTGAATTTGGGTGTCAGCTCATAAGGTGAGGAGCCATGCTTAATTCACTTTGCTATCTATACAACCCAGCATGGGATCTGTCAGTATTTTCTGTCTGCATGCACAATAGATATTGGAAGGACATTTGTATATGACAAATAATTGAGTAAGTAGTTATTCGTCTCTTACCTATATTGCCGTGTTCCTAATAGTATGGATAAGTAGATTGGATAAGTAGAATTGAATAAGTAGAATTTGCTTGCCTGGTTGTAAAGTTCTGTATTGAGGTGTGACGTTTGTATCATGGTTATGAGGTAGCAAACTGTTATTCCGTTATCTCAAAGATTCCTGGGAAGCCCAAGTAAAGCAATAAATTTATTAGCAAAGGAAGAAGGGAGGTGGTGGTGGTATTTACATGGAGCTCTTACAGTATTGACTTATTCATTAAGAGATAAAACATTTAGTAACCCCAGTCATCTAAAACATGATTATGTTACTGAAAAAAACCATGGCTTTTAACTCTCAAATATCTGTTACATATTCTTAATGCACAAATAAATATTTAGCTTCTAGACAGCATAAGAAAAGATACAAAATGCTTTCAAAGCACTTCAAAGAGCTTTCAGTATTATACATGGAAAGATTTCTCTTACACACATACATGCACACAGCCTCTCTAGAGTCTTCTCCCTACTCTGTATCTGGCTAATGCAATTTATCTTTTACATCTTAAATTAAATGTCACTTTCTTAAAGTTTCCTCAACCTCTAAATTAGGTTCTTCTTGACAGTTTTTCATAGTACTCTGCATTTTCCCCATATAGCACTCATTATATTTATAATTACATTATACTTAGAAATATTTAGTATCTTTCTCCTCACTAGACAACATAAAAAAGGCTCAACACACCTGCAGAGTGTCTGGCTCAGAGTATGAGCTCAATAAGTAGTTACTGCATGCAGTAACCCTAGTATATAAAAGATGATGGCAGGGAAATGGAGAGAGAAAAACAAAGTGTGATGGGAATGCAGTGGAGAGGGAAAGCACATGTAACATGCGAGAGTAAAAGGGTTTGATGTAAAATTTGAAGTGGACTTTAGAGAATGTGAATGGTTGCTGAATGTGAAGATTCATGGACCCACCTAGAGGGGATGATAACAGGGAAGATATACCGGGAGCACGAATGATCAGGGCCTGCATATCCATTAGACACAATAGACATGTGCCCAGAACCCATGATACTCTAAGGGGCCCAAAAATGTTTTAAATGTTAATTTTTTAATCAGAAGAAAAAATGAATACTATAATAATGATTCCAATGTGTGCCAGTATTAGCATAAAATGTAACTTTAATATTTTTTTATAGGGGAAAGAGCCCATAAAAATCATAATGCAGCCCTGGGGATGATATTTGTTATACAGTAGATAGGATTTGAGCTAGAACCTGATAAAGGATTAGAAGATCTAACATTGAAATTCAGATTGGCCTCAGGTCAGGGAGAGCCCAGATGACAGGCTGGTGAGGTTCTTCAAACTTTGCTTTACCTTCAGAGAGACTGTCAGCTTTTTGCTTATAGGAGAGCTTTAGGAAGAGAATTCATGCAGCAAAGAGTAGGATGGGTTGCTTTTAGATGTAGGGTGATCAATCAAGGGCCTTTTGTGTTAGTTTAGATTATAAAAGAGACAGAAGGGATGGATATTACAAACACCTAGGTATATAATTACCCAGACATTTAAAATCATATGCAGAAGAGATCATTTTTCCCATAGAAAACTCCCAAAGTCACAATTACACATTTACATTCCCTGAATAAGTTTCATGAGAGGAGGAACCACATCAACCCTACTGCTGTACCCTAGGGAATTGAACATGGAGCTGCTCAAGAAAACACGAGATTTAGACTCTTGTAGAAGTGTTAAAGCTATCATAACTAGAACTACATCCTGGCCAAACCATTCTAATCATCAAAGCAAGTGCCCAGAACTTGATGATGTGACAAATGCCTTCCAGTTAATTGGTTCAGTTATTCTGCCGGGCAAAACAGAAGTAACAACACATACACATACATTAATTATAACTTATTTTGAAGTTATTTTTAAAGGATTCTTAACTATTCATAATCATAACTCACATGTTTATATAGAGCATTAACTCATACAGAGAAAGTCACAATCACGTAAAGCCATGTAATATGCACTGAACACAGTTGTGTTGTATGTAGATTTGTAAGTAAATAATTTGTACACTAAGGATGTACCAAGCCTTGTGCTAGGGGAGCATCTACCTTAACAAGAAAGTTAAGGCAGGGCCTTACTAAGGAGAGGTGATGTTTGCATCCAGTCTTGAAACAGTACATGCCTGGCAGGTAGATCAAAGCAGAGAGCATGTACGTTTTAGAATTATAGCAATTAGACTTGTGTTTAAAAGGCTTTGTTAACCTTTTGGAGTATTCGTTTCCTTATTCATGGCATGTGATGATCATCTTTTATATCACTGTTCAGCTGCTTTTCACGTTTGTTGGGAATATGGAAAAGGCAAAAAACATAAAGATTAGCAAAAAGATTATGAATTCCCTGATGTTAAAGAGTGAGGAAGTTTTCAGTGTGTAATATTGATAGTTAAATTAATTGCCTACCTCTATTTTAGATATTGTCTTTTTTGGAGCAGAGGAATAGACCAAATGAATCTTTCCGGAGCTTCCAAATTCTCGCTCTTTGATTGGATAACTTTAGAAGTAAGAAGAATGATAATGTTAAATCACTGAGATTGTATTTAATACTCTATAAAGAAACTAAAACTTTTTATAGTATTGAGATTATACCATGCAACCTATGAAAACTCCATCATTCTTTATCATTATTCGAAGACTGAGAGGTGTCAAATATAGGCATTTAATTGGCAGTTTCTAGGCTCCCATAAATTTTATTGACAGTATTACTGAAGCAAATTCAAGATAGGGTTTTCAGAATTGAGCCTTGTTGGCGGTTTGAAAGCAATTGAATTGTTCTCCCGCTTTGCGTTGTAACAGTTTTGGGGCGGTATTCAAAACGTTGGTATCAAGGTAGGAAATGAGTCTAAGTCGATGTTCCTCTTGAGGTTAAAGGTCAGTTTCTTTCAATCAGTTCAAACTGACAGGCCTCCTGCCATCACCTCCTCCTTAGCTAGGCAGACAGGCCCTGGCCGTCAGTGTGAAAACATCTGTTGAATGGATTTATTGACTAGATCGTGTTTTTTTTCTCCTTTCTCTATTTTTTTTCCTTCACACCGTTTATTATGTCTCTGACCTGATGAACTTAATTTGTTGACATGTCGCTCTCAGTGTCTCCCTTAGTGCTTGTCTCATGTTTCTTTCTACTGTGCTCTTTTCTTGGCAACAGCCCTTCCTGGAGCCCCAGCACACACGTGCGCTCTCGGTGCGCCAAGCTCAGCTGGCTGCGGTTGGCATGGACGGATTAGAGAAACATCATCTTGTCTCCAGGACTCATTCCTCCCCCACTGCCTCCATTTTACCTCACCCAGCAATGGACCGCCCCCTCCTGCCTGGCTCTGCAACTGGTGAGAATCCCCAAAGACTCTCCCTAATAGGCAGGCTAAATGCACCGTTCTTGTAGGATTAAGCGATTTAAATGCTCTGAATAACTCCAACAGCAGAACGCTCCATTTTAACCCAATGCAACCCAAATTTTATGAGGTTATATTGGCCACAAGACAAACAGCACATCTGATAAATCTTGGGCTTGGTATTAATAGTCTCATAAATTGTTATCATTCAAGGGCCTGGAAAACACATCAACAGGTGCATGGGTCCCTTTTGGAAACAAAAATCCCTACAACATTCTTTAGCAGTGTTCCTCAATCTCTTCCTTCTAATAGTCCCGGCCACTAGGAAATTTATGATGTTGGCTTCAGGGTGACTGTAAAGAGTACCCCTCTTCCAATTTGTTTTTCTTGCTGTTTTGTTTGTTTCACTGTTTTCTTCTGACTTTCCATACAAATGACTCATAGGAGAAAATGGTGCCAAGGCACCATTAAACAAAGTGCCTTGTTTAATCCTACATACGTTAGTTCCATTTCCATTTATTATGGCACCGATGGGTGGGCTATTTGACCACCCTCTTCCTTTGCCTACAGCTGTGTTTGATATTTCAGAACCTGGCTACAGAGGAAAACAAACCAGATAATTCCGAGGCCAGAGGAAGGTCAAGTCTGGAACACACACACAAAAAAGGGTGCTGTTCTCTCACAAAGGAGCAGCACTATAAATATCCATGTGGATAAATATTCCTTTAAGTCTGCTGGACCCTATTCTTGTTCCATGCTCTCAAACTGTGGCTGATCAAATGAAAGATATTCTAGACCTAAGGGCTCATAATTTGGATGCAGCAAGGGGAGAATTCAGATGTACCTTACCCCAAAGTCCCTCATAGGTTATCCGATTTATTTTTGATTCAATTTTTAGGATTCGGAGTTTGTTTTTGTGCCTCTGTGACTTCAAGCAACCCTTTGTGCTTGGAAACGTTAAAATACTTTTTCTGAAATCACATTCCCAAACCTTGATATCATCTTTTATTTAAAAATCAATGAATGGAATGGCTACGTTATTTAACTTTGTCAGACCGCTTTAATAAGTGTGCATGGGAGCTACTTTTTGTGCTGTGTTACACCCCAAGCCAACGTTCCATACTAGGAGCTGCAGTCTGGGTGTATTGGAATACATTTCTTTCACCACAATAGCCACTGCCCCTGATTCCTCTATTTCTTGGAGCAAAGCAGACCTGTCCTGTATCCCAGATGACCCAGGACTGCAGCCCAGTGTCAGTGAAAGCTGCTTGGATCAGTCATGCCTGGTTCTATCCCTGGTCTTCAGAGAATTTTTGCTCAAAGCCAGGTACATGATGTAGAGAAATACTATGTAGGTGGTCAGAGCAGTAGCCTTTAAGAATTAGATACTTCCCAATTCTTTTTACTGGGAAGTGTTTTTTATTCAGCCATAAGCTTTCAGAGACACAGACATCCTATTGTAATGTCAATTATAGTCACTCAGAGTCATTTTCTTAGTTCAGAAGTGAGCTTGATTATAAAGTTTTGTGGTGCTGTCTCCATGTGCGCTGATGTGTACTACTGTAATCCTACTGATAGTTGCCTCTCTTGGTTAAGAGGGGTGATGCTTTCCTGCCACGCTTTGGTTTCTTCTACTTTTATATGTTCCTTCCATATGAATGAAACAAGATCTCTGAGTACGAGAATGATCCTACCAGCTTGAGAAAGCATGTGTTGCCAAATGAACAGGGTTTGTAGGCCTTCAGAGAATCAGGTGCAAACCAAATAATGTAAGCATGACATAAACATAATCTAATCCTTCAAACTGAAGACTGGGACATTTCACTTGATTAGTTTCTTTCTTATAATGTCCACATCCTAGTATTTATTAGAGTTTATATTCAAAACACAAATAGGGAAATCAACTTGAGTTTATTTTCATATTTAATGTACGTGATGAGGCACATTTCTTGCCTAAATGAAAGATTATATAAACATATTTTAAAAAATACAGGAGTTTGTACTTAGTAGGTATTCAGTAAATTTTAGTTGAACCAGCAAATATTAATTTGCAGTATATATACATATGTACATATAAATCATAAACACTTAGGAATTTACTAGTTCAAATTTGAAAACACTGAAAGTAGAAGTTACTGTGTAATTATTGATCTGTAAGGAATGACTAAGTATTTCAAAGTTACATACTTCAGTAAAGAAAACCCTTCTTATTGTCTTACCATAAGAATGTTGCATCCTAGCACTTAAATTCTTAAAGCAAAAAGATTAAATATTTTTAAAAAACATGCAAAATATATAATTTATATATCTGTTAATAACCCCTCCACTGTCATTGGGACTAAAAATATATATTTGATTGGTGACTTTCATTTAGTGCTTTTCCAAATCCAAATGAAATGAAATGCACTATCTTCACTCTGCTCCTCCATATATTATTCTGGCTTTCATCCAAACTTAAATTTCCCCTGTAACCTGCACACTCTTACATTCCACAGGATCTCAAAATTCATTTTAGTATTTCTAATGATCTCTATTTTAGAGGAGAACTCTTAAGGCTTTCATTTGTGGTATGTTTGAAAACAAATTTTTTAAGCATAAAAAAAAACCTTTATTTTGGCTTTTTAATATTGGGTTGGCAAAAAAGTTCATTTGGGTTCTCCATGTTATGGAAAAACCCGAACGAACTCTTTGGCCAACCCAATATTTGTTGAAGAGACATCAAAAAAATCAGAAGTGACATTTAAGTCACTTTGAAGTCACATGTTCTTTGAAAATATTTAGCTTTTTTTTTTTTTCTTTTCAAAATAAAGTCGTATATCTTAAATGCTCTATGGTTGTTCCACTAAAAAGTAAGGAAGAGAAAACAAGTTGTAAAGGTAAGAAATTTGCTTAAATTCATTCTGTAAGAGCTATACATTTTGAATAAGCTAAAAAGTTATTCAATACTAAACTCACATAATTTTCAGGGCACACCATTCAAATCTTTACTTTCCATGTCATCTTCAACAACCAACTGGAGTAGCCACACCATCCCCTTTATTGTAAAGAACAAACCGGTAGTCCAAGAGGAAAGTGTTGTCTGAGCTCAGTCAGTTGTTGAAAGATGAAGTCTCTAGTCCATTTCCTGTGAGAACTTGAATGGACCTAGAAACAGACTAAGATGTAGCCACTTCCTGGTGGCCCCACAGAGAGCCCTTTGAGGATGTTTCTGGATGGACAGGACGATCACACAGCTACTATAGTGCTAATGAAGAATGTGTGTTGTAGAGTCAGGTTGTCACATATTCAAATGAATTTTGCGATATGGGAATATGAGTAATATTCAATTTTTATATCATATTGAGTTTAAGAGGTGCTTTTTTCATTCTGTGTAAAGCCAAGGGGTGGTGTTTTATGAGTTCTGATGACCAAGGGAAGGGCAATGCATGTCATTTTCTCTGCCATAGTCTTCCTCTCTTCTACTCAGCTGTTCCTAACAGAGGTGAGGCTTGGCTATGGCTCACAGCAGGACATTGAGAGTAGATGATATAATAGTGCTAGTTTATACCAAATGGGGTTCATTGATACAAGAATTTAATGGCAAATAGATTTGATTGGCTTTATCTTCCCCATCACCCAGTACCATTTAAGGTCTTCTTTCTCCCAACACTAGGTTCTTTTACATAATCTGTGAGTAAATTCTTTGTAACATTATCTTTTTAGTCAGTATCTAATGTCAAGTAGAATTGTAGTGCTCAAACTAAACCAGTGTTTGTGAAAGCCATTACAAATAGTTTAGTGAAAAGAATGTTTGAACTGATGTTTAGTGATTGGCACATCACGACAGAAAGTGAAATACATTTGGATATTTCAGTGTGAGACTAGCAAAACTGGCCTTTTTTCCTCTTTGTTGTTGTTATTTGTTTGTTTTTGCTGTTTGTGTTCTATTGAAAGATATTTTCCCAAGTCGGGCAAACTCCCGTTAATCCTTCAGGTTTTAGTTTACGTGTTATTTCCTTCAGGAAACCTTGTTTGGCCAGATAAATCCAAATTAAATCAATTATGACCCCTCATAACAAACTGGAGTTTTCCCTCAAAGATTGTAATTATTTATTTATTTTGGGGATTGTGTTCAAATGGACTCTCCATGCAGGAAGGGATTGTGTTTTCTCTTCTCTCTAACCCTAGCACATAGGTACATGGCTAACCGGAGGAGGGCTATATACTTACTGTATAGTAAACGAATGTCCGAGTGAAATGAGACTAAATAGACATGAATTACATGCAACTATACCAAAAAAACAAAAAGATTTTTGGTATATTAAGTGAAATTTGGGGGTAACATGTACATTTTTTAAAATCAAAAAAATGTTCATTGAAAGCAATTTGGTAAATCTGGAAAACCATAAAGGAGAATCACCTATTCTTCTGTCACTCAGAGGTAACCATAAGTAATATACATTATTTACTTCCAGTATTTTCCTCTCTTCCTATGTGCCTGTCTTTAACAGAGTAAAGTTACATGTGTTTGTGTTCATGTCTTTGTGCATGTGTAAATACATATATGCGTATGTGTGTAATCATGTACATGTACTTATTTGTGTATGCATGTGTTGTGTGTGTTTTAAGACTTCTCAGAGTAACTACCTGTATCACAATGGAGAGATTAATTTCATTTGGATAATCAGTTTTGAAGTTACTGTCCTCAAGTATATGTGCTTGAAATTTCTCCTGAAAAATTCCTCCAAAATTTGCTTATTTATTTCTCCATGAAAATGATAAAATAGCTATTTTTTTTATTTAGGAAATTATATCAACTTAGTCATATATATATTATAACATATTTATTAACATAGCTTTATAGCATATATTTTTAAAGTATATATTAATACATATATTAATATATATGTGTGTGTATATGTATGTATAGTTTTTAATTAAAAAAATTTTTTTTTGGCTTTTTCATGCCTGAGAAAGTCATCCTATTACCTTCTCGCATACATGCACACAGACTTATTGGGGCACACTTTTTGTCTGGAAATGTTAAATGCTCAGGCATTTAACATTCAAGAGGAGAAGTCTGAGACCATCTTAGTATGTGTTCCTTTGTGGGTAGCCTGTTCATCCTTTTCTGGTGCCTCCTAGTATACTTTCTTTATCCTGTTAATCTAAAAAAAAACCAAAAACAAACCCCAAATAATCTTTATGATGAGCATTTGCAATTACAATACTCATGTACATGTCTCTTTCTATTTATGGGAAAATTCTTCAATTATTCCAATTATTCAATTAATCTGATTTCCTCCTCGAGAACAATCACAACTTTTTTTTCTGCTATCTATTCTCTGACCTCAATACTTACCTGGTTTTCTGAAATGTGAATTCCTTTTTTGTTACCTCCAATGTAGGTTTTAATTTTGCCGCTGTGTATTTAGTTTTCTTGGCATCCTCACTTATCTTGTTCATCTTTCTTTTTACTCATTAATTTAGCTTGATCTCTCCTTTTAGCTCTTGGCTCCTATTTAATAAGATCAGTGTCTTTTGACATTTGAGAATCCCAAAAAGTTTCTAAACTCTTATTTTGGTTCCTATAGTAAATCAAATTCACTGAGCTAAGTAGTAGGACTGATGTTTCCTTTACAGTTACTGTACCATGTTCTCATAGGCCTGGTTTTTGTTTTTTGTTTTTTATTTTTTTCTGCTTGCTCAATCTTTTTTTTTTTATTTAATTTTTTTAAAGTATAGTTGATTTACAGTGTTGTGTTAGTTTCAGATATATATTTTCCAACTTCTGTTTCATTATAGTTTATTATAAGATATTGAATATACTTTTCTGTGCTGTACGGTAGGACTTTGTTGTTTATCTATTTTGCATATAGTAGTTTGTATCTGCTAATCACAAACTACTAATTTATCCCTCCTCCCACCTTCCCCTTTGGTAATCATAAGTTGGTTTTCTAAGTCTGTGAGTCTGTTTCTGTTTTGTAAGTTCATTTGTATCATTTTTTAGATTCCACATATAAGTGATATCATATGTTATCTTTCTCTGTCTGATTTACTTCAGTTAGTATGATAATTTCTGGGTCTATCCATGTTGCTGCAAATGGCATTATTTCATTCTTTTTATGGCTGAGTAATATTCCATTGTATATACATCTTTTTTATCCATTCATCTGTTGATGGATATTTAGGTTGCTGCCATGTCTTGGCTATTGTAAATAATGCTGCTATGAACATTGGGGTGAATATATCTTTTCAAATTAAAGTTTTATCCGGATATATGCCCAGGAATGGGATTGCTGGATCATATGGTAGTTCTATTTTTAGTTTTTTAAGGAATCACCATACTGGTCTCTGTAGTGGCTACACCAATTTGTATTCCCACCAACACTATAGGAGGGTTCCCTTTTCTTCACACACACTGCAGCATTTATTATTTGTAGACTTTTTGATGATGGCCATTCAGACCAGTATGAGGTAATTTAACCTCATTGTAGTTTTCATTTGCATTTCTCTGATAATTAGTGATGTTGAGCATCTTTTCATCTGCCTGTTGGACATCTGGATGTCTCCTTTAGAGAAATGTCTATTTAGGTCTTCAGCCCATTTTCTGATTGGTTTGTTTGCTTTTTATTATTGAGCTGTATGAGCTGTTTGTATATTTTGGAAATTAATCCCTTGTCAATTGCATCATTTGTAAATACATTCTCCCAGTCTGTAGGGTTTTTTTTAATTTGTTTTGTTAATGGTTTCCTTTCCTTTGCTCACTCACTCTTTTTTTTTTTAAGCTCTTTATTGGAGTATAATTGCTTTACACTGTTGTGCCAGGTTCTGCTGTACAACAAAGTGAATCAGCTGTATTTATACATATATCCGCATATCCCCTCCCTCCAGTAACTCCTTCCCACCCTCCCTGTCTCACCCTTCTAAGTCATCACCAATCATCGTGCTCACTCATTCTTGAAAGCTTGAATGTAGGGAGATCTTTCCAGATATTTGCCAGCAAATATGCAGTGAATTGTGTTTGACTTCACTTTTTGCCAACTTACATACTGGTTGAATTGCGTTCTCGGTTATATAGTTGAATGGCAGCACTTAATCTAATTCCCAGGTTCTAACAGACTTCCATATAGTGTTACTTGGAAGCTCTTGGGTGGAATTTGTTCCACCCACTTCCTCTTTAGCTGCTGATAAGATGATTTACATAAACAAACAAAGCTATAAGTCTTAGAAAATGCTCCTTATCTACTCAGAGACACAGTTGAGCAAGTTTTAAACAATTACTTTTGGATATTTCACTTGCCTGCTGGACAAATCAAGTTTTACACATAAAAATTTACTATCTGGTACTTTGATTTCAGTGTTCCTGTTAAAAGATATTATAACAAATAATTCAGGTGTTACAATGTAAAGAGTATAGTAGAAATAAAAAAGTTAGGCAAGATAAACCTTATGGATAGATTAGAATTATGGATCAGAAGTCTGACAGCTGCTGTGGGTATGATTTAGAGATTATTAGAAATGATACTTGCTTCAAAATAGCTTCTTGTATCCATTTTAGTAATTCTGCCAATTGCAGGCCATTTTTAAATTTGTTTTTGTTTTTAAAAGGTCATCTTTGACCTCCCAGCCCCATATTTTTTTCCTTCCTTACCATACAGAGTTTTAAAAAAAACATGTCATGTACCTGTATTCATGAGTGCCTCATCTTTACGGCTAGACCATAAGTTAAATGTAATAAAATGAAGTTGCTGGTACCTGGATTATGATGAGCATTCAATGACAGTTTACTGAACCTGCATCTTTTAGGAAAGATACTATGTTATATATATTGATATTTATATCATGCTTTAGCCCTTAGTTCATTCCTTGGGCCATGCAAGGAGTTTAATATGTGTTGTTGAGCAAATCCTTGGGAAGGTGTGAAGCTTCAGGCATTAACCAGAAAAGTTATATGAAGTTGAGTGTTAAGAACTTGGTTGGGATCAGGAGATTTGGGTCTAAAGATTCTAGACTCAACTTTCCTAACAGACCAAGGTGGACTTAGCCTCACAGTCATATAAGATTGGGCATAAATCTGAAGATATGAAAGGTTTCTATGGCTAAATAATGAATTAACTACATGCAGTGATTAAGGAAAGGGAGAGATACTACTGTATGCTTCACATACTTACCTCATTTAATAAAACTGAAAGCCAGAGAAAGCACAAAGTCCAAGCTTATCTAAAAAAAAATCAAAAATTTTGACTTTTTTTTTTTTTTTTGTAGACTACTAGGCTTTAAAATTCAGGCAAAGGCTTTATGTTAAGACTCCTTCATGTATTTTCTCAAACCTGCTTTTAACTCTTATCCCATTGATTAAGAGAGAGATTGATCCATTACCTAATGTTGCAGGTGGTAACCAGTGGGGCAGAAAGGGTCAAAGAAAAGTAGAATTCCATATGCATCCCAAAGAGAAGAGCAGGCTTGTTTCTCACCCCATAAGTTTTTGTTTCTGGGGGTGGGGGGGTGGGGGGTGGGGAGGGCGAGGGAAAAAAGAGAAAGGAAAGGAATGGAGATGAAGGATGAGGTTAAGTCTCACCTTACAGTCTACCTGTTAACACCTCATTGCTACGTAATTAAGATGAGTAAGTGGAGGTTTGGGGTTCCAGACTTTATTTTCTCTTAAATTCAGATGTCTTTCCAAGAGCTCCTGGACTTTGTGTTATAATCTCCAGATACTTGGCAATAACTTTCAGCTACCATAACCTGTTTTATAATTTTTTTTTTTTTTTTGGCAGTGGCTTATGGAGAAAATGTTGTTAAAAGAGGAATGATTACTATGGAGGTGAAGTTAGATATGTCAAGAGATGAAATAGTGAAAAAAATAAGCAACTTAATGATTAGAACCTCTACTCTTAAATAATGTTTTCAAAATGAGAGAAATACTATATTTTATGTTTCCATGTTAATCATTAATATATCGCTTATGCAGTACAAAACTGTGGTTGAAAATATGTTAAACCATCCCTGTTATATAATAAAAACTTGATAGACCTGAATCTTGGAGACATGTCTTATATATCGTTATTTTTCTTTAAGCTCTTTATTGGAAGATAATTGCTTTACACTCTTGTACCAGCTTATGAGGTACACCAAAGTGAATCATCTGTATTTATACACATGTCCCCATATCCCCTCCCTCCTGCGACTCCCCCCCCACCCTCCCCGTCCCGGCCATCCAAGGCATCACCCATCATCGAGTTGATCTCCCTTTGTTATACAGCAACTTCCCACTAGCTACCTATTTTACAGTTGGTAGTATATATATGTATATGTTACTCTCTCACTTCGTCCCAGCTTCCCCTTTGCCCCCTGCACACCAACCCTGTGTCCTCCAGTCCATTCTCTGCATCCTCATCCTTATTCTTGTCCTGTCACTGGGTTCATCAGTACCTTTTTTTTTTTTTAGATTCTGTATATATGAGTTAGCATACAGTATTTGTTTTTCTCTTTCTGGCTTACTTCACTCTGTATGACAGACTCAAGGTCTATCCACCACATTACATATAGCTCCATTTCATTCCTTTTTATAGCTGAGTAATATTCCATTGTATATATATATATGCCACATCTTCTTTGTCCATTCATTTGTTGATGGGCATTTAGGTTGCTTCCGTGTCCTGGCTATTGTAAATAGTGCTGCAATGAACATTATGGTACATGTTTCTTTTTGGATTATGGTTTTCTCTGGGTATATGCCCAGGAGTGGGATGACTGGATCATATGGTAGTTCTATTTGTAGATTTTTAAGGAACCTCCAAACTGTTTTCCATAGTGGCTGTACCAACTTACATTCCCATCAGCAGTGCAGGAGAGTTCCCTTTTCTCCACACCCTCTCCAGCATTTGTTGTTTCTAGATTTTTTGTTGATGGCATTCTGACTAGTGTGAAGTGATACCTTATTGTGGCTTTGACTTGCATTTCTCTAATGATTAGTGATGTTGAGCACCTTTTCATGTGTTTGTTGGCCATCTGTATGTCTTCTTTGGAGAAATGTCTATTTAGGTCTTCCGCCCATGTATGGATTGGGTTATTTGTTTTTTTTTGGTATTAAGCTACATGAGCTGCTTGTATATTTTGGAGATTAATCCTTTGTCCATTGCTTCATTGGCAAATATTTTCTCCCATTCTGAGGGTTGCCTTCTTGTCTTGTTTATGGTTTCTTTCGCTGTGCAAAAGCTTCTAAGTTTCATGAGGTCCCATTGGTTTCTTCTTGATTTTATTTCCATGATTCTAGGAGGTGGGTCAAAAAGGATCTTGCTCTGATGTATGTCATAGAGTGTTCTGCCTGTGTTTTCCTCTAGGAGTTTTATATTGTCTGGCCTTCCATGTAGGTCTTTAATCCATTTGGAGTTTATTTTTGTATATGGTGTTAGGAAGTGTTCTAATTTCATTCTTTTACATGTTGCTGTCCAATTTTCCCAGCACCACTTATTGAAGAGGCTGTCTTTTTTCCATTGTATATTCATGCCTCCTTTGTCAAAGATAAGGTGCCCATATGTGCTTGGGTTTACCTCTGAGTTCTCTATTCTGTTCCATTGATCTTCCTTTCTATTTTTGTGCCAGTACCATACTGTCTTGATCAGTGTGGTCTTGTGGTATAGTTTGAAGTCAGGAAGCCTAATTCTACCAATTCCGTCTTTCCTTCTCAAGATTGCTTTGGCTATTCGGGGTCTTTTGCATTTCCATACAAATCGTAAGATTTCTTATTCTAGTTCTGTGAAAAATGCCGTTGGTAATTTGATCGGGATTGCATTGAATCTGTAAATTGCTTTGGGTAGTACAGTCATTTTCACAATGTTGATTCTTCCAATCCAAGAACATGGTATGTCTCTCCATCTGTTTGTATCGTCTTTGATTTCTTTCCTCAGTGTCTTATAGTTTTCTGCATATAGATCTTTTGCCTCCTTAGGCAGGATTATTCCTAGGTATTTTATTCTTTTTGTTGCAATGTTAAATGCGAGAGTTTCCTTAATTTCTCTTTCTGCTCTTTTGTTAGTGTATAGGAATGCAAGAGATTTCTGTGCATTAATTTTGTATCCTGCTACTTTACTAAATTCATTGATTAGTGCTAGCAGTTGTCTGGTAGCATCTTTAGGGTTTTCCATATATAATATCATGTCATCTGCAAAGAGTGACAATTTTACTTCTTTTCCAATTTGGATTCCTTTTATTTCATTTTCTTCTCTGGTTGCTATGGCTAAAACTTCCAAAACTGTGTTGAATAATAATGGTGAGGGTGGACACCCTTGTCTTGTTCCTGTTCTTAGAGGGAATTCTTTCAGTTTTCCACCATTTAGAACAATGTTGGCTTTTGGTTTCTCATGTATGGCTTTTCTTATGTTGAGGTAATTTCCTTCTATGCCCATTTTCTGGAGAGCTTTTATCATAAATGGATGTTGAATTTTGTCAAAAGCTTTTTCTGCATCTATTGAGATTATCCTATGGTTTTTATCCTTCAAGTTGTTGATATGATGTATCACATTGATTGATTTGCATATATTGAAGAATGTTTGCATCCCAGAGGTAAACCCCACTTGATCATGGTGTATGATTTTTTTAATGTGCTGTTGGAATCTGTTAGCTCGTATTTTGTTGAGGATTTTTGCATCTATATTCATCAGTGATATTGGTCTGTAGTTTTCTTTTTTTGTGACATCTTTGCCTGGTTTTGGTATCAGGGTGATGGTAGCCTCGTAGAATGAGTTTGGGAGTGTTCCACCTTCTGCAATATTTTGGAAGAGTTTGAGAAGGATAGGTGTTAGCTCTTCTCGAAATGTTTGGTAGAATTCGCCCATGAACCCATCTGGCCCTGGGCTTTTGTTTGTTGGGAGATTTTTAATCACTGCCTCAATTTCCGTACTTGTGATTGGTCTGTTCATAGTTTCTATTTCTTCCTGGTTCAGTCTTGGAAGATTGTATTTTTCTAAGAATTTATCCATTTCTTCCAGGTTTTCCAATTTATTGGCATATAATTGCTTATAGTAGTCTCTCATGATCTTTTCTATTTCTGTAGTGTCAGATATTACTTCTCCTTTTTTATTTCTAATTCTGTTGATTTGCGTCTTCTCCCTTTTTTTCTTGATGAGTCTGGCTAATGGTTTACCAATTTTGTTTATCTTCTCAAAGAACCAGCTTTTAGTTTTATTGATCTTTGCTATTGTTTCCTTCCTTTTTTTTTTTTTTTTCATTTCTTTCTGATCTGATATTTATGATTTCTTTCCTTCTGCTCCCTTTGGGGCTTCTTTGTTCTTCTTTCTCTTATTGTTTTAGGTGTAAGGGTAGGTTGTTTATTTGATAATTTTCTTGTTTCTTAAGGTAGGACTGTATTGCTATAAACTTCTCTCTTAGAACTGCTTTTGCTGCGTCCCATAGGTTTTGGGTTGTTGTGTTTTCATTGTCGTTTGTTTCTAGATATTTTTTGATTTCCTCTTTGATTTCTTTAGTGATTTCTTGGTTGTTTAATAGCATATTGTTTAGCTTCCATATTTTTGTATTTTTTATAGTTTTTTTCCTGTAATTGTTATCTAGTCTCATGCTGTTGTGGTCAGAGAAGATGCTTTACATGATTTCAAATTTCTTGAATTTACCAAGGCTTGATTAGTGATCCAAGATGTGATCTATTCTGGAAAATGTTCCATGTGCCCTTGAGAAGAAAGTGCACTCTATAGTTTTTGGATGGAATGTACTATAAATATCAATTAAGTTGAGATGGTCTAATGTGTCATTTAAAACTTGTGTGTCCTTATTTCTGTTTGGATGATCTGTGCATTGATGTAAGTGGGGTGTTAAAGTCTCCTATTATTATTTGTGTTACTGTCAATTTCCCCTTTTATGGCTTTTGGGTTTGTTTTTGTAGGTCTTTTCCTTCTCTTGTGTTTCCTGCTTAGAAAAGTTCCTTTAGCAATTGTTGTAAGGCTGGTTTGATGGTGCTGAATTCCCTTAACTTTTGCTTCTCTGTAAAGCTTTTGATTTCTCCGTCGAATCTGAACGAGATTCTTGCTGGGGAAGTATTCTTGGCTGTAGGTTTTTCTCTTTCAGGACTTTCAGTATATCCTGCCATTCCCTTCTGGCCTGCAGAGTTTCTGCAGAAAGATCTGCTGTTATCCTTATGGGTTTTCCCTTACATGTTATTTGTTGCTTATCTCTTGCTGCTTTTAATATTTTTTCTTTGTGTTTAATTTTCATTAGTTTGATTAATATATGCCTTGGTGTATTTCTCCTTGGGTTTATTTTGTATGGGACTCTCTGCCCTTCTTGGACTTGATTAATTATTTCCTTTCCCATGTTGGGGAAGTTTTCCACTATTATCACTTCAAATATTTTCTCAGACCCTTTCTTTTTTTCTTCTTCTTCTGGAATGCCTATGATTTGAATGTTGGTGCACTTAATGTTGTCACCAAGGTCTCTGAGACTGTCTTCCATTCTTTTCATTCTTTTTTCTCTTTCCTGCTCTGTGGCAGATATTTCCCCCATTCTGTCTTCCAACTCACTTATTCGTTCCTCTGCCTCAGTTATTCTGCTGTTTATACTATCTAGAGTATTTTTGATTTCAGTTAGTTTGTTGTCCATTACTGTTTGTTTGCTCTTTAGTCTTTCTGAGTCCTTATTAACAGTTTCTTGTATATTTTGTATTTTGTTATCGAGATTTTGGATCATCTTTACTATCATTACTCTGAATTCTTTTTCAGGCAATTTTTCTATTTCCTCTTCATGTATTTGGTCTTGTGGGTTTTTTTCCTGCTCCTTTGCCTGCATGGTGTTTCTTTGTTTTCTCGTTTTGTCTAATTTATAGGATTTGCTGTCTCCTTTCCCTATGCTCCCTAGTAGTAATTCCTCTTGTTTCTGCCCTCTGCCCCCTATGGTGGGGTTTTTCCAGTGTCTTGAGTAGGCTTCCTGGTGGGGGGGGTCTGGTGTCTGCTTTCCTGTGTGTGGCTCTGTGTCTTTTCTCTCATGAGCAGGGCCATGTCAGGAGGGGTGTTTTAGGGTATCTGTGAGGTTAAAATGGTTTTAGGTAGTCTGCGTGCTGATGGGAGGGTTTGTGTTCCCATCTTGTTTGTAATTTGGTGTGATGTGTCCAGCACTGACAGTTGCAGACAGTCGGATGAAGCCTAATCTTAGACTCTGATACGAGGCTCTGTGAGAGTTCTCTGTAGTTAATCATCCTTGTGTCTGAGGACTCCCTAGTAGTCTAGATTCCTGGATTCAGTGCTCCATTCCCAGAGCCTCCAACCTGACTTCTGATGGAGTAGTCCAAACTTCAGAGGTTGCTTGTCCTGGCAATAAAGGGGTTTAAAGAAGACTGTCCAAGCCCCAGACTAATGGCAGAGTGTTGAGTCAAACAGATACTAAGTCAAGGAAACACATATATGTATAAGACACACAAATACTGAATCCAATAGAACATAAGGCACTAGAAAGACCTGACAGAAGAACTGCAGCATGCTATCAGACAATCAAAGAGAAAACTAACAGAAATTCAAAACCAAAAGAAAGCAAAAACAAAACAAACAAACAAAAAAAACAAAACACCACATACACACAAACACAAATCCAGGGAGATTTTGAAAGCTAGGGTCAAATATAACAAAGAGCAAGAGTACCACCAGACAGACTGAAGATTCTCAGAATGAAACCAGACAATTATACTTAGAACTAAGATAAAGACAAAACCTAATAATAAAAACCAAAGCAGTGTGTCATCTGAAGAATACAGCAAGGAAACAGAGCAGACCGATAACATTGCTTATAAGTATATTAAGATAAAATAAACTAAAAAAGGACAGAAGACAGGGCAGCAGAAGAGCATAGTGTGACTGGTAATATGAAAAGCAAGGGAATGAAATAGAAATGTATAAAAGATAGAGATTAAAAGAAGGTAGGAGATATATATATATTTATATATAAATATATATATATTTATAAATATATAAAAAGGCTAAGAATGAAAATAGAAGAAAAAAATGTTATAAAACGTGTAGATCTTTTAGGACTAAGATTGTAATTAATAAAAGAAAAACAGAAACAAAAACAAAAAAAACACTAGAACTGATCCCAGAATGGACCAGATCAATAGAATTAATAATAATATTTCTGTTTCCTTGGAGTCTCAGCTGTAAGTGTCCTTCTACCTGCCTTGGGCTTTTTGTATTATTCTGTGACCAGCAGAGCTTCCTTTATTGTTTGTCTGTAAGCGCCGGTGTGTGGGGAGAGAAAGGGTACAATAGTTGCTCCTTCCTCTGGGAGTGAATGAGCTGTGGTGCCCTGCCTGGGTCATAGTGGCTTGGGTGGCTCAGGCCAAGAGAGCAACTACAACCGTGGCTCCTCCCCCCGCTATGACTCTGCCGGGTGCGTCCTGCCTGGGTCACTGCAGCTCAGTTGGCCGTGGTGGTGCCTGTTGCAGAGGGACGCTGGTGGCTCAGGTGTAAACAGAATGTTTCCAGAGCTGGGCCACTCTGTGGGCTTTTGGCTCTCGGCTGCAGGCACTCTAGGCCAGCCCCACCCAGGGGCCTTTGTTATCCCTGAGTGCATTAGCTAGGCCCACAGGGGACTGTTGCAGGCATGGAGAGAGAGGTTACACCTGCAGCTCCTCCCCCCTGCTTGTGAGTCAGCAGTATTGAGCTGCCACTATGGCCACACAGCTTTCCATGATAGGCACTCTCTGCTGCGGATTTCTTCCCTCCTGTCCTCTCAGTCCATCTCTCTACTGCCAGAAATGTTTCTCACCCTGAACCAGTTTTCCAGTTCCCACATTCCAGCTCCCAGACCCCCTGTTCAGCTGTGAATCAGTGTCTCAGTCCAGACATGCTGAGACTTAGTGTGGACCCTCTGTGTATTTCTCCTTCTTTCCCATCTGCCACAGCTCAGCCGCTTCACCCTCTTTGAACAGTCCCAAATGCCTCCCTTCTGACCCAAGGAAATTCCCCATTGGAGAAGGTGTTTCCCCGTCAGATAAGGGACATTTCCCCAAATTCGGCAATCTCCCCTGTGTTTCAGATGCCCCCACCCTAGTGTGTGGGACCTGTCCCTTTCCTTTCTTCTCCTCCTCCTTCTCCTTTTTTTTTTTTCCCACTGTCTTATGCAGTTATGTCAGGATCTTTGCAGTCCTTTCTGGTGTCTGAGGTCGTTTGCTGGTGTTCGGCTGGTTTTCTGTGGGAATTACTGCATCTTTTGGTGTATTCCTGATGCATCTGTGGAGAGGGATGCATTCCATGTCCTTATACTTTGCCACCATCTTTCTTACTCTATCATTATATTTTGAATGTTGCTTTTTATGCCTGCTTTTTTTTTTCCTATCTTTCCTCCTTTCTCCCTTTTGACTTTTATTTTAAAATATTTATTCATCTCTTTTTTTATGCAGATTTCCATGTAGAAATATAATGAGTAAAATAAATGCCCATATTAGAGGCACTTGCTGGTAGGAAGATGAGGCATATAAAATAAAAGGTAGAATACTAAAGAAAGAAGCCTATAAAACCTTCAGTAGTCCAATGAGGTCCACCAAGTAGGTTCATCAAGGAAAGCTTTATAATGGAGCTATCTAACTTAGTTCTCATCAGATGTCATTGATTTAAGTTTTCCATTCATTTACTAAAAATACTTTTGAGGATCTACTATATTCCAAGCATGGTTTACAGACACTAAGAGTTCAGAGGTAAACAGTACAACTCTAGTCTGTGTTTTCATAGATCTTACCAGAGAGTGAAGAAAATATGCAATTAACAATATTATACAACAATTACAGAGTTGTGCTAAATGTTCTGAAGAAGACCTAGAAGATGCTATTAGAGCATATAGTAGGAGACCTAATTTAGAGATCACAGGTAATGCTTTATTGAGGAAGTGACATTAAAACAATCTTGAAGAATGAATAGGTATTAGCCAAATGAGGGCTAGAGTTTAGGGGGCAAGAAAGAAAAATTTTTGGCATAGATGGAAAAGCATGTATGAAGATCCTATAGGTGGTGTGATTTTCAGGCTTTTTTTTTTTTTTTTTTTTTTTTTAAGATTTTAAGGAGCTATAGCCTGGCTCCAATTACTTTTTTTTTTTTTTTAATAAAATACAAAAGTCTAATTGGTATCAGTCTCCCGTGATTTTCACTCTTTCGAGGACTGAAAACCTTTGTGAGAGAAACAGAGATCAAGGGAGGGAAGAGTGTAAGATGAAGATGAAGAGGAGGGAAAGAGCTTGTCTCTGCTGCCTTGAGAAATTTTAGCCTCCTCCGTGAAGCCACCATAGGATTTAAGCAAAAGTAGCTACTGTAAAGTGGCAATAGAATAGAATGAAAGTCAGATAGCCAGTTACAAGGCTATCTCAGGAGTTCAGATTAGAGATAATAGTCCCTTGGATCACATATGGTTTTGGCATTGGAGATAAGAAGAGAGTGATTCAGTGTGTATCTTCCAGGGAAGGTAGACATTACTTGCTGGTTCATGGGATGAGGGATTGTCAAGAGGACAGTAAAATTTCTTATATGAGCAGTCTTATGATATCCTTTACTGTGATGAGGAACAGTGTGTGAAGTTTAAGATTATGATCTCAAATCTATGATATTCTAACTTTATGAAAACAAATGGAGATTTTGGATGGGTGATTTAGACAAGTGTGCAAGTGTACTGCTCAGAAAGGTCAGCACTGAAAATGTGAGAGTTGGGCAGAGGGAGGATTTTGAAGCCATTTGTGTCTTAAGAATTGATAAGCAAGGTCCATTGTAGTGTAGCTGAAGAGAATGCAAATCTGGCTACACTATTTCTGTTTACTGTATTTTGCTTCCTATTTAATGTCTAAATGCTATTGTGTTGTTTCAAATCTTAATAATGGCTCAGTTCCAGTATGTCAGTTTCAAAGAACTAAGGTTTTGCTAGCAGGGTCTGCCACTTAGTCTCCCACTAATTGGGATTTCCCACTAATTTAGGTTTTTTTCTCCCTTGAAATACAAATTTTAGAAGATCCTACAAGAGGGGTGGATGCATGTCTTAATGCTGGGAAACAGCAACTTTGGGGTTGAATTTCCTTGAATGGATTAAAAATTGCATTGTTACAGAGCTAGAAAAAAATTTATGAAATATGATAATAGCCTTACACTGAGTACAAATAATACTTAAAGCATGTGAAGATGTGATCATTTGTGATGTTACTTGTAAAAAAAGTATATCTACATCTTTTGAAGTGTTGAAAATAGTACTTTATATTCTGTATCATATCACTTTTCGTAAGTGTTGAATATATTCCTGTTTATTTTTCTATGTCCTGTTTTGTAGCCTTAAGAAGTGTTTCAAACATATCTGAATGTATAAAATAAGAGTAAATGCCCTACATGGTGTGATGCTGCATTATATATAAAACTGTGTGCATATATTAAAAAAAAAAAGAATTGATATTTACGCATTGAGAGGGTATCATGCTGGGTTAAATAAGTCAGAGAAAAACAAATACCATATAATCTAAAATCTGTATCTTTAGATCTGGAATCTAAGAAACAAAACAAAATGAAAACATAATTAAAGGTATAGTTGCCAGAGGGAAGGGGGTTGGAGAGTTGGACCAAATAGGTGAAGGGGATTAAGAGGTACAAACCTCCAGTTATAAAATGAATAAGCCACAGGGATGTAATATACAGCTAAAGGATATGGTCAAAAATATTGTAATAACTTTGTATGGGGACAGATGGTTACTAGACTTATTGTGGTGATCATTTTGTAATGTATACACATGTCAAACCGCTATGTAGTACACCTGAAACTAACATAATATTGTACGTCAGCTATATTTCAATTAATAGAAAAGACTGGATGTTATTTGGACCAGCAAAATGATATTTTTTCTTAGACATAATTTTTGCCACATGGTTTCAAAATACACATGTCATTCTGCTGCATGATTTTAATACACTCAGGGACAAATATATTCCCCTCTTGAGTAACATTCCTCTAGCACAAAAATATAAGGGAGAATAAAATGCATTAATTGAACCTACTTTACAACACTAATTGCTTATACTTATCTGTTCTTAAATAGATATTTAGAAATTTCTTATAATGAATTCTTCTGCCCTTACTCCATGCCCCCAGAGAATGTATTTTGATGGTAATTTATTGGAAGATTTGATTGGTTAAATAATTTCTTATGTCAGGAATTTTGTAAATAACATGTTTTCCTCCCCAAGGCATTGGGTTAAGGGTGGACATCTTTTTATAATAATTATCATCTAATTTGTTGCTTTAAAGAGCCCTACTTTATATATCCCTAATAGTTCATTTCATCAAATGTTTATAAAATCTTCCCCATCAAAGGGTCTAACTGGAATATGAAATGTATTAACTCATGATAATTTAAAAGCAGATTTTGTCAAGCATGTATGTGATCTCTATTAAACGTACTGCAACTGACATTCATTTTTAAAAACAAACACTTCAAATGTCCCACATTATAAAATCTATAATAATTATATCACTTACAGATTGACATAAATTATGAGAAAAGCACAGTAAGCAAAGAAGAAATGCTTTTTGCACAACTTTGAAGAAATTGATAAGTGGAATAGGCAAGCAGTTGGAAACTCTTCCAGTTTATTACAAATCTAACATGATCTATAGTAAGGCTAGAGTTACTGGTGAAATAAATTTACATTTTAAAGAGTCAGCTCATTTTGTGGCTTCACTGATAAAATTGAAACCTCTACTGAATTGAATTATCTGTCTAAAAGTGCTTCATAATGATTTAAGATGCTGGTAAAATTACAGTATTTGTTTTTAAACCTGAAGTTTCTTAAATACCACCATCTTTATTACTTTACAGATTTACTAAATAAGCTAGGATCTGAGAACTGATTAATCCACGAGTTGACTTTTGTTGCATGTATACCCAGAGCTATAGAACTAAGTAGCTTTTAACGTGCTCCCTGGGGATTCGTGGAAATGTATTATTTCTCTATTTGTAAATTTATTTGGAAAACAATGCCTTTCTTGGAGTAATCATATTGTCATGTAACTTGTATCATTATTTTGTATTATTACTCATCTTGTGCTGTGTTTTCTTTGTCCTGAAGGAATTGCCTATGATCCTCTGATGCTGAAACACCAGTGTATTTGTGGCAGTTCCACCACCCACCCTGAGCATGCTGGACGAATACAGAGCATCTGGTCACGGCTGCAAGAAACCGGCCTGCTCAATAAATGTGAGGTAATCCTGAATTGGCCACACTCTTTTACTTACTTAAATAAATCATGTAAAGAGGCCAGTATTCGTTTGGGTAGTTGTAGAAAAATGTTAACTCTGTAGCATAAACACCATGATTGATGAACCACTGTAGACACTAGTAGCATAGAACTTATAACCTGACACCTGGCTGGGCGCACAGTGGGTACTCAGTCTATGCTGATGGACTGAGCAGCTGCCTGATGTGTGTGCTATTACTTCAGCGTTTTTCTGTACACATGGTAGTATTCTTCCTTCCAAATAGATATCATTTATTGAGTTAATTTTCTGAGAAACTCTTCACAAACTGTTAAGTGCTAAGTAGTTATTATTTGTTGTTATAAGCAATACTTTGAACTCACATATTTGCCAATTTTACCTCACAGAAATGAATAGTTTTAAAAGATTAACTGTCTTCTTACCAAGAAAAGTCGCTTCTTTTTATTGCTGTTTAGATTCATTTCTGTAGACTCCTGGTGAGTCTTATTTTTTATTTAGAAAAATCTGTTTCTTTAGGCTTTCAAAGGTTAAGAGTAAAAATGATACCAAGTCAAAAAGGCTCCCATTGTCAAATTTGCAAAATATATAACAGCCAGCAGTAGTTTGATTTAGTGGCTGTAAATGTCCATTGTTGCTTAAGATCCAGTAACAGTCTGTATTTGAATCTAAAACTTTTTTAAAAGAAAAATGTCCCCCATGTGTTTTCTTACAGTACCTTAACATTTATTGATCAAAAGCACTTTTTCTTGGGTCTGTATTATGTTCCAGATGTGTTCTAGGAACTAGAATTATGGAATTTCACAAGACAAATTTCACAATTCCAAAATTATGGAATTTCACAAGAGACAAATGGTCTCTATTCTTAGAGAATGATAATTTAGCATGTTGCTTTTTGGTTCCATTGTCCTTTAGAGAGCAGTGAAGCAAATCTAACTAGTTCTCACAAGTTTGGGGAAAAAAGTAAATGGGTAATATTGATATTCTGACCATAGTTATGTCATGAGGAAACTAATACACTGAAACCATGTTAAATTCACTATACTTTGATAAAATAAAGACACAATCTTTTGTGACTACTTTTGAGTTAATTGATTTTGACAGCCAAAAATGTAGTCAAGTAAATTCTATTCAAAGCCAGTTTACTTTGAAGTGAAACCTGTAAAATATTTCAGTTGAAATAGAGATGCCAAAGCAGACAGACTGTGTCTTAGAGTCAAGTTCACTTGCCTCTATTTAATAGCAGGAGTTAGTTCAGTCTGATCTTTCTTCTCTGCAAAGTAGTAAAAATAACTGACTTTTGAAGATGCAAAGTCATTCATTCATTCAGTGTGTTCATTTCTAAGGATAAATCATTTTCTTTATTGATTTTCTTTTTTGAAGATGAACTATATATCTCATCTTATAGGGGAATTAAATGGTCATTTTCTTTACATCAAAACGTAGATGATGTCAGTGTGTCATTCAGCAGTTGGGATTGTGGGTGAATACACCAGAGCAGTGTATACTGATTTAGTTTCACAAGTTTTATTATATGTTGATAGTAGAATTATCAAATTTTTTCATATTGAGAGTTCTGCTTTTAATTAAATATATCCTTTACCTAGAAACCCCAAAGTGAAGGAATTTCAGCTAGATTTATTTCTCTGGTTCTTACCTGAGTGAAAGTCTATTATTCATATTTTGCCAGTAGCATCCATATTATAAGTCAGAAGGCTTTCATATTCTTTGGTAAATTTTACAGTTATGTTCAAGGATTTCATGTTTTTGATAATACAGTTTGGAAGCCAAACCACTCTATTGTCTACGCAATCCCATATGGAGCTGGGAAAGGAGACCATCAAGGAGACTTATTTGTAGTAGACTAGCCTGAAAGGATATTTATTCATGAGAGCATTCCTGTCTCACCTTTGCATCTACTGTAGCTGTTTTCTAGCTCGGCTATCTCTCTGTACTTTTGCAAGCTGAGGCATTGCTGTTTACATTTTTTCACTTTCAAGACTTTATTATATCCTGAAGCCCCACCCCATGGCTCCAAATTAGCAGTGCCTGATCACAGCCTCAAATGCATTGTTAGTTTGTGATGTCCCTTAAGTCTTTTACCTGAAGTAACACTGTTTATGAAGGGAGCAAAGTGCAGAAGTAAATGGAATGTCATATGGTTCACACCGGTCTTAAAATTTAAAAGTGTATTATCCCTTCCTGGTCAATCTTTCAGTTCCTGGTACATCACATTATTTTACTCTTGTAGTATTTGAAATCATGAAACTCAACTTATACAACAGCACGGACTGATGTGACATCAGACCAATGATGAAATGTTAGAACTGTGAGCAACCCCACAGTTGAATGAGAATGAGTGAGTCTATTCCAGTCCACTCAACAAATAAGAGTCAGTCTAGCAAACAACCACGCAGTTAACAAATAATGCACTTGAAAGCCCAGATCAGCAGATTGGCTCTTAATGAAGACCAAGCACAAAAGTCTGATCCAAAACTTTAATAATACAAAGAGAACACTCTTTCCTAACATCGTTTAAGAGCAGTTCATCAGGTGTTTGCTTGCCTAAGTGATGAAAGTGTTGCCCATATGTATTTATTTGCTCCTTTGTTATCAAAATACTATGACTGGTGCTGACCTAATCCAAAACATGCTATGGAATTGCTAAAGCCGTTAAAAACAATTAACTTTAAGATACCTAGGAATTTAATGTCTCTTTGCCTGTGTGGATAATTTGGGAAATATTCAAAGAGGAATTTTAGAAATGATTATTAACTAAACAAATGTAACCTTTCTCTAGAGACTTTCAGATTCTGTATGTCATAGTTCCAAAGGGATAAAACATACAACCAAAAGAAACATGATTTATCTCCTCTTCCTGATTGTTTCTTTCAGAAGAATGGGGGAGGAGGTAAAGGGAACATACAGAGATTATTCCAAGCCAATCTAGCTCACTTGGAAACAGTAGAATCTATTTCCTTAGCCAATACTCTCCCCAGTAAATGCAACTGAAATAATTGATACATGTTTGTTGTGGATTTTCTCTTAAAGTTTTTGATTTGACAAATTAATTCTAATATACACATTTATTAATATGTTATTTTTTTTTTTAATTTTATTTTTTTTGGGGGGTACACCAGGTTCAATCAACTGTTTTTATACACATATCCCCATATTCCCTCCCTTCCTTGACGCCCCCCCCTCGATTCCCCCCCACCCTCCCTGCCCCAGTCCTCTAAGGCATCTTCCATCCTCGAGTTGGACTCCCTTTGTTATACAACAACTTCCCACTGACTATTTTACAGTTGGTAGTATATATATGTCTGTACTACTCTCCCGCTTCTTCTCAGTTTCCCCTTCACCCCCCGCCCCCTCCCATACCTCGAGTTCTCCAGTCCATTCCCTGTATCTGCTTCCCTGTTCTTGTCACTGAGTTCATCAGTACCATTTTTAGATTCCGTATATGTGAGTTAGCATACAATATTTGTCTTTCTCTTTCTGACTTACTTCACTCTGTATGACAGATTGTAGTTCTATCCACCTCATTACATATAGCTCCATCTCATCCCTTTTTATAGCTGAGTAATATTCCATTGTATATATATGCCACATCTTCTGTATCCATTCATTTGTTGATGGGCATTTAGGTTGCTTCCATGTCCTGGCTATTGTAAAGAGTGCTGCAATAAACATTATGGTACAAGTTTCTTTTGGGATTATGGTTTTCTTTGGGTATATGCCCAGGAGTGGGATTACTGGATCATATGGTAGTTCTATTTGTAGTTTTTTAAGGAACCTCCAAATTGTTTTCCATAGTGGCTGTACCAACTTACAATCCCACCAACAGTGCAGGAGAGTTCCCTTTTCTCCACACCCTCTCCAACATTTGTGGTTTCCAGACTTTGTGATGATGGCCATTCTGATTGGTGTGAGGTGATACCTCATTGTGGCTTTGACTTGCATTTCTCTGATGATGAGTGATGTTGAGCATCTTTTCATGTGTTTGTTGGCCATCTGTATGTCTTCTTTGGAGAAGTGTCTATTTAGGTCTTCTGCCCATTTGTGGATTGGGTTATTTGCTTTTTTGGTATGAAGCTGCATGAGCTGCTTGTATATTTTGGAGGTTAATCCTTTGTCCGTTGTTTCATAGGCAATTATTTTTTCCCATTCTGAGGGTTGCCTTTTAGTCTTGTTTATGGTTTCTTTTGCTGTGCAAAAGCTTTTAAGTTTCATGAGGTCCCATTCGTTTATTCTTGATTTTATTTCCATGATTCTAGGAGGTGGGTCAAAAAGGATGTTGCTTTGATGTATGTCAAAGAGTGTTCTGCCTATGTTTTCCTCTAGGAGTTTGATAGTGTCTGGCCTTATATGTAGGTCTTTAATCCATTTGGAGTTTATTTTTGTGTATGGTGTTAGGAAGTGTTCTAATTTCATTCTTTTACATGTTGCTGTCCAATTTTCCCAGCACCACTTATTGAAGAGGCTGTCTTTTTTCCATTGTATACTCGTGCCTCCTTTGTCAAAGATAAGGTGCCCATATGTGTTTGGGCTTACTTCTGAGTTCTCTATTCTGTTCCATTGATCTTCCTTTCTATTTTTGTGCCAGTACCATACTGTCTTGATCACTATGGCCTTGTAGTATAGTTTGAAGTCAGGAAGCCTGATTCCACCAACTCCATTTTTCCTTCTCAAGATTGCTTTGGCTATTCGGGGTCTTTTGCGTTTCCATACAAATCGTAAGATTTCTTGCTCTAGTTCTGTGAAAAATGCCATTGGTAATCTGATCGGGATTGCATTAAATCTGTAAATTGCTTTGGGTAGTACAGTCATTTTCACGATATTGATTCTTCCAATCCAGGAACATGGTATATCCCTCCATCTGTTTATGTCATCTTTGATTTCTTTCATCAATGTCTTAAAGTTTTCTGCATACAGATCTTTTGCCTCCTTAGGCAGGTTTATTCCTAGGTATTTTATTCTTTTGGTTGCAATGGTGAATGGGAGAGTTTCCTTAATTTCTCTTTCTGCTCTTCCGTTGTTAGTGTATAGGGATGCAAGAGATTTCTGTGCATTAATTTTGTATCCTGCTACTTTACTAAACTCATCAATTAGTGCTAGCAGTTTTCTGGTAGAGTCTTTAGGGTTTTCTATATATAGTATCATGTCATCTGCAAAGAGTGACAATTTTACTTCTTCTTTTCCAATTTGGATTCCTTTAATTTCTTTTTCTTCTCTGATTGCTGTGGCTAACACTTCCAAAACTATGTTGAATAACAGTGGTGAGAGTGGACACCCTTGTCTTGTTCCTGTTCTTAGAGGGAATTCTTCCAGTTTTTCTCCATTAAGAACAATGTTGGCTTTTGGTTTGTCATATATGGCTTTTATGATGTTGAGGTAATTTCCTTCTATGCCCATTTTCTGGAGAGCTTTTATCATAAATGGATGTTGAACTTTGTCAAAAGCTTTTTCTGCATCTATTGAAATGATCATATGGTTTTTATCCTTCAATTTGTTGATATGATGTATCACGTTGATTGATTTGCGTATATTGAAGAATCCTTGCATCCCAGGGATAAACCCCACTTGATCGTGGTGTATGATTCTTTTAATGTGCTGTTGCAGTCTGTTAGCTAGTATTTTGTTGAGGATTTTTGCATCTATATTCATCAGTGATATTGGTCTGTAGTTTTCTTTTTTTGTGACATCTTTGCCTGGTTTTGGTATCAGGGTGATGGTAGCCTCATAGAATGAGTTTGGGAGTGCTCCGCCTTCTGCAATATTTTGGAAGAGTTTGAGAAGGATAGGTGTTAACTCTTCTCGAAATGTTTGATAGAATTCGCCTGTGAATCCATCTGGTCCTGGGCTTTTGTGTGTTGGGAGATTTTTAATCACTGCCTCAATTTCCGTACTTGTGATTGGTCTGTTCATGGTTTCTATTTCTTCCTGGTTCAGTCTTGGAAGATTGTATTTTTCTAAGAATGTATCCATTTCTTCCAGGTTATCCAATTGATTGGCATATAGTTGCTTGTAGTAGTCTCTCATGATGTTTTGTATTTCTGAGGTGTCCGTTGTGACTTCTCCTTTTTCATTTCTAATTCTGTTGATTTGCATCTTCTCCCTTTTTTTCTTGATGAGTCTGGCTAATGGTTTATCAATTTTGTTAATCTTCTCAAAGAACCAGCTTTTAGTTTTATTTATTTTTCTTATGGTTTCTTTCCTTTCTTTTTCATTTATTTCTGCTCTGATCTTTACGATTTCTTTCCTTCTGCTCACTTTGGGGTTTCTTTGTTCTTCTTTCTCTAGTTGTTTGAGGTGTAAGGTTAGGTTGTTTATTCGATCATTTTCTTGTTTCTTAAGGTAGGACTGTATTGCTATAAACTTCCCTCTTAGAACTGCTTTTGCTGCGTCCCATAGGTTTTGGGTTGTTGTGTTTTCGTTGTCATTTGTTTCTAGATACTTTTTGATTTCCTCTTTGATTTCTGTAGTGATTCCTTGGTTGTTTAATAGTGAATTGTTTAGCCTCCATGTGTTTGTATTTTTTGCAGTTTTTTTCCTGTAATTGATATCTAGTCTCATGGCGTTGTGGTCTGAGAAGATGCTTGATATGATTTCAATTTTCTTGAATTTGCTGAGGTTTGATTTGTGACCCAAGATGTGATCTATCCTGGAAAATGTTCCGTGTGCACTTGAGAAGAAAGTGTAGTCTGTCGTTTTTGGATGGAATGTCCTATAAATATCAATGAAGTCGAGATGGTCTAATGTGTCATTTAAAGCTTGTGTGTCTTTATTTATTTTCTGTTTGGATGATCTGTCCATTGATGTAAGTGGGGTGTTCAAGTCTCCTGCTATTATTGTGTTACTGTCGATGTCCCCTTTTATAGCTGTTAGCATTTGCCTTATGTATTGAGGTGCTCCTATATTGGGGGCATAGATATTTACCATTGTGATATGTTCTTCTTGGATGGATCCCTTGATCATTATGTAGTGCCCTTCCTTGTCTCTTTTAATAGTCTTTACTTTCAAGTCTAATTTGTCTGATATGAGTATTGCTACTCCAGCTTTCTTTTGACTTCCATTTGCATGGAATATCTTTTTCCATCCCTTCACTTTCAGTCTATATGTATCCCTTGGTCTGAAGTGGGTTTCTTGTAGGCAGCATATAGAAGGGTCTTGTTTTTGTATCCATTCAGCCAGTCTGTGTCTTTTGGTTGGAGCATTTAATCCATTTACATTTAAAGTGATTATTGACATGTGTGTTCCAATTCCCATTTTCTTAATTGTTTTGGGTTTGTATTTGTAGGTGTTTTCCTTTTCTTGTGTTTCCTACTTAGAGAAGTTCCTTTAGCACTTGTTGTAAGGCTGGTTTGGTGGTGCTGAATTCTCTTAACTTTTGCTTGTCTGGAAAGCTTTTGATTTCTCCCTCAAATCTGAATGAGATTCTTGCTGGGTAAAGTATTCTTGGCTGTAGGTTTCTCTCTTTCAGGACTTTCCGTATATCCTGCCATTCCCTTCTGGCCTGCAGAGTTTCTGTAGAAAGGTCAGCTGTTATCCTGATGGGTTTTCCCTTATATGTTGTTTGTTGCTTTTCTCTTGCTGCTTTTAATATTTTTTCTTTGTGTTGAATTGTCGTTAGTTTGATTAATATGTGTCTTGGTGTATTTCTCCTTGGGTTTATTCTGTATGGGACTCTCTGTGCTTCTTGGACTTGGTTCATTATTTCCTTTCCCATGTTGGGGAAGTTTTCCACTAGAACCTCTTCAAATATTTTCACAGACCCTTTCTTGTTTTCTTCTTCTTCTGGGATGCCTATAATTCGAATGTTGGTACGTTTAAGGTTATCACTGAGGTCTCTGAGGCTGTCTTCTAGTCTTTTTATTTTTTTATCTTTTTCCTGCTCTGTGGCGTTTATTTCTTCCATTCTATCTTCCAACTCACTTATTCGTTCTTCTGCCTCAGTCATTCTGCTGGTTATAGCATCTAGAGTATTTTTAATTTCAGTTATTTTGTTATCCATTGCTGTTTGTTTTTCTGAGTTCTTATGAACTGTTTCTTGTACTTTCTCTAATTTGTTATCGAGATTTTGTATCATTTTTACTATCATTACTCTAAATTCTTTTTCAGGCATTTTTCCTATTTCCTCCTCATTTATTTGGTCTTGTGGGTTTTTTTCCTGCTCCTTTGCCTGCATGGGGTTTCTTTGTTTCCTCATGGTTGTCCAAGCTTTTGGGGTTGCTTGTCCTGGTGATAGAGGTGTTTATAGAAGACTGTCCAAGCCTCAGACTAATGTCCAAGTATTGGATTAGACGAATATTCAGTTTAACAGCTGAGAGTCCCTGGAACTCCTGGAATCAGCTTCAGCAGTTGCATACGGGTTGCCCATTGATTGGGACGATGAACTACTGAGTTGGAAGGAGGAGCGAGTGCAGTCGGGAGGCCAGCTTATATCCTTTGTCCCATCACAGTGACCTTCCCCAAACTTTCCACTCTTCAGCAAATCTTAACAATAACTTCTAATAAAGATGCTGTTACACAGATGAATAATGTAGAAAACTTACGAACACAATGGTAGTATTAATATGTTATTAACCCTCTTGCAAGGACGCTAACCTTTCTCTCTTAAACCAGATTATTTTGAAAATGTCAGTGCTATGGGGAAAAAAAAACCCAAACAGAAACATACAACAAAACTTTTAGCACTTCACCATAACTTATTACACTCAGTTTCTGAAAAACCAGGCAAAAAGCACACTGTAATTAGCAAGTGGTTGATCCGTGGCGGGTACATTACCTGGTTGAAGAAGCAAGAAGTTTCCTATACTAACAAGCTTCATAGTTAGTGTTTATGAGGCTTCTAAAGCAGTCAAGGTCAATGACAATGTCTTCTGACTGGACTTGACTTAGTGACTCCAAGAAAGAAGTTAGGTTCTAGCTTGAGTATGAATGAATATTTACTATTATGGCCCAAGGACTTAAGGAGAATCAGGGCTTTCTTTCTAAATTGTCTAGGTAGAACTATCAGCTCTGTTCCTTGGTTATGTCTAAATCATGTGTTCCTGAGAGAGTAAAATCTATTGTGTCAGAGATTCCAGGGATTTGAGGACTAGCCCTGGTGTCTAGGTTATTGCTCTCTCCTTAGCAGTATGGAGAAATTCCTCTCTTGGTTTTGAGAAATTAGAACTCAGCTCAGTTGTCTCAAAAGAGAGAGCATTTATTAGATTTTATGGAAAGGATGTAACAGAATAGGAATATAACACATACAAGCTGGATCAGTATATTGTTTCTCAATATCCAGATAGCAATTTTCCATCTTTCAACATTATTTTCCTGCCAGGTGTGAGTAGGCACCCGTAGTTATTGATCAACCTGTGATTTCAGAGAAGGAATCAACAGAGCTCTGCGGGCATATAGCTGACCGTAAGCAGAAACCTGTGGCTAGATAAACGGCATTCATTTATTGATTACAGGGGTGTTCAAATGTTAGCATATATCAGAATCATCTGAGAGGATGTTAAAATACAGATTTGCTGGGCTCCAAGCCAAGAGTTTCAGATTCAGTAGGAGTGAAGTTCTATTGGAGTGGGGGTCTAAGAATTTGTATTGCTTCGATGTGTCTGGGTAATCCTGATATTGCTGATCTGGGTACCAGCTTTGAGAACCGTGATATGTCCATTCAGCAGTCTTTATCAAGAATTTTAGTTTTCCAGGCTCCTTTGTTAGGAGCTGGAGATAGAATACTGAGGAGATACAACCCATGCCTTCAAGGAGGTTACCATCTGCTGAGATCATCAGACATTAATCAAATGATTGCACAAATAAATATGTAATTGCAAACTCTCAAGGGGTTTTGAGTCACTAGTTTTATACTGCAGTGATTTTAAAGACTTGTTGATTGAGCTTAGGGAAGGAATAAAACGAGAAAGACGGTGGTCAACTGCCTCCATAATCTCGACAACATCAGAGAGGCCTTTTAAACAAGAGATAGAGAAGGAGATGATACATGTTAGAGAACAAAGGAGGAAGTATCTCAGACCTTAAGTTGATCTTTCCCTCCTTCCATCTTCATTCAAGTTCCTTTGTCTACTAGGATTACTATTTCACTGGGACAAAAGGTAAGGAGTCTCAATTCTGCTGGCATACAGAGAAGAGAAAGCTTTCTCAGCCAATGGAGTAGTCAATTTTGCAACTGAACAATGATTATGATAGCAAAGATGGCAATTTGAAAACATTAAAAGGGCTTCTTTGTTTTTAAACAATAGTCTGATCCACAAATCAAACTTATGTATTGTTTCAATTCATTTATCAATGTAGAAAATTAATCAAAATGGATTCCTTTAAAGGTTATTGTTCAATGTTAGAGTTGACCTTAGTCCTGCCATTAATTATCTGTGTACTTTTGTCAAATCATTTAACCTTAGTCATCTTTGGTTTTCCCATATGTAAGATGAGGGTGCAAAGCAGGATATTTGCTAGGATCTCTTTCAGCTCTAATAGCATATGAAATTAGATGGCTAAGGAGTTAATTTAGAGCATAGCACTTTCTTTAGTTAAGAGTAGACAAAATTTTTAGGATGTTTTAGTAAACATACTGCTTTAATTTGTAAGCTATAGTGTAAATTGGCTGTGCTTACAGTCCTGATTGGCAGCCAGAGAAAACATGAGTCCTCATTATATTAGATTACAGTGGTTACATGGGTTAACTTCTTTTGGCATGACGTGGCACTGTTTTTAAAAAAATTGAGGTAGTTAGTAGTCCCTTATGCCAATACCATGTAATTTTTCCCCCTATTGAATCATTCGTACTGAGTTTAGTGATTCTGTTGAGAGTAAAAAGCCAGCAGCTTTCTTGTCACTATAAGAAGTGGATCTGGAGAGGTCATTTGGTGTCCTCTTTGGGAATAAGCTCTTTGATTAGGTAGCCAGGTTTCTGAAGTGTGTGTGCCCCTGAAGAAAAGGATGTGCTCTTCTGTGCTTAAAAAATTGCAGAGGTTGACCCATCATCTGTTAGAAATGCACTTGCAGTTGTTTTTCCGGAAGTGCTCATGCCTGTGAGCCCCACCAAGCCACCCACAGACATTTGCTTGCTCTCACATTTGTTTTGAGAATAATAACATTTTATAATGCTTTTGTTGGATTACACATTCCGTGGAATTTGCATTGCCTCTTTGTGACTAATATTGAATAACTTCGTTTCGCTTAATTCATAAGTAAAAACCATAAGCAACATACTGTGCTGAAATGTTTAACTCCTTTATTCAAGTGCCAACACAAAGTAATTACAAAACAATTCTGGGACACAGAACCCAGCTACTGTTGCCCCTTCTGGGACTTCTCAGCAGTTCGGATGAAAAAAGTAGAGAGCAGGGTTAGTGTAAAATCTTCAGAGGCCAAGGAGCTCAGGGATAGGGTTTCCAGCACACTTTCCTGTACACACAAGTGATTTTAAAATACCCTTTGTAAATCTAAATAAAATATAATACTCTTTTGAGACACAGGTTTGAAATGTGCAAGTTTTCTGCCTTCAAATTTAAAAAATACTAAATACTGCAAGTTAATGGAAATTCAATTAAACATTTGTTTTATAGAGTAACTAGGTGGCAGCACATAACAGCTTACTGTTTTGTTTAGTTTGCAAAAAAAAATTTTGTGTGTGTTTGTGTCTTAGAATCTAACCACAAAGCAATAAGAAACTCAAACAGGGAATCTTGTGAATTGTCTCTAAAGGATATGGCAGTTAAGGAAAGAAGTACAAATGATCTAGATGAGTAAACCAAGGTGCCATTATTCTGAGAGATATTTGTATACCCAGTAGCGTGGACCTTGGCAAATAAATAACATTAAAAATACTTTGGCAGCCCATAATCAGAATTAAGATGATTTGGAATTTTTGGTTTGGATTTTGATGTCTGCAAAAAAGGAAGAATTAATGTGGAAAACAACCAATAAAAGGAAGTAGGACAGGCTGCCCTTCTGAGTCCATTTGGAAAGTGATACAGGATTTTTTTTTTTAAACAGCAGCATTAAAGCTTATTAACAAAAAATGACTAGTTATAAGGTTTTGAACCATCCAAAAACTGTAGTGCTAAAGTAACAAAATACTTATTGTGACAAGTTTGTTTCATACATGATCATTATAAAAAAAATCAATGTTTCAACCCAAATCAATAAAATGTTCATTAAAATGTTTAAAAAAATAATTACAACATAGGAGGTTCAGTTGCATAAAAATTGTGAAAAATGAGCCAGTTACACTAAGGCATAACATTTTTCCTTTCTAATGAGCATAATGGTTTAAAATGAGTGGACATAAAATTGAAGAAAAAAAAATGCATGGAACATATACTTTTTGCCACCCAGACATTTGTTTTTGAGTGGACTTGCTTTTTTCTGAAATACTTTTGAAATTATTCTATGCCCTGAAATATTTTTAAATAAATTGCAGTGACTGAATCAAGCAGTATTGCATGCAAGTAGATGGCACTAGTCATTTTGAAGGCCAGATAAAAGTTTTTTACTTCCCAACCTTCTCTCTGCCAACCATTTATTTTAACTACCCCATAGTCCCAAATGTTGGTTAGTACAGGGTCTGTATCTTGAATTCACTTATGAGCAGGAAGAATGGGTAGCTCGCTCTAACATGTGGTTCTTGACCTAGGTTGCCCATTAAAATCCACTGGGGCTTCTAAGTTTCTAGATGCCTAGGTTGAAACCAAAGTTAACCAGGAGCTCTGAAGATATGACATAGGCATTAACACCTTCTAAACTCCTGTAGCTAATTCCAAGTTTCAGCCACCGTTAAAAATCAACAGAAACTCAGTTTCTTAACATAAGCTTGAGGCAGAGATGAACAGGTGAATGGAGTCAAATATTTGGAGATGGGAGAGTAAGAAAGTAAACATTTACCTGAGAAACAAAGGTGGCATTAACTCAGAAGTTTTATGTACAACATTTTTTTAAATTGGGGAAAATGTCCATTATTTTGAAGTTATCATGGGATACGAATATGAGTTCTAAAAAATACTCTTATTTTTCCAATATAATTAAGCATTTTTAAAAAATGAGTTTCAAGGAATACCTAGCATCTTTTCAAAAGCCTTCATAGTGAGATCTCCTCTCTTGTTTCAAGCGTGGTAATTTATCACTTCAGTTATTATATTTGCTCTCCTAAGGCAAATCTATAAATCAAAATAAAGGATATTTTATTGAGTTTTTGTTGGGTATAAGGAAATTTCACATAGCCATTTTAGGGCTTACTGTTTTCACTTACCATTTTGGGGCTAAAAGTAATTTGGTTAAATCCCCTTATGTTTGTAGATGGAGACACAAAGCTCCAGAAAAGTACCTCTAGCAGGCTATGGGCATGGGAAGGGCTCATGACAGTCAGAACCCAGAACTCAGGGCTCCTGACTTGCAATTCATTGTCTTCATATGACTGACAAAAAGGACCAAGGGCCTGTTGGGCTGCCTGCCTGCTTCGTAGCTTCCTTCCGTCTTTCCCTCCCCTTTCTTTATGAGGAAAGCTCTGAGGAGAACAGGTTATTAGCGGATGAGGGATCTGTGGAAGGAGAGAATGCAGTGGGGGGAGGGGATAGAAACTATCTTTTATGTAACATTTACAGGAGCAATTGGTTGCAGCATTGGAAGACTCCAGTTGGTAAGCTTGGGCATAAGCAATGAGACTGGATTTTTTTGTATTTGTTAAAGAGAGAAAAGTATATCAAGAATAATGAATAGGTGTTAACTGATTCATTAAATATGAAGTATGGAATTTGTAACAGAGGGTAACTTTGACACTCGTAAGTCATTTATGATTCTTTAACTCTGTAAGTCTGCAGTCTTGCAGATCTTTGTAGAAAAAAATAAAAATGTATCCCTATAGTTAGGGACACTAGGTGAAATATTTTCAGAAAATGAGGTATTTCAGTGGAAATACTTGCCTAGTATGTCACCACTTTGAAAATGATTAAAGAAAATGGGGTCTCCCCCAGCAGAGGTAGGTACTTTGACTTGTCAAATTTAAGTTGGACATTTTCTCTTAGTTTGGAACTGCCACAAAATGAGCCCTTTCATGTCCTCAATAATACCAAACCAATGCAATCCATCTGTTCTGCTAAATTATTTCTAGTTCTCTAACCAAAGGCACTGCTTTTTCATGCATTTTATCATGATTTTATGCCCTTTATTATATTTTACAAAAGGTTCTGATTCCTCCAGGGCCAATGAGAACTGATTAGGACACTGGCCTCAATCCAGGCTTTGAACACAGGAGGGGAAGGAATAGAACTGTTTCCTTTTTTCCCTGCTCCTTGGCAGAAAAAAATATGAATCTATACCGTGTGTACGCTGTGTGTGGGTGGGTGTGGGTAGGCTGCATTTTATCCTGTCACAGAATGACTTTGTAGATCATGTTCAGAACATTCCTTCTATAATCAGGTTGCATTAACAGGCTTTAATTCAGAAAGACTACTTCTTTAGGAAAGAACCATGGTGTGTTGTGAGACTCAATGATATGGTCATTTTGAACAACTTCAGAAACTTCAAACTTGAATGTGTGCTGTTTGGAGCTCAGATCTAATAAATAAGATCATATTCTTTTGGTGCTTAGCACAGAGTAGGCGCTCAGGGCACATAAGTTCCTTTCCTCCTCTCAAGGAAGAAACTGCTTGAGTGCAAGTCACAGAGAATGGAAATAGAGTAATTAATACATCCTACATCGCAAAGTTTCTTTACTAAGAAATTGAAAGAAAAGCTATAAACTTTCTTTCGTAGACCTATATTGGCAAGGTATTTAAAACCTCTATTTGGATCTCAAGTGAGAAATACCCAGATGGATACCCATGCCATCCATTATATGCATTGAATGTCCAGATATACTCAGAATTCTCAAAAATTCTTTTGGTCAGAATCATAGATGACTTTAGATAGAGATCCTGCAGGCTGAATATCTCTGAGAACGGAAATCAGTATCTCCCTAAATTATGATTATCAGAGCACTTTGTCCTATTTTGTGACTCATTATGCTCTTGACCTTTGGCCCAAGAGTGCATCATGAGAGAAAATGGAAGGAATAAAGGGTACACAGGAAATAGAAACTATGGGAAGGGATTAAATGGAACTATCTATATTTAAGCACAAACACGTAAGTTAATAAATTACTGACGATGATACCAGAAAATGAAAACTGTTGGAGACTTCAGTTTGAGAGGAAAATTAGAATGTGACAAATTTAAGACATCTGATAATAGTGAGGCAAAACAGAACTACTCCAGGAGATCCTCTGTGTCAAGAAAGAAGGAGAGCTGTTGCTATTTCAGAATTGGTAGCTTAATCACCCACTGGGTTCCCACAGCAGTGCCTTTTGGAGATATAAATCTCAGAACATGCTTCTCCAGATCCTTTCTCCAGGTAGAAACATTTTTTCATATTGAATTGGTTTTCTCTGCCCTCTTTCTGAAGAAACATGTATGCCCTGTTTGTGATCTTGTTCTCCAGCAGTCCTAAATGCAGAAAGTGATTGTCAAGAATTAGTACTTAGATTTAGTGTGTGTTTTTTCTTTTTAAGAAACATATTCTATAATAATAAAAAGAGCCAGTGTAAAATACTTCCTGGAGTCAAAAAGAAGTAGAGAGGTGGGGGGGGGGGGTGGAACTGAAGGGAAAGCGTGTACTTTATTACATTTTGGTAGTGAAGAGGAGGACTTGGGTATAAACTAGAAAGGAATACTCTTAGAGCGAGTGAAAGCTAAATAGCCTGGGCCAGATGCTCTATCCTTACTGTTAGTTAACTGATATTACACAAGGGGATGACTGAGATTGAGCAGGTGTCCTCTTAAGATTTATCAGCACTTGAGCCACTGTCAATAATTGAGTCTTCTTAGCAGATTATTTTTCAAATGTGTGATTGAGCATTCAGCCTGAATACTGGTGGGATTTTGGGGGAATGAGAAGGGAGTTAAGACAAGCATGGAAAGTATGCTATGTAAATATATATGACTAGTTTGTGAAAACATAAAGATATATTTATTACTAATGGTATTTAATGTTATACCAGAGGCAAAAATTCAATGCAGAGTTGAAAAATTAATAGGAAAGGAGAAAGAGAAAAAAAAAGATGAAGCTTTATGATAGTAGTCCAAACAGTCTGATTGTTAGCTACAGAGCTGGCATTGTTTAAGATATAGGTGGTTCACTGTATCACCGTATAAGGTGTTAGTGACTATGGATTTCATAAATTCATAGAAATGAGAGCTGGAAGCCCTGTTATTTCATTATTCTGCTAGGCTAGGACTGGTTACCACAGTCTGGTTTCCAAAGTGCTGCTCATTGCTCGTTCCAATTTTAGATGACTCAGACCATGGAGTTACCACTACATATCTTGGGGGATTTTCCACCAGCTCAAATCTCACAGTTAAAATGTTTCCCTTTAATAGTGACTTTGAACTTTCTCTTTCTCATTACTTGTCATTCTGTTTCTTTGGTTGTTCTAGTCTTGCATGAACGTTTCCAAATTTAGTGTTTACCAGCAAGCTACCTAGGTCAATAATGTGTTTGTTTATTGATCAGAGCAATGGCTGATCAGATGGCCATCATAAATGTGCCCTAGTCCTCAGCATTACCTACCTAGTTTAATTTTAGCATTCAACACCTACCCGGGAATAATTTCTCTAAAGCATATTTTTATTTTTCTAGAAATGTAAATGGGATGTCAGACAGGGAACTTCAGTGCTATGACAAAGAAAATTCCATAAGCATTTGTTTGTTTATTCAGCACATAATGGCACAGTATCAAGAAGTTTCTGTTTTACATCACTCCTATTACCTTCCTGTTACTCCGTGGGTCCCCTACCATTCTCACTGTGACATGATGATTTATTTTCAGTGACAAGCACCTCTACCCAGGAAACCCCTAGGAAGTGTCAGTGTATTGAGGGTCTCCCTGCCTGTCCCCTCAGTGAACCACACAGCAGCAGCCCTATCACCTTACACTAGGGAGACTGAGCATGGAATTGTCTTGGTCCTGAGAGGTGTGGTTGTCACCTGGTGTTTCCACATCAACTGGTAATTCATGGTCAGGAACATGAGAGGACAATATTCCCTGAACAGATTCTCTCTGAGTTTTAATGTAGTTCTCTGCTAATATATTACCTTACAAGTGTCTTCTTGTGATACAGATTTTAAGTAAGATATTAAAACTGTCTGGGTAACTTTAGGAAGCACAAAAATTTTTAAAAGAAGGCTAATTAACTTCATACACCAGCACAATGTTGACTGGGCTCAAAGAGGTGCCAGCCAAGTAATGTGATCAGGAAGAACACTTTGTCTGTTGAGTGACTGAGATTTAACTTATGTACAATCTTGTCTCTGTTGAAGGACCATTCTTTGTTAGCTGAAGTGAAAATTTCTGCCTAGCATGGGTGTAAAAATACTGACTGAGTCTAGAATGTCTCAAACTGTCTCTGATTAAACAGCAGTTATTGCTTTTGTTTGATTTCCATTCTATCACAGACTAATGCTTTTATAAAATACATTAAAAATGAGATACTGCAGTAGTGAAATAAAAATTGAAGACCTACAAGATTATATGTGATTCAACAGACATAAAAATACTCTGTCAGATTACTATAAAAGTTTCTAAATATTTACTCTCCAGTTCTATGCAGACCTCATCACAGACCATTCACTAACAGTTCCTGAACTGTTATCAATCCCAGTGTTACATATTTTGAGTGACATTGGTCTAGATGAACACTGCTGTGAGGTGCACACACAGGAAGTGATCAGCATATGGGTAATAATCAAACATATTAAACTGTGTTGGTACTTACGTCCTTTAAGAAACAATAAGGAATTTGTTTCAACAGCTTCTTTGGGTCAGTGTAAAGTAGGGGTTTAATGAATCTACTTCTCAGGTAAACAGTAGCTCCTGTTTGTTTTTAAGTAGATACTTTTACAAAGTTAACTATTAATTGTCCTTACATTTTTATTAATTATTAACTTTTTATAGGTATCTTTTTTATGCCAAAGAAAAGAATATGCTTTATATCAGTTGCCCATTTAGGCATAAGCAATTCATTGGATCTGAACCTTGCATACACTCATTTTTCAAATATTATTATGCTAGTTTGTTACGCAAATCCGTGTCACAGTCCTAGATGATGAAACTCAGCCCATTATGAATCATCTTAAATGTGACTTGGGGTCTTATTTTCTTCTAAATGTTGTCAGTGAAGTACTGTAGGCTTCTGCTATTTTCTTTCAGAGAATTCAAGGTCGAAAAGCCAGCCTGGAGGAAATACAGCTTGTTCATTCCGAACATCACTCACTGTTGTACGGCACCAACCCCCTGGATGGACAGAAGCTGGACCCCAGGACACTCCTAGGTTTGTATGGGCCTCCATTCTACTGAGAACAGCACATTCCAGCACTATCATTAGTCAATGCTGCTGTCAGCTCAAAACACTTGGCAAGCAGTGTGACAAAAAATCAGCTTTTCCAGCAGCATTGCTCTGTGGAATGTCTTTTACAATAGACACCAATGCAGATTAAGAATATCCTACGTTAGAAAAAATGACAGTGCCAGTTTCATGATGTTTACTTTTATTTGAATAGCATTCGTTCACCATGTTTTAGCTGACAGAAGTGAATGCACTGTGGAGTTTGCTTGCTTACGTTTTTAAACTAAAAAAAAAGAGTTTTCACATCCTTTATGCAAATTTATCTTCACCTTTCACATTTATTTTGTGTCTTTCAGTTGTTTTTTCTATGACCTTAACAGACAAAGGGCATAATACAACTTATTTTAAGTGAAAACACCTTATTACTACACCTGGAACACTATAGTAAGATTGCATTTTAAATCTTAATGTAGTCTATGTAATGTATGTTTTACTTATGGAATTAAATAGTAGTCAGCAGAAGCAGAAAACTAATAAACATAATCTTTAAGTGTGATCTTTCAAAACTTTATCAGATTTTAAAATCAAATTTATGTTTCACAGTTTTATATGAAGTTTCTATGAGTGGTAGAAATAACAGATTTTGAAGAAAGTTCATGACAATCTTATTTTAGCTGAAACAATTCTATTGTTTATTAATAATCTTGTATAATGGAATAACAATACATGACGGCAGTGTACGCCAAAAAGATCATGTTTTAAGTGTTTTAACTAAAAAGGCATTTTAGGACGTTTTCTTGTCCCTTTCTTTCAAATAAACTTATTGTGTCAGTTCCAAATTATTGGACTCTTTCACCCAACTCAGTATTATTCCAAAATGATTTTGTGTTAACTGGTCCTAAACAATTAAAAAGCAAGTGTATGACAGACAGTAGGCAGGCATCTTGGAAAGCAATTACAAAGGGAAATGAACAGTTACCAATTACAATGCTAAAAATCTGCCCTTTTAAAACAAGTGGCAGGCATCCCTAAGTTTATGAAGTAAAGGTATATGGTTGAGTGTGTGTGTGCATGTATATGTGTGCAGGGTGGGGAGAAATGGACAGAAAGGGGAACACAGAAAGATTACTCAATTTTTAGAAGACATATTATGAAAATTTGATGATGAAAAATAATTTGTGTAAGAGAATTAAAGTTATGTATAGCATAAAGGCAAGTGAGTCAGTCTAAACACGTATACTCTGTATGTTTTCTTCTTTCTGTTGAAGGAGTCAATCTCTGCACATGTAGGTCTTTACATAAAGTACTTCTTTTGCTGTGGATACCGTATAATGAATGTCCACTTATTTTGAATTGATATACCACCCAGTTTACCAAAATGATGAAGTAAACTTTCATAGTCTCCTGTGGTTGAAATACTCATGCGTTTTAAAGATAGGAAGCTATGCCCATTTTGATTTTTTGTTAATTTAGTTAAGAGAAAACAAGTAGAAAACCTTCCCCATTTCTTTTCTTTTCTTTTCTTTTTTTTTTTAAACTAAGTCTCAAAGTGTAAATCAATCTAGGTACTTTGGATTTGATTAGGCTAAATTTACACATAGGTGTTTGAGAGATGTTCCAAGACAACCATTATTCAGCATTTTAAGAGAAAGGACATATTTGTAAAAGAAGTGACGTTTAAACTTTGGCAACTTTAAACTGTTTTACTTGTGAAACGTGGCATTACTTTTTAATGAAATTTGACACCTTTGAGAAAAACTGCTTTTCTCAAAACATACATATCATTTAAAGAGTTGAAGATTTTAAAATGAATTCCAATATATAATTTAGAACTTGGACAAAGGTCCTTTTCAAATATGTGTGCAATGAAAACACCAAGTACCAATAATTTAATTTTTTACAGTTTTAATCCAAATAAATTGGTCATTTATCTCATTAGTTTTGAATATTTAATGTGAGATAAAATTCATACAGTTGATGATTTTAGAGGTAACTTTAGATACACATGTGGAGTTCCCTAGGCCCCTCTCGGGGCCCAGTGGAACAATGTCAGCCTTGCGTGCAGGCTACAGGAGTAAAGGTAAACAAGGATGTTGCATTGCTAGGTCTTGATGTCGAGCACTCAATTCAACTTTTTTTTTTTTTTTTTTTTTTTACACTTTAAATATATGAAGTGTATGTCAACTGTATCTCAATAGAAGTTCTTTTTTATTTTTTATTTTTTTATTTTTTGGGGGTACACCAGGTTCAATCATCTGTTTTCATACACATATCCCTGTATTCCCTCCCTTCCTTGACTCCCCCCACCTCGTCAATTCAACTTTAATGATGTTTCTGAACTACATCAGTTTCTCCCGTGAATCCAGAAACTTGGCCGATTTTCCTCAAGGCAGGGTCTAAGTTAAAAAACCCATTCTTTTAAAAGTTTAACTTTTCATATTTTTTTGTTCTTTATGAAATTTGAATTCTTGTGGCTTGTTGTTTATTTATACCTAAAAGACCAGATTGAAGCTGCCATGTATGAATGTATAGAAATTCATAGCCATCAGGATATTTTCTCGCTCTTTACCCCTTTCTTTTACTCCCACACATCCTCTTCTTCCTTTAATCCCTCCCAACACAGATGGTGCAAGAGGGTTTGTCAGTGCACACACACAGTAAATTGAAATTTATTCAATTCTGTGAATTCTCTGAATGTAATTGATATGACTACGTTTGATGCTTATGTTCTGGAATTAGGAGGAAGGATTTAAATAAAAGTTCATTAAGACCAGACCCATCAGTCTTTATATCTTGGAAGACATCTATAGCTTATAAAATAATTAGATTTGAAAATGGGCAACATTTATCTCTTTAAATACTCTAGACCCTGTAAGGTGACACTTTTAAAACATTCTCTCCAGTCATTTCTGGTGAGAGGTTTTCCTTAGCATTAATATTCCTGTCATTTTACTACCAAGTTTTCATTATCTTGTGGCTAGCCAGAGCTCAGCCCATGGATAAGGCAATGTAACATTACTTAAAAAAGAGTGAATTCAGTGAAATAAATATTTTGCACACTACTAAATTTAAATTATTGATTAATTTGGTTGTTTAGTATTATTTAAACAGTACCAAAGTAGATTCTCCTCAAGTATTGCATCATTTATTTTCTGTATTTGCTTAGAGTTTAACAATTTTTTTAATTACTTTAAAAATTACTTTATTACATTGTAATATTATCTTTAACCCTTTTTACTGACGATAGAATGAAGAATTCAGACATTAAAATGTACATTATATATTTTAATTTCATGTATGACATATGAATACATCCTTGCAAAATATTCAGTGATACAGAAATATCTTTGTTATGAGGAATAACTTAAGAAAACTTTTTATTCCTCCTCAAGCTATCCGTATAATTTTTAATGTGTCTTTTACTGATGTCACTTTTCCAGTTTTAATATTTTTTCATTTTTTTTTCTGTTGACTTTTCATCTTTTTCCCTGAAGATCCTTATATTTAACAAGGTATCTTATTTTTTCATTTGCACTTACATATTTCTTTATAATTTTCCATCTGTTAGCAATTGCATTTGAAAACTCAACTCATACAATTTATTGTTTTCAAAATAAACTTTCTTCTGTGACAATAAAATCTATTTAGACTTTTGCTGACATGACATGTGAATTCCATCACAAACCTGTTTTCAATTTTCATTATTTCACTGATCATCAATAGAACAAATGAATTAGGGTAAGTGAAATGGAGACTTGTATCTGGTTCTACCACTAATCTCCTGAGTGACCCATATGAGTCACCTCAGAGCTGTTTAACTGTGATATAGAAATGCCCACTGCCTTTCATTTAATTACTTTGCAAGACAGATTTTAGTCTTGGAGGTTTAGGAGTAGTAATTTTTGTTTATACATGTAGTAGATGATGTAGAAAGTCAAAGTGCAGGTAGACAAAAATGATTAAAACTTCCATGAAATCTCAATTCCAAGAGATATTCACAAGTAAGATTTTGACATTTACTTTAATGATACATTTATATATATATTATGTAGATCCCCAAAAGGTTATCTTTTGATAGTGTTTTCTGACTTATTTGTTTAAAAAATGGTGAATGTTGGAGACACTTATAGTATACTCAGTCTTAGCTATATCTAAAGAAGAATTTAAAGATAAGTCTGTATACTTGAATAAATGCTTTAATATATGGAGCATGTAAAAATGACAGTGTATTTCATAAACTTTGTGGCTCAAAACATTACATTAGAAGGATACACATAATGAACAGCTAGGTTATTTATGTTAAATTATAAATAAAAAATATTGTGATATATTATACATCATGTAGGGCAGTTGAAAAAAATCTTGAGACTCAAATTTCATAGGTATGTATTTGTTCACGTGGGGTAATAGACTCTACATGTAACAATATATGTATTAATTTGCTTTGAGTTCTTAAACTATCTAAAATTTCATCAGTTTTCTTCTGAGTCAAATGATAAATACCATGTGACATAATATTATGTGTTAAAAATGTTAAAAAAATTTAAAGCTATAATTATATTCCAATTTATATATTTTTTCATGTCTTCTTACTGTGTAGGTGACTCTTCTCAAAAGTTTTTTTCTTCATTACCTTGTGGTGGACTTGGGGTAAGTATGAGTTTGTTTACTGATTTTAAAAGAATTTTTTTATTGGAGTACAGTTGACTTACAATGTTGTGTTAGTTTCATGTGTACAGTAAAGTAAATCAGTTATACATATGCATATATCCACTATTTTATTTTTTTTTCACATTTAGGTCATTGCAGAGTATTAAGTAGGTTTCCCTGTATTATAGAGTAGGTCCTTATTAGTTATCTGTTTTATATGTAGTAGTGTGTATATGTCAATCCCAGTCTCCCAATTCATCTCCTCTGCTTTTCCCCCTGATAACTGTAAGTTTGTTTTCTACATCTGTGACTCTATTTCTGTTTTGTAAATAAGTTCATATGTACCATTTTTTTTTTAATTCCACATGCAAGTGATATATGATATTTGTCTTTCTCTGTCTGACTTCACTCAGTATGACAATCTCTGGGTCCATCTGTGTTGTTGCAAATGGCATTATTTTGTTCTTTTTATGGCTGGGTAATATTCTGTTGTAAATATGTACCACATCTTCTTTAGCCACTTGTGTGTTAATGGACATTTAGGTTGCTTCCATGTCTTGGCTATTGTAAATAGTGCTGCTGTGAACATTGAGGTGCATGTATCTTTTTGAATTATGGTTTTCTCCAGATATATGCTCAGGAGTGGGATAGCTGGGTCATATGATAGTTCTATATTTAGTTTTTTAAGGAAGCTTTATACTGTTCTCCATAGTGGTTGTACCAATTGACATTCCCACTAACAGTGTAGGAGGGTTGCCTTTTCTCCACACCCTCTCCAGCATTCATTGTTCGTAGGTTTTTTGATGATGATGACTCTGACTGCTGTGAGGTGATACCTTACTGTAGTTTTGATTTGCATTTCTCTAGTAATTAGTAATGTTGAGTATCTTTTCATGTGCTTTTTGACCATTTGTATGTCTTTGGAGAAATGTCTATTAGGGTCTTCTGCTCATTTTTTGATTAGTTGGTTTTTTTGATATTGAGCTGTTTGGAGATTAATCCCTTGTTGGTTGCTTTGTTTGCAAATATTTTGACCCATTCTGTGGTTTGTCATTTGATTTTGTTTATGGTTTCCTTTGCTGTGCAAAAGCTTTTAAGTTTAATTAGGTCTCATTTGTTTATTTTTTATTTTTTTGTATTTACATTAATCTAGGAGGTGGATCTAAAAAAATCTTGCTGCGATTTATGTGAAAGAGTGTTCTGCCTATGTTTTCCTCTAAGAGTTTTATAGTACCTGATACTACATTTAGGTCTTTAATCCACTTGAGTTTAATTTCTCTCTGGTATTAGGGAGTGTTCTAATTTCATTCTTTTACATGTAGCTGTCCAGTTTTCCCAGCACCACTTATTGAAGAGACTGTCTTTTCTCCATTGTGTATTCTTGCCTCCTTTGTCATAGATTAGGTGACTATAGGTGCTTGGGTTTATCTCTGGACTTTTTATTCTGTTCCATTGATTTATATTTCTGTTTTTGTGCCAGTATCATACTATTTTGTTCTGATGACTGTAGCTTTGTAGTATAGTCTGAAGTCAGGGAGCCTAATTCCTCCAGCTCTGTTTTTTCTTTCTCAAGATTGCTTTGGCTATTTGGGGCCTTTTGTTTTTTCATACAAGTTGTAAAATTTTTTTGTTCTAATTCTGTGAAAAATGCCCCTTGGTAATTTGATAGGAATTGCATTTAATCTGTAGATTTCTTTGGATAGTATAGTCATTTGGACAATATTGATTCTTCCAATCCAAGAACGTGGTATATCTCTCCATCTGTGTCATCTCCAGTTCCTTTCATCAGCATCTTATGGTTTTATGTGTACAGGTCTTTTGCCTCCTTAGGTAGGTTTATTGCTAGGTATTTTGTTCTTTTTGATGCATTGGTAAATGGGATTGTTTCCATTTACTACTTTTACATAACATAAACTTCCAAAAATGCATCCTTTGATTTATCTGGTCAGTTGTGTTTAAGGCTGTTTCTCAGTAAAAGTTATGCTGGACTTCAGGATTGGCTACATAATTTGCAGGGCTTAATCCCAAATGAAAATACAGATCCCCTTATTCAGAAATTATTAAGAATTTCAAGATGGTGAAAATACCAAAGTAATCCAAATGTGGAGCCTTGCTAACTATAGGTTCCTGTGTGAAGCCACTTTGCTAGACTTTTATATTTCTGGAGAAAAGGTAATATGAGAGGGCTTAACATAGTTTTATAGCACAATTCAGTTTTCAGCAGAGTCACACTGAGTATGCATATATATTATATTCCTGGTGAAAATGGCATAAACTTCACAAAGCACTTTGCGTTGTGAGACATTTTGTTTGTGAATCTCCTGAGGCCTTTTTTTATCTTCAATAATTAACAAAGCCTTTTTGACCCAGGATATTTATACCACATTCCAAGGACAAATTTGTTTGAATCCAACAACGTATGAGGAAAATGTCTACATTTTTGTGGATGATTAGAACATACCTTATAACCTGCAATCTATTTAAAGTTAACCCTTTCCAGTAACAAATCATCATACTATACTATAGAACTGAGTGCTAAGTTATGTTAGGACAAAATAATTCTACATCAGGTTTCCAAGGACCAAGGAATTTAAGTCAGTTAAGTTTCTTTGATACTGAAGGAAAAACACAACTAGTCCTATGTATGTTTTAGGCAGTATTTTCTATAACTTAATTTTATACAGGGAAATCATGTATATTTTGAGCTAATTCTATCATTTTAGTGATGCTAGATTTAGCAAGGATAGTGTTTCTATTCCTTCATCTGTGACTCTGTCGTCTAAAAATAAGAATGGCAACTACAGCCAATATCCATTTGGACTTTACAGTTTACAAACATACACCTGAGGTTTATAACAACTTTATAAAATAGTCATTATTAGCACCATTTTGCAGATGAGAACCTGAAGGCTCAGAGAAGTGTGGTTATTTTCATGAAGTTACATGTTAAAGGCTGAAAGGCTGCAAGTATGAGGTTGACGTGCATGTCCATGTGGAGGAGTTCCAAAAAGAGCATTTTAGGTCCTTCCAAAGCTTTCATCTTCAATGGACCAGCTGCAGCCCCTGGAGCCTAGCAGTGCAGCTGTGTGGCTAATGTAGTGTGGTCCCCTTTACCACAACTCATCAGTGAGCTTCGCTTCTTGACTTCTAGCACAGGACAGTCACCATCCCACACTATTCCTTGCTCATTTTTTGCAAACCTCCTGTGAAGCCAGGAGCTTGCAAAGTCATTCTGGAAAGCAGAGAATTAACTGACCTTTAAAATGGGTTTCATCGGCTTTTGCACTTATTTCCTGACATCCCAAGTGGCCATTTTAAGAGAGTGGCTGATTACCTGAAAATGAGGCAAAGAATGAAACAAAGCTAATGACTAATTAGTGGGTATGGTGATGGGGAAGAAATCAAAGCTGTTAAAAGAGTGGTGATCATCAGACTCCCACTCATTTACAAGTACATATAATTCATGACCCAGAGTTGAAATGAGGACAACTCCCTAGGACCCACTTCCCAAGTCTGACCTCTGCTGTGCCTATGACTCACTACTCCTCGAACACAAAGTACCTCTACTCAACTGCTCCAAACCCATGCCAAGGAAATTTCTTATTCTTTAGCAAGAACTGCTCTAGTAAACTCTTAGAAGTGCCCAGGGAATGAATAGTGACTGCTGCTTCTGGCACAATGGGTGTCATAGAGTAACACTGACCTAATCAGTATGGTGGCAACAAAGGTGGTAGCGAAATCTAGCTTGGACAAACAGAAGCAGGAAGAGTAAGACTGGATTAGTTTGACTCCTTCACTGCTGGAAAGGGCTGGAGAGAGGCACCTCTATTTATTAAATTGGCTTATAGGTCTTCTGGTAGTGTTTATGTAGGTCTAGGTAAGTGTGTATGTGTTGTGTATACCTATGCTTGTTGATGCTCTAGGGAACTAGCTTGATTCAATGTTTTTGGTTTTTTTAGGAACCCAGTTGTGTTCTTAGATATTCAGGGATCATCTTGACTCCTAAGATCTTTGGTTTTGATATGTCCTAAGAGAAAGTCTGGGTCTTGTGGATTTGTATCAGTCTAAATTTTTACCTCCAAGGACAGTTTAAGATATACTGAGTATACAAAAGATACTCAGTATGAACTTGGAGTGACCCAGCTTGGCAACATGGGGACATGCCAGCAAGCTTGGAAACCACTGAAATTGCTTTTGTCTTAAGGCACTCTTCTGGTTCATGTTATCTAAGATGAACCCATTGGTTTAAATTCCAAAACACTTAATGCTCCCCAATTGTTGAGATAAACCCCAGTTGCTTAGGATGTATGGCTTCCTACTAGATGGGTTTAATTTATACCTACCGAATGCTGATATATTAATTGGCTTTTGAGGGGTCTGCCTGGGACATTATGAAATTTAAAAATCTCTACCTCTTATTAGATTTTCCTGTAAAATTGCACGTGATAATTTGGCCAAGTAGCTCGATGGGTGAGTGGTATTTAAGGTGCTTTGAAGTGTGTTCTCCAGAATTGCATTTTGGACAACAATCTCAAGGTTTCTGAATTCCTTTGTGTTTGCTTCTCATTTTGTTTCGCTACTATGGCATGACTCATTTCTGATAACTGGGTGATTGCACTACAAGAAAATGCACCAGTTGAAAAGAGCATTTTACCAAACCCCAGGCCTTGGTCATCACATAGTGAAACATAATTAAGGAACTCTGGAAACAAAAGCTAGTGCCGGACCACTTTAGTTCTCACTCCTCAGGGTATATCACTAAAAATAGCGATCATTTTCCTGGCCATCTGACCTGCTGCTGTGTGAAGAAATCTTGAAGTCATTTCTCAGCCTTATTTTTCCCTCTTCACTTGATAGGCCACAAAAAAAACCCACAAAAGCAAGGACGAGCAGGCTTTTATGATAATGTCGTCATCAGCTCCCAGCTTCAAACGCTTCTGCGGCTTTTGAGTTGTCATTTATAACTTGGAACTGAATCGACCCATAATTCCCCTGATACACTTAGAGAAATTGATAACAGACTCTGCACTTCTTTTATGGCTCGGAGGAGGCAACTCCAATCACATCACTATTGGCAGGCAATATTATTTTTTGACATGGTTGTAAAAGTATAAAGGGGCTTATGGCATTTGTTTAGATGAGGAATGGGCTCTCAAGCTGTGCTGGGGTTTACAGGACCAGATTAGTGAGAAGCAAAGGGAATATGATGTTTGCAAACAGGATATGATTTTATATATAAGTTTGGGTTTCATGCTCTGTTCCCTGGGGAAAACCCTGCAGACAGCAGAGAATTCCACTTTTATCCTACAACAGACAAGCTCCTAGTGCCAAAAGGCAGAAAAATAAACGTGGTCAATGGGCAGTGTCAGACCCTTGATTGGAGGAGGAGGAGCTGTGGAAGAGGCAGAACAATTCCCTAGGAGGAATGAGGAATTGCAGAGCATGGGCAGAATCTGGGTCTGCCTAACTGGTCAAAGATGTGCCAGAAATGAGGCTCAGGGAGGTTTAATCAAGGCACCTTCTCCAGCAGCAACTCGGTCAGTCTGTGGACACAAAGCTGGCTTTTTATTACAGACTTTTCCTCTGTCCATATTCCGTTTGATTACACCTAGGTCTGACACCCTGTGAGGCTTATGGATGTCATTTTTTTTGTGATTTGGGGAGGGGGCAATAGGGAGAAGGATTAGGTGATTGCGTGGAGGTAATTTTAGGCTCATTTCAATTGCTCAGAGGTTTTCAGCAGACAATTTAGTTATGTACTAACTATACTCCCTATAGAGGAGGTAGGTTTGGATGAATTGTGTCAAATTTTCTTTCATTCTGTCAAATTAAAAATGTAAGCTCTCCCCTCTGATATATAAAATTTACATATATTATAAATATACATATATATGCATGTATTTTTAGAAGCAAATTCTATTATTTTACTACATTTATAACTTCATATTATTTTCCCATTTATTATACCACATCGGTCCTCCACATTTATCCCCCCAGTGACAATAAAAAGAAAAGTTCCAGTGGCAAGCCTTTTAAAGACAGCTCTGACTTTATTATATTATAATAATCAAGGAATGATTTATTTTATGACCAAATCTATGGACATATAGTTAAATTCAATGTAACAGAAAGGTTAATGCCTTTTTTTCCTGCTGTTTACAGTGGTCTTCTTTGAAACAAAGAATCAGTATTTTGGAAGGCATCATATGTGCGGTCATAAGAGGAGTGAAGGGCAGGAGAAATAAGATAAGGTTTGTTGCCAGTGATTAGACAAGGAGCAGGAATGGAAGGCTAATAAGACAAAACTACTTTTCCTATTGCTCATAGCCTTTTCATTGGGCTGATGTAGATAAACGTTGTGTTCTGGGAGCACATAGGAGGGAGCTTCCAGACCAGAAAAGAAAGAAGAGGGATGTGGGGGTTACTCAAGCAGTTGAAAGCTAAATATTTAAGAACAATTAGGAATGAACGTGTTTGTGTGAGTTTGTGTGTTTGTGTGTGTGTATTGGGGATGGGTTATGAGTGTGGAGTCGGGAGAGGCATCCAGGCATTAACTGTTTAGGCTCTCATAAACACACCATATTTTTGAAAAACACGCTAAGCAGTTGTCGGTTGATTAGTAGGGAATTTTTTTCCTCAGAAAAAACCAAAACCAAAACCTAATGCTTAGGCCAGAATTTGGATATTCCTGAAATTTTGATAAGCGTTCAGGAACATTTTCCTCTTAAGTATATGTATCATGTGTTATTCCCACCCAATTATCCCACGCAGGCGCAATGCCTTTTGTTACATCTGCAGAAAGAGGAGGGAATGGCATCTGTTTCTCACATGCAGTAATCAGGATAATGTTGATTTCCTTCATATTAATGGTCAGCTCAAACCTGGCTCGCAATCAGTTTTTCATTTCCTCCACTGCCGCTATCAAAGATGCATCACAATCCTCTTCCCTCCAGCACAATAAGAGGATCCACCCTGATTTGGAATCTCTCTTTTCCTCATCTCCCTTTCTAATTGTATTTGGATTTTCATTAGTTTTAAACTTGATGCAAACGATACTAGCAGGAACACCCCAGGGCACCTGGAAAAAGTAAAACAGATAAGCGGCCTTAATGAAATTGTTTTGAGAATTTTGTTTCATGCTGTGGATTCCGCAAAAAGATCATGTTGCCCCAGACTTGGAAAATATAGTACAAAATATTATGCAAGCCAAGGAATTCTTTCTAAATAACAAAGGAAGTTTCCAGTATTGCATCGATTATGCCAATTGTGTATACTCAGTGATAGTTGCAGGGAAGCAGACAACACTCCCCACAGAGGCAGACATAGATACATTACTCTGTGTTTGCTGCGAACTGTAAAATTGTATAGACTCTTTAAGTGCCTGATGCCCATTGCAGAGAATAGGAAAATTAGAAGTGAAAACCTTAACTTCCTCCTTATTTCGCTTAGCTGTAGCATCCCATCAGGGATTCAGTTCTTTCGATTTCTTTGACACTATGGCTAAATGCAACAGGATGCATTTTGAAATTTCATTTTCATTTTCTTATTTAAAGTAAAAATGAACGTAACAAAACTGTTAAAATTCTTCTGTTGTCAAAATGAGATGGCTTAGAAATGCTATCATCAAAGCTTTTTACACATGTTTTTTACTCTTGAGACTACAAACCTGTAAAAAATGATATATGCAACTATGTCAACCAAAGTAGTGTCAGTAGCAGGGAAGAATAAAACATATTCATTTCTGGAATTTCTTTTTCTATCATTTTTCTCTGTTGATTTTCTTTACTTGCCTATGATTCTTGATTATAAATATCAGATAAGAAAAATTGCACCTTAGAGTCTGCAGTTGCTGAAGGTAAATGGATTTGATGACCTTCAAGCTTCTACCTAACTCAGGAAATCTATGATTCTATAAAACAAAAATTCAGAAATTAAAACATACTAGAATAAATTTGAATATATATCACAGATTGCCACTTCTGATTGTCAAGAAAACATAAAACCTTAGGTCCAACAAAAATTGAATTGATAAAAAGGGAATGAGACTACCTAGAAAAAAGAAATCTTTGGGACAGCTTCCATGTTGTGCAGCCTGAAATACAGATAAATCCAGGCCTATCTCAGACTTTCATTCTGATGGGAAAAGACTGCACTTATATTTTCCCTTTGTCATATTTCTACCCTGGATAGATCCAGATCCAGATACTCATCCTGTAACTAATATCCAATGCGTAATATTGACATATTATTGGATATGTCTTTGTGAAGTACTTTGACAGAAAGTTTAGTAAAGTGTAACTATTAGGTAAAGTATAACAGAAAGTTTAGTAACTTTCTGTTACTAAAGTATAACTATTAAAATTCTCAAATAATATAGTTTTTCTTTCAAAATCCAAAATTAAAATAGCTTACTGATGCTTGAGCCATAGTAGGCAGTTCATAGCACAGTTCCTAGGACTTAACCCTTCCAAACCCCCAAGAAGAATCCATAGCTCCCAACTCCTAGGCCAGCAGCGTCATTACCACCGTCATGTCTTGTTTTTAAATATAAAATAATAAGTAAAATAGAGGACTTGAAATGCAAAGCAATGACTCACCTTAGCAATGAAGCATATACATTAATTTATTGTTTTTATCAAGGTTAATAAGACTGTTGAAGGACTAATACATTTGAGAATGATATGCATCCAAAATCATTTGGTTTATTTATTCTTTTATCATATAATATGATTTATATGGTCTCTAATTACTGTTTACTGTGGATACGTTATTATCCTTTATAACAATCTGTAAAGACTTCTCAAGGTGATTCTATACCATTTTGAAGTGTGATCATTCAACCCCTGGAGACGTATTACTACCTGTGTAACTGAGGCTTTATATTCTATAGAAAAGGAAACTGAGGCTCAGAGAGGGGAGCAACATGTTCAAGTCACACGATTAGTAGGTGGTGAAGTATAATAGCAATCTCCTGATTCCCAAATTCTTAACCACGGTTGTGTGCACACACAGCTCACCATAATTTCAGCCTCACATGATTGTCAGCACTCCTTTCCCAAATGAGAATAATCTTAACTGTAAGAAAGGCAAAATTGTTTCTTTTGCCAAGAACATTTTCTTTTTTATTGAAATTCCTATAAAGTATTAAATCCATGAACTCAGACATTATTAATTTGGGTTAAAACATTATGTAGCTGTGTACAGCATTTCAACCCTAACTGGAACACTGAAGAATCTCTGCACTTGGAGGAAACCACTGTGGAGTGGGTTAGAGAGACTCTCACTTCACACACCGACTGAGTCAGAGTTAATTTTATTAAGTTGCTTTTGATAGGAACGGGATTCTACCATGCATTGTTTAGGGAGTAAAAAGATCAGCTTATTATGAAATACCCTTTACACAGTATGCACTGTGTAAAGAAGCAGTATTAAAGAAGCAGTAGGAAAATACTGAAATGATATTACTTGGCTCTAGCTCTAACTCAGTCTTGGTAGGACTGACTGGCAGGTCACTGAAATTGTGAATAGCAACAATGGGAACTCTAACATTCCTTCCCTGACCACATAACCCACAGGAATCCATATATTATTTGTCAAATCCTTTAGTCTACCAGTATCTTAAGTAAAGATCCTGAGTCTCAAGATGTAGCACTTTGCCACAACAAACATGTTACTCCACTTGTTATTGGCACGCAAATAGCAAAGGGATATTTTTCTGAAGATGAAGAGTGACTAAAAATTGCACATGTAAGGTCAGTAGAGCTGCCAGAAAGCAGTCGATCACACTGGGAGGGGATTTGTAGTAGAGCAGTAATGTACATGGCCTTCCCCTTGTCTCCTCCAGCTGCTGCACTAATAGTTCACGCCTTCTTTCCATATGGAATATTGGTCACAGTGTTCATTCATCATATCCATGGTTTTCCGTGGAATCCAAAGGTCCTCCTTGTAGCTGCTGTGTTTCTTTTTCATCTCACCATGACTAAAGAAGCTAAGGTGTCGGCATTCTAAACTACAAGTGATCCCAAGGGAATGGGCCGTCATTCATGTGTTCCTCCCAGTGTTGAACAAAAGAGAGAAAGCATGTGGGTTCACCCACCCATTGTCATCATAAATCCATCCCAGCTCCATTTCAAAGGTCTCGGGGTTTCAGCAGAACATCCAACATGAAATAAATATATACATTCGAAGAGCTGGCATGTTGTATCACATGGGAGAAGGGAGAACATCCACTGTTACAGGCTGCAGAGCCAAATGAAGAGTCCAATAAAGAATGCCATAGCTCCTCTGCCCAGAATTATGTCTCTCATCATTATACCCCAGGAGGAAGCAGTGATGGTCACCCAGAGTTATAGTGGGCTCTCAAGAGGTACTGAAGTGTTGCTGCGTAGAGGACTGCAGAACTGCCCCGAGAGGTTTTATGATTGTAGGCGATGTGTCCTTCTGCCCAGCCCTACAGTCAGAGAAACCAGCAATGCAGAGTTTCTGTTAATAATTATTTCATTCATGTGAGTCTGCGTTTCCGTCTTACAATGGCAATAATGAAGTGTCTCTCATTGCATTATTGTGAAGATCAAATGTAATGATGTAGGTTATCAATGACAGCTGTGTGTAGAGAGTGACCACTTCCCCACTTCGACGGGTGGCCCTAATTAGTTCTGGTTTTGCAGAGAATAAATAGGCTGCTGCCTCAAGGCTATGATTTAAAAGCATCTTCAAAGCTCTGAAACCCTGAGGTCTCATAGGATGCACCTACCCGACTGATGTTCTACCATTAGAATCCTGGCACTGTAGGGGGACTAGTAAGGGAGGGGGAGGCCATCGTTTTTAGAAACCCCTGTGTTGAAGCACATGGGCAAAGAAACTTGATTTTAGGAATTGGAATATTTGGATTCAAATCTCCACACTGTCACAACTTGAGAAGCGTTTCTCTGACTCTGAAGTGTAGAATCTAATTCAGCAGTACTGGGTGGAGCCTGAGGTTCTGCATTTTTCACAAACACCTATGTGATGTCAATGGTGCTGATCCATGGACCACAGTTTGAGTGACATGATCCTATATGACCGTGAATGGACAAATCATTTCATTTTTCTGTGCCTCATTTTCTTTACTTCTTTTACGTAGAGGTGATTAATGAAATGTACTTTATCTTTCTTCTTGGGGACAAGTGTGACATACTTGGGGATCTGGTTGAATAAGACTTAGAGGAGCAGTCTGTCTCCTTTGGGCAAACAGTTACAGGGCGAGAAAGTTTCTATGAGGGGCAGGGGTGAACCATGCCAGCAGAGGTCCAGGGCGCTAGAGGAACTCCAGATGTTGCGGGATGCCAAGCCAGGGAATGGAGGCACCTGATTCTGGCAAATGAAAGCTTCAGTTCTGGGTGTGACACTCACCGAGGAAAAGAGAATGATTCTTCAGTCAAGTGTGTATGTATTATAGGACTTCAATGGAAGACAGATTTTTATATCACATTTTCCCTTTATTTGCCACAGTAAAACACCATCAAGAAATGTATCACTGTGGCATGACTTTGTTCTCATTAATTTATTCCCTTTACAGAGATTTATAAAGCATCTATTGTGTGTCAGACCCTGAAGATATAGACACCCGTAGCGCTGCACTCCAGGCACTTAACACTAGCTTTCACGGTATATCATTAAGGAGAGATCTACAGAATAAATATTTCTTTCTTTCTTTTTTTTTGTTTTTTGGTCTTCAGGTCTTTATTGGAGTATAATTGCTTTACAATGTTGTGTTAGTTTCTGCTTTGCAACAAAGTGAATCAGCTGTGTGTATACATATATCCCCACGTCCCCTCTCTCTTGAGCCTCCCTCCCACCCTCCCTATCCCACCCCTCTAGGTCATCACCAGTTATCGAGCTGATCTCCCTGTGCTTTGAAGCACCTTCCCACTAGCTATCCATTTTACATTTGGTGGTGTATATATGTCAAAGCTACTCTTTATTCCTGACCTGTCACTAAGTTCAACAGTACCGGAACAAACATCTGGGTGGCTCAAACAATGGAAATTTATTTTATCACAGTTCTGGAGATTAGAAGTCTAAGATCAAGGTGCTGGAAGGATTGGTTTTTCCTGAGGCCTCTCCTTGGCTTGCAGATGGCTGCCTTCTCTCTATGTCCTCACATGGCCTTTTCTTCGTGTGTGCACATCCCTAGTGTCTCTCCCGCTTCTTATAAGGACACCAGTACTGTTGGATTAGGAACCCACCCTTGTGACCTCATTTAACCTCAATTACCTCTGTAAAGGGCCTGTCTACAAATACAGTCACATTGAGCTTCAACATTTGAATGGGGGCGGGGGGTGGAGACACAATTCAATGCATAACAATATCCATGTCTAGGGTTGACTTTGACTGAAATCCCAGCTCTGTGTCTTATCACCTGTGTAACTTTATTCAAGTTACTTAACCTCCTAAACTTAGTTTCCTCCTTTGTAAAAGTGACTATAATACATTTTTTAAGCTATCTCATGGGGAATAAATTCATTTATGTTTGTAAAATGTTTAACACAGTGTCCAACACTAGATACCCCTACTGCCCCATATGTCTTTCTTTAGATGCTGACCAAAGATGCTTATTTTTTTGCTTTCTCTGGGTAATAAATTTGATTTTACTACCTCTTGCACTGAATCTACTAATAAATTAGTTTTTTGTCTCTCTGAATCTTTCCTATTCCCACCCCCAATATCAATATTCCCAGAAAGAAAACATCTCTTGGAATCGTCAACTCTAGCTGTAAGAGTGGAGGCTTGATAATAGAAAAATATTGAACTTTTCAAATATCTCTTAAGTGGATAAAGGTAATTATTCTATTCTCAAAATGGACAAATAAGAAATTTGACTTGCAGATGCCATTATAGGTAGAGTTTAAAACTGATTAAGCTATGTAGATACATTAAAGCTAAAATGTCTTAGAAATTAAATCATGCTAAAACAATTTCACTGATTTTAAAATATTTGATAATTTCTAACTTACCAAGATGCTGTATGCAGAAATATCTGGTCCACAATAGATGATTCATTCAAAAGATACACTTTACCTGATGCAATGCAAAAGTTGAAAAGATACTGAATTTCTTTTACAGGTAAACTTTTATACAGCATGCTTAAAATGGTACAGAATGAGTACAGTGATGAAAAATCTCAGTTTCTTTGTTGAGTCTGGTGTCTGTCAGGAGGTTTCTAGGGGCATCTGATCATTATTTAAGTTTAAATTCAATTATTCAGAAATACCCTGTGGCCCTAGCAGCAGCAGAGCATAGCAGCAAGAGCTTACACAACTGCTTAGTAGTGGTCAAGGAGTTTTGATTCCCAGCTTTCAAGGGGAAATATTCAAGGCATCCAAGGAGGAATTGTGTACCACATTAACCATGCACAGTGCACATGAAACCTGTTTTGTTGATGGGTGCAACAGTGTTACGTTTAACTTTGGGAATATTTCAGAAAGGAATCAACAGCCACATTTAAGTTATATAAAGGAGACTGTGCCTAAATTCCTTTTCTTCTAAGTCATTCTCTTTCCCTTTTAAATACTTTCACATCCACTTTCAGTACAGGTAGCTTAATTTCTATCATGTGTGGCTTTTCAGAGCCTGAGCTTTGTTTCGGGTGCCAGTGATTGAGCTATGCTGGATGTGCTTGGAAAAGGCCCACATTCATTCAGGAAACTCTGGTTGAACTAGATCCATATGTAGCTAAAAAAATAAAAAAGTGTAGCTTTCTGATTGGAGGTAGTTTCTGTCTTCCAGCATTATCACATATGATTTTTGTTTTTGATGTACTGCAGAATAGAAAGTAATTTTGGAACAAAACTCTGGATTTTTTTTTTCTTAGCATTTACTCAGAGCTTACTATACTATACTTTCACCATTGTGTTGTACTGTGGTAAGCACTTTACATGCATGTGACTAATTTAATGCTAATAAAGGTGGAAGGTGGTATTATCTCCATTTTTATTATAGCTTGGAATGGTTAGTGAACTGGTCCAGGTTTGAAAGCTTTTAAGTGGAAATGGTAGTTTTCAAGGTCTCTAAGTCTAAAGTCAACAAAAATAAATAAGGTATTATTGTGCTAAATATTGATGGTGCCCTAAGCCAAAGCTACCACTCAAAAGAGTGGGATAAGGTAGAGGAGACTTTGTCCAAAGATTGGTTCCTTAGAATATCTGTTAGAAACCTTATTAGAAATTCTGACAATTTCTTCAAATCCTGGGGTTATGGAAACCTCTAGGTACATACTATTGGTGCAATGCTTAGATAATTATCGATAGTCATTCTCTCTTGGGACAACTTATCTTGATAGGGTTAATTTATTAATAAAACTTCTAACACATTTCTAATTTTACCTCTAGCTTCAGCTTTTCTTTCTTCCTCTCTTACTCAAATAGAATTCTGTACAATTTGGCAGGAAAGTCCTTTCTCTATGAAATCAGTGTTTCTCAAATTATATGGTGAAGAAAGATTTTTGTTTGCTTATACTTTATTTCCTATCTGTCATAGAGTAATGCTTTTGTAAAATGCATTAGAAAAAATTATTAAAATTAAGATACAAAAATATGCAAAATAAAAAATTCAATTATTTTTTATTAGATTCAACAGATATAAAATTATTCTAAATGGATTGCTACAAAAGTTTCTAGCTGCTTGCTTGTGTTTTATCTTGTGGACTGGGAACACTCTGTGGACAACAGTGGTTCCAAGGCCATACTTCGAGTAGCAGTATTCTAGACCAGTGGTTCTTGATATGGTTGCATTTAAATCTACCATCTTGTTAGTTGTTTTATATTTGTCCCATCTTGGTTTTTGTTTTCTGTTTTGGGGGTTTTTTTTGTCTTGGTTTGTTTTTTCCTTTTTCTCTCTTTTCCTACCTTCCTTTGGATTGAATATTTTTTGTTTCATTTTATTTCCACTATTGGCTTATTCGTTGTACCTCTTTAATTTTTAGTAGCATTTACGCTTGTTAGTTGTACCTCTTTATTATTTAGTAGCATTTATCACAGTCTACTTTCAAGTAATATCACACTACTTCAGGAATTATGTGAAAATCTTACAGCAGTTTATTTGCAACCATCTTCTCCTACTCAATGTGCCTTTGTTGTCATATATTTGACTGTTAGACACATGCCATAAACTCCACAAGTTATTATTTTTGCTTGAGATAGTCAATTATCTTTTTCAAGGGAAAGAAAATAAGAAAAATGCCTTATATGTGCCATTGTTATTATAACTTTCAGCACTGTTTATTTCTTTGTGATAATGTGTTATTCTAATTTTCCATCTGCTATTATACTATTTTCCTGAATGATTTCCTTTACCATTTTTTGTCACTGAGGTCTGATGGCAGTATAGTACCTCAGCTGTTATTTTTATGAAAAAGCTTTATTTTATCTTTTAAAGATATTTTAAAAAGATACTTTTGCTAGTATAGAATTCTGGGTTGACATTTTTTTGCTTGAAATTTTTGATGTCACTCCATTGTTTCTATCCTAAATAGTTTCTGCTAAGAAACTTGTTGTAATTCCTATCTTTGTTCAATTTTATATAACGTGTATTTTCTCTGGCTGCCTTTAAGACTTTTTTGTTGAGTTTTTAACAGTTTGATTGTGATGTGTCTAGGTATGGTTTTTTGGTTTGTTTGTGTAATTGAGTTTCTGGTTTTTTGTTTTTTTTTTTCTAGTTATGTTTGAATTTTTTGAATCTGGGGTTTCATTATTGTTGAGAAATCTCAGTCATTATGTCTTCAATATTTCTTCTGTCTCATTTTCTCTCTCTTTGCTCCTTCCAAGAATCCAATTATACCTGTGTTAAACAATTGAGGTTACTTGATTGTCTTGTGACCTCAGCTCCCAAGTACCTACCAAATTAATATTTATCAGCATTTTTCTTTTTATTGACATTTGGTTGGGTGCATCATTTTTGGCAGCTTTCTTTACTCTAAACAGTAGATTAGGTTTGTACCATTTGTTCTTAACTTATGTTCACAAACTGCTGAAGGGCCGTGAGTTATTTATTACAAGAAGCCTGTGAATTCATATACACACCCAACATTGTCTACAGACTGAATAAGTGTTATGTGTGAAAAACATGGGGCTACGTTTTCAAATGCAGGTAGGCATTGCTGCAATTAATATGCCTCAAATTAATTTAAAATCATTGCTGAATTATATATCACTTTCACCACGAAAGATTGCCCAAATAACAAAATTTAATAGTGCAGTAAAACTCTCTGTAGTGCCGTGAATATTTTGAACATTTACTTCAAGTGTTAACCTGAGCATCCTTACTCTAGTCTTTTTCTCAGGCAGAGGCGAGAGTCCTTTATAAACGCACCTGGTGTAGTTACACTCTCCAAGTGCCCCACCCTAAGAAATCCCCTTGAGTTAGGCCATGATCTTTGCACACAAGAAATAACCCAGCTAGTTCCTTGGAGAAATATTTTTGCCTTTTCTGAATTAGAAATTTCAAACTGTGTAAACATAAGTTACTCTGGACAGCAGGAGTCATGCACTGGCAGCCCAGTAACCAAATTCAGCACACAAATAGGTTTCTTTTAGCCTGGCTGTGAATTTTTTTAAATGAATTCTTGTCAATATTTAAGATTGAAAAATTGTACCTAACCCTCCCACCCTTTCCCCATTTACTTTATATTATATTATATCTACATTACCAGTCTGGCCCCAGGAGTTATTAGAACGTATGGCTGCTGCTTTAGTCCTACTCTGCGTCACTGCTACATGCAAGTTTCTCCAGGCTCATTTTTGGTACTTTGTCCCTGTTCATGGACTCTACTTGTCTATATTAGTCATCAATCCCTTTAACACCAAGAAAATTCTTTATACCCTAGTTAACGTTTAAATTATACATGCTGCAGATCTGAGGAAGTATTTTAGGGAAAAAATGCTGCTGTTATTGCTATTTTTAAAATCATAAATTACATGACAGTGTATGTTATCCAATGACATATCTATCTGTGGATGATTCATTTACTTGGAACTCTGATTATTTGGTGCACCATGTGTCACTTTTATTCTCATGTCCATTTTTATATCCCGATTCTCAGAGCAAACAATAAAAGAAAAAAAAAAAGGAAAAAACTGAAGGCCATTAGGTGCTTACCTGAAAGTTTTGCATAAGGTTTGCAGAAGCACAGAGACTTCTGAATAAAACAGGGTACTTGAGAAACATCTTCATTTCTTGCAAAATCTTGACCATGAATTTTTGGTCATTTTAAATCGTGTTTCTAATTAATAGTGAAGTAAAGAAACTGTGAAAACAGTGGTTTTTGAAATGTTATACCCAGTTCTCAGATGCTCAGAATCTGTTCCAAAGGAAGTGAACATTTGGAAGGGGGGATATACTTGGAAACAGCACTTCCATGTATATACTCAACAAAAGGAATCATGGTCTCTCAAGGCCTCAGGCTACCAGTGTACCCCCAGCCTGCCTGAAGTGCAGAGGCAAGCCCAGTATCCCCATGAACAGCCACTCCTCACGGATCTGGCTTTTAACAGGTAGAAACTGTCTGTTTCTTTCTTTTTTTAATTTTTGGTATAGATGCCAATAATCATATAATGTCCCTTGATCTTTATTTTGCCACTGGTATTGTACAATTATTTATTTTTTTGAAATCATTAAAAGAAATTGCAGTCCCTTTCTCTGATATATTAAGGAAAGATAAGTTGAAATTGGAGCAAAAGAATGGGAAGAACTGTGAAAAGTTTTTACTGGCTCTGTCATTAACATTTGTGAAACATAAGAAACTGAAAAGAGCAGAACAATCCTTAAAAATAAGTTTATATTAGTGTTGATTCTATTTGGTGGACAAAATTATTTGGACAAATTCAGGGAAAGGATAACACTGATAAAAATTATTCTTGGCTGTATTCCAAATAAAAAAGCAAAAGACTTAGCACAACTTTAAAAAGTAACAGTGAGGGAAGAATCAAGATGGTGGAGTAGGAGGACAGGCACTCACTCCCTCTTGCAAGTGCACCGGAATTACAACTAACTGCTGAACAACCATCAACAGAAAGACACTGGAACTCACTAAAAAAAGCCACCCCACATCCAGAGACAAAGGAGAAGCTGCAATGAGACCGTAGGAGGGGTGCAATCGCGTTAAAATCAAATCCCATAAATGCTGGGTGGGTGACTCACAAGCTGGAGAACAGTTATACTGCAGAAGTCCTGAGGGTTCTGAACCCCATGTCAGGCTTCCTAACCTGGGGGTCCAGCAACAGGAGGAGGAATCCCCAGAGAATCAGACTTTGAAAGCCAGCGGAATTTGATTGCAGGACCTCCACAGGACTGGGGGAAATGGAGACTCCACTCTTGGAGGGCACACAAAAAAGTCTGCTCACCAGGACCCAGGGGAAAGGAGCAGTGACCCCATAGGAGACTAAACCAGACCTACCTGCTGGTGTTGGAGGGCTGCCTACAGAGGTGGGGGGCAGCTGTGGCTCACCGAGGAGACAGGCACTGGCAGCAAGGTTTCTGAGAAGTGCTCATTGGCATGAGCCCTCCCAGAGTCCACCATTAGCTCCACCAAAGAGCCTGTAAGCTCCAGTGCTAGGTCGCCTCAGGCCAAACAACCACCAGGGTGGGAACACAGCCCCACCCATTGGCAGACAAGCAGATTAAAGTGTCACTGAGCTCCACCCACCAAATTGGATTAAAGTTTTACTGAGCTCCGCCCAACCAGCCCAACCCACCATCAGTCCCTCCCATCAGGAAGCACCCACGAGCCTCCTAGACAGCTTCCTCCACAAGAGGGCAGACAGCAGAATCAAGTAGTATCAGCAGTATTTCATCTTGTGGAACTGAAAATCACAGTCACAGAAAGACAGAGAAAATGAAAAGGCAAAAGACTCTGTACCAGATGAAGGGACAAGATAAAACACCAGAAAAACAACTAAATGAAGAGGAGATAGGCACTCTTCCGGAAAAAGAATTCAGAATAATGATGGTGAAGATGACCCAGGACTTTGAAAAAAGATTGGATACAAAGATCAAAAAGTTGCAAGAAAAGTATACCAAAGACCTAGAAGAATTAAAGAACAAACAAACAGAGATATGCAACACAATAACTGAAATGAAAAGTACACTAGAAGGAACCAATAGCAGATTAACGGAGGCAGAAAGACGAATAAGTGAGCTGGAAGACAGAATGGTGATAATCACTGATGCAGAAAAGAATAAAGAAAAAAGAATGAAAAGAACTGAAGACAGCTTAAGAGACCTCTGGGACAGTGTTAAACGCACCAACATTCGCATTATAGGGGTCCCAGAAGGAGAAGAGAGAGAGAAAGGACCCAAGAAAATATTGGAAGAGATTATAGTTGAAAACGTCTATAACATGGGAAAGGAAATAGCTATCCAAGTCCAGGAAGCTCAGAGAGTCCCAGGCAGGATAAACCCAAGGAGAAACACGCCAAGACATATAGTAGTCAAATTGACAAAAATTAAAGAGAGAGAAAAGTTATTAAAATCAACAAGGAAAAAATGACAAATAACATACAAGGGAACTCCCATCAGGTTAACAGCTGATTTCTCAGCAGAAACTCTGAAAGCCAGAAGGGAGTGGCATGATATATTGAAAGTGATGACAGGGCAGAACCTGCAACCAAGAATACTCTACCCAGCAAGGATCTCATTCAGATTCGAGGGAGACATCAAAAGCTTTCCAGACAAGCAACAGCTAAGAGAATTCAGCACCACCAAACCAGCCCTACAACAAATGCTAAAGGAACTTCTCTAAGTGGCAAACATAAGAGAAGAAAAGGAACTACAGAAACAAAAACAAAAGAATTAAGAAGATGGTAATAGGAACATACATATCAATAATGACCTTGAATGTAAATGGACTAAATGCACCAACCAGAAGACACAGACTGGCTGAATGGATACAAAAACAAGAGCCATATATATGCTGTCTACAAGAGACCCACTTCAGACCTAGGCACACATACAGACTGAAAGTGAGGGAATGGAAAAAGATATTCCATGCAAATGAAAATCAAAAGAAAGCTGGAGTAGCAATACTCATATCAGATAAAATAGACCTTACAATAAAAAATGTTACAAGAGACAAGAAAGGACACTACATAAAGATCAAGGGATCAATCCAAGAAGAAGCGATAACAATTATAAATATATATGCACTCAATATAGGAGCACCTCAATACAGAAGGCAAATGCTAAAAACTATGAAAGAGGAAATCGACAGTAACACAATCATAGTGGGGGACTTTAACACCACCCCACTTACACCAATGGACAGATCATCAGACAGAAAATTAATAAGGAAACACAAGCTTTAAATGACACAATAAATCAGTTTGATTTAATAGATATCTATAGGACATTACATCCAAAAACAGCAGATTACACGTTCTTCTCAAGTGCACATGGAACATTCTCCAGGATAGATCACATCTTGGGTCATAAATCAAGCCTTGGTAAATTCAAGAAAATTGAAATCGTATCAAGCATCTTTTCTGACCACAACGCTATGATTAGAAATCAATGACAGGAAAAATAATTGTAAAAAACACAAACACATGGAGGCTAAACAATACGCTACTAAATAACCAAGAGATCACTGAAGAAATCAAAGAGGAAATCAAAAAATACCTAGAGACAAATGACAATGAAAACACAACGATCCAAAATCTACGGGATGCAGCAAAGGCAGTTCTAAGAGGAAAGTTTCTAGCAATACAATCCTACCTCAAGAAACAAGAAAAATCCCAAATAAACAATCTAACCTTACACCTAAAGAAACTAGAGAAAGAAGAGCAAACAAAACCCAAAGTTAGTAGACAGAAATCATAAAGATTACAGCAGAAATAAATGAAATAGAGACAAAGAAAACAATCACAAAAATCAATAAAACTAAAACCTGGTTCTTTGAGAAGATAAATAAAATTAATAAACCTCTAGCAAGACTCATCAAGAAAGAGATGGAGAGGACTCAAATCAATAAAATTAGAAATGAAACAGGAGAAGTTACAATGGACACTGCAGAATTAAAAAGCACCATAAGAGATTACCAGAAGCAACTATATGCCAATAAAATGGACAACCTGGATGAAATGGACAGATTCTTAGAAAGGTATAACCTTCCAAGGCTGAATCAGGAAGACAGAAAATATGAACAGACCAATCACAAGTAATGAAATTGAAACTGTGATTAAAAAACTCCCAACAAACAAAAGTCCAGGACCAGATGGATTCACAGGTGAATCTTATCAAACATTTAGAGAAGAGCTAACACCCATCCTTCTCAAACTCTTCCAAAAATTGCAGAGGAAGGATAACTCCCAAACTCATTTTATGAAGCCACCATCACCCTGATACTAAAACCAGGCAAAGATACTACAAAAAAAGAAAACTACAGACCAATATCACTGATGAATTTAGATGCAAAAATCCTCAACAAAATACTAGCTAACAGAACCCAACAACACATTCAAAGGATCATACCCCATGATCAAGTGGGGTTTATCCCTGGAATGCAAGGATTCTTCAATATATGCAAATCAATCAGTGTGATACACCACATTAACAAACTGAAGGATAAAAACCACATGATCATCTCAATAGATGCAGAAAAAGCTTTTGACAAAATTCAACACCCATTTATGATAAAAACTGTATAGAAGGTGGGCATAGAGGGAACCTACCTCAACATAATAAAGGCCATATATGACAAACCCACAGCAAACATCATTCTCAATGTTGAAAAACTGAAAGCATTCTCTCTAAGATCAGAAACAAGACAAGGATGTCCACTCTCACCACTACTATTCAACATAGTTTTGGAAGTCCTTGCCACAGCAATCAGAGAAGAAAAAGAAATCAAAGGAATCCAAATTGGAAAAGAAGTCAAACTGTCACTATTCACAGATGACATGATACTATACATAGAAAATCCTAAAAATGCCACCAGAAGACTACTTGAGCTAATCAATGAATTCTGTAAAGTTGCAGGATACAAAATTAACATACAGAAATCTCTTGCATTTCTATACACCAACAATGAAAGATCAGAAAGAGAAATTAAGGAAATAATCCCATTCACCATTGCAACAAAAAGAATAAAATACTTGGAATAAACCTAACCAAGGAGGTAAAAGACCTGTACTCAGAAAACTATAAGACACTAATGAAAGAAATCAAAGACGACACAAACAGATGGAGGGACATACCATGTTCTTGGATTGGAAGAATCAACATTGTCAAAATGACTATATTACCGAAAGCAATTTACAGATTCAATGCAATCCCTATCAAATTACCAATGGCATTTTTCACAGAACTAGAACACGAAATTTTACAATTTGCATGGAAATGCAAAAGACCCTGAATAGCGAAAGCAATCTTGAGAAGGAAAGACGGAGTTGGTGGAATCAGGCTTCCTGACTTCAGGCTATACTACAGGGCTACAGTGATCAAGACAGTATGGTACTGGCATAAAAACAGAAATATAGATCAATGGAACAGGATAGAAAGCCCAGAGATAAACTATGGTCAACTAATCTATGACAAAGGAGGCAAGCATATACAATGGAGAAAAGGCAGCCTCTTCAATAAGTGGTGCTGGGAAAACTGGACAGCTACATGTAAAAGAATGAAATTAGAACACTTCCTAACACCATACACAAAAATAAACTCAAAATGGATAAAAGACCTAAATGTAAGGCCAGACACTATAAAACTCCTGGAGGAAAACATAGGAAGAACACTCTTCGACGTAAATAACAGCAAGATCTGTTTTGATCTACCCCCTAGAATAATGGAAATAAAAACAAAAATAAATAAGTGGGACCTAATGAAACTTCAAAGCTTCTGCACAGCAGAGGAAGCTATAAGCAAGACGAAAAGACAACCCTCAGAATGGGAAAAAATATTTGCAAATGAATCAACAGACAAAGGATTAATCTCCAAAATATATAAACAGTTTAGACAGCTCAATTTCAAAAAAACAAATAACCCAATCAAAAAATGGGCAGAAGACCTAAATAGGCATTTCTCCAAAGAAGATATACGGATAGCCAAGAGGCACATGAAAACCAGCTCAACATCACTAATTATTGGAGAAATGCAAATCAAAACTACAATGAGGTATCACCTCACAGAGGTTAGAATGGGCATCATCAGAAAATCAACAAACAGGAAATGCTGGAGAGGGTGTGGAGAAAAGGGAATGCTCTTGCATTGCTGGTGGGAATGTAAATTGATACAGCCACTATGGAAAACAGTATGGAGGTTCCTTGTAAAACTGAAAATAGAACTACCATATGACCCAGCAATCCCACTACTGGTTATATACCCAGAGAACACCATAATTCAAAAAGACACATGCACTCCAATGTTCATTGCAGTGCTATTTACAATAGCCAGGACATGGAAGCAACCTAAATGTCCATCAACAGATAAATGGATAAAGAAGATGTGGTACATATATATAATGGAATATTACTCAATTGTAAAAAGCAATGAAACTGGGACATTTGTAGAGACATGGATGGACCTAGAGACTGTCATACAGAGTGAAGTGAGTCAGAAAGAGAAAAACAAATATCATATATTAACACATATATGTGGATTATAGAAAAATGGTACAAATCAACCTGTTTGCAAGGCAGAAATAGAGACACAAATGCAGAGAACAAACATAGGGACACCAAGTGGGGAAAGCGGGGAGGGTTGCTGGGGAATGAATTGGGAGATTCGGATACCAAATTGTACACTCTAAATATATGCAGTTAATTGTAAAAAATAAAAAAATAAAAATAAAAATACTCCAAGCTAAAAAAAAAAAAACAAGTAACAGTGAAAATATAAAGTGTTTACCTCCCCGTTCCCTCTCTCACCTCTCCTTCTCCATTGTCTCTGGGCTTTGTCTCTGCTCTCTCATTTTGCTTGTCCTTCGTTCTTTTTTTCTTTCTCTATTTTCCTTTTATTCTTGCCATATTCCATAAAGGATTTGAAGCAGCTTTTAAAACAAAGAAACATGAACTCTGTGTGTGTGTGTGTGTGTTTTAAAGTAGGTGTGGTAATCATTCAAAGATGAAAATACCATGAACCAGGGATGACAGTAGCATATAAAGTGTGTGCTATGGTATTTACTGCTTTTACTAGAGAAGGAGTACAGATTTGGCTTTGAGATTTCTAGAAGCCAATGTGAAGAAAACCGCACTGTTGTTTATACAGTTCTCAATGTTTCTAGGGCAGGATTTCTCAGCCTTGGCATTATTGGTATTTTGGCCAGATAATTCTTTGTTGTACTGGCCTGTTGCACTATAAGATATTTAGCAGAATTCATGATTTCTACCCAAGAGACAACAGAAGCACACCTGCCCCCTCAGTCTTGACAACCAAAAATATCTCCAGAACCAGCAAATGGCCCATTGTGGGGGTGGGGGTGGGGGAGGAACCACCCACATTGGGAACCCCTGCTTTAGAAATGGCAAGCAAATTACAACACTCAGGAAAAGCCCAGCTGTTGCAGATACAACTTGGGGTATTTGAATTTCTTGAATATTTTAGCAACTTTACATGAAAGAAATTCAGTACCTTTAAAGATAAAACATTCATGTAGGCCTTAAGCTGATTTATTTCATTAGGAAAATCTTTGATTCTACAAACATGATATCTGCTTTTTAAAACTTATTTTCTGTTTGCTTTTTAGATTTTGATTTGACTGGTGTAAAAATCAATATGACTTAAGAGCTTAAACTCTTTTTCTGGCTTCTCATTCCAGCTCCACTAATTACTAGCTGAATAAGCTCTCTGAATTTCATATACAAAGCTGCTTAATAATAGCATCTATGTCAATGGTTATTGTAAGGGTTATATGAGTTAATATAGGCAAAGAGCTTTGGATGGCTGGATCGTAATAAGTACTCTATGAGATGACAACTCTTATTGTTGTCATTATTATTTATAACTAATAAAGACCAGAACTTTATAGAGTAAGAGAATAAATAATAATAATAAAACTGAAAACCTGAAATGTCCGTATTTGTTTCCTGTTACTTTCTCTGTACATTTCCTAAATTGCATTCTGCTTTGATTTCAAGCGAATGAGATCCCATTTATACCATTCATGTTCTATAAGTCGTTTGAGTCAGCAGTCCTTATTAGGCCTCATTCGTTTTTGTTTTTTTGTTTTTTTTTACTTTTTTTCATCTTTATTAGAGTATAATTGCTTTACAGTATTGTGTTAGTTTCTGCTGTACGACAAAGTTAATCAGCTATATGTATACATATATCCCCATATCCTCTCCCTCTTGAGCCTTCCTCTCATCCTCCCTATCCCACCCCTTTAGGTCTTCAGAAAGCATCGAGCTGATCTCCCTGTGCTCTGCAGCAGCTTCCCACTAGCTATCTATTTTACATTTGGGTAGTGTATGTATTCAGTGCTACTCTCTCACATCCCAGCTTTCCCTTCCCTGCCATGACCTCAAGTCCATTCTCTACGTCTGTGTCTCTATTCCTGCCCTGCGACTAGGTTCATCAGTACCATTTTTCTAGATTCCATATATATGTGTTAGCGTATGGTATTTGTTTTTCTGATTTACTTCACTCTGTATGACAGTCTCTAGGTCTATCCACCTCATTACATATAGTTCAATTTCGTTCCTTTTTGTGGCTGAGTAATATTTCATTGTATATATGCGCCACATCTTCTTTATCCATTCATTTGTATATGGACATTTAGGTTGCTTCCATGACCTGGCTATTGTAAATAGTGCTGCAATGAACATTGTGGTACATATTTCTTTTTGAATTATGGTTTTCTCCAGGCGTATGCCCAGGAGTGGGATTGCTGGATCATATTAACCCTCATTCTTTTTCACTACAAGAGAGATTGCAACATGATATTCTTCTTTCAGATGTGGATAGTATTATCTAGTGGCTACATTTTTATAAATAGGTGTGTAACTAGTGCTTTTTTGGTACTTACTCTCCCTCCTACTACATTTCCTTCATGTCTCCTCAGAAATGACTAATATGAATAATTGTTATCTGTTTCTGAATTACTGGATTTCCCACCCCATATCCTGTTATTTTCTTTCTTTTGTTTTTTTAATTCAGTGAGGTCTGTTGGCCTCTGCTAATTCTTCTGAGGTTTTCGCATTGCTGGTTGCTCTGAATTTTCTGAAGTCCATAATGAAGTGGAGAATGTGTATATTACCCTCTTTTAACATTATAATTTTTCAAGTTGATATCGAAGTGTTTTACTTCAATCTCACTTTTTTTTTTTAACAATTTAAAATGTATTGCCTCTTTGCATTTTTCCTTACAGCTTTCTCTGTCACTTTCCCTGCCTTCTACCCTACTAAGTAGATGAGAATCACTGGAAGTAAGAGCTGGGAGGATCTCAATGCCAGATTCTCTACTGTGCTTCCTCCTCTGTTAACTAAATCTTCCTTATGGGCCAAGCTTGGATAATTCTCTGCCCTAAGGCATATCTCCACCCTGTCTCACCACATTTGCTCAGTTTCTCACACAGAAAGACTTTTGTGGGACAGCTTCACCTAACATTTCTGAACCTCAGTTTTGGACACATGTTAGGTCCAGACCCTCCTACATATTTATGAAGTGGTTTGAACTTTTGGGGCACTATTTCCAGATTGAAAGATTTGAATTCTGGCGATAAAACAAGACCTCTGTGGATAGTTACTCAGCAGGCTGCCTTTATGTTTTGTACATCAGTTGCATTGTCAGAAATATTTGAAAGTTGAGAGCATATTGTTTATTTAGAATAGTAGATAAGCAAAAGCTTGGTGCACATTCCAGGTGAATTCTGAGGGCAGCAGTAAGTTGCATATTGCTACGTTAATTCTAAAATACTGTTATATACCACTAGTCCTGTATGCAGCATATCCTTGGGAAATTCTGCCCAGGATCCTCGCTAGACTTTTTGCCCTGTCATCCAACAGAGTAAATTCCTGACCTTGAAAATGGGACACAGAATTATCTGTGCTGACTTGTATATGTGATAAATAGGCTCTTTCATTTTTCTCCTAATTATGCTGATCTTCTCCACAATTAATAATATATCAGTTTCTTTGAGTTTGAATAGCCTTCTTTCAGATTTAAAATTCTGTCTCTTCAAGATCAGCTTATAATATTAGATGCAATTTCTTTAGGTAATTGCTCTCTCAGCTTCCTCTCTCAAGATGGCATTTGGGTGTCTGAGGGAGAGAGAGAGACCTGAAGGGGTCCTTGCATACTCACTGTCCTCTGGATATTCAGGTTTCCATGGCAACCTCCCTCATCTATCTGATTGTTCCTGATTTTCCAGCATTTGAAATTGAGGTCGGCAGCTGAATTTCTCCTGGTTTCTGATTTTACTGCAAAATGGAGCATGGTGTGGTTTGCAGGCTCCAACAGCCTCACCTCCGCTCTCCCTGTGCTGGGATCTGCCTGAGCTTCTGCTGTGGACTTCGTTTGACCCCAACCATAGTTAGTCCATTTCAGGGGCTCTCCTGTAGCATGCCCTTGGGAGGATTGTGGGAACTTGAGGCTTCCATTCATACAGCAGGACCCAAGAGCATCTTAGGAATGCTTCAGTCTGAACTTCTATTTACTTTTCACACTGCTTGATAGACTTTTTAATGTGGGGCCCACAGTTTGGTGGAGACATGGACTATGAAAGTCCTAAGTGTAAATGACACCAAAGACTTGCTTGTTATTTTGTCAAGTTATCGAACACATTTTCCTCTCTCTGAGATGTGCTCACTTATCATTCTTTACCTCCCCTGCTTCTGTCACGCTTCGTCAGTTTGCCTTTCTCCAATATCTCATGACCACAAAGGATGGCTTCTGGCTTTTTCTTCCTGTCGTTATATGCTGCCTATAGCCTAGGTCAGCAAGCCCTATGCCTGGATGTCATAGGTAGAAAGAGTCTTTTTTATGAACTGTCATTTGGAGAAGCAGTGATAGCATTGTCTTGATGCTGTCACTAACATAGGATTGTAATCTGAGATCACCATGCTTAGTTTTTAATATGTAAAGCAATTTGGGGGAAAAAAGTCCTCTGTTACCACAAAATCTGGATTTTTTTGTGTATTTATGCAAAATCTTGTTTTGAAGGTTAATTTCTTTATATTCTTTTATATCAATCCTAATCTCCCTTTGAGCTTATGTACTACTGCTCCATAATAGTGCACATGTACGTGTGTGTATCTGTACACACACACTAGCATACACACACACACACACACACACACATCAGGCAGAAGAATGAATTGGTGGGCAGACCAACAGGAAGTAAATGTGGTGCATGGAAAAAACAAAGATAAAAGCACATTGATTTTTTTTCGAATTATAATAGCTCTGGTTTTAAGAATTTGCCTTCAATCCCTTAAGAACTTTAGTAAGATCTTAGTAAACAGCTGGTATGGTCAGTAGGATTGCTTTCTGCTCCACTGCCATTTCTTTCCCCTTTCCTGGCCTAATCTATTATAATTTAAATTATTTTACATGTCAAGAGCCAACTCAGTCCCACTCTCTTAATGGCTCTCCCTTCAACTTCCAAATGCTAGCGCACCTGTCTTTTACATTTCTAAGCCCTACTGCCATTATTGTATTGCCATCTCAGCTCCTTTATCCTGTTTATGAATATCCACCTGAGGTGAATCTTTCTTGTTCTGTTCCTTTCCTTTTCAGACACTCAGTATCCCATTCCATGCCAGGAACCACTATCAATTGATGGAGTCAGCCATCCTTTCTTACCTAGAGTTTTTTCCTGCTGTCAGGAAGTCTTGCCCAGTTGAAATCAGCTCTCATATGAAAGTAATCTTGACAGTATCGCAAATATAGGGAAAGGTTTTTGGCAATCTCTCCAACCAATAAGAGGGACATAGGGGGAGAAGAAATACTTTTTACCATTGAGAATGGCAGAAAGTGGATTTGGGCATCTCTTCTAATGACAGAGATTGTAGTGGGGAGAGTTCATGAGTCATGTGTCCTTTTTTACCATTGGAACTCTTATAAACTATAATATGCCAAATACATGTGGATAGGTTTTGGTAACTAATTTTGACAGCTAATGTCCCTGAAACACCATTTGGAACACAGTGTCTCAGGGAAATATGCTTATAAATTGACTTATAAACAAGCTTTGGGGATATAACCTTGCTATGGACTGAATTGTGTTCCCCCAAAATTAATATGTTGAAGCCCTAACCCCTTATGTGATTGAATTTGATAGGGCTTTTAGGAGGCAGTTAAGGTTAAATGAGGTCATAGGGGAGGGTTCTAATTTAATAGGATGGGTAGCCTTATAGAAGAGGAAGAGAGAGGTCTGTCTCTCTCCATGTGCACTCACAGGAAAGGCCATGTCAGGATATAGTGAGAAGGCAACCATCTGCAAGCTGGGAAGAGAAATAAACCAGAAATTGGATTGGCTGGCACCTTGTTGTTGGATTTCTAACCTGCAGAACTGTGAGAAATAAATTTCTGTTTTTTAAGCCACCCAGTCTTTGTATTTTATTGTGGCAGCTCAAGATAAGAAAAACCTGTTAATACATTCAGAATTAAATACAGTTACTCATTTATGAATAGATTATATCTACAAAACAACACTATTACCACTTAGTTATAAATGAAAGATACATAAAACATAGGTTGAATTAGTATTTAGATAATTTTTTTTTGTTTAAATACAAGCAAATAAATCAATGATAAATCCCATAGATTCCTAACTAGATTCTATTTAGGGATAAGCCTAAATTTGGGATGTGGTCAAAACTTCAAGCATCCATTGAGCATCTATGAGCCCACACTCTTTCAATTAATAGCCATGTCCTTATTATAAAAGTAACCTCCATATTGTAATTCTTAGCTCTCAGTACATAGTAGGTATCCAACAAATGTTAGCTGAATTTAAAAAATATCTTGATTAGTAGAGGTTTATCAAACCATCAAATTAATGGCACAGACACAGAGCGTTATCTCTAGAGAGGAATGCTTTTAGGAAGATAGAAACCTGTAGACAGGAAGATATATGTCAGACAAAATTATTTGTGGCTACCTAATGCCCCTTAGTATTATGGTCAGAGACATCGTTCTCAGCTCTTGGAATATTTTTCTAATCAAGGCCAGTATTTATAACTTTTTGGAAGGAAATGTTCTACTGCTGTTTAAAAAAACCTTTAATACACTTTAATAACACTTATAGTAATTTCCAAAATCAAGTGTAAAGGGGTTTGGAATTATATATGGTTCTGAGTCTCCCGTTAAGTCTTTTGGGATTTTTAAAAAGTTTTTATTGGAGTATAGCTGATTTACAAATTTGTGTTGGTTTCAGGTATACAGCAAAGTGAATCAGTTATACATATACATATATCCACTCTTTTTAAAATTATTTTCCCATACAGGCCATTACAGAGTATTGAGTAGAGTTCCCTGTGCTATACAGTAGGTCCTTATTAGTTATCTGCTTTATATGTAATAGTGTGTATATATCAATCCCAATCTCCCAATTTATCCATTCCCTCATTTCCCCCCGGTGACCATAAGTTTATTTTCTACATCTGTGACTATTTCTGTTTTGTAAATAAGTCCATTTGTACCATTTTTTTAGATTCCACATAAAAGCAATATCATATATTTGTCTTTGTCTGACTTACTTCACTCAGTATGATAATCTCTAGGTCCATCCATGTTGCTGCAAATGGCATTATTTTGTTCTTTTTTATGGCTGAGTAATATTCCATTGTATATATGTACCACACCTTCTTTATCCATTCGTCAGTGGACATTTAAGTTGCCTCCATATCTTGGCTATTGCAAATAATGCTGCAATGAACACTGGGGTGTATGTATCCTTATGAAGTATGGTTTTCTATGGATATATGCTCAGGAGTGGGATTTCTGGATTTACTGCAGCTCTATATTTAGTTTTTTAAGGACCCTCCATACTGTTTTCTGCAGTTACTGTACCAATTTACATTCCCACCAACAGTGTAGGAGGGTTCCCTTTGCTCCACACCCTCTCCAGCATTTATTGTTTGTAAATTTTTTTGTTTTTGGATGATGGACGTTGTAACCAGTTTGAGGTAATACATCATTGTAGTTTTGATTTGCATTTCTGTAATAATTAGTGATGTTGACCATCTTTTCATGTGTTTGTTGGCCATCTGTATGTCTTCTTTGGAGAAATGTCTGTTTAGGTGTTCTGTCCATTTTTTGATTGGATTGTGTGTTTTTTGGTTATTGAGCTGCATGAGCTGTTTGTATATTTTGGAAATTAATCCCTTGTCAGTTGCTTCATTTGCAAATATTTTCTTCCATTCTGAGGGTTGTCTTTTTGTCCTGTTTATGGTTTCCTTTGCTGTGCAAAAGCTTTTGTTTCATTAGGTCCCATTTGTTTATTTTTGTTTTTATTTCCTTTAGGAGGTGGGTCAAAAAAGATCTTCCTGAGATTTATGTCAGGGAATGCTCTGCCTATGTTTTCTTTTAAGAGTTTTATAGTATCCAGCCTTACATTTAGGTCTTTAATCCATTTTGAGTTTATTTTTGTGTATGGTGTTAGGGAGTATTCTAATATCATTCTTTTACGTGTAACTGTCTAGTTTTCCCAGCATCACATATTGAAGAGACTGTCTTTTCTCCATTGTGTATTCTTGCCTGCTATGTCAAAGATTAGGTGATCACATGTCTGTGAGTTTAACTGTGGACTTTCTGTACTGTTGCATTAATCTATATTTCTGTTTTTGTGCCAGTACCATACTGTTTTTGTGCCAGTACCATACTATTTTGCAGCTTTGTCATATAGTCTGAAGTCAGGGAGCCTGATTGCTCCAGCTCCATTCTTCTTTCTCAAAATTGCTTTGGCTATTTGGGATCTTTTGTATTTCCATACAAATTGTGCAATTTTTTGTTCTAATCCTGTGAAAAATGCAGTTGGTAATTTGATAGGGATTGCATTGAATCTGTAGATTGCTTTGGGTACTATAGTCATTTGGACAATATTGATTCTTCCAATCCAAGAAATGAAATCCTCTTTGATTTCTTTCATCAGCATCTTACAGTTTTCTGAGCACAGGTCTTTTGCCTCCTTAAGTAGGTTTATTGCTAGGTATTTTATTCTTTTTGATGCAATGGTAAATGAGATTGTTTCCTTAATTTCTCTTTCTGATCTTTCATTGTTAGTGTATAGGAATGCAAGAGATTTCTGTGCATTAATTTTGTATCCTGCAAGTTTGCCAAATTAATTGATGAGCTCTAGAAGTTTTCTGGTGGCATCTTTAGGATTTTCTATGTATAGTATCATGTCATCTGCAGACAGTGACAGTTTTGCTTCTTCTTTTCCAATTTGGATTCCTTTTATTTCTCTGGTTGCCATGGGTAGGACATCCAAAACTATGTTGAATAAAAGTGGCAAGGGTGAACATCCTTGTCTTGTTCCTGAACTTAGAGGAAATGCTTTCAGTTTTTCACTGTCGAGAGTGATATTTGCTACAGGTTTGTCATATATAGACTTTATTATGCTGAGGTAGGTTCCCTCCATACCCACTTTCTGAAGAGTTTTTTATCATAAATGGGTGTTGAATTTTGTCAACAGCTTTTTCTGCATCTATTGAGATGATCATATGGTTTTTATTTTTCAGTTTGTTAATGTGGTGTATCATATTGATTGATTTGTGTATATTGAAGAGTCCTTCATCCCTGGGCTAAATCCCACTTGATTGTGGTGTATCATCCTTTTAATGTGTTGTTGGATTCGATTTACTAGTGTTTTGTTGAGGATTTTTGAGTCTGTATTCATCAGTGATATTGGCATGTAATTTTCTTTTTCTGTGTGATATCTTTGTCTGGTTTTGGTATCAAGATGATGGTGACCTCATAGAATGAGCTTGGTAGTTTTCCTTCCTCTACAGTTTTTTGGAAGAATTTCAGAAGTATAGGTGTTGACTCTTCTCTAAATGTTTGCTGGAATTCATCTGTGAAGCCATCTGGCCCTTGACTTTTGTTTGTTGGAAGTTTTTTGATCATAATTTCAATTTTATTACCTGTGACTGGTCTATTCATATTTTCTATTTCTTCCTGGTTCAGTCTTGCAAGGTTGTACCTTTCTAAGAATTTGTCCATTTCTTCTAGGTGGCCATTTTGTTGTCATATAGTTGCTTGTAGTAGTCTCTTATGATCGTGTGTATTTCTGTGATGTCAGTTGTAACTTCTTTTTCATTTCTAATTTTGTTGATTTGAGTCCTCTCCTTTTTTCTCTTGATGAGTCTGGCTAAAGGTTTATCAATTTTGTTTACCTTCTCAAAGAACCAGCTTCTGGTTTTCTTTTGGGATTTATTGATTTGTTTTATGCTTGCTTGCCTTCCCAGTAATTTTAAATATGATGAATGAGGACTTTCTATGGCACCTATAGCTGTGTAATGGTTGAAAATTGGTTTAGAAATATCCAACACAATGTGCATGTTGGTTTATATTTTTTAGCTTGAGCAACAATCTTCCTGAAGGCTATGTCCTCATGCAGCTCAAATAACTGTACTTACTTACAATGGTTCAGTAAAAGAAGTAAAACTTTCAATTTAGAGGTAAATGATTAGGTTCCAGTGTTCTTTTATTGATTCCTTTACTTTTTGATTGGTAGTGTTGACCATGATGGTGCTATGACATGAGGTGAATGTTCTTACAAAGCAAGTGTTATTTCAGGAGTATTCTAGAAATGCATGTGTTGTCGGGGTCAGAGGTCTATGTGAGGGTCCTCAGAGCTGCTGAGTAGCCTCCCTAAGCCTCAGTGTGCTCATTCAGTAACCACTATTAGGCCTCAACTATGTGCTAGGCATTACAGAAATGAGGGTAGAGACTTCCCTGGTGGTCCGGTGGTTGAGACTCTGTGCTCCCAGTGCAGTGGCATGGGTTTGATCCCTGGTTGGGGAACTAGGATACTGCATGCCACACAGTGCAGCCAAAAGTTTTTAAAAAAGAAAAAAAAGAGTGTTATAGCAGCTAAAATAGTAGTAGCTAACAGTTGCCTTTTACTTACTCATTTAATCCTCCCCAACATCATATGCAGATTGCACTTTAAAGAGTTGCTGCTTCATTGGTAAATGAATCAAAGCACAGAGATGTTAATTAATTGATTGTCTGTTGTCATCCCTCTTTTAGTGGTGAACTCATAATTTCACTGGACAGTTTGATTTCAGCATCTTCTCTCTTTATTACTTTGCTGTTGTTGAGAGGATCTTAATATTCTATTTATTGTTCTCATTTATTGTGTATTTGCTCGCTGTTCTTGACAGAATTTACATTGTTAAGGCTCTCATGAGAAAAAGCATGTGAAAATGCTTAGGAAACTGCTTAGTGCATTTTGAATGTGTGTTCTTATTTATTGTGGTTGTTCCCTGTCATTTGCCCTCAATTCTTTTTAAAATTCTGTATTTTGTTTTGGATTTCCCTTCTTTGAGCTATTTGAGAAGTCTTGATATTTGCACAGTCACGAATTTTTTATTGCAATCCCCAGTGCTCCAAATAATTAATGTGTCCTAAAATTAGAGACTTCTACCGTTTGATACTGTTATTTTTTTATATTATGAAATATTTATACATAAAAATATGTAACGTATATGACAAATATAAACTACTACTATCGCACTTTTCTTGTCCTTGTATGTTTCTTGAATGCACAAAAAAGAGTAAACAGCATTTTATAAAGGTACATCCAAAATATTGGTTCATGCTTTGTGTTGATAATAATGTGCTGTAGTAGAGGAGCAACCATATATTTTAATGGCCTGTCTCCTTTTAATAGTACCAGTTTGCACTAAGACTAGCTGCCAAACTGTACTAAATGTTAGAAATTTTAAGCTTCTACTTTGAAAGTCAAATCACTCCTTGCAATTGAGTGTTGTGAATCTTTTAAGTGTGAGGACCACACACTCCTTCCATTTAGTTGGAGAACCTGAACTGTGGTTGCTACTTCCTACTCCCTGATGGCTACTGCTACCTGCCTAATAATTGTTTTTGGCTTCCTGTAAACCTGCAGCCAGAGAGGTATTTGAATTTTCCCCCTGTAGCACTTGCAAATCCGATTTTTATGTATAGCTAAGTGCTCTTAGCTTTTACTCGATCTACTACTGGGGCCTGGTTTCTAGCAAGCCTGTAACTACGCCAGATCCGGCCTATGTAATGCTGTTTGTAATGAGAAATCTAAACAGGGAATGGCAGTCAGGCATGGCAGGAATGTGTTTCCATTGGAGAAGTCAGTGTAGAGAAAAAGTATAAGCAAAGCTGTGTCCAGAAGGCCTTTTCAGCTGGCCAAGACGGAAGACCAATGTTATTGTACATAGGCTGTTACTGTGCCAGCCCTTCCTCACAAATTTGCTTTCTCTCTCTCTCTCTCCCCTCTCCTGAACTCCCCTCCTCCCCCCTCCCTCTTTCATCTACTCCTTCTCCTTCTTTTTCTCTCCCTCTCTCTTCTGCGGGCTCTGCTGACTGTTTGCTCAGGTGGACAGTGACACCATTTGGAATGAGCTGCACTCGTCCGGTGCTGCACGCATGGCTGTTGGCTGTGTCATCGAGCTGGCTTCCAAAGTGGCCTCAGGAGAGCTGAAGGTGAGGTCTGGGTTGCATTAAGTGTGGGAAATCCAGAGAAGACGCTGAAACAGAGATGTTGTTGTTTGGGAATCGTGGGGAGTGTGGTGTGGTAATAAAAGGAAAGGGGTGGAGGGAAGAGGGCAGGGAGATGGCCACTAAGGTGTGATAATAACTAGCCTGTAGGTAGGTAGTAGCTGATCCTGCTCGCGGGGCCTTCCTCTCCTTGGGGAACTCTGCGGTTAGGGCACTCTGGTGTATTTTTAAGAGCATAGAAATGATGGGTAAAGCTATGGTCCAGGTTAAAAATACCCAGTATATACATATCTGTCATGCCCTCCTGGGATTTTCTTTTGAAGCAACATAAAACATATGATTACTGAGTACTGTGTGTAAGCTCAGGATACCACCCAGAGAGAGGGGGAAGGGGCGCGGGGAGAAAGGTAAATATCAGACGGGAAGGATTGGGAGGAAGGAGGAAATTGTTGATTAGAAGGGTAATGATCCAGCGTATGTTTTTCCATGAAAGAACTTCAGAAATGAGCTACGCTTTATTGTTCTTTTCTTTTTACGGTCTCTTCTTTTCTACATCATGTGAAAAGAACAATGTCCAAACCCCAGCGTTTCCCAGTCTAAACAATTTATAAAAGCCAGAGACCTGACAGACGTTGACATTTTATTTGGTATTTTAACAGTGCTATTGAAAGGTATACCGTGTGCGTCTTAAATGCAGTTGCCCCAATAAACTTTGTTGGTGCTAACGTAGCTCTTTAATGCACTAGTTCACACACTTCATAACGAAATCTGGGCAGTGACCGATTTGGTATTTTTAAACAATTGTGGGACTTAGGGGAAATATATTGTAACCAACAATATAGGCACTGTAAGTTTTGTTAATCTAAGATAAAATCTAATTAGGATTATTTTTCTTTATGCCTAATGAATTTTTACTCAATTACACCTGACTATTTCACTTGTGATTGAAAATGCAGGGTAGGAATGTGCACTGTACAATGCATTGTCTGCCCCAGAAGTCTTTGCTCTGACTCTTTAAGTCAGAACCTACAGAAATAGCATGATGATAAGATGGGCTATATTTTTAAAAAATACATATGTATATACATACACATGTGTATGCCTCATGTGAAGTTGACATGACATGAGCAGTGTCAGGACATTAATTGCTCATTTCAGGAGATTTACGAGGCCGTTAGTGTGGTGCTTAATACTCGGTCTTTACCTTTGGTAATGAGCTATTGAAAAGAAGAAAGGAATCAGCCTTATGGAGAGGAATAATTCTTGAGGAATAATTCTTCCTGTTTGTAGCACTAGAGTAAATTGACATTTTAAAAGAAGTATTTGCGAGTCTTATTTTCAAAAGAATTCAAGTGACAGACAACAGCCAGGCCACAAGATTATAATTTTTAAAAGACCCACTCAATAATGAACAAAAATGATTATGTTAGCATTTCATAGTTTCTAATTGTTTTGATTTTGTTGAAGTTTAATCAGTAATTCTGAAACCTTCTCAAGTAGAATGCCCACATGTTACACTCAAAATCATCATTGTTATTAACCTCACAGAGTGCAGCATTGTCCAATATATGTATGAAGACTGTTGAACAGAAACCTAATTCTATTTTTTAGGAGGTAGTCATTTAAAATAGCCAATTACAAACACAGTGTCAACAATATACAGTATAGATACGCTGACCACCAGCTATACTAACATTGGCTGTTTATGTTAAGAACAAGGATTCATACAAGTGCCTTTCCTGCCCTTGGTTGAGAAATCAGCAGGTATGATTAAAAAAGAGAAGAATAAGGAAAAAAGAGCTAGCATAAAAATCAAGAAACATTGATCCAGGCTCTGCCACTTAAATACTGTGTCATTTGTGGCAAATCACTTAATTTCTCTGGGCCTCAATTTCTTGTTCTGTAAAATCAGCAGGGTAGAATTGATAATGTTGAAGGTTGTACGTGGTTTTGACATTCTGAGCTATTTGCAAATGAAAAATGGATCTGATTTTTAATTATATACACCATGACATACCAAATAGTAGATGTTACAAAACTAATTTCAACTTACTTTGCTGAACGTTCCAGTCTTTGTAGCTGGTTTATCGTTCTGACTGTTAAGCCCAAAGTAAAAGTCCAAGACGGGCGGGACTGTGAATAAACAAACACACTAGTGCTGACAGACCAAGAGACTGAATCTTTTTGTTGCTAATAATTTGGGGAAGCCTACGGGAATCCACTGTAGTGAGCCACGAACCGCAATAGATAGCCATGTTCAGGGACCTCTAGCTAACCAGGAATGTTGCTCAGTGTCTACCTGTTCCAGACTCCAGCGTGACTGGGCAGGTACACCTGCTGCCCAGAAGCATTAACACTCGTGACTGTGGAGTCACTTCCTTCAGATCTAGGAAGAAAGTAGGGAAGCTTATTTGAGGATGCTGGTAAGTTATCCTTTGATAAGATGTGAACAAAGAAAACTAGTGTTTTGTTTTTTGTTTTCTGCATCTACATTCAGTTCTCACATGTTCTGCCTCATTCTCCCAGTAAATCTATAACTTGAAACACCGTTGACATATTGAAAGACTGCATTTTGTAAGTCTGCACTCATTTTGCTTGGGAATTAGAGAAGAATTAAAAGCTCTATTTCAAATAGGGTGTGCCTGGATGGGGTGCTGAACTGAGAGGTTCGGGACAGTGGGAGGGAGGTCACCAAACTCAGAAGGGATGGGGACCTAGGAGATAAGAAGGTCAAAACAAGGAAAATGCCCAGACAAGGAAAATGCCACAGACAAATTTCATTACCTGGAATTTTTACTTGATATTGAGCTTGATCGTGATCGTTCCCCTAACTTTTGACAGGTTCTGTCCTTTCTTCACCTGGGGATACTAATGGGCTGAAGAAATTAGAAGGATAATCCAGACACAGAGAGTGGGTTTCATGTTGATGCTTAAACTGATTGTGCACAGCAAACTGCAGCAGTAAATGGGTATATTTTTGGCACAGAATGGACATGCTCAGTGGAATTTAGTGGAAATTATGGAGACTTGCAAGTTTTCCAGGTTTTTAATAAGATACTTAAAAAAAGCCACACAAGTGGAAATTTATCAAATCTATAAATAACCAAATTGGCCATTTCTCAGATTCTAGAACTGAGGAACATAAATATTCTGGAAATGCTAAGATGTTTGTTGTATTGGAAACTATAATTGGAAGAGTAATTATCTCAAAATGGTTTTATTGTTCTAAAGGTCATTTAAGGAAGTATGTCTAGAAATAGAAATATCTCTAAAAGGTGAGCATTTTTTCAAGTTATAAATATTCAATACTTGGTTCAAAAAATGGTGCCAAATATCATGTTGTACACCTTAAAATATACAATTTTTATTTGTCAGTTATTCCTCAGTAAGGCTGGAAAAAAATGATTCGACACTTACCAAGTTTTAATATAAAAATTCCCTTTGATGCAATTTTGGCAATGCTATAATTTCATCATAAAAAAGTAAAAATTGTTTTAGTTGTCTGGAAATTTTTGCCAAGAAAATTCCCACCTGATTATCCAAAAAAATGGATGGATTTCTTTACTGTTTGAATGGATATTGTGATACCGTGTTGCTCATAATGCCTGCCATTCATTCACTATCTACTATAGGTCGAGCATGTAATTTGTCATTCTCACAGTGTCCACCAAAAGTAAGTACCACCAATAGGATACCAGCTCAGAGACATCAAGTAAATTTTTAAGATCCTATGCACAGTTTAATAAATGGCAAAGCCTATAAATCTCACAGTCCTCTCTTCTCTTTCAACTACTTTATATGGAATTTCTTGTAGAGGTAGCACAAATATGTTAGGAAAAAAAGAGGTTAAAGCTATCCTTTTCAAATAGTCTAGATTCTGTCCTTTGTATTACTATAAAACATTTAATACATACAAAAAGGCAAGAAGTTACATTAATAACTAACAAAGCATAATAATATGGTTGGATGTGAGCCCTTCATCCAACTGAAGAAAGAGTACTGTTCTAACACTATTAAAATTCTCTCGGTACTTATCTCATTCCTGTCTTTTGACCCAGGAGTAATTATTAATCTTGTATTTTTTAGATTATTCCTTTCCCTTTAATTGTGTTAACCATATGATGTAGATCTTTATAAAAAATGGAATCTTACTGAATATGTTATTCCTCAGATTTCTCTCCCCCAACTTAAAAGCATGTTATGAGGATTTATCCGTATGAATTGATATAGCTGTGATTTATTTGTTTTCCCTGTATATCATTATTTGTTTATTCATTCTTCTGCTGGACGGTTTAGTTGTCTCCAGACTTTTGCTCTTTTGAGCAATACTGCTGTGAACACTCTTGAACCATGACATAACTAAGAGTAAAATGGTAAGCTCCTAAGATAGAAACATAGTAAATTTCAGTAAGTAATGCAAAGTAGAATTCCAAAGTCATTTTGCCACAATGACATCAGCAAAAATGGCAGTTAAAACCTCTGAAAATTCTTCTCTCCATAAAATCAGTGAAAAAAACTGGCAAAATTTATAGGATTAATTTTTTAAAATCTTTTATTGGAGTATAGTTGCTTTACAATGTTGTATTGGTTTCTGCTGTACAGCAAAGTGAACCAGCCACACGTATACATATATCCCCTCTTCCTTGGAGTTCTTTCCCATTTAGGTCACCGCAGAGCACTGAGTAGAGTTCCCTGTGCTATATAGTCTGTTCTCATTATCTTTTATACATAGTACTGTATATATGTCAATCCCAATTTCCCAATCCATCCCACCCCTGCTTTCCACCCTTGGTATCCATACATTAGTTCTCTACGTCTGTGTCTCTATTTCTGCTTTGCAAATAAGTTCATCTATGCCATTTTTCTAGAGTCCACATATATGTGTTAATATATGATATTTGTTTTTCTGTTTCTGACTTACTTCACCCTGTATGACAGTCTCTAGGTCCATCCACATCTCTACAAGTGACCCAATTTTGTTCCTTTTTTATGCCTCAGTAATATTCCATTGTATATATATGTACCACATCTTCTTTAACTGTTCCTCTGTTGATGAACATTTAGGTTGCTTCCATGTCCTGGCTATTGTAAATATTGCTGCAGTGAACTTTGTGGTGAATGTATCTTTTTGAAGTATAGTTTTCTCAGGGTATATGCCCAGTAGTGGGATTGTTGGGTCATATGGTAGTTCTATTTTTAGTTTTTTAAGGAACCTCCATACTGTTCTCCATGGTGGCTGTATCAATTTATATTCCCACCAACAGTGTAGGAGGGTTCCCTTTGCTCCACACCCTCTCCAGCATTTATTGTTTCTAGATTTTTGGATGATGGCCATTCTGACTGGTGTGAGGTGATACCTCATTGTGGTTTTGATTTCCATTTGTCTAATAATTAGTGATATTGAGCATCTTTTCATGAGTTTATTGGCCACCTGTATGTCTTCTCTGGATAAATGTCAGTTTAGGTCTTCTGCCCATTTTTTGATTGAGTTGTGTGTTTTTTGGTTATTGAGCTGCATGAGCTGTTTGCATATTTTGGAAATTAATCCCTTGTCAGTTGCTTCATCTGCAAATATTTTCCCCCATTCTGTGGGTTGCCTTTTTGTCTTGTTTATGGTTTCCTTTGCTGTGCAAAAGCTTTTAAGTTTCATTAGGTCCCATTTGTTTATTTTTGTTTTTATTCTCATTACTCTAGGAGGTGGGTCAAAAAAGATCTTGCTGCAATTTATGTCAAAGGGTGTTCTGCCTATGTTTTCATCTAGGAGTTTTATAGTATCCAGCCTTACATTTAGGTCTTTAATCCATTTTGAGTCTATTTTTGTGTGTAGTGTTAGAGAGTGGTCTAATTTCATTCTTTTCCATGTAGCTGTCCAGTTTTCCCAGCACCACTTATTGAAGAGACTGTCTTTTCTCCATTGTATATTCTTGCTTTCTTTGTCATAGATTAGGTGACCATAGGTGGATTTATCTCTGGGTTTTCTATCCCGTTCCATTGATCTATATTTCTGTTTTTGTGCCAATACCATACTGCCTTGATTACTGTAGCTTTGTAGTGTAGCCTGAAGTCAGGGAGGCTGATTCCTCCAGCTCCATTTCTGTTTCTTAAGATTGCTTTGGCTATTTGGGGCCTTTGTGTTTCCATACAAATGTACAATTTTTTTTTTGTTCTAATTCTGTGAAAAATGCCATTGGTAATTTGCTGGGGAAAATAGAAAATTATAGATCAATATCACTGATGAACATAGACACAAAAATCCTCAACAAAATAGTAACAAACAATATCCAACAACACAGTAAAAGTATCACATACCATGATCAACTGGGATTTATCCCAGGGATGCAAAGATTCTTCAATATACACAAATCAATCAGCATGATACACCACAATAATAAATTGAAGAATAAAAACCATATGATCACCTCAGTAGAGGCAGAAAAAAGCCTTTGACAAAATTCAACACCTATTTATGATAAAAACTTTCCAGAAAGTGATCATAGAGGGAACCTACCTCAATATAATAAAGGCCATATATGACAAACCTGTAGCAAGCATCATTCTCAACAGTGAAAAACTGAAAGCATTTCCTCTAAGTTCAGGAACAAGACAAGGATGTCTACTGTCACCACTATTATTCAACATAGTTTTGGAAGTCCTAGCAATGGCAATCAGAGAAGAAAAAGAAATAAAAGGAATCCTAATTGGAAAAGAAGAAGTAAAACTGTCTCTGTTTGCAGATGACATGATACTATACATAGAAAATCCTAAAGATGCCACCAGAAAACTACTAGAGTTCATCAATGAACTTGGTAAAGTTGCAGGATACAAGATTAATGCACAGGAATCTCTTGCATTCCTATACACTAACAACAAAAAAGCAGAAAGAGAAATTAAGGAAACAATCCCATTTACCACTGAAATAAAAAGAATAAAATACCTAGGGATAAACCTACCTAGGGAGACAAAAGACCTGTACTCAGAAAACTGTAAGATGCTGATGAAAGAAATCAAAGAGGATTTGATTTCTTGGATTGGAAGATTCAATATTGTGAAAATGACTATAGTACCCAATGCAATCTACAGATTCAGTGCAATCTCTATCAAATTACCAGGGCATTTTTCACAGAATTAGAATTAATTTTTTTAAAACCTGGGAAATTAACCAGAAGCTTGTAACATCTCTGGAAGCATGTATTCAAAACAAAACTGGCTGAATCTTTGAGAGGACAGAGAGCTTTGTAGTGTTTTAATGCAGCCTTTCTCATTTAACCCTTTCCAGTTCACCAATAGCCTTATTCCCAATGAAAACCAGTAACTTAGCAGTCTCCAGATAAGGCAGAATGGGTTGAAGCTTCTTCAAAGACTCATTCCCAGAGAATTTTCATTATTTGGCCTGTCTGGTGCTTCAACACAAGTCCCCACTTGCAAAGTTGTCTTTATTTGACTGAACTTAAAGTGAAAAGCCTTTTCCTCAGAAGCACTTGTTGAAAAAAAAAGTAAAGGTAATCGATTAAGTTATGGCTGCCTGAAGTGGTGGACAACAATAGAGAAAACAATAAACTAACCCAAAGGTTACAGAAAAAACTGGGAATGAGATATGCATAAGGGCTGTGGCAAGCCGCTTCAGACTGCTAAGGATCCAGAAGGCAACGTGTGCCACAGGGCTGTGTGCATACTCAGGGCTGTGTTCACACTCAGGAAAGACCTGAAAGGCCCCAAGCTCTCATCTCAAGCTAACTTTGAGGCTCTGCTCAAACAGGAGGTAAAGGCCAAGGAAGCGCTGTCTCTGGTCAAGTATTGAAAGTGTGTCCAACACACATGTGCAAGGCCCTTTGTAAAAGGCTGCGGACTGTTGGTTCCAGGCATTTAAGGAAATCTCTGTCCAAGCATTAACTGACCAATTACTAAATTAAGAAAGCAAAGACCTCAGTGCCACACTCAGCGTTGAATCCAGTCTTTATGGAATTAGTTCAGAAAAAATCGACAAGGAAACAAAACAACAATGACAAACCCTAGAGAGGTGAAAATCTGATTTCCAGAATTATATTGCTTAAAATGCCCAGTTTGATGCATAAAATTATGAGACATGTGAAGAAGCACATGAATTCACATGAAGAAATAATGAGCACCAGTAAAAGTAACTACATAAATAAATACAGTTGATAGTATAATTGTATTTTTTGTTTGCAACTCTTATTCTCCTCTCAGATTTAAAACACAACTGTGTAAAACAATAACCATAAATCAGTGTATAAAGATGCAGCTTGTATAACAGTATCAACATGAAGGAGGGCATTGGGAGTGGAGTTATATAACAGCAAGACAGAGTTGTTGGATACTATTAAAATGTGGCTCATGTCTGAACTAGATTGTTAACAGTTAAGATGCTAATTATAATCCACTGGACAACAGGCAAGAAAATAACTCAAAAATATATTAAAAGAAATGACGAGGAAATTAAAATGGCACACTAGAGAATATTTATTTAACTTGAGGACAGTGTAATAGAGGAATTGAACAAAAACTAGATGACATATAGAGAACAAATACCTAAGTCATTGTGCCAATTTCAAACCCTACCAGTAGCACATAAGAATTTCCAGGGTTTTCCACTTCTGTCTATATTTGGTGTTTTCAGATTTTTAAATGTTTGCAAATCTTCCATGGAAAGATGCTCTATCACAAATCATCAGGAAAATGCAAATTAAAACCACAATGAGGTGTCATCTCAAACCTGTCAGAATGGCAACAAATAATGAATGTTGGTGAGGATGTGGAGAAAAGGGAACCCTCATACACTGTTGGTGGGAATGTGAATTGATACAGCCACCTTGGAAAACAGTATGGAGGTTCCTCAAAAAATTAAAAATAGAACCACCATAGGATCTAGCAGGTCTACTCTTGGATATATATCCAAAAAAGCAAAAACACTAAATTGAAAAGATACGTTGACCCCTATGTTTGTAGCAGCATTATTTACAATAGTGAAAATATGGAAATAAACTAAGTGTCCATCAACAGATGAATGGATAAAGAAAATGTGGTGTATATATATATACGTGTATGTGTACACACACACAATGGAATGTTACTCAGCTGTAAAAAAAAAAAGAATGAAATTTGCCATTTGCACCAACATGGATGGGCCTGGAGAGTGTCATACTTAGTGAAGTAAGGCAGACAGAGAAAGACAAATACTGTATGTTTTCACTTGTATGTGGAATCTAAAAAAATAAAGCAACCAAGTAAATATAACAAAACAGAAACAGACTCACAGATACAGAAAATAAACTAGCGTTTACCACTGAGCACTGGAGCATGACAGGGGAAGGAGATTAAGAAGTACAAACTCCTAGGTATAAAGAAAGTAAGGCTATAATATACAACATAGGGATTATAGCCAATATTTTATGATAACTATAAATGGCATATAATCTATAAAATATTAAATCACTATGTTGTACACCTGAAACTAATATTGTGAATCAAACATACTTCAAAAAATAAAAATAAAAATATTTGAAACATATATTTTTATATATTTACATATTTAAAATACATGTATTTATAAATTTTAAATAAATAATAACAAATATTTAAAAATAAATGTTTGCCAATCTTGTAGGTATAAAATGTCACCTTATAATGAACCTCTGTTATTAGATATGGACAAAATAAGATTATGTCCTTCTTAAACCTTTTATTAATATTTAATGCTTATCTCAAGTAAAGCCTTTTATCCTCAGTTATATTTGTATAATATATGTAAATTATATATAATATATTATTAATATAGCATTATTATTAATATATATATTAATATAGCATTATTAGTTTTTTTTTTCTTTCCTAGTATTTGCCTAGTTCATTATTTACCATCTGTTTACTTACAGAGTTTCTCTTTACTATATACTAGGTCTATTTCTTATAAATAGCTTAAGGCTGGATTTTACTTTCTACTCTGACTATATGTTTTAACTGAAGAGGTGAATTCATTTCTGTTTATTATGATTGATAGTATACATAAATGTATTTCTATCATAGTTTATTTTTTCTTTATCCTACTATTGTGTACACCCTTTCTTTCATTCACCCCTTGCTTTCTTTTCAGCTGAAATGTTAGCTCATTCTGTGTTACCTTTAAGTTTAAAAAAAAAATACATAATTTCTTTTATTTTAGTAATTATCATTTTAAAATTTAACCTATTTAATAAATCTCAATTACTTTACTCTCTTCACTAACAACACAAGAACTTTAGAATGTTTTAAAGGCAATTATCCTGTCCTAATTTTATGCTATTATGCTATAGTACTTTAGCTTTATCTCTTTTGTAAAAATAATATCACCAGTGAGACATTATTAAACTGTTCATATCATCAGTGTTTGTTTATACTTTCCCACGTATTTACCATTTTCCTTATTCACCATTAATCTTTGTATCTGAAACTTGCATTTCTTGTTTTCTTTCTTCCTGCACACTTTTAGAAGTTTCTTTAGTGATGGTTTTTCAGTTTTTGTTTATCTATGGTATCTTTTTGCCCCCATTCTTGAAAGATAGTTCTGTTAAGTACACGAAGTTGACAGTTTCTCTCAGCACTTTGAAGATCCTCAATGCTTTTCTGGCTTCCCATTTTGATGTGTAAAATAGCAGTTACCAATCTAATTATCATTTCTTATGGATATTGTATCTTTTCTCTATGATGCATCTAATGTCTTCTTTTTGACTTTGATATTCGTATTTTGCTTTCCATGTGTCTAATAGGGGATTTACTGATTCAAAATTGTTTAAAATGTATATTAACAAAATTGAAGTTCAGTTTAACCCTGTAAGGGTACATTGTGATTTCACCCTCATAAGACTGAAAGTGTCACCTTGCTGATTTCAGTTATTAATTATTCATTTATAAAACAAATAGATGTAGAGCATATTTTCAGGTGAAAATTTGTACTACAGAGAAAGGCTAAAGCATGAAGGAGAATTAGAGCAAGACTGAGGAAGAGGGCTAGCTCTGTTAGCTTTTGTTGTCAGGAAGGCCTTACAGATTGTTAGAGATCTTAACTGAATGAAGTAAGGGAAGAATCCTGTAGAGAAGTGGGGAAAGAGTAGTCCAGACAAGGAAAAAAGCAAATACAGAATCTCTCTTGTAGAGTGGAGTAAATAGGTCTTGACATGTTTAAGGAACTGCAAGGAGGCCTGTGTGTCTGGAGTTATTAAGAGAGGTTAGCAGAAAATGATGTTATAGAGATAGTCAAGAGCCAGATAGTGGGATGCGCACACACACACACACACACACACACACACACACAATTATTTAGCATACATATATATATATATGCATATGTAGGTACCATTAAAAACTAAGAGTGTACTTCTAATAGCTTAGAGAATAAGGATAGCGATTACATTTTTAAACTATTGATTATAGATAAAGAAAGTTGAATTGCCATTTCAAATACATTTTGCCATCAATTTGGCCTTCCTTAAAATTTTATACTATTTTCTAGCCTAAAATGGTACATCAGATAAGGTGTGAAATGGAATATTTGTGTTGACCCCAATTTTGACCAAGGTCCCAAGCTGAGGACATTGGTTGTTAATTATGTATGATAGACACCTCTTCAATGGTTCATTAAAAGATAGTCAAACAGCCCTGCAATTATCTTACGTAATCCAGTTTATATACCAGAAGACTAGATAAGAGAGATGTGATTGATGAAAGATTCTTTAAAATGAATTTAAGTATTTTGGCTATTTTGGTCTGTTCCCTTCTTTGCTTTCCCCAACACAAGCCAAATGTGTAAGAGATGGGGAAGGAGTCCAAGGAAATTGCTTACGTCTGAGAATGGGAGGAATGGCTTTTCAGTCCTTAGCTCGATACATGTTGAGTTACAGAAATTTGTAGGATCATTCTAGACTACTACCAGGGTGGGGCATGAAAGAGCTCACTAGGGGGACTGACATATGTATTAGGAGTTTGGGACCTGTATAAAGATAGAAGAATATCCAAGCTTGTCACCTAGAGAGTGCAAAGTGGAAAGCTGGTTGAAACTGCCATGTGGGCAGGTTGAAGAGAGGGGGTAAGCAGCTGTAGTGAAACTGACACTGTTGATAGGGCAAGGACTTTTTTTCCTTGTGGGCCAGTGGACACTTTGGATGGAAGCCAGATTTGAATCATCTTGGAAGTATCTCACCAAAGAGGTCTGCCTTTGAAGACAAAAGCCCCTCAGGAGAATATGACTGGAGATGTTTGTAAAAGCTGATGAGGGCTTGTAAGGTCAGCTGATGAGTGCATTGCCCACATCAGTGAACCTTGCAGACCGGATGGAGGTCGCTGACAATGCCTCTGAAGAACTTGTGAGGGCTCCCATTGGAAGAGGGACAACGTTGGATCTGCCATAACAGAGGGCATTTGAGGAATCCAAAGAGATTTCCAGATTTCACTGTGAATCCAAAGTCTTCATCCTTTTTATTCTTCCCACTTTCCAGAGCTGGGTAATCTATAAGCATAGCATGAGGTAGTAGAGCAAGAAAGGTAAAAATATGTTATAAATTATGTGGCCTCCTCCCCCAGCACATACAGGTTTTCACCCACTGTTCGTCTCTGCTTCTGTGGGTCAGCAGATCAGTGGGGAAATACTCTAAATTAGATGTGACATTTAAGAGTTTAACTAGACTGAACTGGACTTTTTAATATCTAAAGATGAGAGTATTCCTATAGCTGAAAGTGATCTGAAAAGCTGTGGGGTATATCAGATAAAAAACTAAAGAAAGGTTAGTGCTGGGAGAGAAATAATGCTATTTCCTTTTTATACCATTCCTAATTTAACCCTAATATATGGGTGTATTAGTTTTCTATGGCTACTGTAACAAATTACCACAAATTTATTGGCTTAAGACAGCACTGATTTATTGTTTTCAGCCCTAGAGGTCAGAAGAACTATGTAGGTCTCATTGCAGCCCTGGTGACACCTTGAGTTTAGCCCAGAGAGGCCTGTGGAGTTCTCCAGCTTAATCAGGCTTTGGCAGAATTCATTTCCATATGGTTGTGGAGACCATGTGGTCCCCATTTTCTGACTAGCTATCAGCTGGGGGCTGCTCTCAACTTCTGCAGGCCTCTGCCCATTCTTTGCACTTACCCCCTATGTGTCAAAGCCAGCAAGAGGGCCTAGAACCCTTCTTAAGCTGTCATTTTTATGAACTTTTTCCAACATTGCAACACTCTCTGACTCTTTAAGAATGCGTATAGTTTGAACAGGGCCACCTATATAATGCTGGGTATCTTTCCCATCTCAAGGTCTGTCATGGTAATCATATCTGCAATCATATCTTTTGTCATTGAAGGTAATATTCACAGATTCTGAGAATTAGGAGGTGGACATTTTGGGGGGACTTATACCTTCCACAAACAGTTACTCAAAATTGAAAGTAGATTCCTTCTTTAATATTCTCATCGTATATGGCTGTCAGCTATTTAGGAATCACTTGAGATTTTTCAAAAATAGATAATATAATTTATTTTTTAAGTGAAGTATAGTGTACATTGAATTGAATGTACTGATTTTGAAGCATATGAGGTCGCTTGACAAAATGTCTATACTTCACCACCACCATGAGTTTTCTGATATTTAAAGCAGCCCAGAAGGTTTGCTCATGCCCTTTAGTAGTCATTTTTCTGAACAGGCAAACACTGATCTGATTTTTCTTTTTCTTCTTTTTTTAAAAAATATTTCCTTCCTTCCTTCCTTCCTTCCTTCCTTCCTTCCTTCCTTCCTTCCTTCCTTCCTTCCTTCCTTTCTCTTTTTTTCTCTCTTTCTCACCCCCTCTCCCTCCCTCCCAATCTCCCTCCCTCCCTCCCTCCCTTCCTTCCTTCCTCCCTCCCTTTCTTTTTGGCTGCATTGGGTCTTTGTTGCAGCATGTGAGATCTTTTTGTTGTGGCACATGGACTCTTCGCTGTGGCTCACGGGTTTCTCTCTAGTTGTGGCATGTGGGTTTTCTCTCTCTGGTTGTGGTGCTCAGGCTCCAGAGCACATGGGCTCTGTAGTTTGCAGCATTGGGGCTCTCTTGTTGATGCGTGCACGAGCTCAGTAGTTGTGACATGCAGGCCTAGTTGCCCCGTGGCATGTGGGGTCTTAGTTCCCTGACCAAGGATCGAACCCACGTCCTTTGCATTGGAAGGCAGATTCTTTACCACTGGACCACCAGGGAAGTCCCTAAACTGATTTTTCTGATATTCACCTAATTTTTCCTATTACGGAACTTTATATCCACGGCAGTATATAGCAGGTAGAAATTTCTGTGTGGCTTCTTTCACTTAATGTTTTTGAGATACATCCATTCTTTGCATGCATCATTTAGCTTATTAGCTTTTATTGCTTAGTGGTATTTTATATTTATTTTAAATTTTATTTTCTTTACTATACAAACAATATAATTTCCCCTTAGTTTAAAAATTAAAATTTCTAAACTCTTAAAAAAACTAATGATAATTTTAAATGGCAGGAGCTATTAACTCCCGATTTGGTAACTGATGACTTACCTCATTAAAAGGTAATCTGTTGCCACATTTTAAAATAACTTTTTTTTTATTGAGACATAGTTGCTCTCCAATATTATGTAAGTTTCAGGTGTACAACATAATGATTCACAATTTTTAATGGTTATATTCCATTTATAGTTATTATAAAATATTGACTATATTCCCTGTGTTGTACTATATGTCCTTGTAGCTTATTTATTTTGTACATAGTAGTTTGTACCTCTTAATCCCCTACTCTTATCTTGTCCCTTCCTGCTTCCCTCTCCCCACAGGTAACTGCTAATTTGTTCTCTCTTTCTGTGAGTCTGCTTCTATTTGTTATATTCACTAGTTTGTTACACTTTTTAGATTTTGCATGTAAGTGAAATCCAAACATAGAATGAAAACATACAGTATTTGTCTTAATCTGTATGGCTTATTTCACTTAGCATAATACCCTCCAAGTCCATGTATGTTGCTGCAAATGGCATAATTTCATTTTTTATGGCTGAGTAATATTCCATTTGTGTGTGTGTGTGTGTGTGTGTGTGTGTATTCCACATCTTTATCCATTCATCTGTTGCTGGACACTTAGGTTGCTTCCATATCTTGGCAATTGTAAATAATGCTGCTATGAACATATGAACATTGGGGTGTATATAATTTTTCAAATTAGTGTTTTCATTTTTTCAGATATATACCCAAGAGTGAAATTGTAGGTCATATGGTAGTTCTGTTTTTAGTTTTTTGAGAAACTTCCATACTGTTTCCGGTAGAGGTTGCACCAATTTATGTTCCCATCAGTAGTGTACAAGGTTCTCTTTTCTCCACATCCTCACCAACATTTGTTATTTGTCGTCTTTTTGATGATAGCCGTTCTGACAGGTGTGAGGTGATATCTCATTGTGGTTTTAATTTGCATTTCTCTGATGATTAGTCTATTTTATGAATATTATACAATTTGTTGATTCATTCCAGTTTGGTACTATTATGAATAAAACTGCAACGAAGATATTTTTCAATATCTGTTTTTAGACGTATGTTTTTTTTTTTCTCATTGTTAAATGCCTAGGACAGAAATAATTGTTGTAGGGTAAGTGTATGTGTAGCTTTATAAGAAAATGATAAACCATTCTCCAAATCATTCCATTTGATCTATTGAATCTGTAGTTTTGTCATCGCTCTCATTCCTGAGAGTGGTAATTTGTATCTTCTTTCTTTTTTTCTGATCAGCATGGCTAGATATTTATCAAGTTTATCGATCTTCTCAAAAAGCTAGCCTTTGGTTTCGTTCATATTCTTTATTTCTATTTCACTGATTTGACCTTTATTGTTTCCTTTTTTCTGCTTATATGGGGTTTTATTTGCTCTTCTTTTTCTAGTCTTTTAAGGTGGAAGCTGAGCTCACAGACTTGAGACTTTTCCTTTTTCCCAATATAGGCATTTAGTGCTATAAATTGCTTTGTTATTATTATTTTATTAAAAATTGTATATATTTAAGGTATACTACATGATGACTTGATATACATATACACAGTGAAAGGATTATTACAGTCCATACCTTTAAGCTAATATTGATTTTTGTTTTTTCTTCTTTCATAATGAGGGCACTTGAAATGTACTTTCTAAGCAAGTTACCAGTATTCAGAACAGTATTATTAAACTATTATAAATTTCTTTCTAAATACCACTTTAGCTGCATACTACAAATTTTGGCATGTGTTTTCATTTTCATTATGTTCAAAATATCTTCTAATTTCCCATTTGACTGCTTTAGCATATGTGTTATTTGGAAGTGTGTTACTTAGTGAATGACTCTTTGGGGACTTTTCCAGATATCTTTCTATAATTGATCTGTGATTTAATTCTACTGGAGTTAGAAAATCATTTTACATTTATTGAGACTTATAACAGTGTAATTCTCTTTATCTTCTCCTTACCTCTGTATTTATCATATATTTTACTTTTACACATATTAGATATCTCCACAGTAAGTTATCATTATTTTTGCTTTAATAGTTGACAGTTTTTAAACAAATTTAAGTGCTTGTGTGTGTTTGTGTGTCTGTGTGTGTGTGAGAGAGAGATAAAGAGAGAAAGAGAAAGAGAATATGGTATACATATATAATATGAAGATAATTTATAAAGTGTCTTTTATAGTTGCCCACATATTTAGTATTTCTGGTGTTCTGTATTCATTTGGGCAGATCCAGGCTTCCATCTGGTATCATTTCCTTTCAGGCTGAAGAATTTCCTTCAACATTCCTTGTATTGCAGTTCTACTGGCAGCTGATTCTCTCATCTTTTGTTTATAAGAAAATGTTTTTCTTTTCCTTTAATCTTTGAATGATATTATCATTTTATATAAAATTCTATGTTGACAGTTATGTCACACTCTAAAAGATATCCTTCCGGTATTTTTTCTCTTTTTTGATGATGAGAAATCAGTTGTCATTCTTATCATTGACCTCTATAATTTAATGATGTAATGCATCTTTTTTCTCTCTGTCTTCAAGACTTTTATTTACTTTTGTTTTTTTACTAGTTTTATGATTAGATATAGATTTCTTTTTTTATCCTGGATGTAGTTCACTGAGCTTCCTGTATTGGTGGCTTGCTCTTTTTGATAAAATTTGGAGGACTTTTACTTAATAGTTCTTAAAATATTGTATTCTACACAATTCTCTATATCCTTTGTTTCTTAGAGTCCTGTTATGTGTTTACTTGATCACTTCACACTGTCCCACTGGATATTGAGGGTCTGTTCATTTTCTTCAGTCTTTTTTTCTTCTCTGTATGTCTATTTGGATGATTTCTTGTAACCTGTTTTTAAGTTTATTGTCCTTGTCTTCTGTTGTGTCTAAGCTGCTATTAATCCCATTCAAATACTTTTCTATTTCCCATTTAGTGCTTTTTCACAGCTTCTAGATCTCTTTTGAAATTCCCCTCTTCACCATTATATCTCTCTTTATCATCTTTTCCCATAGATTCTTTAATATGTCTATCATAATTATTTAAAAATCTTTCTCTAGAGATTCAAATTTATGTCACTTGTATGTTTCTATTACCTTATTTTTTACTTGATTATAAGTCTTGTTAATTTGCTTCTTTGTATGTCTTGTAAGATTTGATTATATGCTAGGCATTGTGCTTAAAATCCAGTAGAGGCTACAAAGGGCTTGTTTCTCTGGAGCTTAATTCTTTTAAAAATTTCTTTGTGTTCAGAGCTCTTCAGTGATTGAAAGAAAAGCATATTTTTTGGTTTATTCAGTGATTTATTTTTACTTTTGCAGGACTGAAGTTTTGCATATTCTTTTTCCTTCTAATCAGATGTGGATCTCCAAAACAAAATATATTTTTGAGAGAATGTTGAAGTTTTCCCCTGTTGTGAATTTTCTCTCACATTCATAAGGGACAAATGCAAATGATTAAATTGGGGTCATATTGACTTATTTCTCCGTTTGATTTTTCAACATTAATGAAGGAAAGGACAAATATGTTACTGTTATACTCTCTGTACATCCACTGTAAATGGCTATCTAAACATCAGGGAAAGGGAGAAGCCTTGCCAGTTATATGTTTACTCTTGTGGAAAACTGCCTTGTTTTTGACCTTCTCACCTCCTGTTATAACAAGTGCTCCAACTTTTTTCTGAAAGGTCTTCTATTAGCCAACTTTGGACTTATTTTTACCTCTGAATAATGACAAACATACAAATACCTGAAAGCTCTTGGATTAAGTAAAAGGTGAGCCTACCTATTATTCATATTCTTTGCTCAGGAACCAAGACTTGTTGCCTCGTTGGCCTGCCTGTAGTGTTCCCACTGCACAATTTGCTTCTTTCTAGGCTATTATTCTGCCCATCTGCTTTTCTGATGGTTAATATTTCAATTTCTAGTTTGTAGTTTTAATTGCCTGCCCCATGGTAATTGAATCTGCCTATTTCTAGTCTCTGCATCTGGTTCTTGGTTTTGGACTGTCCAGATTTCATTACTTGTATGTGGTTTAGCTCATACTGACTAAAAATTGCTACATATTCCTTCAGGCTTTATCTACATCTCTTTCCCCTCTAAACCATGCTGAGCTCTTCTCCATCCCTGACATTAACTTTATACTTTTAGTCAAAGTCTTGATGATGTTTTAAAAATAACTTAGATGGGGAAGAATGCTTCCTGAAATAAATTCCAGTATCAAATTTAGCATTTACTTGCAAGGTTTTTTATTGCTATATGTTCACCTCAATATTTAAAATATAGAACAAATAACATGTAATGGGAAAAAAATCTTCCAAATAATTTATGTTTGTTTTTTATCTTTGATAGTATTAAATTTTATACCTGCCAGTTTATGTATAATGCAGATGTTTCCTTTTTTGTTTCTATCTCTGCAAAAGACATTGTTTGGCTTTTTGATAGCAGTGTCCAAATCCCACATATCGTACACACTTGGAGAACATAAGTATTTTACACCTTTGTAATTTTATATGGCAATAAATTTCATACACATGCGCACACACGCAAACTTATAAAGTGAAAAGTCTGGTCAATTGAGTTGGTGTTCTTAGTACATAATGCTATATAATTTAATTTCTTTGCTTGAAATTTTGATTCAGTTGCCTAGTTTTGACTGAATTGACCAATTCAATTGCTGGTAGCTATTCTTGTTATAGTGTATGGCCATGGAGAATTAGAATTTAGTACAAGAAGAAAGTTTACAGTTAGAGGAAGAATAATATGGCCAAAATTAAAAATCATCTATCTAAAGAACCTAGACGTTTTAATAATAGTTATTAAATGTATATTGCTACTCTAAAATTTTTGAAAGTTCATATATATAATTGAATAAATGTATATATACACCACAATATACCGGGAATATTAGATCCACTGTTGATTGAATACGAATCTGCTGTAGTAAGATATGAATATAATGACAAAAGGGTATTATCATGGGGCATTTGTTGATACAGTGTTTGTCCTCCAGTGTTATCTATGCTCAGGTCTTGGTCATTACTATTATTTTACTATTATTATAATATACTGTTTTAATTATTATTATTATCATGCCATACTATTATGTTGTGCTATTATCTTCTTAGAAGGCTGTGATCATCTGTCTTAAACAATTTTTTTTTGGCTCTTTTTAAAAAAATTTGTTTTAGTTTTTTAAAATTTTTTGACTGCATTGAGTCTTAATTGCAGCATGCAAGATCTTTCATTGTGGTACATGGGCTTCTCTCTAGTTGTGGCATTTGGGTTTTTCCTCTCTAATTGTGGCATGTGGGCTGCAGAGCACATGGGCTCTGTAGTTGTGGCCCGTGGGCTTCAGAGTGCATGGGCTCTATAGTTTGCAGCATGCAGGCTTTCTAGTTGTGGCATGCAGGCCTAATTGCCCCAACCAGGGATTGAACACATGTCCCCTGCATTGCAAGGCAGATTCTTTACCACTGGACCACCAAGGATGTCCCTTTTCTGGCTCTTAAAAAAACAAAAACAAACATTCTTCTGCCCTAATTCTTCTTTTCAGAAATTTTTCATACTGAGGTTCTATTTACATGATGAAAGAAATACCTGGTTTTTGGGGTTTTTTGGGGTTTTTTGGTTTTTGGTTTTTTGGTCACAGTGGTCCAAAAACCAGTCCTGTTTCAAAAAGTTCACAGAATTGAATTGTTGGGCCTCATATCAACTGAAACCACTGATTGATAAACTAAACAAATTGCTTTCAGTAGGTTATTATTGCCTTACCAAGACCCACATCCTGATGATTCCCATCCCCCAACAAAACCTTCATAGTGCATCCATTGTTATTATTTTCATACAAGGCTCAACTTAAATTATGTGTAATATAAGCACCATCAAATGCCCTGTCTCCTTTCCACCAGGAGACTGGTTTTTCATGAATGTGTTTATTCCTATCTATAGCCACATCTTTGCCAGGCTCAAGGCTGTAGGCATTATGGACCACAGATGCCAGGCTTCCTAAGAACTGTTTTCCAGTGCTGTCATCAAGCTCCTTCCTTCAGGGAACAGGGCTGGCAGCTGTGCATATGCTTTAGGGTCTACCATTCAGTTAAACTGCTAATGCTGGGCTCCTGTTTTCCTGGCTCCCTTGAGTTCACTCAAAGAAACAAAATGGTATTCCCATATGTACCTTATTGTTTTCTTGGCAAATCTCCCTACCTCCTTTAACCTCCTAGATTCTAGTATGTAAGAGACAAACTTTCTTTGTGAAACTTCCTTCCCTCAGATGCTGTAGACTAATAACATTGATTCTAAAGCAAACTGTCTTTTTAGAAAGTCTTTTTTGAGGCTGAAGTTGACTGGTTTCAAGGACTGTAATAGTGTATTCCAAAATATGCATCCCAGTGAACTGCAGTTAAAGGGAACCCAAAATGACTTACTAATTTGAATGTCAAATTTTAGAGTTGGTTCAGTTATTCTTAGGAGGTACCCATTAATGGAGTGTTCAGGTGTTTTGCAATATAGTGTTTTATCCTTATATTCCTGTTAAATTCCTTCTTTTCAAAAAGTCATAAAACTAGATTTCTAATTTTTATACAGAGAATTAACAATAAAGGTATTATATAGTCCTTATTAGAGACTTGTGAAATTAAGCAAAAATGGATAAAGTCTAGCATTAGTAATACATCCCTAAGATGATATAATTTTATCCCCACTCTCTTTCTGATAAAGACAGGGTAGGGCAAACCAATTATTTATGACATTTAGTAGACATAATGCATTTTTTTAACTTATAAATAAGATTTTATTCCAAGAACTTAAAGCTGGGAAGGGGAAATATTCTACTTTCACATTATTGTTGCCATACTATAAACCATGTAGAACTATTTCATCACAGATTCTAGCGTAGCTAAAGAAAAAGACCTCAGAATACACCAAAGATTCACCGTTGCTATTCAGTAGCAACTTTGAATGGGACCTGGTATAATGTATGTTAAACAAATGATGAGCTGCCTCATATCTGTATCAGCCAGCTCAAGATTGCAGGTTATTTAGCAGCTCATTAACATCGCTGTGCCTGATCTGGTCCTGAAAAGTGGACTCTGAGCCAATTGTTGCATAAGTTCCTACAAGGTAAACAGAGATGGAGGAAACAAGGCAGGGGAATGATGATCTGTTTTTTCTTTCTCTGCTCTTGAGTTGGTTTCTGATCATCTAAATCCCCACATTCATTAGCAGGGAGTGATAGGAGGGGAAGGTGGTATTACTTCAACTTTCATGTATGACCTTAACGTAAAGTTTTAACATTCAGTGATATCAACAGACACTGTGAACAATTTCCATTGAACAATTTTCAGTTTCTTTAGCCTAAACAATGGACTTTAATACCACAATGTTGAGTGTAACCAGCACCATTTTGGATGAGGAAGCAGAGCTGAGTCAAGTTCAAATGAACCATCGTAGGTAACCCACAAGGTGCTAGAGAATTCTGATGGACATTTTTGCCTTATTCAACTCTACCTAACGGGGGCAGGGGTTGGGGATGGGGAATCCTTATAAATGAAATGCTTACTAGAGCAAGAAGAGCAGTATTACTTATGTTTTAAATCCTGTTAGAACAAATATCATTACCCACCATCCTCTGCCAAAACAAACAAAAGAACCGCGACAAACAAAACAAAACAACTAAAAACCTCAAACAGCTACAACAGACAACACAATTACTTTAATGATTTTTAGAAACAAAGTTTTAGTATAATAGGAGAACATTAAGATCTTCTATCCAATTAAATCTTTTAAAAGCATTATGTCTTTACCATGTTTCTGATTTCTTGATCTTTGTGCAACTTAATATAAAGGACCAGACATTTATTACTATACATAATTTTTTTAAATATGTGAAACCAGCTAATGCATGCTTATTTGCATTACTCTTTTTGATCTATCATCAGGTGAAAGACTTGTACACTTGGCAGGCACATTTATTGAGATGTTAGGGCACTTACAAGCGAATTGATTTGTTGGGAGATAAATTATGCTATCCTAGTATTGTCATGCAAATTGCAGGTTCTGGCTACTTTCAGCTCTTTGCTTTTTTTTTCCCTAGAGCCAAATTGCTTATGCACTGATAATGATAGTTACTATTGAATATCAAAGTAGATTAAAATATCTCCAACTATTCTTAAAAAAAGTCAGTCTACATATAGGTAAAGAAATGTTTCTTAAAGTCACTTTCAAAATTGATAATGCATCAGTATAAATCTGGGGTAGCTGGGATTTTGGCTTCCAGTGAAATGTTTCAACATAAATCATTGCATATGAATTTCCAATTCAGCAAATGTATTGCAAGTAATAATTCAACCATCACATCTTTATTTGGAAATGCATGCTGTAGAGTTTTTCCATGCTGTGCTTGGTTTTGATACGTTATATTTCACTGAAGATTGATACTTTAGTACATTTAGAAATACTTTGGTGGTAATACTTAGTCATTGGGAGGTAATTACTGAGCTCCAAATTGCTAATGCACTTAAAGAGAAACTTTAAAAATAGAATCCCAATCAACTGGTCTGACATGCTCAATTAGTCTTTGGATAGTAGGCAGTTATATAATATATAAAACATTTTTCTCTGCAGGACAAATTTCTTTGATTTTATATCCCAAATAGAGTTACATTTGAAATATTAAGTAAAGATACAATATTTGATTAACTACTTCTAACAAAGAAACACAGTCATCTCATCTCTTGTCAGTTTATAAATATCACCTAGACTTTCTGTACTCTGCTTTGCACTTATGCTTTTATAAAAAATAAAAGTCAAAACTAGTAAGTGGCTAATGGGACTACTGGGTATTACAGGTAGTATTAGTATAAGCTCTGGTTCATAGCCTAATATCTTTGGAAGTGTGTAAATAATCTTTGCTTTTCTCTTTTGGATTGGCTAATTCTGCTATACAATATGTTCTTAACTTTCGAATTCTTTCTTATCAGTGGTGATTAGGCCCTTATTTTCCATGATTTCTGAAACCTAAATTACTCTATATAGGTTGGATTTAGTAATGGTTCTTACTATCCATTGAATACCTACTAGGCTGTGGGGATGTCAGAGAAATGAAAATATGTATTTCTGCTGTCCATGAGGCCATCCTAATAAATGCAGGAAGTAAAATGATCAGATTATTTTGTACTTTGCAATATTTAGTTCCCATCAGTTCCGTGGCAATAAACTGAGCTATGCAGAGGAATTTGAACTTTGGTCATGCTGAGTGAAAAAAAAAAGAACCTTTAAAATGGTTCTAGTGATTTGCTTACTGCCTGCCCTTTACTTGCCTGGGGAAGGTTTCACTGTGCATAAAAGGAATACACAAATAAGTTTGACATTTTGAGAAATTTGACCAGAAAATGCAAATTTCATCTGTTATGGAAATAGACTAGTCTAAGATGATTGGATTCCTTTCATCTCCTTCAAATCTGTTTTACATATAGATAGTTTTATCGATTCCCTTTCCTGGAAGTCACATGGCTATCTATGGTGAGCAAATAGTCTCCTGTACATCCCCATAGGATAACACCAGAGAACACATTCTTCTCTTTAACGAAAGGGAAGCATCTACAACACTCATCTAAACAACAACAAAATAGGGACACTCAGTATTTGAAATGTTAATTGTTTGTGTTAGTGATGTTCAAATACTGCCAAAGTTCTATGATTAGTCATGTTCATGATTGAAGAGAATGTAAAACTTGAAAAGACATTTTACAAATTAGATTCTGAAGATAAAAATTATATCACTATTAACTTATTATAAATAATAATAATTTTTTGGCATGCATTTTCTTAGATTAACCTCTTTGAGTAACTGAATAAAATATAAAGCAAAGAGTTTTTTCATGGAGTAAAGTAGAAAAAATTCAAAATTGTATGGAATAATATGACATTGGCAGGTTTTACTACTGTACTCTGAGATACAAAATAAAAGAGATTAAGAATATCATACACACTCCAAATTTTGAGAAAACAGAATATTTCTTCGCAAAATGAAAATGGCTATCTATATTATTAGTATTAGATGAGAAAATAATAAGCTGAGCCCCTCAATCCTTTATTGTATACAGGTTTTCTCATAGATATACTTTGTGAGGCTAGTAAATTTTTGACGGCTTTGAAAATACAGGTTATTATTTAAAAGGGTCATTGAAAATATTTTTTTATTGCAGTATAGTTGATTTACAATGTTGTGTTAGTTTCAGGTGTACAACAAATTGAATCAGTTTATCCACTTTTTCTTTTAGATTCTTTTTTTTATAAATTTATTTATTTATTTATTATTTTATTGACTGTGTTGGGTCTTTTTTCGCTGTGTGCGGGCTTTCCTAGTTGTGATGAGTGGGGGCTACTCTTCCTTGCAGTGTGCAGGCTCCTCATTGCCATGGCTTCTCTTGTTGTGGAGCACGGGCTCTAGGTGCGTGGGCTTCAGTAGTTGCAGCACATGGGCTCAATAGTTGTGGCTCACGGGCTCTAAAGCGCAGGCTCAATAGTTGAGGCGCATGGGCTTAGCTGCTCCACGGCATGTGGGATCTTCCTGGAGCAGGGATCGAACCAGTGTCCCCTGCATCGGCAGGTGGAATCTCAACCACTGTGCCACCTAGGAAGCTCCTTTTTTTAGATTCTTTTCCCATGTAAGTCATTACAGAGTATTGAGTAGAGTTCCCTGTGCTATACAGTAGGTCTTTATTAATTATCTATTTTATATATAGTAATGTGTATATGTCAATCCCAATCTCCTAATTTATCTCTCCCCCTTTCCACCCTCATAACTGTAAGTTTGTTTTCTACATTTGTGACTCTATTTCTGTTTTATAAATAAGTTCATTAGAATCATTTTTGAAATTAGATTCCACATATGAGTGATATCATATGGTATTTGTCTTTCTCTGTCTGATTTCATTTAATATGATAAGCTCAAGGCCCATCAGTGTTGCTTTAAATGGCATTATTTTGTTCTTTTTTATGGCTAATATTCCATTATATATATGTACCACATCTTCCTTATCCATTCATCTGTCAATGGACCTGTAGGTTGCCTCCATGTCTTGGCAATTGTAAATAATGCTGCAGTGAACATTGGGGTGCATGTATCTTTTCAAATCATGGTTTTCTTCCGATATGTACTCAGGAGTAGAATTGCTGGATCATATGGTAGTCCTTTATTTAGTTTTTTAAGGAACTTCCATACTGTTCTCCATAATGGTTGTGCCAATTTACATTCCCAACAAGAGTGTAAGAGGATTCCCTTTTCTCCACACTCTCTGAAGTATTTATTGTTTGTAGAGTTTTTGATGATGGCCATTCTGACAAGTGTGGGTGATATCTCACTGTAGTTTTGATTAGTATTTCTGCAATAATTAGCAATGTTGAGCATATTTTCATGTGCTTTTTGACAATCTGTATGTCTTATTTGGAGAAATGTCTATTTAGATCTTCCACTCATTTTTTGATTAGGTTGTTTGTTTTTTTGATATTGAGCTGTTTGTATATTTTGGGGATTAATCCCTTGTCAGTCGCTTCATTTGCCAATATTTTCTCCCATTCTGACGGTTGTCTTTTTGTTTTGTTTATGGTTTCCTTTGCTGTGCAAAAGCTTTTGTTTCATTAGGTCCCATTTGTTTATTTTTATTTTTGTTATTCTAGGAGGTGGATCCAAAAAGATCTTGCTGCAGTTTATGTGAAAGAATGTTCTGCCTATGTTTTCCTCTAAGAGTTTTATAGTATCCAGTCTTGCATTTGGGTCTTTAATCCATTTTGAGTTTATTTTTGTGTATGGCGTTAGGGAATGTTCTTATATCATTCTTTTACATGTAACTGTCTAGTTATCCCAGCACCACTTATTGAAGAGACTGTCTTTTCTCCATTATATATTCTTGCCTCCCTAGTCATAGATTAGGTGACCATAGGTGCATGGGTTTAACTCTGGACTTTCTATCTTGTTCCATTGATTTATATTTCTGTTTTTGTGCTGGTACCATACTGCCTTGATTACTGTAGCTTTGTAGTGTAGGCTGAAGTCAGGTAGCCTGATTCTTCTAGCTCCATTTTTCTTTCTCAAGATTGCTTTGGCTATTTGGAATCTTTTGTATTTCCATACAAAGTGTACAATTCTTTTGTTCTAATTCTGTGAAAAATGCCTTTGGTAATTTAATAGGGATTGCACTGAATCTGTAGATTGCTTTGAGTAGTATAGTCATTTTCACAATATTGATTCTTCCAATACAAGAACATGGTATATCTCTCCATCTGTTTGTGTCATCTTTGCTTTCTTTCATCAGCATCTTATAGTTTTCTGAATACAGGTATTTTGCCTTCTTAGGTAGGTTTATTCCTAGGTATTTTATTCTTTTTGATGTGATGGTAAATGTGATTGTTTCCTTAATTTCTCTTTCTGATCTTTCGTTGTCAGTGTATAGGAAAACAAGAGATGTCCGTGTATTAATTTTGTATCCTGCAACTTTACTAAATTCATTAATGAGCTCTCATAATTTTCTAGTAACATCTTTAGAATTTTCTGTGTATAGTATCATGTCATCTGCAAACCGTGACATCTTTGCTGCTTCTTTTCCAATTTCAATTCCTTTTATTTTTTTTTCTTCTCTGATTGCCATGGCTAGAACTTTCAAAACTATGTTGAATAATTTTGAGAGTGGACATCCTTGTCTTATTTCTAATCTCAGAGAAGTGCTTTCAATTTTTCACTGTTGAGAATAATGTTAGCTGTGGCTTTGTCATATATGACCTTTATTATGTTGTGCTAGGTTCCCTCTCGGCCCACTTTCTGGAAAGTTTTTATCATAAATGGGTGTTGAATTTTGTCAAAAGCTTTTTACACATCTATTGAGATGATCATATGGTTTTTATTTTTCAGTTTGTTAATATGGTGTATCACATTGATTGATTTGCATATATTGAAGTATCCTTTGCATCCCTGGGATAAATCCCACTTGATCGTGGTGTATAATCCTTTTAATGTGTTGGATTCGGTTTGCTAGTAATTTGTTGTGGATATTTGAGTCTGTGTATTAGTGATATTGGCATGTAATTTTCTTTTTTTGTGATATCTTTGTCAGGTTTTGATGTCAGGGTGATGGTGGCCTCATAGAATGAGCTTGGGAGTGTTCCTTCCTCTGCAATTTTTGGGAAGAGTTTCAGAGGGATAGGTATTAACTCTTCTTTAAATGTTTGGTAGAATTCGCCTATGAAGCCATCTGGTCCTTGACTTTTGTTTGTTGGAAGTTTTTTGATCATAATTTCAATTTTAGTACCTGTGACTGTCTATTCATATTTTCTATTTCTTCCTGAATATACATGTTGTTGACCTAAGGAAAAACCTGGTTCAGGCAGTATAATGTACAACAAATATTTGTGCCAGACAATAAGGCAAAACAAATGCAAAAAATCCAATGAAATACGAAGCAAATTCCTTGTCAAGAGACTCAGAATCCAGTGTGAAAATCACATATTTCTATAAGAATAAAAAAGTCTTTTTAAAGTACTTTCCACAACAGTTCATTAAATCAAGGACTCCATTAATTGTAAGGAACAAAACATTTTGTTTCTAAGAAGATGCTACCAAGTCTAATAGGCAGCCTCCCATAGAAAGCTGGGATACAAAAGCTGGAACCTTGAGAGAAGGAAGAACTTGCTGCTAAGGTGAGAACAAAAGACCAGAGGGATAAAAACCAGGGCAGTATGTATTCACACTTTGTTTTATCATTCTTTTTTTTTAAATTTTTTTCTAAACTTTATTGGAAAAGAACCCAATACATGATTTCTCTCTCTCCACAATTCCCCCACATTTTCAAAGTACAAGTGTTTGTATTGTATATACTTTTTTGTGTTCCATATTTTTTCTGTGTACTTTCTTCTATTATTCTGCTTATATAATGTCACCTACCCCTTTGAATAGCAACTATAGTTATTCTGTTATACAAGTATACCAGTTTGCTTAACCATTCTTCTTGTGTACATTTGTGTGTTTTCAGTTTTTCTGCTTTTTAATGTTTTTGCATTGAATATCTTTATATAAATAACTTGGTTCGTTAGGCTGTTTACTTATGGATTATTCCCCAGAAAGTATTTATCTGGAAGGCATGAACAATTTTATAGTTCTTCTTACTTATTGCCATATTGTCCTTTAAAAAGCTTAAAACATTTGTATCACCATAAGCAATAAGAATATTTGGTTTTATTAGTTTAATACTTTTGATAGCTTAATGGTGTAAAAAATCTTTTTTTTATTTTGCTTTTTTAAGAATTTATTTATTTATTGGCTACGTTGGGTCTTTGTTGCTGCGTGTACATGCTTTCTCTACTTGCAGCAAGTGGGGGTATCATTCTTTATTGATCAGTAGTTCCTATGTAAGTCTACAGGCACTATGTAAGTCTAGAAGATAAAAAGGTGACACAAGTCATAAAGTGATGACCCCACTGTAGGGGTGTGGACACTAATCATATAAATCATAGTAATCCAAAATAATAAATCAAATAATCACACTAATGAGTGTTTTGTTACAAACTAAGATGAGTGCTTAGAAACAAGAGTTGGCAGATCTCTAAGAGCACTTTATAGAGGAAACTGTTGGTGACCTATGGAGGCTCAGGGATGGTTTCCCTGGAGAAGTGATGTTGGAGCTGAAGTGTGCAGATCAGGAGGCATTATCCAGTTAAAAGAGAGGGTAGGTAAGCGGAAGACATTCCACACAGAACTAGCAGCATGTGCAAGGGCTTAGGCTAGAGGAAACAAGGCATGCTGGGAGAATCTAAAGACCAGCGTAGCTGGAGTGGAGAGAGAAAAGTAGATGGTGCTACAAGATGAAAAGGTGGCCCGAGGTCAGATCATGTGTGCAATGTGGTTGGTCTTAAATTCTTGTTCTCAGGTGTTAGACTATCTGAGATGAAATTCCAGCACTGTCACTTGCTAGGTATGAACCTAAAGCAAGTTCTTTAATCTTTCTTTGCCTTTGTTTCTTCATTCGTGAAATGGGAATAATAATATCATCTGCCTTCAAATATTATTGGATTAAATGAATATCAAAATTTTGGAGTTTATTATTTATCATATTATTATTGCATTATATTATTTTTGTATTATATATTATAGAATTATAATATAATATTATTTGTCATCTTGGTTTTGTTTATTTTGTTTACATTAAGAGGAAAAATAAATGTTTTATACTCTGGTGGCAATAATGCAATGGATGAAAAAATTAATGATATTGGAGAGAAAAGGGGAAACTATAGGTAGGATGTCCTTGAATAGGTAAGAGGAGGTGCAAAGGGGAATTAATTGCCCGTAGATAGTATTGGGGACTAGTAACTGGATAGAGTTTATTATGGAAGGATGAGGAAATTTTATTCTAATTGCTTCTGTTTTCTAAGAAGCAAAGTCATCACAAAGGGTAAAGGGTGAGTAGGGGTTAATGGAGATTTGAAGAAAGAGAAGAAGGTAGAAATATCATATGAAAAGCTTGGAGAGTTAATTAAGGAATATAGTGTGATTCCTGGGCATCATGAAGAACCTACTGAGGTTTGTAACCATGAATTTAAAGGAAGACCAGTCGTGTGGCTTTTATATATGCTTAGGTGCAGGAGCAGAGCAGATACAAGTTGTGTTTAATCAGAGTTACAGTTTTACCAGGGGAGTATGTTGAAGGAAGAAAAGGACAAAGTGACTAAAAGTATGTCATGGACTGAATGTTTGTGTCCCCCAAAATTTATATGTTGAAGCCCTAACTCCCCATGTAACTACATTTGGAGAAAAAGTCTCTGAGGAAATGATAAAGGTTGCATAATTTCATGAGGGTGGGACCATAATGCAATTGAGTTGGTGCTCTTATAAGAAGTGGAAGAGACACCAGCGTTCTCTCTGTGCTTGTATATGCATGTGCTCAGAGAATGGCCTTGTGTGAGGACTCAAGGGAAAAAGGAGGCAGATCTGCAAGCCAGGGTCAAAGCTCTCAACAGAAACCGAACCCCGCCAAACCTTAATCTCAATGTCCATCCCCCAGAACTGTGAGAAATAAATTTATTTTGTTTAAGACACCCAGCCTATGGTATTTTATTTTGGGAACCTGAGCAGACCAACACACCAGGGGAACATGTTGGAGGGGAAAAGGGACAAGTTGTCTAAAAATATATGCAAGGAAGTAAATATAATGATGCACTCTGAAGTCTCAGCCAGATAAGGAGGGAAGTGAACATGGTGGTGGGGATTGAATGATGTACATCAAAAGTTAATTAAGATCAAAGTCCCAGTGCAGTTGAAGCCTCAACTGGAAAGTAGGAGAGTAGGATATTTGACATTGAGATTTTGGAGGAGATGTCATTATTTATTGGTAATGGCAAGGTCTAGGAGTATGGTTGTAAATAGAAGACAGATTTATAGAAGGCAAGGAGTCAGAGAACTAAGAAATCAGGATATTGAATGGATTGTGTGATTATTGAAATTGCTAAGAAATTAACAGAGGAATGATGGAGACAAAGGTAGAAATTCAAAAGGCAAAATATTCAAGGAATGGGTATAGATATAAGTACATAGACTTGAGTGATATTTAAAAGCAAGATCAACAGGAATTGGTCATGAATTAAAATGAGGTAGAGGAGGAATAGGGAGAGGGAGCCATTAAATGTAACTCATTGGTCCCTGATGAGCTACTAGATGCATCATGGCATCATTGGTAAGTTAGAGAAAGCTGGGAGAAGATTAGGAGTTTCATCTTTGATATTCTGAATTTGAAGTGACCTTGGGATATCCCAGTGAAGATATCAAGTAAATGGGCTGGTATTTTGGTCTGGTGCTCAGAGCAGGGTTCATCTTGGAAATAAAAATCTGTGAAGTATCTGATGATGGGCAGTAATTGAATTCCGTGAGAGCTGTGGCATTGCCTACGAAGTAAGTATAGAAAGAGAAGAAGCCTAAGACTGGGCCTTGAGTAACTTCAATATTAAATGAGCAGATTGAGGAGTGTGAGCCTTAAGGGAGACTGATTAGAAAGTGGAAAGAGAGATAAGGAAACCTGGAGACTATGAAGTTACAGAAGCCAAGGGAAGAGAGTGTTTTAAAGAGGAAGATGTAGACAATAGTGTTGAAAGCTAATGAGAGACCAAGTAGGCTGAGAGCATAAAAATCTCATTGGATTTAATGACATGGAGGCTATTGGTGACCTTAGTTAAAGCTTGGTTAATGGACTAATGGAGGTGGAAGATAAATTAGAGATAGGTGACTGAGGCAGAGATGAGGAAAAGGCAAAAAAGCAGGATAGACTACCTTTTTAAGATTTTTAGCTGTTAAATGGAGAAGAAAAGTGTGGCAGTTAGAAGGATCAATGGAAGTAAGGATGGAGATGTATATTATGTGTGTGTGTATTTGTGTTGTCTTAGTTAACATATATATAATTTTATTTTCAAGATGGCAGGAACTGAGATTATTTAAATCTCGATGAAAGGTATATAATTGGGAATTTTAACATGAATTTAATATGTTAGTGAGGAAAACATAAATGATAGTGGACAAGTAGGAGGGGATGGTATCCTAACTGCAGGTGGAGAGAGAGATTCTAGGAGGACTAACAACTCCTCTAGTGTAACAGAAGAGAAAGAGGGCTGGACTACCCGAGGACTCAGTCATCTTATTGTTTCTGTCTTCTCTCTTCCTGCGTGATCTAATCCTTTTTTACAAGAAAGTGTTGTGGGGGGTTGGTGCAATGGGCCTCATGCTCTCAAAGCAGCCATGAGAAAGAAGAAAGTAAGCAGGCTGGTATTTTGGTCTAGTGCTCAGAGCACCAGAAATTGTAAATTAAGTGTAACCATAATACCATCACTCATATATATCATACTGTATGTGTTATTTTTAACACTAATACCTCTAAATTGCTAAGTCTTTTCTGTTCCACTAAATATTTATAACAAAATTTTACTGGCTGCCTAACGTTCTGTGGTATAGATGTGCCATATTTCATTTAACCATTCTCCTAACATTAATCAACCATCTCCCATTTTAAAACATTATCTTTTACATAAATACTCATCTACACAGTAACACCTTTAGGGCAAAACCCTTTAAGTAGATTACTAATACAAAGGGTAAATGTTTTATAAAGGCTCTAAATGTATAGAGGTAGATTATTTTCCAGAAAGACTATAATAAGTTATCTTCCTGCAAACAGCATTTTTTAGTATATAGGCACCACTCCATTGTCAGCGTGGAGAATTTTAAAGGTTTTAATTTCCTAAGTGGAAAAATGGCTTCCCGTTGGGATTTTCGTCTGCTTTTATTTGATTACTAATTATGGTGAATATTTTCTCTTATAGTTATTGATTACTGGATTTTTTTTTGTATTGTCTAGTCACACCCTTTAACACATAAAACATAGTATTTTTAATTGAATTATAAAGGATTATTAGTATTGCTAATCTAATTGTAAAATTTTCTTACATGCTAATTACATTGCCTTGTTTTATATTTGTTGTTATTTTCACCCTAACTACTGTTTTCCCAATAAAATATATTGCACATATCTATGCTTTACAGAATTCTCCATTCTGAGAAGTTGTGTAACACTCTACAGTTTCACTCCACAATCTTAAAATTTCACTCTCTGTTTTCTTGTGTTGTTCATTAATAGTTCCTTTTATATTAATCTTTTATAGCCACAGAGATGGTAAGTTGCTTAAGAACAAGAATAGGGAATATGTCTATCATTATTACTAGATTTGTAATTGGTAATGTTATTGACTTCTAATTTGCTTCGGGGATTATCATTATGTATATGCCTATCAAAATACATAGCAAATTAACTCATTGTGTGTTAACTACCATTATGTTCTAGAAAAATTTATGTATATTTAAAGCCCTTGGAAATAGATTATTTTTCTTGAGAATATCTTTATGCTTGTAGTAAGATTTGGAAAAATATCCCTGGGGTATATTAAAATTATTTCAAAAGTTTTAGGATTGTGTATTAAAGAAACATTCTGTTGTGAGCATGTTACTTGTATCATAGTTGAAAGAGGGTGTGAACCATCTGATAAATGATTTCTTTTTTCATGTCAAATAACCCAACTTTTCTGAGCATGCTGGCTTTGCGAGGATTTATGGTTTCCCTGCCTTTATGCTGGAGTTACTTCAGCTTTCCGTGATGCATTCCAACTAATCTGGAGGTTAAGGCATTCCTTGATCATGGATAGATCTGATTGCTACTCAGCCCTGGAATTCTTTATAAAATTCCAGAACGTGGGCTAGAAATTGACTTAGGGAATCCAATAAAGTTGCAAGTCTTGGCAGTCATCCAAGCTAAATTTATAGACTGGAAGAAATATGGGCTTTCCATTGTTCTCTTTTTCACCTTTCTGGGGTTTCTTTTGTGTGTATGTGAGTGCTTGAGTGTAAATTTATCATTTTGCTGACGTTGGAGTGGAAATAAATAATCATTGAGGGAATCCAGCTAAAAATTTTCACTTTGGATATTCCTTGGTCTTTCAGAACTTTGACCCAAACCTACACCAAGAGTGAATTTGTTCTCCCTCTCTAGGATGTTGGTGTCATAAAATAACAAGTTGTTCTTGAAAATGAATCATGCTAGTGTAACAGCTGATGTAAACATTTGCCAGCTAGGTACAACTCCCAAATCCCTGTTCTTCCCCTGGCTCTGTAGGAGTCTTCTTTTTGAGACACAATCTGAGAAAAATGTGATCATATGTATTGTTTCTGTTCATTCTATGAAATGGTAATGGGGGCAAGAGACCAAGCTCTGAAGCCTCTTACAGATTTCATTCTTTTTGTGTATGCCTGATGCTCTGTAGGTACATGGAGATGTAAGCAGTCCTCTCCTATCTGATCACTGAAAATCTATCTTGTTCCTACAGAATGGATTTGCTGTTGTGAGGCCCCCAGGCCATCATGCTGAAGAATCCACAGCCATGTAAGTACCAGGGACTGTTGCCCATCTCCAAGCGCCACAGTTCCTGGCGGTCACCTGCCCCGTGCATGTCTCTGAAGCCTCTAATTGTTAGCAGATGGACTGAGAAATCTTGCAAGGTACTCCCAGAAGCAGATTTATGGCTTCAGAGATCATATAGCATTTTAAAAAATGCTCTGAACATTATTTATAATGTTTTCCTGGCTGATTTGCTTTCTTATTTCTCTGTTCTTCTCTATTCCGCAGGGGGTTCTGCTTTTTTAATTCAGTTGCAATTACCGCCAAATACTTGAGAGACCAACTAAATATAAGCAAGATATTGATTGTAGATCTGGTATGTATTCCTGGCCAGAGCTGCATTTTCAGTGACTCTAGATAAAAGGGAGTGAATTTGTATTTCTCTGTTAGGTTGCCTTGCTTTTAGCACTTGCAAACAACTGAAGGGTGTGTTTCCTTTGAGTGTGGAAACTCATTAAATTCAGGATTGCAGTTCTGAAACCATAAACATTCACGTTTCACTTTCATGGTGTTAACTGCAATTTAATGAGAAGAAGGCGCAGATCGGGGCAACTTTTATGATCCTTAAATGAATTGATACTTCCACAGTTAAAATAACCCAACAGAACCTGAATTTACTTTTCCCTACAGAATATAGACTTTAAATAGTCAGATGTGCTGGAAAGAATGCTGTTGCTTTGGTAACCAATTGGCCACTTCCCCTGGTTAGCAATCATGTTGCTTGTTGTGCAACAGTGGTATTATTAAAACAAGTCAGCATGTCATTTTTTCTGAAAAGATCTCAGATCATGTATGCCAGTTTGGGATGACTCCCGGCAGGAACCCTGAGTGATTAAAAGTCAGAGACATTAGATTAGTCTTGCATTTTAACATGATGCGTTCTTACACAAGAGTTATAATTTGTTTAACAAATGGTTTGTTTAAATGCAGATGACACTTGGCATGTTGTCTATAGTATATTCATGAATAATGAGTTGGAGATCTGCCCCATACAAAAGCACCAACCCAGGAAAGGGCAAAAGAGAGCCGACTCGTGATTTATGAGCCCCGTTTTCGGTTTGCCTCCAGTTCACGAGGAGGTGTAATAGGTTGTCTGACAAAGCATAGACAGGAAATGAACCCTGGCATCCAAAGCGAACCTGCTACATCTGCACTTAATTAATTTTTGCAGGTGATAAAAGATTTAAAGGCAAAATATGTTAAAAGTTTTTTTGAAGTGCAAGGCTTAATAGTCTAAATCTTGTTCATATCTGCACTCATAATTAAATCTTATTGGGAAGTCGTGGCCTCACCGTCCAGCACTCCAATTCAGTTAGGCAGGCACACCAGAGGGTTGAGAGAGCACAAACAAAGCCATGTGAAGAAATACTTAGTCAAGTTAAAATGAAGATAAAAGGAATGAAAGACTGATAACCATTTCTCATGTTTGGGAGGAATGGATATTTTCCACATACTGTAGTATAGCCTTCCTGCAAGTTCTTTGCTGCTGAGAGTATTGAAACCCAACTTTCCATGTATTTTCCAAACATGCTTAAGTTTCAGTATAGGTCATAGTTCAACATTAAAGAAATGTGTTGAAGGCCTAGATATACTACAGCAGCAAGGTCTTAAAATTTTACAAAAAATGAGGACATCAGTACCTATTTTCCCATGTATATACAAAATGACATTTTAAATCATTAATAATCATTGGCTTGCATGATTTATAAGATGGTAAATTTTTTAAATAATTTAATATACTTCTAGAACTCTTAAGTTCTGTTAGAAAGATAAGCCAAAAACTTGAAGAAAGGGTAGCAGATGAAGACCAAGGATTGTGGGAAAATTTTTTTCCGCTTTCTAAATTTGTCAAAATTATGCAGGAAGGAGATTGTTAAACTGTCACTCTATCCTTAAGAATTTTTTAGTATTACTTTCTGAGGAATCTCCTCTACTACGAAGATAATAACTGTTAAGAGCCTCTTTGAAAGCACATTTGTGACATCCAAACTCCAAAGCAATGAATTGTACAAGAAACTTGAAGGCTAAAATGCCTGGCTTGTGATAGCTGAATATTTTGTACCTCAGAGGATTTGTGTGTGAAGTTTTGTTTTTGGACATTAATATAAGAATAAAAGATTGCTGGATATCATTTGATATGATTTATAAATTAACTTGCTTGGTAGCTACAAGGAGTGTCCTGTAAGCTTACTGGCCTTTGATTATAAATTTGCTCTATTATCCCACATAAAGGATACTGATTTCCCAGCAGGCTGTAGCAGAAGAGAAGTTTTTGTTTCATATTCTCTAAACATATGAAGTTCTGTCCAAAGGGTTGCCTCTGAGATCACCACCAGCCCGCATATTCTTACTTTCAAGTCTTCCAAATTCTGCAGCTGCAGGGATACTTTGAGGAAATTCCCTTGTTTCTTCCAGCTGCCGAGAAGGAAGTTTTAAAGTGCCACGTGGCGCTGAGACATCCGTTCTCCCTGGCTGACAAGTCTGTTCTACAAGTTAGCAGAGGACAAGTGAAGGTTCTTCGGTGGCAAAGGAACTTCATTCCTGCATATCCAGTCACTAACTTTAGCTAATCAGTATGAACCAGCTCCACCAATTCCTGGACCAACAGAAGGCAGAGCTGCTCCATTATTCCAGCAGCTAGATTCAGCGTTTTTAGGTGTCTAGTAAAAGAGAGCCAGAGCTCTACTTCACCCCCTGTTTGAGGCCACAGCCAAATTCAGAGGCATTGAGCATTTTAGGCAGGAATGATTCTAGTTGATCTGTGGAGCTTATTCATTCCAGTTGTCCTTCTGGGGAGGATTCCAGAGATATTCAGATTGGTGAGGAGAGGGAGCCGGTGCACGCACTTTTCAGCTTACAAGAGACTGCCCTTGTGTTCAGGGCGTGAAACTGTCTTAGAAGTAGGATTTGCCTGCACGATTCAGGTAGCTTTTATATAATGTGACTTTCAGTTGAAAATAACATGTTTTAGGCTATTTTTATTTTTTAAAAAAAAGACACTTTAAATGTCCTTAGATTTTAGGCAATTCTATTTTTGGTTAGGCACCAAAGTTGACCAAAGGATTGTCACAAGTACCAATACTAATTAATTATAAGTGATAACATTAGTTGATAGAATATATAATTTATTCACAGCTATTTTAACATTGTAGTGAAAACATATTGCCTCTAAATTCTTGTATAGAATAGATTTTCACAGTATATCTTTAAACAGTAAAATAGTGAAATGATTTTTCATTATTTCCCAGCAAATCTTAGATACAAGATCTATTTTGAGGCTGTTCATTTGGTTCATTTCCTTACTATAGTAACTCCTCATAATCACCAATAATTGGCTTATATCGATCTAATATATATATGTTGCTATGGAGAAAAAATCCTCAGATCATATCTGACCAGTATGTACTTTGCATTTACATTTTCAGAGAAAGTTGGAAAAAATACTTATTATAAGTCGTTGCCCAAAACAAAAGGCACACTTGGACTTACCTTTATCTCTAAAGGTTTTGTGAATATAAATCTGGAATCAAAAATTATCCAAGTGTTTTTAGAATGGATTTGTGAATTTTAATGAATAATGTCTGTTGAAACCTTATTGTGCCATGGGCAAGACTATATTTCTTATTCTGAAATTTATGCAACAACAAGCATCCAATACATTTTTCAAGAGCAAATTATTTCATATCTAAGACAAATTATGTTTTATTTGACTGTCTTAAATAAACCTTTACAATATCAAGGCAATATTTTTCAGGTTTTCAAACTGTGGATGTATCTAGGCCCAGAGCAAACTTTTTCTTACAACGCTGACTAAAAAGTCTACCCTATAGTAGAAATGCAAGCATTCTATCACTGTTATTTTGAAAGTATTTTGTTTGTCCATCCTCTAGGTATCCAGTAGCAAATTCAGGACACTGTGGGTTAAATTATTTTTGTTCTCATAAAGGAAAAGTTTTGCTATTTCCTCCTTCCTTTCCTTTGAACATTCAGAAATCCAGGAATTAATACATATTTTTCAGTAAGCTATTTTTTTTTTTTTTCCTGATGTGTGTATGCCTTTAGCCAGGACAAGTTTCTGGAAAGTATTTGATGATTCCTTAATTGATGTTGGATATGTGTGCTATATAAATGAGGGGGAGAATTAGTGTACATCTACCCTGTAGATAGCAAGCTCACTGCAGATTTACAGAACCCACCAAAAGGAGGTTTTGGCAGTGTCTAGTGAGGGAGTTCTGGGCTGGAGGTTGAAGTGGAGACAAGTTACATAAACCTCAATAAGGAGCAATAAACCTTCATAGGTTTGTAAGAGGATCAACGAGATAATGAATGTAAGTTAACAGCGTGATGGTGATGAGTTTGGCCTTTGGAGTAAGAAGTGCATTCAAGACCCTGTCTTAAAAACGTACTGAAACTCTCCACGTCTCAGTCTACTTACCTTTTAAATCAGGGATAATATCATATACCTCATATAAATATTAAGTAATCTTGCAAGATTTTTAACGTGGTGTCTGACCCCAAAATTATAGGAATCGTTGAAAAATACCGTGATTCTTACTGATATAAAATAAAGTACAATGTAAGGAAGTAGTTACAAGTGACCAAAACTTGTTTGTAACAGAACCTGAAACTATGTGTTACACATGTAGCAGTAATGTTATATTAAATACAAATGTGTAGGTTATTCATTTTTAAGAGTCATTGATTTTATCTTATTCTGAAGCTATTAGGAAGCATATTAATTGAGACTCTTAACACTTGAGGTTTTTTAGTAAACATTTTAAAAAATGCTGTTAGTTTTATTTTTCCTATATCTTTTGTCAGTTCCAGCATGTTTTATATCATAAAACAATGTTTTGAATCATTATTGAATATGAATGTCCTAAGGATTTTTTTCATTCATTTTGATGAAACAGGCCTTTTTTTTTTTTTTTCCTGTGGGAAGGGGGAGTGGTGTGGGGAAAGAAAAAAGAGGAGGAAGGAGACTGGGAAGAGAGCCATAATATAATATTAAAATTAGGCAGATTGGACAAGATTGCATAAAGGCCCATGCCATCTTTCTGCTTTTGCCCAAATGATTTAATAGCTAATGAGCTCATGCTCCTGTGTCTTCGACTCTTGCCGTCACGATTTTACCAAAATAAAGTATGAAGTCCTGTTTGCATCTGGCATCTCTTTTGAAGTCATTCTAACTGCTGAGGGACTGCTAACTGAACTGAATGCTTTAAGAAAGCCAATTTACTCAGCTGGTTGCAAAGCCTTTGACCTTAATGGTGGGACTTGGCAAATCAATGCATACACGTATGTTTAGTGTTCTGTCAAGAATTGCGAAAATGCTCTGTAAGCCATAGATCCTTCTGCAAAATACTAGTTTGTAGTTTAAACATTAGTCTTTCTTCAGAGGCCAATGAGGCTAGTTAATTAAGCCTGAGGGGTTATGAACTGTTGGCAGTTAATAAGTCATAAAATTCCTCCATAAAACAGGATGCGAGATTCCATCACTGAAGCAAAGAGTACAAAGGGCCGGTATATAAATATCTAATTGTACCAAAGGACTGGGCTTTCTCAATGACTGCTCATCTGGAGTCTCCAGGGCATGTTCGCTGTGGTTTCCTGATTTTTAGAAGCCAGTTTAAAAAATGAGTGCATTAAAGGGTAATTTGCCTGAAAGTTCAGGAAGTAAAGGGGGTGGTGTGGAAGCAAGCTGAACAGGAGAAAGAAAGAGAGATATAGAAGACAGAAAATGAGAAGGAGGGTGGGGAAGAAAGACAGGGAACTAGAAATTAAGAAAGTTGTCTCCACACAGAGTTAGACGTGACTGTATTTGTCATCTGTTTTCTTTTCCCTGTAGGATGTTCACCATGGAAATGGTACACAGCAGGCCTTTTATGCTGACCCCAGCATCCTGTATATTTCACTCCATCGCTATGATGAAGGGAACTTTTTCCCTGGCAGTGGAGCCCCAAATGAGGTTCGGTTTATTTCTTTAGAGCCCCACTTTTATTTGTATCTTTCAGGTAATTGCATTGCATGATTACCCCTAATTTTCTTGTCCTTTGCTGGTGTTTTAAATTACACGAGATTACTGAATTGTCCCACGGGACCAAGAACCAGTGCAGAACAAGTGCATAACCCAGAGCACTGGTTGTCAAGCAAAGTTGGGCTGATTTGACATGTTGTTTGATGTTTATTTCAAGAGCTCACATGTGTTTGTTTTCCTCTCTTCTTGCTGCTTCCCTGTGCTCTCCTCTACCCACTGTGGTGTGGTTTTTCTCTTCCTAGGTTGGAACAGGCCTTGGAGAAGGATATAATATAAATATTGCCTGGACAGGTGGCCTTGATCCCCCCATGGGAGATATTGAGTACCTTGAAGCATTCAGGTTGGTACTTCTTTCTCTGAAAGTGGAAAATTAGAAAACAAATGAAACAACACCAAATGTAAAAGAGAAATGTAAATTTCTAACTAAGGTAAAGTAGCTAAAGGAGCCATTCTATTAAAGGGCCAAAAATTGTTTGATTTGGGGGACCTGAATATTGCAACAAAGTCACTTAAGGAATATGTGTACCAATAAAAAGGTACATCAAGACCTAGTTGTAGTTATACAGCTTTGTTCATCAGTGGCTAGGCATGTTCCCCTCTTTCTGCAAAAAAAAAAAAAAAAAAAAGGGAAAAAAGATTTTATTATTAAGTAGTTCTGGAAAATTCTGCATATTATAACATGATGTGATTCAGATGATGTGATTCAGAATGGACATTAACCACTCTGGAAATTCCTTCACTACCTATTTAACTTCTTTGGACAAGCATTTCACAAACTTCATTGGACTATATAATTTTTTGCACATATTTTTGCACATAGCCCCTCTTGGCATTCTTAGTTGCAAGGAACATTGGCCTAGACAGTCTCATTTCATGGTTTTCTCTCTCATAATATGTGTATTTTCCCTCTCACATTAAAACACCAACTGATTAATTGGTTGTTTCCAGTTTCTTTAGAAAATGTGGGCAGTAATTAAAGTGTAATTACTATATACATATTGCATTCTGCTACTTTTTTTCTAAAGAACTTTAAAAATTAGTTGAAACAAGAAATATAACAAATTAAAAATTTTCATTTTGGATATAGTTTTTTTTAAGGCATTTATTCTCTGGAATTAAATTTTTTTTCAGTGTTTGGAAAGGTCTGTGTTTTAAGGAGAAATATCAGATTATGTCAATATGTGCCTCACTAGCAAGATTTTAGGAAATTTTAACCTATTGATACTTCATGAGTTTTGGGCGTTTTGTTTATTTGAAAGCAAAAGCAAACAACTGCATGATACAAAATTTTTGAAGCATTCTTTTTTTGCTAATTTACCTTTTATAAATTCCCAAGGGAAAAATCCTGTTGCTAACGTATCTGAAATACATAGGAAAATTTTTCAATCAGTGAAGTTGCAATGGATTTCTGTTGTCCTGTGTATCACGCATACTTCAATTTCTCATTTGAGAGTCATTTTAAGGAGGAATCAAGAAAGTAAGTCCTTCATTCAAAAAGTATTCATTGAACACTTACTATATGCCAGAAACAATGACGAGCATTTGGATTTGAGAGCTGATTTGCTCTTAGGGAACATAATAGTAGTGATACTTACTGTTCTAGAGAACAGATGTCCTTAAACATAGCGAGGATAAAATGGTGAGTTCTTCCTGAAGGGTTTCAGGAAAGGCTTCATCAGTATTGTTCAACTTGTGCTTTCAAAGATGAGTGGGAGTTTTCAAGGGGTAAAATAATTGGAGTAGGGGGAGTCTTACTAGGCAGAGAGAATAGACTGTGAAAAGCATGGGGTCATAAAATGATCTTGCTCTGTGGGCTCAAGAGTGTGAGGGTGGAATTGCGTGGCAGGTATACAGATCATACTTCATAAAGTCTTTTGCAGGCAAAGAGTGAGATAGACTCCCAAATAATTTTTAATGTTATATTATTTTATAAGCATATCCTTCTTAGTATAATCCTTTTTCTAAGTATTGAAACTGAAGATCTTTCTGCCATCTGTGTGTGGGTGGAGAATACAGAGGTGGGGAGAAAAGTAAATGGTGCCTTTTCTTTTTTCTTAATTTTTAATTGTTTCTGGACTATGATAAGTATCTTTGGAAGGAAAGCCTGTCTCTCTGAAAGTCCATTTATAATAGGATATAAGGTGACTGCTGATTTTAAATTTGCATATATATTGCTTTTGTGGTCTCTATTGTGTGTTTTTTTCTGTGGCAAAAAAGAAAATTGCAGGCAAACCAAACATTTTCATGTTTGTTATAAGTTTTAAAGATAGTTTTAAAAATATGATAGAATATCTAAATTAGGTAACTAGTTATTTCTTCCATGCAGTTATCATTCATCTCTGAAATAATTGAAGGATATGCTTCAGATTTTTCTCAAGAGTTTTTAAAGTCTTCAATAATATCAAGTATTTTTTATGGTCACCTAAAATATGTTTCTAAAGTTATTTTATTAAATAATTATGGGTATTTGTATTAAGGTCTTGCATGCCAGATTCCAGATTATAAGTTTTATTGATATCATGGCTATTTCTTTTTCTTTTTTTCTTTTTCTTTTTCTTTTTCACTGTACTCGGGCTTTCTCTAGTTGCTACAAGCAGGGGCTACTCTTTGTTGGGGTGCTTGGGCTTCTCACTGCAATGGCTTCTCTTGTTGTGGAGCATGTGCTCTAGGTGCGTGGGCTTCAGTAGTTGCAGCATGCGGGGTCAGTAGTTGTGGCTTGCTGGCTCTGGAGCTCAGGCTCAGTAGTTGTGGTACATGAACTTAGCTGTTTTTGGCATGTGGGATCTTCCCAGGCCAGAGATGGAAACTGTGTGCCCTGCATTGGCAGGCGGATTCTTAACCAGTACACCACCAGGGAAATCCCCATGCCTATTTCTTAAGTGGTTTGTATAAGCCATAGAACTACTACATGGAAGGGCCATGATGTGGCTCTAAAATCTATGCTCTTTCTATCCCACCACACTGCTACTCTTTTCTACTGTTCATGACTTAAAAGACTAAGGTGTGATAAAGCATAGTGAACTTATACTGAAACATAAGACCTTCTCCCCCTAACCTAAATCACAAATGCCTAGTACACAGCATGACAAAGAAGAGCTATTCAATAATACTTGTTATATTCAATAGTTTGTTGTATTATTTTAATACTTGTTATATTCAATAGTTTGTTGTATTATTTTTTAGATTTTACATATAAGTGATATCATACAATATGTCTTTCTCGATCTTATTTCACCTAGCATAATGCCCTCCAAGTCCACCCATGTTGCTTCATTCTTTTCTATGACTCAGTAGTATTCCATCATATGCATATACACATACCTTTTCGCCACATTCTCTCCAACATTTGTCATTTGTGTTCTTTCTGATGATAGCCTTTCTGACAGGTGTGAGGTAATATCTCATTGTGGTTTTGATTTGGATTTCTCTGATTATTAACAGTGTTAGCATCTTTTCATGTGTCTGTTGGCCATCTGCATGTCCTCTTTGGAAAAATGTCAATTCAGTTCTTCTGCCCATTTTTAATCAGGTTATTTGGTTTTTTGATAATGAGTTGTATGAGCTATTTATGAATGTTGGATATTAACTCCTTATTAGTCATATCATTTGCAGATATTTTCTTGCATTCAGTTAGTTGTCTTTTCATTTTGTCACTGGTTTCCTTTGCTGTGCAAAAGCTTTTAAGTTTAATAAGGTCCCTTATATTTATTTTTGCTTTTATTTCCTTTGCTTTAGGAGACAGATCCAAAAAAAATGTATTGTTATGATTTATGTCAAAGTGGATTCTGCCTGTGTTTTGCTCTAGGAGTTTTATGGTTTCTGATCTTACATTTAGGTCTTTAATCCATTTTACGTCTATTTTTGTATATGGTGTTAGAGAATGTTCAAATCTCATTCTTTTACATATAGCTGTCCAGTTTTCCCAGCACCTCTTATTGAAGAGACTGTCTTTTCTCTTGTATATTTTTGCCTCCTTTATCATAGATTAATTGACCATAAGTGTGTGGGTTTATTTCTGGGCTCTCTATCCTATTCAGTTTATCTATGTGTCTGTTCTTGTGCCAGTGCCACACTATTTTGATTACTATAGCTTTTATAATAGTCTGAAGTCAGGGGGAGTGATTCTTCCAGCTTTGTTCTTCTTTCTCAAGATTTTTTTTGGCTGTTCAGGCTTCTTTGTGTGTCCATACAAATTTCGTAGTTATTTTTTCTAGTTCTGTGAAAAATGCCATTGGTATTTTGATAGGAATTGCAGTGAATCTGTAGATTACCTTAGGTAGTATGGTAATTTTAACAGTATTAGTAGTTCGTTCATAGTGGGCCAGAGATAATATGTATCTCATGCTTCTAATTGAACCTAATGAGGAAAACATTTCCACATGTTTAAAAAATAAGTAGCAATTTCCAATGTAGAAGTAAAATAGTAGTAGTCCTTCAAATTATGCGTATTTTATTGGATAGATAAAGAAATGGATGAGTAAGTGAATGATTGACAATCTCTGTGTGGATCTGTAATTTCAAAAAATAGGTACGAGCCCTTTACATTTAGAAGGTATTGATGAAATAATAATTGACTCATTTGGCACACACTGAAGACAGGCTAAGAGAGTGGCTTAGAGCTATTGATCTGGGTACTTAGAAGCAAACAATTTGTGATTTTTAAAAAATTACAACTCTCCATGCCAATGTGTTTGTAGTCTGTAGCTACCATAGTTAATATTTGTTAATGGTAAGGCTTTTCAAATACCATGGGTCTGTAAATGTCAGGTCTTTGGGCATGTTCACCTCTCGGGGAAAACTCCTAAGCAGGATGATTCTGTTTCACTGACGTTGTCAGTATGTCAACTGAAAAAGAGGATTTGAGTGAGTTATCGAATCTAGAAAATAAGTATCTAATCAAAAATGTGTGTTGTTATTTTTATTGTAAACTACTTTTTTTTCATTGACTTAACGAAGTATCTCTATTTAATCAAAGTGTTTTTGTGCTTGCATTGTAGCCTTTGCTAAAATACTTTGACCATATAACCAATAGAATGTCTAAAAATTAGCATAGTTGTTACATAGTCAAAGCAGCTGAGTCAGTTGAGCGTATACAGAGATTCCAAACAGCCTATATCTGTTTCTGTTGTCTTTGGTTTATACCTGTTTCCTACAATGGTATAAGCAAATTTAAAATCCATTAATACAAAACTGTGACTGGAAACTTGACTAGATAACATATCTGTTCTCAGTTCATCAGTCACACTGTCAATTCTATTTTAGATACAGCATCTTTAAAATAGAGCTTCTTATGATTTCTCCCGTTTGTGAAAAAATAGAAAAATATGCATGTAACTTGGGATGAGAGACTGGAGCCCTTAACTGTCATATTCATAGAGCAGCTTTTCATCAGATAACTAGTCAAGTAATGGTTAGCCTGGAGTTTTCTTAAAGTGGTTGAATTTACCATGGAATGATAGTAGATAATTTTGGGCAGAGCTCATAAATAAGTACAATATTTTATTTTCGCTTGTTGTTTATCAAACATATCATTGTTGTTATAACTAATTTTAGAGCACTGACTTCTAAATATTTTTGTCATATGCAGAGACTGGAATTTAGAGGTTGCTTAATTCTGTCTGAGAAATGGGATGGGATCATAGTAAATATTTATGTTCTCTTGTTGGTAATGACAACTAAGTACATATTTTTATGGTTATTCTTATTTTTATCATATTTTAGTGAAATTTCATGCTAGGAGAATGGAAAGTAAAACTATCATAAAAATAACAACATAATGGTAATAACATAGTAATATGGAAATTCATTGAGGACTCAATATTTGCTAGTTGCTCATTTCTTTCCATCTTTACAAGTTGTTGAATTAAGTGCTTCCAGTTTCCAGATGAGGATACCAAGCCCCCTTTGAGTTTCAGTCGGTTTCCTGATGTCACATAGCTGGTTAATGGCGATCAGGGACTGGGTAACAGAAATTGTGAGTGTAGAGACAGTATTCCTTTGGCCCTAAGCCATAAACTATAGTTCCTCTGTCAAGAGTAGGGGTAAAAAAACAATAATAAAGTGAGAAATTCTTTGCCAATTCATTTTAGTCTATCCAGCATTTATCGTCAACATCTAAATTGGTAATACTATTTTAAAATTGAAAATAACTCCAAGATTCTCACTACCCATGTAGCATGTAATAATTGCAAGCCACTTCTCTTTGTGCCTTTCCTCATGTGTCACACTAAGAGAACCTATCAAATAACACCCCTCTAATTTTTCTTCCTTTTGATAACCGGACTATTTACAATGGAAAATATATTTTTTTCCTTTTTTGTTAATTTTTTTTTATTATGTAGACATTTAGATTTTTTGGAATGGGTATGTGATTGAACTTGAGAAAATCCAAATTAAATTTTAATAGAACATAGATTGATAAATGAATGCTTAGATCCAATTTCCAAATAAAGAATGATTTGTTGTCATCTAAACATCATACTCAATACTGCAGAAGGATTTGGGGTCTTATTTTGTCTATAAGAACTGTGGTTGATGCTTCCCAGTCTTGAAACGGATTTTCAATTGTTAATGACAACCAAATATATTATGCTCATGATAGTATGTATTTTCCCAAGGATGTGGAAGACATTTTGGGAAAGAGGGTGGAATTTCTTGAAGCAATTTGCCAATATGAAATACTGTACATATCAAATTGGCCCTACTACCATCTTTCCCAGACCATTTATCATAGCTCGCAAATCAAGCCCACATTTTCTCTTTTTTGAAAGACTTGGCTAATAAAGAAGATGTGGGCTTCAAGTCCGAACTTGTCAATCAATCTTGGGAACAAAGCAGTAATGATTTTGATCTATTGATATTTTATTTCAGTGAAGAGCAATACATATGAAATTACTGCTGGAGTGATCTACAGTTTTATTCATTGCCCAGATTCTGTTCTTTATATTCAGCGTGTAGAGATGTTTCAGGAAGTTTTATCAGAATAGGTCAGAAGAAAAAGATCCATAGGAATAAATTTTAGAAAGCTGTCAGTTCTATCCGCTCTTTAGTTTCAGCAATAAGTATAGTTTAAGTACATTTTTTTCTCTTTCATCTGTGCAACATATTGTACCAATTTTCATCAAAAAATTACAATTTCTATAGGTGTGTGTCTCTAGATACCCTTAGAATTTTGCTCTTTGACCCTGGGAGTAAATTGATCTTATGCACACCTGTCTTCCTTGGGAAACTTGCAAACTTCATTTTTGAGTTGAGCATCAAAGAGATATGATATTATTAGACAGTATAGAACTCAGGTAAAAAGTCCAGGAAGTATCTTGAAGTGCTTGAAGTTTTGAAATGTGAATTGTATTATCTTCTGTGAAGAACTATTTAAAATAGTTCAAATACAAGACATAGTTTTTATTATTATTTTAAAAGGTCAGATCAACTGTAAAAATTTTAAGACAACATTTTTCTCTTCTGACTTAGAACAGTTTTAAAGCCAGAAATTTCCAGGAATTTGTGTGGCAATTACACAGTTTTCCAAATAATAAAGACTAATTAAAAGAGTAGCTGTGTTCTATTAACTTTTCCCTAGCACTTCTCTCTAAGAAAGAAAGCAATTTGCGTGACTAGAAGTGATTTGTTTTTACTTTCAAGATGGAACAAGGGATTACAAAACCCTTGCCTTGCACAAAATCCTCCCAACATATGTGTAATACTCAGAGATATCAGGAAATGAAAGCTTTCTACGAAATATTATTGTGAAGCTTTTTAGGCCAGAAAAAGCAGATCTTTTGGATTGTCAGGCAGATCAGATCAATTCATCAACTTAAATCATCTCATCTAGTAATAATGGAATTGGTGTGCAGTTAATTATGATATGATGTAGCCAGAATGGAAGATAAATACAATTAATAAACTATGGAGTCACACTTTTTTCACTGTTTCAGTGAATATTTTGAGATTATGCTTCATTTACTGGTAAGATGAAGCCAAATAAAAGTCACTTGTCCTGTATTTCATTCAACTACTATTTATTAACCAAATCTCAATGCCTTTTGCTCTTCATGTGTTATCTTGAAACTGAATAATTCCCCTCCATTTCCATGATTTCACACCTAAAGTTTACTGTAACTAAGCTTGAGACGACAAGCAATGTGAAAAAGGAGGTAGAACTTTGTTTTAATGTACCGTAAATATAAATTTGTAGTCTTTTTTTTTTGAACTAGGTAAATATGTTTACTAATAGAAATTTACTTAATAACTTTTCTAATTAGAAGAGTCCACTTTGGGAAACTTGTGTTCAATAGGAAGTCTGTTCAGATATTACTTCTGAGGTGCAGGGCTGAAGTTTACACTACTTTCTGGTAGGCAGGGCTTTCAGATAGTAGTCCAGGTCTTTGCATGGCATCAAATATCGGAATGATAGACTCAGTTTTACATATTTTATCCCGATGATTTGGTGTCATGTAGATGAAACTTGTAAATCAACATTTGTTCCCACTTATATAGAGATTTAAACTCCTCTGGCACTTTTATAGAAGGGTGAGGACTTGTCCTTGTAACTCTTATAAATCTGTCCATCTTTCTTATGGACGCCACAGTCCTGGGTATTTGTTGTCTAAACACCTTTTCCTCCAAAGAGTGGCATTGTTGTGAAGCCATATAGAGGTCAGCAGACTTATAGACTGTGTAATTCCTAATGGGAAAGGCTCACCAAAGTGATATTCTTGCCATTATGGTTCATATTTTGCAATTTAAAAAGTGGGTGGGAAGGGAATTCCCCAGTGGTCCAGTGGTTAGGACTCTGCACTTCCATTGCATGGGATGCAGGTTTGATGCCTAGTTGGGGAACTAAGATCCCGCAAGCCATGCAGCACAACCAAAAAAAAAAAGTTTCTGAGCCTCTGGGAAAAAAAAAAATAGACATTTTATCCAAAAGAAAATATGGGTGCAAGAAGGGGGAGATGGATGATTGAGTCATCTTTCAATCTCAGAATTTTAAGTCCATCCTGCATCTCTCAACTGGGGCATATTTTGCATCCCAAAATAATTGCAGAAATGGCCGTCAAGAAAATAGCCTCTACATATTATCTTATGTATTAAAGAAAGGAATATATTGTTGTAGTTGAAAACAAAATATTGGTTCACCTAGGATGTGTATTTTTTGTTGATTCATAACTTCTTGAAATTAAAGCAATATTGGAGTTACTGAAATGGACTAAATTTCAGAAACAGATGAGCATTTTTACTCAAACAATAGTCAAAGGCCAAGATATAAAGAAGAGTTTATTTACAATGCAGAGCAAGAATGGAGCTGGCACAGATTTATAATTTAAAAGTTTTACAGCCCAAAGAAAGCTTGATGACTTGATCCTCTGTGCTTTCAGTTTCAGAAAAAGTCTCTTAAATATTAAAGTTACTACATTGGGCCGTCAACTTTGCATTGCATACCCAAGTCCTCTCCCTTGTACAAGTTTCTGATATGATCAGTTTCCTTCTGTATTCCAGGACTTCTAAATTGAAAATACATTTGCAGAAATTATTCAGTGATGTCTTTCTTGCCAATAAATATAATTATTCCAAGTGACTCAGCAGGTGGAAAAGGCAGGGACTGAAATAATAAAATCTGGGGTGTGTCATTGATTTTATTGATTTAGTTTAGTTATCTGATTAAATTTTACATTACTCAGAGAACTGAAGTCTGTCGGAAGCTTAATATATTCCCCTTAATATAGTTATTTGAGGATATGACAATTAATACAAATCAGTGCAGAATCCAAATGAAAAATATTTAATTATGAAAGAAGGATCACTCACCTGTTAGTTAACTAGTGTCATTTTTTGAAAGTAAACAAATTAATATTTTGTCTATGTCTTTTAAAAAAGCAATGATAAGTCTATATAGATATACAGACATAATGTTTGACACAGTTCTGTAAACATGCTTTTGAAGAAATTAGAATGTAGAGAGCTCATCCCATTGTCAGAGCTGAGCTTGAAATCCTGTACCAAGTTTGAAGGGCTTATTAGGCCCACTTTAAAATTTTGTTGTTTTATAATAACTTTGGAAAAGTGTATTGTTCCTTGTAAAATACCCACATGTTCTCCTTTGGAATGGCTCCAGACTGTAAGTGAACCATGAGGTTGCCCCCTGGTGCTTTATGTATTGTTTAATTGTTTGCCTTTGGTAGATGTTTTTATTAAAAGGCTATTATTTAGGGTAAGACCAAAGTGTCATTTTAAGAACAGCAGAAGCAGAGCTGCTCTGTCCCATAGCTCTTTTTCATGGGTGTGTTAGTGAACACTGGATGTAGCTAATGAGCCTGCCAACATTTTTTCTTGTAATACTTCAAAAAGAACAACAACAACAACAAACAAAACCCCAGATTTTTATTTTCCTCCCATAAAACATGACTGCACTGGCCAGAAGAGCTGTGAGTTTGTATGACTGTGCCCAGGGCAGTAGGGAAGAGAGCTGTTTGTCTGCTGTGTGTGTTCACCCGATGCTCTGTGTTTTGGTCCACAAGGAGCTAGTCTGGAGTTGCATGCACTTTGATGCACATGGCTAGGTCATGCTCGAGGAGCTTGGGGGACAAGGAGGTCCATGTGTTAGGAGGGCTGTGGTGGGCTTCCTGGGGTGTTTACCAAACCAATGTATGCTATAGTGTATGTCGCAGCTATAAAGAAAGTTCTTAATGTCCTTCCCCTCCCCACAGTCTGGTTGTGAGATAAGTATCATTTTGAAGTTCTCAGATCACTCTGAATATAAATTAGGTCGGGAAAAAGTTTTTAATTTAATGAATTTAATTCTAAATGTTCTCCCTGAATATTTTCTTCTCTGAAGTGGCATCACTCGCTGATTTCTCGGAAGTTGGCTCTGGAAAGAATTCACAGTGTTCTCTAGCAGGTCCTTGCCACAAAGAGCACACGAGAATTCGATTAGTCTTCTTCCCAAGCTAGTCTTCGTGATTGTGACCCACCCTCAGGCCAAAAACTTGAAGGCAACATACCTTGATACAATTTCTAGGACTTAAACGATCTCATTAAATTCCAATGCTAGATATCATGTTGACATTTGAGGAAATATGATTATTGACAAAATGTAAGCCTGTTATACACTATATCACTTCAAAAGGAGAGAGGCCATTAGGCCATAATTACATCAGAAATAGTATACACACTTGGCTGGTTTATAAACTGTCACTTTCAGAAGTACCAAGACATATAAAAGTCTCCAAAGGTTCCATTATGACCCTATTTCCAACAGTATTCTCTGACAAACTAAATAAATTACTGCATGTATTGGACCTTTGAGGCTTGGGGCAAAGAATGGAAAAATTATTTACAAAAGCTTGAAAATATTTAATCACTAGAGGCAGGGGGGCAACGGTGTTTTAATTAGCAGGTCCTCGGGCCATTGGCTGACTGGAGGCTTTCTCAAACAACCACACAAATGCACTGAATAGCTGTTTGCCAGCCTTAGGGTCAGGCCTGAGATGAAACAGATAAGATAATTGGCTCTAATGAAATCCAGAAGGCCTTGGCTTTCTTGTTTGAGCTTGGATTTGAAAAGTGCGTGTGGAAGTGAGGCTTAATTCAAACCAGAACGGAGCTAGGCCCGTTTCTCAGTGACTTTGATATTGTTTGAAGTTCTAAAAGTGTTCGCCACACCGCTAGCCTGCTGGGCTGGGCCTCCCTGGTACCCTTAATTACTCAGCTTTATTGCTGACTTTACTACACAGGAAAGGGGCCATTATATGTTCCATCAACATCAGCTCTTCTCAGATTGGAGGAAAGGGCAGGGTTAAAGGCCACTGTAGGAAGGCAAAAACTTCACTTTGAGGTAGTCAGATCATTTACCAGTGTTGGATTTCACCGTTATGCACATACATTCCTTACAACACAGAAGCCCAATTTCAATTTTTTAAACAAGTGATTAGTTTTCAAAACATTTTTGTTTGTGCCTGTTTTTTGCAGAGAGAACATTTATTTTTAGGGGCTGAAATGATTGCACCTGATATATTGGAGGAAAAAAAAAAAAGCAACACCTCCCAATTAATCATCACACCAGAAAGGTCTGGTTGGATTCTGTAATAAGGAGGATTATTATGAATGCCTCTTTGAAGTGGAAATAAGTGAGGAGCCCTCCTGTGGTGTGAGAGTTGTCCTGACACCCTGAGGAATAAAGACCCCTCAGGAGATGCTACAAAATTAAATCCCAGCTTCTAGAGTCTCTCACAAAGGGGTTATACAAAAGGGCTCTCAATCCAGTTCTGAGCCAAAGCAGAAATGAGGAAGTCTCCTTCTCAGGGGTTGGCTGCAGCGTCATCAAGACTTCTGTCCTCGCCAAGCTTGCTGCTGCTCTGTTGCTTTTGGCCAATTTGGTAATGATGGGTTGTGCATCTTAACGAATTAATAATTATTCAACCCTTAGCCCTCTCCAGCAAGGAGATCTGGTCATGCTGTGAAAGCCAAGGGATATGGAGTTCAGGCCTAGTTCCTGCCCTACTTATCATCTGTTGGGTAGGAAAGTCATGAGTGATACCATCTGACTTGGCTCTTTCTGAAATAAAACTTAAATGTTTTTGCATTATTTATGTTAATTTGACATTAATGTGTTCTGATCTCACGTACCATCCTGGGGACCATTCATCCAGTACTCCTGTCTGAGTATTCTTATGTGCAGGCCGGACTGGGCATGAGCTTTCCACAACGGTGATGTGTCTGGGCCTAAGTAACCATATGTAGAACCCAGGGCCTCTACTTCCTAACCTTCCAAGAGAAATTAAGGAGGCGCTTGACAGAATTTTGTCAGCGATAAACATGATGTCAGCTCACATCAAAAGAAAGAAGAGTCTTAGAGTACTCAGCTAATTCAAAATATGTTTTTTATTAGGCGCTGTTATTGACAGAATGCTTTTGTCCACCCACCCCCACCGCCCAAATTCACAGTTGATGCTCTAACCCCCAACATGATGGTATTTAGAGATAGGCCCTTTGGGAAGTAATTAGGGTTAAATGAGGTCATGAGGGCAGGGCCCTGGTCTGATGAGATTCGTGTCTTTATAAGAAGAGACACCAGAGAGCTCTCACTCTCCCTCCCTGAATGTATGCACCAAGGAGAGGCCCTATGCGCACATGGCGGGATAGTGGCCGTCTGCAAGCCAGAGAGAGAGCTGTCTACAGGACGCAACCAGGATGGCACCCTCGCCTCCGACTTTCAGGCTCCAGAATTGTGAGAAAATAAGTTTCTGTTGTTTAACCCACTCAGTCTACGGTATTTTGTTATGGCAGTCCACGTAGAGTAAGACAGGCAACACAAAGATCTGGGATAGCAGACAGTCCAGTAATGCTCTCCATTTGAGATACCAATAGAAGTGTTTCCCAGATGACATTCTGCTAAACACTAGATACAGGGCATATTAATAAGCATTTCCCACCAACAAGAAATATCCTTTGATGAAAAATCTCTTCTTGATAATTTGCAAAAGCATATTAAAGACTTTTAGAATTCCAGTAGGAAGGAAATCTTAGATTATTTAACACATTATTTCCTCAAATTACTTGAACATGGAACTATCCAGCCCCCCAGTTTCTTTCCCCCAAAAGAACTGCAAATACCAGAGAAATGAGCATTCCACAGAACGTAGTTTGGGAAATCCTGATGTGCATGGAGCAAACTTAGTTGGCACTTCAGAGAGTCCATTATTAATTAAATAAACATGATAACATAAAAGTAAGTAAAATATATCTACCCATTAGTTTCCAGCAATCAAAATCTAATAAAAATACGTGCAATATATTGCATAATATATTTCATTATCAGATAAACTGAGCATTGGGTGACCCATATTCTACACTGTCTTCTCCATTTCTCGCTGGTTGCATCTAGATGGTTCTTAGATAACACATGGTCATAAAGACAAAGAAAGAAAGACGGAGAAACAGAATAAACAAGAGTGGGAAAAGGGAAAAGAGGGTCAGTTTCCTTTGATACCACTATTAAATCATCTAGTGAATTTTCTTAGGGTAACGTTACTGCCATTCAAAATTATAGCAAATTGGTGATATTTTACAGTCACTGTGTATATTTTGTTTCAGTTTAAATATGTGCACATATCTCCCAAACCTATTAGATCAGATATGACACTTTAAAAACATGGATTTGTTTTTTTTAAACTCTTAAAATTAGCAACTAATTGCAGTGTGAACATATAATTGGTTTTATGGGTAAATCCATTTTTGGACTTATGAAATATTAAAGCCTCATTTGTTATTCATGACTACGTCTTGCTGAGGGAAAAAAGGGGGAAATTAGTTTGTCTTTATGTCAATAAGGGGAGAGTTTCAATTAAGTAAATACCCTTCATGATAAGAAAGCGTACCCTGAAATAAGACAGTAAGAGTTAAACTATATTACTTTTCTTAGTTAAAAAAGAAAGTGGATATGGGAGTGGATCCTGTGGTATCATGGTGTGGAAGTGTCATTTTGTTTCCAGAGATAATATTTCTAGCTGTACACATGTCCTGAACTTTATCAAACCACAGCTATGGTTATCACATATTTATGCAAAAGATAATTATGACTATCAGAGCAATAAATCAGCAAATTCCTTAGTTGTGTGCTTAAAATGCTCTTTTATTGCATGTTTAAGTACTCAATCAATGTCTTTAGGATGTCCATGTAGGTTGAATTACATAAGTGAAAGAAAAAAACCTGAATAAAAACACAAGACTAAGCCAAAAACGTATTTAGATCGGAGCATTCAGAAGTCACGAATAACATCATGACACATAAACCTTTGTGACATTTAATAGATTCAAAAAAAAAGAAGACAGTGCTCTTCTTGAATAACAAAGGAATGCAGTTTTCCTTGGCGGAATTGACCCTGGTTCCAAAATGCCAGCTATGGGATGTGTTTGGGGAAACTGTGGTGTGGCTGGAAGGCACAGTGTTCCATGTGATATAGACTCCTGTACTTGTCCTGGGAGAGGCAGAATTGTGACACTTCTCTTCCCAAAATGACAGTTGAGGGAAGAATTTTTCCCTAGAATAAACCTACAGAATGCTTTCCTCCATGAACCATCAATAGATATTTCCTGGGCCCAACATTAAAGAAGTATCTTTCTTCCGAAAGCTCAAAAGAGCTGCATCTACTGTAATGTTTTATTTATCTTCAAACATCCTTATGAATTGGACACGGTACTTATGAAGATCACACAGGAAGTTAGAATCAGGGTAGAACAAAAGCCTGGATGTTCGCTCACCATTAATTCAAAATGGGAATCTGAGTGTATTCCCAAGACAAACATGAGTGGACTTAGAAATATACTGAGAAGAAACCAGTTCTTGTGGTTACAAGGGCTTCTGTTTGCCCAGCAGTGGCTCACCTCTGCTCTACCCAAATTTCCACCAGGAGGATCTGGGTTGCAGCGTCTTTCCACTCTTTGGCTAGTGCTTTGCTTTATTATTATCTCTTAGTAATTATCATCCCTTATTTGCCTTCTCATGAAACTGCATTTTTAATTTGCAAAAGGTACCCGTGAAAGGTTAAGACCTGGATTTCTAAGATGTCATTTTTTGAAATGTTACTTGGTGTATTGATTTTTATTACATCATCCAATCAACTTTTAAAAATTTCATTAACATCAAATGTCTGTAATTAGTTCTGTCTTTTAAAATACACTTATGAAAGCAAACCATTTTCCATTTTCTTCCTTTTACGAAAACGTCAGCTCAGAGTTGGTTTCCTGCTTGCTCAGATTCATTAGCCTTTCTTCCTCTTTTATAATACAGGACCAAGCCACTCAGCAATGCCTTCTTCCCTTCTGGCAGGCAGGTATATGCCTGTAGGGGAAATACCGTAGAAACTGAGGTGTATTGGAAACGTATTCCCAGATAAAACTCTCCTGATGTGGCTGCCGAGGGGTGCAAAAATGGCACAGCTCTGTTCTGACTGCTCGATTTGTTTCTTAATTCAGCCTTTGGTGCTTGAGGCATCTGCCATGGGTGTGGATGTGCACAAAGCCGCCTTATGAATAACTGACCTACTGTGGTCTCGTTTCTGTGAAGGAAAATACAGAAGTATCCAGCATTTTCCTTGGAGAAGTATACAGTCCTAGTTGGAAGTGAAAATTGCTATGAGATAGAGAATCAACAAAGGATAAAATATTGACCCTGCAGTAGGAGTACACAGATAAGGGGGAGAGATGCTACTCCAGGCCTTATAAGTAGCCCTCACTTCTGCAGGTGTCCAGGGAAGGATGATTTCACACAACACAGGCATGCTATCACTTCTACTCAGGGTCAGACCCCAGTTTATGGGCCTCATTCAATCTTGTACAATTATGAGTACTCTCTTTCAGAGGAAGAATACCAAGGAAAAAATTAGAAATAGGTGTACAAGGCCTTAGAAAGGGTTTATGTGAATGAGGGACTCTGAAAATTAATCTTCCTAGCCTGATGGTAAATATGCCTTGGTTTATTTAACCTAATGCCTTGTATTGCCATTACTTAGAATGAAACAATGTACAACGTATCATGTAATGAGCCTCAGGTAAATTTAGCGGCTAATCTAGCTAGGGATGGGGAGCAGAGAAACTCCATAAAGGTGGAGGATTTGTTAGAGAAACTGTTCTGACAGAGGACGGTCTTGACATAAAAATTCAACTGGGATACATTTTTCATCCTAGGGCACATGCCAGGGAGATCAAAGTAAAGGATTTGTTTCTTTCTCTTTCCAGTGTATGTTAAGGCAGACTTTTTTTTTTGTAAATAAACAGAAAGGATTCATCAAGGGAAAATAATGAAGTCAATTCAAACAAAACAAAGTGAGGGTGGGGAGAGAATCAGTGTTTACATGGGGAGCACGCACTTTTCTATTGATTTTGGTGTGAAGGGTCTGCACCTGTTTGTGAATGTGTTCAAAACCTGGACTGAGGCAAGTCCCTGAGCTGGCCTGGCTCCGACTTTCCTCCTAAGGGGTAGAGTTGCTTTAATGCGGTTCACATGTAGTGCGTTTCATCTTAACCAGAGTGATTTATGTTAATGAAATGAAACAGAGAAAATACCCTTGACATCCTAGTCTCCTTTTAAAAATATTAAATAAATATGTCCAGGACTTTTGTATAATTATATTTATTAAAACAAATGGAAGACTTCAATACACTCCAGAATAAATTTGTAGGTGACCCTGAGTAGGGTTAAGTCCATTAGGGAAAAAAAAATGAGTTTGGGGGTTCCTTACCAATTCTGAAAATTCTAAACAGCCATTAAGATCAGACAATGAGCATCAGTTTTAAGGTAATTTATTCTGTAATTTTGAATATTCTTTTGTCTGGATTCTGAAAATTTAGTCCCCAAATCATGATTTACAGAATATATTCAGAACATCTTTATGAATCTGATACTAAGCCTCCTTACCTATCTCTTTGGAAATTAAGTAGTGTCATATTTACCTTTAAAGTATCTCTTTCAAAATGTTACAACTTAAGAGTTTAGTTTCTAGTGTTTAATTGTTATTACTAATATAGAACTAGTCATTTTAATAGAACTTACAAAACAGCCGAAAGACTCTTTTCAACTCTTAGATTTCAATAGTGTATATTTACCTATTCATACATAACACTATTATGTAATTAATTCCATGGACATCAAATTAGTTAAATGAATAGAGTTTAAAAAAAATTAGTTGATGGGAATTTTTCTCAGAAGTTACTTAACTGAAAAAACGTTAAAGAATAATTCATATGTCTGGTTATCTTAACTGCTGATTGCATTGTAATTTATCTAGCTGATTATGACATTTAGAAAAACCAGAATTAGCCAAGGAAAAAGTTTACTTGCTGGGAACATATTGACATGGTTTTAATTCTACTAGCACAAATAAACAGTAATCTATTTTTGGAAAATTTTCTAACGTAAAGATTAAGGGTGTAAAACTGAATAAAATTTGTATTTTTAAATATCTTTTTTGTCCATTGATATGGGCAGATTTCACCAGATATGTACCAGAAATGTGCCTAATGTGATTTATCTCTGGGTATTTGGTAAGCATGTAAGGTAGCAGCTACCTACCAATAGGCAGGACAAGGAAGTAAAATGAAAAGGAATTTTTGCAACACATTGCTGAGAAATTCTTAGTTTTATCTGCTGGTTGATGTCATTATGCTGCCATCCATTAGCAACTGAAATATATTTTTATTTTTGATGTCTTGGATATAGATATTAAGTAAATGATGTTCTTGTGGGGCTTGTGCTAGTGATGTTGATTGTGATGATGATGGTCATTTAATGAGTGCTGAGACTGCTATTGTATCTTATAGCATAGAAAGTAAGTCTGTGACACAAGAACATTATCAGACAGAAGAGGACATCAGTAGATTGGAAAGAATAGAAAAGACTAAGTGAAGACCAGTGAAAGGAAAAAGACAAAAGGATGTGAGAACAGAGTACAAACACTTAAGTATGAAATGCCAAAGAAAAAAAAAAATGGAGGAAAATGTAAAAAGCCTAATAGAAGAGTAAATATTCAAATTAGGAGTAATTTTAAAAATGAGTCAGAGTAAGGACCCACTACAGTAAGGAAGAAGCAAAAACAGTAAATACCATTATTTTCAATTACTACTGCTACAGTTTACAAAAATGGGGCTTTATCATGGTCACTGACATTATAGCTTTTAAGGTCTGTATATTTTGTCAGTGTACTTAAACCTTCCAAAGAAGGCAATGTGGTCAGTGTCTGTACAAATTAGTCCAGTCTTTTGTTGGGATTGTTAAATATTTTGAATATCATCAACTTTTAAAATAATGCTTTTATAACATAATGGGAAAACAGATGCAGTTGGTTGATAAAGTGATTGATGTCAGATTTCAGAGGTGGTTGGAATTAGCTGGAAGGGATCCTTAAATCCCACCACACTCTGCTCTCCAAAGGCAGAGTCTGAAACTAAAGAAGTAAAAGTACATGCCTCCTTCACACAACCAGTGAATGGCAGAGCCTGGTTTCAAACAGTTTGTCTGCCTTCAAGCCCAGGGCTCACTATTTATTTATTTATTTGAAATGTAAGTTGCTTTTTTTTTTGGTTTTTTTTTTTTAAGAACTTTTATTGAGATACAGTTAACAGACAATAAACTGCATATATTTAGAGTGTACAATTTGGTATCCCAATCTCCCAATTCATTCCCCCCCCCCAACCCTCCCTGCTTTCCCCACTTGGTGTCCATGTGTTTGTTCTCTACATCTGTGTCTCTATTTCTGCCTTGCAAACCAGTTGATTTGTACCATTTTTCTATAGTCTGCATATATGTGTTAATACATGATATTTGTTTTTGTCTTTCTGACTCACTTCACTCCGTATGACAGTCTCTAGGTCCATCCATGTCTCTACAAATGTCCCAGTTTCATTGCTTTTTACAGCTGAGTAATATTCTGTTATATATATGTACCATATCTTTTTTATCCATTCATCTGTTGATGGACATTTAGGTTGCTTCCACGTCCTAAGCCCAGAGCTCTTTAAACCAGATTACATGCAGCACATTTTTTCTGAATGTGCATCCCCAAAAGACCTGTCATGCCCCAGCATTGTTATAAAGAAGGGAGTTTGAAAGCTTGACTGATTAGTGGCTGTTTTCTGTGAACCTGGCATAAACATACATGTTCGCTATTTAGAGAAAAAAGTTGCAATAATATGTTTTTTAAATCTGGCCATTGTCAGTAGCCCTAGTCTCCTCCTTATTCCTGTCATTTGGAGAGATCATTGTGCTTTAAGAGTTCGCCATGAGCACTCCTTTCCTGCTTGTCCTCTGCAGATACTGTTCATAGTTCACTGCACCCACTGTGTTTAGAAATGGTGGCCGTGCTGAACTTGAGCACTTCTTTTCAGCGGCCTGTGGTTTCACCACTTCTTAATATGTTAAATTTGATTAGACTGTGGTTGCTAGCCCCTTGCTTTTTTGCTTGCCATTCTGTCGGTTTAATGCTTCCCTTGTATAGATCAGAAGGCATGGGGGAGGGGTGAGAGTAGGGGGGAGTGGACCCTTAGCCAAATTCAGGTCAAGCTGTCTAACCAAACGGTAGCCGGTTCTACTACTGACTCAGTCTCTGTTTCTCAGCCTCTGTAGTACCAAGAGACCTTTTCAGTAATGGAAACATTTCTTCTTTTACTCCTGTGTACCGCCGTCTTCCCTGACTTCATGCAGAGAAACATGAGGGGCAAAATAATTGTAAGCATTACCGCCTTTCGCTCTAATGACCTTGACTCTGCACTGGGATAAATGTCTAATTACCGAGAATTCAGCACAGACCACATTAGCAAGGCTGATGTTTGCTTTGCACACAGACCAACATCTGTTGTATCTTTGGAGTGGGGCTGTTGGTTAAGGGAGCTGAATCCTGCTGTTCTCTTGAAATGAGTGTTTAAAACAGAAGGTACTCTTATAACATTTTGGTCTTGAGAGATATTGCATCATAGGTTAAGGCTAAAGACTTGCAGCCCCCAAGAAACTGTGAGGAACTGGTTGGATTTTGAATCTAACATATCAACCCTGAAAACCAAAATGCATTTTGCTATTTTGGGCATTATGATGAGCAGTCAGAGTTGACCACATGGCAGTCTCCTCACCGCTCGTAGCCACTGCATAGAAATGGCCTCCAAAGGGTGTCAATGTGATTGATTTTAGAAACTATATAGATACAACCTCTATTTTTTTTCCTCCTGAACTTTGGGTAAAAGGAAGTCTATTTTCTACAAAGCGTTAGCATCTTCTCTTAATTTCAGTTTGTTTCTAATATAAAGGATAGGAAACAAAATTTCATGTGCCTTTTCCTTTGGAAATACCATAGCAATTTAATCAATTGTTTTCCATTAACATTTTTCTGGTTAATGTGAACAATGTAATCAAGTGTAACTTCAGTTTGGGTTCAAACTATTTCTGTTTGGGGAACCACTTTCTAGTTTGCCACAGTACTAAAACAGGTTACCTAATTACCTAAATTATTGAGATCCTGAGCTCAGGAACCAGACTGCCTGGTTTCAAACCTCAGCTCCTCTACTTACTGCCTGTGAGACCCTGGGCAATTTAGTTACATCATCTGTGCCTCAAGTTTTCACACCTGCAAAATGAAAAAATTAATAGAAATACTTGTCAGGATTCTGTGTGGAATAGATAAATTTATTTCAGTGAAACACTCAGAATAGGGCCTGACACAAACTAAGTGCCATTTGCTATTCTTATTACTATTTTGAAATAGGCTTCCTAAAGTGGTAAGGTCACTCTAGTTACAATGAACACCTAGAGAAAAATTTAGATCTCCTTGTTTTAAGTTTTTATGTTGCTTCTAATTTTTAATAGTAAATATCAACATACTTTTTTTTTTTACATTTAAGGATCTAAACAGCTAAGTGCTTTGCCTCTGTGTGAGAATTGTGGTTTATTTTTGCAAAATACAGATTTTCTGTTCTTTTCCTATCTTTTAGGATGTTTTGTTCTTGGAAAAGATTCTAAAGAGTTTTTTTTCCTTCAGGAAAGAATATGCTAATTAAGGACTTGATCTCCAACTTATAATGGAAATCACCACGAATACAGTTTTTTGAAAGCTATATCTAGATATTATGCAGTATAATATATTCTAAGAATAGCACATCACATTAGGGTATCATAATTTCCAGTCACATAAAGTGTAAATATTCCTGGAAATTAGGTGAAAAATACACTGTGAGGGTTGAAGCCTCAGAAAAGACTGCTTGAAAGGGGCTGTCACCAGAGATTTCTCTTCTCCAGGACATCTTCTCCCTGCTCCAGCCATACCTGACAGTGTGCTTCTAGAGCTTTTTTAGAATCCATGAGGATGCAGATTGATCTATACATAATATATATGTCATGGGCTATAAGTAAATGTTGTTTTAGGCCAAAATGTGTTTGTAATGGAAATAGCTCTCTATGTCTAGTTATTTAGATATCATCATCATTCTTTCAAGTTGCTTCCATTCTATATGAAAACTCTTCTTTAGGATAGTACCTGTTTATCAAATCCAAAGTACCAATGACTTTTTCTTAGCCTATTATCATCTTTCTCAAGCTCACGATAACTTGATGATATCTATACCCCTCCTGCTTTTTATAACACTGTGGTCTCCTGGATCTCTTCTTGTAATTTAAAAGGCTTATTCTCTTCTGTTTTTTCTTATCTGACTTCTTCCTTCTGCTCCCCAAAAGGTAGAGTACGTTTTGTTTCAAGTTCCCTGTATGTCTAGGAACTTGACCTAATAGAAGGGCTTATAGTCATAATTTGGGCTGGTAACAAGAATATAATTATGTTAGAGAAAAGTTGGTAAATGGAGATACAAAAGAATCGTCATCCTTTTCACAAAAGATAGTATAATGATTTTAGAATGAATATGACAATATAAAAATTCTGGCATTTAATTAACAGTAATTAAAATTAACAATTATAATTTTGGAATAATAATTAAAATTAGTAATTATAATTTTGAGTAAATATTAAATCTTAATTTAAATCATATTCCTTTTGAGGAAATTAAATTGGAATACTTATAAGATTTCTAGAATTTTGACTTTGATTCTAGTTGCAAATGCCCATTGGAGAAAGTCTTTGCTGTCCAGAGGCCATCTTAGTAATACTAATCTAATATCTTAGCTAAAAAATGTAATATTAGAAAAATATGTGTATAACATTTTTATAGAAATGTATAGGACTTTTAAAATAGCATTTTCTCTTATATGATCACATTTAATCTCCCAAACTCTGGGAGGTAGTATTTTTTCATCCCCATTTAATGAAAGAGAAAGTATAATAAAAAATCCCTGCTTATTAATAAATGTTGTGTATAGTGATTATAATTTTTAATTAATATTACTGACAAATCTTTTATACTATCTGATTACAAAAGTAATACTTGTTCATTATAGAAAATATGGAAAGTAAAGAAAAGCATAAAGAATAAAATTAAAAATATTTCTTAGAATCCCAGAGTATAGGTGTAATCTCTAATAATTTTGCCCATTTTCATTATCTTTCACATATATTTGGATGCCTGCACTGTAACATCAGCATTACAAGCATTGTCCTCATGTCATTAATTATTTTTAAAATATAATTAAACTCAGATTATGAATATAAACCTTCTATTAGGTCAAATTACAGCATAATTTCTAAGAGCTGCATAATATTATTTAATCACTTCCCTAATCATGCACATTTAGCTTGTTTTCAAATTCTCATTATTTTATTTTATTTATTTTTTTAATTTTATTTATTTATTTATTATTTTTTTGGGGGTACACCAAGTTCAATCATCTGTTTTTATACACATATCCCCATATTCCCTCCCTCTCATTATTTTAAATATTGATCAGACTTAAGTTTAATCTTCATTTAAATCTGACTCTTTCCTTAAAAAATTGTAGAAGTTGAATTATCAGTTAACAGGTGTGATAATTTTAAGTTTCTTGATATCAGCTGCCCAATTGATTTCCAAAGATCTTAAAAATTGATAACCCCATCAGAAACACATGCAAGTCCCAATTTCAACTCACCTTTACCAATATAAAATATTAGTCTCTAAAAAATACTTTACCAATGATAAGCAGGAAATGGCATTTTTTTTTGTTAATTTACATTTCTCTGATTACTAATAAGGTGGATATTTTTTCAAATATTTAATGGCCATTCATATTAATTCATAATATGTCAATTCTGAATAGTAAGTTTAAAGACCTGTTTGAATTTTTAAGAATATTTAGTTGCATACATAAATCCTTATAAATGATTGCTTTGAATTTGTCAAATGAGAACAATTTTCTTCTGTATTTCTTCTTAACTGTCCTATGTGTTTTGTTCCAGTTTTACTAGGATTGTGTGCTGTAACGCCAGGTTTTTTGTTTGTTTGTTTAACTCAAATCCCTTCTTATGAATAACTGTTAAAATTACTCCTTGCTATCCATCCCCACTGCCACTACCTTGGCTGAGGTGGCTGTTATTTTCCCTGTCACCTATCTCATTGCATTCTGGTCATTTCTCCCCATTACTGTCTTTTCCTAAAGCAAGGGCAGCACATGCTGTTTTCCACTTTAATGACCTCTGCTGGATCACTGTTGTCACACCGAAAGCCTATATTCCTTAAAAGTAAATAACAGTCTGGTTATTCACAGTGTGGTCCTACATTCTTCTCCTTCCTCTCAGCCTTATCTTTTGCTTTCTCTCCCTGATTCTTCCAATCTAGTTTTCAACTCTTCACCCCCATGCCAGCCATGATTCAGCTCCACTGAAATTTTTACCGTTTTCTCTACATGTCATGGCTTCAGTAATTCCATGACTTACACATGCTGTTCCCTTTGGATATATTTTCTTCAGATGGATAATTGCTTTTCTTCCTTTGAATTAGTATTTTTTATACTGTGAGTTGCAGCTCATTAAAAGGTTATAAAGTCAATTTAGTGGGTCAAGACTGGCATTTTGGGAATGGAATGGAATATAGTAGAAAATATAAGAGTGTAAGTATTATTTTATGAAACTTCTGTTTTAGTTGTGTGCGTGTATTGGTTTACAAAGTGAAATGTATTTTTTTGCTATTGGTTGTTTTTTGAGGATTTTGAAATCGACTGAGCCACTGTTTAAGTACCCAACTCATATCATTTTATCTATAAAGCCTCTTCTCTATTTCCAAGGGACAATTAATTACTTCCTTTTCTGTGTCTACATGCATAGCTATGTTTTTTAGATTACTTATTGTTTTGAATGGGAGAAAAAAAATCTGTATCTGTATAAAAGAACTTATCACTTTGAACTGGGGGAAATTTGTTTACATGTCTATTTCACACATGCCATGTGAGCTTCTTAAGTATAAGAACCTGTCTTAATAATATGAAATACAGCCCTTGGCAAAAAGATTCAGTGTAGATCCTCAATGCATGCTTGATCAGATAAATGAATGAATGAACAATTGAACACATTGATGAGCAGACAACCATGTCAAAGTTAGCTTCAGCTTTGTTTTTAAATGGGAATGTGACATTTAAAACCAATTTAAAATATTTATAGACTATCTGCTACTTGGAAAGGTTTTTAAAAGTAAATTAAATCTTTTTGATATGAGGGTGCAGTACTGCTGTACAGATGACTGTAGAGGATTAATTGGTTGTAAGACAAATACGCATGCACAAAATAAGGTCGTCTTCAAGCTCTTTACCCACTGGAATCTGGGGTTCTGCCAGGTGTCCAGCAGCTCCTTTAATGTGTCACTGTTGCAGCATCCATGAGCCATCATAACATCGTTTTTTTTTTTAAGTTAAAATAATCAGCCAGCTAGCTATTTGTGTATATGGAGCAAGACATCTGGCTATTTGGGAACGTGGATGATCAGGTAACTTTTCACTTCTTATATGGAATGTTTGAGTGTACCTAAATTGTTTTCCTTCTAACCCAAATGACAATCCATAATTTAACTCATCGGTAGTATGTTAAACTGTTGTCATAATTGGTAAAATAGTAAATATCAGTTACTCTCTCAGACCACCATGGAAAGTCTGTACTTCTTGATGGAATGGACACTGTGGTAGGATGTGCCTGGAAATAAGTTGCTGCTGAGTAAATGTTCACAGCTAACCTTGGTTCTACCATCTCCTGTAAAATGGGGCGTGGCATACCTGCTTTACTTCTAACTCACAGAAACATAGAAGTGATTAATTTGATACACGTGATATGCCTTCATATCCTCATAGAATCATAGCATTTAGAAACATTAATTTTTCATCCAATAATGTAGTTTAAAAAAGGGAAATTGTCAGCTTTCTGAGAACATGGTCTTTAGAATCAGACAGATCTTGGTTTGAATCCCAATTCATGCTCCTACCTGCAGAATCAACCTGACAATTTTTTTTAACTTCATTGAGCTTCAGTAATCCATAAAATGAGGAATCAAAATACATAATTTCAGATATGTCATAGGCATTATAGCATTAGAGATGATGTATAAACTAACTCCATGCCTGGCATATGGTACACTGTCAAAATGGCTGATAATTTTATTGTTGTTGCTAGAAGTAAAGCATTAGCTTGCCTCCCACATAAATGAACTATTTCTCTATCTTTGGGGTTAATCCTACCTTCCTGTCACTTTAGATTTGAATAAAATTTGGACTCCTTGATCTTGGACTGGTCTCCTAACTGAGGAGATGATGACTTGCACTTCAGAGCTCCATTCAGTTCCAAAGTCCTCCCTTCCTTCTCAGTCTCTTTCTGGCTATGCCCCAGGGACTTAAATTACTAAAGGAGCTCGCCTTTTGTCTTGTTCATCTCGTATTGTTACGCAATTAAAAGAAAAAATCTTGATGATGCTGCTTCCCTCAGAAAGGCCACATCAAAAGGTAGAGTTCACCAAAAATAATACACACTTTTTCCGAAGACACAAACAGTTCCTTGAAAAGGATGTCATGCTGTAATTTGTTTTGTGAATTCTATAAACCACAGAACATTTACTTACAGTAAAGTTTGACCTTTCTTTTTCCTTCTTTTTATGCCTACAAAGCTCTATCTTCTCTTCTTTTGAGAAAAAATATAAAGGCTAAAATTCTCTTCAAAGTGTGTTTGTGTGTGTATTGTCAATTGGATTTTATTAGAATACTGAGTTTAACGTCTAGCCAGGGTGCTTTGGCTTTATGCAATAATATTTTATGGAATGCAATCACTTGTGCAAAGACCAAAGAGAGGCTCATTTAAAACTTTACAGAAGGAATATTCTGTGCTCATAGGGTGATGGGAAATGCAATATGTATACTAAGCTCCACATTGCACCCCACTGAAAGCAGAGAAATCCCTATGACTGATTTGATGGTAGTAAAATCTCTTTAGGGATTTTTTGGATAAAGAAAGTAATAACAAGAAATGGGCACATAATTAAGTTTCCGAAGTGCACGTGTCACAAGCATCTCATTGTCCCTCTGGAGGGGAAATTTACTATTAGATAGACATTTTTCCTGCTATGAGCCCATTTTTTTAAAAATCAGCATTTCCAAATTCTCTAAACAATTCTCTGCTATTTGAGTTATAAGAACATTTTACTGTCATTTGTGTTCTATTTTCCACTTATTATGGCAATATTTTACAACCACCAGGTTGCTATAGAAGTGAAAATAAACAAAGGTTTGGAAGAATGCATGTTGCAGGGGCTTGTTCTGCCTCTCTTGCCTGTATATGCAGACTGTGTTCTCTCTGAATGGCCTTTCCTCCTCAGTTATCCAGTTGGTCTTCACCTAAGGAGCAAAGGCGAAAAATTTGTGTTCCAATTTGCATAACATTTTTTCCTAATTCTTCTTAAATTATTTCATGTCTTTTAAGAATAAATTGGTCTAAATAAGACAGAAAAATTAGGAAAAAAAAGGAAAGAAAAGAAAGAAGGAAGAGAAGAAAGGAGGGAGGAGGGGAGGAAGAAAGAAAGAGAGAGGAAGGAGTCATAAGGCAGGCAGGCATAAAGTCTGCTGTGGAACTGTCATCTATGTAGGTGCTCACTTAACCATAAGGAAAAACCACATTCTCCTTGGGTAGCCACAGGCAATTTTGAAGGGATTCATGAAGGAATCAGTGATTCTGGTGCATTACCTCAGTGAAGATCCTAGTTCTTTCTGTTTGGGCTCAGAATGGTTACCTGTGACTGGGTACTTTGTTAATTGGATAGGGGCACAGCAACTGTTCCTTTCCAGCCCTAGCTTTTACAGATTAGGAAGAACTGATTTAGCAATACTTGTGAAACTAAAGACATAAGACCATCCCTAAGTTACTGGACCCACATTTGGGATCATAATAAAATATTTCTTGAAAACCACTGTAGCAAAATTATAGCCACATTTTGGCATATTAAAATATATGGTATTTATATGCTTTCATAAAATAATGACTAAAAAGGGACATATATAAACATATATACATTTCTTTCTATATTTCAAAGCAAAAGAATGTTTATTTTAATAAAATTCAAATATTAACTCTTAAATGACATCTAAAAACTCCAAACTAATTATGTCTCCTAATTCTGGTTTGTTATTGTTTCTAAACCAAATTTCAGTATAGAGTTCAACAAAAGCAAATCTCTTAATTCTATTATAACTGTGTTTTTATATGGTAATTAGATAAGAATCACTTTATCCATTTTGATGGACTTGCAATCTTATAATTTTGCCCAGCTTGCTATACGTGGGTATAGGATTTTGCCTAGGAACCTTGCATCACTCCACATTCAGAGAAATACAAATATAATGATATAAATATAATAATATGACACTCACTGACAATGTCCCAAACCAGGAAGAGCTGCCGTTGAGAAGGATTTTTCTCTGAACTCACAGCTCAGAGAAACATTGAGTAATATCTCTGAATTAGTCAGAACTATTACTGGCTATATGACACATCTTAAGCAAGGAAAGTCCCTTAGTCCCTTAAAATATCCTTTTTTTTTAAGAGACTTCTAAAATTAGCATTGACATTTTGAAGTACTAAAGTAATATAAACTTACTAAATGTCACATTTAAAACTGTAATTAAAAGAATTAACTTTATGGACTAGGGATGTATATATAAATTAGATATTATATACATATATGTGTATATACACACACATGTATATTTAGAATATATATACATATATTTTCCTAGTTAGAATATATTGTGTGGTATTGTGATATACACACACATTTAAATGAAGTAATATAATAAGATTTAGACCTATTATGCTAACTTTTAAAATGTGCTGTTTTTACATAGTTTCCTTATTCTCATCAAGGATTCAGTCTTTTAAAAACACAGCATACTGTAATTAACATCTTATTGTAGCAAAATAATAATATAAACTCATTAGATGTCATATTTAGAACTCTAATCTCGTTAAAAGTACTACTTTAAAAAATTTTTAAAATTCTGCTCTAGGAATTTAGCTCATAAATACTTTGCTCTTGCTGTGAAGTAGTTAGCTCTCCACTGTAGTGAGGAGGCATCAAAGGAAAGACACACCTCAGAACTGACCTGAAAAGTAAGGGCAAATTAGTTGATACGTAAAAAAGATTTTGATCAGAAAGGATGTCGAGCTTCAGAAAATAGTTTTTCTTTTCTTTTTTTTTTTCAGTTTTGAGATATAATTGACATGTGGCATTGTAAAAGATTAAGGTGTATGCCATAATGTTTTGATATATGTATATATTGCAAAATGGTAACCACAGTAAGATTAATTCACATCCATCACCTCACATAGTTACAATATTTTCCCCTTGTGCTGAGAGCATTTGAGATCTACTCTCTTAGCAACTATTAAATATTCAATACAATATAGTCACCATTACTGTACATTATATCCTCAGAACTTATAACTGGAAGTTTATACCTTTGGACCAACTTCACCCAAGTACCTCACTCCCCCTCCACCAACACAGGCAGTGGTTTTTCTTATCAAGTGCAAGAGAACGAGAACAAGAAGGGGGAAAAGCATCTCTTTGGTGTAGTAGCTCTGAGATATAACAAATCACGTGAGAGCTGCATATGACTTTAGAGACCATTTAAGTGAATCTCCTCTCCCTGCCCACCTCTCCCGCCCACTCCTGCCATTTTATAGTTGAGGAAAATAATAATTGAAGAAAGACAATTACTAAGGTCACACAATTAAGAGCAGTGCCAAGAATAGAAACCAGATGTCTTGAGTTGGTGTCTTTTTATGCCACTACAATTGAAGCCAAAGAATTCAATTTCAAGATGGCAGGCAGTAGAAAACATTTCAGAGTTTGGTCCCCTTCTTTGAAGCCTTTTGGAGAAACCTCATTTCAATATCTGTTTATGGAATGTACAGAAGCTTGAGGGAGAATGAGAGACCAAGAAAACCTGAGCCGAAAGCATTAAAAAAATTACAAGAACTGTCATTTGACATTTTATTCAACACCTATTTATTGAATATCTACCACATGCAAGGCACTCTTCTGCATATCTGGGGTACAACTGTGAACCAAGAGGCAAACAGTTTCTTCCCTGGAGGAGCTTGCATCTAGTGGAGAGAATTAGACAATAAAATAAGCAATAAACATAATAAGTAAATCATGTATCTCTTTGGAAGATAATAAGTGTTATGGGAGAAGAAAAGCAGAATAAAAGAGTTAGTGACAGGACTTCCCTCGTGGCCCAGTGGTTAAGGATCCGCCTGCCAATGCAAGGGACACAGTTCAAGCCCTGGTCCAGGAAGATCCCACATGCCATGGAGCAACTAAGCCCGTGCACCACAACTACTGATCCTGCACTCTAGAGCCTGCGAGCCACAACTACTGAAGCCTGCCTAGAGCTTGTGCTCTGCAACAAGAGAAGCCACTGCAGTGAGAAGCCTGTGCACCGCAACAAAGAGTAACCCCCGCTCACCGCAACTATAAAAAACCCATGCACAGCAGTGAACACCCACAGCCAATAAATAAATAAATAAATTTATTAAAAAAAAGAGTTAGTGACAGAGGTGGGGAATAGGTGTGGGAAAGGGTGTTAGGGGAATGTCTTAATGAGAAAATTGTATATGAGCAAAGATTCGATTGAGGTGGGTGAGTTAGTCATCTGAGGAAAGAGCACTCCAGGCAGAGGGAAGAACTATTGTAAAACCGCAATGACTGGAATGCATCTAGCATGTTTGTGAATAGACTTCTAGCAGAGAGTGGTAAGAGATGGCTCAGAGAGATGCTGGGCAGCCACATGGTGCAGAGATGTGGGTCATTTAAAAACCCTTTACTTTTACCCTGAGACATATAATGGGGACCTAATTAAGTATATCAACCTAGCTGCTATGTTGAGAGAATAGAGAGTGGGTGGGTAGGCGGGGGAGAGGGGGGTGGTAAAAAGAGGTAATAGGGGTACCTCTTAGGAGGCTCTAGCTGTAATCCAGGTAAGAAATGTAGACCCAGGCCAGTGTCATGATAGTGGAGGTGCAGTAAGTTTCTGAATAGTTTGAAAGTGTAGACAACAGGATGTCCTGATAGACTGAACATGGGTCTGAGAGAAAGGGAACTGGAAAACCGCATCTTTGAAGAAAAAGGAGGAAGGAACAAAGAGAGAGAGAGAGAGAGAGAGTGTGTGTGTGTGTGTGTGTGTGTGTGTGTGTGTGTGTGTGTGTGTGTTGGCTGTGTGAAGAGATGGAGGGTAAAGGTTAAGAAGAGCAGGGCGTACTGGTACTGATGGAGAACACCAGTTATCCTTGGTGTGTTTACAGCTCCCAGCACTGACTCGCTTCCACAAATGCCCATGATACTCCCTTCCTTTGGTGCTTTCCCAGCAGGGCACTGGTCCAGTGGTGAGTGAGGTACTGGCGGCCATCCTGCAGCCCAGCAGCCATCACCGCTGCCTGGGATCCGTTTAGCAGCTGCTCTTTGATGTGCTGCCTTCACCACTTCTCCAAGTGTGAACTGTCATGAGGTGTTTTCCTTGGGAGCACCCTTCTCCTGCACTTTGTGCACAGACATGTGCAGATGGATGAAAAAACATGCATGCTGTAATGTGCATTTTAATTTTGTAAGAAAAATCTAAAAAGAAGTCCTTGTACCATTTGAAAATGTGTCATTTTATAGTCTGATGCTTTTAAGCAATGACCTACAATTAAACTGTAAAGAAAAAGTAGGCTTGGATTTTCACCTATAATTCATATTTGCGTGATTATAACGTGCTGTTATGAATTGTACCGGGGATCATAATCTGCCATCTCAGAGGTCAAAGGGACCTCCTCATTCTAAAGGACACTTTTAAATGTTTTGCTTAATTGATGAGGACAGAAATAATATAAATCAGATCATGTCACTGTCCTGCTCAGAACTTTCCAGTTTCCCTTCTCGTTCAAGATGAAATCCAAAGTCCTTAAAATGGCCTATAAGGCCCTGTGCAAACTGACTTTATGCCACCTTTCTGGCCCCACTTCCAGCTGTCTTTCCTTTCATTCACTTTGCATCAGCTGCAGTGACCTCCTTGTGCTGACTGGCAGACACCGAGGACCCTCCCACTTCAGGTCGGTGCGCTCACTGTTGCCGGGCTGTGCTCTTCCCCCAGGATCTGCTGGCCCTTCCTCCTCACTGCATACAATGCAGTTCTCTGTTCACTGTCACCACCTCAGGGCAGCCTTCTCTGTGTACCGTTTCTAAATGTGCACCACCTCCCGTGACTTTGTCTATGTTATTTTCCCTCTTAATCCTTACCACACACTTGCTTATCTGTTTATACACTGTCTTTCTCCTTCGTTAGAATGCAAACTCCATGAAGGTGAGAGAGCAGAGACTTTGTTTGCTCTTAACCCTGGCCTCACAACAGTGTCTGGCACATCGCAGGTGGTTGGTTAAGATTTGTTGAGTGAGGAAAGTGAATGGGGTGACCTCTGCAATGCTTTTATACTGTGGTCTACTCCAGTTCTTGAAACACTCGACACCACCCTCCCTCAGCCCCTGGTGGTCTCAACATCAGGCTCTCCTGGTTCTATTTCAGACACGTAGGGCCTGGGATCTGTGTGCCCTTACAAACTCCTCTGTTAGCGCTACCTTATGTACACCACGATGTGCTCCAGTCATATCAGATGCTTTCACAGGGCTCCACGTCCCTTCAGATGTCCATGCCTTTGTCGTTGCTAATCCATCTGTCTGAACTCTCCTCCCTAATTTTTCTTCCTGGCAACATCTTACACTGATGTCCAAATTCACTTTTCATGTCCCTTCTTTTGGTGAACTCTCTTCATACTGCCTTCCTCCCTATTGGCTACCCACTCCCTTCTGTCTCTTGGTACATTGTTTGTGCCTGAATTCATACCGTGCTGTACTGCAAAGACATGATTCCCCTCTGTATTTCCTTCTAAGTTGTGAACTCCTTGAGAGCAGAGCGTCAATGTATTCATGTCTTTGAATCTGGGCACAAACCCAGTGCCTCTCACATAATAGGGGCTCAATAAATGACTTCTGAATGAATGTAGAAATATTGTGGAGTAACTCTATGAGTTAAAATGCTTTGAAATGCTTTAAATTTTCAGTTGAAGGCTGAGGCATCGGGCTTTTCGTTTTCCTTGAAGCCAGAGCAGAGCACGCTCCCCTGCACATGCTACCCGAAGGAGTGTGTCACGTAGCATAATGTTGACTCGGCACACGCCGAGATGAGTCATGGGAAACCACTAGTGAAGTTCTGCTTAGACATAGCACATGACTCAACGTCAGTGCCACCGGTTCTTTGGCCCTTGACTAGAGATGAAATAAATCCAGAGATCTGATTCTAGCTGGGGAGGTTTCAAATGAGAATCACATTTCATGGAAAGAAATCCAGAATAGGAATCTTTTCTCCTTACTGTGTTTAGTGATCTGTGTCTCCCTTTATTATTATTAGTAGTAGTAATAGTAATAGTATTTTTGTCTCCATTTATTTTTGTAAGCTCAGTGTACTCTCTAGCGTGAGTCTTACCTGGGGAGAGGACAGGTAGGAACAGGGCAGGGTTGCTTTTCAGGAGAGCATGACAGAGTCTCCACTGGTCAGGTGAAGATGAAAAAAGCATAGATGCCATTATTATTGCTCAAGTCATTTATTTTCTAACAAAGAAATACATGTACAAATCATCAGTGGGCCCTCTTAATTATTCTCCTATCATATATATACTACTTTGGTCCTATGCCTCTCTATTTCTTTCATTTACTTCCTTGCTTTGTAGGAGTACATTCTCAAGTAAATTATTCAGAAAGAGTGCTTTGGAATTAAACTTCTGAGTCATTACATGCCTTAAAGTATTTTTAAGTAATGTACTTGCATCCTAGTATATAATGGCTGGAAGTAGAATTGAAGTTTAAAAATAATTTTCCCTCAGAATGTAAGGACATTCAGTATTGCTGATTAGGACTTTGATGTCAATCTCATTCTCCTTCTCTTTTGAGGATGACTTTTTTTAAGGATCTCTGGGGATTTGAAGTTTCATGAGAATATCTCTGTGTGTATATGTTGTTATACATAGAGCTTGGCACTGGTTGGACTTATCAAATCTGTAGACTTGAGTCATTTTTCAGTTCCTAAAGTTATCTTCTGCTATTAGTTGAAAATTTATTCCTCTCTCCTTCTCAGCTTTCTCATGGACCCTATTATTCAAATACAAGAGTTCTATATTGATCATTTATATCTATTTTAGCACTTATATATTTTATCTATTTGCCTCCTTTTTAAGGGGCTACTTCAATTTTACTTTTTCAGATTCCTTATGCAATTGTAGGTTTTTATCTTTAAGTGCTTCCCTTGTTCTTTAATTGTTCTTTTTCATAACAGCATATCTGTGTTTTAAAGGTAAAGTGTTTTCTTGAATCTCTTTGAGATTATTTCTGTTCCTAAACTTTCTCTGTTTTGCCCAGAAATGTTTATATTTATTTTAAACTTTTTTTCTTCATAATACTGGGTCTCCTTATGTATGTTCAGAAATTCCTACTTTGCCATTGATGTTTATGAGCGTAGTGACTGGTACCAGTTTTCCCCGTGGTTATGTAAGTGGGTCAGCTGGGAGCCCCATGTCAGCCAGTGTGGTTTAGAATGGACCTCCAAGTCTCACTTAGGGTTAGCATTTCAGTACATGGCTCATGGTCTCTACATCTTCTTAAATGACTGCATTTGGGGGATGGTATCCACATTAGAAGGCGTGGCTTTCTCCAGACACATCCTTTTCTTGAGAAAGAACCATCTGAATGTTTTGCCTGGGTTGCTGGCATAGAGGAAATGTAATTAAGGTGTTGAGCTATAGTCCTGGTCTTCTTAACCAACTAACATTTTAACATTTCTTTTTTTCAGTCCTGCCTCTTTTTCCTTCACCGTACCTGTTCCACTGGGTAAAGTGTCTCCCATCTCCTTCTGTGGTAACCTTCTTTTTGTTTCATTCTTTTATTTATGCACCCAATTTCGCTTTTCTGGAAAGTTACTTAAAATACCTGTTTGTTGACAACTCTCCCATCCTCATTTTTTGTCATATGTCTATTCTTTTTTTTTGGGGGGGGGTTTGATACTTGGTAGCATTTTATTTTAAAATAGTATTGGATTCACAGAAAACTTATAAAAATAGCACAGAGTTCCTATATACCCTACACCCAGCTTTCCCTAATGTTAAAAACTTATATAACCACAGTACAATTAACAAAATTAAGAAACTAATATTTGTATAATGCTGTTAGCTAAGCTACAGATTTTATATGGGACCACAGTGTTCCCACTAATGTTCTTTTTCTGTTCCAGGACCTAATCCAGAGCCTCACGTTGCACTTGGATGTCATGTCTCCTTAGTCTTCTCCAATCTGTAGCAAGTCCTTAGTCTTTCCTGGCCATGACTTTTAAAGTGTACTGGTCAGTTTATTTTGTCAAATATCCCTCGACTTGGGTTTGTCTTATGTTTTCTCATTATTAGATTATTTAGATTTGAGGTTTATGTTTTTAGCAAGAATACTGTAGAACTGATCTGCCTGTCTCAGGGAGTAGTGATGTTAATATGTTTTATCACTAGAGATGTAAACCTTGATCACTTTATTATATTACAATAATGTCTTGTTTGGATGGTTATTTTCTATTTCCCTCAATTCTTCTATATTTATTAGTTGAAAGTTTTCTATAGGGCAGAGCTATTTCTTCTTTTCTGTATTTATTGTATTATTTTTTAATCTCCATAAGGACTCTCTGATACTTACTTGACTCTATGGATTATAATCCAATACTGTCATTTATTTTGTTCCTCAGATTGTCCCAGCTTTGGCCATTGTGAGCTCTTTCACCTTGGCTTATATGCCCTACTGACATGCCCCTATTTGATCATTTCATTGTTTTGTTTTTTTTTTTGTCACCAGAAGATATTCCAGAAATAGTTCGTATTTTCCTTGATGCAGTCCTGGAGTCAACCACTTCTCTAAGGATCCCTGGATCCTTTTTTTTTTGAAGATTGATGCTAACTGTACTCTTTGCTATTGAGCTGTCATTGCTTTTAGGAAATGCATAATAACCTATAAATGCACATGTAGCTAAAGGTTTTTCTCTGCCTGTTTACCTGATACAAATTTAAAACCATGAGTTCATATATATACTCATACATTTTTATGATTTTCTTTGAGTGGGATAGTGGGAAAAGATGAGGGACTAACACAAATGCTTTGTTTGCTGTCTTTTATCAGAAAACCCAATTATTAAGATAAAATTTTAAATGAATGCCTTTGAAGATTTGTTCTCTTTAAGAAAAATTATATTGTTTTTCCCATTCAGTACTCCCAGTTTGTTTTTAAGTCTTTCAAACATGAGAGATCTTTTGAATAAAAATCAATCTAGACTAACGTAGACAGAAGAGTGCAAATGCTTCCATGTGCATTGCTAAAATATTTGCCACAATAAAGAGATCTGTGGAGTCTGTTTCATCAGTTTATCAGAGAACTGAGCATGAAAGAGTCTGATGCTAACAATAGGAAAATAAATAAGATTCAGTTCAAGATTTAGCACATCTTTAAGCCAAACAGTGTTTGCAACATAGTAGAAACTCAGTACACACTTGTTAAAATGAATGAATGAAACTTATCAATATCACCACCAATAGGCATCTGTTGTCATACAGTTCTTCAATAACCAGAATATGTTGTAGCATAGCATCACACACGTCTCATAATCATGCATCACTAACTCACTCAACAAACAGCTGTCCCTCAGACACAACTCTAAGTATGTATATTTTTAAATGGAAGGAGTTTATCAAGTGATATATTTATTTTCAAATTTTTCCGTATTTTTTGGAGTGAATTCAGATGTATAGGATTAGTCCTGTGAAACTGAGCATTTTGAAAGCCTGTGTGAAACTGTAAAATCCATGTTTGTGAATTCAGGAATAGCATACATAACAAATGTGGTATTTGCTTCAGACAGAAACTAGTGGATTCTGTATATTTGGAGATATGTCTCATAAAATAGACACATTTCCTCTGTAAGTGGGTAAGGTCTTTATTAACAAAATAGTTGCATTAGAATAAAAACCTACTCCAGTCCATACCAAATTTCCAATTGCAGACCAAATTTCTACTATTTTGTTCTAGGGTTAGAACATTTTTTTTAATTTCGGCAAAAATGAACATTTATAAAAATGTTTTGCTGGAGGGAATGGTTTTATCTCATTCTCTTTTTTAGTTTATGCCTTCATTTTGAGGAAGGCATCCAATACCTTCCTTTGGTAATATTTGTGGGAGATACTATCTTTTTGTTTTGATAATTTGAATGTCTGAAATTCTATTATCTACTTTCAGTCTTGCAGCTTGGATGTATATGAGATTACAAATTTTTAAACTTTTTCCTTAGACTTTCTTTCATAGGTTTGATTTCCTAAATGGGTCCTTCAAGTTTCTTGCCAATTTTTCACATCTCTTTGTTGTACTTTCTGAGAGAATTTGTCAAGTTTATCTTCTGAACAATCTATTACACATTTTGTTTGCTGTTTCATCTTTTTTTTAAATAGCACCTTCTTCTTATTTCATAGATATACTGTCTTATGTCTTTGAGGATAATCCAAATTTCTGTAATGGTAGTCTCTCCCCTGCATTTTCTCTTGTTTTCTGAGTTCCTTTTCTTTTATTCATTTTTCGCATGTTGCTTTTGTTGTCTTTCATGCTAGAAACTTTCTTCACACAGCCCATCATACTTGAGACAGGGGCACTGAAGAGATAAGTGAGAGCTCTGTATGACTGAGGGGAACTTTTTGACTGGTGAATTCACTACAGGAAGATAGAGGGGAAAACCTGACCATTGGTCTGAGTGACAAACCTCAGTCTCTCTACGTATTTTCTCTTTGGCCAGTTTGTTTCTCAAGGAAGATGGAGAAAAGTCAGCTTGCTTTTTGTGGCTCCCTCTCTCTAGATTTACACTTATGTTTCAGCTTTCCCCTCCTTAGATCATCTCTAAGTTTCCCATATTCTAAAATCATGTTGACAGTCCTTGTCTCCTGCTCTGTCTTTGTCTTTCAAATATATATGTATATATTTTATATCCATTATAGAGAGAAGCCTTTATGAAGAAAGTAGTAAGTGAGCTGTGCCTTGAAGGATGTTTACCCTTCAATTAATCTTGCAAGTATAGATTGACTGGGGAGAAAAAGAGTAGGGGGAGAAACCTTCCAAAGAGAGGGAAAGGAGATGGAAAGCTGTAATGCATGGTTACTGTAATGCATATGATTGAATAGACAGCATTGCTTAATCATCCACCTCCATATTTTCCAAAGAGTAGTATTTGTTCTCTAAGGAAGTGCATAGGATTAATCAAGCTCAGTAGATGGAGTACCTTGATAAAACACGTTGATTCTTTGAGACAATTTATTCCAACATCTAGTATTCCAACAGCATACATCACATGGCTATTTCATGCATGTGAAAAGTAGTGACTTCATAGCATGTGACACTTGTATGAAAATTATTGGTATTGTTAGGAAGGAAAGTATTGCATATCTGTCCTGATAATGAAGCTGTATTAGAGATTCTTAATTTTATTGAAGAATAAAATAGTGAAATTGTACATGGTAAACAAAATTAGATTTTCACTTAGTTTCACTGATGGGCCAATTCAGGTATAAGTGGCTTTCCAAATGTTGGCAAGACTACCATGGAAGTCACTTAATGTACATTTATAATTTTGAAGAATTGAACTTTTATACTTTTATCACAATAGAGTTATGAAGGACATTTAATTTGTTTTTATCTCTATGTGGGTAAGTTTCAATAAGTTTTTTTTTTAATTTTATAACTTGAACAACTACTTATTTACATGCAAAAAGATTTAAATATAAAACTCATATGTGGTTATTATAAAAAATCTGGGCAATTTGCAATATAAAAAAATTAAAAGAGCTTAATTATGTCACCATTCAAGGATAGCTATTTTAATATTTGGTTTAGTTATTTTTCCCAAACACACAAAAGGGAACTTACTACTTTTTAAATTCACTATAGTGTGAACTATCCCCATTTCATTAAATAGTGTTTGTAATTTTCAACTTAAATGATGGCATACTGGTCTTGAAGCCTGCACTAAAAAACCGTTTGGTTTTATAAAGCCTTGTAGCATCCACTAGTTCTGAGGAGGAAGGGCTAGGAGGCCTGAGAAGGCTAAAGAGGTAAGTGCTAAAGTGTCTGAGTGGGACCAGCAGGGGTTGCTGTCAGGGATGAGGCTGCCACATTCCTGGTGTCTCTGACCTTGGACTCACTTAACAGTACAGTCTGGATTCTATTAAAGGAATTTCGCATCTTTCCTTTGCAAGAGTCACCCCCTACCACGACAAATATTTAAAAATGTTTCTTAAAAAAAGTTGGAAAAGCATCTTTTTCCCAAAAGAAATTTATAGTTCAAATTTACACCAAGTTCTCACTAACTGGAGCAAGCCGGGTTTTCACTAAAGCTTCGACTTTCCTCTGTAAAACATTAGTCACTCCCTTGGAAGAAGCAGTTTTTTATAGGCAGTGGGATAAAACAGCCACAGATGTTCATGTAATATGACGGGCTTTAGAATGTACCTGCAAAGCATTTTTTTTTTTAAATTCGGAGAAAAAAAGATGAAAGAAAAAAGACTGAATTGGGATGCTAAAATAACAGTGATTCAGTATTAAGGAAATGATAAGTTTTTGATCCATTCAAATAGTGTTTTCTTTTCCCCTTTTCTTTATTCTTGGGAAGTTCTTGAGGTTGTGCCAAGTCATTTTCACTGCACAGTTTTTAAAGGTATTCACCATTCCCATGTGTAACTGGTTGCCTTTTTACTGTGCAGGACTATAGTGAAGCCTGTGGCCAAAGAGTTTGATCCAGACATGGTCCTGGTTTCTGCTGGATTTGACGCATTAGAAGGCCACGCCCCTCCTCTGGGGGGGTACAAAGTGACAGCAAAATGTAAGTAATAGATAGCATTTTTTACATGTGTATAGTAAACTTAGGTGAGACTTTCAAAAATGATTTTAGATGGTGTTTAATGCTCTTTCAGATTCATCCCTCTGTAGAAATTGGCCTTTAAGAAAAACAAAGTTAAATCATTGCCTTTGGTGGACATCTCAGAACCTTTAGTTTTTCAGGAGTTGTGTTCTGCTATTTAAAGGCAGAAGTGATAAGGTTTCTGTTGAAAGTATGTTAAATGACTTGAGAGGCCTAGAAAAGCTACTGAACTTTTGCAAATAGAATGGAAGTTATTGTGTTTATTGCATTGTATATGGGGTAGAAATAGCTGTTTCCTGATAATGCTATGCTCTTCTAGGTTTGAATACAAAAGTGTAGTTTCCCTTGCCCAGAGGTTCTGTACATGCCTATGGGCAATGCTCAGAAGCTCAGCTGGTCTTCTGTTGTATTCCAAAGATTAACTTTTTGGCTGTGTTCCTTAGCAAGTAGACACAAAATGAACAAATGAAGTTTGTGTCATATCGCACTTGAATAACATGACTTAGTGGAATCTGGCTAGAAAGAGTCTTTCTTTAAGAAGAATTTCTGTGTTCTCCGAGTATGAAAACAAGACATATGTATAGTCCATACATACAAATGTATGTTGGCATTCTGGATATCTTTAAAAAAAAAAATGAAGGGAAAAAGTAAAATTACACCAAGAGTAGTATCCACTATTGTGTATTTTTGTGGGGGTTGAAAAGAAACAAATTGAAAACAACCCAAATAGTTTTAAGTGAGAGAGAGTTTAGAGCAAATGTGTTTTATTAGTTTGAAAAGAACCAAAGAACCAGTATTATGCCAGCCTTTGTTTTAAGTTGGCTTCTCATGTGACAGCGTTTTCTGCACTTTAATTCTTCTAGTAACATTGTTAGGTAGTAGCTATTTTTAACATCTGTTATTTACCCAGCATTCTTGGTGCCTTGTTGTCTATAGAAAATATATTAAAAGAGGCAACTCTGCAAACACAAACAAAGCATAATTCACAATTTGGGTAAAACTGAATAGAGAGGTATTTGTTCATATCAAATATCTTTATTATCCTTTTTTTTGTGGAATTCCAAAAGTCAGTCTTTTGGAAGTGAATCTTTTCACTGCAGATAAACCTCATTTGGGTCAAGACCGGTTAATAATTTAGTCTAAATAAACGGGGTAAAAAAATGCTTGTACCCTAAATTGAGATAAACCCAAACAATAGAAAACACATGGAGCAAAGACGGAAATCTCGAAAAGGTGTCCTTTGCCATTAAATCTAAGAATCTCCCTCAGGACAGAGAAATGTCTATATTTGGGTCTTTCTCCCTGCAAGGGAAAAAGTTGTAACGAGTCCGAACTAGCTGGAAGGAACCAGTCTTTTTGTTTGCTTGTTTATTTGTTCATTTTTTGCCAAGTCAAATTCAAGCTCAAATCTCAAATGTCATCTTGGAAGTTTCTACCTCTTGTTAGCTTTAGTGCAATGCACCAAGACCTTCATTATGCTGTGTTTCTTTATCATTTGGAGGGAAGCTCTTCCTTGGTTTCTATTCCAGAATAAATTTATCTATAATTTCTCCAGTCCTCTCCTCCCCTCCCCCCCATCCTTTTTCTATTTCTTCTCTTGTCTTTTCTATTCAACAGACCATTCCTTCCTTACTAGGTGACTTGTTTCCTAAGAAAAATGCAGACACAAATTTTAAATGATTTAATAATTGACCCTTTGTTGAGTGTATCCAGTTTAATAACAAAAAGGTATACAATGAGGAGAGGAAATCTAAGAACCCAAAGAGGCTGTGGTAGAGGCTATCTAAAGCAGTTCACATATTTCATAGATGAGAAAATGAATTTATTTTACCATCTGAAATAATTGGGGTTAAAACCCAAGTGCCTACCCTGAATTTGTAGTTAGATGAAATTGCATAAGCTTTTACTGGATGTTTTCCAAAAAGGAAAACGTTTCATAAAATAGAGAATTTGGGTGCACACTACCGAGGCCATTTTGGTGCCCAAAACCCTTTTCAAAAAGGAAGATGTTTCATAAAGTCGAGAACCTGGGCGCACACCACAGAAGCCATTTTGGTGCCCAAAACCCTTGACTCCACAAGCAGTCTGTGATAGACACTGACTAGTCCCATGCTACTTAAATAAAAAAACAGCAGGACATCATCGATGAGCAACTGTTTGTCTAGATCATCCCATGCAGGCCTGAGTTTGCCAGCTTTGTTTTCTAGAGATGCTGCCACACTAACTGGGTGGAGCTTAGGGTTACTGGACCACTGTATAGTTATTCCCCAAATAGCTCACACCTGGGTCTCTTTTTTGTTCTTTCTAACCACCTGTCAAATGCATTTACATTGCTTTGGTCTGGACAGACAGTTAATATTGATCCTTCACTGTCCTATGCCAGAGTCATTCTCCATTTGAGGAGTGTCCCAAAATGAAGCTAAGAAATGGGCTGAAATCTAAAGTAAAAAGTAGGTTGGAAATGAAAGAAACATTTCTTTCCTGATGTTTTCCCATTCCTGCAAAATCCACCCTTGCCCAAAGGAGAATGTTTAACGATTTTAGAGAGTAGTTTGGAGGATGCTGTCTTTTCAGAGATGCCAAAATTTTATTGTCTTAGCACACGGAATAAATCCTCTAAAAATTTTGGTTTGATAATTCTGAAAGGAAAAGATAAGTTAAAATAACAAGTGTTTTTGTTTTTAAACATCTAATTAATTCCCTGATTTTTTTTAAAAAAAAGAATTGGTTTATACTTTGACAAAAGTCTCAGCTCACATATAGAGGTAATTTAAAATTAAAGTTGATTCTTGGCTAGTACTGTTTTTCTTCCGTCCTCTTTTCTCTTCTCATCTCTTTACATATTGAATGTTCTTTGCTGTGAGACTACAATACAAATATTCAAATTTGTTTGTGCTGAAGTTTGAAATAAATTATCTGAATTAGTTGTTTGAAATCTATGCTGTTTTTTTCAGTTTACCACCAGGATTAAGGCCCAAGCTGAATGGAATAAGGATCTTTGTGTCCTACCCTAAACTTTACATCAAACTTTACCTTAAAGTTATCAGTTTATCTTTTTAAATACACTCATTTGGATCTTATTGTCTTCAGGTTACAGTTTAAGAAGGCTGGCATTACAACTAAGTGCCATTGTCAAAGAGTAAAATCGAGTTAAATTGATTCACCATGTTGTAACACCCCCTGGCTTAACAGTGTTGTCACCATTAAAAAAAAAAAAAAAAAGCTTCTTTAGTTCAAATTCTTTACAACAAAACTTTTCTTTCGTTTCAACACATCTATATATTTTTTGTTTTCCGTGGCTTCAAGTAGTGAACTCATGTATGCAAATTGCTTTTATCATGTGAGTAAGAACTTTCTTTGGAATAAGGCAAAAATCATTGTGAGATGATAGCCATATGTGATTAAAAAAAAACACACACATGCTTCTTTTATAAACATGGAGTAGTTTTATAGTTCTTGAGATAGAAACCATTTCCCTCAGCAAATACACAAGTGTTATTTTGACAAATAAAGAACAGATAATAATTGGGGGAAAAATCAAATAAGGTGTCTTAGAGTTTTGAATTACCATCTTCTCCTGGATAGAATGTTTTATCCTTTTAAGTAATCCTCTCTTTCCTTTTCCCCTCCTGTGAACGTCTGTCTGTCAGGGAAATGTACTGCTATGGGGCACTTACCTGTCTAAATGAATTGGTACTTAGCTGTGAGTTAATCTTAGGAAAGGACAAAAGTTCCTTGATTGGTTAATCCTTCAGAAATAAGTCTCTAAGAAGGTGAGTGCTAAACGAGTCACAAATAAGTGCCAAGAAACATGTTCGTTAAACATGAGGCTATGCTGATCTGCTTCATCTGCTAATGACAGTTGTATGTGCTTGTGCGCTTTCAGGAGTGTCTGGCCCACAATGTCCCCTGCCTACACATTTTATTTGCCCATGAGTTGAAGGCAAACTGAGCCAGAACTAAGTACATTTTCATTTTTTCTTGTTCTTCCCTCACTAATGATTCTACTTTTACCTTAAAATGTCCGTGGCTGTCCAAGGTCTCTAATTTTCTCCCCATTATCAAAACCCATAAAGGACTTGATCATAGTCACTGTGTTTTATTACCTGATTATACTTTTTTAAAATGAGTACATTTCAGCGAGTGTGTTAATTCTGTTTGGCAGTTGAATTTTTTAATTATTTTTCTGTAATTGTGGAAAAAATGCTTTGTCTTCTCATAATAGAATTTCAGGCCACAGCAAACAGGTGTGGAGAAAAGAAGTGTCTGGAAGACACCTACCAAATGCCACTTCATGAAAGATCAACCTTGCACTTGAACTGATTCAGTTCTTTTATATTAGGGTAGAAACTGGGGGAATATCATGCAGGTTGATTATTCAAAGTATTCTCCCATCCGTTTACCATCAGATTAACCTCTCTTACATATTTCCATGCTATGTCCTTAGAAGCTGGACAAGCGCCTGGCACATAGTCTAAGTAACCTTATTATTTTTTAATGAGTAAAGGTAAAATGAACCCATGATTTCTTAGCCAAGTCAGACCCTTTCTTCCAGTATAGTTGATGCTACTTGAATTGGAGTTCATGATTTTTTTTGGTTTTGACACTGCTTTCCTCCCATCACTGCCACTTCTTTCCAGGTCTTAGACCACATATTCATAACTTCTACAATATTTTAATGAACAGAAACCTGTATTTCTGACAATGGGCACTTATTCGGTATTTCCTTTAATAGAAATATTATTGAAAATAATGTAAATGTTAAATGGGGAAGTAATGGTTTCCTTCATAATGGACCCTGGGCAGAAGCACTGAGTATTAACACCTCCTAGAATCTAGATGGAGAGAAAACTCATTTCATCTCTCCTCAGAAAAACAGGACAGTGGGAGATTGAATCCTTTGAATAATAAACCTGAAATAGGTGTGAAAAAATATGGGAGAGTGCAGAAGAACTCATTTGGGGAGTCAGAAGATCTATATTTGAATCTTAACTTTGTTCCTTGCTAATTTTCTAGTCATCAGTGTCTTAATCAGCAAAAAGAAAAAAAAGGTGGGAGAGTAAGGAGATAATAATTATACCTATGACATAAGGAATAAATGATTAAACATTGTGAGGTAATAGTTTTGAATTTTATTGTTGCTATCATTTCAACAATTCTAAACATTCAGCAGAAGTCTGAGATTTTCGATGTTGTGTTTGAACACAAAATACACAATACAAATGTAAAGAGAATTTTATACTCTTATTTGAACAAAATGGTCGGGATGGTCAGAGGTCCTAGGAAGCTATGCAGGATTCTAGGTGAATAAAAAGCATATGTCCATTCAATTAAAAGTCAAGTTAGGAAGAGAAGTACTTCCCTGTCACGTTTTCATATTCACCTGCATTCTCACATTGTAATAAGTATGGGGGCAATTGGAATAAATTACAATGCTTTTTAAAAAATAAGACATCATTATTTTGTGATTAGGATACCTCAGGCCCTGCCTGCCTAAAAGCTGTGCAGTTTGTCTTGGTATATTGAGGTGTGCTTAGATCTTGACATTATTAATGTGCTAATGCACAATGCATTATCCAGTGGTGTCTTTGTAGCAATCGAACTATTTGAAACACAGTTAAGAATCAGAAAATAAACAGAACTTCTGAAATGCAAAAATAGATGCAGATAGTCTGCTTATAAACGTATAGACCTACCTTCTTGCCCTTACTGAGATTCTGCTTAATTCTTTACATATATAACTAGCATACTTGATTATCTAATTTTCCAACTGCAGCAGATTTAAGCAATAATTTGGAAGTGGAGGTAGATGAATGGATGGTGGGCATATTTCTATCTCAGAGGTTCTTAAATTTAAGTCTGCAGGCCTCCCAGGATTCCATGGATTGAATTCATGGGGCTTATGAACTTGGATGGAAAAAAAATTACGTTATTTTTACTAATCTTGCCCCTTATTAGCTGTATGATTTTAGGAATGTATTTTCTCTCATTATAAATATAGGCAACAACCTGTAGCTATATCAGTAAAATAGGTAGCCTTGTCACCAATAGAAATGATAGCTACTTTCACATTACTTTACTGTTGTGTAGATATTTCCAATGATCAATTACTCTCACCATTACTTTGAAGTGATGATATATATCAGACCTGCTGCTCAATTAGTTCATTGATGCAGTCATATAGATTTAGATGTATTACAGCATGGCTTTCTCCATATTTTGGTAGCTCTTTTCTATAGTAGTTTATTTTGTTATCTGTGTACTTAATTTGTTACCTTTTAAAACATTCTGAGAATGGGTCCATAGGCCTCACTTCAGATACACACACAATCTTTACTTTGAAGCAGAGAATATTTGCTGATTTGCTTCTCACATTACACCTGGCATAGTTATTTTGTTATGTATTACTGAACTTTGAAGCAAACAATAAAAAAAGTAAGTGTTCAGTTTTTCCAAAGATTTCTTATCTGCAAAACAAACTTCATATATGTCTTGTGGTGCAAGCTAATCTTCATGTCTTGTAACTGGAAGTCACACTGACATTGTAAACAATTATTAAGCTTCACGTCAAGGATTTGCACATTGATAATGTCATTTTAGAATAAACTAGTGTAATTTGGGAAATCAGAAATTTTGTTTAAAATCATGTATCCATTATAATTTTTTTATCTTGGATGATTTAAAAGATGAATAATACAGAGAATTATATAACAAACTTTATTATTCCCACTATTTGGAATTGGCAGCAGCTAAATATTTTTATTATATTTGCTCCAAATGTTTGTTATAAAAAAAATAAAAATTGCAGATGAGTGAGGACTCCCCTTTAATCACTGAATCACTGTCTCTAAGTCTTATTCCCATTCCCCTCCTAACCACTTTCATAATTTGTGTACGTTCCAATATACACAGAAACACACACATGCAAACTCACACTATACAATATTATTTTAGTGAGTATGGTTTTTAATTTACCATATAAAGCAGAAGGTAAGTATTAACATTATTCTGTGCACATAGTTTAAGGAAATTGCTTTTTTTCACTTTTAATATCTTTGTTTTCACATTTGCTCATGAATATGTATATATCCTTTTTATTTCTCTATTCGGGGCCATTACGGATATACACCATAGTGTATGTTCTCTCTCCTCCTGTCAGTGGACCTTTCCGTTGTTTCCAGGTTTTCACTATTGTGAACAGTGTGGAGGTGAATATTTTCTCACAGGTCTCCTGTTGCCTGGCTGTTACCTTACCTGACATTTTTAGTCAGTGTGGGCTTCTGTCTCTTTTTTCGGTCCGAAGCACTTAAAAAACGTGGAGGGAGGCAGCTGAAAAAGGAAAGAATGCCTTCTGCTTTCTATAACTATTTCTCAAACTGCAGTCCGTATCCCTTGTCTCACAAACACATATACCCACAAAACTAATCTTTCCTCTTCTCTTTACCATTTTACACTTTGTATATACACCCCTTCCTTTCAAGTTAAAATTGGCAAAGAGGTATTGGGTGCTAAAATTCTTCAAGTCTAATCCAAACTTGAAGGGAAAAAAACGGGCTAGAAATCATGTGTTATATAGATAAAACATTATAATTTTAAGGTGTTTTCAAGCAATACTTTGGGAATTAAATCAAAAAGATGATTTTTTTACTCAAAGCGCATCTGGCTGGCTGTGCTATGAGTGACTATGGAGGGCACCGTGGCTCTGAGGATGAAAGCACAGGCTGGTCATCCAGTAGACTAGTTGTAATCCTGGCCTTGCCCTTAGAAAGACCACAGGAATGTCATTTCATTGAAGACTGAAGATTGTTTTCTTAACTGGAAAGGGAACACTAATTTCGTCCTGGCAGTGTTGTTGTTATTGATGATAGAATAATAATACCTACTGGAAATCGTTGAGTGTTTACTCTGTGCACAGTACTCCCCTGCATTTTCTCATTTAATTTTTATAATTAAAGAAGGTAATATATGAGGCACTCTTTTTTTTTATACCCTGAAATCGCGGATTTAGCAGTCATGTAAACTTCCAAATTAAAAAAAAAGGGAGAGAAAAATTAAGTGATTGCTCACAGTCACAGAGCTAAGGAATAACAAAACCACAACTTGATCTCATGTCTTTTAACTTCCAGCTCAACATACTTTCCACTTGGCTCAATGGGTTATTAAAAATATCCCAGATAAATAAGTAGAGTTTTTAATTACTGTAGAAGCTTATTCTGAATTGCAAAAATACAAGGAAAAAAATAAAAGGAGATTTTCACAACAAAAATTTTCTTATTTAAATGAAATTCTCCAAGTCAAAAAAGTAACCAGAGCTCTCCTAACATATGGAAGCTTACAGTTTTGTAGACCATGTGCACTGTTTTTCATGGAGCTCTCTGTGCAAGAACTAGTCAGGGACTTATTTTGTCTTTGGCTCAAAATTTCTGCATACCAGTACATCTCTTTGTTGTGCTCTTAAGCAAGTACATTGCCCCCTGCAAAGACAGGGGGAAGTGGATTTACAGGACATTTATATTCAGAAATGTCTTATGCAACATAACTTCCAGTCTAACAGTCAACATAAAGAAGCAGCATAGCTAATTAAGAAGGGAAAATGTCAACGTATAAAAAATTATAAATCTTAGATTTGAGAATGATTTTACTTTTAAATGACAAGCAAAAGATTTATTCAGTGAGTGCTCCATGTTTCACTGTTACCCTGCCTTCATTTTCTCACTCAATTGCCTGTTTCCTACACCACATGACAACTCAGATACCAAATTGTAGAAGAATATTTTCCATCTGCAGTGCTTAGTTACTGATGTCATGAAACAATCCTTAGGCTAGGATGACTACTGCTTAACTTTGAAGAGCAAAATTACTATAACTATACCATAACTAGGGCCAGATCAGCATTGCTTTTGAAAATAAAATACATACATTCTGAAGGAGGATGCCAGCTGCAACTGTACAGTAAAATATGTACTGTATTTCATTGATACTTTTTCATACTTTAACAGATCTGAGTTGGAATGCCTCTTACTTTTGATGGTATTTCATTTTTGGGTTGGCAGTGTTTTTTTTTTTTAATTTACATAATGGTTTGTAAAAACAGTCACAATTATTTTGTGCTGTAATTGATGACATCTTAGATTAAATGAAATATATAGTATTTTACTTTTTGAGATGTTGTTTTAAAAATCCCAGCCAAAGGCCATACTAAAATTATAGCTTAGATTTCCATTTTATATTTCCTTTACAGACTTCCAATGATTAAATAGAATCTTGAGAAAGTAAAAATTAAAATAATAATATAATATGAAACAAGCAACCAGAAGTGTTATCCAGGAAACAGGTAGTGGATTCTCTTCCTATGTTTGCTTTTAACTCAGACAAAAAGTTGTTTTTCCTTGCCCTGAAATCTCTATGAACATAGGCTCTGACCCTTTATCGTGATGCTCACTCTAAGTAAAATAATTGGTTTCCAACTCATTTTACAAATCAAATCAATACAAAGAAGAATCAGATAGTCAAACAATTTATTAAGTAATGTCATAAGTCGGAGCCAGTAGTGTAAGTGTATGGGGCACGTCTATGTGGGTTACGACTTGTCTATTAACACATGTGAGGCTGATGAAGTTATCAAGGAAGTTATGGGGATTGAATGCACTTTATTCCTGCAGGAAGTGTTCCTCCCATTACTCTCTCAAGGGCTAGAGAATCACTACCAACTAGTACCATGGTTTCTGAACTAGCAGGCATCAGCGTCACCTGAGGGGCTTGTTAAGCGTGCTGGGCCCCACTCCTAGAATTAGGTCTGGAGTAGGGCCTGCAATTTGCGTTTCCTACAAGTTCACAGGTGAGTGCTGATACTTCTGGTCGAGGGAACACACTTTGAGAACCACTTGGCTTGTTATATAATATAAAGAAAGGACACAGGGTTTGGAATTAGTTGATCTGTAGTTTAGGTCTAATTGGCAGCCAACTCACTTAATATTCTTGTCTCTCAAACAGAAATAGTACAAATTGTATTTGTTTTGGCTAAGCATAGGACTATTTTGAGAATCAGATGAGGTAAAGAACTCGAGAAGATACTTTGCAATTTGTGATACTCTAAACAAGACAAGATGTCAATGATATTAGACCCATTAAATTTGAGGATACTGTTGTTTTCATACAAGTAAACTGGATTCACAACACCCGGGTCCCTTGGTAGAAAGAGTATGGTAGAAATGAGCTTTCTCCTGATCTCAGAATTTGGTGTAATCTCAAACAATATGAAATATGATAAGGAAAAGATGTATAATTTTCTTCCAAGTTTTTAAAATGCCACACTTATTTTAAAGAAGTTTCTTCATTCCATCCCCAACCTTCACGCTATCTCTAAATCTTAGTACCAGCTTATTCCATAGGAAACTGCATGGATCTAACCAGATTGTAAACTCTTATCTCTTCCTGTCATTTCGTCATATTTTTAATGTGTAGAATTTTTCAATCTAAATGAGTCACCTGTATAAAATAATTAGATATTAATTTTAATGTTGGAAGCGAAAGAGAAATGCCTAGGGTTATGTACATCATTTTGTAAATCTCTGCTTCAACTACTGCACATTTCTCTAATGTTCAGCCTTTACTGAGGAATGACTTAGGTGGAATCATATATAACGATTCTATAAATGTATAGGTAAGGTCTTCATTCCCTGATGTTTTCCTCTTTTCTCTGCCTTGATAGAATTTGTTTGTAAACTGGAAAAGCTATCTGTTTCTGAAATTATCTTACCAAATCATTGACCATCTACTGCAGATCACCCCATGCTTAATATTCTCTCCCTGTAACTACAGAACAATTTGCACTTCTTACCATACATGACCTCTTTCCACTCTCTACGTGACCCTATCCTCCTTGGTCCTCCCTTTTGTTTATTATGCTTCAGACTTGCAAATCTTTCTACCTCTCTAACCGGCCAGACTCACGTCAGGTCTTTGTGTAGGATATTCCTTCCGTCTGCAACCCTCTCTCCTTCAGTGTTCCCTGGCTTTTTTTCTCAGCTCAGGTATTACCCTCTCAGAGAGTTCTTCCCTAACCACTGTGTCCATCCCCACCCCATCCCCCCATCATCTTCTATCACTTGCCCTAATAACTATTTGTTAAAACTATGCAATTTTAGGCTATTTTGTGTTGTTAACTACTGTGTATCCCCAGGCCTAAAACATCACCTCACTCATTGTCCAGAATCAAAAGGTATTTGTTGACTTTCATTTATTGAATGATTATTCAATTAAAAAGTCAAATGACCTAATTTTAAAGTGTATTTAAATTCTGCACAATCTATTGTTTCCTTTCACTTGAAAAGTTTGGTGCATGGGTGTATGGTCAAGATCTTTTCATAAACATTCATGTTATACCATGTTTGTTGCTATTTAAAAAAGAAAGAAAGAAAGAAAGAAAGAAAAGAAACAATAATCAGCCTACCAGGTACTGTTAGATAGTGGTTCAAAAAAGCAGGCTCTGAAGGTAATGTTCTAGGATCAACACTTGGTTCAGCCACTTTTCTAATTGTGCGACATGGGGCAACTTATTTTACCTTAGTGACAGTCAATTTTCTCATCTGCAAATGGGAATATTTCATAGGTTTGTGAAGATTAAATAAGACAGCCCATTTTCAGCCTAAAAACTAACATTTAGTAGGCCCTCAACAAATCTTAGCCAATATTACATAGTCTTAAAATTTTTGTGTACCTTGAAAGCGCTTTGGACAAGTTTCCTCCATGCGTGGCACACTACTCTTGGAGTTGAACAGTTCTAGTCTGTGTCTTGATAACAAAATATAACTGTCTGGCTTTTTAAATACTTCAAACTAGTTTACAGATGAAAACAGCAATAATTAGCAATTGTTAACAAAATGCATAAGTCCATAGATTTTGGGGGATCACATCTGTTGGTGGAGCAAATCTCCCAGACATGTACATAACAAGGAGTCAGTCTAGCTAGCCAAGCTCATATAGGTAGTACAGGCTAAAGATATCTGGGACGAACAGCAAACTTCTTCATTTAGTAAGAATTTTCATAAACATCTAAAAGATTTTTATGTGCAAAAAAATAAAAGACTCTTCACATTGCTTAAGATAAAAACAAGGAATAAAACTGAGGGAACATTTCTAGTGATGATTGGGATTTTACCACATCTATTGTGACTTCAGAAGCAGATTTTCTTTAAAAGTAAGGAAATTTATGACAGTATAACATAATAGAAAATATTTACTTTTGAACAATACTATGGACATTTATCTTTGATAGTACTATGATATAAATTTTAAAATAAGACCGAAAATAGATAAGAGGATAGATGGAGCTCATGATGAAAAGACAAAGGTAAGCTTAGAGAGGCCAGACTTAATTTATTTCGTAGTGCATTCAAGATTTATTTGGCAACCATTACTTAACTCTAACAGTGTAGGATATTTCGGCAAATCTGTCTGATCTGGATTTCATAGCACATATTTGAGCCCTATATAAAATCCAGTCATCTCATTTAGAATCACTTATCTCAAATTCAAAATGTGTTGCCAGCTCTGTTCATTTATTTGCAGTTTTCTGGATATAAACAGTTTCCTCAGATGTTTTTATTTCTTTCAAAGACTTCTCCCACAGCACTGTCCTTATGCACAATATTTCCTTCCTGTTTTAGGGCAATCAACTAAATATAGCACACATAAGAGTTCCTAAAATCTCTTCATTGTCCAAGTAGCCAGCAGAGGGAAACATTTATTAAATGTAGCTAATTTCAGTAACTGACAGGCTGTGAAATGCCTAAAGAAAACAGAGGCGTGTCAGGCTGCTTGGGATGGTTCCAGGAAGGTTGTCCACTTTAAGAGCTGCATTTTATTAAGGATTGTGATGGTTATTGGGACTTTTCCTGTTGTTTCACTCAGTAGTCTCAGGGGAACTATTTGGCACTAAGGTGCAAAATGGGATCTCAGCAATTAGGAAAAGACACCACGGCAGGCTCTGTAAATCATTGCATACCGGACTTAATAAATGATAAAGTGCCCAGCCAAAGGAGTAGCCCCAGGTTGTTCACAAGTCCATTTTCTCAATCTTTCCAGTGTGCCTGCTGCTGTAGTTCATTGTGTGACTGCCTCCAGGGGTGGTGTTCAGGTATTTGGTAAGAAGGAAGTCAGTTGCAATCAGCCCTTGACCCCAATAGAATAAATCAACCAAAGGTTTAGAAGTTTTATCATCTCCACTTTGCCTCATCTGTCTATCTAGGGGCAGCCCTAGAGCCACCTTGCACACAGGATAGAGGCATTGGTGTTCTAGCAGCCTGGCAGGTCTCTGTGTGAGTGGGTCTGTTCCCTCTGGGTGTAGGAGGCCGAGGACTTCCCACTGATCTGTTTTGATTTTGATGACTGCCACATCAGAGAAGAAAAAACTTGAAGAGCAGAATGGTAAGTAACTTTTTCCTTTCAACCAAAGCTACCATTTCAACCTCCAGTTTTCCTAGGTCTGACGACTGACTGCTTTTACTTCCATGTAACAATCAAGAGAAAGAGAGAAAGGAATAAGGGACACAGTGAATATTAGAGTGGTGTATTAGAAAGTACACTAACTAGAAAGTTAGGAGACTTGTGTTATTATCCTTATTCAGACACTAAATATCTGTTTAAAGAATTGATGTTTCCAGTCCTCACCTGTAAAAGAAAGTATTTGGACCAACCAGTAGAATGCTTTAAAGTTCTCTAGAATACCAAGAGCTGCAAGCATTTAATATGCACCTTTAAGCTACAGTAAGCACATTACATTTACTTTTCTAATCTTTATAACAAACACTGTAAGATAAGCAATATGGCTATGATCCCCATTTTATAGATGAGGACACTAAAGCATAAAGATGATACAGAAGGCCAGATTTGTAAAGAGCTACATTTGGGATTCACAGGTGGTCTGGCTTCAGAGCTGGTCAAATGTATTTTTCTGTCTATGTTTATATCAGAAATTGACCTTGAAAACAGGGAGAGGCAGGACCAGAACATGTTTAGGACCTGCATCACCATAGGGATCCAAGTTTATTAAGTTCACCCCTTTGGCTGTATTTCTCTCTCTGTCTCTCTCCTTTTTCTACTCTTTTTCTTTCTCTCCTGGAAAGTGATTTTCAGTGTTGAAAGCATAAAACATTCCAACATGAAGGCCTTGGGCCCTTCCCTACTAGGACAGAAAGAGGTAAACCTGGGTCCTGTGTATCTATTTTCTCATGAGGCTTTATTAACAGATAAGTGAAGGAGCAATACAAAGTGGGAGAAGGAGATTTATTGCACAGAAGCAAATTAAGAGAGCTAGGGAAAGTGTATTTGATTTTGTCCCAGACATATAATGATATTAAATTTTCTTCATGTAAGATTGATGAAACTTCCTTCTTGGTAAAGGGATGAAATTTACATCCTAAGGATAATCACTGTTGAGTTTGAGATTAAATTTATGTCTGATCTTTTATTTTTTTTTCTCCCAGCCTATTACTTGATTCTTCTCATATTTGGCTTCTCTCTCACCTTAGCACTGAGAATATACACAGGGTTTCAAGTAGGTAAAAACACTAAAGGAAAAAAAGGAACCCTAAGTATCTTTGTCATCAAGGCAGTGATAGTAGACAGACAGGCATATTTAGGGCTCTCTCACTGTTTCCTTGCCCTTTTTTTCATTGGTAGTGATGGCTGTGTCAGAAAGGAGAGAGAAAGCTACAAACTAAACAACTGGTGTTTATCTGCAAAACCAGGTCACTCAGGATGACCACCTGTTGTTGCACAGTTTATGCTTTGCACAGAGAGCTGTGGGGTGAGTGGGAGCCAAACCATGTAACCTGTGCTCCCTTTATCAACCAGATACCATGGCCTGGATCATTGCTTAACCAGGGAAATGAAACCAGAATGAAAAAAAAAAAATGCTTAATTCATTCAACAGATATACATTGGGCATTGACTATGTCCATGGGTTACCTTGGTGTGAAAAAATCAGAACTCCCTGAGCTCATGCAGCTTATATAGCCAAACTGTGCTGTCTAAAAGGGTACCCAATGGCCACATGTGATCATTTTAATTTAAATTAATTAAACTATATATTTTAAGTGCTCAATAGCCACACATAGCTGGCAGCTACCACACTGCACAGCACTGATGTAGAACATTTGCATCATTATGGAAAGTTCTTTCAGAGAGCATTTACTAAAGACTAAACAAAATAAGTAAGTAAGCATGTAGTACATTAGGAGTTGATATGCTATTAATAGAATTAAAGTAGGGGAAGGACCAGGTTATTCTGGGAGAGGTGAGATTTGCAATTTTACAAAGGATGATCAGAGATGGCCTAGCTCGTAAATGACATTTGCATGAAAACCCAAAGGTAATGAGGGAGTAAGCTGTGAGAGTATTCTAGGCCTGAGAACAGACAGGGCAGACATTCACTGGAGTGCTCAAAGAGCAAAGAAGCAAGTGGGGCTGAGGTAAAGTGATCAAGGGAGAGGAAGGTGGAAGTGGTGAGGGGTGGTTATGCTCTGATTTATTTTAAAGGTAAGTGAACTGGACTTGCTGACAGACTGGATCTGGAATAAGAGAGACGCCCCTCGAGGGTTAGGGGGTAAGCATAGCTCCAAGGTCTTGGGTGTGGACACCAGATAGAAAGGAATTGACGTTAACTGCAATGGGGAAGGTCATGGAAGCAGGTCTGAGCCAATGACCTGGTGTTCAGCTCTGTCTGCACACATTAGATTTGAAATGGTTCGTAGACATCCGAGTGGAGCTGTATACAAGGCAAATGGATGTATGTGCTCTGAGTTCAGGATCGAAGTCAGAACTAAAGATATAAAAATAGTTGTTATCTGCATGTAGATATAAAGCCATGAGCCCAGATGAGGTCACCTAGGAGGCAGGTGTATTAGGTAGAGAAGATATCTAAAGACGGAGACTTAGAACGCTCTAGCATTATGACATCAGGGTTGTTAGGAGGAGCCAGATGAGAATTCACTGATTGTCACTAGCAGAGTGTGGTGTCCTGGAACCCAACTGAAGCAAGCGGTTCAAAGTGGAAGCATAATCAGCTCTGTGAAATGTCGATGGGGCAAGTAGGGTAAGAACTGGTCACTAAACTCAGTAACAGGAAGGACGCTGCTGACCTTGTCCATTAAGGGTCTGATGAGTTAAAAGCCTGATTGAAGAAAAGAATTGGAGGAGAAGGATTGAAGACTGTGTGTATAGACTCCTCATCATTTGAGGAATTTTGCTCTAAAGGGGATCAGAATAATGGAGCAGTAGTGGAGAGAGGAGATAAATGAGCATTTAAAAACATAATACTAGTAAAATAACAGTATATTTATGTGATGTTGGGAATGCTCTCATACAAGGTGAAAAAGAGATACCGTTATAGAGAGAGGAGAGAGTTAGTTTCTGGGGAAATTTCCTTGAGTTTGAGAAGGGATGAGATCTTAGATACATGGACGGCTTATCCATGGTAACAGTAGGAAAAGCAGAGCACATGGATCCAGATGTTGGCAGGTGCTTGAGTGTAGTGGTAGGAGATTTATGAAGTGTGCTTCTGATTGACTTCTTCCTCAATGAAATAGGAACCAAGGTCATCACTGACAATGAGAGTGGGGAGGAAATTTTGGAGGTTTGAAAACTGAAGAGAAGATATGACTTAAGTAGCTAGGAGAGTAGAAAGGGGATCTACTAGCCGAAGATGACATGGAGCAACTTTTAAGGGCCCACGTAATTTTCATGGACATTGCTTCAAAGTGAGACAGTTCAGCATAGCTGGGTCATTTTTACCAGCCAAGTTGAGCAATAGAGTTTAACCAAGGCTGAATTAGAGTGAAAGAGACAAGGAGGTGATTATCTTATGTGCTGTGAATTTTAAACCAAAGTAGGGAAATGTGTATAAGAGAAATGAAAAATTAATAGAATCCATGAATTGCAGATCTCAAAATTATTGTAGTTGCTGTAGTAGTGGAAGTAAACTGAAAAGATAGATGATGATGATAAGAGAGGAGAAAGCTTAGAACTGATGTTATGGAAGGGTTCTAATTGTTGCTGAATAAGGGACCCGGGCATGATCATAAGTGATTTCACTAAATCTTGTTCTAAACATGAATTCACACAGGGAGTTACTTTAAATTTTTATTAGGTCAGTGTACCCTTTGTCTAAATGAGAGTGTTAATGTCTTTATGAAAGAAGAAAATTTTGATAAAAGCAATCAGTTGATGCTTAAATTTAAAAATCAAAAATAATAGGGTGGCATATTCCCCTCAGCATCAGGTGGATCTCTGGCTTGTTCTTTTGTGAGCAGGGCAGAGCAATGTTGGGGTTTGCATTTGATCAGAATAAGCTTCTTGTTCTTCTCAATTTCCAAGAGTTTTCTGAATAGGAATTTCAAATACAAGCCAACTAATAATAAGCATACTTTATTCTTAGCCACTTTCTTTATGAATATATTTCTAAAAGAGAGGAATGGCGGTGTCCTAGGTGTGGCTTCTGTACTGCTTCACTGTACAACCATAAAGAAACTATGGATCTATTTGTGTAATCAGGGAAACCTCAAAAAAGAACAGGTACCTGTTTCCTTAATGCAAAAGGGAAAAATCAAGAAGACACTTTTCCTATATGTAGGAAGTTCTAAGTGTTATGTATAAAAGAAGGAAAATATAATGAGATACAATCAGTTGATGCTTACATTTAAATTTCATTTTCCTTTAGAGTCTTATTTACATTTCTAAAATAAATGAACAAATATTTACATTTATTCTAGAAATGTAAATGTGGACATATTTCCACCTATTGATTTGAAGATTTGTTGACAGTAAGTGAAAAAAAAAAAAAAAAACAGAAAGCGGACAATTGCTTTATTTTAAGATCTAAGAAAAATGTGTACATTTTCACCAGCTTTACAAAGACTTTGATAAAACACTCAATTTGGTCAGGCAGGATTCATCCACAATTACCTTTAAAAGTACGAGGTAGAAACTTATCTTCATTAAGTGCCACTGAATGTCTGGCACCACATAACTAACCAGAGAATTCAGTAGCGTAGGGTCCATGGGATGCCTCAAGTTCAAAGGGAATAGAGACATCCTGTTTGGTGTTGTATTTCACTCATGCTGTTAAAACTGCCCAGACCTCCTTAAGTGTTTTCTTTTTCCATCTTGAGCATGATCTTCTTTGTTCCTCACGAATAACACAAAGCATAATAAAACCCAATGTCAGACCAAATAATTTTCACAATGTGTCACAAGATTTTATTTTTAGTTATAAAGGTTTTTCCTTTTGTACAAAATGACTTTTTGTTAATGATGGTGAAAGCGGGTACATACCACTCCAGAGGGCCTGTGGCTTGTTAGAGAAGAAAGAACATTGCTTCAGAGTTACTGATTCTGACCCAGTACATTCAAAGTGCAAATTCTGTCACTGAAACTTTTAGTACACAGGACGTCTACTGAGAAACAATGACGGCGGACAAATTCAGCTCTAATGTGTCCAGTGAAGAAAATTCATTCTCAATTCCTGAGACCATAAACATGAACAAAGAAAAATAAAATGATTTACACTACCTCTACATTCAATGGCGTTCTAAAAGATTTAGCAACATATGTTCATTCAATGCAGAAAATGCAGATGCTGATTTTTTTTTTTTTTAGTATAAAATCATGACCTGTGACTTCCTTGAATGTCTCAAAGCTTGTTTTCATTAACATTTCCTATTTTTAAAATTTAAATCATGGAAAAAATGCTGGCTGAATTTTTCAGAAATGGCTTTAGTGATTTTTTTCTACATATTTATAACAGTGTGATAAATAAATATGAAACTGTAAGTCCTGTTACATGTTAGACATCTATTGAAACTTGGCTGCCATTTGGAGAGAAATTAATGATATTTCTTAAATGATCAATTATTGAGTAATTTCTGAAACCTAAACAGTGTTCAGAGATTTGGGAGAATTCATGATGTATAAAAACTCTAGGACATTACACATTTCTCTTTGTTTTCTTAGGATATATCTATAAGAGAACAGATAATATCACATGACTCCTAAAATCCAGTGTTACAGTTTACCACAAATTGTTTAAAGGATGCTGTGTGAGGGCTTCTGCTACTTTCTAGTACCTTCACCTGCAAACTATCAGATGATCAAAGTTGCAGGTCACGTACAATTTGACCATGTTCTACTGGAGAAGATCTGGTTAAGCTGCTTGATTTAGCAACTGAAAAGGATGAATGATGGGCTATACTTCTCTGTATAAGATTTTTTGAATTATTTTCCATTTAAAATTTTTATTTGCAATTTGTTACATGTGTTAAATGAACATAATTAAATTTTAGAAACTATAAGACAAATATTATTTTTCCCCACTCAAATATCCTTAAACACATTTTTTTTAACAAAACATTGTCCCCCCACTCCACTGCAGCTAAGTCTTTGCCACCAGAAAACAATGGCTCTAAAGCTAAAAATTAAAAGATCACGTCCATGTATGGCCTTCCTAGATTGCTGCTTTTTACTGTCATTTTTAAAATGTCTCCTCTGAATTAATCTCTTTAGGAGTAAAGAAGGATTATAATACCGTGTAAATTTTTGTACTTGTAGAAATTAGCAAAGTGTATTTTATACATTTGAAGAAATCAGCTCTTCTGGAGCATGGACTTAGATGTGACTACTGTCCTTACAAAGCACTATTTTAGACATTTCTTGGTGGAACTGCTTATTAATTATTGACTCATTTGTTGATTCTTTTGTTTCATTTAAAAACATTTATTAAGTCTTTAAATTCAGTAAGTACCCATATTAAGAGAGAGATATATACAACGATGGCAATATAGATGTAAAATACTGATACTTACAATAACCTATGGGAAAACAGATGAGGTAGTAGATCAGCTTACCTGTTTGAGGAAAGACCTTGCTGACAAGGTAACAAGTACGGCATGAGATGTTGAGTGGTGCATGGCCAAATGGTAGAGAGCTAAGGAAATTTCACATAAATGAAAAAAAATTCTAATATTTTAATGAAAATAATGAGTGGCCTCATGTAGATAATGTTTGGAGAATGTGAATAAGAGTGATTAAGAACATGCATTATATCGAAGGGATTTTTTTTTTTTCGTGATCACAAAACAAAGTGAGTTTTGGTAACCATTACTGAGGGAAACAGTATCTCATTTTGTTTAGGGTACACACTCACAAAAAGACTCGGTGCCTCTATGTATATGTGTATGTATGTACATATCTGTGTATGTACCTACCTATCTTATCTATTTATCCATCCGCCCATCCATCTGTCATCATTCTACCTATGTTAAAATTCACTTCCACAATATTTGGATTAAAAAAGGGAATAATACTTTTTCCTGGAAAAAAAAAGTGACCCTGATTTAGTTGATTGGTGTGCCAAAGAGGAGTGGTATTGCCAATTCTATTGTATGGTGGACATTTTCCATAAATTGAATAAGCTGGCTCAATAGGTCTAATATATTGAAGTGTTTTTAAACTGCTTATATATACAATATGCTGAAAATACATCCTTTAAAAATTACTAGCTCATAAACATATTAGACATCCTTTTAAAATAGGCAAGAGGGTGTAGAGTTTTTCAAATTCTGTTGAGATTATGCTACCAAAAAGTATAAAGATTGCTGAGTTAGAAAGTTATTGCATGGGGAAAGTTTCCAAAGTATGGACTTAGGTTTTGGAATCTCCACCAAGCAAACTGTTATTAATGAGAAATCATGTTTTAATCTTAGGATGTATTTGCTATGGTTTCGCTGATTGAAAATATAACTTTTGGATGAGCTATCTAGACTCTTCTTTCTCAGAATCAAAATGCTAATTCACTGTCCCATCAATAGAGGGCACTTTCTTTGTTGTGTTTAGATTGGAACTGAACTCTGATGAACAGCAATCAGTATGACTGAGTTCACTGTGTCCTGCTGTTAGCACTTATTCTGAAAGTCATTCACTCTTCTATACCTGAACATGAACTTGATTTCTTCTTTTTCATTACCTTTACTGAGATTCGTGAAAACTCTGACAGCATAGGCTAGTTGTGTTAAAGATATTAATAAAGGGAGACTGTCATCCACTAGTAGCAAATTTCAGCTGACCTTGTATTGATTAAATAAATCATACTTTTAAAATTTTATAGACCCCAGAAGATACAAATTTTAATTATTTGTTTTGGTCCAAAATTAAAATTGGTAGCATTTTAATATTTCCTTTAGAAGATGCTGTGGCTAACTTAAATTACAAAATAATGAATATGAATACAATGGGTTAAAAATATTTAAAACCATTGTATAAGCTTTGAATTATTCAATATAATTTGTCATCTACAAAGTTGTGTGGATAAAGACAAATATCCACATTATTCACATTTAATATTTAATAAGCTACACACTCATATAGTAAACAATTTTATATTGTTTGAAATATTAACAAAAAATTCAAGTTTCTATTTCTTATTTCCAGATCTCTAAAATTGAGATTGTTTTGAGTGTTTTCAGAAATGAAGTATTCTTTGAAATGCTCATAGCACACACAACTACTTGAAAGATGACAGAGGAGGGATTTCTCTGCACATAGATCTCAAATAGGGAGTTTCTCTAAAAAAAAAAAAGTCACACAATAGACTCAAAAGCAAAGAATTCCAGCATTACAGCATTCCAGGGTGTTTTCCCTGCCAAAAGGCTGTGTGAGTTTTATGAATACATACTTGAGTTTTGTTTTAATTGTGATAGTCTTACTTTTAAGTCTACAAAGAGCAGCTCAAATCCCCCAACACACACGCACGCATGCACGCACGCACGCACACGCTTACATCTATACATACAATCATTATTTAGAGCATTAGGGTAAATAAATAAACTATGTAAAATATGTATCATTAGGTTTGGTAAAGCTCTACAGTGCTGTCACCAAGAAGCATGAAATGTACTTGGTCCTGGGATAGTGTGAAAACGATGAGTTAGCAGATTCAAGAACAGATGGCCCCTATTCACCCCATGTGGCTAAACACACAAATGCCAACCTCAGAGACGCCTTACCTTTGCCCTGTCTGTCCCTTCTAGGCTGGTTCTGTTATATTAGGGGTTATTGCCTTCTTGGCCCTCCCCGCAATCAGCTTTTGAAGTCCATGGCCAAGAAGGCAGCATGAGACACCATTATGAGAGAGGTGTTTGCTTAAAGATATAGTCTGAACAAGATCCCATGGACCCCTTGATAATCTAGCAAGGAACCACAAACTCCAGCCAATATCTTCTAATCCCCTGAGGATTCAGAACTGCCCACCATAAAAACATAATGGGCTGTTTATCTGAGTGGCCAGGAGATAACATCTTAAAGTTACAATCTGGGTTACAGACTGGTGACATAAAGCAATAAGAAATTCAAATACCTCCCTTGCCCTGGGAAAAACAAAATGTGAACAACCAACCCAGTGTATAGATACCACTGGATGCTCCTTTCTCAAGCTAATGAGAGTCACAGTTTTCCCAACATTTTTCTGTTAAGTAAATTAAATGTACTTGGGAAGAAATGGATGGACCCTGCCCCTTACTCCATTTGCATGCTTTATACTAGTTTTGAAGTTTGGGACTATGTTAGGAAATATTCCCACTGGCACAATCAAGTGAATTTTTGTGGCACATTTTGACTTCTTTTCAAAGATTGCTTAAATTCTGTGACATCAATCATGATTGTCTAATAAAACACTACAGAGATTCTCAACAAGATGTTTTATTCCCAGGGCTCCCATACTGCAACAGATCAGACGTTCATTATTATATATATGTATGTGTGTGTGTGTGTGTGTGTGTGCGCGCGCGTGCGCGCATGCATGTGAATAATAGATTTTCTTCTCTGATTCTTTGATTCTCTGCTGGGGCAGAATTAAAATATCTCAAAGTTTAAAAATTCTTCTCTAAAGGCCTGTTGTTTGTCTGCATTGCTGACATTAGGAAAAAGAAAAGCTAGACTTGATGTTTAAACTATGTTTATTGAACACATAATATGGTGGAGATTCTATAACCATTTGTTTCTAGGGAGCCTGTTTGTTATTATCAGTCGACTGGGAGAATCCTATGCCTGAGTGGGATTTTCCTTTCCTCCTACATAAATGAGTCTCTGTGATTATGGATAGGGACCAAATTAACCACTTAGTTGCTAGACTTCTCCCCACTGGATAATACGGGTATTTTAACATATGTAAATACGACCATTACCTAACTATGTTTCAGTGAACTTGGTTCATTTTAACCATTTCCTGAATATTCAATAGGATTGTTTTTGTAACCAAGCCTATTTAATTATAAAAATAGGCTCCATGTATCAGTTTAATATGCTTAATCTAATCTTTTTCATCCTCAGACCTACATATATACATTTCTTATCTGTTGTATTTAACAAGTAGCTTTCTTTTCCATTTCTCAGGGCTAAGGCATGATTTTACATCAGACTCAGCTTCATCACAAGTTTTGCCTGCTCCTACCTATTTATTTTCTCCTACCTTTTCGATCAAAACATAAAATTGCTCTGAAAAGTGTAGAAATAGCTTGTCACAATTGTATTGTGCTATTCAATAAAGCGACCCTCATAAGGGACTGTCCCTTGAGGCTGAAGCCTCTGGAACTGATCTTAAAGAGAATACACTTCATCCCAAACCATATTCATTAAGGATGACTAAAAAGTGAAAGATCTGCTCTCCTTGGGCATGTGCACTGTGCTGCTCTGTCTTACAACTTGAAAACGTTTTATTAGCTCTAAGAATTTGTTTAATCAAATCCTCGTGAAGGTCCTTCTCACTCCTGGGGCTATTTAGTAAAATATGGATTAGGGCAAAGCCCTCTAATGTGTCCTTAGGAGGGTCCTCATGGGGAGAGCCACCGTGGGGTCAGGGGAGAGGAACAGTCTCCAAAAAACAGCTTTTAGCCAAAGGAGGAGAAAAATGAGGCTTTGGCAGGAAAAAACTCCTCGTGTTTGAAACAAAACTATGAAAGAAAAGTATGTCAGTAAAAAAGATTTCCCCAAAGGTTCGTTTGGAATAGAATTTTCAATATAATGAAGATAAAGCACTTTTTGAGAACCCCCTCTAATAATATTTCATTCCTAATAGAATTGTAGAATTGCCTGTGAGCAACTGAAACAACTGACAAGGGCAGGGATTGAATGAATTGCATCACTGAAATAAATAAAAATATGCTTAGCTCAGTTAGACATCTTGTTGGATTTCCTAGAATATAATAATTTTGCTGAGTAATCAAATTAGCACAGATCAAAAGAAGAACACTTGATTTTAGTACCCAAGGAATAAGAAATGTTGGGAGAAAAAATTTCACACTGTAAGTGAAACATTCCTCTACCCTAAGTGTGTTAGCCTTCTAAATCCAGGAGCCTCACTGGTCTGGTTCCTTGGAGTGTTCTCTTACGAGAATAATCATCTATAGTAAGAGCACTTATTTACCTATGGTATTGTGCCAAGGGGTGAGCAAAACAAGTTGTGCAGAAATAGCCCCTGCTTGTAGGAAGGTCAGTCTCACGTAATAAAGCATGATACAGAGTTTTTTGGGGGAAAGGAACAAATATATTCAGCAATTTGCTTGCATGAGCTATTTGCAAACAGTTTATTTGCAAACAGGCAATAAGCTGTTTGCAAACAGGCCAGAGAATAAGTTTATTGATCACAGTAGGATCAATAAAGGGATCACTTTGAGAACTGATGGATTTTTAGTCTGGTGGTTAATTACAGCAAAGGCTATGGAAATAGGCATACCTGGATTTGGGTCCTGACTTGTGTAAGCTACATGACTTTAGGCTAGTTATTAACCTCTCTAACCTTTCGTTTACTCATTTATTAAACAGAAATAACACTATACTCATAGTTCATGTAAAATACTTGCATGGGGAGTAAGCAATGGTAAGTTAAACCAGAATTACTTAATCGGTAATATTCCTCTCAAGCTTTAATCCATTTTCATCTTTCTTAGCATTTTATTACAGACTCTTACTCTTGCCACTGTTACAAACAGACCTCCAGTAGAATGTCCTCTCTTCCACTCTCTGAAGACGTGCATAGAGTTTCTGTTTTTAACTTTCTTAATTTCCTTTGTTATCCTTATCTCACCAACTGCCGGTATTTGACCATGAAAAGAGTGAGTTTGCGTATCCTTGAAGGAAACATTAATAGTTTTCTTGTCTTTCTTGCAAGCTGTTTACTCTCATGTCTTTGGTCATTTTTCTACCAAATACTCTCGTACATCTTACCTACATCTTAAAGTAAAATGGAGCTTTTATTCATTCCTTAAGGTCTCTTCTCCGTTTCATTGTCAGTCACCATTAGTCAAGAATGTACCAGTTGGCTCACTCTGGCTTGCAGTCTTTGTAGTCCAGCATGCTGTTCCTCTCTCTATTTTATCAATCTGGAGTCACTTTAATGTTTCAAGTGGAATTGGAGCCAGATACCTCATATTCTGCTCACCTCCACATGACCTTTACACAACTGGCAAAGGATCTAGAATCAGAATAATGCTGGCTACGATAGAGAACAGAGATTCTGCTGAATGTCTGAGACTGAAATACTCATAATTACAATACGCACGGTTGCTGTCTTTCCAAAAACACCCAACAACTGGAACACGTACAAGCTTTAAAATACCTTGAATAATTGTAAATCGACTATACTTAAGTAAAAAAGAAAAAGAAAAAAGAATCCTACCAATTAAAATTAAAATTCCTTGAATAGAAATATTATTTTTCCTATGTTTTTTAAAAATAAAGGTTATTTTCTACTTGAGTAAGAAGTAGAATTTGACTGAAATGGTCAGGTTTGTTTTCTACTTCATATGTGCCTACCATGGAAGTAGAAGATAATTACGAAAGACATACTGTTCTTCACACTCCCAAAGTATTTGAAAAGGAGTCACAGATTTTGCAGTATAGCTGTGGTGGTCAGGGCACCTTGCTGCCACTGTGATGCTAAAGTCTAATTAACAAAGATGTGGTCTTAGCCCTTACATTAGTATGCTAGGGCTGTGATAACAAAATAACACAGGCTTAAACAACAGAAACCTATTCTCTTCTAGTTCTAGAGGCTAGAAGTCCAAGATCAAGGCATCAGCAGGTTGACTTCTCCTGACACCTCCCTCCTTGGTTTGCAGATATTTCTTTCTCTTATAAGGACATCAGTCATATTAGATTAAGGCCACACCTAATGGCATCATTTCAACTTAATCACCTTTTAAAGATACTATCTCCAAATATGGTTACATTTTGAGGTACTAGGGTTGGGACTTCAACATATGAATTTAATGGAGGACACAATGCAGCCCATAATATCCTCATGGAGATTAATATCTGTTTGGAAGAATTAGCACTGTATAGCAGGAATGAATTTGCTGTAAACCCTTGGATTCATACAATATTGAGCTGATTTATTGTTCTAAATCAAATTTGATCTGGCTTTGAGTTTCCCACTTGCTAGATCCTCAACAAAAGTCAGTGGGGATTCCTCTATCCATCCCCAAAGTCATGCTGAGACCTGAGTGACAGGGTAAAGGAGGGTTCCGTAATTAATAAGTTTCAGAGGGGGCTATAGCCTTCAGTCCATCACGGTTGCTGTTGTCCACTGTCCAAACTCATATGACCCATTGAAGGCATGTATTTTCACTCCCTGTGTGTCAAGCAAGGGCACAGGGATGTTTTCTGTTCTCTTCAGGCTCCTAATTTCACAAGCTTTTGGAGTTCTGTTGCTGTCAATATGCATATGCTGCCCCGTTAGCACTCCTGCCACTTCCGGAAAAACAGTCAAGGGAATTTTAAATGTGTGCCTTATTCTCTGTTTGTTCCCTCCTTCAACTCTCGACTCTCCAACCTGCTCTTTGCCAGCGGAGATCAACCTTTAAAGTCTGCAGTATCAGGCTTCCTTGATTCTAGATGCGTGTGGCCCATGAGGGTACTGGCAGGAGCTCAGGGGGCAAAAGAGAGAGAGGGAATGTTTATTCCCCAACAGCTCCTCCTACTCCCACCTGGCCTTGGGCATGGGCAATATTCTTCTCCCTCAGGTCACAGCTTCTCCCAGGTGGTCTTTTCCCCACAGCTCCAGATTGTCTCACTCCCTGTCCTTGCCCCGCCCAGGCCTAAACATGGCAATGGCTTTTCCCACTCTTGCAAGTATCACTGTCGCCTCAGTAAAATGTCCCTTTGTTAAACTCTCTTCTCACATCCTTTGAGGTGCCATCTGCTTCCTGCTGGAATCCAAGTCATTGAGGATGCAGTGGTGAGAATGAGAAAGGTAAATCCACTGTCCTCATGGGACTTACTTCCTGGGAGTGATGAGGGTGTGGAAGTCAGACAGTTAGCAAACAAAAAATTAAACAAACATGGATAATGTTAGTAGCAACAAATGTTAAATGAAAATTAAAATAAGGTGGCATGGTAGAGTGACATGATGGATACTTTAGATTTATGTCTTCTCCCTTTCATCTCTAGGAAACCACACCTGGGATTGAGCCACTTTCTCTCCTTTCAACCCAAGCTCCAGTCTCTAACTCCCTCCCTCTCAACGATGATCTATATTAAATTATCTTAATAGGGCTAGACTTATAAACAAGAATCTGGTGGAGATTTTCTTCTGGTATCTGGCAGCTTCTCGTTTCCTCTGAACCATAGAAGCCATCAATAGCCTCTGAAAACCAAAGAACCTAGCACTCAGAACCCAAAGGCCTGGGATTTCTCTGTGAATAGAAGTGGGCATGTATGTGTGTGGGGGGGCGGGGGCGGGGGGGGGTGAGCAGGGGTGGGGAATGGGAGAAGGTGTTAGAAAGAAAATATTTTCATTTTCCCAAAAGAAGAAAAGGCATTAATTAACATCTTAATAGATTGCTTTTCCATAGACATCTGCCAGAAAATTTAAACTAATAGTAGACAGGATAACTAAACCTTACTAACTCTTGTTTTGTCATATATATATTTGGATTTATTCCAGTGTTAAAATTCTACGAATTTATGGTTTTTATGATAAATGAGTGACAAAAATAAGTGCTCTAAGCTTTCAGAAGATCACTTCAAGTCAAGACGGTCAGGGATAGGGCAGGTTTTGTGAAGAAATGACATTCAAGGGACTCCATGTGCTGTCATAGGCTCCCCTTACTGTGATGTCTGCCCTCTCCTGCATGGAGTTCTCTTTTGTGTTTAGCAGAACAACCCCAAATCCTCAGCCTTTTCTTTCTCTGTAACATGCTCAGTGTATTCGCTGCCCTTCCTCCTACTTTGGCCAAATTGTCTGATCCTTGAGCTCCAGCAGAAATGTCCCCATCTCCTTGAAGAGCCTCCTGATTTCCCAGCTGAAAGAACTTGCCCTTGTGAACTGCTCATGACACTGTGGGCCTCTCTTCTCTTGCCCATGCCCCTGTCTCTGTCCTGTTGTAATCCATGACCTTGCCTTATGTCTCTTACTGGCCTGTAGGCACTTGGGAATTTAATACAGCATCTTAGAGTAGGTAAATGTATCCAAGGCTACTTTGCCCCTTATAAGATAGATAAGATATATTCGAAGCTCCTTTCCATAGAATTTGGAAAGCCCATTGTTCTCCCCAAGATTACACAGTATCTAGGGTTACGTGGTGAGGAGAGTGGGATATTTATAGTTTCACATATGTCTAAAAGGTTTTAAGCTCTGGCAAGCTCTCATTTGGATCAGTGAATACCAGAACTCTTGCCCTAGAGATGGGAGAGTTTAGGTGTAAACCTGGGGAATGAGAGAATGTGGGATGAAAGAAAGATCTCTCTTTCATCTTCACATCAGGAGCATCCTCACATGAAAGAAGAAACCAACTCCATCTGCATCCAGAGGTTTAGAAACTACAGGCAGATGCTATGAAAACAAGCTCTAGTAAAAAGCCAAATGATCCCAAGGGTATGGAATCCATCCTGCAGGGTATAGTTCTATTCAGAAGATGGAAAAGGTAGAGAAGGAAGGAGGTGCTCACACAAATCACGAGAACGCTCTGATTTGTAATATGTTTCCCAGACAATGCACAGATTAACTATCTGTTAAAAACATTTGTCATTAGGTGAGGCATAATAGGAATTTTAAATTAGTTAATTCACAACTGATGAAGTTTTATCTAAAAAGATTTTTAAAGAGGGACACATCATAAGATGCTGTGATGCATATCAAGACTACATCACGTTGAGTCATGCTGCTAGTGTAAGAATTCCCCACAGATTTTGTGGTGTCATATTATTTGACAGCCAAATTTAATTACAGGTGGGTTATACTACAACTTTGAAAAGCAAAGTAGAATCCAGCGATGATGTCATTGTGGTCCATGCTTATGAGAAGCACCACAGAGCTTTGGAGCCATGGCTAGTTTATTCCATGGAGGGGGTGGACCAGTGATCCTCTGTCATACAGCCCAGTGATGTGAAATCAGATAATCCTGGAAAGAAAACAAAATGCACAAAGGGCAACCTGCATGGTGTATGAGGCATTCTTAACAGTTTACTTTACTCTTGGTAGTGTAGTCACTTGGTAGAACTGTGATATCCTGAGAGTAGGTATAAGAATTTTCAGCATCATCCAGATGCAGAATAACCTTGGAAATGAAGGTTAAAGGTGACTTCCATAGAACTGGTTCTGATCAAATTTGTACCTATAATGTATGTCATAGTCATAGCATATTTTACTTTTTATACGTAGTGTATATATCTAATATATTTTAGATATTTTTACAATATTTTCCCATGATAGTTTATCTTATTCTAAAGGAAAAGACATAATTTCTTATACTGCCTCTTAAAATATGGAAGAAAAATATCCTTACATGGAGCCCATTTTTAAATGTTGAATGCTATTGTTGGTATTTCACAAATGTATGTATATTTTTTAAAAAGATTAATATTCTAGAAGTAGACATAATATAGAAGCTGAGCCACACCAATTACACTGTTTTTCTCAGTGCTCAATAATTTTTCATTGAATATATAGATACGAATTTTAGAATATATTTGGATCTAGCACAGTAGCTGAGTGATCTTTGGGAAGGTATTTCTTACTCTGTTTTCAGTTTTCTCATCTGTGAAAATTGTCAAAAACCCGTATGTTTAGGTTCTGAGAATTAAATGAGATAATGTTTTAAAGCTTTTTTAAAAACTACAAAAGTATCTTAAAAGTGGGAGAAAGTATTATTATTATGGGGTTTTCTTCTTTGTCAAGAGGTAAGAAACCTCTGAAAACATGTTATGTGTCAAGTTAACATTTTCACTGGAAATCAGTCTAATTCAGTGATTCTCAGCTGGAGGTGATGTACTTCAAGGGATATTTGGCAATGTCTGGAGATATTGCAGTTGACACAACTAGATGGTGCTACTAGCATCTAGTGGGTAGAGCCCAGCGATGTTGCTAGACATCCTATATGCACAGGATAGTTCCCTGTAACAAAGCATTATCTGATCCAAAATGTCAATAGTGTGGAGGCTGAGAAATATTGGTCTAATTTTTAATTAAAAAAAATTCTATGTGTCATGAATTGTAATGATTCTAATAAAAATTAGAATAATCTCCTTGCTAGAATTTTGGATAAGACAGATTTGTGCTGAACCTAGATAGGCCTGAGATTTAGGTATTTCAGTTTCACCAAGGACATGTTCATGTTCTCTAAAAATGATGTTACACCAGAGCTTAGGGATTATATTGAGATTGATATTCTCATCCCTGTACTACAAATAATGCTAGTCTTAAACATTAGAAAACTACCTAAAGAGAAATTTTCAGTGAAAAAGTTCTACGTAGGTCTGGCACATAAAAATGAAATTTTCTCTGCTTAAAAATTTTCTGTTTCTCTTTTGGGCATTGAGGGGAATCCAACATTCTTGAAAACTAGACCAAAGGCTACGTAAATGTATATAAATAATGCAGTCTTTTCAACACATGGCTAATTTACATGGTCAAACTTTCTCCAGTTCTTATCCAAATCTCTTCCACATCCCTTCTGGAGAAAGAGATCTTAATTTTCTGTCTAAAATCTGTTTGTATTCAAGACAGTCATTCATATCAGAATAATAGAATTTAAACCGCTTGACATAGAAATGTTTTTCATTGTTAGATGGAGGCTGCTGTCAAAGCAGAATGGGAGGAAGTTTGGCAACGCATCTGATGATTATTTAATACTTAAGGGATTAGGCTACTTGACATACTTGGTACCTCCCTTCCAGACACTTATAGTCCAAGATTCTAAGGTAATGACATAGCAATAGACACTTGACTCCCCTCTCCTTTTAAAAAAAAATATGTACAATTTTCTTTCTGTTTCACTTGGACCACATGTGCCTGATCCTGTGCCAGAAAATAAGAGGAATCTTATACTAACTTCCCTAATTACCATTGACCTCACAGAGGATGTAAGTTTTCTTTAAAGTCTTAAGAAGTGGTTCAGTAGATGTGAAAATGCAATTTTATTGTAGGCAAAGGAGAAGTTAAAACCCTGGAAACTGGGAACATAAAAAGAAAATCAGTATATTGAATAACAGTGAAGGGATCAGGGCTTCCCTGGTGGCGGCGCATTGGTTAAGAAGCCGCCTGCCAGTGCAGGGGACCGGGCGATCCCTGGTCCGGGAAGATCCCACATGCCGCAGAGCAAATAAGCCCGTGTGCCGCAACTACTGAGCCTGTGCTCTAGAGCCCGTGAGCCACAACTGTTGAGCCCTTGTGCCACAACTACTGAAGGCCGCACATCTAGAGCCCATGCTCCGGAACAAGAGAAGCCACAGAAATGAGAAGCCTGTGCACCGCAGCAAAGAATAGCCCCGGCTCCCCGCAACTAGAGAAAGCCCATGTGCAGCAACGAAGACCCAACGCAGCCAGTAAATACATACATACATACATACATACATACATACATACATACATACAATTTATTTTTTAAAAAAACAGTGAAGGGATTAAAAAATACCGTGCAGTTAAGGAGGTATGAGGCGTTTTGGACTGTAGGCAAGTAGAAATAATAAAAATAGTTACATATTCTCATTCTCCCCTTTAGTGCTCCCCCAGAAAGGAAGACCAACAAAAATAAATTCCAGCTTCCAATTCTTACTTGAATTTACCCAAGATAAAATAGAAAGTGATCGTTGTAAGTTGTAACTTGGATATTTTGAATAATTTAGGTACAGAGGTCAGTTAGTGGTGCAGGTAAATGTTTGAAATGTAGATTTCCAAAACAGACAACCAAACAAATAGGCCTGTGGTGTAATACTCCCACATGGCCAATTTCAGCCACCAATGTGACGTCACTAACGCAAGTTGAGAAGAGATATGCGGTAGCAAACCATTACATAGTATTTCCCCCAGATGAATACGATAGATATAAATAACCCCAAGAGCATACACAATAGCAACTATGCGAAAATAATTAGGAAATGATGAGTTTTGAGTATTTAATATATTTGCTTTTAATGTTTTAAATTGTAAGTTTATATAATATTTAATAATGGCTGTGCTTGTAAAGTCTCTGAAAATTTAGCCGTCAGTTCTCACAAGTGAGTATGAGCTGACCAGTGATAGGGACAGTTCTTTCAACTTCCCACCTCACTTTGCTCTATGAAGTTGGAACTTGACATGAAAGATGATGAGTAGTCACGGAAGGTCAGTACTTTGGGTGAAATCATGGTTTTTGAAATTTTGACCGTTAAGAATATAGCAGAGTAGAAACCCTGCAGGAAAACTTCAGTATAAAAATGGAAAGAGGTAGAATAAAGCATAGCATTATTTGGAAAGAGTATAAATATTAGAATACTTTATATGATAAAACCAATAAGAGATTTATAGAAAAAATAGAGAAGGAGGAGAATGATTTGGGGGACTAAGAATCTTTTAACCTATTCATATTTGCATGTAGATTTTAAAGGGGCTATTGGATTACAAAATTCTTGTACACACCTTGTTCAGGTAAATATGCATGACCTCTGAATGACAGCATTAAATCAGTTTCTGGCGTGTGGTGTGTGTGTGTGTTTTCAAATTTGGCATCTACCAGACCAAATTTGAAATGCTGCTTTTACTACAAATCCTTGAAATCTTTAGTAACGATCTTTTGTAATCAGAGCATGAAAATGAAGTAGACATTTTCCTTAGACTGCCTGAAAACTTAAGGTACATTTTTGTCTTTATGCCAAGAGAATTGGGTACTTTAAGAGCTAAACCCTATATTGCTATGGCTTTTATCAAAAAGTTCCTTTTAATGTATTACTCTGGATTTTCCAGTTCCTTTCTTGTCTTCAGAAAACCACAACAAACTATTTTTTAGTTGATTAAAATAAAAGTAGAAAGCTTCATCTTGGAAGTGAAAAGAATAGCTGAAGCCTGAGCTTAAAGGGAAAAAAATTACAAAAAAGTGCCACAAAGATGCTCTGAAAACAAAGCCCCCCAAAAATGAAAGAATGACAATTTGTAAATCAGAAGTCCAGGAGTTCTGTTTCATGATTGTGTTGCAGTTTAATTTCTTTATATCTTTCTGCCATTGTTAAAAAAAAAAGCAGCCAGAACTTCAAAGGGACTCTGCATGTGTTCCGAATCAGGGCTTCAGAGCTGATGTCTGACAGCCCAGAAATTAAAAGGAAATAAATGTGCTGTTTAAACTCCCATTTTTTCCAACAACAACAACAACAACAACAAAATCACTTTTTCTGTATTGAGTTTTTCTTTTTCTTTGCTAACTTTAAAATTCTGTCCTCTTGGTTATTTCCTCATTTGCCAGTTATGGGCCTGGGTCTGTGGAGTGCAGCATTCCCATGGACTTCAGAGGGAATTTTCAGACAACCAGAGGGGATGTCAAGACTTTAGAATCAGCCTTTGTGACTTTTTCTATACATTAAAACAGATTCCCTCCTCAAAAAAAAAAAAAAAAAAAAAAAAAAGGGAAGACAAAGAACCGTAGTTGTTAGGCCATGCCCAAACACCTGTGTTTGACTGTTCTTGCATTTTCTTGGGATGACGGAAACAGACATCTCCAAAGAACAAAGCAAGGCTTGGGATGGTTTGTGTTTGAAAGTGCGCTAGCGTGGATATGAGACATCAGTCAGCAGCCAGAAGCTTGGCAGCCATTTCTTGGAGTGCCGAAGAGAGTAATTAGCGTTTGACCTGGAGAGCTCTGTTACGTGGGGGTAAAGAGGAATCTTTCACTCAGGAAGAAACATGGATGTAAAGGAACTAGGTTTTACATATGAGAAAGTGAGGACACTGCATCTCAGAGTGGCAACATGATTTGCTCAAGATAACACAGTAAAGCGGTGTCAAATTTTGGTGACTTCTAACATATGGCTAATGAGGTGGATATTGGGCTTAGAGAGAAAGGGGCACATAAACATTTTGGATTTAGGTGGTGCTTTCTACCTGCCTATCAGAGCCATTATTCTCAAACCTACCCCTGCCTTCTTCTTTTAATAAATATTAGCAAACAGCCAGGAAATGTGGGCAAACAGCAGCCAGGACCAAAGGGCTTCCCCGCCACATCTTTGCAAAGAAAAGTAAGCCACCCTGGGAATATGCTAGATTTAATGGGCTTGGGTTCTTTCTCTCCTCTCTCACATGCCATCTCAAAGTCTGCACATCTGGCCTGCAGAGTATCCCAGAATGTTTATTTCCGGACCCTGAGAGGCTTCCCTGAGCATTGCTCGGGTAGAGTCCACATTTTGTTCATGTTATGTTGCATCTTCAGAGTGTATAGTGCCCAGAGAAAGGAGACAGTCCATTTCAGTTTTCACATTACATTTCAAGTTCCATGAGCACATGCGGCAGAGAGAAGAGAGTCAGTAAAGGTGAGCAGAAATGCTTTCAAAATTCACAAATATGAAATCTTCCTACATTCTTTGGGCGAAAGCAAAGAGCATCCTGAAGCACTGATCCCCCTAGCTCAACTGTTTGCAGTCAGTCAGAACTAAGGACTCAGATCCAAGCATAGGCACTGCTCAATCTAAATGTCCCTTTGGACATGAGAATGAGGAACACTGGCTTTTTATTTATTCAGTAAATACTACTGTTTTGGTATGGATGACGTCAAAAATTGGAATGTTGAACAACTCTTTCATAATTTCACAATTATATTGAAAATAAAAAAGACATGCAAGAAAAGACAGTATCTGATTAAGTGAATTCTGCAGGGAAAATGTGTAGTGATCAGAGAAATTTCTCTAAGAGTAGTGACAGGGGGCAGCAGAGCTGGCTCTTAAATGATGAATTAAACGTAAATAAGAGTAGAAGGGAAAGAAGATGGAGAGAAAGACATAAGTAAACACATCACATTTTTTCCCAGCAACCATTTGTTGCATTTTACTGTGTCCTCACATTGGGCTTAGGCAGAAATGTGCATTCGTCCATATATTTACCATAATCTCAAGAAGAAGAAATGGAGACCCATACCTGAGACGTCACTGGTGACAGAGAAATGGAATTCCAACTCCCAAATCTGTGCCCTTACCCAATGCAACCTCCAGAAAGAAAGCCTCTTTAGGAACGTCAGTTTGACAATATGGCATTTGGGAGCCTGGATTACCAAGCCAAGTAGTTTGAGCATTATTATTGGCAGATGTTAAGGGGATTTGAGGAGGAGAAGCTGTGGAAGATGGATCATGGATAATATTTAGACATGTTCAGTTAGAGTCAAGTGTGGGTGTGTAAAGAAATGCCTTACTGGGCAATTTGTGAACGAGAATTAGATCTAGAAAAGGAGGGTAAGAAGAGAGAGAGATTTCAGTCTTTGACTTACTGATTATGGATGTAACCAATGCAACAGTGGAAGGATTCAGCGATAGACAGTGTTTGCAGAGGAGGAGTGGAGTACTGAGGGCAGAACCTCGGGAGTACCCATGCTTCTCAGGTAGACGGAGGGAGAGGAGCCCGCAGCTAGACTCAGAACAGGAGAGGAAAGAGGAAAACCTGAGAGGATGATGGCACAAGGCTAGTTGAGAAGAGTGTTTCATAAAGCAGGGGAGAAAAAATGTTGATACAGAAAGTCAGTATCATTCAAGAGACATTCTATAGACTAGTGTAATTAAACAAGATATTTATATAAACTATTTACAATTTTCCCCACTTATTTATGCTAAGAATAGATATAAGAATTTGGGGCCTTCTTCAGGTAATCATTAAAAATTGCCCATAAATTAAGCCACCAAACTAACCATGCTTTTATTACCTTTCCTTGTTTATCATCGGTCTCTTCTCCACTAAATGCTTACTATATTCTTGGGTGATATATTCACACACAGCCAGTTTGACATATAGTTCTGCAAAGGCTGCAACCTTAGTTGTCTTAGCCAGAAACAAAACTTCAGTAGATCCAATTATTTGACTAAATCAACCAATTGAAATGATGAAGTATCCTAAGAACCTGCTTTTCCTTTTATGCTTGATGATGGCAGTTGGGATTCGCCAGAGTTCTCTTGTTAATAAACCTAGTTTTAATTTAATTTAGGGGCCTGAAGTTGTTTTCCGTTAAGAATCATGGCTCCTCAAATGTAGTTGTCTGGTTGGTTGAACATAAGCCAAGTCTTTTTGTTTAATAGTATTGCATGTCTCAGATCCTCTATTCAAATCAAGCCTTGCACTTTGAAATAGTAGGTAATAAAGAGGAAATACAATGTAGAAAACTTTCCTTAAAAAATACTTAAGGTAATAAATGGTCATGATTAACTTAAAGGCCTAATCAAAAGAAAATTCAGTGTGCTTAGGGAAAATTTTCTTATCTTTAGAAACATGAAGTCAAAAGGGCACTTATGTGTTATTTTGCAAATTATTGTTTCCAAAGAGCCTATTATCACTATACCCTAAACTGTTTATTTATCATTAGTGAAATGTCTACTTCATGCTGGTAATTCACTCTTTATAACTCATCATAAGAGTAACCAAAATGATGGTAACAAGGTTTGGTCTTAAATGTGAGCTAATAATTTTTAAGACTCTATTTTGAGCCAGGACACAGTTTCACTTGAAAAGTCTTCCTAATAGAGGAGAAAGGCTTTTATATGAAAAGAGTTATATAACTCTTATTATAATGGGTCAGGCGCTTTGTATGAATTCTGTAAAAATTAACATTTAATTATTGAGATGAGGCCTCCATGCCTAAAGCTTCCTGATAAATACAAGCCACCATGTAAGAACCCTTCTTAAAAGTATATTTCACGGAGACCAGAGGGAAGAGGAGAATAGCACTTAAAAGGGAGATTAGGATGGAACCCAGGGCAGGGAAAAGGTGAAACACCAGGTTGAAATTACACTTTCTATACAATTTCGTGACAGCCCAAACCTGGAGTAACAATGAAGTCTATCATCTTTATTTTGATGCCTGTTTGTCTTGATAAACAAAATAAAACTGGATCTATTTTGCTTGTTTTTTGGTACACTTAAATTGTTGACTACTACAAAGGTATCAAAGGATCAACCCAGGAATCTGCATTTTAATAAACACCTACATGATTCTAATTAGCCAGAGATTAACCTCACTTTAAGAAATACTGACTTAATCCAACCCCTTTATTTGACCCATAAAGAAATTAAAACCTAGTGATGGGAATTCATCCAGCAGGTTGCAGAACTTGAACTAGAATTTAGTTGAAAATATTCATTTTTATTGTTGGTTAATGTTACCCAAACTCAGAATCATTGGTGCTACACTGGCTCTGTCGCTGATATTTCATGAGATAGACTAGATAATCTTTTCTAGAAACTAACATTCCTTAGGCAATAAGAATCAACAGATGTCTTCAGAGGATTTAAGGAGCTGGCAGAAAACATCTGGGTATGTCTCAAGAGAAGTCATTTCTCCTTAATGAATCTGAGGTTGAAAGTTTTTACGATGAGTTACACAACTCTTTTGAGACATAATAGGATAAAAGGCACATTCCTTTAACAGTCATTTTAAATTTCTTTTGTCATCTATTATTAATTAGGTAATTTTAGTCACTCAGTTCCTTTTATTTTTCCTGAAACTTTAACACTTTTGATTGGGATAAGAATGCCAGAGGTCACACCTTAATAAAATTCCCACAGTTTTCAGTTATGGGTCTGTCGGTTCGTATCCAGATTCTGCAGTTTTAACTATTTTTTGGTAAATCTGTACTGATGCTTTACGGGAGGAGCCAATAGACTAGACAGCTGCATATCCCAAGTGTATTCCAACTTGACTCCCAGCCTAGTGTATTTGTAATGGTCTTTAGTTTGAAAATCGGTTGCCTCATCTCATTATAGACTCTTGTTGAAAGATGTCCATCTCCTTCGTTTATTCTGATACATACTCAGCTAGTCCTCAAAGTCCTGAAAACTCCTCTTTATCTTTGATCTACCCATTCTGACACTGGCCTCTGCTTAGTTCACTGTCCCAACGTTCAATGCTACAGTCTTGTCATCTTTCAGATCTCTTAAGTGCCTTGAAGTGTTTGACCTAAAAAGCCACCACCATCCCTGAAATACTCTGTTTTTGCAACATTTTAGAGTAGCTTATATAAGTTGGATATTTGGCCTCACTTAAAAAGAAACTGTGCCTTGAGATGTAAGACCTGTAGCATGATCTAGGGAAGACTCCTTTTTTGTATTCCACATCTCCAACCTGGGAAAGCAGGAAAAAAAATACAAGATAAAAATCATGTTGCAGTGAACCCTGGACTATTTAGTCCGCCACAAATGATAGTTATACTCAAGTGTCTGATGGATATGTGAGGGAGTCCCTCTTGTCATCTACCTGTAACTCATTCAATAATTTTTTTTTAGTGGCAGATGGGACGAGCCTATAACAGACCAAAACTTCTTTGATAATAAATATTTAAAATAAACCGTTTTTGGGGTTTGCCCATGTTGGCAAGTTGAATCATGGCATTTGTAAAGATTGTATAGGATTCTAGCCATGATTGCACTACAGATTTTCTACCATGATATTGGAGAATGGGTTTCTTTTTTAAGAGCTACCCTACTGGTCTTATTAGATTCTCACAGGTTTTGCTAAATACTATACTTTCCTTTGTAAATGTTCTTTAAGTATTTCAATTAAATGGTGATTTATTTTAAAAATCAGCAATAACAAATGTGTAATAGAAGTCAAGTATTACAGAATGCTTAATCTTTAACAAATACATTCAGGGCCATTTCATATTTATTTAACGTACAATTGCTGTCTAATTTAATCTAAATTAAATAGTTGCTTGAAACCTATAATTTAGAGGCTTCCTGAACATCCTTTTATGGCAAGAAAAATAAGAAATCATCAGTTTTGCCCAGAGGGTAGATACTTATCTTTTAAAATCAGGTATTTTTGTCTTGAAATGAAAAACCTAGGTCATTTGGGAAATGGAATTCCAAGGAATGTTTTTGGCAATGAGATACATGTCCTCTTTTTCCTTAGAGGAGAATAATTTGTTTTTATACCATGTCAACAAACATTTTAAATTCTGCTGATACTTATCCAGCACTTTGCCATGAATTATCTATTATGTGTATCTACAGGCATCTGTTTGTGAGGAATGTGTACATTAAGACTCAGTAGTGGGGTTTTTGTTGTTGTTCAATTGTTTTTACAGAAAAGACCAGATAACTTTGGTACCATGCATCAGACACTATATTAGTTGAAAATACCAATTTAAAAAAAAAGCAATTAGTCGTGAAGTAACCACAAGGGCAAGCATAGTAGATAAACTTTTTGGCAGCAGACTTTACAAGAGTCACTGTGACCATCATTATCTGAGCTGGATTTGGGGAGTGCTGTCATGAATTAATACTATACCAATATTGAAAAGGAAGCTTAGTTCCAAGGGTTAATTTGAAAAGGAATTAGGGGTTTTGGTGGGGGCAGGAGCAGTGGTGGTGGTAATATATTTCTTTTCAAAGTGATCATATCGGAAATTCAAAGTAGATATTTCTTTTCCTGAAAATCAGTTTTTATGAATGTAAGTTAAAGCTTGAGTGAGAAGAATGGATAACGGTCATTAACATTTGATGGGTATTATTCAGGCACAGTTGGTGCTGTGATTATAGCAGTAATACGTTAAACTAGTATTTCAGTATTATTTGGAGTCAAACACAGCTGAGAGGTTTGAAGGACATGTGCTAGAATCAGCAAACCAGTTCTTTATTACAGCTTTGCCATTGACTGTGTTGCTTGGCAAGTTAGTTTCTTTTTCACACATTCTCCCACTAGGGCAGTTGTGTGATGATTAAATGAGATAATGTGTTTCAAACACATAGCATGGTACCTGATAATGATAGCTCTCACTAACATAAGTTTCTAAGTGATGTAAGGATATGGCCTGTCTGTGTTATTCTCAAAACTGTGTCCTCATTGGCCAGCACAGTTCCTGCTCCACAGTAGCTTCTCAACAAATATCTCTTCAATGAATGGATCAGCAACGATTATTTTGAGTCCTCTTGAAGACGTGGTATTCTAGTTTCACTCTGTTCATAGAACTGTGTAAGAAACCAGGGACTTGAGTTTTGGTCTGTGGTATTTCTTTGGATCTAAACTTTTTCCCCTGAATGCTGACTCTAGTCAAACTTTGAGAAAGATTTTTTTACTTGTACTGGCCATAATATTAAAAAAAAAAAACATAAAGGAAAATAGTTATTGTATAGTAGGTATATCATAAGAGCATGACATTTTTCAGGGCTTTGCTTTTATTTACTTTCCTTAAAAAATTCCTCTCCAACATTACCATGGGCCCTGACTCCAAAAAGTTGGGTATTGTAATTTAATAAGAGTATGGACTCCAGAGTCAGAAGGTTTAAATCCTACCTCTGCTCTGTTACCTTGGACAATATACTTAACCTCTCTTTGTTTACTTCCCATCTCTAAATTGAGAGTAATGGTAATACCTCTTTCATGTGTGTGTGTGTGTGTGTGTGTGTGTGTGTGTGTTGGCTATATTGAGCATTAAATAAGTTGTAAAGAGGCTACCCTGAAAGAAGTTCCATATAACTTTCCCTATTAACACAGATTCATCCAGGTCTATGAAAGCTTCAGGTTTCTCCACTATTTATACATCGGTCATTTAATTAACATACTGAGAATGCCAAGCACTATACTAGGCACAGGATATACAAAGCTAGGCAAGATGTGGTCCCTGTTGGCTAGCAGTTTATAACCTTGTAGGGTGAACTCACCAAGTAAGGACTATAGAGAGAAATCAGTGTGAAGGGGCCACATAGGAACAGTTCTGCATGGCCCAGGGCTCAGGATGTTGCTTACACTAAATGTAAAAGATGAGTAGGAGTTATCTGGATGTGGACAGGACATTTCATCAGCAGAAGCTCAGAACTGTGGGCATTGTTTGATTGCTGTGTTCATCAAACTGTGTAAATAGTTATGCTTAAGTCAAGGGATGAGTAAATGTGGGGATATGACAGAGATGGGGCTGGAGAGAGAGACCATGTCTTGAAGACTTTAAATTTAATCCTAAAAAATGTGTGAAGCCAATGACAGGTGGTTGGGTGGTGGTGTATTGAGCTCACTGCTCTCTGCAAGTGAGCCTAGAGTTTTCTGCTGGCATGCTTGCCCATCTCCAGGCCAGGGTCTTCTCCTAACTTGTACACTCTTTCAGCCCTATACGACCTCCCATAATTCCTTGAGACAAGATGCATTAGTTAGAAAAGCCTTGCAATGGTCCAATCTGATGTGGCCAGTGGTCATACAGAGCCCTTGGTTTTTTTTAGAAGAGTTCACAGTTCTAGAAATCTCTCTGCCTGGAAAAGATCACCTAAACTCAGGTTCCTCCAGGACTGTGGTTCTCCTGTTCTTTAAAACAGAGTGACCCACAGATTTTTGGCTGTAATTCAGGGTAACAGAGAAGCTAGCAGCACTAACTCTATTTGAGGTATCTCATCCTGACTGAAAACTCATCATAACCTTATTTGCTTCCAACAACCCACTTTTTCCAGATCCAACAATTTGTTCAGTCATTGTCAAGGTATGTGTCTTATTCCTCAGCATACTGGCACTTGGCACTTAACGGAGGAATTGGGTGGAGAATAGTGAGGACAGATGAACCCTTTAGGCACATGGTGATGACATGCATTGGTTACTTCATCTTACTCTAAGTGAAAAGTAAGCATGCTTTATATGTGTGAATTTTTTAAAAAATTATTTGGGGGCTCTTCTCACTTATTTTTTAGAGTCTGAAGCCTGAGTTGAGTCCTGACATTACAATATTCTAGTTGTATGACCTTGGGAAAGTTACTCAACTTCTCTTTGTTTGCCCCTCTAAAAAGCTGGATACTCTCAGTAGCTACCTCGTAAGGTTGGTGTGAGGACTGAGTGAAGTATCTGTGTCAACCCCGGCACCTGACACAGGAAAAATATTTTAAAAATGCTCACTCTTGTAGTTACCATTACTATTCCAGCATTGCTTACACTTTCAATTTTACCTCATGAACTGTTATTCTTAGGCCTACAATATATTCAGGGATATGTGACAATTTATTAACGCAAAACACCATCCATTTATGACCTCACAGTTCTGTTAGGTCACAAGTCTTCATAGACTCAACTGGATTCTCTGCTTCCAGTCTTACAAGGGTTATATCAATATATCAGCCAGGCTGGCTCCTTCTTCTGGAGTTTCTGAGGAGCAATCCTTTTCTGAGTTTATTCAGGTTGCTGGCCGGAATTTAGTCGCTTGCAGTTGTAGAACTGAGTTCCCCATTTCCTTGCTGGCTAGAAGCTACCAACATTCCTTCTCACATGGTCCCCTACATTTTCAAGCCATCTGTGGTGCGTCAAGTCCTTCTCATGCTTCAAGTCTCTCCAACTTCCTCTTAAAATACCAACTGGAGAAAACTCTTTGCTTTTAAAGGGCTCATGTGATTAGATTACCGTAGCCACCTTCCACCCAGTTCCCCCTGACACTGCCCCAAATCTTCCTGTTGATTTCTTCAATCAACCGAAACATCTTTTTTGCCATATCACAGGAGCACACATTATATGCATAGACTCCACCCACACTCAAAGCAGAAGGTATTATACAAGAGCAAGAGTTATAGGGGATCATTCTAAGAATTCTGCCTGCCATACTATCTAATTGAAATGGAATTAAGTAAACCTGAATAGAATACATTCATTCCATATTCACTCATTCTTTCCATAGCATGCAATGAGCATCTACTATGCACCAAGCTATATGCTAGATTTGAAAGTGTTAATCAATTCTCAGCAATTTTTTTTTTAATTTTAAAGAGTAGGTTATCTGGAAATATGGGTTCCTGTTCCCCAAACTTATTTTTCCACTCCCCATTTTGCTGTCTGGAACTGCAGTATATATGGTCCTATGTGAGCATAACTGAGTAATTCTAGAACTAAGTTTCCTAATAGAAAAACCAAGTGAATGAAAAGAATGATACCATTTAGAATACATTGCCTATTTATCTAAGAGAGCTTTTGAATTATGAAGAGCACTGATGGGTGTGTGAGGAAGTAAGAGTTATTGATACTGGAAGCAGGAACTATATCTTATTCATTCATGTATTTCCCTAGCTATAGTTAGTGTGTGTGCTCAGTAAATACTGGTTGAATTTGAGTAGCGCAGAGTACTGTAATGGGATCATCATTGCTTAGCATGAGTCTGTCCTGCTCTTGTTCCATCCCACTTGGCCAATTATGCCTGAGCATCGATGAGAGAATAGATCCCATGTGTTTAATGCATTATTGAAAACAGCAGTAAAAGCTAGTCATTGGCAAATCAAATTGCAGTTGGGGTTTGGCAAAAACAATTTTGTTGAGGGGTGTGAAGGAAAGGTCCTATGATATCCAAGAGCTTTCTCTAGGGATTTTTTTCCTCCTCACTGATGTTATATTTATATATTTTAAGGGAAATTTAATTCACATGTTTCTGGTTTGTTTACACTTAACACACCAAGGCAATGATTTGTAAAAGCCATTTGGTGTCTAGGTACTCTCTTTAAAGTTCCTTTTGAACTGAAAATCACGTCTGAAAAAATGGACAGTCAATATCCACAGAGTTGGCTGAATGGTGGGAAATGCCTTGGGTTCTCACCCTAACTCTGTAATTAACTATTTGCCTTGATAATTGACCTTTCTGAGTCTTAGTTTCCTCAACCTTAAAATGAAAGGATTGGAATATTTAATCTTAAAATTCATTTCTAGATCTTAAATTCTATAATTAAACTCTTTTATTCTAAAATATAAAAACTGAATACCTATTATGTGCCAGGTTCTGTTCAATGTACTGTGTTTATGTATATATTGAGGTGGCTTTTTATGATTAGATATTTATTTCAAATCTGTGAGGTAGAATAAATAATCCTTAGTTGTATTTACAGGGGGAGAAAAGTGAGGTTCATGTATTTGAATTATAAGATTTATATATAAAACTGTGGCACATAGTAGGTATTTAGTAAATAAATTGTTGATTTGTCAATAGATGAATCGTGGATGGACAGATGGATGGTCAACATGCCAGTCAACTTTTCTTGCCATTTTATTCTCAGGAATTCCTGAGGATAAATGTTTTTTAATTTCATTTTTCTGAAATATTGGCATTGGAGTATTCTATTGTCTCAGACTTTGTTTAGGATACAGACCAACTATGCATTTCAAAAGGTGCTGAGAATATTAAATTACCTTCTGGAGCATCACTGACTAGAACAGTAAAAGGTTTTTTACTGTACTTGAAAGTGCCTTCTTTAAAACATATGCAATATTTATAGGGCTGCTTGGAATAAGCCAACTGAAAGATTTAATGATAATAATCTCCATATTTCTTCTAAAATTGATTTCCGGTTTCAATGAACTTGGAAAGCGTCCTAGACATCAAATAAATAAAGATCTTAACATGAAATGAATCTTCAAAATATGTTCATACATTTACATTTTAAACACGACCAGAAAATATATACCTTTCCCATTATTAAGGTGATACTTTAATGAAAAAGTTTCATTTGCATGAAATAAACCTTTTTTGGCTACAGATGAAAGGGTTTTATGGTAGCGACAATGGTTTTGTGAGTTAAATGATCCCAACATCATCAGGAACGAATCACAAGTGCCCACCATATGAATTACAGCATCATGAGTCTTAAAAAGGTATTTCTGTGGAAAGCATTCTTCCCATCTGCAACAATCAGCTTCTGCTTTGAAGTCCTGCTAGGGAGCCTCACAATACATGAGACAGCCACATGCTACCCAAACTTCTCTCTCAACTTGAGTTTGACTGCATTTTCCTAAAGAACAACATGGTAACTTAATGACTAAGAGGTTAGAGAGGAAAATGGCTACAGTTTTTGTAATTATACTTTACTGTAGGTGCATTCTTCAGTTGATCTTTTCTGGATGTAACTACGGAAAATTTGCCAGTGGATGTGCAAAATTAAATTGCAGCTTAAAATGGAACGAACGTGTCTGACTCCATTGATGCCTACTATACTGAATTTACAGTGAAGTCTTCACAACTATTTCAGGACCCGTTGTAACTAACCTGTTAAAAAAAATGAGTAAAATTTTTATAGAGGCTTTTAAACCATATCAGAAAGAGTTACAAAAATTACATAAATCAGTAACATATTAGGTGTCAATATTTCTAAAGAAACTTTCACTTTCCTACCTCTGCTAAATGGCACTGTGTGTGGGAGATTGCCTCTGTCAGTCTCACTTTTTTTACTTGAAGCTTTCCTAGGCAGACATTGGAAATAATAGTGGAGAAGTACTTGTAGTGAATGGGAGACTGACATCCATTAAAGTTAGGAGATTTACAAGTAGAAGTGAAATGATTTCTAATCAATCATTTTGTGTCACTGTTTCTTTATTAATCAAGTGAATCATGACCCAGATACCTTTCTTGGGAGTTGGCTGCTGATTCTAGAGTCTGATTTTTACAGGATGGCAAAATAGCAGTGATAACTACACTGTAAGTTAGAGATAAGTCCCTCTTCAATCTACAGCAGAAATCCGTGTGTTGGCCTCCGTAGAGAGTTCTGATACACTACATGTTTTCAATTTCATAATAAAAACAGACTTTCTAAGAGTATCTCATTTCTGTGAGCTTCTATAAGAATATTTCAGTTATCCACAACAGGCATGGCTGAACACACATGAATGAATTTTATAAAGTTTAGGAACTTCATTCCCATCTTAGCTTCATGTGTTTTACTATTTATGTTCTATCTCATACTCTGGTAAAAAAAGAAAAGTTAACAGTAAAAAGAGCAAGGCTCTTTTCATCCTATAATAATACAGAATAACAGGAGAATCAGATAAGTGCTAGTATCTAGTCGCTGCTTCAACCATACAGGAGGATATTATTTGCAACCTTGTATATTACACTGAAAACTAGTAACAAGTTAATATCTAAAAACAGAGAATTGTTGTTATATTAATACATTTAAAATGATATTGTAGAGTATAAGAAACATGTTTTCCGCTATGTATTTATAAATGTAAATTTAAAAATTACAATATGATCCTGTTTTATTTTAAAAATACACGAAGGCTAGAAGCATGAAATACAACAAAAGTGGGTTTGGCTATCTCTGGTTGATAGGACTATGGATTTATTATTATATAAATTATAATTATTTTATTAATATTAAATAATATATAATATACAATAACATTTGTTACAAATTACATAATTTTATTAGGCTTTTTTTTTCTATTTTCTATTAATTTTCCACATTTTCCACAATGAACATGTATTAATTTTTGTTCTGAAAATAGTTGTTTTGAAATGGAAATTAAAATAAAGTTAGGATTGTTTCTTTGCACTACCAATATTCTGGGAAGTAGTTGGGAAACTTTAGGGAGAAGCATTTGAGACATGCCATTTTGAAGGGTGAGTCCTTTTGTGTCCTATGGCTTAGTTATTAAATACAAATCTAAAGTTTAATCTTTGAGGCTTCCTAGAGCAACTTTTCATTTCAAATAATTTTCCCAAACTTAGTAAAAATGCTGACACAATATGACTTCTTAAGCAGAAATAAACCCTCATAGAATTTCAGAAAATCAAAGTGAAACTGATCACTGGAGGCACTGCCATATTTAAAACTTATTTAATATTCTTTTCAGAAGCAAAAAATCAGCTTTGCTTCCAGTGAATCACTGGAACTGAACAGAGGATTTCTGACTGAAGATGCCCTTCCAGTTCTCCTCCTCAGTGGTGTCTCAGTCTTGGTAGTTACCCATTCAGTGTGTTTATTTGGTCATCAAAAAAGGGGAAAAAAAGATCTGTTACAATGTACATTCCTTCTTATGCTTATAAAAAATGCTGATTTAATGATATACATTAAATTAAATTTAATGCTTTTTAAAACAACCAGGCTACATATAGTATTCTTTAGTGTAGTAGCCGTAGTACAGAAGTAATGATAGTACTTTGTTAATGCCCCATTCTAGAAGATTTCCTCAAAAGAGCTTAAGGTGCCAACTTTCACTTTGAAAGAAATATTTCTTAGGGTATGCTGTCATAGTCGATGCATGTGGTAGGAACAACTTCTGAGGCTGATTTTCAGTGAATATGTGTCAATTCCAGTCACTAACCTGATCCTGCCCATCTTGCTGCCCCAGGCATCCAGGATCCTCCCTAAGTACCCCACCCTCTAAAAAAAATTTAGATACTAAAGGTATATGAGGACCTTAAGAACCCAGTTCCATCCCACTTCATATCTATAATTGCTTGAGCCCAACATGCACCATGTTATGCAGACTTACTTTCTCACTTGATAATTTCTTTCCCATCAGGCCTCACACTCCGGACACTCAAACCTCCTTGAGGAAAACCTTGCTGGTGCTGTGCTCTCTACTATAACTTTTCAGCTTGCAGGTTCAGTTTGCTGTGACAAGTAGGATGAGCTTTCGTGCCTTTTGAAAAGCTGGAAGTAAAAACTATTAAATGAAACTTGTAATTATGCCCATTAAAATTGTTACATAACTTCTAATCAAATAAACACACACATGCACGCACACCACTGAATCTTCTTTTTCAAATGTCCAGAAAAATAATACCTTGACATTGGTAGCCACACTTAGCTTTTCTAATCCCTCTTATATATGTACAGCAGTAATGGACATAGTAGATCTCAGGTTAATAGAAGTAAAAGATTGTTCTTAAATTGCTTACTTTGATGAGAAGAGAGCGCATACGCCTCATAGAAATTTTTTTTCTTTACTTCACTTGAGTGTTTTGTGCAAGGATAACTCAGAGTTCAGCTGCCTCAATCTGTGGCTCCAGAGATCACATGGGTAACATGTGAATGGAAATAAACCCTGTAGGTAAAAGAAAGAGGAATTTGGATAGAGATCAAAGATTAGCTTCATTGCATTCTTTCCTTCCACTTTTTACTATCCCATCTAAATTTGGTATTTTATGGGACTTGATTTTTATTCCCAAAGGAAAGAGTGAACTGAAATCAGATTTCAGACTTTATCCCTCTCCCGCACCTCCCTTTTTTAATCCATGTAATTTGATCTGCTCAGTAGTACCATTAGATAACTGAATTCTCAATTGCTAGGAACCTTCAGGATGAACAATGTGGCATACAGGCTTGATTTCTTATTATCTCTTTTTAAAAGTTGTCACTGTAGCTGTGGTTTAGGTTACAGGGAAAGCTGTTCAGAATATTTAACAATATGATTAGCAGAATTATTTGTCTATGAGTATTATGAGTATTTCTTGCTCATTTATCTTCTAGAATGGAATTACTTACTGTGTGCTATTAACCTTGACTTAGGCCAAGAACTTTTCTAAGCATTAGAATCAGAACTTGGCATTACACATTTTCTGTAAACTTACTTTTCTTTTTATAGCAGTCAGGTAAGAAGGTGGAGCTTAATGTATTCAGCCTCATTCCTAAATGGCCTGTGGAAAAGATTGCTATTGGTATCATCATGAGGTCCATAGATGTGAAAAATACAGTAATGCTTAAAAATAGTTTTCACCTAATTTTAAAATCCTTTTTAGAATAGTTTTTGCCAAGAATTTAGAAACGTAGGATAATTATAAAGTGAATATTCTGACTTCCATTAAAATAGTAGCTAAATGGGTAGAATCAACATTGAAGTGCTTCAAGGTAGTGGGGACATGAACTCCTCTTGCTCATGGTTAACCTCAAGTGCTAGACCAGCGCTGCAGTTCCGCACAGCTCTGGTTTATTGAGTGAATATCTCAGTGCATCCCAAGGATTAAGATGATATTATTTCATTGTTCTAAAGTGGAAGCAACTTAGTGTGGTTTTGGGGTCTCATTGCTTGACAGTTTTATAGACTTTCATTTAGTTCTATCAACTCGATTCTGAAAATTAACTTTCTTTTTGGATAAAAACCCACAACACTTAAGAGAGGAACAAGGTCAGCCTTGAAAGCAGTGAGGGTAGGCTTGCAGACCATGCATTTCAATATTCAAGATAATTCTTTCAAGTTTTCATAGATATAGAAATATTATAAATATTTTAAGTATTATATAAATGAGGGAGAATGAAATAATGTCTTTTGTACTTTAGAATGGTGATTACAAGAACGTAAAAATTTGAATTGATGTAAACATTGAAAATATGAGTGACAAAACTATAGAGACAAAAGAGATTACTGGTTTGCAGAGATTGGGGGCACCTAGAGGAGGCATGAATAGGTGGAGCACAGGATTTTTAGGACCTTGAAACTAATCTGTATGATGCTATAATGGTGGATACATAATTTTATGGGTTTGCCAAAGCCCATAGAGCTATACAACACAAAGAGTAAATCCTGGTCATAGACTTTTGTTAACAATAACGTATCAATATTGGCCCATCAACTGTAACAAATGTACCACACTAATGCAAGATGTTATTAGTAAGGGAAACCACAGCAAGGGGGTAGGGTGGTATATTGGAACTCTCTGTGCTTTCTGCTTAAATTTTTGGTAAACCCCAAACTGTTCTTAACAAGTCTATTAATTTTGTTAATGTTTTGGTTTTTTTTCTTCCAGTTTTATTGAAATATGATTGACATACAAGCACTTTATAAGTTAAATTGTACAGCATAATAAATTGACTGATATAAATCATGAAATGATTATCACAGTGAGTTTAGTGATCCTCCATCATCCCATGTATGTAGATATAAAATTAGAGAGATAGAAAAAAATATTTTCCTTGTGATGAGAACTTTTAGGATTTACTTTCTTAGCAACTTTCATATATGACACACAGCAGTGTTAGATTTATCATGCTGTGCATTACATCTGTAGTACTTATTTATCTTATAACTGGAAGTATGTACATTTTGACTCCCCCCAAACCCTACCTCTAATAATCACAAACCTGATATCTTTTTCTCTATGTATCTATTAAGTGCATTGGGTCTCGTGTGTCTTTTAAAGCCAAAAGACTATATTTAGAATTATGTTTGAATTCCTTTCTCTTTTTTGCATGCATATCTATTATAGATTTTTGGCTTGTGGTTACCATGAGGTTTATACATAGCAATCTAAATATAATATGATTATTTTAAGTTGCTGATCTCTTAAGTTCAAATGCATTTTAACAACCCTGAATTTTAACTCCCCTTTCCACATTTATTGTTTTTGACATAATGTTTTATACCTTTTTGTTTAGTGCATCCCTTAACTACTTACTGTGGTTGTAGATAATTTTACTTCTTTGGTCTTTAAACTTTCCTATTAGCTTTATATGTGGCTAATTTAGTACCTTTTCTATATATTTGCCTTTACCAATGAAATGTTTCCTTTCGTAATTTTTATATTTCTAGTTATGGCCCTTTCTTTTTCACATGGAGAAGTCCCTTTAACATTTCTTGTAAAGCTGGTTTGGTGGTGCTGAGCTTTTAGCTTTTTCTTGTCAGTAAAACTTTTAACCTCTCCATCAAATGTGAATGAAAGCCTTGCTGGGTAAGGTATTCTTATTTGTAGGTTTTTCCCTTTTATTACTCCAGAATCATCAGGTGTATCTGAGTCAGGCTCCTTTCAAATTACTCTTTGTGCCCCGGGTCCCAGAGTGTGTAAGATTTTGTGTGTGCCTTTAAGAGTGGCGTCTATTTCCTACAGCCCTCTGGCTCTCCCCAAGATAAGTCCCACTGGCCTTCAGAGCCAAACTTTCTGGGATCTTGGCTTCCCAGTGCAGGATCCCCAGGCCAGGGAGCTCGATGTGGGGCTTGCACTGCACGCTCCTTGGGGAGAACCTCTGTAATTGTAATTATCCTCCTGTTTGTGGGTCCACACCCAGGGATATGGGTCCTGACTATACCACATCTTTGCCCTTCCTACCCATCTCATTGCGGTTCCTTCTTTATATCTTTAGTTGAAGATCTTTTCTGATATCCTTCTAGTCTTCCCCCTCAGTAGGTGCTCTGTAAATAGTTGTAATTTCTGTGTGCGCATGGGAGAAGGTGAGCTCAGGGTCTTCCTACTCTGCAATCTTGGCCACTTGTTTTCAACAAGTCACTTCAGGAACTTATGGGCAGCTGAGCATCTGAGGATCTGGGAGCCCAGTCCAGATGTTACCCAGTAGCAAACATCTATTAATTATTTTAAAAAGATAATTGATTTAAAAATTAAATGTTTATGCCCTGAAAGTTCTTAAAGCATAGTAAAATAAATGAATTGCCATATTGAACACGTGGTTTTATATTTTTTCATTTATCCTTTTTTTTTCAATTGTCCCTGAAATTGAGCATGTTGATGAAATGTTAAAATTTTGTAAAATATTGAATGTGAGACATTTACACTTGGCAATACAAGAGACTACATATCCTGAAATACTCCTACATGAAAATATCAAAACTACTCTTTTAAATTTATGGATGACTTCCAAAAAAGATGAAGAAAAGTGAGCAAATACTCTAGCTGTGGCCACCCTGGGCTATCCCAAAGTGTCCAGTTGGTGAAAGCTTGAACTTTAGTAGACTGCTGTGTACCAGAAAGGGGAGTTGAAGCCTTGGGTCTATGAAAGGAAGGGTTTTGACTGGAGACCAGAATAAAGAAAGGAATGTCAAAGGGCCAACCCTAAAGAAAAGAATAAGTAGGAAAAAAGGAAATACTGCTGAATAAAACAACAAATTGATCTTAGCTATGGCTATCAATAGAGGGAATTTCAAATAGAATGAAAAGGGGGGAAACCTATATTTTTTCTATGGCAATTTGTAATCAAGTTTTGGGTCCATATTTACATTATCTGTGCTTTTTTTAAAAAAGCCCTTCAGATTAAGAATTTAAAATTGATCCTGGTTGGTAATGTTTCAGCCATCTTACAGAAGCAAACAAAATCATACTCAACTCAGGTTTCAAAGATATCACATTCAACTCAGGTTTCTAAGCTTTCTCATGTGTAAAGTTCTGATGAATATGAGCTAAAAAAAATTCAATAAACAAAGGAGAATTAAGACATCATGAGTCTGAATCAGCAGAAACAAAAAATAGTAAGATAAGCCACAAAGACTTCAAATAGCAGATACAGAATATAAAATAATTACGCCGAAAGAAATAAAAGACATAAAAACATGAACAAAAAGTGAGAAAATATATAAATAACTAGGAAGTTATAAAATATAACCAAATAGAACATCTAGAATTGAACAATATAAGCACTGAAATGAAAATATAAGTATATAGTATAAAGAGATTAGATAAATCTGGAGAAAGTCTGGAGAATAAATCTGAAACAGAAGTACACATAATATAGGACAGAAAGAGACAGAAAATATGAAAGAAAACTTCACAGATGTTGAAGATATACTAACTACATCTAATCAGAGTTCAAAAATATGATAATAAAGATTATAAACAACTTTATTGAATGAATTAGAACACAAAGGATACAAATTTCTAGAAAAATATAACTTGGGAAGATATTGAAAACACGAATAGTCCTCTCATCCCTAAAGAAATTCTCAGTAGATGAAAATCTTCCTCAAAGAAAGCACAAGAGTTGAATGGTTTTACAGAAGATTTCTACCCAACATTCTAGGGTCGAATAATAGAAAAAGAGGGTCTGACCTTAATAAAATTCAACATGGTCAATAAAAGTATGGAAATTTATAGATTAACCCCTTTCATAAACATAGGTGAAAAAAAATCCTAAACAAGTATTAGTCAAACAAATCCAGCTGTTTATAAAAAAGATAATATATCACAACCAAACATTTTATAAATTCAATGATGGCTGAATATTTGAAATAGTAATGTAACTCACAACACTGAAATTGTAGGAGAAAACCCATCTAATTTGGTATAGTAAAATAATGAAATTCAACATCTATTTATAATAAAAACTCTAATTCAGAGTAGAATAGAAAGGTCCCTCCTTACATTGAATGAAACCACAGTAAGATGCTATTGTTCACCCACCCACCTGGCAAGTCTTATCAAATGTTGGCAAGGCTGTGACTAAACTGGGATCCTGATATATACTGCTTCTCAGAGTGGGGGTTGATTACAGTTCTTTGGAAATGACCTGTTATTATTTAGCAGGTTTTAGGTCACAACAATTTCACTCCACTCTTGCACATGTGCACCAGAAGACTGGTATAAGAATGTTCACAGGGGCATTTTTTTTTTTTTTTTTTGGCCACACTGCATGGCTTCTGGGATCTGAGTTCCCCGACTTGGGATGGAACCCAGGCCCACGGCAGTGAAAGCACAGAGTGCTAACTGCTGGACTGCCAGGGAAGTCCCATGGGGCATTTTTTGTAATAACAAAAAACCTAAATATTTGTTAACAGGAGAATGAGTAAATAAATTCTTCTATACTCATTAAACGGCCTACTAGACAGTATAGACCTATGGCTACGTGTCAACAGAGATGAGCTAACAAAATGTGTGAAACGAGCAAGTTGCAAAAGTATAAAACCATTTTTATAAATTTCCAAAATAAGCAAATTAAGCAATGGAAAGCAAAGGAGTTATAAACAAACTCAGGATCCTGATTTCCCATAGTGAGGCCAAATTATGTTATTAGAGAGAAGCATACAGGGGGCTTCAAAAGTATTTTCCTTAAATTGGGAAGTGAGTGACCAGGTGTTTGTCATATTATACTTTATAACATACATAGATATTATTTTTTGCATTTATCAACTATTTCATAGTAAAAAGAATATAAAATCTAATGTGATAGCTAAGTACTTTGAGGTGATATATAGAAAGCTTCCTTTTATAATAAAGGCAGATGATGGAAACAAGAAACAAATATTAAGCACACGAAATTGTTTACCTTATTAACAGCCAAACGCTATTTAAGTTTTTCATCCAGGTACACATGGAATGTATTGTGAAAGGCAGTAATGTGCACTGGTGAAGAGCCAGACGGACTGACGCAAATCTTAGTTGTGATACTTCTTAGCTGTGGGATCTTGGGTTTTGGTGCCCTCATTTGTAAAATAGAGATACTAATAGGACCTCATGTATCAAATTATTGTGAGTATTAAATGAGTTAGCACATGGGAAGTACTGAGACAGGATATACACAGAATAAATGCTCAATCAATATTAGCTTCTAGTGGTCAATTAACTTAATTTATACTTTGAAATGTTCTGTTTGCATTATGGTAGGCTTTGGTCATTTGACGAAGCAATTGATGACACTGGCTGATGGACATGTGGTGTTGGCTCTAGAAGGAGGACATGATCTCACAGCCATCTGCGATGCATCAGAAGCCTGTGTAAATGCCCTTCTAGGAAATGAGGTAAAAACCTAAAAGTGCGAAAGAGCAGGGGTAAAGTAACAGGAATGTATGCATGCATATTTTTTGTCTTTTTTAAAATCACACGTACTCAGAAAACACAATGTTGCTCTTACAATTTTAAGGAAGAAGACAAGGCTTAGATAAGAAAAGTTTACAGGTTCTCATGTTATATGCTATTTTTTGCCCAGTTACAGCATCCATATAGTACTCCCCTCAATCAGGTTATTGGCAGAGCTCGGTAAATAAGTAAAGATAACCCTTGGGAAGAAATGCTTTGTATATTGACCCGGCTAATGAGCACTGAAACACTGAAAAAGAAATAACTCAGTTCTCTTAATATTTTCTGTAGGATTATGTTAGTTCGGAGGGGGGGAGCTTTTTAAAAATATTTTTTCAGCTTTATTAAGGTATAATTGGCAAATAAAATTATAATATGTATAATTTAACATATACAGTGCAATGACTTGATATGCGTATACATTGTGAAATGATTACCTCCATTGAGTTAATTTAACACATTCATTGCCTCACATAGTTACTTTTTTTTGGATGAAAATACTTAAGTTCTACTCTCTTAGAAAATTTAGTTATACAAAAAAAAAAAAAAAAAAAGAAAATTTAGTTATACAATACTGTATTATCAGCTATATTCACCATGTTATACATTAGATCCTCAAGCCTTATTCATCTTATAAGTGAAAGTTTAAAAACTTTTACCAACCTCTCCTTATTATCCCCACCTCCCAGCTCCTGGCAACCTACCCTCTGTTTCTATGAGTTCAACTATTTTGTTTGTTTATTTTGGGTTCTTTGTAAGTGGTACCATATAGTTTTGTTTTGTTTTGTTTTTAATTTTCTCTGTCTGGCTTCTTTCACTTGGCATAATACCTTCCATGTTCATCCATGTTGTCACAAAAGACAGAATTTCCTTATTTTTTTTTAAGATTGCATAATATTCCAGTGTGTATGTGGGTGTGGGTGTGTTAACATTTTCTTTATCCATTCATCTGTAGATGGATACTTACATTGTTTCCAAAACTTGACTATTGTAAAAAGTGCTGCAGAAAATTTGGGAGTTCAGATATCTCTTTGAGATAATGAAATAGTGATTTCCTTTTCTCTGGATATTTATCCAGAAGTGAGATTCCTGGGTCATAAGGTAGTTCTATTTTTAATTTCTTTAGGAACCTCCTACTGTTTTCTATAGTGACTGTACTAATTTGCCTTCCTACCAAGAATGCACGAGGGCTCCCTTTTTCCAACATCCTCACCAGCATTTATCTCTTCCCTTTTTCATAATATACATCCTAACAATATGTGAGGTGATATCTCATTATGGTTTGATTTGCATTTTCCTGATTATTATCGATGTTGAACACCTTTTCATTTACATGTTGGCCATTTGTATGTCTTCTTTGGAAAAACACATGTTCAGGTCCTTTGCCCATTTTGAAATGTGGTGTTTGATTTTGTTTGTTTCGCTGTTGAGTTGTATGAATTCCTTGTATATTTTGGATACTAACCACTTATTGGATATGCGGTTTGTAAATATTTTTTTCCCATTCCATGGGTTGCCTTTTCATTTTATTGATGATTACCTTTGCTGTCCAGAATCTTTTTAGTTTGATGTAGTCCCACTTGTTTATTTTTGCTTTTGTTGTCTTTTCTTTTGTTCTCAAATCCAAATAACCATTGCCAACAGCAATGTCAAGGAGCTTACCTCCTGTTTTCTCCTAAGAGTTTTATGATTTCAAGTCTTACATTTAAGTCTTTAATCAAATTTGAATTAATTTTTGTGTATAAGATAGGGATCCAATTTCATTCTTTTGCCTATGGCTATCCAGTTTTACCAACACCATTTATTGAAGACACTGTTCTTTCCCCATTGTATATTCCTGGTTCCTTTGCTGGAGATTAATTGACTGTATATGCATGGGTTTATTTCTGGTATCTCTTTTCTGTTCTATTAACCTATATGTCTGTTTTTGATGCCAGTGTCACACTGTGTTGATTACTTGTAATATAGTTTGCAATCAGGAAGTGTGATAACTCCAGCATTATTCTTCTTTCTCAAGATTGCATTGGCTCTTTGGGGTTCTTTTGTGATTTCGTATGAGTTATAGGATTTTCTTTTTCCATTGCTGTGAAAAAAAGTACTGAATTGAATCTATAGCTCACTTTGTGTATTGTGGACATTTTAATTATATTAACCTTTCTGATCCATGAACCGAGGATATTTTTCCATTTATTTGTGTCCTCAAATTCATTTATCAGTGTTTTAAAGATTTTTCTGTATAGAGCTTCCACTTCCTTGGATAAATTTATTCCTAAGTAGTTTGTTTTTGATGCCATTGTAAATGGGACTTTGTTTTCTTTACGTCCTTTTCAGATAGTTAATTGTCAGTATATAGAAGCACAACTGATTTTTCTTTGTTGATTTTGTATCCTGCATCTTTGCTGAATTCATTTATTAGTTTTAACAGTTTTTTGGTGGCATCTTTAGGGTTTTCTATATCATGTCATCTGCAATAGTGACAGTTCTACTTCTTTTCTGATTTGGATGCCCTTATTTCTTTTTCTTGCCTAATTACTTTAGATAGTATTTACTTACAGTACTATGTTGAATAACAGTGGCAGCAGTGGACATCCTTGTCTTGCTTCTGATTTTAGAGGAAAAGTTTTCAGCTTTTCAACACTGAGTATGATGTTGGCTGTGAGTTTCTCATATATGGGACTTATTATGCTGAGGTACCTTCCTACTATATCAAATTTATTGAGGGCCCTTTCCATGAAAGGATGTTGAGTTTTGTCAGATGCTTTGTCTGCATCTGTTAAGATGACTATATAATCTTTATCCTTCATTTTGTTGATGTGGCTTATTGCATCTAGTCACTTGCAGATGTTGAACTACCCTTGCATCCCTGGAATAAACCCCACTTAATCGTGGCATATGATCCTTTTAATGTACTGTTGAATTCAGTTTACTAATATTTTGTTGAGGAATTTTGCATCTATGTTCATCAGGGATATTGGCCTGTAATTTCTCTTCTTGTAGTGTTTTTTCCTGGCTTTGGTATCAGGGAATTGCTGACCTCCAAAAATGAGTTTGGACATCTTCCCTCCTCTTCAATTTTTTGGATGAGTTTGAGAAAGATTGGTATTACTTCTTCTTTAATATTTGATAGAATTCACCAGTGAAGTCATCTGATTCTGGGTTTTGCTTTGTTGGGAGGTTTTTGATTAGTGATTTAGTCTCGTTACTAGTAATTTGTTCAGATTTTCTATTTCTTCATTATTCAATTTTGATGCGTTTTTTTGTTTCTAGAAATTTATCCTTTTGTTCTAAGTTATTTAACTTGGCGTATAATTGTTCATAGTAGTTTATGTTCCTTTGTATTTCTATGTTATGGGTTATAATGTCTCCTTATGCATTTCTGATTTTATTAACTGAGGATTTTCTTTTTTTCTTAGTCTAGTTAAAAGTTTATCAACTTTATCTTTTCATAAAACCAGCTTAGTTTCATTGATTTTTTTAACTGCCTTTTTAACCTCTATTTTACTTATTTCCACTCTAATCTTTGTTATTTCCCTCTTTCTACTAATTTGGCCTTAGTTTATTCTCCACTTTTCAGTTTCTTGAGGTGTTAGGTTGTTTCGTTGAGATCTTTCTTTTACCACTATAAACATCTCTCTTAGAACTGTTTTCGCTGCATGTTGTGCATTTTGGTATTTTGTGTTTCCATTCTCATTTGTCTCAAGTTTTTTTTTTTTTTTTCTTTCTTTTGATTTCTGCTTTGATATATTGGCTGTTCAGTAGCATGTTGTTAAATTACTACATATTTGTGAATTTTCCAGTGTTTTCTTGTAATTGATTTCTAGCTTCATGCTATTGTGTTCAGAAAAACTAACTAGGGTGATTTCAGTCTTCTAAAATTTGCTAAGACTGGTTTTGTGGCCTAATGTATTATCTATCCAAAAGAATGTTCCATGTATGCTTAAGAAGAATGTACTTTCTGCTGCTTTTGGATGAGATGATCTATATATGTCTGTTAGGTCTATGCCATCTAATGTATGAAGGTGAGTCAAAAATTATCTGCACTCTGGTTGTGGAGTTTATAGAAGTTTTAATATAACTGGAGTGCGGCTAATTTTTGACTCACCCTGGTAGTTTAAGTCCAATGTTTCCTTATGGATTTTCTGTCTAATCTGTCTATTGTTGAAAGTAGAGTATTAGAGTTTCCTCATAGTATTGCATTTTTGTCTGTTCCTTCCCTCAGATCTGTTAATATGTGCTTTATAAATTTAGGTACTGTTATATCCTCTTGGTGAATTGACCATTTTATCATTATATAATGATCTTCTTTGTCTCGTATTACAGTTTGGGAGTTAAAGTTTATTTTTTTTGATATAGGTATGCCTGCCCTGCTTTCTTGGTTTCCATTGGCATGGCATATATTTTCCATCCCTTCACTTTTAGTTTGTGTGTCCTTAAACCTGAAGTGATTTTCTCGTACACAGCATGTAGTTAAGCCTTGTTTTTTATAATCATTCAGCAACTCTATATCTTTTGATTGGAGAATTTAGTCCATTAAACTTAAATAAGTTATTGACATACATGGGCTTAGTATTGCCATCTTGTTGTTTCCTGGCTGTTTTGTAGTTCTGTTTTTCCTCTCTTGTTGTCTTCCATTTGTGAATTGATGATTTTGTGTTGTGGTATGTTTTGATTCCCTTCTCTTTAATTTTTTGCATATCTACTATATGTTTTTCTTTGTAGTTACCATGAGGCTTGCATAAAACATCTTATAGTTTTAATCGTGTATAATATTTTAAGCCAATAACATATTAACTTTTAATGCTTACAAAAGCTCTACACTTTTACACTTCCCTCCCACAATTTATGTTTTTGATGTCAAAATTTACATATTTTTATATGTGTAATCATTAAAAATTATTGCAGTTATGGTTGTTTTTAATACTTTCATCTTTTAACCTTTATACTAGAGTTATAAGTGATTTACCCACCACCGTTACAATATAAGAGTATTCTGAATTTAATTATATGTATATACTTTACCAGTGAGTTTTTTACTTTCATGTTTTCATGTTACTGGTTAGCATCCTTTAGTTCAGCTTGAAGCACTCCCTTTAACATATCTTATAAGACAAATCTAATGGTGATGAACCCTTTAGCTTCTGTTTGTCCTCAAAACTTTATCTCTCCTTGAATTCTTAAGGACAGCTTTGCTGGGTAGAATATTCTTGGTTGGCATTTTTTTCTTACTACACTTTGAATATATTATCCCATTCCCTTTTAGTCTGCAAGTTTTCTGCTGAAAAATCCACTCATAATCTTAATGAGATTCCCCTATGTGTAAAAAGTTGCTTTTCTATTGCTGCTTTTGAGATTCTCTCTTTGTCTTTAACTTTGACAATTTCATTATAATGTGCCTTGGTGTATGTCTCTTTAGATCCATCTTATTTGGTATTCTTTGGGCTTCCTGGACCTGGATGTCTGTTTCTTTCCCCAGGTTAGGATATTTTATAGCCACTATTTCTTCAAGTATACTTTCTGGCCCTTTCTCTCTCTTCTCCTTCTAGGACACCTGTAATGTGTATGGCGGTCTGCTTAATGGTGTTCATTAAGTCCTTTAAGCTATCTTCATTGTTTTTCATTCTTTTCTCTTTTGCTACTTTGATTTGATGAATTTCACTGCCTTGTCTGAGTTCACTGATCTTTTCTTTTACTTGATCTAGTCTGCTGTTAAACTCCTTTATTGAATTTTTCAGTTCAATTATTGTATTCTTCAATTCTGTGATTTCTGCTTGGTATTTTCTCTTTTTTATATATTTCCTCTCTCTTTGCTGAAATTGTCACTTGTTCATGCATTGCTCCCTGACCTTAGTGACCATGTTTAGGAATGTTATTTTGAGCACTCTGTGGGGTAAATCACTTGTCTCCATTCCACTAAGATTAGTTTCTGGAGACTTAGCTTCTCTTTTTTTTGGAATATATTCCCCCATTTCTTCACTTTCCTTGACTTTCTTTTTTGGTTTCTTCACATTAGAAAAACACCCACCTCCCCCAGTCTTGATAGACTGGTCTCATTAGGAGATGAACTTTGCCTGTCAGCCTCGCCCAGTCTCCTGGTTACCTCTCAAACCTTTGTGATTTGTCCAAGCCACAGTCTTTGTTGTTAGTGGCTCCCAGTAGTTGAGGGTGTTCCCAGACCTATCAGTGTCCATAAGATGAGAATCACAGTCAGCACCTAGAATTAGGCTGTTTAGAAGCTAGCTGGGAAGTATGCAGTCAACCCCTTCAAAAGAGAAACTGTGAGATGGGAATTTTTGCCATTCCTTCTGCACTGAGCTTGAGTGTGTTGCCATGGGGGGTACTCCTGTGCCCATTTAAAAATTGCTTCTTTGTTTGCTACAGTCCTGTGGGACTTATGAACACATGCCCTACTGGCTATCAGAGCTAGGTGATTTGGAGTCCCATCCTTCAGGTTGCAGACATAAAGTGTGGGCTGCTAGATATGTGAACAGGCTCCTTTCATGGGGACATTTGGTGATTTGGTTTTATTGTTGGAGGGAACCAGAAGAAGAAGACAGGAGGAATGCCCACCAGCTCTTTAAGGATCTGGGAAAAATCACAGTCAGCATCTTGATGTGTACTAATTAGAAGCCAGACCCCTCAGGCAGTAGCTTGTAAAGTACATAGTCAAATCCCTTGCAGAGAAAGACTGGGAGATGAGTATTTGTGCCTGCTCCCTCTGCACTGATCCCTGGAAGGATAGCTATAGTATTTTTTTTTTATAATTTATTATTTTTGGGGGGATACACCAAGTTCAATCATCTGTTTTTATACACATATTCCCGTATTCCCTCCCTCCCTCGACTCCCCCCCACCCTCCCTGTCCCAGTCCTCTAAGGCATCTTCCATCCTCGAGTTGAACTCCCTTTGTTATACAACAACTTCCCACTGGCTATCTCTTTTACAGTTGGTAGTATATATATGTCTGTGCTACTCTCTCACTTCATCTCAGCTTCCCCTTCACCCCCCGCCCCCCCCAAACCTCGAGTTCTCCAGTCCATTCTCTGTATCTGCGTCCTTGTTCTTCTCTTGTCACTGAGTTCATCAGTACCATTTTTAGATTCCGTATATGTGAGTTAGCATACAATATTTGTCTTTCTCTTTCTGACTTACTTCACTCTGTATGACAGACTGTAGGTCTATCCACCTCATTACATATAGCTCCATCTCATCCCTTTTTATAGCTGAGTAATATTGCATTGTATATATATGCCACATCTTCTTTATCCATTCATTTGTTGATGGGCATTTCGGTTGCTTCCATGTCCTGGCTATTGTAAAGAGTGCTGCAATAAACATTATGGTACATGTTTCTTTGGGGATTATGGTTTTCTTTGGGTATATGCCCAGAAGTGGGATTACTGGATCATATGGTAGTTCTATTTGTAGTTTTTTAAGGAACCTCCAAATTGTTTTCCATAGTGGCTGTACCAACTTACAATCCCACCAACAGTGCAGGAGAGTTCCCATTTCTCCACACCCTCTCCAACATTTGTTGTTTCCAGATTTTGTGATGATGGCCATTCTGATCGGTGTGAGGTGATACCTCATTGTGGCTTTGACTTCCATTTCTCTGATGATGAGTGATGTGGAGCATCTTTTCATGTGTTTGTTGGCCATCTGTATGTCTTCTTTGGAGAAATGTCTATTTAGGTCTTCTGCCCATTTGTGGATTGGGTTATTTGCTTTTTTGGTATTAAGCTTCATGAGCTGCTTGTATATTTTGGAGGTTAATCCTTTGTCCGTTGTTTCGTAGGCAACTATATTTTCCCATTCTGAGGGTTGCCTTCTTGTCTTGTTTATGGTTTCTTTCGCTGTGCAAAAGCTTCTAAGTTTCATGAGGTCCCATTTGTTTATTCTTGATTTTATTTCCATGATTCTAGGAGGTGGGTCAAAAAGGATCTTGCTTTGATGTATGTCATAGAGTGTTCTGCCATGTTTTCCTCTAGGAGTTTTATAGTGTCTGGCCTTACATGTAGGTCTTTAATCCATTTTGAGTTTATTTTTGTGTATGGTGTTAGGAAGTGTTCTAATTTCATTCTTTTACATGTTGCTGTCCAATTTTCCCAGCACCACTTATTGAAGAGGCTGTCTTTTTTCCATTGTAGACTCGTGCCTCCTTTGTCAAAGATAAGGTGCCCATATGTGTTTGGGCTTACTTGGATAGCTATAGTATTGATAGTAATTGCCCACATACTTAACAACCGCTTTTTTGTTTGCTGTAGTTCTATGGGATGCAAGAACCCAAGCCCTGTTGGCTTTCAGAGCTAGGTGTTTTGGGAGCCCATTCTTCTGGTGGGAGCCTTAAAAGCTGGGGTGCTAGATGTATAGTCCAAACCCTTCACTCCTTAGGGACAAGCTGGGAGTTGAGGGTTCATGACAAAGGTGTATCTAAGCATTTCCCACCCATTTTGATGTGGGTATTTTCTCATTTGCTCAATATGTAGGAGTCGCTCAGCTAGTTTCTTTCAAGGCAATTGCTCTGTTTGTAGCTATACATTCAGTGCATCCATGGGAGGAAGAAAATTCAGGAGCTTCCTATGTCACCATCTTAGTCTAGACTCTTAAAAATATTTATGAACTCTTTTTTTCTGTCACCATTTGTAAATTCTCTAGGCTGAGAGATATATATTATTTCCATCTTACAGATGGTGAGGATGAGTCTCAAAGAGATTTGAGAAATCCACTCAGTCATGCTGCCAGAATGCAGTAGATCCAAGATTTGAACTTGAATTTACATTGTGAAAGGTCATTCTTTTTTCTTTCACATCACTTAACCAAATTGAAACATTTTTGTGACTACTCTGGAGACTTCAGATCAAATTACCATTAAGTTCACTTCCAGATTAGGAAAAGCTTTTGGACAAATTAATTGCAATTCGACAAATATTTTGAAGTTTACATGCATTCATTAATCTTATCATATCAGTTCATTTATTTTTATAGTAAATGTACAGAATGTTATAGCTGCTTTATATGTTTTGCCTTTTTTCATAAAATCAAAATATTACCCTGGCTTATAAAATAAACATATACAAAATCACTTAAAAAATCTATCATTCATACTGTTCTTTAAAAGTAACTCATGTTTTCATCTGTAGTATTTATAAAGGGGGAAAAGTATATTTTCTTCTGCACATGGAATACATAAAGTTTATTGTCATCATTATCTTATAAACCTATGGTGCTTCAATATGATTACTGTGCTATATTTATTTAAGCAAATATGTACATTTTTAATTTGAAGGAAAACATGAGAGAGAAAACTTGAGCACTGCTCCAGTCTTTACTCTGTAATATTAGACAGCACAGTAACCCAAAAGATGTAGCTATCTGGCGATTAACGTTGTTATTAGCGGACTGCTATTTCGTATCGCACATAGTTCATGGTGTCTAAGATTTTCTAAAGATTAGAATATTTCTGCGATTCCTATGAACAACTAATATCAAACAGAATGTTGAGGTTTTATCTTTTTTGTTGCAATAAAGGAGTGTGAAAATGAATACTACTTCCACCTTATCAGTTAATGTTGGGCTGTTCTATTTGCCTACCAGAGAACATATTTTGCATATTCACCTATATTCTCAAATTACTTATTTCATTTTAAATATAGAAACACTTTACAGAAGTAGACTGGTTTTAATATTTGCATGTAAAGGCTTACACCAGATGTGCAGAAAATCATAGTATGTTGTCGATTGTGGCTCCATTCATGATTGACCTGCCCAGAAAGAAATGTTACCCAGTTGCAAAAGCCAACTGCTTTTCCAACTATGTGAAAGGAAATTATGGATTTCACTGGCTCTATTTGAACACATTCATTTGAATGAGATTCTATCTCTGTGCTCTTGTAATCTCTGCACTTGGCCCACTCCCTTCTTCCAAGGGAGGATTTCCAATAAGGGTGGAATAGTTTTTCCTGTGTTCTCATTCTTTAAAAGATGACTGTATTTCAGAACAGTTGCAAGTCAGTTGTTGGAGTTATGTGTTTTCCTTAATTTATCTGAATTTACTAAAATAGCAAAATGGATGTGTTTTGTACCTTCCTTCCCTTGTACGCTCATTTGACTGGGATGTCTTTGATCATTTTATGATATGAGCTATACATAGAGATCAAAGACACTGTTTTCATAAAGCAATTACTGACATTAGAGGGATGACACCTAAAGTTTGAGACCTATGCCTTTTCTCTACATTTTTAGAAAAACCAGCCTTGAAATAGAGGAAGGGATAAAAGTATCATTGGTGAATCTTAAACATGCCCATGTGTGTATAAATGCTAAAAATTCCAGAAAGTGATAAACTAAATGATTATTTTTGGCTACACTGACTATTTAATCAACTTCAATTATCTGGATGTCTTATAGTAAATTGTATTTAGTTATTATAATACCGTAATTACTACCTGTTCCTTTTCGTTGGCTGTCTTCAATTACCTAAGCACAATCTAAAATTTGTTCATTATGAACTAAACAGGAGAGATTTAAATAATCTATGTCTTTCTGTATTTTCTAGTTGAGATATCTTACGGATATAAGCAAAAATATAGATTTTTCACATGATACTTTAAGGTAATAGATGGATTTGGTATATTGAACTTTGAAAGGTAAATTTTGGTGTGTCAGGTCTATCAATATACAGAGAAACAAAGCTAAGAGAAAGAAGGATTTTTAAATGAAAAAATGAAAGAAAAAGACTTGTGTTGTACATATTTCATTTGAAAAAAGGAAATGAAAATGTAATACTTGAAACAACTTATGAAACAAAAAGTTCTCACTTTCATTGACAATATAATTTATAATCCACAGCCTGGTTTTCTGTATTTTTTTCCAATTCAAAGGTCATCATGACTAACAGCATGACTACATTGAAGTTTTAAGTTTCAGTCCTTTAGAAAAACTAACATATAAGGCATATTGCATGTACCTCACCATTGAAAAAAGTGCATGCATGTTATTTCCATAGTAGTATGTGGTAGGCTTTAGGTAAGAAAATAAAAAAGGATGTCTTTCAGGATACCAATTATTGCAATTTCAAATCCCGTTTTCCCTCCAAACTCCCTTTTCAAGTGATTAATAGGGCAATTATAACTTATTATCTGGGATTTCACTCTTTACAAATAAGAAAATGCAGTAAAGCTTGAGCTTAAAACATTGGCAGAACCTACTCTGGCTTCTCAACACTGAACATGCAATTGAACTCAAATTAGGAAGGTCAAGAAGGGCTTTTTTGAGAGACTCTGCACTTTGTCAGATGTATTTATTCATGTGCAGAGGATTAGAGTTCATAAACATTTTGCCAGTTTTTTGAATGCTATTTCTTTTCCTTGTTGTTCTTGGCCAGGCCATGTCAATACAGCAAAATGCTGCTTCATGTGGCTTATTATCAGCAGAATAATATGTATTACATAACCCAAAGGGATTGTAAAATCAGCAGGAACTCTTGGCTCTGCATCTCAGTGTAGATACATAGATGGGTACTGCAAACTTGATTTTTTAAAAAAATTAAATTATCTGAGTGTTACACCCCAAATAGGCATTTCTTCTTTTTAAATATTTTTTTTTATCATGAAAGTGATCTAGTTAGCAAAACATCTCAACTGTTCTTTTAAGAAATATGCACAAGGTCAGTCAAAATAATATACTATTGGATTAAAACTAATTTGAGCATGGTACAGGAAATTCCTTGAGGCAACTGATTTTGAAGACATACCAGAAGTCCATTTTTTTTCTTTTCCTTGGCAAAGTTCAGAACTTAGATTTATCAGTCCAATCGCTGTGTGATGAATATATTTGAACTTCTTTAATGAAGCACTTAGAAACTCCAGCTTGAGAATTGTAAGAAATTAAAGTGACTATCTAAATGTGAAGAACCAGGTTGTTTGGAATAGCATCAGAGATACCTATATGAAGTCACATCATTTGTTAGTGATGGTTACAGAAACATCTGCGAGGTTCTCAGAGACACTGATTTTGGTTATCTGCATTTGTGCTGGCTGGCAAACAATGTCACAGTTGCTTTAAGGCCAAATTTACCTACTGTTATGCAAAGCCAATTAGCAGCACCCTGGGTTGCTTCCTCTGAAATAAATTTTCTTAAGAGGTGAGAAAAGCTTAAGCAGTTGCCATTCCTAGGGAATTTAAAATGAAAACATTGAAAAACTCAAGATAGGTAAAAGAAAGAAGAGGACATATAGCAGTAAGAGCCTTGAGTAATAAGTTGAGAACATGACCATTAAAAGACCACCTGACAAAACAGAATAAATGATAGTTTTAAGCTTGTTTGAGAAAAAAAAATTGCCGTAGACATGGAAGCTGTTGAGATGATGCTACAGCCTCTGGTACTGAAGGTTCTGCACTTAACATTTGAGTCTATAGTGTGTCTTTTCTTGATCTCCCTCACTCTTATTAAGGTTTGGCTTCTAGGCCTTTTCTCCTTCCCTCTTTTCTCTCCCACTCCCACTCTCTCGCTCTTTCTTTCTTTCCCTACTTGCCTTCCTCTCGCTCTCATTTCTCCTCTTTTTGTAATAACTGCTATCTCCTGTTGACTAGGCTCAGCTGCTTTCATTTGACTTGGATTTCAGCAACAGTGGCTACACTTAGTGACTGTGTGTGTTGATAATCTTTCCAAGATGACTTTTTGCTCTAAAGGTGCTGAAAACGTCTCTTGAATTGACTTAAGTGTTGACAACCACCACTGAGGTGAACTCTTGAGATGTCTTTGTCTGAGTTACTCATCAGGGGTTTGTTTGTATTAGATTTTGAATGGGGAGGTCATTTTACCATCTTTTTCATCCGTCAGATTATGTATGGCTGACTCCATTGGGAAATTGGTGTGAATCTGGGAACGCTTACAGGCTCCTAAATAGTTGCAAATCATGAGTAGAGAACGAGAGAAGTGAATAAAGAGAAATTTGTGAAAATCCAGAATAATGTTTTTCATGGTCTTTTCTTAGACTCTGAAACCTATCCACACTCTGAAAGAGATAATCTAAAGAGTTAAAATGTTTTGGAAAATATTATTTGAAGATATTCTCTATTGTATTGATAGATATAGCCTATGAATTTTTATTTCTTAAAAGCTTATGAGAAGTAGAGCCAAAGTGATTGTGGAGTTTCCTGTTTACCTGTTTTAGCAAATGCCAAATACAGTAGAAGGACAATTCAAAACTCCATCATGCAGATCTTCTGTACTGTTTGTCTTTAGGCTTTTCAGAAGGTGTTAAAGGGAATGTGGGCTGGGAACCTGGACACTTCATAGGGTTCTGGTTACTAATAAAAGAGAGAAAGCATTTCTTTTCAGTGGTGAAGCAAACATGTTATGACATTCATTTATCTGTCTATTCATTCAGTAGTCTTTTATTGGACGTCAATTTTATACCCATAAGTTCTAATACAAGTAAAAGTAAAAGAAATATAAACAAAGTACTTTGGGAGTGTAGTGTAGGACCCTTTATTTTTAACTGTAAGGATGGAGGAATATTTTAATAGAGGAAGTAACTTTTAACTTTGGTCTTGAATAAAAATGATAATTTGACAAGCTAAATTCAAAGCAAATGATTTCTCTCTTGTAGTGGAGATACATAGATAGAGACATTAAGATTTCTTGGAATTGTGGATGGCTCTTTTGGGGGGTTGTTTTTGGCAGAGGAGAGGCGACTTTGAGTGGAGCAAAAGTAAATAACGAGGTTGGATCAGTGGAATGGAATACTGTAAGGAATTAGAATTCCTGTGGAAGACTTGAACAAATGAGTGCCATTCTTTGGGGTAAAATAACAACAAAACAGTGTGTGATTTTTGAGTAAGGCAATCTCATAGAAGAAAACAAAAGTTTATTAAGGAAATAATCATTAGGAACAATTTCAACAAATAAAACAATAGTCTATCAGTGAAATGTTAGAACTGGTTCTTAATGGCTTGTGAGAGCTAGGTGTGCATATTTCTACTCAAATCCGAGTTCAGTGATATCATATTGTTAGCTTGAAATAGGACATGGTGGGAGTATTTAGGCCATGGTGGGAGTATTTACACCATGGAAATCAGCAAATGCTACAAATTACTCCTATTTTTTTGACAGTTAGCTGTTAAACATTTACCACTATACCACTGCTGCATGATATGAAACAGGTCTTCCTAGCAGAAAAGCCAACATTTCGAAAACAGTATAGTAAAAATATCTTTACTTAACCAAAAAATTAAGGAAAAACAGTTTAAAACATGCAAATCAACAGATTGAAATAGAGAAAATAAAAAAGCAAATGAGGGTAAAGACAGAGAAGAATAAAAGGCAATGGAATGTGAGGACTTACAAAATATAACTATCAGATTTAAACTTATTTGAAAAACAGGGACAAGGAAACAGGATTTTTTGCTTGTAAGAGGAATGAAGCCTTTTTTATAACAATTGATGTCTAGACTATGGACATTACTTTAGGAAACTACACATAAAGCACTGACCCTTAAATTACTGAAACTTCAATTTAACATGCACCTTTTAATATATGTTGTATTTTCCTAACTCAACTGTATGGTTTGAAATGTTTTCTCATTATATTGAATATTTATACTCTTATCTCAATGTTTAAACAATATATTGATAGTCTGAATTATCCAACTAATTGTATTCATTATTCTCTTTCTAATAGACCACTATGCCTCCTTCTTTTCACCGTTAAGTTCATTTCTAATTATTTAGCTAGTTATTGCCATAGATGCTAAAATATGCCATTATGGCCAAACTTTCCGTAGTTAAGTATCATGGATATGATAGTGAATAGAGACACGTCCTCATAGTCTTCCTCCTTCCATTCATTGGCCAATATATTGTGTAACCTACATTTTTCTAAGCTGGGGTAGCTTTGGACAAAACTCAACTAATAGAATAATAACTGTGTAATAATCTCAGAGTCTAGCCCATCTGTCCCTCTTATTTTATTAAATGAATTCCTTTAGTATCTCCTGTGAACTGAATGGCCATGACTGTACCATTTGCATCTTGGTCCTCCTGATATTCTCGTAAGACTTATTAGGTTTATATCACTTCTCTTGACTAGAGATGTTTCTTTATTGCTCTGTGATATCACCATTGTCTATGTGAAGGTAAGTTGCAGGCAGACACTGAATAATCTGAATAATATCAATAGTCAGTATAGTAACTTGATTATCAGTAGAATCTATTCTGATTTACTTTTTTTCCCCCCATCTACTTGGTCAAGGATTTTAATGACTCCAAATGAGTAAAAGGGGTTATTTTGAAAATGACTCATGAATCACAATATGGATAAAATTATATCCAGGTTTACGTAAGCAATCAAATTAAACATACGCAACTAATTGCAGGCATCTCTAAGATAATTATTTAAATGATAGTTGAGTTTTAACCACCAATCTCTCCTCATAGGGAATTGAAAATAGTTCATCAGCACGGAAGGTCAGTTCTATATGGCAGCCTGCTTCCCTTATCCTCTTGGTCTTGATTATCATATTCTTCCAAAGTTCCACAGTATCTTTGATCCTGAAAACTGAACCCTTTCTGCATTTTTTTCTGAGTTGCTTTGCATGTTGTAGGGGACTTTCAGTTCCCTTTGTAAGTCAATTTGTGGCCTGTGTCTAAGAATGTAACTTGTTCTTTCTGCAAAATCTATAATCTCACTTTTTTTTTCTTAGATGCACCATAATATAGTAGAAAAAACATGGACTCAAGAACCAGACTTAGTTTCCCTTTTCCCTTATGTCAGAAAACATTCTCTTTCTAAATTGCTTTTAATTATAAGGTATAATATTTATACAGAAAACTGCATTAGACATGAATTTACAACTCAATGAAATATCACAAATAGAACACATATATTATCATCAACCAGGTCAATAAATAGAATAATGTCAGCACTCAGTAGATCACATACACACTTTGCCAATCAGTACTTCCTTTCTCTTTTCTGACAGTAACCAATTTTCTGGTTTCTAACATAAGATTCTAATTTACCTGTTTTTGAGCTTTGTATACATGAAATCATACTCTCTCTATATGTATCTCCTTTTGTTCAACATTGTGAGATTCATCCATGTTTTTTCAGCAAGCTATAGTTTGTTCATTTTCATCATTATATAGTATTAAATTCCATAAAAAGAATTTCCAGGACAAGGTCATGCTTTATTTATCAATTCTACTTTTAATGAATATAGGGAATTTTTCAAGTTTGGGGGCCATTGTGAGCAGTACTGTGATAGTCAGTTTATATACCTTTTTGGGGGCACATTTGTACACACATTTCTGTTGAATATGTGTCTAAAAGTAGTATTGCTAGGTAACGGGGTATGCATGTATTTAATCTTTGTAGGTAATACCAAACTGCTTTCTATAGGGGTTGTCACAATTCATACTCTGTCAGCAGCATATGACTATTTCCATTGTTCTGTATCCTTCAAAAACTTGGTATTAGCAGTCTTTTAAAATTTTAGACACTTCTGTTGTGTGTGTAGTAGTATACATCATGGCTTTGCTCTTCCAGAATATTAAGGAACTAAATCAACTCTTCATGTATTTATTATTTGTACATACCATTTTTGAAGCATCTATTCAAATTTTTGTATACTTTCAGATTGTCACTTTCTTACTGATTTGAGCAGTTCTTTATAGATTCTGCTGTTGGTTTCATATGTTGAAATATCTTGTCTGTCTTTTCACCATCTTCATCATGTCCTTTGATAAATAAAAGTATATTTCAATGTAGTACAATTTATCAATCATTTCCTTTAGGATTAGTTCTTCCTGTATTCTGTTTAAGTTTCTTTCTATATACATAAAATCATGAAAGCATTTCCTCTATTCTCTTCCTAAAGATTTTTGACTTGAATATTTGGATGTGCAGTTCTTCAGGAATTGAATATGTATATGGTATAACGTAGAAGTCAGGTATTTTTTAATGTGGATGTATAGTTGATCAAGTACCATTTATTGAAAAGGCCATTCTTCCCTTATGGCTCAGCAGTGGTATCTTTATCCATATATTCATTTTTTTTCTGCAGGTGTCATTATCTATCCTTGTGACATTATCAGACTGTCTTCACTTACATAGTGTTATAACAATCTTGATATTTAGTAGAAAAATTCTTCCAGTTTGTTTTTCTTTAAGACAGTCTTGGTTACATTTGTCCCCTCTGTGTTTTCATATACAATTTTAGAATCACCTTATGCAGTTTCACAAGACACACATAAATGGATTTGGTTCACCAATAAAAGTAAAGATTATCACATAGTAATAAAAAATGCTATTTAAAGGGACACTTTCTATGATATAGTGATAAAGAAAGTTTGAATATAAAAAATGAAGATTAAAATTAAACTACAGAAACTTACTAAAGGAAAGCTTACACAGCTGTATCAGTATCAGTTAAGTGGGCTTTAAGACAAAAAAGGGACTAGAGATAGAGATGCTTCATAGTGGTAAAATATTCTATTAACTGGTAAGATAAAACAATTCAAAATTATGTTTTAATAACACAGCTTCAAAACATATCAAGCAAAAGCTGAATGAAACAAATGGAAAAATAGTTAATACAACAATCATAGTGACAGACTTTAAGACATCTCTTTTAGTAGCTGATAGAGAAAGAAGACTGTGAAAGGGGGGTGTGTAAAAGACATAAACAGCTTAATAAACCTGCCCTAATTGAAATATATAATAAGCTATACCCAATAACTGTAGAATATCATTCTTCCCAAGGACACATGTAAAGTTTTCAAAAATAGACCATATTTGGGGGTATAAAGCAAGTTTCAATACATTTCAATGAATTGATTTCGTACAGAGTATAATCTTTTATCATAGTGAAACTAAACTAGAATCTATATTACATAACATAAACAAATGGGAAGATATCCCATGTTCATGGATTGGAAGACTTAATATTGTAAAAATGCCCTTTACTATCCAAAGTGATCAAGAGATTTAATTATAATTCCCATCAAAATCCCAATGCTGTAGCATTTTTTACAGAAACAGAAAAAAATCCTAAAATTCATATGGAATCACAAAAGACCACAAATAAAAAAGTATTCTTGAGAAAGAACAAAGTTGGAAGCATCATATGTCCTTATTTCAAAATATATTACAAAGCTACAGTAATCAAAACAGTAGGGTACAGCCATAAAAACAGACATATAGAACAAAGGAACAGAATAGAAAGAAGGAAATAAATCCACACATATATGGTCAACTGACCTTCAAAAGAGTACGAAGAATACAGAATGGAGAAAGGATAGTCTGTTGGACAAATTGTATTGGGAAAACTGGATATCCACTTGTAAAAGAAAGAAACTGGACACTTATACCATACACAAAAATAAATGGGTAATGAGTTAAATACTATAAGATTTCAAACTATAAAAATCCTTAAAAAGAAAATAAGGGTAAACTTTCATGACTTTGGTCTTGGCAATAATTTCATTAATATGACACCAAAAGTACTGGTAACAAAACAGAATAAACTAGTGGGACTACATCAAACACAGAGTAAAAAGGCAATCTATGGAATGGGTGAAAATATTTGCAAACCATATATCTGATAAGGTGTTCATCTCCAAAATATATAAGGAACACTTAACAGCTCAGTAGTAAACCTGCTTTGTAAATGGGCTAAGGACTTAGACATTTCTCCAAAGAAGACATACAAATGGCCAGCAGGTATATAAAAAATGCTTAGCATCACTAATCATCAGGGAAATATAAATCAAAAACCACAATGAGATACCACTTCACATCTGTCAGAATATCAGGATGACTATTATATAAAAAAAAAACCCACAAAGACAACAAGTGTTGGCAAGGACATGGAAAAATTAGAATCCTTGCATTCTGTTAGTGGGGATACAAAATGGTGAAACTGCTATGGAAAACAATATAGAGGACTCTCAAAAAATAATATAGAACTATCATGTGATCCAGCAGTCCCACTTTTGGGTATTTATCCAAAAGAATCAAAACCAGGATCTCAAAGAAATATCAGCACTATGAACATTGCAGCACTATTCACCATTGCCAAGATGTGGACACCAGCTAAATGTTCATTGACAAGTGAATGGATAAGAAAATGTGGTATATACATACAATGAAATAGTATTCAGTCTTTAAAAGGAAGGAAATTCTGCAATATGCAGCAACTTGGATGAACCTTGAAGACATTATGCTAAGTGAAATAATCCAGTTGCAGAAAGACAAACACTGCATGATTCTGCTTATATAAGGTATATAAAATAATCAAATTCATAGAATCAAAGAGTGGAATGGTGGTTGTCAGGGGATGAGGAGAGCGGGAATTGGGGAGTTACTAATTAATGGGCATAGTGTTTCAGTCAAGCAAGATGAATAAACTCTAGAGATCTGCTTTACAACATTGTACCTTTAGTCATTAATAATGTACACTTAAAAAATCTGTTAAGTAGTTAGATCTCGTGTTCTTACTGCAATAAAATTAAATTAAAAAAATAAAGTAAAACAAAATACCAATAATGTAAAATAAAAAGATGAAGTATAAAACAAAACTAAAAAAAAGTAGAAATTTAAATAAAAAGATAATCCGAAAATCTCATATATATGAAGATTTCAAAGTATAATCTCTTGTGTGTCAAAGAAATCACAGTAAAAATTAGTATTTTGAGCTAAACAATTATGAAAATATGAAATATCAAAAGTGTAATGTGTATAAGTTGAATTTAGAGACAAAGCTTTAAATGTATATAATAGAAGAAGGCTTACAATTACAAACAGAAACACAACTCAAGAAATTAGAAAATCAAAGTAACAAATTAAACATGGAGTGAATTAAATATAAAGAAACAAATTAAAACAAGCATACAATATATAAGAATAAAAATGTCAAATTTTAGTTCTTTGAAATATTAACAAAATTGATAGAACTCTAGAAAGACTGGTTGAAAGAAAAGTCATACATTACCAGCACTCTGAATGAAAAAAGGGACTTTACCATAAATTTTAATGTATTAAAAGGACTACAAGAGAATATTTTAAAAACTTCATGTAAAAGAAAATTGAAATTTTATTTGAAGTGGAAAAATTCTTGTAAAAATAAACTGAATCAAAAAGACAGAATTTGAATGCTACTATCATTAATGAAACTGAATCTTCAATACCAAATATACCAACAGAAAACAGCAGGCCCATATAGCTTCACCAGTGAATTCTACTAAAAACTTATACTGATTTAGAGTAAAGGGGAAGATGGGAGGACTTCACATCTGGTTTTTTGAGGCCAGTATAATATTGACACCTAAGCTCAAAAGAACATTATAAGAGAAGAATACTGCAGGAAAATCCTGCTCATAAATATAGCAGTTAAAACCCTAAATAAAATATTAGCAGTTCATCATTATCTTAAAAACCCATAATATAATTGTGTTTAGGCCAAGAATGTAGCATATTAACATTCCAAAATAAGTTGTTATAATTCACCACATTAAGAGAATGAAGAAGAAATATAAGCATTTCAATAGATGTTTAAAAATTAGTTGATAAACACTCAGTGATGAACTACTTTTGGTAAACTGGGAATAGAAGGAGAATTTATTAGCTTGATGAAGGATGTCTACAAGCATCCTATAGTATGCATCAGATTTAAAGGTGAAATATGAGAATTTTTCTTTGAAATAAAAAACATGACAAAGATGTCCACTCTTACTGCTTCATTTTAACATTACACTGGTGGTCCTAGACAGTGCAATAGGGTAAGAAAAAGAAGTTAAAAAATATAAAGAATAAATAAATCTCTCTTCACAGAAGAAATAATTGTATATGTAGAAAGTCTATACAAAATTATTTGTTTATACATTATTGGAATTAATAAATTAGTTTAACAAAAATGATGGATAATTTAAAAAACAAAACATCAATTAAAAATCAATTATTTTAGTTTAAAAATGAATTATCTCTGTTGTTTTTCCTACTCTTTAAGTCTAAAAACATGCCCTGATTACGGCAGGCAACCAAGAGGAAGAACCTATTGCACTTAGGTCTGTTAGCTGTGGAGAGCCAAATGAAAGCTATCTCCCCATGTTTTCTTTCAATTAATCCTTCTTCCATTCATTCAACTTTTTTTTTAATGCCTATTATATACCAGGCTCTATCTTTTCCTTAAATTGCTCATAACAAAATAGAGAATGCCACACATGGCTGACTACAATATAATGTGTAGAGTAAATGAGAATTTGTGTGGAAAGGAGAAAAAGTGGTGGAATCAATTTGCTCTATCAGAGGATTTTAGAAAAAATTTGAGAGCAAGCAATGTTTGTGTTAGTCCTTGAATGATTTAGTAAGGTTTTACCAATTCAAAGAAGGATGGGGAAAATAAAATTCAGAGGGAACAGAATAAATAAATGTATAAGAATGTGAAAATATTTGGCATATTTAGGAAACATAATATAAAAGCTAAGAGTAGTTAGTAGATCCTTTGCGTGGTTGATGTGTACATCTGTCCTCATGTATCTGTTATATTTTGCAAAATCTGTTTAGCTTTTTTTTCTGTTATTTTCTGAATCACGAAAATAAGAGATGATTTTCATGTCTCATAAGTACAAAGTGAGTTTTAAAACTTTTAATCGAGCTTTTCCAAGGATACTCTTGCCTATTTACATAAGTACATCTTAGCCAACTAAAATGATTTTTGATGATCTAAATGATCTGATTCTAAAGAATCTGAAAATTATTTATTCACAACATGATAATGGCTCCAATTTTTACAGTGTTTTAAAATAGCTGTAGTACTTAGAAATTACATGGTATGTGCAAATTAACAAACATCTGAATTGTATCAATATAGTATTGCAACTCTCTGTAAAAGATGTAGAAAAATAAATATCCTTGTACTGAGTCTGAAAATTTATATAAAGAATTGCTGTAAGTAATGATTGCATTTAGATATAGGAAACCTAGATGAGAGCTTCAAATGTCAAGAAGTTGCGTTAAAATCATCTAGTGTATCTTATAACTCTGTTATTACTTGATGGAATTGTGCAACAAAGATGGCATGTTGGGTGTGTCATATTTCTACATCTATATCTGTTTTATCTTAGTATAACTTTTGCATGCAGAAGTTCTCTGGTTTGCATAAATTATTCCTTATTCATCTTTTAATAGCTTTCACTAACATTGATTAGCCTCATTGCCAGTGTTTTTGCTACATCTTATCAGCCAAACTAAATATAAAACACAGCTTTACTGTATATTCTTTTTTTTTGCTCCAAATTTATAAAATATGACTATTTGTTTAATATTATTTTTATTACAGTTAGTTATTAGATTTTACCAATAATGACCAATGCTCATAAATATTTATTAAATAGATGCTTCAATCAGATGTTTTTAGTGCTTATAATTGTGAATTATTAAATCGACAAACTCTTTTAGAAAAGACAACTCAATTCTGTGGTCCCACTATACAAGGTTTTAATTTTATGAAAACAGTCTCTAAATGCTGCTTGCCTTCTTGCCAACTGAGAGTATTACCCATTGCCTTCTCGGCAGAGCTACTAGAGAAAAAATAAAGAACCTACATTGAGAACTTTCTGAATTCAGCTCTGTCTGTGTGTATACACTCAAAATGAAACAAATTGGGGCAATTTACTGAAGGTTAAATCCTCTAAATGACATTCACCTAAAACAGGCAGGGAAATGGTTTGGGAGGCTTAAATTATCAATGTAATTGCCTTAATTCTCTAGGTTGCTTTCATAAGTAGACACAACTTTATCGTATCTAACTGACGATTCCAAATTGGAGGTTTAGGGTTGTTTGTATTTTTACACTCAACACCCTGAATCACGTTTACTTTCTACATAACCCAGGTCTTAAAAATAGCCCACAGACCTAATGTGAGAGCGTTCCAGAAGTGAGGTTTTTACGTTAATGATCTGCCTGTAGCTTTCTTTCCAGTAGCTAGCACCTTTCAGTTTGTCAGCATTTTTACCCTGAAGTCGCAGGAAAGCTTTTTTAAGAACTAAATATGTTATTACCTTGTGCTTTTGCTCTTAAGTATTCGAACAGAGAGTGATATTTCAGAACATTTTATTAGTAAAGTCTACCTGATTTCTGTTAAAATTTTTCTCTAACCCCTGAGACAGAAGTGAAAGGAAAGATTATTTATGAGCAAGGTGGCTCAACCCTGTCTAATTGTTGAGTAAGAGTTTTCCAAGTTACCTTGCCTTTATGATTCAGGAGTTCTTCTGAGTTAAGAGGGTGTTACTAATATAACATATTTTTGAAGATACTATCTGAAATACCAGATTTTTTAAAAATGATTTTAAACAAATTTTAAGAGTTTCAGATTTCAGAACCTTTCACTGATACTGTGGCGGGGTTTTGTTGTTGTTGTTTTTTTGTTTTTTCATTTTTTTTCCTCTCACCCATCTGTATTGCAAGTAAACCTTTTGATGTTTTAAAGTTTTTCTTTGGCAGCTAAGAAAAACACTCTGGAAAGTTATATTTAGTGAATTTACCCATATATAAATATCCCTGAGCTAGTCTGTTATCCTATGGCATCTGGAAGAAAGGTGCTATTGTTTTAGATTCCATGATTGAAGTATAGAATAATCAATTCAGAGAGATCCTGGGGGGAAGATTCACTCACATATGCTGTGGAAACTTGGAATCCCTGAGTTTTTTAGTTTTTTTTTTTCTACAGATGAAGAGACATAGATGAGTTCATGGTTTAGCACAATGTCTAGTGACATCGTTTCCCATTCTTGCCATATGATAGTTTGGCATATTTGAGACTACCGATTTTAAATTTTCTAAGAAAACACTTTTGTTGTTGTCAATCCCTTTTTACTATTACTTTCCTTGCTTTCTGGGTCACAATAGCTGGACAGCTATTTTGTTTGCAAGTGCTCTGGCTATGCACTTTGTCTTGCTCCACACCAAGCCACATCACCAAGGTATTCCCAGGGATGCATCATCAGATTTAGTTCTGCCAGAACACTCCATAAATTATTTAAAACTCTTCTTCATTTCTTCCAAAAAGTGTTTGCGGACCTTCCCCATGAAAAATCAGTGTAATTCCAGAAGATCAGGATAGATTTGCGAGACAGGAATTTGTCCTATGCTTCCACATGGATATCTGCATAGATGTGAATAAAGTGGAAGTTAAATGAAAACATACAGTTATTTTACCTTTGAACATTTTCTCTACAACTTATTCAATAGCAATTGAATAAGAGCAGCTATGTCTCGTGGCTTTCTATGGCTTTTTTTTGACACTGTGAGTGTCCAAAAGTGTAAGGTAGTGAAGTGTAAAAACACTGGAAAAGTATGGATAATAAACTGCCCACCTTCTGTCTATTTCAACTTCCCTGAGGTTTTGTTTGCAGGGCCCAGCTGCATATACAGACATGATGGAATTTGATTTGTGAGGAACCTACAAAAATTACACAAATAACTCGGATTTTTAATGAATAATACACAGACATGCACCTGCTTCAAGGACTTCACAGATTAGTCTTGTGACCAATAGAAAAGCCCCTTGGAATTCAATTACATTGCTGCAAAACAGAAAATAAAACTGGCTACACTTTTGGAACTGATGTCAGCAAAATATTAACTACTTCTTGGAGCAGCCTTTTTTTTTAGGTTGTATCAATTTTTTTTGCTTTTGTCAAACTTACTATAAAGTCATAATGTTCTGCTCATATTATTATTTACTATTCTTGCAGCTGGAGCCACTTGCAGAAGATATTCTCCACCAAACTCCGAATATGAATGCCATTATTTCTTTACAGAAGATCATTGAAATTCAAAGTATGTCTTTTCATTTTTTTAATATTTCTAACAAGGTACTAATTAAACTTGTATTGAGAATTGGAGCACATGAAAAATATATTTGAGTTTCTCAGATATAAGGAATATATTTAAAGTAATTATAATTTGCACATATTATGTATTCATACCTAAATGTGTTATTGCCTTGCTCTTAATGTGGCAATCTTATACTGATAATGAAATTCAGAGACTCTAGATTTAGAACGTTGCTTTTCTCATATTTTCCAAAAGTGTGTAGATTTTTTTCCATTACTGCCACTAGGTATCTACTCAGAACAATGAAATTAACATAGAAATTGTGATTACATTGTCCAGTCTTAACTGAGGTAAGTTATCTCCTAGTGATGTTGGAATTCACCAATCATTTACTGGTTTTAAATCTATCAAGAGAGGGAAAAGTTTGTGAGAAAGCCTACTAGAAAATCCAGCTGAACAATAAAGGAAAGTTAGAGACTTATTTACTATCCAATTCCTTTCACATCACTGTTACTTTATCAGGAATTATTCTTTTTAAATGATAACACTTGAGTGTGTGTGCATACACACACATACACACTCTGAAAGCAAGCACAAATTAACATGAAAGCACAAATGGGAAAACCAAGTGGCAAATTAAGTGTGAAGGAGGATCGGAAAACCCTTAGCTTTGCTACTCTTTTGTAGAAGCATTTTTTAACACCTCAGGAGAATACCACTCATCTATCTCTCTGAGGCCTTGTCTCGGCTTGCTCAGTAGTAATTTGGAGATATGGTTATGACTGGGGTTCTATGTTATCCATTCATCTGGTGCTTATTCAGTCTAATCTAATACCTCATTAAGGTCATCAATAGTATAAAAAATATCTACTTTTTACACATATGATTCTTTTTTTCTGAGTATTGTTTTGCTGTTATACATACAGATTATTAAAATTATTATTCTTATGTATATGATGGTCACATCATTTTCAATAAGCATTCTTAAGTACTTATTACATGTTGATATGTGATAACTTGAACACTTACCAAGGCAAGGCACAGAAGAGGAAAAAGGCAGGGTTTCTAGCATTAGGAAGTTTACAGTCCAGTGAGAGGCACTAAAATAGATCATTTTAGTAGAACTCACAACATGCACTAAGATCATGGACAAGAAACAGTCCTTTTCTTAAGTTCCTTTCAGCCAGAAGGAGAAGTACTGGAAAGTGAGGAAGGTTCAAGGAAGGTTTGAGGAAGGTTCCTTGGCAGTGATAGGGCCTGATCTTAGTCTTAACATCTTGATACCGACCAGAGTACTTAGCCTCCTTAATCAATAGGAATTAATAAGAGGCCAGACAAGAAATTCAGGCAAGGCTTTATTGGGGCCCCTGCTGCAGCAGAGGGGAGCGAGAACAAACAATAGGTTCCCGTGCTTGCTAATTCGATGAGTGGTGGGGACAAGCTTGTTCTTTATATGGGGTGAGGGTAGGGGTGTGTCCAGGAGTCGGGCTGGAGTGGTGCCTTAGACATATTGCCCGCCCCTTAGGTGGTGTTGTGTGCAGGCGGCATGCTTAGTACCTTGCTTTTGCTCCTGACCCCCTGCTTTTGCTCCAGTCTCTTCAAAAGTGGCAGACGGATTTTTTGGTTCCTTTGTATCTTTGTCCAGAATTTGCCCCAACTGCACGCAATTATTTTTAGTCCCATTTTTTAGTCCCATGTAATTTCTTTGTATTTGGTTGCTCGAGGAGAGGTATGTCCAGGTGCAAGCATTGCAGCACTGCAGCAGAGGGTCCCAGGTCCCAGCCTGTCTCAGTCTGAACAGGACTTTGACCAGATGAAGAAAAGGTGAATGTTTTGAAGGAAATAACAGAAGCAAATGATTCAATGATCACATATATGTAAAAATTCATGGTTTATATATGTCTTTAGAAACTGTACTGTTGTCTTTTGCATTGGATCTAACTTGCCAGCAATGACTTTCCATTGCATGATGCTTTTCCTTTCACCACTGACATTTTTGAGTGACTCGTGAAGTCTGCTTCAGCCAAACAAACCTGTTTGACTCTTGAAAATGATTCACTATACTATCAAAATTTGCTGTTTGAGAATTCTGCCCCTGTGGGTTGTGACTCTGTCTTCTGCTCCAAAATGCATTTCAAACACCCAACACTGACCATTTCCCCTTTTTAAAACTCTATTTCCTCCTAAACCCATATTGAAGATTCCACCCAGAGCTTGTTAATGCAATACTTCCATAAACTCTCTGTGCTAACATGCAGATTTTAAGTGCATTTTTATTTAAAATTTTTCTATTATTTGAATTTTTGTGTGTTTTATGGTCTTTCAGTCGTGGTTCCTTAATTATATGAGAATCATCAGGAGGATGGAACCATATCTTCTCACCCCTGCTTGTACCTGCAGGCAGGGTTGGTGCAAGGGAGAAGGTTTGAAGTGCATAGGAGCCTGGGAATTGAGAGTTGGCAGATTCGAGCAGGAATGGTTTGAATAACTCTTCAAGGCCCTAGGGAACCAAAACTTGAATCAAAGAGAGCTTCTGAAGGAGAATTCCTCTTTCTGAGTCATGGATACAGTGTAGGGTATAGTGGGTACTGTTGTTGGCTACTCGGTAATTATATGTTCCTCATATCTACTCAAAAGAAGCCTGGTTTTACCCATGAATCTTTGCCATCAGATACCAGAGGAGCTGCTCTTAGTCTAAGGCTAAACTTGTCAACCTGCTTACCAGTGATTAGTTAAGGAATGGGTACATGACCCAGTTCTGGCCAGGGAGAATCAGGGCTGGCTTCATGGGCTTTCAACCAGTGTAGTCACACGGACCCCATGCTTAGAAGGGCCCTACACATGGTTTAATGCTATTACTCTTGCTGCCTTAAAATTCTCACTAAGTTTTTGAACAAGGAGCTCACATTTTATTTTGCACTTAGCCCTGCAAATTATGTAGCCAGTCCTAATGAAATCAAGTTGCTAGTGATGTAAAAAATATTTACCAAAAAAGACTGAGTAGCAGCATCACCTCAAGGAGGACTCAAGTTGTGATTGAGAAGGAACTGATTGGTGGGTTGAGGTTGTAAAAGGAAAGATAAACACAAAATGACAGTGATCTCTCTCCAGTTGGGACATAGGGTGAAAATCTGGACAGAGAAAGTGGTTCCCTACTATGGCTTTGACCACTGTGTATTACATTTTTATGTGTTTCTCTGGATTGTGTATCTTTGGGGCTACTCTTCTAGGCTAAAGAAACAGAAGGGGGCTGCATAAAGTCTATAAAGCAATAAAATAGCGGTATTTCAGAGTAACAAACTTCATAATGGCTTGGAAAACCAAAATGGTGGGTACCTGACTTACCAAGCAATGCTATATTTCTTTAAAAACTATAAAATTGTACTCTCAAGTTTACTGTTCTCTGTTTTGTGACACTTGCATGTCACATGCTCCTGTAGAATCCAGGCCCTTGATTAGGCTCCCCATTTTGCCTTTGGTGGGGAAAGTAGTCAGGACTCACTAAAACTTTGTGGATCCCAGTGCAAAAGGAAAATGTGTGAATGCTTCCTTGTTAAAAAGTATTAACAGTGGCATATATATACAATGGAATATTACTCAGCTATAAAAAGGGATGAGATGGAGCTATATGTCATGAGGTGGATAGACCTACAGTCTGTCATACAGAGTGAAGTAAGTCAGAAAGAGAAAGACAAATATTGTATGCTAACTCACACATACGGAATCTAAAAATGGTACTGATGAACTCAGTGACAAGAACGAGGACGCAGATGCAGAGAATGGACTGGAGAACTCGAGGTTTGGGAGGGGGCGGGGGGTGAAGGGGAAGCTGAGACGAAGCGAGAGAGTAGCACAGACATATATATACTACCAACTGTAAAGTAGATAGCCAGTGGGAAGTTGTTGTATAACAAAGGGAGTCCAACTTGAGGATGGAAGATGCCTTAGAGGACTGGGATGGGGAGGGTGGGGGGGACTCGGGGGAGGGTGAGGGGGGGAGTCGAGGGAGGGAGGGAATATGGAAATATGTGTATAAAAACAGATGATTGAACTTGGTGTACCCCCCAAAAAATAATAAATAAATAAATAAAATTAAAAGAAAAAAAAAGTATTAACGATTTCAAGAAGATGCCAGCAGAGCTTTGAACCAACATGAGAGCCCTTCTGAACATGGGGTCCTTTGCAACTGCACAGGTTGCCTGTTTATGAAGCTCGCCTTGAAGGTAGCCTTTGCTTAGCAGGGGAAACTCCTCTTCACATGTCTTTGAGTGTCAAACAGGTGCCTCCTTTCAACTTTAGGAGTGTTCGAATTTCAGCTCATCTCCTAGCCCAGGTTCAGAAGAATTCTTTTGTGCTAGGGTTTGGGACTACAGTATCAGAAAAGTATGTAAATGTTGGGAAGCAGGCCTTGTAGCATGTGGGAAACATTCAGGCAAGTTCTTAGAGAGCCTTGTCCCAAGGCAGAAGGCAAGGTGCTGACAGGCCTTATGTGAATTTCTCTTTGAGAACTGAGCCCCCCAGCTGAGGGTATGCAGGTGCTGGAGGCTGTGATTAGCATTGGCCCTTTGCCTGGCCACATGTATGTGAGTATTTTGCAGCAGGATCATCCCTGTTGTCCTGTCCTTGTTTATGTTACTCATTTAGCTGAGAAGAAAGGCCTCACAGAGCAACAACAGGGCAACTATTTCTCTTGACAGGTAAAGACCCCCACTTCCCCCAACTCAGGATCTGGTTTCATCTTGAGAGGGTGGGTATATACAAAGATCAACCATCTTTGAAATGACAAATGAGAGGTGTGGTCAAGAGGCTTCATGTTTGCACATGCTCTTCACTCTGCTAACAAAGTCTTCTGCCTCATCCCTATTAAGTTCTCAAGACTTAGCTCGGATGTTATCTCTTTTGGGAAGCCATCTATGAATCCTCAATCATCTCTATTCTAGATTAGGTACATTTCCTGGGTGCTTTCATGGCAGAGATCGTTTTTGCTGATATTCTTTGTTTTCAATAGCTGTATCCTCTGCACAGTGTCTGGAACGTAGTAGGTGCTCTGCAAATGCTTGTTGAATCAGTGAATCAGCCAGTATGTTAATATTTGCCACACTTTTTTTCCTTAGCCAAGATTGACTTTTTAACTAAGGTTATACTCTTTGGTTAGCTCATGCAGAGCAAGAGATTAAGAAGTGCAGGCAAAATATATATGAGAGCCCATTTCTTCACTCTCTTCAACAACCCACAATGATGAATCATTTCTAAGTTAGAAAGAACATGGATTGCTTGTGAGCTACCATATCTATTGCTAAGCTTGGAATGGCACTTGTAAGAGTTGACTGGCTGGCTGTAATCACCAACAAGCAATGCCAGGTAAAAGTCAGCAAAGAGTAGGATAAAGGACCCTCATAAGTAAATATCCTTTTCTGAAACCCATCCTAACAACTCACAGTCCGTTAAACTCTTACCTTCTTCTACTTAGTATGGTGAGAAGCAAGATTCCCAAATGTCATGTTTTACACCAGTCCTGGCCCATGATAACATTTTCACTGATTTTGAAGGGAAGAAACATGAAGTGAGTTTTCCATAAAACTGAATTTATTTCATTTGAAAGACTATAATTTCAAGTTTGAAAAACATATAATGAGTGATATTGATATTGATTTGTGAAACCTCAAAATATGAAAACCACAAGTATATAGTCATGGTTTCCTTTTATTTATTTAAATTTTTTAGTAAGAAGAGTACTCCTTTTAAGTGTCAACCAATTTTGTAGACCTCCTGCGTGATAATAGTGATAATCATAGTATCTTTTGATTTGTGGATCAAGAAAATATATACGTACACAAGGATTTGAGGATTCTTGTAAAATTTTGCTGCAATCCTCCAGTGGTTTGCAGCTGATAAGTTGAAAAACACTAGCATAGAGGATTTTAAAATGATGTGAATTTCAGTATAATCCTCACCAGCCATGTGATGATGAGCTAGCCACTTAACTTTCCTGTGGAATTTCCAGAGGAATGAAAAGACATATCACCATGCTACTTTTCTAAGCTGGCGCTACTGTGGTAACAATATGGCAAGTCAGAAGCAGAGTCACAAAAGAACAGTAGGAAGTGTTTCCCTTTATCCCCACTTTCATCTTTTTCCCACTCTGGGAATTCTTCCCTTGTTTAGTAGGCTGGAGTCTTCTTAGAATTCCTTATTATGCCAGCCACAGAAAACTGGTGATATAGGCCAGAATGAGGAAGGGACAGTATTTGCAATGTCACCATATGTTCTTGTCAAACTTGTTGTATATCAGTGGAGGAACAACAGCTCTGTCTCCTGCATATAAAATTTGTCAGTGTGGCTAAATTGATCTGTATTTCTTCAACGTCACACTTACAAGGGACATGCAGTATTATTTAGCGCAATGAGAATTGCATTTATGGTCTTAATTTATCCGACTTGTGAGACAAACATGAAAAGGGATATGATTTTCTTATTGCAGGAGAATACACCATGTACCTATGTAATTGACTACAAGTTAGTCAGTTATTCACGTGGTTCAGGCAGCTGCAATGGGCAGAGCACACCCTTTCACCCATTCTAGAGAAAAAAAATGAAATCAGATTTTCTCTGGGAGATCAGAGCAAGTATAGTTGATACCATCTCCTTGTCAGAACTCTGCTTATGTTTTTATATGTGTTATTGAGTGAATGACTTCCTCCTCCTCTTCCTTTTTTGTTATTCTTTCCTTCTGCTCTTCCTCAACACATTCTTCTCCTTCTCCCCCTCTTCCTTAATCTGCTCCTCTTATTATTAATTCTTATATCCTCTGCTCCAGAAACTACCCTTAAAAGTAACAACTGATGTTGGAAACAAAGGAATGTTAATTTTGTTGATTTCATTTCCGCTCTATTTCCAATGGAGATAACTGCTGATAAAAATAAAATACAGACACTGCTGATGTTGTATGAGAGTGGATAATCAGAGAAGGTGCTATCCATTTCTCTTGGTGATTAAGAGATCTGGATAGTAACTGATGAAAAAAAAGCTATTAAAGTAAGATAAAAGCAATAAAAATTAATAAAAATAAAGATAAAACTTGCTCTAAAGATGACAGCCATTTTCTTATTTTATGTGAAATATCATTCTTAGCTGTCTCCTTCCATTACTTTAATACCCTCTACATATACCTGCTTCCCAAGGAGAAAGGGCATTTACATCAGACAATCCAAGAGAAAATCAGATTGTTTCCAAGCTGAAAGGAATTTGTATGTATCTCTTGTTGGGAGGAAATTGTCCAAGATTTTGACCTCATGGGGCTATGCACATAGATTAAAGGGTTTTTTCCCCAGATTGCAATAAGCGCTGAATAAATCATTTCATGAGCTCTCTAACTTCTTGACTCCACACCGAAATGCTAACCCACACTCAGTTTTTCTTTTCCCTTTTTGTCCCTTCTTGTTTTGGTTTTGTACCTTTTTTCCTTATCTCTCTGTCTTTCCCTCTCTCCTGCATCTCCATCCTATTGAGACCCAGGGGAGAAGAACAAGAGATATGCACAATGTTGAAAATGAGTTTTTAACCTCATAAGGATTTAATGATTTATTTCAAGCAGGGAAGGAACATGGCCAAACCTGCATTTCAAGAGATCACTATGCCTGCAGTAGGACAGGAGATTTAGCAGGACTTACTGTCAGAAGTGAGCAGTTTAATTCAGAAGTAGAGTTGGCTTGGTATAATAATTAATAGGCATGGAGAGGATTAATGATTTCTAAGTTTCAGGCTTGGACAACAGAGTAGGTAGCGGTATCAACTTCTTGTGATGGCGAACAGTGGAGGAAGAAAAGGTTTGAAAGGAAAGATGAATATTAGACTTAAGAAAAAGAAACTGCTAATTGAAAGGCTTATAATTTGGGGGGCCCATCTTAAATATCAGTTTTCTGCACAGTGATGTTATGGAGGGATATTGGATGAAATTATTTACACAATGCAAACCCTGTAAGCTGTTAGCAAATAACGATTACTGAGTATTTTCAATGTGCTAGACACTGTTCTAAGCATTCATTAATATAAGTTAGCTCATTAATCTACTTAACAACCCTATGAGGTAGGTACTATTTTCATTCCCCTTTACAGTCAAGTAAACAGAGGCACATCTAGGTTAAATACTTTGCAAGGTCATATAGTTACTAAATGGACAAAATCAAGCTCATAAATCAAGCATTCTAGCTCCAGTCTGTGATCTTTGCCATGATGTCATTCTAGCTCACAAAGAAATTCATTCCTTTTGGAATTTTTATATGAACTTTTTCCTGTTTCATCCAAAAGTGACAGGTTTGGGGGAAATCAATTACACTGAAGATTTGGAGTTTTGGGCATTCTGGTTAACTGAGGTTTATCCACAGTTAGCTCTGGAAGGGCAGTGCCAAACAGCAAGGAGTCATGGAGCTACGAATCCACTTTGGAGCCCCTTGTAAACTTGCAAAATACATCTAATCACAAAACAATGCAAGGATTGGCAGAATTTCAAATCCCTGCCCTGTTGAGTTTAAAACCCTGACTCTTGTCAGGTGTGAGCTGCTATTTGTCATAGATTTTTTGGCTTTAGACAGAGGCCCTGACGTTGCAGCCCTGGGCCAGGCCGACCTTCATTGAAGAAAAGCAGCGTTAGACATTTTCCCACTATTAACCCCGCCAGCCCTTGCTTGTATCAGAGCCAGGTCAGCCTTGTACACATGGCTTTTTGAAAGTTGATTTTGAACTTATAATTAACCATTCTCTTGAAATGTTGAGACTCTGATTATTGTTTGGTGGAGCGCTAATACTAGAATATACCAGAATTAAAGGGAAAATCAGCCATCTGCTTAGAGACTTAACTTGTCTGGAAATTTTTTTTTTTAATTCCAACTGCATCTGTAATTATGAGTTTTCTTTCACTTACGTTTCTACTAAGGCACAACTAATCAAACCAAGAGTCTAAGTAAAACTATTCATCTTTCTAGGGCTGAAAACTCTGACAGAAATGCTTTCTGATTATATACTGAGCTGTTAGCACACAGATGCACTTCACACACACACGCGATACCATTCATTGAGATACGGTGTGCTCGAAGGTAAAGTTTGGGGAAGATCATTTGTTAGGTATTTATATATACATTATACACACACATGCACACACATAGATTTTATGTGTGTGTGTATGTATACACACACACACACATATATATATATATAGAGAGAGAGAGTCTCTAGTCCTCACACAACTCTGCAATGCATAATTAGTTTCCTCATCTTGTTCAAGAATAAATTGAGGCTTCACAAGTTAGGTCACTTATTGGAAGTCTTTCAACTAATAGCACTAAAACCAACATTTGAGCCCTGGTCTGTCTATGCTATCAAAGCCCGCTTTCTTTCTGTTAAAGCATATGACCTTCCTGTTCCCACCTCATCTCACAGATAAGAACAGAGTTCCACCAGACTTCCTATTCCCAAGTATCCCAGCATAGACACTAGAATAGACCTCTCCTAAAATATAATAGCTTCTGCATACGTGAAAACAGACTATTTTAATCCATTAGTGGGCTTGCTAGAATGTAAGGGAATATGAGGGAAAAAGAAAACATGAGCTGAAATTTAATAGGGAGTGAGCAGTGAGCAGTAAGTAATACAGAAAGGGAGAGTATCCCTGGGGCAAATGATGACATCAGTGCTATAACTGCACAAAAAAGCCTAAGGTCTGCATCAAAGTTAGGGATATGAATTTGATAGATACTATAGAAGTTTTGTCTTCCTTCTCGGTTCTGGAGGAAGCAAATATAACTCCTTTCTGGGGGAAAGTATCCCTAATTTAGACCTTCAGTGTATGCAGAGATCAAATTCAACAAAATATGAGCTCAAGTAAATAAATACATACATATTTAAATAAATGAATAAAATCAAATGCACAAGGACACAAGCCACTAGGGAAAGTCAGCAGAAAAGAGAAACAAGAGACTAATAAACCTTATTTGTGGGGTTAAAATGGAGGAGGGGCATAATTTCAAGTAATGATAATAGATTAAGAATACTCATTTACTTTCACTCCTCCATAAAACCACACTAAAAATTAAGAGGGTCTTTTTTTGTTATTGTTTCATTTTATTTGGCTTTGTTTTCTTTTGTTTTTAAGACACATACTCATAGGGATGAAGAATGCAAAAGGAAATAATAAGAACCTGGAGAGCAGATGACCATCTGTTACTGTCTTAGCAGACCAAAAATCCTGAATTATAAACCAGTACTCGTAGGCATCTCTCTGCCAGAGAAGGATACATCAAACCTATGTAGAATTGTTGACCCACACACCTAAGACTTTGTATTTTATTTCATTTACTTTAATTTGTCATTGTTCCTAATTCATTATCCCTTTCCTTTCTTCACTTCTATGTCAAGCTTAAAAACAATAACACTTAAATCCATTTGCCCTTCTGCCTTTAATCTGCCTTAGAATTTTGTGCTTATACCTTACCAAGCGAATGAAACCTCAACCCTGAAGAATATAGTCTGCAAGGAACTTTCTCTAACACTGGGCCTAAATAACAGGTCTACTTGAGATTGTCATGAATCAGAGCAATTTGACCTCTTGTAAATTTATGATCACCAAACTCAAGTGGACCCATTATAATCCTACCATGTTTCTCAGGTCAGTTTTAACTGCCTCTCTCAAACTACGTTTTCAAATTTCACTCTCCTCAAACCTCCATCCATCTCACTTTCGCTGGCAGTCTCAGCAACAAACTTTTCTTAGAGTAAATTGCAGCTACCAAACTGCTTTCTTTGAATTGCTCATTCTCATCAACAGTTAAACACCCTAAAATCTCTCGTCTTAAAAAACAAATTCCTAAATATATGCGGTTTATTGTATGTTAGCTCTATCTCAATAAAAGTTCTTAAAAAAAAAAAAAGAGAAAACCTTAGGGAAGTACAATTTCTTTCCCCTCTGGACATTATCACTGGAAGGAACCAACCCTGGAACAAAAGCTGCATGTAGTGGAGTGCAAATCTGGCAGAATCCCTGGGAATCAGGGCCACGGACACTGGATTATGACAACCCTAAAACCTTCTCTCAACCTCCTTCTCCAGTTTTCTGAATCTGTATATGTTTTGCTTGAAAAAAGTTTGTAAGACTTCAAAAAAAAAAAAAAAAAAACTCCAGCAAACTCACTCCTTCCCCAGTTTACCATCCTATTGCTCTCAAACCCTCTAGGAACAAATTTTTGAAAAAGGTTTCTATCTCGTTATCTCCATTTTCACAGCTAAAAAATCCCTGTTGGAACCACTGTATTCTGACTGCAATCTCACTATGGCCACCAGTGGAATTTCTACTGCCGGATTTAAAAAGTGATTTTATTAAACCGTTTATTTTCAAATAATTTTAAGTTTAGAGAAAACTTGCAAATATAATACACTACAGAATTCTCATATAACCTTACCTTGGCTTCCCCTAAGTTGACATCTTGCATAACCATAGCACAAGTACAGAAACTAAGAAATTAATAGTCATACAATACTATTAACTCTAGACTTTCATTGGATTCCACCAGTTTTTTCACTAATTTCTTTGTTCTGTTCCAGAATTAAATCTATAATCAACTCATTGCATTTAGTTGTCATGTCTCAGTCTCCTCTCAACTCTAACAGTTCTTCAGTCTTTCTGTGCCTTTTATGACCTTGACACTCGTGAAGAGTAATGGTCAGTTATTTTGAAGAATGTCTCTCAGCTTGGGTTTCCCTGATGTTTCCTCATGATTGGATTGAGGGTATATGCATTTTCGGCAAGAGTACCGCAACAGTGATGCAGCATCATTCTTAGTGGATCAGATCTGCAGTGGATAATGTCAATGTGTTTTATTATTGGTAAGCTTCACCTGGATCACTTGATTAAGGAGATCTTCAGTATAAAGTTAGAATATTTCCCTTTGGAATTAATAAATATATATTGGGAAGATACTTTGAGATTATGCAAATATACTGTTTCACCTCAAATTTTTACCCATTAATTTTAGCAGCCATCAATAGCTCTTGCCTGCAAAAATCATTACTCTGGTGTTCCAATGCCAATTTTCTATTTTCTTTACTCTGTCTACATTTGTTACTTGGAAATTATCTGTAATGAGGAACTGTGCTTTCTCTTCCATTTATTAATTTTTTTACTTTATTTATTTATTGGCTGCATTTGGTCTTCATTGCTGCGCACAGGCTTTCTCTAGTTACAGCGAGCGGAGGCTACTCTTCATTACAGTGTGCAGGCTCCTCACTCTGGTGGCTTCTCTTGCTGTGGAGCACGGGCTCTAGGTGCTTGGGCTTCAGTAGTTGTGGCTCATGGGCTCTAGAGCACAGGTCCAGTAGCTGTGACACAGGCTTGGTTGCTCCGCAGCATGTGGGATCTTCTTGGACCAGGGATCGAACCTATGTCCCCTGCATTGGCAGGTGGATTCTTAACCACTGCGCCACAAGGGAAGTCCCTTCCATTTACTAGTTTATTCATTATATGTTTATATCGGTATGGACTCACAGATATTTATTCTAGGGGTTATAATCCAATACTATCATTATTTATTTTGTTGTTCAAATTTTTCAAGATCTGGCCATTCAGAACTCTTTCAGGCTGGCTCCTATGTCCTTTTGACTTGGCTTCAGACAAATACACTCTAACATTACAATCTCCCAAAGTCTTTGAATCCCTTCCTCTTCATTAAACCAGGGTAGGTCTGACATTTTAAAATCACTTCCTATGGGCCACCTTTTGGTCCATGTTTTAGCCAACCACACAAATGAACTGTTAGAACCCTTCTTAACTCCTCTAGCTGCAGCATTAAATGCAGAGTCTCTGCTCAGTGACCCCATCATCCTCTACCTAAATGCTTTTCATACTACATATTCTTAAATGTGTAATATGGATAAGTTATTTCAACCCTCTTTACTTCAGTTTTCTCAACTGTAAAATAAGGAAAATGAAATTATCTTACAAGGTGGTTTTGAAATTGTATGAAATTACATATAAAGCACATTTTTTTAAAATTTTATTTATTTATTATTTTTTGGAGGGTACACCAAGTTCAGTCATCTGTTTTTATACACATATCCCCGTATTCCCTCCCTCCCTTGACTCCCCCCCCACCCTCCCTCGAGTCCCCCCCTCCCTCCCCGTCCCAGTCCTCTAAGGCATCTTCCATCCTCAAGTTGGACTCCCTTTGTTATACAACAACTTCCCACTGGCTATCTACTTTACAGTTGGTAGTATATATATGTCTGTGCTACTCTCTCGCTTCGTCTCAGCTTCCCCTTCACCCCCCGCCCCCTCCCAAACCTCGAGTTCTCCAGTCCATTCTCTGCATCTGCGTCCTTGTTCTTGTCACTGAGTTCATCAGTACCATTTTTAAATTCCATATATGTGAGTTAGCATACAATATTTGTCTTTCTCTTTCTGACTTACTTCACTCTGTATGACAGACTCTAGGTCTATCCACCTCATGACATATAGCTCCATCTCATCCCTTTTTATAGCTGAGTAATATTCCATTGTATATATATGCCACATCTTCTGTATCCATTCATTTGTTGATGGGCATTTCGGTTGCTTCCATGTCCTGGCTATTGTAAATAGTGCTGCAATAAACATTATGGTACAAGTTTCTTTTGGGATTATGGTTTTCTTTGGGTAGATGCCCAGTAGTGGGATTACTGGATCATATGGTAGTTCTATTTGCAGTTTTTTAAGGAACCTCCAAATTGTTTTCCATAGTGGCTGTACCAACTTACAATCCCATCAACAGTGCAGGAGAGTTCCCTTTTCTCCACACCCTCTCCAACATTTGTTGTTTCCAGATTTTGTGATGATGGCCATTCTGATAGGTGTGAGGTGATACCACATTGTGGTATAAAGCACATTTTAATAGGTATATCATAGGCACTTAATAAATATTTCTTATCATTTGACCGATTGTTGTTTTCATCCCAGACCATAGCTTCATAGCCATCTCTACATGGACAACTCCAAAATTTCTATCTTCAGCTCAGACCTGAGTTCCAGATGTTTCCTACACTCAGCATCTTCCCCTTGATGTCACAAAGGCACATCTAGTTAACATGCCCAAAGTCAGTCATTATTTTTGCCCCAAACCTCAACCTCTTCCAGGTTTATTGGCCCAAGTAAATGGCACCACTGTCCTTCCAGTTTTGCTAGACAAGAATCTAGGAGTTATCCTTCTTATTGTTCTTCCCATTTCTGTCTACAGCCAATCCATTAACGCATCCTGTTTGTTGTACTCCTTAAACATTTCCTTTATCCAGCAAATTATTTCTGGTCCCATGGCCACTGTCCCAAGTCAGGCTTCCATCATCTTTCTTCTGTACCATTTCTATATCCTACAAAGTGATCTACCCACATCCACTGTTGCTTTCTCCATTTTTATTTCTCTAAAGTGCTACCAGAGTAATCTTTTACAAAATAAGGCATATTCATCTCTCTACCTCCTTGCTTTAAACCAGAAGTCAGCAAACTTTTTTCTGTACAATGCTGGACAGTAAATATATAAGGCTTTGTGTTTCAACTGCCTAACTCTTCCATTGTAGCAAGGAAGCAGCTATAGCCAATGTGTAATGAACATGATTGTTTTCAGTGAAACTTTATTTACAAAAAGAGCGTGTGGGACCAATTGGTCTCTGAAAAAGGAAAAATCTGAAACAAGTAGTATCTGGATGGCATATTAAAATAGACATCAACCAAAATACCAATTGTAAAGGACACGTAAATTTCTGGCTGGGAGATGGGGGGATAAATATTCAACATTTCTGCCACCTGATGCACCCGACAGGTGTGCTGTGGCCACAGCTTGTGACATCCATGAAGCCACCAAGCTGTCAGAAGGAGAGGTTGGGAGGAACATGGGGAATCAGAGGTTAGATATGGATAAAATGTGTTCAAGAAATAGAGAGGGAGCAGGATTTAGTGCTCAATTGTTATTTTCCAAGAAAGAGATAATGAACATGTAACTTGCATAAAATGTTTATCAGTATTGATCATTCACCATGGGAATATAGTGATATCATGAGTGACATGAACACCAGAGACACAATGCTGCTGCATCAGTAGCAGTATCTACTTTTAAATGTAGTCATTATTAAGAACAAAACAAAAATAAAAACTAACGCCACAGGGGACAGTTTAACAAGTTCTGTTGCAGCAGGTGTATTTAAGTATTAGTTATGAAGCATGGATTTTTATTTAAATAAAATGACTATGCTTTTAGTTTTTAATTTAATTTTTTAATGAGTTTTCAATTTCAAGTGTTTTTTTTCAAGATTCGAAATGAGGTAAGAGTTGTTATTTGTTGACTCTGCTAGAAGAATATCTTGGTTAAAGATGCAGTGTCCCTAGGATGTTTTAAACAGAAAGAAACAGTTAATTCTAATAATAGTTTGATATTTTTCATTCAATTCATGTAAGTACAGTTTTGGAAATAAATCTGCTGAAAATGAAACTTAGGGCATTACTGTAAATGCTGTTATAAATTACAGTGAAAAATCTAATACTGACAATACAATCTTTTGATTTCATGTTAATACACAAATTTAAATTTTGCTGGAGCATAGCTTAATCTTAAAAAACAGAAATGCATTTGGCATTGATAACATAGTACCAAATTCCTTAAATTTTTATAAATAACTTAACAAAATATAGTTATAAATTTAATAAAAATGTATTTTTAAATCCCTAAAAACAAAACCCAATAGGTTTGATATTCTATCAATGAAAGTTTATAGTATTGTCCTCAAAATTTGAAATAACTTTATATAAACACAGGGTGAAATACAACTGAATGAAATACAAAGTTTTTAAAATACAACTGATATTGAGGACAAAGTAACACCTTCAGCATGACAGTACAAAATTTCTCTTTGCTGCCCATTATCATTCTTCACACTTTAGAAATGCTTGAGATAACTATTCTACAGTAATATTGAGCTATTTTGTAAATGAGTTTTCTGAACTTTTATTACATTTTTCTAATCAGAATTTACTAATCAAAATATTCAATAAATACACCCCACATATGAAGGAATAACTACTCTAGGAATTGCCTGTTGATCAGAAATAAAAGGAAACTATGAAAAACATACATATGAAACACCTTTTTTTTTAAATTTAGAGACATATAGTTGATTTACAACATTGTGTTAATTCCTGCTGTGCAGCAAAGTGATTCAGTTATACATTCTTTTTCATATTCTTTTCCATTATGGTTTATCACAGGATATTGACTATATAGTTTCTTGTTCTATACAGTAGGACCTTGTAGTTTATCCATTCTATGTGTAATAGTTTGCATCTGCTAATCTAAAACTCCCAATCCATCCCTCCTCCACCACCCTCCCCCTTGGCAACCACAGGTCTGTCCTCTATGTCTGTGAGTCTGTTTCTGTTTCATAGATAAGTTCATTTGTGTCATATTTTAGATTCCACATATAAGTGATATCATATGGTACTTGTCTTTCTCTTTCTGACAACTTCAGTTAGTATGATAATTTCTAGGTACATCCATGTTGCTGCAAATGGCATTATTTCATTCTTTTTTATGGTTGAGTAGTATTCCAGTACATATATGTACCATATCTTCTTTATCCAGTCATCTGGTGATGGACATTTAGGTTGTTTCCATGTCTTGGCTACTGTGAATAGTGCTGCTATGAACATAGGGGGTGCATTTTTCTTTTGTAATTATAGCTTTGTCAGGATATATGCCCAGGAGTGGGATTGGTGGATCAGATGGCAACTCTGGTTTCCTGAGGAACTTTCATACCATTTTCCATAGTGGCTGCACCAGTTTACATTCCCACCAACAATGTAGGAGTGTGGAATGCTGTTTTTGGACATTGGACAGCAGGCACTAAAGGCCTGTGATCCTAGCAGGAAACAAACAAAGAGAAACAAAATGATTCCTACAATTGCCTGAGCTTACTGATGAGAGGCAAATTCTAGGCTGCAGCATAGGGAGAGAGAATTCAAAGAGAGTCTACTGGTTTTTCTAGTTGAAGGTAAAGTGATCAGAGTTTGGGGAGATTGAAGTGAGTAGAATGTGTGAGGCAGAATCTTTGGGATGAAGTTGCTGCACAAAGGAAGTGCTCTTTGTATCTGTACAGGAGTTTCCCTAAACTGTTGTCTTACTTACCTTTCCATACATCAGGTGAAACCACAAGGCTGGGGAACTAATCATCGGAAAACAGTCAGTTAAATTCAAGGAGTTCAAACATAACTGGGAATAGTTTGCATTCCCACTAGCCAGAGTGGAAAGACCTTGTAATATAAAAGGCATCATGTAGAGATATAAAAAGGGTTTCAACTTAGTTATAGGGCTAAATTAACTTTACACTAAAGCCTGCTCTGGAGTTAGTCTAACAAAGAATACAAGGACCCTCAAAAAGTTCATACTGATTGCAAGTAATTTAACTGCATGCCCAAAGTCCAGTGCTTTCAAAGAACACAAAATTCAACAACCAAAAATGTTCAGATTAACAATATCAGGCATCCAAATGAAAATTACTAGGCATACAATGAAGTAGAAACATATAACCTAGAATCAGAAGACAAATCAGTTAATAGAAACTGACTCAGTAATGCGAGGTATGATGAAATTAGCAGACCAGAATGTTACTTTCAATGTAAAGAGGAGAGTGCAGACATAATACAGAGAAAACTGAAAAAACATGCAAATGGAAGTTTTAGAGATAAAAATTAAAAAATTTGAAATTAAAAAATTCTGCAGCCTAGAAGGATTAATGGAAGATTATACACTACAGAAGACAAGAGAAAAGAAAAAAAGAAAAAAGAAAAAAAGTGAAGTTGAAGAACAGAAACTATCCAAAGTGAATAGAAAAATACTGAAAAAAAGTATATCAGTGATATATTGGACAACAACAATCTGTCTAACGTACGTATAATTAGAGTCCTACAAAAGACAGCATTGGGGGGGATATTTGAAGAAATAATGGGAAAGTGTTTCATAAATTTGATGCAAACTATAAATGCACAGATCCAAGAAGTTCAATCAATCACTAGCAGAATAAATATGAATAAATCACACTGAGTAACATCATAACGAAATCTCAAAATAAACCAGGCAAAAGAAAAAGCATATTACATTCAAAGAAACAAAGATAGAGATAAGGTAAAGAAATCTTTTGAATCTCAAAAGTATTATGTTAAGTGAAAGAAGCCAGATATTAAAGATTATAGTATATGGTTCTATCTCTATGAAATTCTAGAAAAGGCAAAAGTACAATGGCAGAATTTTAGTGATTGTCAGGGGCCAAGAAGAAGAGTAAGAAATTAACTCCAGAGAGCCAAAAGGAATTTTGGGGGTTGAAGAGAATATTATATGTTTTGATTGTGGCAGTGGTTATAGGACCGCATGCATCTGTCAGCATGCATCATAACCTGCCCTTCAAGTTGGTACCTTTTATTGACTGTGTAAGCTATACCTAAAAGAAGCTGATAAGAAATAGTCATGACATGAAGCAAAAATATAACCTTTGGAACTTTTAAAGACTTGCAATTACAGGAAACAGTGTTTGCAAAAAGGAAAACATTGAAATTGATCCCTACAAAAGCAGCAGAATAAATGAACAAACTGAAGGATAAGCACTCAAGTCATGTACAAGATTTGATTTTGAAAATCTGTAATTCGGCTTTCAAAGATGTGTATTTGTTGATAAAATCATTGATAAAACTATTCTTCGCTGGATAAATTTCTGTTCTCTTCTGGAATGTAATGAAATTTGAGAAGTCATACAGTTTTGCAGCATCTAAATTTGGTAAATAAAGTTTGAAGTTATAAACAGAGAAAACTTTTTTGATAAGTTTGGCTTACAGAAAATATTTTTCAAAGGTATTGTGAAAGGAGGGGAAAAGACAGTAGTCATGAAAATATTTGGTATAAAATGCTTATTTCAATGTTTTAAAACTTGGAAGTGAAAGTGTGCCCTATTTAGCAGCTATTGCTCTGAGCTTACCAGATACCACTGCACTTGTAGAGACAGTATTTGTCAACCAAAAATATTATAGTCTCTCAAAAAGAGTAAATTAGAGATGATACAATTTAAAATTTATTAATTCTAAAATTCTGCTCTGAAGATTCCAGGCAATTTTATGAATAAGTCTAAAATATTTAGACTCATATTGAAACAAAAAAATACCAGTGATACTCTAGCAGTGAGATATATGACCACAAAACTGATTAACATATGTGAACATTTATCAAAAGTCATAATTCTGTTTATTTTCTAACGTTTAGATAATATTTTAAAAGTTGGTTATTATGCTTTAGCATACATGAATTGTGCTATTTTATTTTTTACAATAATAACTAGTTGTGAAAATAATTTTTGAATAATGCTATTTTATAGGCCCACTGATATAATTTGTTGACTAATAAGTAAATATTTCTATAACATATAATTTTTATTTTTAGCCCCATTTTAACCTCAAAATTGCCCCCACATGGATGAAAAATTACCTGATCACTTTATTTATACATCAGTTTCCAATATATCTTTATTTTTGCATATATACAGTGCCTTGGATCCCCCAAAAGTTCTCCATTTAGCTAAAAAAATATATCTTAATGAACCTGAAAGACAGAGACTGCATTGTGGAGCTCCTGGGCTGCCAGTGGGAGTATTTACTCTTCTCTGAGGATTTAGTATTCTTTTTTTTTTTTTTTTTTTTGAGGACTTAGTATTCTGAAACAAGGGAGCATAATTATCAGACTTGTATTTTAGAAGGACTCTCATAGCAATCTGGGTGATGGATTGAATGAGCATAGACAGGAAGAAGATAGAAAAGAATTTATCTTAAAAAAGTGTTAACAAGCTCTGAGCTCTGGAGAATCCATGCACCTAGTCCCAGGTGTTAATAACCTCTAAGGTTGAGGGGATAGGAAGAGGTTTAGGTCAGTGCCAGCTTCTTTTCCTATGGGAACATGGTATGTAATGACAAAAGGGAACATCATTCTTGTGGCAAGAACAAATTTGGCAAGTGACTGTAAGACTCCCAGTGGTGATGGAAGGGGGAGGTTGTGGGGTCAGGAGGTTCTCAGAGTCTCAAAGGGCTTTGGTTGGGAAAACGTTTGGCGGATGAGTTATTCCTAACACAGACCTTCATGCGTCAGCAAGTGCCTATTTTTCCACATTGATCATTATCAAGAAAAATCTAGTTTCTGCTGGAGTCTGATTACACTGTACCTGCAAGATGTCCTCTCATAGCTCCCATCTGACTCAGTGACACTCCATCTATGTCCCCCACCTCTAACTCTTGACTACCTGCATCCTGTTATCTAGTTTTTACCTTTATTTTAGATTCATTCTTTGCTTTCCCTTTAAAAGATAAAACACAAATGCAGAATAACGAAAGCCAAATAATTCCCCCGCAAAAGTGCTGAAAAGTGGAAAGATTTACACAGTAGGAAAAATGAATAAAGATAGAGGATATGATCAAGGAAGGAGTGTGTGTGTCCAATTTTAATGAAGAATCCCTCTCTTTTGCCAGTTTTATTGCCTTAGGAGAGCAACACAGTGGTGGCTGGTTACTAATATTCTACTTTATGAATAGCAGCTCCTGAAAACTTTGAAGCCTTACTTCATTTCTCTTACGTGCTCATGGGGCTATTATTCTCATGCCAACAGATAGGATTTTTCTCGCACATATGTTTCTTAGGGAGAAAAAAAATTGCCATCACATGAAAATATAACCCGTAAATTGTAGGGTTTGAATTGGCTGCATATTGCACAGTCTTGCTATACCAACTTCCATTTTAGTTATTCTTTACAAATAGAGATAGTGGCCTATAAATGCATTATTAATGTAGAATATTTCCCTTGTTTTTATAGGCTTTGCTAAAGTTGAATGTAAAGTTTTGGGTTATTTCTGAGTGAAGAACCTCAATTTGAATAAAAGCCAAACTTCTAACATTTAATCTTAACTTAGCAGGATATCTTATACACATTAAATTTTATTACAAAGCTCTCAGCTATTTAAAATCTGTCTCACTACTAACATGCATAAAGGCGAAACTTTAAAGGATCATTGTCAGTCCTTCTGCTGAATGATTCTTATTAATGAGCATCCTTCTTTCCTGACTGTGTTTGAGGAGTAAAGATGTTTCTTCTTGAGGAAAATGTACAATGCTTGAAAATTAAAGCCCTTGGTTACTGTAGACCATGTTATCTAAAAGTAAATGTTTGCTGACCTCTTCAAGGGTTCATAGGCTAACAGAAAAGTAAGTAAGATTTTCTGCCATAACAAATTTATTCTAGTATCCAAGAGTGATATGTAACATGAGATCAGAATAGTCACAATCATCGAGAATTAGAGCAGGAAGAGACCTTCCATTATCATCAATCCCGCCACTGTCATTTTATAAATGTGGACATTGTGCCCCAGAGTGACCCAAATGACTTATCTGGGACTAGTATGGGGTCTCAGTTTATAAATCTTGACTTTCAGGGCTTCCTTTAGAGCCCAAAATACTCAGAGAAAAATTTTGCATGGGTAGGTTGGTCAAGCGATCTTCTGGTGACTCTGGGTACTCTTGGTTGTAATTGCGTGAAATAGGCCTCTGATTCTCAGGTACCTGGTTTGAAGAAAGTGACCTCAGTGTACTGTAGGAACTCTAGTGGTACAAGTCTGTGATGGAAAACCCTACAGGCTTCAGAAACTTGGGGTAGGCGCCACAGGTTCAAAGAGCACTGTGCCTAGGTGGTGAGAAACACAGCACTTTAAAAAGGGATATCCCTCAATGAACACTTGTCTCCAGTTTCATGATATCTTCGTCAGTGAAGCAACCAGGTTCTTGCAATAGACTATGAGAAATGAAGGTAACGAGAAGTGAAGAGTAGAAAGAACTACTGGTTGTCTTTCTATGGTTGTCTCACTAGGTGCAATAAACCCATGCCATAATGTCAGTGAGACGTGGATCATATCTAAGGAAAAGGGTAATTTGTTGTTACCAAAGATGATTCTTTTGGTAAAGGGAAGAATATGTATATAATTGTTTGGCCATGTGCATAATTCTTTTAAGTTGAGATTTTCATATATTGAGTCTATTTTCATATTTTTATGGGTAGTGGGAGGATGGTAGGGAAGGACTAAATAAAGGAAGACATTAGATTACAGAGAAGAAACATTTTGGAGTCGAGCAGTCCTGGGTGAGGATTTCATCTCCTCTGCTTTTTAACCATGTGAACTTAGAGGAAAATTACCTAACATTGCCTACATAGTTGTCATGAGGATTAAATAAAATTATAAATTATAAATGTGAAAATACCTAGCACAGTCCTTGGCACATAACACACAGTTTCTCTTTCATGTAATTTATAATTTAACCCATGAAACCACTTATTTGTCAGAAGCCTCATATTAGTCACTCTAGAGAAAAAGGAAATGTTGACTTCCAGAATCACCTGCTTTGTGAATATCATGTGCTAAAATAATGTGATGATAATATTTTGTGAAACTCATTACATCTGAATGCACTTATAGATGGAATATGACATTTCCAACTTGGGTAAGATGATAATGACATTGTGATATAGAGAAATTAGGGTCTTCAAATGGAACTGTCAATTCAGGGTTATCTTTCAAAGTTGAGAGAGGTAGGAGGCTATTAATAAGACAAGATACATTTCCATCGCTCACCTCCTAAACCTATATTTAGTCCATCTCTTCATTTCTATTCTGTCGCTTCCTTTTAGTTTAGACATCATCATTTCCTGCCTGGATTTTTGCCAAGATGTGAAATTGGTTTTCCTGCCACCACTCTCATCACCTGCTAATCCATCATCCGTAACCTCTTCAGAAGGATCTTTGAAAAATTTAAACCTGATTCTCTGCCTCTTCTGCTTAATCTGCCCCCTCATCACCCACAGGTTGAAGGCCAAGATCATTGGCATGGTATTCAAGATTGCGTGTTAATTTGCCCATGGCTACCACAGCAGTCTCTTTCATTACATTCCATACTGCCTACATTCCACTTGTGCCTAGTAGCGGACTCTGTTCCCCAATAAACAAGAAGAGACTAGAGTCTCTGCACGTTTGTATACACTGTTTCCTCTTCTAGGGATACCTCACCATCGCCATCTTCCTCTGTTTCAGCTCGACTAACTGCTGATGGTCTTTCAAATACTTGGTCAAGTGTTATTTTTTCTGGCAAGTCTTCTCTCGCCTTCCTGGCATCAAAAGTATATGTTCTTCTTATTTCCTCTCAGGATCACATGGGCCTTTTCCACACAGAATTGTCATTGTTTGTTAACTAAAAGGGCTTTCTCAACTAGACCGTGAATTTCTTGGTGTCAGGGAAGCATCTTTGTATCCTCAACATCTGACACAGCCTTGGCTTTCAAAAAATGTTATTTTGTGAGTTCATTCAGTTAGAATTGGTATCATTTGGTCCAAATTAAAAGCTTTATGATTCTGACTTTGGTCAGACTAGGTAATCACAACAAGTAAAGTAGTAGTAGTAGACTACTATGCCAGAAGATGCTGTTGACATGGGGAGTGAATAGGGAGACTGTGTCTCCTCCCCTAACATGACATGACATCCATTCCCTTGTGAAACAGTAAGATAAGGAAAGGCCGGTCACAAAATGTTAGTTATAGCTGGAAGGAATTTGAGGCCATCCCACTGTTTTTGAGAAGCAGAAATAAAGTGCCACAGAGCCCTGCCAGTATGATAGGATGGTTAGTGGCAGAGCTGGATCTAGAACCCAGTTATCTTACTCCCCAATCCAGTATTCACCCATTTGTCTTTTCTACTAGCATAACTTTTATTTCACTTTAATTTGTGGGGGTGGGGTGGGGGTGGGGTTGGGGAATAAGCTACTTTGCATGCCAGTTTCCGGTTTAATTGGTCAGGCTCCTGAGATAGTTCGTACCTGATGAGTCATGTCAGCACTAAGGAGATCCTCTTGTTTTGATTTGGGGCTATTCAGCCCTTCACAAAAAAATAGCTTAGGGGCTGCAAAAAGGCTGTTGACTCTGCTCGTTCATATGTATCCCATTGGCACGTTCTCATGAAATCACCTCCTACTTCCCTCTCATTCTCTTTCCCTGCCTCAAAAAAAGAAACATCCGTATAACTTATGGAGGTGCTCCAACATCAGCCAATGCATATATTAAAGTTTTAAATCAATTATTGTTCTAGTACACACCCTGGGGTTGAGAAAGAAAGAACGTCCAGGACTAACAAACCTGATTGTTCTGGCAAAGTTGCCATTCAATTCATGCTGGCATTTCTAGGCTTTTCTTTTCCTTTAACATTCCAACCTCATTAAAAAACAAAAAACAAAAAACTTAATGGATCAAGTAGCAATTTTTAACATTACTATTTCATTCAATTTCTCCATAAGACTGCTACCTCCCAGTCTCTTGAGGATTACCCTGAGGGCAGGATGCCCAGAGTTTGCTTACTTAGTTGCAGAGACAGCTGTCAGTCTGAGAGTGAGTTCCTTAGACTGTGGATTATTCCTCACTTTATTAACTTCTGAGCAAGGGAGAGACTCAGGCTTGGGAAAATGAGCACTTCACAGTTTGGCACTCTAGACTGAGAAAAACACTTGATCCTAACAGTTAAGAAATTAAATTACAACTGTGTATAACATTGTGAATTTTAACTTAACAACTCTGAGTTGGAATTATACAAGTATTCTGATCAATACTGTTCTAACTAAAATTCCTATAAAGTATGACGCATGGGTTGTTGTTTTTTTTTTTTTTTTTAGGCAAGTACTGGAAGTCGGTAAGGATGGTGACTGTGCCAAGGGGCTGTGCTCCGGCTGGGGCTCAGTTGCAAGAGGAGACAGAGACCGTTTCTGCTCTGGCCTCCCTGACGGTGGATGTGGAACAGCCCTTTGCTCGAGAAGACAGCAGGTATGAATCCAGCATGGGGGAATCATTAAGGTCATTCGCATCCAGGCTTATCATTAGCGTTCGTGAACCTCTCTCCAGGCTCTCCTTCACCTGTCTCCTCCACTTCCACCACCTGTCTTCTCCGAAGTCACAGATGCCATAGCACATGCTGTCAGCTATCAAGAATTTATGTTTCATTCTTCATGAGAAACACAGAGCTGGAGCATGTGGTTACAGTTCACAGAGAAATGGATGAGATTGATGGTGAGAAAAATCACTCCTTGTTGGATAATTTAGCACAGATCATTACAGAAAAAGCTTCTTGTGGGCTTAACTTCTTTCCTTAGTCGTTATCTCTATTTTTCCAGATGTTCTTTTTCTTTCTCTCATCATTTTGAAATTACTGATATAACAAAGGGGAAAAAGGGAGTGGAAGCTGGAGGTATGGCTTGTCAGTTGGGTAGCCTTATTTGACTGTCCATGAAGTACAACTACTGGATAAAGATGAAAGTTACCTCCCAAGGGTCTAGACAGGAGTGTGTGTAAAGGAATCTGTGGACTTGGGTCTGATTTTATTTTACTTTATGATAAGAAGGAGTTGATTTTAATTAGTTTTAATATGAATAACTTCTGGGAAAAAAAAAAGATAACCTAGGATTGAGTTTACTTCTCCTTTCAAGAAACGTTTGTCGGTTTGTACATTTTGGTGTTCAACAGAAAATGCTACATTCAGGATTTCTTTTAAGTTTACTATGACCAAAACCACCACAAATGTACAAACATTAGCATTGGTGCTCTCTGTGGATGACTTCAATGTCACATTTCCTCAATTTGAAAATGAATAGGTGAGGCTTTACTTAAGCTCTGCCAACTTGCCCTTTTAAATTGCTTCTGAGAATGAAATCGAACTCCCTCCATCAATAACATCACCATTAATTACACAGATCCTGCTACTAGTGCATAGGTTGGCAGTTTTCCCAAGAATGCACAAATTTGAACAGTTTTAGCTTTCTTGCTTTTACTGGGTATTCAGAGTTTAATGGATTTAACATCTTGCTTTGGTCAAGAGCAGGAGATACATTGAGTAACAGAGTTCATTTTTTATACAATTGTTTTTTCTTGCTGTAACCACTTAAAAACATTACCAGTAGGAAAAAAAATGCTGTACAATATTGTATTAAAAGGCATCTTCATATGGGCATCTGGAGCATAAGGGAAAACTTATTTTACGTCTTTGATAATATGAACTAACCCCCTGCTGTTCCCAGCTAAGAACCAAACCAAGTTCATAATCCAAAGGTGTTGCAGTTATTCCCAAGGCCAAATACAGTTAGTGGTCTGTCATTGGAGGGCTGTAAAACTAAGGAAACTAACATCTGTTAGTGTGGGATATAAAAGGAGCATAGATATTCTTTAGAATTCATTTAATACAGAGAAACGAAGCTAAATTCCAACCCGAGTGAAATGAATTGTAAGTAATTTTTCCCATTAAATTGCAGAGCTAAGAATAATTAAGAATAATAAGTTCTGTCGTGAGCCCCACGTAATATAAAAATCTCAGCACTTTGGCAGGAATTGGCTCTGTAAGCATGCTTGTTTATCCTCAGGTACATAGTGTGCTTGACTCCTGATAATCTATAGGGACTTGACCCTGGCTTCAGTTCACAGTGATTTTTAAGCTTCCTCTGATGGCAGAGAAAGAATGGGAATGGGAATGTTTTGATGTGCAGGGAAACAGAGTTGAAGCTTGTGGCCTGGATTCATGTTTCTTTTATCAGTTTTAGACAGATTGTATCTATTTTGATTGATTTTTCTTATGGGAAGGAAAATGGTTTTGCTTGAAATATATCCTGTGGCTCTGAACTCACTTTTTCAGCAGAGGAAAAGAAAAACTCTTCTGTAACTGGCTTTTGCATTTCTATTGAGCCATGCATGAATTTCATCACAGAGAGTCAGACAGGGAGAACCCTTGAAAGCCACAGAGCATTTATTTTTTTCAGGAGAACGCTATCAGAATTGTCCCCCTACTCAGTACAGGAAAGATGGCTTTCACAATGAGGTAAAGAGGTGGAAGTGTTCTTGGGGTTTTGTTATGAATGCAGTATTATAAGTACAAAGGAAATTGAAAAATTAGAAAAATCAGAGAACTAAATGGATGGAAAAGGGTGAAGGCAAGATTTTTTTATAGGAAATTCTTGCCAGTTATTTTGGAGAATATATTGGTGTTTGGAGTGAGATGACGCATTTTGTACTAAGATTTTGGGTAAAGCCACTCTTTTCCTGGCCAACTCATATCTGACTCATTTACCACTAGTGAATAAGGGATAAAATGCTCCTCGCTAAGAACCATTGTAAGTACTTTTCATTTTTTAGGGGGAGGGGGGGATGACAACACAGTGCAAACAGACGTTTCATTTTTATAACTCATTGATGGCCCATGAAGAATAAATTATTAGAAAAAGGCTCAGGGTTCATTTTGGGGATGATTGACTGAAGTACAATTTTCAAATATAATTTTTAGGTAGCAAAGGACTTGAGCAGGAATGAAATGAGTGGTGAGTTAGCAAAAAACAATGAAACAAAAATAAAAGACAAAAAAAAGTAAATGGGGCCAAGTTATATATTCAAAAAATATTAAAGAGATAGGACTAGTCACATATAGCATATTGTTTAGAAGAGAAAACTGTGATCTTAGTTCTTTTCTTGTTTATCAGGAGACTATACGTTTAAAAGACTATAGTTTGCATTGGTTGGATATCTATTTCAAATGCTTCTACTTTGAAAAGTATTGAGGTTTATTCTTGGATACCAGTTCAGTCTCTGTCGAAAATCAAGAAAAAGTTCTCTCTGGCAATCAAGACTTAAGAATGAGCAGCTCAACTTCCGGGGAGCATATTTATACTCTAAAATTTCTGACTCTCTCATTTTTTAATCAAAACAAAAACTGCAAGTTAGGTTTTCAAATGTGAGTTTATTGATTATAGTGTGAATCATATTAGATTTTCTTAATATGATCTGTGTCATTGCTGAATCATTTCAACTTTTCTCAACTTTTCTCATGAATGAGATGGTTTCGAGTCATATAATCAGAGGCATGAGAAAAATATATGATTTTGAATCTGGCTATTTTGTTTTTTGAATAATTGTCTTATTCATGAATATTTTTTAAAAAGTATAATAAGCTAGAAAATCCCAAGTTATCATCTGCCTTAGCTTTGAATGACCTATCTGTAGTGCCAAGGACATTGATAACCCCATTCCTCTGTGTCTGGAGATTTGTATAGAAATATAGACCACTATTAAATACACGTTCATGTCTAGTAGAAATACGGCTTTGTTTTCCATGCTTTAGGATTGTCTCTCCAAGTCTTCTGGATGCTAAATATTGTACCGATTATTCAGGTTTCTGATTTTTCTCTATAAGACCATTATATTGAGCACTTGTTTATCTAACCAGGCAAACATTCCAGTAGAAAGTTTATTCTTAATTTTCATCCAGTGTCAACAATACCTTGGTTGAAAAGCAGGCTGAGATTTGGAAGCTCCTGGTAAAAGGAAGGACAATATGCCCCTTCTTATCTTCTTTTCCTCCTCCTCCTGGGACCATCATTTTATCTCTGTGTTCAGGGCCTAACATGTGGTCTTGGGGCATATGTGAACTCTTAGTATATTAGGGATTAAATCCAGTGTCCAATGTATTTCAGGGTTCCCTTTTGAATTGTTTACAAACAAGTGTTAAATTTGAAAAAAGAAATTCAATGGACTAGAACCATAAGTAAAATGAGATGCACGATAACTTTAGCTTCCCATCATCCTCATCTTCATCTTGACTCCTTCACTCGCGTCTTCTTACCAGTACAGAGGAAGAGTAGAGTGTGACTCTAGGTTCAAATCCCATCTCCAACTTAATAATTGTTGATCAGTGGCAAGTTACTTATCCCTCTGGGCTTTAGTTTCCTTGTCTTTAAAATGAAGGGAAAATTTCACAGGGTTTTGAGGATGAAATGAGACAACACATCGTAAGATCTTAACACTTGACACATGGTAAGTACTCAGTATTAAGGTTGGCTTTTATTATTTTTTTGTATCATTTTCCTGATTCCTCAGTTTGCTCTGTTTTTTCCCTTCCTTAATACACCATTCATCATCTAGTGATATATAATATTAGAAACAGGCTGTACCTGGGCATCTATATGTTTAACTGTTGATAGGTTAAATCGATAGTATAGTCATTAAAAATAAGAGATTGATAATCACTAAGCAACAAATTGATTCAATTAACTAATCTGTGGTTAGCTGACTTAAGAATTTCTACAGTGCCCAATACATTGTAGGCAATAAACAAACAATGAATGAGTCCAAGACAGACCACAAAATATTGTTAAAATGGTAACATAACAATTTGTAATAATACATGAGCTTTCGTTGTCTCCTTGTCTCTGTGTACTGTTTCCTGAGGGAATCAGTGGTTTTTTTTATCTTTTTATAAGAGTTTTCAAAATGTGTATTTTGTTTTTCTTCCATAGCACTAATTGACAGTGTCCATTTTCAGATATGTTGGCTAACCAGAATCCATGATACTGGTATCATAAAGATGGACTGACTGAGGAAACACGATAAAGGCGGGAAGGGGAAGCAGAGCCTCTGAATGGAGAAAGGAATTGTCTTGGGTGAGGTGGAGGGGATATGGGAGTGATGCTGACAGATTACAGGATTATTCTGTGACCTGCAGAATGAGGAGGGAGAAAATCCAGTTCATTTATTCTTTAAACATTTTCTAATTATTTTCTATGTGCCAGACAGTGTTGGGAGTCAGGGTCACAAAGCTTCCGTGGAGTCTGTATTCGTTTTCTATTGCTATCTTAAAGAAAACATTACTACAAACTTAGTGGCTCAAAATGACATAAAGGTAACAAGGGTGACAAGTCTCTGGGCTAAAATGTAAAGGTTGGCGAGATCTTGTTCCTTTCTGGAGGCTCTAGGGAAGAAACTGTTTCCTTGCCTTTCCCAGTTTCTAGGGGCTGCCTGCATTCCTTGGCTCATGGCCGCCTTCTTCTGTCTTCAAAGCCAGCAACTTTACATCTCTCTGACCTCTCCTCAGTCATCATGTCTTTCTCAGCCTAAAGGAAAAAAGCTGGGAACACTGGCTTAAAACCAGGAAAGTTTCTCTGCTTGTAAGGACTCAAATGATTAGATTGGACCCATCAGGATCATTTCTCTATCTCGAGGTCCTTAACCTTAATCGTATCTACAAAGTCAGTTTTGCTATGCAAGGTAACATTCATAACTTCCAGGGATTAGGACATGGACATCTTTGGGGCTATTATTCTTGCTTCCACAGGATCAGATATGAACAACCAACTGTGGTAAGTGATAGATCATTTGATAGACTGAACTGGAGAACAAATCACAGAGCCAGGACCACTGAGCCAGGGTAGAAAAACAGAGGGTTTCACCTAGTAAGTAAGAACAGAGGCATCCAAGATAGAAACAATAGCTTGAGCAAACCATTTATTTTTTTTAATTTTTATTTTATAGTTGATTAACAATGTTGTGTTAGTTTCAGGTACACAGCAAAGTGATTCAGTTATACGTGTATCTACTCTTTTTCAAGCTCTCTTCCCATTTAGGTTATTACAGAATACTGAGCAGAGTTCCCTGTGCTATACAGTAGGTCCTTATTGGTTATATATTTTAAATATAGCAGTGTGTACGTCAGTCCCAAACTCCTAAATCTATCCCCACCGTCCCCGCTGTAACCAAAAGTTCATTCCCTAAGACTGTGAGTCTGTTTCTGTTCTGTAAATAAGGTCATTTGTATCATTTTTTAGATTCTGCATAAAAGTGATATCATATGATATTTGTCTTTCTCTGTTTGACTTGACTTACTTCACTTAGTATGATAATCTCCAGGTCCATCCATGTTGCTGCAAATGGCATTATTTCGTTCTTTTTAATGGCTGAGTAATATTTCATTGAATATATGTACCATATCTTCCTTATCCATTCATCTGTTGATGGACATTTAGGTTGCTTCCGTGTCCTGGCTATTGTAAATAGTACTGCAGTGAACACTGGGGTGCATATATCTTTTTGAAGTATGGTGTTCTCTAGATATATGCCCAGGAGTGGGATTCCTGGTAGCTCTATTTGTAGTTTTTTAAGGAGCCTCCATACCATTCTCCACAGTGGCTGCACCAATTTATATTTCCACCCACAGTGTAGGAGGGTTCCCTTTTCTCCACACCCTCTCCAGCATGCACTGTTTGTAGACTTTTTGATGATGGCTATTCTGACAGGTATGAGGTGACATCTCACTGTAGTTTTGATTTGCATTTCTCTAATAGTTAGTGATATTGAGCATCTTTTCATGGGCCTCTTGGCCATCTGTATGTCTTCTTTGGAGAAATGTCTGTTTAGGTCTTCTGCTCATTTTTTGCTTGGGTTATTTGGGATTTTTTGATATTGAGCCGCATGAGGTCTTTGTAAATTTGGGAGACTAATCCCTTGTCGGTCACATTGTTTGCAAATATTTTCTCCCATTCTGTTGGTTGTCTTTTCACTGTGCAAAAGATTTTCAGTTTAATTAGGTCCCATTTGTCTATTTTTGCTTTTATTTCCATTACTCTAGGAGGTGGCTCAAAAAAGATCTTGTTGTAATGCACATCAACATTGTCTACCTATGTTTTCCTTTAAGAGTTTTATAGCATCCAGTCTTACATTTAGGTCTTTAATCCATTTTGAGTTCATTTTTGTGTATGGTGTTAAAGAATGTTCTAATTTCATTTTTTTCACATGTAGCTATCCAGTTTTTCCAGCACCACTTATTGAAGAGACTGTCTTTTCTCCACTGTATAGTCTTGCCTCCTTTATCGTAGATAAATTGACCAATATATAGTTTTGATATATTGCTTTTGATTTGCATTTCCCTGATGATTAGTGATATTGAGCATCTTTTCATGTACCTGTTGGTCATCTATATGTCTTCTTTGGAAAAATGCCTATTCAGATCTTCTGCCATTAGGAGCTACTGAAAATAAAGCTGCTATGAGGTTTTTTTGTGTTATTGTGGAAAAAACACAACATTTACCATCTGAACCATTTACCATCTAAACAACATCTGTACTCTATAGTACAGTAGTGTTAACTATATGCCCATTGTGCAACATATCTCTAGAACCTTTTCATCTTGCAAAACTGAAACTCTATATTAAACAACTTCTGTTTTCCCCTCCCCCTAGTTCCTGGAAACTAGTTTCTACTTTCTGTTTCTAAGAATTTGACTACTTTAGATACGTCATATAAGTGGAATCCTGCAGTATTTGCCTTTTTGTGACTGGCTTACTTCACTTAGCATAATGTTGTCAAGGTTCTTCCCTGTTGTAGCAGAGGACAAAATTTCTACCTTTTTTGTGGCTGAGTAATATTTCATTGTATGTATATACCACATTTTCTTTATCCATTCATCTTACAATGGACATGTAGGTTGCCTTCACCTCTTGGCTATTGTGAATAATGCTTCAATGAAGATAAATGTACAATTATCTCTTTAAGATCCTATTTTGAGTTATTTTGCATATATACCAAGAAGTGGAATTTCTGGATAAACTGGTAATTCTGTTTTCAATTTTTTGAGGAACCTCAGTCTTTATGAAATTTTTATACAGGTTTTTAGTTTGTGAACACAAGCATTCAGTTTTCTTTAACATACACCTAGGAGAGGAGTTGCCAAGTTATAGGAAAGCCCTATGCCTTACTTTATGAAAAAAACTTCCAACTTCAACAGAAATGATACATGTGTATATAATGGTAAAATTTACATGAAAATATATGCCCATTAAACAACAATATATAGCTTTAAAAAACACCCTATAAAGAGAATAACGTACATAACAGGAATTAGATTGCTTGCCTTGGAGGAGGAAGAGGAAGGTACAGGGATTAAATTAAATAAATAAACCAAGAGGAAATGTATCTTAAAAAATAGCATTATTAATATAAATTAACAAATACTGCTTTAAAAAGTCAGACAAACTGAAATACCCCTTTAAGGGAAAATACAAGAATTTAATTTTATGCTCTATCTTGTCTCAAATTAAATTCTTCCTTACTGCTTTTTATTTTTGCAAATTATTTTAACTACTATGACTGCTGGACTGAACTGATCCTTCCCGTAATATATGAAATCTTTGCCCTTCATCAATCAAGGACCATCTACATTCACTTTTCCTTGCTATAGTAGAAATTTGTGTCCTTCAATCAGCTGAACTATTGTACTAAAATTTATCTTTGAAGGTTTTATTTTACATTTATTTCTGACCTTCCTATGTCTCCACCTCACCTAACTGCAAACAGAATTAAATCCAAATATTGAAGATTCATCTCTACTCTTCACCCATCCCTTTTCACAACTGTGTCTTAAGGGAAACTTGGTATATGTCCATAGATGATTAAAGTGGGGAGCCCCCACATTTCCAGAGTATGGCTTCTCACTCTTTCACCAAAAACAGCCTTTAAAGGGTCATCCTTAGCCAGTTCACTTTCTAAGTGTTTCATGAAGATGAGTTCTCAACTTAAAAAATATGTAGACATGTAACAGTTACCTAGGGACAGGGATTAAGTAAAGATAATACTATATCCACTGAAAGCTATGAATATGAAAATACCCAGAGAGCAGGTCAGGGATTATTTCAATTTTAAAGAGACAATTGAGAGTCTAGGGATGATGACTTGCTCAAAGTTAAATTTTAGAAAATGGCAGACCTGGGACCTAAACACATGGCATCCACCTTGAAATCCAGGATATTTTCCAAATTTCTATACTGCTAATACTACTTCTATGTTGCAAGACACTGAGAGATCTGACTGGTTATGTGTATGTGTATTTGTTTCATTAGAATGTGGGGAGCAGTAAATTATTTTCCAAAAAAATGGTTAATATGAAATGACTTTGAAGGGAGGAGAGGGAAGAGAAGCATCTGATGGAAAGCTTTACATTGTACCTGAAAGCCCCCATGTTTCAAGAGAAGCTCCGTTTTTGCAGTGAATGGTTTGTGCTGAAGACACCTTGCTTACCTCCTCAAAGCCTAGGCTGAATGTCTGGAGAATGCACAGACACTCACCACTCTCTCTGAAATTGCAGCCACAATTGAGTCCTGGATGTGGGGGGAAAGATCATCTTGCTGTGGCTTTGGGTTAGAAGGAAAATTCAGATGGAGGGAGTATCATCACCAAGACAGTAGAACAGAACTGAGCCTCTGTGCCCCAACAAAGATCAATAATTACACAACTACCCACAAACAGAAACAGCCCTGGGAGGGCTCAGATGTCTACCTTAGAAACACCAGCAACACAGTGGACCAAAAACCCTGAGACTAAGTGGACAAAAAAGGAAGAACAGCTTCATTTTGCCTGTGTCATCCCATTCTCCAGGTTGGCATTACTCAGCACCAAGAGGGAACTCCCCAGGTAGAAGGAGTTTCCCTCAATGGAAAAGGCAAAACAAGGTAAACAACCAGCTTCCTCAGCCTTTTGGGACACTGGGACACTGCAGGAAAAGACCCACTTCAGTTTCACCTCACCCAGAGATCAGCAAAGCTGAGATATATAGAGATGACTAGGAATGGAGAATGGCAGGGGGGCTACCAGTATCAGTCATGCGTGGGGGCAACCATAATTCCTAGTGACCTGCTCTGCAAGGACCCCTGCAGCTTTCACCACTGAAGAAACCAATGGCCAGTACAGCCACCTTTGACCCCCTGCAGATTTCCCCATTGAGGTTTGCACCTCACTGGTTTTCATATTCATGGTCACCAATTGCCTGAGTCCCTCCTCAACCCCTGTCGGGCACATACATAGCCTGCGACCCATACTGGTGGCCAGCTCCAGCCTCTGTGGTGCACAAGTGCACGATGCCGCCCTAGACCCTGCTGTGCACTTCCATGTTGCCAGCCTGACTCCCATCATCAGCCTCCACTGCTATGTGTGCACCTGTGGCGAGAACTGCAATCATGGAAGTCCATACTGCCAGCCAAGGGCCCCACAAATGCCTCTGGGCCAGGATTCAGCCCTACCTTCTGTTTACTGGCCCGAACCTCAACTTCAGCTAGCTCCTCCAGCTGTGTACCTGCACACCCCTTGGCCCAACTCACATTACAAATGTCTACTACCATGCTCACACTTTGGTGAGTGAGACCCTTTATCCATGGGAGTGCATCCCTACATCCAAGGCCTCCAAAACTGCTATGCACCCACATCTGGCCCTGACTCCTGTCACTGGCCTGCACTGCTAGGCTCAATGTCAGTGAGCTCCTCCAGCTATGTGCTTACACCCTGCCAGCCTGAGTTCCAACACCAGCCTCCATTAGCAAGGCACCATGGAAAGATCCTGCAATCACAGGAGTGCATGCCAAGAGCCCAGTGCCCCTACAGCTAATACTCTACCTGCAGTTGGCCCTGGCCCTTGCCACTACATGTGTGTCTGAAACTGGCCCCTGACACTACTCAAGCACTTAAAGCTGGCCCTGAAGTCAAGTGTGTGAACCACTGGTTCCAGCACCTGCCCTGGTCCCTCACTGCTGTATCTGAATAAGATGCTGAAGACCCCAAACGCCCTTACAGTCAGTACAGAACCTCCCCCATAGTACTCACCAGGGACCACATAGTTATCAATGTTGTGGACCTGAGACACCTGAGCCAACAAGATATCATGACCCCCTGCCCCAGACCCAGAGCCACAGGGATCATGAAAAGGCAGGGAAACAGGACACCACCAAAGGAACAAAGAAAACATACTAATTGACCCCAAAGAAATGGAAATACATGAATTACCTGAAAAAGAATTAGAAATAATTGTTCTAAAGATGCTCAGAGAGTTGAGTTACAAGAGAACACTGAAAGACAGTTTAACAAAAATCAGGAAAATTATACCAGAACAAAATGAGAAGTTCAAGAAAAAGATAGACAACATAAATAAGTACCAAAACATAAACAAGTACAAAGTTTGGATCTGTAGAATTCAATAACTAAAGAATTCAATACAGAGTTAAACATCAAACTGAACCAAGCAGAAGCGGCAATGACAGATCATTTGAAATTATCCAGTCAGAGGAGCCAAATGAAAAAAAAAAAAAAGAAAGAGGGATGTAGAAAGCCTGTGGGACTTATGAGACACCATAAAGACAAACAACCTATGAATTTTGGAGTGCCAGGAAGGGAAGAGAGGAAAAAAGGGAAAGAAAGCTTATTTAAAGTAATAATGGCTGAGAACTACCCAAACCTGAGGAGAGATTTGGACATACAAGTTCATAAAGCTAATAGGTCAGCCCAAAATTTCATTCCAAAATGATCTTCTCCAAGACTCATAATAAAACTCAAAAATCGAAGAGAATTTTAAAAGCAACAAGAGAAAAATTTTCTCTCACACAAGTGAACCCTCATAAGCCTATCAAGTGGATTTCTCAGCAGAAACCTTACAAGCCAGGAGAGAATGGGATGGTGTACTCAAAGTGCTGAAAGAAAAAAACTGGATACTTTATCTCACATTAATTTCTAAAGGACAACTTTGCCAGGTAAAGACTTTCCCAAACAAAAAGAAAAAGTTGAGGTAGTTCATCACCACAAGACTTTGCTTATAAGAAGTGCTGAAAGGAGTCCTCCAAGGTGAAAAGTACTATAATTACCAACATGAAAACATATGAAAACATACAATACACTGGTAAAGGTAAGTATATAGTCAGATTCAGAGTACTCTAAAACTATAATATGGTGATGTGTTAAACACTTAACTCTAAGATAAAGGTTAAAGGACACCAAATTTTAAATAGCTATAGCTACAGTAATTTGTTCATGGATACACCACATTAAAAAAAAAACATAAATCATAACATCAAAAACAAACTATAGAGAGGAGGCATAAAAGGTTAGAGTTTCATATGCAATCAAAGTTGTTATCAGGTTAAAATTAGACTGGTATATCTATAAGATGTTTCAAGTAAGCCTTGGGGTAACCACAAAACAAAAGCCTATGGTAGATAGGTAAAGATAAAGAGAAGGGAATTAAAGCATACCACTATGGAAAATCATTAATTTAAAAGGAAGACATCAAGAGAGGAAGAAAGGAACAAAGTAAGTACAGAATAGCAAGAAAACAACAAAATGGCAATAGTAAGTTGTTAACAATCAATAATTATCTTAAATGTAAATGGCTCAGAGTGAAAGGATGGAAAAGGATATTCCATGCAAATAAAAACCAAAATAGAGCAAGAGTAACTATACTTACATCAGGAAAAAAATAGATTTTAAGCCTAAACTGTAACAAAGAACAAAGAAGGTCATTATATAAAGAGATCAAATCATTAAGAGGATACAATAATTTTAAATACAAATACACCCAACATCAGAGCATCTAAATTCATTAAGCAAATAGTAACAGACCTGAAGGGAATAATATGGACAACAGTACAATAACAGTAGGGATTTCAATACAATACTTTCTACAATAGATAGATTATCCAGGCAGAAAAACAATAAGGAAACATTGGACTGGATCTATACTTTATATCAAATGCACCTAATAGACATATATAGAACATTCCATGCAATAGCAGGAAAATATGTATTCCTCTCAAGTGCACATGGAACATCCTCCAGGATAGGTAGTATGTTAGGTCACAAAACAAGTCTTAGCAAATTTTAAAAGACTGAAATCATACTAAGTACCTTTTATGACCACAATGGTATGAAACTGAAATTAATAGAAGATGGAAAATTGGAAAACTCACAAATATGTGGAAATTAAACAACACACTCCTGTATAACTAATGGATCAAAGATGAAACCAAAGAAAACCAAAAGTTATCTTGAAACTGGACACACAATGTAACAAAACTTATGGGATGCAGCAAAAGCAGTGCTGAGGCAAATTTACAGCAAGAAATGCATACATTTAAAAAAAACACCTCAAACAACCTAACTTTACATCTTACGGAAGTAGAAAATGAACAACAGACTAACCCCAAAGTTAGGACAAGAAAAAAGATAAAAATCAGAGCAGAAATAAATGAAATAGATAATAGAAAAACATGAGAAAAGGTCAACAAAACTAACAGTTGGGTTTTTTTTTTAATTTAAAAAATTGACAAACCTTTAAATAAACTTACCAAGAAAAGAGAGAGAGGACTCAAAATTATAAATGAAAGAGGAGACATTATAGGTGATACCACACAAATAGAAACCATCACAAGAGACTACTATAAACAATTGTATGACAACAAATTGCACAACATTTAAGAAATAAGTTCCTAGAAGTATACAACCTACCAAGACTAAATCATGAAAAAACATGTCAATAATGAGAGAGGAGATTGGATCAGTAACCCCAAACCTCCCCCAAAAGCAAAGTCCAGTCCCAGATGGTTTCACTGGTGAATTCTTTCAAACGTTTAAAGAAGAATTAATACTGGTTCTCAGACTCATCCAAAAAATTGAAAGTCTGCCCTCCCTCCCCACCCAGAACCTGGGGTGGAAGCAGGGCCAGCCCAGAAACTGGTGTCTGACAGACATCACCTGTCACAGCTGCCTTTCACAAGGTCCCACCTCCCAGACTCACCATGGGACCCAGAACGCTAGTTATCTGTGGCCTTGGGGTAGGTGACAAGCCCCTGTTCTGGTCATTTGCATCTGAATCTCTGATTTACTGATTTAGGGAAGCTATCACTCATTTTATGCAGCCATTACCCTGATACCAAAGCTAGATAAGGATACTACAAGAAAAGAAAACTATAGGCCAATATCCCTGATGAACATAGATACAATAACCCTCAGCAAAATACTCACAAACCAATTTCAACAGCACATTAAAAGGATCATACACCATGAGCAATTGGGATTTATCCCTGGGAGCAAGGATGGTTGATTTTGACATATGCAAATCAATGAATATGATACGCCACAGTAATGAAATAAAAGATAAAAAAATATATTATGCTCTCAATAGATGCATAAAAAGCAGTGGACAGAATTCTACATTCTTTCATAATAAAAACTCTCAACCAGATTGGGTATAGAAGGAACATACTTCAACATAATAGAAGCCATGAATGACAAACCCACAGCTAACTTCACTCATACTCAATAGTAAAAAGTTGAAAGCTTTCCCTCTAAGATCAGAAACAAGAAAAATGTTTCCTAATATGATCTTATATGTAAAAAATCGTGAAGACTCCACCAAAAAAAAAAAAAAGTTAGTACTAATAAATGAATTCAGTAAACTTTCAGGATACCAAGTAAGATCTATACACCAAAAACAGTAATATCTGATTAAAGAAATTGAAGACACACATAAATGGGAAGATATTCCACGTTCATGTATCAGAAGAGTTAATATTGTTAAAACATCCATACTGTTCAAAGTCACTGATAGATTCAATGCAATCCCTCTCAAAATTCCAATGGCATTTTTCACATAAATTAAAAAAAAATCCTAAAATTCAGTGGGACTACCAAAGACCCTGAATAGCTGTAGCAGTCTTGAGAAAGAACAAAGCTGGAGGCTTCACACATCCTGAGTTCAAACTATATTACAAAGCTATAGTAATTAAGAGTATGGCACTGGCATAAAAACAGACACACAGACCAATGGAACAATTGGTCTCAATTCTTTGAGAGCCCAAAAATAGACCCTCATGTATATCATCAACTAATATTTGACAAGGGAGTCAAGAATACTCAATGTGGGCTAACAATAATCTCTTTGATAAATGGTGTTGGGAATACGGAATATTTAATTACACACAAAAGAAAGAAACTGGACCCCTACCTTATACCACTCACAAAAATTAACTGGAAATGTATTAAGAACTTAAATGTAAGACATGAAACTATAAAACTCTTGGAAGAAAATAAGAAAAGCTCCTTGACTTTAGTCTTTACAATTAATCTCTTGGATATGACAACAAAAGAAAAAGCAACAAAAGTAAAATTATAAACAAGTGCAATGACATCAAACTAAATAATTTTGCACAGCCAAATAATCAACAAAGTGAAAAGGCAACCTATGAAATAGGAGAAAATATTTGCAAACCATATATCTGATAAGGGGTTAATATCCAAAATACATATGAAGTTCATATAATTCAGTAGTAATAAATAAGTAAATAAATTAACTCAGTTTAAAAATAGGAAAAGGACCAGAATAGATATTTTTCTACAGAAGACATACAAATATCCAAAAGGTACACGGGAAGGTGCTCAACATCACTAATTATCAGGGAAATTCAAAGCAAAACCACACTGAGATATCACTTTACACCTGCTAAAACAGCTTGCATCAAAAAGACAAGAGATAACAAATTAGTGAGGATGTGGAGAAAGTGATCTATTTGCACTGTTGATGGGAATATAGATTGATGCAGCTGCTAGCGGAAAAAGTATGGAGGTTCCTTAAGAAAGTAAAAGTAGAACTACTATGTGATCCAGTAATCCCACTTCTGGGTATATATCCAAAGGAAACAAAATCACTGTCTTGAAGAGATATCTGTACTCTCATGTTCACTGCAGCACTATTTACAATAGTCAAGACAAGGAAAAAACCTAAGTGTCTGGTGATGGAGGAATCAATAAGAAAATGTGGCATCTACATGCAATAGAATATTATTCTGCCATAAAAAGGAAGGTTCAACATGGGTGAAACTAAATGATATGCTAAATGATATGACAGAGAAAGATAAATACTGTATGATCTCACTTATATGTGAAATCTAAAAACATTGAACTCTATATGAGATGATGGATGTTAACTAAACCTATTGTGGTAATCATGTCACAATATATGTATGTCAAACTATCATGCTGTACACCTTAAACTTATACAGTGAAGTATGTCAATTACTTATCAATAAAAATGGAAAAAATAATGTTAAACTCATAGAAACAATAAATTGATGATTAGCAGGGCTGAGAGGTAGAGGAAATGGGACAATATTGGTCAAAAGGTACAAGCTTCCAGTTATAAGATGTATGAGTTCATGGGATCTGATATATAGCATGATGATGACAGCTAAGAATACTGTATTGTATACTCAAAATTTGCTATGAGAGTACATCTTTAAAGTTCTCATCGTAACAACAAAAGTGGTAATTATGTGAGGTGGAGGGTATATTATTGTGGTAAACATTTCACAATATATATGTGTATCAAATCGCATTGCCTTAAACTTATACAATGTTATATGTTGATTATATCTCAATAAAGCTTGGAAAAAATAAATAGGAAAATCCAGTCTCCACTGGAGTATCTAGTTTGAGGATTCTGTACCTCTATAATCCTCACATTCTTGAATGTAAATGTTTGCATGTTTACATATAAATTAGTTTAGTTACTTAAATGTTTTCCTTAATTCAAAAATTTTCTTCCAGGAATGCTGATGATTTTAGTTTGGAAAGATTTTAATAGAGTATGACTCATTTAAATAGCTTTTATCTTATATAGCAGCTCTAAACACTTTCTCACAACCTCCTTATCCAGTATACTGTTGGACAGGCTATAACTTCTGAAGAATTTTTTTTTTTTAAGTATTCCACATAGATTCATTGGAACTCTCTCCTTTTAGTAACATTAAATAATGAGTAACTAATATTTCTCATTCTTTAGGGAATGCATTAAAATCTTTTTTATTACTATTCTGTGGATAAAAACTTTCAGTGTTTTAAATTTATTATCAAAATGCTAAATTAAAATGGCAACTAGTTTATTTGTAGATACATAGAAATCTTGTTTTTTTTCTTTATAAACCTATAAAATAACATGGCTAAATTGTTCGTCTTCAGTAACAACAGTGTCCTAAATATATAGCAATTTGTTCTAATAGGAAAGTAATTCATTATAGAATACTGGCAGGAGAATAAACAGTATGAAAAAGAAAACTTAAACCACCTACCTATTATGCCACCACCCAGAGAGAACTATCATCCAAATATTGTGTTTCCTTATGGTAGCATAGGCATGACTGGATCTGGGTACCATTCAACACAGTTTTAAGCGTATGTTAGATGATGAAGGGACAGATCCAAAGTTAAATAACTAGTCTCATAGTGTGTATTGTTTAGAAGTCAATTTCACCTCCTTTGTTTTTTTTAACCTTCGCTCATTCTGTAAGGAACATCTTTTTTCTCATGGTTTTAAACATGAAACCACAGCCTCACAGAAGTATAGTTACAACATTAGCAGTTGCAACATTAGCAAATCGCAGAGCTCAGACTCATACCCAATTCTCCAGGCATCTCAAACCCCAGCGTTCTTCCCTCAGCAATCCAGCGACCTCATGTATTTGGATTCCTGCTACAATTTATCCTTTTGACCAAATTAAAAATCATTCTAAAAGTTTGCCTTAAAACACCCTGAGAGTGTTACTAAATTAAGGCTAAGTCTCAAGTATAAATTTTCAAGCAATTAGTTTTGGTTTTGCCAGAGCAGAACCCCCCCACAGATGATGCCAAATAAAAACTATTTACACACTACCATAGTGCATTTCTTGTAAAAACGTTGGGTCTGTAGCAGCGATTTGCTAATCAAATTCAGAATTTGATTTGAAATGCCTCCAGCAGGCAGCCAATCCAGTTATGAAAGAACAGAAGCAAAAACCAGAGCCCTGGTGAGTCTCCTCCAGAAGCTAGCTGGGTCCTTCGCTCTCATTAGCAAACTGGTTCCATAGGAAATCACTGCAATTGCTCCTAAAATCAAATATCATAGTTAATTTTTTCAATAAATTATTGGACTGTACTAGACACAAAACATGTACATTTTGGAATCTAGAGTTATAAAATATTCTGACATGTTTTAATATAAACAGGAACATTTCCAATGATTGCTTGGATCGAAAATGCTTTTCCACTTGACATTTGTTTATACTTCCTAGGAAAGAAACTCTATTTATGGACAACTGAATAACACAAATAAACATCAGAGAGAGCTGAAAAATCAGCTTTGATTATGCATGAAAATCTACAATGTCATTGTGTACTCTTATGCTGTATTCTGATTGCCTGTTTATTTTTACAGAACTGCGGGTGAGCCTATGGAAGAGGAGCCAGCCTCGTGAAGTGCCAAGTCCTCCCCAGCTTCCCCACCCCTGATATTTCCTGTGTGTGACATCATTGTGTATCCCACCACCACCCCAGCACCTTCAGACATGTCTTGTCTGCTGCCTGGGTGGCACAGATTCCATGGAACATAAACACTGGGCACAAAATTCTGAACAGCAGCTTCACTTGTTCTTTGGATGGACTTGAAAGGGCATTAAAGATTCCTTAAAAGTAACCGCTGTGATTCTAAAGTTACAGTAAACCACGATTGGAAGAAACTGCTTCCAGCGTGCTTTTAATATGCTGGGTGACCCACTCCCAAGCCCAAAATATGAACTACAAACATCCAGTACAGCATTAGATACTGTTAATTACACATGCTATGACAGCCAGCAAAATTTTGGGCAAAACCTGAGAAATACTCATTCCTGACATTCTGATCAGTTTTTTATTGGGTAATTTTTCGTCAGCCTTACATTGTTTACAGGATTTGCTTTCAGCTATGAACAGATAGCAATTCCCGACAGATTGTGGGGGTTTTTTTTGTTTTGTTTTGTTTGTTTTGGTCCTTTGTTTTAACACAGGGTTCAACTGTTGCTAGTAAAAGTCCAAGATGGAGGAACTGGGATCAGGCTTTTTTTCAGTGGAATAAACCACGCTGTATCTCAAAGTCCAATGCCAAAGGAACCTCACACACTGTATGTAATGGTGCAATATTTTATATCACACTTTTTGAGAAAAATCACTCTGTTTCCCTAACATCCCTTTCTGTGTTCTCACACAGGAGATTCACGATTGATTTAAGATGAGGTCTCCCTCCCCGCTTATACATCCCCAGTTCTGATGACAGTAGCTCTGAGCATATGTTCCACAGAGGATTTTCAGTGTCTTTGAAAAGTGCATAACTTTTCAAAGGCCATCTTAATTTGTTCCAAATCTATCAAGAACTTATTCTCTCACTTTTATTTTTCTGTCTTCCATCACTTCCTTTTTCTTGCCTTTCATCCTTCCTCCCTATTAAAAAAAAAAAAAAAAGATGAGGATTACCCATAATCTCCCCAATTACCTAGGATCTTTGAGAACTTAGTTTACTTTTTTACTTCCCAGGTTAACACAGTTGCTTGGTCTAATGTGTTCTTTTAGCTGTAAAACCATGGAGGTAAATATGGTTTAAGCAATATTACTGAATTTTCTAGATCTTTGAAATGTGTTAATGAAGGCATTGCTTATTTGAAGTCATCTTGAATTGAGTTAACCTTGAAGTTGTGCCTTCATGTGAAGAAAACAACACGAACTTAACCTTTACACACGTTGCCTTAGTGTCAAAGGCTATAAATAAAGAACATTTATTTCTGAGATTAAAAGCAACATACTAAATATAAGTAGGGTATCCCCCTACCTCCCAAAATTCTGTTTCAATGTATAACTCAAAACACCTAGGGACACTGATGTAGAATACCTTGCAGTATTTAATATCTGACAATGCTTTCAAAAGAGTTGATGTTTCTTTTTATATATTTTCCTAACTCAAAGGATATATTAAAGCCATAAGTGAAGATTGTCATGCTTTTATTCAAAAATCTGAAAGAAACCTTAATTAAAACAAGGTTTTAGGGAAGGCCATGATATGAAAGATATGGAACAATATGGTTTTAGTTAAAGAGGACTCCAACCTGTAAATCAAAGATGAAAGATTTCACTCAAGTAGAATTATATAACTCCCTTTTGTTATACAGTCAGACCATTTTTTTCATGCATTTGGTTGTTTTAGGATTACCATTTTAATTTTAAAGACTTTTATTACATACACAAAAATGGCTCAATACTTGGTTTAACATCTTAGAAATTTGAGACACCCTTTGAAATAGGAAATCTGGAATGGAATGTAACTCAGTATTAGTTAAAAATTACTTTCATTGCATAAGGGTAAGGTCAATCTAGATTCACAATAGTAATGAATTTTTTTCATGATATTTTTAGAGAAATTCATGCCAATCATATTTGCTAGTTCTTGCTATTTTTGCTGTAATTGCTTGAGGAGATTTACTTAAAGAAACCAAAGGCTTAAAAAAAAGACACATGCCCTCCTCTGCCACTCAAAAGGAAGCTATATCATATTGTAATGGGAAACATAATTGTGACTTTTCAAAGTCAACTTCGTAATTACAAATCTCTATTATTCCTCTCAGTCCTCCCAGATAGTTTTTAGATTTTGAGTAAGAAAATGAAACAGTGTACTGCAAACATACTACTTTACGGAAGTTTCCTACAATAATTTTCCTGCATACTCATGCACAGCCATCAGTCTGATAAAGCCAAATCACTAGGACATCTCCATGGTTCTTTAGATTCAAAACATGACACATTAATGAGTTAATCACACATCCTTCCACGTGACATGGTACCCAACTGGTTGCAGTTAGAGTCTTTAGGATACACGGAGAGGCAGATAAACTATGGAGAGGATTAATCACAGCTGAATGTAGTTGTAAGAAGAGAATGCCAGTGCTTTTCGATTATACCGTTACAAGATGTAGCGTAGCCCTCAGGGACAGAATGGAGGCTTTTGGAGAATATCAACACTTCTTTTGAAATAGAACAGCACTTTTTTTAAAGGTAGTTTCACTTGGTATAGTTTTCTTCACTTATACGTTTAATTGTTATTGTTCCCAGTAGTTCCCAGTAAGAGGCTGTTAGAAAAACTCCTCTCTAAGCATTATCAATAATATATCTCTTTCTGTTACATGCTTTAAAGAATAATCACATAGGCTTTCTCACAATCTCACAGTAACTCATATATGAGGAATAAAAATAAAGGTTTTTGAGAAATCTATTAGTAAACAATGCTAGGACATTAATAAGATTTGATAATAGGTATAAAAAGAAAATGTAAGAAAATTAATTTTCTCAATTATGTAGTACAATCTGTAGTTATATATTGAATTGAAAACCAGATAGTTTTATTAAATAATAAGTAAAAAGGACCTCAAATGGTAGTAGAGGCTATTTAATCATTGCTTAGTAAGTTAGAAGAACATTGAAATGAAATATTTTTATATATTTTAACAAATTTATAACACCAATAGTGCAGACAGAAGTCAGCTTTCAGAGAAAACAGAGTTACTTATGAAAAACTACCATAAATCATATTTCCATTATCAATCATAGGAACTGAAATCTTGCCTTCAGTTTTGACTAGAACCCTTTGCAAAATTCTCCCACACCTCTCACTGGCAACATGGTAGGTTTGAAAGCAGGACATCTCCTCACAGGACAATTTTAGAAACTACAGGGCTGGTCTCTCCCAACAATTCAGTACTGTTTTATTTCCCAAGGTCGTTCCCAAAGTTTTGTGGATTTACTAGTTTCTTTACAGATTCCATATGGAAGTAAAATAAAATGATCATGTGGAAGTCCTCCTGGAAGAAAATTTCTCTCCAATCAGCACTTTTATACTTATTTTTTATCCTAGCATTTATGTTTAGCACAATTTATTTAAATATTTTTTACTATTTCTCTTTTAAAAGTTTACTCTCAATTTGTCTCAATGGAAGTATTAAATGCCTAAAAGGCACAAAACAAACAAGCCAAAGGTTTCTGTCTTAAAAGTGATTCATTCTGAGCTTGAAATAATCACTCTGTCAAGAGTCTGACATTGTCATTTCTAGCAGCATCTATCTTAACATTCTTTTCCTGCTTCAGGAATTAAATCACTGGACTTACTGAGAAAATAAAGGGAGAAAAAAAAAAGGGGAGAGAGAGAAGGAGGAGGAAACAACATACCTGTTCAACCATTCCATAAAGAGGGCATCTTCACCTCCAAAAAAAATTGAAAACCAGATGATGTATGAAGGCATCTTACTGTTGTCTTCAAAACTGATCAGCAGTGTGGTCCTGATGGTCATCAAGTATGTGTTGTGTTCCTGAAGGACACAATTATATTTCGGTCTCCAGCAGTATTTTGTACTGTTCACTGCCGTTTGAATGAAGTATTATGAATATTACATCATCTTCATCAACACCCTCACTAAAATATGGAAGTGCCTACTACATGTGGCTTCTTTTCCTTGTCATATTTACATTGAAAATCATAGCCTTTGCCTCCTAACAACTTGCTTTTACTCCATCAAATGCTTCATGAAGCAGAGCATGACTATCATATGACCAGAGTATAAATTTTTTAGATGAACATGGTATACTCACACAGGGCTGTAGAAGTCAATTTATCCAAATCAATAGGTTTTATGTAATAGTTTATGCAACAACTGAGTCAGTTATTAATATTCTGGAAATAGCTGGGTCAGACAACTGAACCTAGATTCTTCATCGGGGCATGCTTCGGCTTGACCCCAATGATAGGGCAATAGGGTTGTAACGATTTCTCAAATCATCTTAATTCTCAATCTGGAGCATTTAAATATGTGGTGAATTTACCATACAGTGCCAATCTTCCTAACCAATAATTTCATTTCCACTCCTCTCTCCTTCCTTTGTGCAACTGCCAGTACAAAACTGCTGTATCTAAACTATCAGAATAATTTCTTAAATCTCTACTTTATGTTTCCCAAGTAGAAGCAATGTTGGCAACTTATTTTCTGAGACATCACTAGGTATACTTTCTTTGTGCCATTTTATATAAACACTCTAGTAGATACTCTTTATCTTCTTATCTCTTTCTTTTCAAGAACCACTTGACCTTTTGCTATTCTTATCTTAAAAGATAAGTTATTGTGTTTTGGTCTACAGTTTTAGACCTGGCATTTTTTTCATTAATACATAATTTTTCTTTTTGTCTCAAATACAGTTTTCCACCGTTCTTGGTACTAATTGTGTTGTGCTAGTGATCACATAGAGGAGATTGTACATAGACTTCTCTTGCCCTCTGGGTGTTTTATGAGTCAAACCCACAAGCATAAACTCCAACCTGAAGAAAAAAATGGCAAAACAGAAATTTTAAATCAATATAATTTGGAAGTAAGGTATTTCCAGACTATTCAAAGAAAATTGGAGTCCTTTTATTTTTCTGTTTGGGCCTTAGGCACATTACAGCCAAATGTTGCAACATCAAATAAAATAAGGAGGGTCGAATATTTTGTGGAATATTGTGGTCATGCCCTTTAGGCTTCACTGTGGTGCCCTTTCTTGGAGTTGGCATTTTATGACATTTGGTAGAGATCTTGCAACAATTTCTGGCTTTTGCTTTTATTAACTTAAAAATTGAGTAGAAATGTAATGTTTTAAAACATAGGAATTAAGAATTCTCAAATCTGAGGAGGAATGGCACTCCCTTAGGTATGCAAAGATTGTTTTTAGATTAAAAAAAATCTCCATATGCTCTTCCTAAATTGTAAGATTCTTAAAACTCTATCTTCACAAAAGCTGGGTTCTATGAAATTGTCCTTTCAGTGGTAACTGGGTATAACAGGATTGCTGTTAAAAGTGAGTGGTCATTTTGTAGATTATAGCCTCAGCAGTTTGTGTCATTTGAAAGCAAATATCCTGATATTTTTAAATAAGGTGGGCAGAGCAGGCAGGAAACCAATATTTATCACCCCTGTGATTAAACACTCTAGACCAGGCTTGCTGATGTGTATGCCAATAATCTGGACTTTCTGGCTTACTGTAAAATTAAAATGTCTTTTATATTGTGGTCTGATATCTGTTTCTGTAATAAGATCAGTTTGTTGTCCTCTGTGCACCAGTGGTGTTGCCCTTAATTTTTTTGGCTAGCATTCACCAAAATCTGTCATCCAGAGCTGCTGAGAAAAATACATGTTGCCAGACTTCTTAAATTTGTGCTGCCAGTGTTTTCCCAGATGTGAAAAATAATTATCTAATAAAGGATTAATACCTAGTAACAATACCATTGTTGAACATGCTTATGGACTGTTCACCTTCTATCTGATTCCTTTTTTTGTACTGGAAAATATTGAATGGAAAATTCAATGGTGTGTTCCAAATTATTGTTGATGTTGTTAATGTCATGATTCTCCTTCAAAGAGTATGAAAGATCTCCTTTTGTCTTGTATTTTCTACTGAATTAGACCTTCCTCTAGTCCTAGTGTGAATAAAAGCTATTTGAAATAAAAGTGTTCTTATTTTTCTACCTCTTTGGTGCCTACCATCAGACTCTGAATACTAGTTATTTGACAAAATTTGTCAATAGATATTACTAATTATAAACTACTGTGACATACACTGTTCCACTTTCAAAAAATTAAAAGGGTTACTTGCAAGTAAATCCCCTTTATAGTGATGTGAGAATTCACAAAAGAAGAAAAAGCAAATTAAAACAGAGTTGCTTTTTGAATGTAAGTTTCTGGTCAGGATAAATAATAATAGCTAATACTGATTAAGCACCAACTATGTGCCTGTCACTCTGAGCAGTGTACCAAAATCATAATATCCATCACATGACCCCTACATCATGTATGATTATTCCCATTTACAGATGAGAGCATGGAGCAAGGAAAAGGTTAACTCCTTTGTTTGCTCATTGTTACAGATAGTAAGAGAATTAAATCTTTTTCTGTGTCTATTTAGCTCTAAAGTCTGTCCTCTCTCCAAATGGCAAACATGGTGTGTCAAAGATGGCATACTAAAAGATTCTTTAACTATAAACCTATGACTAACCTTCAGAATAGACTGTGTGCTCGTTCTCTGCTAACCTTATGATTTTATTAAATTATTATTTTAAATGGCTCTGGTAATTGTGGCTAGGTTTGTATAGTAAGCACAAGTTACACAACAGTTTTTTTTTTTTCTTCTTATTTCAGCATCTTTCTTTAATCTAGCCAAGAACTCTAAGATGTCTTTGGAATACATATTCCAAAAACTCTTAAAATCTATTCCAAGACCAATACTTATTTTTGTATTTTATAACCCCCTGCAATGTTTAACAGTCTAAAACATAACTGTTTCCAATGGACAATGGTTTTGGGTTCCTTCTGGGAAAAGATAGTAATATTTTGTCTAACAGAAAGTAAACTTGAGATGGAGTGGGTGGGTAGAGTCGGTTTCAATGGTAAACACCTTTGGTTTAATCAGATTTGTCAAATGGCAAATGTTACTTCATGGTTCTTTGTTTCTTTTAAGTTTTAGTGGTGAAATACTAGCAATTGAAAAAGTGGAGTGTAAGTAAAAAATAAGAATGAATGTTGTAGTTTTTAAAGGGATTTGTAAATAAAAATAGAAGTCTACAGAATTTCTTCCCCTACCTTTTAGAGTTAAGTCAAAATGCTTGCAAATATTATAATTACTTCTCAGCTTTGTAACATTACATCAATATCAATTTCTGTGATTCTCCCAGGTGACCACAAATGGATAATTCCCCACATATCCTAATAGGTACTTTGGAAAAAACTGATTGCTCGTCTTTCAAATGTCATAAGAATAGGGAAACAAGATTCAGAGAAAGATGAATGAATTCCCTTTTTAAAATCTTTTAAAAACTGGAGACAAAATAAATAAAACATTGCACTTACCTTGGGTCAAGTCAAATTTAAAGTTAGTATTGTATCTAGAAAAGCCACTATTAATTATGTATTGAAAGCTTAGACAGTACATTTAAATTTTTATATAGTGCCACATATATATTTTGCTTTTTCCCCCAAAAGAATTTTCCCCAAAAAAGATTTTGACTTAAAATGTGATAAAGTAAATCAATTTAATAGTGTAGTAAAAATATTTTTAAATAAATTATATATTTATGATTATTTGTACCTAATTGGATGTGAAGACTTTATGTCCATGTTAAATGTGGTTGTTTTAAGAATGTATATTTTTAGTACCTTATTTTTAATTTTTCTCTTTGCTTAACATTTGTTTTAGTTGTTTTATTTATTCTAAAAAAATATTTATTAAACACTTACCCAGTGTTGCCATTTAAACTCAAAACACTCTTGTGAGGTGAGTAAATTAATAGATGAGGATATCGAGGCTTAAATGCCAGAACAAAAAAGCCCATCTACTTTACTGCTACCCAAACTATTTTATCCAAAGTAGTCAACATTCACGGAATATATGTGTCACATATAGTCAGTATTATTCTTGTAATAGCATGGAGAATAGCATTAAAGTTCCTTCTTCTATAATTGCAAAAGAAATTTTACCAGAGATTTGAGTTTAGAATTTTATGATACTAAGGCTTTAAAAAAAAGTGCAAACTATTTCTTATTCTCCATAGAATTATAAAATAGAAGCTGACATAGAATACATTCAAAAAGTATTTGTTGTCTAAATTATATATAATTATATTCACAGGAAGATTTGGGCAAAGACCTATTAAGAGAGTAGATATGATTTAGGATGTTTGTTAATGTCCCTTTCATCCCTAATGTCTACCATCCTTGATGTCAGCATTCAATTACAAGTATCTAATGTTGAGAATTAGAAAGATAGGAGATTAGATTTGTTGACATCCTAAAAATCCCCTTAGAAATTGCTTTCTAAATTGCAGTCATTTGCATTTCTCTCATTATCTTTTTTTTAAAAAATTAGTTAATTATAATTTCTTGTACATCAAGTCCCAGATAATCAAGTTCTTCAATAACCATTTCTGCTTTATTTTATTTGCCCTTTAATGAAACATAATTTTAAACCTCTTTTGCTTTCAAAGCACTAATCTTAATAAGCAGTACTTTCAGTTCTTTCATCAGAACCCAAACCCTGTTAGACTATAACACCCTCATCAGACAGAATGTATTTATAAGGGGCCCCTGTGCCATTAAAACTATTCTGCCATTTTGAAGTTATAATTTCCCCAGTATAAAATTCGGCCCATACTTAACTGAATGCATTCTACCTTTTTTTTATGGTTACATATATGTCCATCTCTTGCAAGAGACTTAGATTCAACCCAGCGATCTCACACAGCCATAAACGCTGCTTTGCAAATGGTGAATATTTATAAGAGGATTGCTAGATGCTATGAAATAGTTCCTTCTTGTCACTACTCCTGTTAAGCTCAACAGAAAGTGAATGGAAAAGTATGTGGAGCCCTATACTATAATCTGTTACAAAATCTTTGTCGTCTCTGTTGAGATCAACTTGAGTCAAGTGTTTAGAGCTTTAAGAAACAAACCTTCAAAAGCAGTCTAATACATAAATCTTGTTTACAAAAATTCAAATTTGGTTGATGTATTTCCAGAGTATTCCCAGAGAAGATAATGCAGAACTGCAAATCCACACTTTGTTTCCAGACCCATTTCTACAAAGAACTAATTTGTGACAATGGGTAAATTTCTCATGGTTTTAATTCCTTCATTTTTTCACCCTTAATGCTTTCAAACATTCTACTTCTGTTCTTTTAGGAAAGTTATACATGATGTTCCTATTATTTTAGTGATTACTCATATTATTGACTTGACAAAGTCAATTATCTTAGTCACACATCTCTACTTTCCCTTTTCAGAATATGAGTCTTAAATTACACTGATTCCTATATACCCTATTTTATCTTATGTCTCATTATTGTTTAGTATTTAGTTTTACCTTGTTTTAAACCTTAAATTTAAAATAATTGTTATGTATCAGTGATTAATATTTTTCCATTTCTAACAACAATAACAGTAAGTCAATAATTATTGTTTCATCATGTTTGTCAACTTCTTTGCACAATAATTTTACTTGCACTCATTTTCTTTCTTCTCTCAGGCTTGGAGTGATTAACTTCCACTTTCCCTGTCTAAAATGTATTTTTTTTTTTTTGGCCTCACTCTTAAATGATATATTGGTTGCGTATAGAATTCTAGGTTGCACTGTGATATCATCATTTTATTGTATTCCTGCCTCTACTTTCACTATAAAGATGTCTGCATTTGCCTAATTATTGTTCCTTTGAAAGTAATCTACTTTTTTCTCTCTAGATCTTTTAAGATCTTCTCCATGAGCAGGTATGATCTTTGTGTTTATCCTGCAAGGGACTTAATGTGTTTTCTACATCTGAAAATGAAATTCCTTCCTCTCTTCTGGGTATTCTAGGTTATTTATGATTGGTAATAGCTCCTCCTATCTTCTATAACTCTTATCAGACATATACTGATAGGCGTCACTCTTGTACTTTTTGTCCACAAACTTGCCTTTTACATTTTCCATTGCATTGTCTTTTTATACTTCCCTCTGCATAATTTCCTCAAATCTTTTCAAGCCTAATTTTATGTATTTCTATACTATGAATTTTAACTTTCAAAGACATTATTCATTTTTAAAAGACATATGCACTTCTTTTTCAATATTCCACTGTTCTGGTGTCTTATTTTCTTATTATTTATCCTTCTTATTTTACATTTTAATCATCTTCTACACATTTAGTTTATAGTATATCAGAGTTCTCTATGGCCTCAAGTACTTAAGCATTGCTTCTATTAGTTTATTTACTCTTCTGAAAGAGTTTTATTGTGAATTCATTTTCAGTAGGCTTTTACCTGTGAGAATTCCATGTTATCTGAATTGAGGACATATCCCTCTTGAGCATTATTGTATTTTCTTCTGTCAGGGATCCCAGGGGTTTTACCACTTAGGACCATTTTGCTGCTTATTTCGCTACTTATGGGTTCGTTGACCATATGACTAACATGAATTTAAGTCATATATCTAAGTGCAGGCTTACCACTTTTGGGGAGAAACTTTCTTTCCCTGCGAGTATCCACAAAAAACTACTGGCTTCCTTGTTGTCATTCTGTTGTCAGTGGGCAGATTTTTCTCTTTCTTTCTTTTTTTTTTTTTTTTTTTAATCTATCCTACCACTTAGGGGGCAGCCTTTCAAGTATCCTAGATTAATTGTGCACATGTATATACAGGATAGCTTTCACAGTTCCAATTCTCTACCTCAGGAAGTTCCAAATATTCCTCTCCTATCTACATAGGTATTAAAACATAAGCCTTTGGGTTACTTGTACTGGCAACTCCCCACAACCCCATCCCAAGCCAATGGCAGCATTAGCTCTCCCACCTGCCACTCTTATTTTCAGTGCATTCTTCATCCCTGGTACTTGGAGGTTTTCTTCATTTTGGTGAACTTGTCTATACATTTAAACGAAAATTTCATTTAGCATTTCTTCATCTTCATGACAGAAGTATTTCAGCTTAACTGGTCCTTCACATTGACAGCATTAGAAGAGGTCTAAGCCTCTTTCTATGAAATGAGAGCATTAGATAGCTAATCTGTGTGTTTCCCATTAGCGCTGATATTCTATGAATTATTTATATGCGTGAAATTTATACTTCAGTTTCCAAAACTGCTCGTCATTCCATTGCTTAAGAGAACTCACTCTCAGTAATGAGTAGCTACTACCATAAGAGTTTTTCACAAACCAGAATGATGAAAGGGTTTGCCAGCTGCTTCAAGAGAGAAAAGAAATTTGGAAGCACACAGGCCATCAGCAGAGATGTGACTATTCTTAATTATTTGATGTGTATTGTACCCTATTAAAACTACCTCTGACAATGCAGTGCTGGTAGTCCTTTCTTTAGGTGTGTATGCTTAATCTCACTGTTGGCAGCAAATGAAAAGAGGAAGAAATAGTAGTGAGTTCCACTTGTTTGAACCTTAGAAATGAGGATAGGGTTACATGGGCAATATTTTCTTCTCTCTCAAAACATGACAGGGAAACAGATACCCATCACATGTCAGAGAGTGAAAGATTTGGGCTAATGCTTGGCAGGAACATACATAGCTGAGGTTTCATTTCTTTGCTCTCTAGTACATACTGTGGCCATGTTAAAGTTCAGGCTTCACATTCCTTTCTGGTGAAACGGGGATTTAATGAATGTGCTACATGTTCTTCTAGATGCTAAATAGCATGCATCTTCTTTTCATTTTGGCTACCCTTTTTTTGAATACCTTGGATATACTGTCCGTGGGTATCTTTCCAACTAAAAAGTACTTACTGAGAAGAAAGAGGAATCACTGCTGTGGGACAAAAACATTTTCCCTCAAAAAAGAATGTACAAGCACACAAAAAAGATGTGGGATTTTTATGAATCATATCCTGTAATTTTTCACTTTTTTCCAGCTACCTCCTTCTTAGAACAGAATCCAAGAAAACCAAAGAAAACTATTTGTGCTGTGAGCAAAAATTTTGCCAAATTGAATTACATAATTCATCCAGATTTGATGAGTTCCTGGATGCAATTTGCAAATTTGCATTTTGGGCACAAGGAAATAATGCATATGTTATACATGAAAAAGCACTGTGCTTGTTACAAAACCATATTTTGTAATTGCTCAGGAATGTCTCTGTATATATGTATAGTACATACACTTAGGCATGAAACTTGGCTATTTATCATGTACACTTCAGGATATTAGACAGTGAACAGTGAACTATGGAATCAAAGTCATGAATTACTAGAAATTTAGCATTTTTATAAAATTATATTAAAATATTAAATATATTCATTAAATATGATTGATCAACTTTCAAAACACCTAGGGAAACCAATATACTCACTTCGATGTACAATACTTGGATTCACTAGACATTATCCCTTAGCTTCCAAAATAAACATTCTAAATTATGAGAAGGATGGTTGACGTCAGCAAGATGGTGAACTAGGAAGTGCCAGGCACTCATTTCCCTACAGAATTATCAAATAAACGACAATACACTAAGAAAACTTCAAAGGAGCTTTGGAAACTAGCTAAAAATCTACAGCAGCCAAGAAAATACCCAATCAAGAAAAAGCCACATTCAAGATGGTAGGAAATTTCCTGGGGCTTTCACTTACCTTCATCCCCATCCTCTCCATGTCCTTGCACCAAGGACAGAAGGAAGTGGCCTGTCTTAGTTTGCTCAGACTTCTATGAAAAAAATACTATGGACGGGTTGACTTAAAAATCAGACATTTATTTCTCACAATTCTGGAGGCTGGGAACTGATATCAGATTGCCAGCATGGTTGGGTTTTGGTGAGGGCCCTCTCCCTGACTTGAAGATGGCTGCTGTCTCCTCACATGGTGGACAGAGGGAGCTCTGGTGCCTCTTCATCTTCCTTATAATGGCACTTTTCCTACTGTGGGCACTCACTATATGACTCATCTAAACCTAATTACCTTCTAAGGGCCCTACCTCCTAACACTATCACAGTAGGGGGTTAGGGTTTCAACATTTAAATTGGGTGGGAGGGAACAAACATACAGTCCGTGGCATGGCCCAATTCCCAGTTCCCTCTCTTGGACTGAAAAGAACAGAGTGAAATTTGCTTGCAAAGTTCAGGCTGCTCTGTGGGATTCCCAAGGGACTGTAATCTATCTTGCCTGACTTGAACCTTAGTTGGGAAATGGTGGAACAGCTTGGATCTGAGACTGGAAGCCACAGAAGGCAGTGGTGGGCACTATGGTGTGTAAAAACTGGAGGTGGGGGACTTTCCTTGTGGTCCAGTGGTGGAGAATCCACCTTCCCATGCAGGGGATGCAGGTTTGATCCCTGGTCAGGGAACTAAAATCCCATGTGCCGCATGGCAACTAAGCTTGCATGCCACAACTACTAAGCCTGTGTGCCTCAATTAGAGAGCCCATGTGCTACAAACTACACAGCCCATGCACTCTGGAACCCATGCTTCACAACGAAGAGCTCATGAACCCTGGAGCCTGTGCACCACAACTAGAGAAGAGAAAACCCACATGCCACATCTAGAGAGAAGCCCACACACTGCAGCTAAAGATCTGACATGCTGCAACTAAGACCTGATACAGCCTAAAATTAATTAATTAATTAAATAAAAAACCTTAAAAAAATACTGCAGGTGGACTGCAGATTTGTTGATACCTATGGACAAGAGATTGATCATGGGTAGAGGAATACAACAGAATAACCAAAAAGAAATTGACATATGACTGGGAAATTAAGCCATTTAAAAGCAACCAGTGGTACCCACAGAAAACCATAACCCAAAAAGAAACATGTACCACAATGTTCACTGCAGCACTATTTACAATAGCCAGGACATGGAAGCAACCTAAATGTCTATCAACAGATGAATGGATAAAGAAGATGTGGCACATATATACAATGGAATATTACTCAGCCATAAAAAGGAATGAGATTGAGTTATTTGTAGTGAGGTGAATGAACCTAGAGACTGTCATACAGAGTGAAGTAAGCCAGAAAGAGAAAAACAAATACTGTATGCTAACTCATATATATGGAACCTAAAAAACTGGTACTGATGAACCCAGTGACAGGGCAAGAATAAAGATGCAGATGTAGAGAACAGACTTGAGGACATGGGGGGTGGCATGAAGGGGAAGCTGGGATGAAGTGAGAGAGTAGCTTTGTGGGAAGTTGCTGCATAACATAGGGAGATCAACTTGATGATAGGTGATTACTTAGAGGGGTGGGATAGGGCGGGTGGGAGGGAGTTGCAGGAGGGAGGGGATATGGGGATACATGTATATATACAGCTGATTCACTTTGGTGTACCTCAAAAACTGGCACAACAGTGTAAAGCAATTACATTCCAATAAAGAGCTTTAAAAAAAAAGTAAAAAATAAAAAAAATAAAAGCAACCATTGGTGACTGGCTGGCAAGATGGTGGAGTAGAAGGATGTGAGTGCACACCTTCCTACAAAAACACAATTAACTGCTGGAACAGAATAAAGAAAACAGAATGAAAGGAAATGAAGACAGTCTAAGAGAATTCCGGGACAACCACTGACCAAAAACAAACAAACAAAAAAACAAACAAAACAAAAAACACTGGAACCTACCAAAAAAAGATACCCTACCTCCAAAGACAAAGAGGAGGCCACAATGAGATGGTAAGAGGGGCACAATCACAATAAAATCTAATCCCATATCCATCAGGTGGGCATCCCACAAACTTGAGAATAATTATACCACAGAAGTTCACCCACAGGAGTGAAAGTCCGTGCCTTATGTCAGGCTTCCCAGCCTGGGGGTCTGGCAATGGGAGGTGGAGCCCATAGAGCATATGGCTTTGAAGGCTAGTGGGGTTTGATCACAAGTATTCCACAGGACTGAGGGAAAGAGAAACTCCACTCTTGGAAGGTGCACACAAGGTCCCATGCACAACAAGACCCAAGGGAAAAAGCAGTGACCTCATAAGAGACTGGGCCAGACATACCTGATAGAATTCGAGGGTCTCCTGAGGAGGCAGGGGGTGGCTGTGGCTCACTTCAGGGACAAAGACACTGGCAGTGGCAGTTCTGGTGAGTACCCATTGACATAAGCCCTCCTGGAGTCTGCGTTTCCTCCTAAAGACCTTATCCCACCCAACAGCCTGTAGGCTCCAGTTATGGATGCCTCAGGCAAAATAACCAACAGGGTGGAAACACAGCCCCCCCCCCCCACATCAATGCACAGGCTGATTAATGTCTTCCTGAGCATAGCCCTGCCCAAGCACAGAGAGGGACAAGACCCAGCTCCACCAACCAGGGGGCAGGAACCAGACTGTCCCACCAGGAAGTCTGCACAGCCTTTCAGACAGCCTCATCCACCAGGGGACAGACAGCAGAATCTGGAAAAACTAAAATCCTGCAGCCTGCAAAACAGAAACTACAATCACATAACATTAGACAAAATGAGATGCCAGGGGAATACATCCCAGATGAAGGAACAAGATAAAACCCAGAAGAACAACTAAGTGAAGTGGAGATGGCAATCTACTGGAAAAAGAATTCAGAATAATGATAGTGAAGACAACCAAAGATCTCGGAAAAAGAATGGAGGCCCAGATCGAGAAGATACAAGAGATGTTTAACAAAGGCCTAGAAGAACTACAGACCAAGCAAACAGAGATGAACAATACAATAACTGAAATGAAAAATACACTTGAAGGAATGCATAGCAGAGTAACTGAGGCAGAAGAATGGATAAGTGAACTAAAAGACAGAAGGGTGGAAATCATTGCCCTGAAACAGAATAAAGAAAAAACAATGAAAATAAATGAAGGCCGTCTAAGAGACCTCTAGGACAACATTAAATGCACCAACATTCGCATTATAGGGGTCCCAGAGGGAGAAGAGAGAGAGAAAGGGCCTGAGAAAATATTTGAAGAGATAATAGCTGAAAACTTCTCTAACACAGGAAAGGAAATAGCCACCCAAGTCCAGAAAGCACAGAGAGTCCCAGGCAGGGCAAACCCAAGCAGAAACATGCCAAGACAAACAGTAATCAAATTGACAGAAATTAAAGACAAAGAAAAAAGATTAAAAACAACAAGGGAAGAGCAACAAATAACATACAAGGGAACTCCCATATGGTTATCAGCTGATTACTCAGCAGAAACTCTGCAGGCCAGAAGGGAGTGGCATGATATATTTAAAATGATGAAAGGGAAGAACTTACAACCAAGAATACTCTACCCAGCAAGGTTCTCATTCAGATTTGACAGAGAAATCAAAAGCTTTATAGATAAGTAGATGCTAAGAGAAGTAAGTACCACCAGATCAGCTTCACAACAAATGCTAAAGAAACATCCCTAAGCAGAAGAGAAAAGGCCACTATGAGGAACAAGCAAATTATGAATGGAAAAGCTCACCAGTAGAGGCAAACATAAATTAAAGGTAGGAAATCATCTGCACACAAATATGATATCAAAACCAGCAACTGTGAGAAGAGGAGAGCACAAATGCAGGATATTGTAAATGAATTTGAAATTAAAAGAACAGCAACTTAATACAATCTTGTTTATATATAGACTGTTATGTCAAAACCTCATAGTAACAACAAACCAAAAATCTACAATAGATAACATACAAAAAAGAAAAAGGAATCCTAACACAACACTAAAGTTAGTCATCAAATCACAAGAGGACAAAAGAGAAAGGGAAGAAAAAAGCCCTATAAAAACAAATCCAAAACAATTAGGAAAATGGCAACAGGAGGAGTTCCCTGGTAGTCCATTGGTAAAGACTTCACCTTCCAAAGCAGGGGGTGTGGGTTTGATCCCTGGTCAGGGAGCTGGGATTCCACATGCCTCATGGCCACAAAACCAAAACATAAAACAGTAGCAATATTGTAAAAAATTCAATAAATACTTTAAAAATAATTGCCATCAAAAATATCTTGAAAAAAAAAGAAAAAAAAATGAAAATGGCAATAGGAACATACATATCAACAATTACCTTAAATGTAAACAGATTAAATCTTCCAACAAAAGATATAGACTGCCTGAATGGATACAAAAACAAGACCCATGTATATGTTGTCTAAAAGAGACTCACTTCAGATCTATGAACACATATAGACTGAAAGTGAGCGGATGGAAACAGGTATTCCATGCAAATGGAAATCAAAAGAAAGCTGGAGTTGGACTTCCCTGGTGGTGCAGTGGTTAAGAATCCACTTGCCAATGCAGGGGACATGGGTTTGATCCCTGGTCCAGGAAGATCCCACATGCCATGGAGCAACTAAGCCTGAGTGCCACAACTACTGAGCCCACGTGCCACAACTACTGAAGCCTGCTCGCCTAGAGGCTGGGCTCCACAACAAGAGAACCCACTGCAATAAGAAGCCCATGCACTGCAATGAAGAGTAGCCTCCACTCACTGCAACTAGAGAAAGCCTGCACATAGCAACAAAGACCCATTGCAGCCAATAAATGAATAAATTTATAAAAAAGAAAGCTGGAGTAGCAATATTCACATCAAAAATTGCTGATACAAATCAGAAACAGTCATAAAATAAAGACTGTTTCAACAAAGAAGAACAGTACATTATAATCAAGGGATCAATCCAAGAAGATATAACAACTGTAAATATATATGCACCCAACATAGAAGCATCCCGATATATAAGGCAAATACTAATAGCCATAAAAGGAGAAGTTGACAGTAACACAGTGATAGCTAGGGACTTTGAAACCCCAATTTCATCAGTGGAGAGATCATCCAGACAGAAGATCAATAAGGAAACACAGGCCTTAAATTACACACTCTACTAGATAGACTTAACTGATATTTATACAGCATTCCATCCAAAGGGAAAAGAATACACATTCTTCTCAAGTGCACAAGTAACATTCTCCAGGATCAATCACATGCTGGGCCACAAAGCAAGGCTCAGTAAATTTAAGAAAACTGAAATCATATCAAGCATCTTTTCCAATCACAATGCTGTAAGGTTAGAAATCAACTACAAGGAAAAAAAATTATAAAAAACACAAACACATGGTGGCTAAACAACCAATGGATCACTAAAGAAATTAAAGAAGAAATCAAAAAATACCTAGAGACAAAAGAAAACAAAAGCATGACAATCCAAAACCTATAGGATGCAGCAAAAGCAGTTCTAAGAGGGAAGTGTATAGCACTACAATCTTACCTGGGGGGAAGGGGGGGGGAATCTCAAACAACCTAACCTTACCTAAGGCTACTAGAGAAAGAAGAACAAACAAAACCCAAAGTTAGTAGAAGGAAAGAAATCATAAAGATCAGAGCAGAAATAAATGAAATAGAAACAAATAAAACAATAAAAATAATCAATGAAACTAAAAGATGATTCTTCAAAAAAATAAACAAACTTAATAGAATTTTAGCCAGACTCATCAAGAAAAAAAGGGAGAGGGCTCAAATCAATAAAATTAGAAATGAAAAAGGAGCAGTTAAAATGGACACCACAGAATTATAAAGGACCATAACAGACTACTACAAGAAACTATATGTCAATAAAAAGGACAACCTAGAAGAAGTGGACAAATTTTTGGAAAGGTACAATCTCCCAAGAATGAACCAAAAAGAAAGAAAAAATATGAACAGACCAATCACAAATACTAAAATTGAAACTGTGATTAAAAAACTCCCAACAGGGACTTCCCTGGCAGTCAGTGGTTAAGACTCTGCACTTCCACTGCAGGGGGCATTGGTTTGATCCCTGGTAGGGGAACTAAGATCCTGCACATTGAAACTTGCAGCCAAAAAACAAACAAACAAAAACTCTCAACAAACAAGAGTCCAGGACCAGATGGCTTCACAGGTGAATTCTATCAAACATTTACAGAAGAGTTAACACCTATCCTTCTGAAACTATTCCAAAAAATTGCAGAGGAAGGAATACTCCGAAATGCATTCTACAAGGCCACCATCAACCTGATACCAAAACCAGACAAAGATACCACAAAAAAAAAAAAAAAAAGAGAGAGAGAGAGAGAATTACAGGCCAATATCACTGATGAACATACATGCAAAAAATCCTCAACAAAATACTAACAATACATTAAAAGGATCATACACCATGATCAAGTGGGATTTATCCCAGAGATGCAAGGATTTTTCAATATCCACAAATCAATCAGTGTGATACACCACATCAACAAATTAAAAAATAAAAACCATATGATCAATTCAATAGATGCAGAAAAAGCTTTTGACAAAATTCAAAGCCCATTTATGATAAAAACTCTCCAGAAAGTAGGCATAGAAGGAACCTACCTCAACATAATAAAAGCCATATATGACAAACCCATAGCAAACATCATTCTCAATGGTGAAAAATTGAAAGCATCTCCTCTAAGATCAGGAACAAGACAAGGATATCCACTCTTGTCACTATTATTCAACGTAGTTTTGGAAGCCCTAGTAAGGGCAATCAGAGAAGAAAAAGAAATAAAAGGAATACAAATTTTAAAAAAAGAAGTAAAACTGTCACTGTTTGCAGATGACATGATACTACACATAGACAATCCCGAAGATGCTAACAGAAAACTACTAGAGCTCATCAATGAATTTGGTAAAGTGGCAGGATACAAAATTAATGCACAGAAATACTTTGCATTCCTATACACTAAAAAGATGAGAAAGAGAAATCAAGGAAACAATCCCATTTACCATCACATCAAAAAATAAAATACGTAGGAATAAACCTACTTACGGAGGCAAAAGACCTGTACTCAGGAAACTATAAGATACTGATGAAATAAATAAAAGGTGACACAAATAGATGGAGAGATATATTATGCTCTTGGATTGGAAGAATCAATATTGTGAAAATTACTATATTACCCAAAGCATTCTGCAAATGCAATGCAATCTCTATCAAACTACCAGTGGCATTTTTCACAGAATTACAACAAAAAAATTTTACAATTTGTATGGAAACACAAAAGACCATAAATAGCAAAAGCATACTTGAGAAGAAAAACTGAGCTGGAGGAATCAGGCTCCCTAACTTCAGACTATACTACAAAGCTACAAACATCAAAACAGTATCATACAGGCACAGAAACAGAAATATACATCAATGGAACAAGACAGAAAGCCCAGAAATAAACCGACGCACCTATGGTCACCTAATCTATGACAAAGGAGGCAAGAATATACAATGGAGAAAAGACAGTCCCTTCAATAAGTGATGCTGGGAAAACTGGACAGCTACATGTCAAAGAATGAAATTAGAACACTCCCTAACATCATACACAAAAATAAACTCAAAATGGAGTAAAGACCTAAATGTAAGACTGGATACTATGAAACTCTTAGAGGAAAATATAGGCAGAACACTCTGATAAAAATTGCAGCAAGACCTTTTTAAATCCGCCTCCTAGAGTAAGGAAAATAAAAACAAAAAGAAACAAATGGGACCTAATTAACCTTTAAAGCTTTTCACAGCAAAAGAAACCATAAACATAATGAAAAGACAACCCTCATAATGGGAGGAAATATTTGCCAATGAAGCAACTGACAAAAGATTAATCTCCAAAATATACAAGCAGCTCATTCAGTTCTATATCAAAAAAAGCAAATAACCCAATCCATAAATGGGTGGAAGACCTAAATAGACATTTCTCCAAAGAAGACGTGCAAATGGCTAACAAACACATGAAAAATGCTCAGCATCACTAATCATTAGAGAAATGCAAGTCAAAGCCACAATGAGGTATCATCTCATACTGGTCAGAATGGTCATCATCAAAAAATCTAGAAACAATAAATGTTGGAGTGTAGGAGGGTTTCCTTTTCTCCAAAAGGGAACCCTCCTACACTCATGGTGGGAATGTAAATTGGTACAGCCACTCTGGAGAATACAATGGAGGTTCCTTAAAAAACTAAAAATAGAACTACTATATGACCCAGCAATACCACTCCTGGACATATATCCATAGAAAACCATAATTCAAAAAGATACATGCACCCCAATGTTCATTGCAGCAATATGTACAATAGCCAGGACATGGAAGCAACCTACATGTCCATCAACAGAGGAATGGACAAAGAAGTTATGGGACATATATACAATGGAATATTACTCAGCCATAAAAAGAACAAAATAATGCCATTTGCAGCAACATGGATGGACTTAGAGATTGTCATACTGAGTGAAGTTAAGTCAGAGAAAGACAAATATCATATGATATGGCTTATATCTGGAATCTAAAAAAGGGTACAAAGGAACTTATCTACAAAACAGAAATAGAGTTACAAATGTAGAAAACAAACATGGTTACCAGAGGATAATTTGAGCAGGGGGAGGTGATAAATTGGGAGATTGGGATTGACATATACACACTACTATATATAAAATAGATAGGACTTCCTAGGTGGTGCAGTGGGTAAGAATCCACCTGCCAATGCAGGGGACACGGGTTCGATCCCTGCCCCAGGAAGATACCACATGCCACGGAGCAACTAAGCCTGTGCGCCACAACTATTGAGCCTGCGCTCTAGAGACTGTGAGCCACAACTATTGAGCCCATGTGCCGCAACTACTGAAGTCCACGCACCTGGAGCCTGTGCTCTACAACAAGAGAGGCCACCTCAATGAGAAGCCTGCGCACCACAAAAAAGAGTAGCCCCTGCTCACCACAACTAGAGAAAGCCTGTGTGCAGCAACAAAGACCCAACACAGCCAAATAAATAAATAAATTAATTAATTAATTAATTAATTAAATTTATAAAAGAAACAAATAGATAACTAATAGGGACCTACTATATAGCACAAGGAACTCTACTCAATACTCTGTGATGGTCTATATGGGAAAAGAATCTAAAAAAGAGTGTATATATGTGTAACTGATTTACTTTGCTGTATACCTGAAACTAACACAACATTGCACATCAACTATACTCTCAGGAAATTTTTTTTAAAAATGAAGGCAAAATAAAAACTTATTTAGACATGGAACAAAAAACAAAAGCAAACAAAAAACCAGTATGGTACTGGCACAAAAACAGAAATATAGATGAATGGAACAGGACAGAAAACCCAGAAATAAACTTATGCACCCATGGTCAATTCATCTACGACAAAGGAAGTAAGACTATACAATGGAGGAAAGACAGTCTCTTCAATAAATGGTGCTGGAAAAACTGGATACCTACATGTTAAAAAAATGAAATTAGAACATTCTTTAACACCATACACAAAAATAAACTCAAAATGAATTAAAGACCTAAACGTAAGACCAGATACTATAAAGCTCTTAGAGGAAAACATAGGCAGAACACTCTCTGAAATAAACTGCAGAAAGATCTTTTTTGATCCACCTCCTAGAGTAATAGAAATAAAAACAAAAATAAACAAATGGGATTTAATTAAATTCAAAAGCTTTTGCACAGCAAAGGAAACCATGAACAAAACAAAAAGACAATCCTCAGAATGGGAGAAAATTTTTGCCAATGATGTGACCAACAAGGGATTAGTCTCCAAAATTTACAAACAGCCCTTGGAGCTCAATATCAAAAAAAACAAAAACCCAACCAAAAAAAATGGGCAGAAGACTAAATAGACATTTCTCCAAAGAGTACATACAGATGGCCAAGAAGCCCATGAAAAGATGCTAAACATCGCTACTTATTAGAAAAATCTAAATCAAAACTATGAGATATCACCTCACACAGGTCGGAATGGCCATCATCAAAAAATCTATAAACAATAAATGCTGGAGATAGTTTGAAGAGAAAGGAACCCTCCTACTGTGTTGGTGGGAATATAAATTGACACAGCCACTCTGGAGAACAGTATGGAGGTTTCTTACGAAACTAAAAATAGAGTAACCGTATGATCCAGCAATCTCACCCCTCAGTATATATCCACTGAAAAACATGGTTTGAAAGGATACATCACCCCAGTGTTGATTGCAGTGATGTTTACAATAGCCAAGACATGGAAGCAACTGTAATGTCCATTGACAGATAAATGGATAAAGAAGATGTGGTATATATATTCAATAGAATATTATTCAGCCATTAAAAAGAATGAAATAATGCCATTTGTAGCAGCAAGGATGGGCCTGGAGGTTATCATACTAAGTGAAGTAAGTCAGAGAAAGACAAATTTCATATGATATCAGTTATATGTGCGATCTGAAAAAAATGACAGACATGAACTTATTTACAAAACAGAGACAGACTCACAGACATAGAGAACAAACTTATGGTTACCAGGGGAAAGGTGGGGGGATTGACATGTACACACTGCTATATTTAAAGTAGATAAAATAGATAATGAACAAGGACCTACTGTATACCACAGCAAACTCTGCTCAATATTCTGTAATAATCTAAATGGGAAAACAATTTGAAAAAAATAGATACATGTATATGTATAACAACAACTTTGCTGTACACCTGAAACTAACAACATTATTAATCAACTATGCTACAAAATAAAAAATTTTAAAAATAAATAAAAACTAGATTGTAACTGGTAAAAAATAAAATATAATACAATAAATAAATAAAAGCAACCAGGAAAAAAAGAGGGGAAGGGGGAGATACAGACAGGCCCAGACAGAACACATGTCCAGAAAAGATTTGAGAAGAACTTAAGCCTTCACCCCAGGCTAATCTCAAGAGTCAAGAGTCCACTAATTAGTAAAGGTCTTCCATATCAGTCAGCAAAGACTGAGAGAGAGAGCAATTTTTTCAAATGCCCAAAGTTTTTAAAAGATCACAAGGCACATAGAGGGAAACATAGCTAATGTAAAGGAACAAAATAAATCTCCAAAACTGTCTCTGAAGAAACACATGCATCAAGGTTACTAGACAAAGATTTTATTTTTTTATTTTTATTTTTTTGTTTGTTTTTAAGAACTTTTATTGAGATACAGTTAACAGACAATAAACAGTATATATTTAGAGTGTACAATTTGGTATCCCAATCTCCCAATTCATTCCCCCCCAACCCTCCACGCTTTCCCCACTTGGTGTCCATGTGTTTGTTCTCTACACCTGTGTCTCTATTTCTGCCTTGCATTTCCTCTTTCATAGTTGTTGGCATTTGCCTTATGTATTGAGGTGCTCCTATATTGGGTTCATATATGTTTATAATTATCTCCTCTTCTTGGATGGATCCCTTGATCTTTATTTAATATCCTTTCTTGTCTCTTGTAACATTTTTTATTTTAAAGTCTAATTTATCTGATATGAGTATTGCTACTCCAGCTTTCTTTTGATTTCCATTTGCATGGAATATCTTTTTCCATCCCCTCACTTTCAGTGTGTATGTGTGCCTAGGTCTGAAGTGGGTCTCTTTGAGACAGCATATATATGGGTCTTGTTTGTGTATACATTCAGCCAGTCTGTGTCTTCTGGTTGGTGTATTTAGTCCATTTATATTCAAGGTAATTGTCGATATGTATGTTCCTATTACCATTTTCTTAATTCTTTTGTTTCTCTAGTTCCTTTTCTTCTCTTATGTTTGCCACTTAGAGAAGTTCCTGTAGCATTTGTTGTAGGGCTGGTTTGGTGGTGCTGAATTCTCTTAGCTGTTGCTTGTCTGGAAAGCTTTTGATTTCTCCATCAAATCTGAATGAGATCCTTGCTGGGTAGAGTATTCTTGGTTGTAGGTTCTTCCTTTTCATCACTTGAAATATATCATGCCACTCTCTTCTGGCTTGCAGAGTTTCTGCTGAGAAATCAGCTGTTAACCTGATGGGAGTTCCCTTGTATGTTATTTGTCATTTTTCCCTTGTTGCTTTTAATAACATTTCTCTGTCTTTCATTTTTGTCAGCTTGACTACTATATGTCTTGGTGTGTTTCTCCATGGATTTATCCTGCCTGGGACTCTCTGCACTTCCTGGACTTGGGTAGCTCTTTCCTTGCCCATGTTAGGGAAGTTTTCAACTATAATCTCTTCCAATATTTTCTCAGGTCGTTTCTCTCTCTCATCTCCTTCTGGGACCCCTATAATGTGAATGTTGGTGCGTTTAACATTGTCCCAGAGGTCTCTTAGGCTGTCTTCAGTTCTTTTCATTCTTTTTTCTTTATTCTTTTCTTCCTCAGTGATGATCACCATTCTGTCATCCAGCTCACTTATTCGCCCTTCTGCCTCAGTTAATTTGCTATTGGTTCCTTCTAGTGTATTTTTCATTTCCATTATTGTGTTGCATATCTCTGTTTGTTTGCTCTTTAATTCTTCTAGGTCTTTGGTAAACTTTTTGATCTTTGCATCCAGTCTTTTTTCAAAGTCCTGGATCATCTTCACTATCATTATTCTGCATTCTTTTTCTGCAAGGGTGCCTATCTCCTCTTCATTTAGTTGTTTTTCTGGGGCTTTATCCTGTCCCTTCATCTGGTACAAAGTCCTCTGCTTTTTCATTTTCTCTATCTTTCTGTGGCTGTGGTTTTCAGTTCTGCAAGATGAAATACTGCTGATACTACTTGATACTGCTGTCTGCCCTCTTGTGGAGGAAGCTATCTAGGAGCCTCCTGTGTGCTTCCTGATGGGAGGGACTGATGGTGGGTAGGGCTGGGTGGGCGGAGCTCAGTAAAGCTTTAATCCGATTTGGTGGGCAGAGCTCAGTAAAACTTTAATCTGCTTGTCTGCTAATGGGTAGGGCTGTGTTCACACCTTGTTGGTTGTTTGGCCTGAGGCCACCTAGCGCTGGAGCCCACAGGCTCTTTGGTGGGGCTAATGGTGGACTCTGGGAGGGCTCACACCAATAAGCACTTCCCAAAACCCCTGCTGCCAGTGCCCCTGCCTCCTCGGTGAGCCATAGCTGCCCCCCACCTCGGCAGGCAACCCTCCAGCACCAGCAGGTACGTCTGGTGCAGTCTCCATATCAGGTCACTGCTCCTTCCTCCTGGTTCCTGGTGAGCACATTTTTTTGTGTGCCTTCCAAAAGTGGAGTCTCTGTTTCCCCCAGTCCTGTGGAGGTCCTGCAATCAAATCCCGCTGGCTTTCAGGATCTGATTCTCGGAATTACTCCTCCCGTTGCTGGACTCCCAGGTTGGGAAGCCTGATGTGGGGCTCAGAACCCTCACTTTAGTGGGTGGACTTCTGCAGTATAACTGTTCTCCAGTTTGTGACTCACCCACCCAGCATTTATGGGATTTGATTTTAACGCGATTGTGCCCCTCCTACCATCTCATTGTGGCTTCTCCTTTGTCTCTGGATGTGGGGTGTCTTTTTCGGTGAGTTCCAGTGTCTTTCTGTTGATGATTGTTCAGCAGTTAGTTGTAATTCTGGTGCTCTTGCAAGAGGGAGTGAGCGCACGTCCTCCTACTCCGCCATCTTAATCCTATCTCTAGACAAAGACTTTAAACAATTGTCTTAAATATGTCCAAAGAGCAAAAGGAAAACATGAAAAAAGAACTAAAAGAAATTAGGAATGGGCTTCCCTGGTGGCACAGGGGTTAAGAATCCACCTGCCGATGAAGGGGACACAGCTTTGATCTCTGGCCCAGGAAGATCGCACATACCACAGAGCAACTAAGCCCATGAGTCACAACTACTGAGCCTGCATGCCACAACTACTAAAGCCTGTGTGCCTAGAGCCCATGCTCCGCAACAAGAGAAGCCACCACAATGAGAAGCCCATGCACCACAATGAAGAGTAGTCCCTGCTCATCACAACTAGAGAAAGCCTGTGCACAGCAATGAAGACCCAACACAGCCAAAAATTATATATAAATAAATAAAAAGAAATTAGGAAAATGATATTTGAACAAAATGAGAATATCAACAAAGAGACAGAAATTATAAAATTTTCAAAAATAAATTCTGGAGCTGAAAAATACAAAAAATGAGTTGAAAAATTCACTACAGAGATTCAACAACAGACTCAGATAGGGAGAAAAAGAAACAGTACACCTGAAAATAGGTCATTTGATATTATCAGTCTGGTGAACAAAAAGAAAAAAGAATTTAAAAAGTAAACAGAGCCTGAAGGATTGATAGAACATTATCAAATGGACCCATATATACATTATGGGAGTATCAGAAGGGAAAGAGAGGGAGAAAAGGACAGAGAGATTATTTGAAGAAATAATCAATACAGAAGACATCACTTTATGTGGAATCTAAACTATGACACAAATGAACTTATTTACAAAACAGTAACAGACTTACAGACATTGAAAACAAATGTATGGTTACCAAAGAGGAAAGGGGTGTGGGAAGGATAAATAAGGACTTTGGGATTAGCAGATACAAACTACTATATATAAATAGATAAAAAACAAGGTCCTACTGTATAGCACAGGGAACTATATTCACTATCCTGAAATAAACCATAATGGAAAAAAATACAGAAAAGAATATATTTATGTATAACTGAATCACTTTGCTATAAACCAGAAACTAACACAACATTGTAAATTAACTATGCTTCAATTTTTAAAATAAGAAAGAAGGAAAGAAAGGCTGAAAACATCTCAAATTTGAGTAAAGACATAGATAAACTAATCCAAGAAGCAGAATGAACTCTAAGCAGAAAAAACTCAAATAGACCCAGAGGGCAGTGGAATAATATATAATTGCTAAAAGAAAAACAAAAAAACTTTCAACCAAGAATCTGGCAAAATCATCTTTCAAAAATGAGGGAGAAACTAAGACATTCCCAGATGAACAAAATTTGAAGGCGCTCATTACCACTAAACCTACAAGAAATGCTAAAAGGCATTGTTCAAGTTGAAATAGGAAAGAAATTAGTCAGTAACTTGAAGTCATATGAAAATAAGAAGTTCTCCAGTAAAGGTAAATAACTGTACAAATATTAAAAAATAGTATTTGTAATTTGATTTGTAACTCCACTTTTTGTTTCCTACAGTATTTAAAAGAAAAATGCATCAAAAATAATGATAAATCTATGTTAATGGGTACACAAAATACACAGATGTAATCTGTGATATCAATAACATAATTGGGGATTCCTATAAACAAGTAGAGTTTTGTATGCACTTGAAGTTAAGTTGCCATCAACTTATGATAGATGATCATTATTTTAGGATATTATATGTAAACCCCATCATAACCACAAGAAAAATATCTTTAGAATATACATAAAAGGAGATAAGAAAGGAACCAAAAGGTGTCACTAAAAAATATCAACCATATACGGGCAATAATAGATTAAGTGACAAAAAGCTATAAGACATACAGAAAACAAATGAAATGGCAAAAGCAAGTGCTGTCCTATTACTTTAAATGTAAATGGATTAAACTCCCCAATCAAAAGATATAGATTGACAAAATGGGTTTTAAAAAAAACAGGATCCAACTACAAGCTATCTATATGAGACACATTTTAGATCTGAGGATACACATAGGGTGAAAGTGCAATGATAGACATATCTCATGCAAATAGCAACCTAGAGAGAGCAGATATGGCTATACCTATATCACACAAAATAGATTTTAAGTCAAAAACTGTCACAAGACAAAGGACATTATATAATGGGAAAATGGTCAATTCACCTGGAAGTTATAGCAGTTATAAATATATATGCATGGAACATCAGAGCGCCTAAATATATAAAGCAATACAACATATGAAAATTACAGGATACTGTGAAAGCAGTGCCAAGAGGGAAATATATAGCTTAAACACTTTCAATAAAAAGGAAGAAAGATCTCAAATCAATAATCTACATCTTGAGAAACAAAAAATAAAACATATTAAAAGCTATCAGAGGGAAGGAAATAGTGAAGATAAGAGATAAATAAAACAGGGAGTATAAAAGAAATAGAGAAAAATCAACATAACCAGGAGTTGGTTCTTTGAAAAGGTCAACAAAATTGGTAAACATTTAGAGAGAACTGACTAAGGAAAAAAAGAGAGAAGATCCAGATAACTAAAATCAGAAATGAAAGAGGGTCTATTACTGCAAATTTTATAGAAATAAAAAAGATTATAATAGAGTATTGTGACTGTACTCCAACAAATTGGATAACCTGGATATAACAGATGAGCTTTTAAAAACACATAACATACCAAGACTGAATCCTGAAGAAACAGAAAATCTGAATAGGCCTATAATTAGTAAGGAGAGTAAATAATCAAAGACCTTTTAACAAAAAGGTTTTCTACCCAAGAACAAATGGCTACACTGATGAATTCGACCAAATATTTAAAGAACACTTATCCTTCTCCATCCTTTCTGAAAAACTGAAGGGGAGGGAGCACTTCCTAACTCATTCTATGAGGCCAGCATTAACCTGCTATCAAAGCCAAAGACACTAAACACTAAAAGGAAAGAAAATTATAAACAGATATCCTCTCCGAAGAGTAGTGTAAAAAATTTCCACAAAATATTACCAACAGAATTCAACAGAACATTAAAAGGATTATACACCATGAACAAATAGGATTTATTCCTAGAAAACAAGGATGGTTCAACATACAAAAATGAATCAATGTAATATACTACATTAAAACAATAATGAGAAAAAAACTACATGATCAGCTCCATTAATACAGAAAAAGCAGTTTACAAAATCCAACACCCTTCATGACAAAATTTTGACAAAATAGGATTTGAAGGAAAATACCTTAACATAATAAAGGCCATGAATGAAAATCCACAGCCAACATCATATTTGCATTATTCAGGGTTCTCCAGAGAAAACAGACCCAGCTGGAGATACGTATATATATGTGTGTGTGTATTATTATTATTAATTGATTGACATGATTGTGGAAGGTGACAAGTCTCAAGATCTGTAGTTGGTAAGCTGGAGTTCTAGGAGAGATGATGGTGTAGTTCCAGCCTTCGGGGTGGTAGGCTCAAGACCCAGAAAAAGCCAAAGTTTCAACTCAAGTCTGAAGGCAGGAAAAATAACTTATATCCCTACGGAAGGCACTCAGGCAAAAGAAATGCCCCTTGTTCATGGGTGGGTCAGCCTTTTTGTTCTCTTCACACCTTTAGCTGATTTGATGATGTGCACCCGCATTAGAGAGGGCAACCTGCTTTCCTCGGGCTACTGACTTGTGTGTAATCTCATCCAGAAATACCACCGCAAACACACCCAGAATGACTGACCAAATGTCTGGGTACCCCATGGTCCAGTCAAGTTGACACATAAATGTAATAATCACAATACTCAATGGTTAAAGACAGAAAGCTTTTACTCTAAAATCAGGAACAAAGTTGTCTGCTTTCATCACTTCTATCCAACAAAGTACTGAAAGTCCTAGCCAGAGTGACTAGGCAAGAGAAAGAAATAAAAGAGATCCAGATTGGAAAGGAAGACATAAAATTATCTCTGGTTGCTGATGACATGATCCTTATATGTAAGAAACTAAAGATTCCACAAAATCTGTTAGACTTAGTGAATGAATTCAGCACAGTTGCAGGATACAAATTAACAAACAAAAATTTGTTGTGTTCTATATACTAACAATGAACAATGCAAGAGGAAATTAAGAAAACAATTTCACTTACAAGACCATCAAAAAGAATACATAGAGAGTGATTCCGTCTTTGAAGATGGCAGCTGGCGGCTTCTGGAAGCTGGAGAGGGCAGGGTGATACTTTCTCCCCTGAGTCCCTGGAAGGAACGCAGCCCTGCTGGTGTCCTGACTTCGCCTAGCGAGACCCATTTTGGACTTCTAACAAGACTTAAAGACTGAATATTCATTTAATCCAATACTTGGACATTAGTCTGAGGCTTGGACAGTCTTCTATAAACACCTCTATCACCAGGACAAGCAACCCCAAAAGCTTGGACAACCATGAGGAAACAAAGAAACACCATGCAGGCAAAGGAGCAGGAAAAAAACCCACAAGACCAAATAAATGAGGAGGAAATAGGAAAAATGCCTGAAAAAGAATTTAGAGTAATGATAGTAAAAATGATACAAAATCTCGATAACAAAATAGGGAAAGTACAAGAAACAGTTCATAAGAACTCAGAAAAACAAACAGCAATGGATAACAAAATAACTGAAATTAAAAATACTCTAGATGCTATAACCAGCAGAATGACTGAGGCAGAAGAACGAATAAGTGAGTTGGAAGATAGAATGGGAGAAATAAACGCCACAGAGCAGGAAAAAGAAAAAAAAATAAAAAGACTAGAAGACAGCCTCAGAGACCTCAGTGATAACCTTAAACGTACCAACATTCGAATTATAGGCATCCCAGAAGAAGAAGAAAACAAGAAAGGGTCTGAGAAAATATTTGAAGAGGTTATAGTGGAAAACTTCCCCAACATGGGAAAGGAAATAATTCACCAAGTCCAAGAAGCACAGAGAGTCCCATACAGAATAAACCCAAGGAGAAATACACCAAGGCACATATTAATCAAATGAACGACAATTAAACACAAAGAAAAAATATTAAAAGCAGCAAGAGAAAAGCAACAAACAACATATAAGGGAAAACCCATAAGGATAACAGCTGACCTTTCTACAGAAACTCTGCAGGCCAGAAGGGAATGGCAGGATATCCTGAAAGTCCTGAAAGAGAGAAACCTACAGCCAAGAATACTCTACCCAGCAAGAATCTCATTCAGATTTGACGGAGAAATCAAAAGCTTTCCAGACAAGCAAAAGTTAAGAGAATTCAGCACCACCAAACCAGCCCTACAACAAGTGCTAAAGGAACTTCTCTAAGGAGGAAACACAAGAAAAGGAAAACACCTACAAATACAAACTCAAAACAATTAAGAAAATGGTAATTGGAACACACATGTCAATAATCACTTTAAATGTAAATGGATTAAATGCTCCAACCAAAAGACACAGACTGCCTGAATGGATACAAACACAAGACCCTTCTATATGCTGCCTACAAGAAACCCACTTCAGACCAAGGGATACATATAGACTAAAAGTGAAGGGATGGAAAAAGATATTCCATGCAAATGGAAGTCAAAAGAAAGCTGGAGTAGCAATACTCATATCAGACAAATTAGACTTGAAAGTAAAGACTATTAAAAGAGACAAGGAAGGGCACTACATAATGATCAAGGGATCCATCCAAGAAGAACATATCACAATGGTAAATATCTATGCCCCCAATATAGGAGCACCTCAATACATAAGGCAAATGCTAGCAGCCATAAAAGGGGACATCGACAGTAACACAATAATAGTGGGAGACTTGAACACCCCACTTACATCAATGGACAGATCATCCAAACAGAAAATAAATAAAGACACACAAGCTTTAAATGACACATTAGACCATCTCGACTTCATTGATATTTATACGACATTCTATCCAAAAACGACAGACTACACTTTCTTCTCAAGTGCACACGGAACATTTTCCAGGATAGATCACATCTTGGGTCACAAATCAAACCTCAGCAAATTCAAGAAAATTGAAATCATATCAAGCATCTTCTCAGATCACAACGCCATGAGACTAGATATCAATTACAGGAAAAAAACTGCAAAAAATACAAACACATGGAGGCTAAACAATTCACTCTTAAACAACCAAGGAATCACTACAGAAATCAAAGAGGAAATCAAAAAATATCTAGAAACAAATGACAATGAAAACACAACAACCCAAAACCTATGGGATGCAGCAAAAGCAGTTCTAAGAGGGAAGTTTATAGCAATACAGTCCTACCTTAAGAAACAAGAAAATGATCGAATAAACAACCTAACCTTGCACCTAAAACAACTAGAGAAAGAAGAACAAAGAAACCCCAAAGTGAGCAGAAGGAAAGAAATCATAAAGATCAGAGCAGAAATAAATGAAAAAGAAAGGAAAGAAACCATAAGAAAAATAAATGAAACTAAAAGCTGGTTCTTTGAGAAGATTAACAAAATTGATAAACCATTAGCCAGACTCATCAAGAAAAAAAGGGAGAAGATGCAAATCAACAGAATTAGAAATGAAAAAGGAGAAGTCACAACGGACACCTCAGAAATACAAAACATCATGAGAGACTACTACAAGCAACTATATGCCAATAAATCGGATAACCTGGAAGAAATGGATACATTCTTAGAAAAATACAATCTTCCAAGACTGAACCAGGAAGAAATAGAAACCATGAACAGACCAATCACAAGTACGGAAATTGAGGCAGTGATTAAAAATCTCCCAACACACAAAAGCCCAGGACCAGATGGGTTCACGGGTGAATTCTATCAAACATTTACAGAAGAGTTAACACCGATCCTTCTCAAACTCTTCCAAAATATTGCAGAAGGCAGAACACTCCCAAACTCATTCTACGAGGCTACCATCACCCTGATACCAAAACCAGGCAAAGATGTCACAAAGAAAGAAAACTACAGACCAATATCACTGATGAATATAGATGCAAAAATCCTCAACAAAATACTAGCTAACAGACTGCAACAGCACATTAAAAAAATCATACACCACGATCAAGTGGGGTTTATCCCTGGGATGCAAGGATTCTTCAATATATGCAAATCAATCAATGTGATACATCATATCAACAAATTGAAGGATAAAAACCATATGATCATTTCAATAGATGCAGAAAAAGCTTTTGACAAAGTTCAACATCCATTTATGATAAAAGCTCTCCAGAAAATGGGCATAGAAGGAAATTACCTCAACATCATAAAAGCCATATATGACAAACCAAAAGCCAACATTGTTCTCAATGGAGAAAAACTGGAAGAATTCCCTCTAAGAACAGGAACAAGACAAGGGTGTCCACTCTCACCACTGTTATTCAACATAGTTTTGGAAGTGTTAGCCACAGCAATCAGAGAAGAAAAAGAAATTAAAGGAATCCAAATTGGAAAAGAAGAAGTCAAATTGTCACTCTTTGCAGATGACATGATATTATATATAGAAAACCCTAAAGACTCTACCAGAAAACTGCTAGCACTCATTGATGAGTTTAGTAAAGTAGCAGGATACAAAATTAATGCACAGAAATCTCTTGCATTCCTATACACTAACAACGGAAGAGCAGAAAGAGAAATTAAGGAAACTCTCCCATTCACCATTGCAACAAAAAGAATAAAATACCTAGGAAATACTTAGGAATAAAACCTGCCTAAGGAGGCAAAAGATCTGTATGCAGAAAACTTTAAGACATTGATGAAAGAAATCAAAGACGACACAAACAGATGGAGGGACATACCATGTTCCTGGATTGGAAGAATCAACATCGTGAAAATGACTGTACTACCCAAAGCAATTTACAGATTCAATGCAATCCCGATCAAATTACCAATGGCATTTTTCACAGAACGAGAGCAAGAAATCTTACGATTTGTATGGAAACGCAAAAGACCCCAAATAGCCAACGCAATCTTGAGAAGGAAAAATGGAGTTGGTGGAATCAGGCTTCCTGACTTCAAACTGTACTACAAGGCCATAGTGATCAAGACAGTATGGTACTGGCACAAAAATAGAAAGGAAGATCAATGGAATAGAATAGAGAACTCAGAAGTAAGCCCAAACACATATGGGCACCTTATCTTTGACAAAGGAGGCACGAGTATACAATGGAAAAAAGACAGCCTCTTCAATAAGCGGTGCTGGGAAAATTGGACAGCAACATGTAAAAGAATGAAATTCGAACACTTCCTAACACCATACACAAAAATAAACTCCAAATGGATTAAAGACCTACATGTAAGGCCAGACACTATCAAACTCCTAGAGGAAAACATAGGCAGAACACTCTTTGACATCCATCAAAGCAAGATCCTTTTTGACCCACCTCCTAGAATCATGGAAATAAAATCAAGAATAAACAAATGGGACCTCATGAAACTTAAAAGCTTTTGCACAGCAAAAGAAACCATAAACAAGACTAAAAGGCAACCCTCAGAATGGGAAAAAATAATTGCCTATGAAACAACGGACAAAGGATTAACCTCCAAAATATACAAGCAGCTCAGGCAGCTTCATACCAAAAAAGCAAATAACCCAATCCACAAATGGGCAGAAGACCTAAATAGACATTTCTCCAAAGAAGATATACAGATGGCCAACAAACACATGAAAAGATGCTCAACATCACTCATCATCAGAGAAATGCAAGTCAAAGCCACAATGAGGTATCACCTCACACCAATCAGAATGGCCATCATCACAAAGTCTGGAAACCACAAATGTTGGAGAGGGTGTGGAGAAAAGGGAACTCTCCTGCACTGTTGGTGGGACTGTAAGTTGGTACAGCCACTATGGAAAACAATTTGGAGGTTCCTTCAAAAACTACAAATAGAACTAGCATATGATCCAGTAATCCCACTCCTGGGCATATACCCAAAGAAAACCATAATCCCAAAAGAAACTTGTACCATAATGTTTATTGCAGTACTCTTTACAATAGCCAGGACATGGAAGCAACCTAAATGCCCATCAACAAATGAATGGATACAGAAGATGTGGCATATATATACAATGGAATATTACTCAGCTATAAAAAGGGATGAGATGGAGCTATATGTAATGAGGTGGATAGAACTACAATCTGTCATACAGAGTGAAGTAAGTCAGAAAGAGAAGGACAAATATTGTATGCTAACTCACATATATGGAATCTAAAAATGGTACTGATGAACTCAGTGACAAGAACAAGGATGCAGATACAGAGAATGGACTGGAGAACTCGAGGTATGGGAGGGGGCGGGGGGTGAAGGGGAAACTGAGACGAAGCGAGAGAGTAGCACAGACATATATATACTACCAACTGTAAAATAGTCAGTGGGAAGTTGTTGTATAACAAAGGGAGCCCAACTCAAGGATGGAAGATGCCTTAGAGGACTGGGGCAGGGAGGGTGGGGGGGACTCGAGGGGGGGCATCAAGGAAGGGAGGGAATATGGGGATATGTGTATAAAAACAGTTGATTGAACCTGGTGTACCCCCCCAAAAAAATATATAAAAAAATAAAAATAAAAATAAAAATAAGTAAATAAATAAAAATAAAAAAAAAAGAAAACGAAGGGCCGGAAGGCATTTTCACATGATGTACATGCAGCCAATCAGGGCATTTTTGTACCAGGAACCTCCCTAGTAGAGTATGGGGTAAGAGGATGATGCTTTCCAGTACCTCTTCTTTCGTTGCCTGTGGCCTGCCTGCCACCCACCCACCCACCCAACCCCTCACCCTACTACCCCCTCTATTTGGAGCCAGGGAGTCAAGAGGATTTTTAAATGACTATTAAGGGCAGCCCTAAGAAGATAAAGAACTGGAAAGAAAATGGGGAATAGCACTGCAACCCACTTGGTAATGGTGCAGTAGAGAAGGATGTAGGAGTTTGGTCTGATGATGCATTTGAGACCCTGTTAATTTTGATCCCATTAGTTGGCAGAGCTGTGTCTTCATTTGGAGAAAGGGAGTATGCTATTATTATTATGGTGTAGTGGGCGTACGTTTTAGAATCAGGTCTCAATTTGAGTGTATATTGATATCATTTATTCACTGTATTATATTTGGAGCAAGCCATTTAACTCTGAATCTCGGTTTCCTCATCTGTAAATGGAGAGTCTAAGAACTGTGTTTAAATGTTGTTGTAAGAATTGACAATAATGCAAGCACAGAGCCTGTCACATTGGCTGCCCTTATTAAATACTATTTTACTGCTTCCCTGAAAAAAAAAAAAAAAAAAAAGAATACATAAAAATAAACTTAACCAAGAAAATAAAAGCCTTGTACACTGAAAACTACACTTTCTGAAAAGAAATTAATGAACACACACAAAAAAGGAAAAACATCCAATGGATTGGAAAACTTATTATTGTTAAGAAGTCAGTAATACCCAAAGGAATCTAAAGATTCAATGCAATTTCTATCAATATCCTGATTTTTTTTTTTTCAGAAAAGAAAAATCTACCCTAAAATTCTTAAGGAATTTTGAGGGATCTTGACCAGACAAAAACAACCTTAAAAAGAAAAAGTTACAGATCTTCCTGATCACTTCCTGATTTCAAAACCGACTACAAACCTAAAGTAATTAAAACAGTGTGGTACAGGCATAACACAGACATTAGACCAATGGAAATGAATAGGCAGCTCAGAAATATATCCTCACAAATTTGGACGATTGATTTTCTACAAGGGTATGAGAGCATTCAACTGGGAATGGAAAATCTTTCCAAAAAATGGTCTTAGGAAATTGGATATCCACATGCAGAAAATAAGAATTAAAAAATTGAAGCTGTACCCTTAATTCACAACATATCTGAAAATGAACTCAAAATGGATAAAGACCTAAAGGTAAGAACTAAAACTACCTAAGTCTTACAAGATAACACACGGAAAAAATGCTATGACATTAATTTGGCAATGATTTCTTGGATATGGCTCTTAAAGTACAGTCAACAAAAGAAAAAAATAGGTAAGTTACATTTCATCAAAATTAAAAACTTTTATGCATCAAAGGACACTATTGGCAGAGTGAAAACACAAATAATGGAATGAGAAAATATTTGCAAATCATATATCTGATATGGAATTGACACTCAGAATATATAAAGAATCCTACAACTAAATAACAACAAAAGAACTTGATTTTTTCTCTTCTTTTTCGGCCACACTGTGTGACACATGGGATCTAAGTTCCCTGACCAGGGATCAAACTCATGCCCCTGCATTGGAAGCGTGGCATCTTAACCACTGGATCACCAGTAAAGTCCCCCAAAGAACCTGATTTAATAATTGGCAAAAGACCTGAATAGATATTTCTCCAAAGGTATACAAATGGCCAATAAGCACTAGGAGAGATGTTCAACATCACTAGTCATCAGAGAAATGCAAATCAAAACTGCAATGAGATACTACTTCATACCCATTAGGATGGCTATTATTAAAAACAAAACAAAAAAAACAGAAAATAACAAGTGTTCGCAAGGATGAGGAGAAATTGAAACACTTGTGCATTGCTGGTGGGAATATAAAATAGTGCAGCCACTGTGGAAAAGAGTATGGTGATTCCTCAAAGAATTAAACACAGAATTACCATATGATCCAGTAATTCCATTTCTGGATACATACCCAAAAGGACCGAAAGCAGGATCTCAAAGAGATATTGGTACACCCATGTTCATAGCAGCATAATAGCCAAAAGGTGGAAGAAACCCACTGACAGATGAATGGATAAGCAAAACGTTGTGTAGACATACAACAGACTATAATTCAGCTTTTAAAATAAATGAAATTTTGACACATGCTACAATATGGATGAAACTTGAAGACATTATGCTAAGTGAAATAAGCTCACAAAAGGACAAATGTATGATCCCATATATATGACATTCCTAGGGCAGTCAAATTCTTAAGGACAGAAACTAGAATGGTAATTGCCAGGGGCTGGAGGGAGGGGAAAGCTATTGTTTAACGGGTATAGAGTTTCACTTGGAGATGGACAGTAGTGATGGCTGTATAAAAATCTGAATATACTTAATGCCACAGAACTGTACACTTAAAAATTGTTAAAGTGATAAATTTTACATTGTGTATATTTTACCACAATTAAAAAAATCTCAATTTCCCCGAAAACTTTTGGAAAGTGTTCAGAGTTAGAAAACTCTTAAGGTGAATGAGAAACTGTGGGTGGGCAGACTGGCAAGAATGTTGGCAGCAGCTCATTGATATAATACTCATTTAAATTCGCCTTCACTCTCCCAAGTGAATTTAATATCCAAATGTAAGGTGCTGGACTAAGAGTTCTGAAGGTGATAGTGCAAATATTTTATTTCTAATAATCACAAGATACTTTTAATATTATTGTTTATTGCAGTGTTATTTTGCTATATATGTGTGTGTGTGTATATATATATATATATAAATTACAAAGACCTTTATAAATAATGCATGAGAATAAATACAACAAATATCCTTGTAGTGTAAATACCTGACATTAAACTTTTTGGTTGTAATAAGCGGCTGACGTTGAGCTTTCGATTGCCGAGGCATCCATTTCAAAAGATATCTTTTGAATAAACTTATTGCCAGCTGCATGACACAGCTACAAACAAAACAACCAGACAATTAGGCCACCCCACCCATAAAGTCCCTTCTTTCTGAAAGCCCTATGTCAATTAGACTACTTGAGTGACCCCACTTCTCCCTTCCTGCACCCTAATTCTTGCTCTTACACTTTAGTCAAAAAAGAATGAACTTGCAAAATCCTGGACACCCTAACCTCAGCCCCTAATAAAGGGAGAGCCCCAGGTCTGCACACTCTACCCACGACTTTGCTGTGTGCTCTCAGGCATGCTGTGTACCCTCCAGGAACTGTGAGTAATAAATTTTGTTCCTCAAAGCTCCCTGACCGTTTTGCTGAAATGCATCTGGCAATCATAGTAAGAACCCCAAGGGTCACTTCAGCCACACGTTGGGAGAAATGTCTGTGGGTGCTTGCTACAAATAACAGTGGCCAGAGGTAGTGCCCCAGCCATTCCTAGCTGAAAGTATCTCTATCCACAGTCTAGGACCCACACAAGAATCCTTATCAAAGTCATTTGCGCATCTGGGAGGAAGGACTGAGAAGATTTGTTTTCTATTTTCAAATATATCACCATATTTTAAGACCTTTTGCTTTGCTTCAGTATTTCTCTGGACCCGATTTCTACACTAGAGGCTATTTTAAGAATCTACTGGGCAAGTCTCATAAACTATGATATAGGACTCTGTGCCAAAGCAATTCCTAAACTGTATCATCAGAGCCATTCAGCCCTCTGCCCCAAATTATCACCCTCCCAATCATATAGCATACGTATTTATCCTGAGGAAAGTTATTAACTTCCTAAGGAAGAGTTTAAATACTGTTACGGAAAGCCATACATTAAACTTATTTATCTATAGGGTAGTGTGTGCAAGCAGAACTTAGAAGGTAGAAATACCCAAAAATGTCTGAAGGAAAAGCAACAGGAGAGCAGCAGTTTTAGAAAACTGAAAGAACTAAGAATAAACTCCTGCTTTATACCATCATTGTAGAAAACTCTTTAAAATGAGGAGCTATATAGTACGCTTTGCTATGATTAATAATTTTCTTCTAGTAAAAAATGGAATCTCTTTCCTTCCTGTTCATCTGCACTGAATCAAGAATTTTTAGCAGAAAAAATTTTCCTTATATCCATCTATTGATGTAGGAAAAAAAAAGAAAAAAAGTCTATGGTCTATTAAATGATTTCATTTGAAGCCAACTATACTGAAAAGAAGCAGTCTTGCTTTCCAAGGCTCTAAGAAGTTGTGAAGCCTGTGCAGATTAATATACGATAGATACAACACCCCTGCATATTAGCTGGGGATTTCTCCACAAAGATCTTCTCTCCTTGGCAGTTGATACAGTGGGGTTTTCCTGCATTTAGAAGGAAGTACTGTCCGGAATGTTAATTCAATAACGAAGATTGTTGTCAGCCAAATCATATCAAGGGGTAGTCTAACTGGGCAGCTGCCTTGGAAGCCAACTATAAAATGTACTAAAATATCACTGGAAAAAAATTAGTAATATGATGCCAGCTAACACAGATTTCCACATGGGACTTCTTACATAACTGGCAAGAGGTCAATTGGCCCTGATTTCCCTGAAACAGATAGCATCCCAGAGTGGAAATAACATACACTCATCACCCTCACTAGCCTGTCTCTATTGAAAATTTTTGCCACAGACATGTGTAGGCTATGCGGTGCCACTATAGATCTTAATTCCCAGGACCTACAAAGCCACAGTTTCCAGCAGTTGGCAGCCTCAGGGCAAGTTATCAGGAACAGGTGATTTATATTTTCATTTAAAAATGGAAACCATTTAATCTGTCTCCAAAGAATATATTTAGTTCAGAAAATCAAAAGAAAAGCAAAGAAGAAAAAAATCAGAAATACCTTGCCTGTGTAGAAGCTGGAATTAGAGCAGATAGTGGGAAAGAAAATTTAAATATTATCTTTAATGAGTATGATGAGTGACTGATGCTATATAATAATGAGCAATGAAAAATTTGTGAAACAAAAATAATCCCAAATAATTTGAAATATGTCATATTCTAAGTAATATATTCCTAATTACAAAGATAAAACGTATTATTAGAAAATTGGTTTACCTCTAACTCTAATAAAGAAATGTTTTTAAATATTTCAATAAAAATATTAAGTAAAAGATATGAAATTAAGTAAACCATACAAAATATTAAGTTGAATAAAATACTGAAATATTTTAAATCATTTCAAAGTGACCTGCAATAATTAGTCTAGGTCTCTCACAATGTCAGTCTAGCCTGAGTTGTGAGAATTGATATTATAAAACTCTTTTATTAAATGCATGTCAGTGCAAAAATAGTATCTGAAAATAATGAGAATAAGAGTAGGAAACAGCTAAATAATTCACAGCCTTCTTGAACATAGACTTTGTTGTTCTTTTAGAGGGGAGGTGGGAATATAAGTTTTGGCCACCAGGGTATCACTTACCTTACTGCCACTTCAAAACTGAATGTTTTCCTAAGCATCTAGCACATAGATAATTCATGTTTAAGCTATGGCCAATTGATAAAAGGAAAATGAAAACAAATTACATAAAATCTCATACATGGAATACAAGAAAAAATAAGCTACAGTTTATGAATATGTCAATAACAATTCAGCAAATTATGTACTACTCAATAGGATTTAAGTACTTCCTACTAGGGAATTATTCCCCAGGCTAGATGACAAGGGCAGAGACATGGTCTCTATACAACCACTGTAAATATCTTTTGTGTTACCTTAGAGAAAAGAGCCTACACTACTATGGGAAGTCTTCTCCAATATGTTCCCATTAGACCTTCCAGTTCTCAGTGCTCCTGGGTATTAGCATAAAAGATAGACTTTTTTTTTTTTTTTGAGGTATTGGTTGTTAATACTGATCAGAAAAAATAAAATTGATATTGTGGTACAATGGTAGAAAGAGGAGATAAGAAAGCAGGATGACGGACAGGCATGGGTGGCCAGAACTGGTTGGTTACTCAGGGTGCTGTGTGGGGAAGGCAATGATTGTTGAATATGGCAGGGTTTGTAAGACCAACTTTGACTGGAGAAGCCCAAATTGTTGACACTCTTAGGCCAAAAGGATTTGCAAACTGTGGGTTTAGAGAGGCCAAGTTGGAAGAAGGACAGTATCACAGAAAGTAAAGTGGTAATAAATTTTCTTGACATAATAAACACTAGTAGAACTATACAAAGAACTAGATTCTGAATTGCAGAACTCTCATCCAGAATGTTGGAGACAAGCTGAAAGATTTTCAGACTGGGGACACAGAAATTATATGAACATTAGGGAAAACAATGAGATGAACAAATTTTACATGAAACTTTTTCTAAGTAATGGGCATAAGGATGCCTTGTCATATTTCTACATATATTTTCCCACATGTAGTAATTGGATTTTTCAAGTTCTAGAGGAAATCCCAGCAAGCTGTCTTCCACCCTTTGGAATGTTCTGTGGCTTCACATGTTTTCCTGCTTAAATCCCTTGGAAAATTTATATAAAAGTATAACAGATTTTACATTTTAGCATCAAAAAGAGAAGGTAATTACTTAGAAGTTTACAGCACTAACTTAAAAAAAAAAAAAGACCAAAAATAAAACCTACCCTCCACAACCTTTGTGTAGTGTCTTACATATAATAGAAGTTGAAAAAAGTTTGTTGGATGAATGTTATCTTGGTTGTCTTAGGTTCTCCACTTAATGACCTTTCGGTGGTATGGAGTGAAATCCCTGTAGCATGGCATTAGTTGGGAGGGTTATTTTAACATAAAATCAGGCTAAGAGAAACTGACAGAGCCATGGGTATGCTTGTACCACCCCAGGTCACTCACTTTAAATCACTACAAGTCTCTCTGAATCTCTGTGCTTCTTATGTCTTTTTGATCTTTGAAGAATTTTATTTTCCTTTTTATCTTATACTTGTGGTCAGTTTATGTGATTTGATTTCATAAAGGATGAACAATCCTAATTTCTGCAATGCTAAACTTAAAAATGAAGTTATCAGGTGACATTTTAATGGGCTGAGGTGGGGTCTGCTCTACGTTTAACAGGACTACCTTTAAAATATCATTAAAAATGGAATCTGTCTTGGTGCAGCCGCTATGGAAAACAGTATGGATGTTCCTTAAAAAACTGAAAGTAGAATTAACATGTGATCCAGCAATCCCACTCCTGGGCATATACCTAGAAAAGATGAAAACTTTAATTTGAAAAGATACATACACCCCAATTTTCACAGGAGCCTTATTAACATGCCAAGACACGAAAGTGACCTAAGTGTCCATTAACAGATGGATGAATAAAGAAAATGTGGTATATATACACAATGGAATACTACTTGGTCATAAAAAAGAATGAAACATTGCCATTTGCAGCAACACGGATGGACTTAGAGATTATTATACTGAGTGAAGTAATCCATATAAAGACAAATATTATATGATACCACTTATATGTGGAATCTAAAAAATAATACAAATGAACTTCTTTACAAAACAGAAACAGACTCACAGATATACAAAACAAATTTATGGTTACCAAAGAAGAAAGAGAGGGGGTAGGGATAAATTAGGAGTATGGGATTAACAGTTAAACACCACTATATATAAAATTGATAAATAACAAGGATTTACTGTATAGCACAGGGAACTATATTCAACATCTTACAATAACCTATAATGGAAAAGAATCAGAAAACAATATATATATCTCTAACTGAACCATACTGATGTACACCTGAAACTAACACAATATTGTACATCAACTATACTTCAATTAAAAAAAAAAGTCTTTATAGACAATAGTTCAGAATTTATTTATTTATGTATTTACATATTTAGTTATAGAAGTTCGGTTTTACATTAAATTTTAAGTTGCAGTTACATTACAATTGCCTTCACGGATTATCTAAGAAAATCCCACTTCTCTGCAGTCTTCCAAAAACTGCTCCAACAGCCCCGATTCCTATGAAGTCACCAATTTGTTGGGAAGAAGTGTTTACTTAATCCTAAATTTTGTAATTACATGATAGGTAAGCATAAAGAAGTTTAGTTACTAACTAAAATGAGGCCAGAATTTCTGAACTGGACATATGATGGTTCTTCCCCCTCCTCCAATCTTTTATGCTACTCTGTGAATAGTAAGTTGAGGTCACTTGCATCATTCAGTAAGTCATGGACATAGGAACAGCAATAACTGAGCAGTCTTAACTGCAAATATTTATAGCCAGCTTACAAAACGCCATGCTCTGTGCTAAGCAAGTAAGGAATTTAACTCTTACAACCACACTATGGCATAGTTTCCCAGAATAAATGATAATATTCCTGTTTTACAAATGAGAACATTGAGGTGTAGTTCACATACCTCAAGGAGTCCCATAGCTAGCAAATACCAAAATCAAGAATCTAAACCAGTCTTGAGTATTATACTTCATTTATACCATGGAACTGAAGCACACTTACAAATCAAGTTACTAATAAGTCTGAATGTCATTTAGAATGCTTCGTACCTAAAACCTAGGAAGCAAACGAAGGTGGAGGTCAAAACGTGTTCCCAGCCAGCTACTGCTGTACTTTATACTTTGGCTTTATGTGCTATTTACTAATACTAATGATTTAATTTGAAGAGGAATGAGGCAGACTGTAGATACGAAAGCATCTGTCCATTGTCTACACAATATTCAGTGACCTTTCCCTACTGACAGAGACCTTAGATTGTTCAGATGGTGCCTGTGGTACCTTGATCTCAGAGACTTTTGATTCTTACCATAGCTCAGGGAGTAAATCTCCATTGCTCTAAACCATCATAGTTATCTGATTCTCTTTGGTCAGTTATTAGTCTAGAAGTAGTCATGTGACTTACTTCTGGTAAGTAAGATATAAGAGGAAGTCTACTGAACTGAGCTTCCAGAAATCCTTTTTCTTTCTCAATAAAAAAGGAACAGACATGGTTGGCATAGATCTTTGCTCCTTTTCCCTTCCTCTTGCCTGGACTGTGGACATGCTTGTTGGTATGTAGGTTGTGTTGTGACCAAGAAATCACAAGCATGAGAATGAAGACAACATGCTAAGCACAGCAATGCACACAGAATGCAGAAAGAGCCTAGATTCCTGACACTTACTGTTGAGCGTCTGCATCAGCCTTGAACAGCTTACCATTGACATTCAATTGGGGGGGGGGGGGAGGCGGAACACCCTTAATTTGTAAGCTGTCATAGGTAGATTTTCATTTATCTGCAGCAGAATATATTCCGAACTGATAAAAGGTCTCAAAACATGACCCCCACAACATGTAGCTGGCAGACAAATTTTGTGGATATATTTCTCAAACTAAAAATTACAAGCCCTCAAACTTTTGCTGATCCTACTCCTGGGTACCAGCAAGCCCTTTCTCATCCTAAGCTAGACTCTGTGCCTTTGGATTCAGAGGAAAGAGGGGCTGCAAAAATGACTTGCAGCAACCCTGGGGTATTCATTTAAGTCATGAAATATCAGACTTTAGGCAATCAGGTTGCTTTAAGATTTTATGATACACTTTAGAACAATAAATACCTAGAATTTTGAAAAGAGTCCATACTAATGTTGGCAGAAATGACTGTGAGTAATCTGAAAAAGAACTTAGAGTGGTAGAATTCTGTAAGCATGAGACTTATTGAAGACAGGTCCCTCACTGATTATAAACTGTTAATGTTACATTTATCGGAGAGTTTACCGCTTTAGTATCTTCATCACAAAACATTTTCCATTTTATTTCTGATATGCAATCTGATTTGCACGAACCCCTTTCTACATCAGGGTTTACTTTATTAATCTGTAATATTTCCTCACAGGCATTATAATAAGCCAAATAAATAACAATTTGGGGAACCTCCCTATATTTAGAAAAGTTCAGAAAGTAAAACATTTTCTGAGAAACATTTTCAAGATTCTTGAAAGGCATGTTAGGTATTTAATTGAATTTCAAACTGCCTGAAAATAAGGGTAAGATACATTTATAGAGATTTGTCTTTTTAAAATAATTTTTCCCAATTGCTTTAATATTTTCTGTGTAAAACATCTAGTTTATATAAATTATTATCTCCCAAAATAAAACATATGACTATAATGCTTAATATTTCCAAAATGTCATTTGTTTTTCTGACCTTGAAAAAGATACCACTGTGTCAACACGAGCATGAACTTGATATGTTTATCATTTGTAGCTAGATAAATGTAATTATTTCAGTGGGTATAAACATATATATATAATATCTTACTTTTATATATATAACAGTAAGATACGATGTGGCATGTGCTCTAGGAAAAAGAAAAAGTAAAGCAGGATAAGGGGAATCGGGAGTTAAGGAAGAAGAGTATGAAAATTGCAATTTTAAATAGGGTGATCAAGGTAAGCCTTATTTCCACAGTGTAAATATTCCCACTATGGCCAATTTCAAGCTATCAAAGGTTTAAAACTGGCTTGTAAAATTCCTGAATATTTAATAATTGGCTCTCATGCACTGGTAAAAGCTAGCTCTAGAAGAAAATTTGAGCAAAGACTTGAAGAAATGGAAGGTGCTCGCTTACATCTGGGGAAAGAGCCAAGCTTACTTCAGGGGGAGCAACTAGAGCAAGGCAGAACTTAGAGGACTTGAGGAACATCAAGCAGGTCTTTTATGATGGAGCACAGCAAAGAAGTGCCAAGGGGAAGGGATTAGATTCTATAGAGCCTTGTAAGCTTTCCAAGGACTTTGATTTTCACCCTGTGTGAAAAGAGAATCTGTTGCAGAGTGCTGAGTAGAAGAGTGACATGATCATATTTTCGAAGGATCCATTTGGCTGACTTGTTGAGAACAGATTTTAGGAGAACAGTTTGGACACAGGGAGACCAGTTTGGCAGCTAAGCCATTAATCCAGGTGATGTTACGTTTTGAAGGTAAAACTAACTAACTTTACTAAGAGATTGCATGTATGGTTCTGGAGAAAGAGAAGAATCAAGGATGGCTCCAAAGTTTGGAAGCTGAGCACTGGGAAGATGGAGTTGCCCCTGAACTACATAGTGAAAGCCGAGTACCGAGGAGACTCCAGGTGAAAGATGAGAAAATCAGTTTTTGACAGCTTGCCTTTGAGATGTCTATTGGAGCAGCAAGTAGAGATATCAGTTAGACAGCTTGAAATGTAAATCTGGACTTTGGAAGAGGGGTCTGGGTTAGGCAAACAAAATTTGAAGTCACCAAGATATGGATGCTATTGAAAGCCATACATTTAGAGGATAACACCAAGACAGTACAGACAGAGGAGAATCAAGGACTGAGTCACGGAGCATTTCAACCAGTTCTCTCAGGTTGGAGACAACGGAAGGAATCGTAAAGGGAAAATGAAAAGGAATAAAAAAGTGGACAAAGATTAAGGGAATGTAGTGTCTTAGAAGCCATGTGAAGAAAATGTATCAAATATGGATTCAATATCTCTTCTTATTGAGGTGCATTTTTTAGAATGATTTTTCTGCTCACCCTAAATGTGTGTCATCTAGGATTTAAAATTATAGAATATTCTAATTAAATGATGTTTAGTTGGCGGTAATACCCATTTACTATAACAATGACCAAAAAAATAGCATCTATTTTAGCAATTTTAATTTGATTTGCATTTAGTTCCAAAAGGAATCTGAGATTTTTTATTAGGGATTCCACTATTAAATCAGAATTTATTTTCATATTTTTGTATATTTGGGGGCACACAAAACTTAATTAACCCAGAATCCTTAGATCGTAACAAACTTTTAGCATTGCATGGTATGCTTTTATCATATTTACATAGCTATTTATATGCTTGTATAATATTTATCACCCATAAGCCCCCATCTAAAATTCAACACCCAAAACAAAAGTTAGGACTTTGAAGATTACTTAATCTAATAATACTGCTTGCCTACCATCCCATTCTTTTGGCTTCTTCTAACCAAGATAACCATCCTCTTAAATTTTATGTTTATCATCCTTCCCATGTATTACTTTTTCATAGATTTAGTGCATATATCAGTATTCCTTTGAAATTATATCTTATTTGCTTTTAGTTCTTACTTTATAAAAAGGATGAAATGTTTACTATTTTGAGACTTTTTCACATATTTCTGAGATTCATACATATTGTTTTATGTTTGAGTAGTTTATTTATTTTGACTGCTGTATAGTACTCCATCGTGCCAATGAATGCCATTCATCCATTACTGAATTGATGGACCTTTGCATTGTTTCCAGATTTTAGCTAGTGTGAAAAAAAAATACTGTTATGAACATTTTTGTACATTTCTCCTATTGGATATATATCTGCTCCACTGGTCTCTTTCTAGCCCAGAACAAATATCACACTAACTTAATTACTAGAATTTTATAACTCTCAATCTTATGAAGTAAGTTGTACCAATTTGTCCTTTAGTTGTATCTTAGCACTTCTTGGTCATTTGTTTTTTCATGTAAATTTCAGTATCAACTTGTCAAGTTCTACAAAAATTTTGTTGAAATTTTGATTATAATTGAATGGAAACTAAATTAGTTGGGAATAAGAATTGGCTCACTCATTTATGGGGGCTGGCAAGTCTAAAATCTGTAGTCAATGCCCCAGTTCAAGTCTGAGTCAGAAGGTTGAAAGACTGTTGTAGAACCAGGAAAAGTCTATGTTTGAAGGCCATAAGGCAAAGAAGTCTCTCTTATTCAGAGGAAGGCCAGCCAGCCTTTTCTTTTATTCAGGCCTCGAACAGACTGAATGAAGCCCACAGAAATTATGAAGGGCAATCTGCTTTATTCAGTCTACTTATTTAAATGTTAATCTCATCCAAAAATACCCTTACGGAAAAACCCAGAATAATGTTTGACCAAATATCTGGACACCTCATGGCCCAGTCAAGGTAACGTGTAAAATTAACAATCACATCCATCTATTGAGATGATCCCATGACTTTCTCTTGTCATGTGTTAATATAATGACCAGTAATTGATTTTCTAATGATAAATCCTATTTCATGAATTATTTTTACACACAAGATTTGAGGGGTTTTTGACTAGCATTTTATCAATTTTTTTCCATTTATCTAAGCTAGATTTACCTACTTTATCTACATTCAAAAATATAGTTATTTAAGCGATTTAAGATGAATAGGGAGTGTTTTCTATTTCTTCTCTGGAGTAATTTGTGTAACATCAGCTTTCTGTTTCTTAAGTGTGTAAGAACATGCCTGTGAAAACCATTTGGACCTAACATTTTCTTTTGGGAAAATGTTTAACTACTGCTTTAGTTTCTTTTATATGATTATCAAGACCATTTATATGTCTTATATTTTAGTAGTTTTAGTTAATTACACCTTCCTAGGAACTGGATCACTGCTGCTAAGTTTTCAAATTTAATGACATATATTTCTTCATAATTTTCTCTATTTGATATGTATGTCCCTTTCATTATTTCTAACAATGATTATTTATGTCTTCTTTCATTTTCTTAGTCTCACCAAAATCTTGTCCATTTATTTGTATTTTCTGAGACTAAACTTTTATGTTTTTATTTCTCTAAATCAGAGTTGTTTTCTGTTTCTGTAAAGGTCATACAGTAAATATTTTCAACTGCGTTTTATGGAGACCAGATGGCCTCTGTAACAACTATTCAAGCCTGACATTGTGCCATGAAAGTGGTATGGTCAATACTAAATGAACTGGCATCGTTGTGTTCCAATAAAACTTTATTTAAAAGAACAGCCAACTAGCCTACAGGCTACAGTTTGCTAACCTTTGTTATATTTCATTAATTTCTGCTCTTATTTATTTTAATTATTTATATTTTCTTTCGGAGTTTTCTGTTATTTCCCTGGGTTATCTAGCCGAATGCTTAACTCTAATTTTTGGCTCTCCTTGGTACATAAAAATTTACCCCTTAAAATGCAGTTAAGTCTCTCTCTTTAAAAAATGAATTAAGTAACTTTGTGGATAACTTATTCATCAGTGCAAATACACACAGATCCTACTGCGTGCAGTTTTGATAATAGCTCTGTAGAACCAAAGAATGTCTGGCCTTAGAACACAGAACTCACTACGTGATTCAAAGAGCAGGATAGGTATTTTCAGGCAAAACAGTCCCTGAGAATTAAGGTATTATCCAGCAGAAGCCATTAGACACAAAACAAACAACAACCAAAGAAAAGGAGCAAACGAGCTATGGAAACCCAGAAATGCAACAAGTCTGTATTGTGCTTACTGCAGGTTAGGTTCTCTGGGAGCAGAGGCTGAGATGAAGTTTTGGGGAATTAATACCACTGGAAGGAAGAGGGAGGAAGCAGAAAGAGTCAGAGAGGAAGTCAGACTGGGAATGCAGAGTTATCCAGCACTGAGCTGAAATGGGCGAGCTTTTATGTCACACTGTGACCAGTCACTGGATGTGGGTTGCCTCTGGAAAAGTGCAACTGGGGCCCAGACAATCCTCTGTAGCCGAGGAAAACCCCAAAGGGGCTGACAGCAGAAGTCTGCCTGCTGACAGACAGGTTACGTGTCCCTGCATGAAATGAGGTCTGGGCCCACATGTCCTTGTCCACCACAGTGCTCCATCTTTATTTCTGACACCATGTTAGGCTCTATGAAAGGTGTCCTTGGGCATGCTTTTTAGAATGCCATTCTAAGAAGATGGGTACATAAGTTTTGGTTCAATTTTTAATATCCCTGAAGCTTCCACTACAATTCTTCACCTTGATTGCCAAGATTCAGCCTGATCTAGAGACTGAAATCCCCAATTCCCTGGAAATTGGTCCTATCTTACTGACAAATTCTTCAGTCTTATTCATGATTTAGGTTCTCCTTACCAAGAGTACATATGTGTACATTCTGCCTAAGAAAGTAAATGCCAATAAAGTATCACCATCATCTAGTCAATTAGAAAAGGTTCAATTGCCAAATGAGGAAACAAAGATTTTCTCACATTCCTTAACTCTGAAAAATGACATCTGCTTTTTGAGAGAAGAAAATTACATAAAATACATTCAGCTTTATCACAAGCATTTTAAGGATGCACATAAGCAAGGCCAAGGAGTAGACTGAGCTCATGAGAGGTATGTAAGGAGGATTGTTAAGAATGCTGCTGTCACATGTAACTTAAGTACTTTTCTTTTAATAATGTAATATGTAGTTTTATGAGTACCTAATAAATGAATGACTATTTTTTAAAACTTCACTATTTTCCACTCCTGGCTGTGTGCTGATATTTAAAAGATGCAAATATCATATGATTTTCTAGACTATTTGGCAAGATTACATTAATAAATATTCCTGAGAAATGTTCTCCCCTTATATTTGTGTGTGTGTGTGTGTGTGTGTGTGTGTGCGCCCTGAAGAGCAAGATGTGTCTGCCTTCTGTGACTTCTTCCCAGGCTATAACTGGCTTGAGGTAGTATAAGTGGAATGAAATACTGTCTTAGATTCATCTAAGATGTTTAGCTTAGATATCTGTAATCTATAAATTTTGTAAACCAAATCCCAGGATTCCAATGACTTAAGAGTCACCAGTACATAGAGAAGTTAGTGGCACAGTAGCAGTCAAGGAGTGTTCAATATCTTCTGCGCCATGGCCAAGTTATATTTTCCAGTATCTAGATGCCAAAGGACAAAATACTTCCTGCTGCACATAGTGTGATTTTTTTGTGAGCTCACCATTCTTCTGTAAACTGTTCTTTCCTGTCTCTAGAATTCATAACCTCAGCATTTGTTCTTTGTACTCTATCTTGTCTAATTTTTTTAAATCACAAACTATTTTTTAAAATTGTATCAAACCAAATAATAATAATAATAATAAATAATAATAAGGTGCATATTCGAACAACTGCCAGATTTTGGCTCTTTTAAAGAGTATTGTTGAACTTTCTCTACAAATTATTTTGCCTCAAAATGTATATCATACTGTAACTCAGAATGCCTTGATTGATTTGCAGCCAGACTGACAAAAACCATGACAGTCATGGCAAATTCTCCCAGTTCCACTTTATGGGGTGTTAACTGAGAAACGTAATTTTGACCTTTTAAAGACTGGGCCTTAGGTATTTTTCCCAAACCACACTATCGGAGGGAAAGGAAGTAATTCCTATTAACCTATAGGAAACTTAATTGGGAGGACTGTCTAACTGAGACATCTTCCAGATACTCCATTTAAACATAATGATGTTTAATGGCAGTAACTGCCACTTAATTAGGAGAGTAATTCTGCTACATCTGAAAGTAACCAAACCATTGAAGGGTGTTGCCTTCCTATTAAAAAGATAAATTTCCTATCGGCTCAGGAATTTTATTTTTACTTTTCTAAGCTCTCAATTCCTGTGACATTGAGGGTACTTCCTAGCATTTTAGCCCCATTGCTATTCTGAAATTCTAATGAATAGGGGGCCATCAATTTAATTAAGACTTTTTTACCTGGAATATTATCTTGAAAAAATATAAGGGAAAAAGATGAAAATGACCAAATATCTGTGTTGTGTCAGGGGATATATTATGTATTTAAACATATAATATCTCCTTTGATAGTCACAAGATATTATTACTCATGTTTTAAAAGCTTCAGGAGAACCTGAAGCTCAAAGAAGTTAACTGGCTTGAGATTACATGGCAAAAAAGAAAAACAAAGTCTAAGTGAATTGCAAGCCTCAGTCTATTTGATTCTCCCTTATAGATATGGATTCTTTGGGTTTAATAAGTGTTAATATGGTGTTAGCAAGAATCCACATTTTTTGAACACCCATGATGAATAAAGAAGCATAACAAGTTTGTATGCCATTCCTACACTCTTTCACTTGTCAGTTCAAAGTCTATTTAATGATTCATTTATTTGTAGAAACAGTTCACATTTTCTCACATTCACCTCAGTTCTGGTAGGTGAAAGTGAAATTGGAAGAATATGACAATTATACTACTGCCACCAGCAAAAGTGTATTTTCTAAGAAAGATGGGGTTGAGTAAAAAATATTATTTACCTGAGATCTGAAGGCACAATCCCAACCTAGAATGTATTTTTAGGTTTTACTTAGGCCAGCAATCTTTCTCCCAGCCTAGCTTTCTGAAGACAAGAAATAATACCTTAGGAGGTACCTACAAAACTTCCAGACTACCATTAATAGCCCTTTATGTTGGCTTCCAGAGTAATTACACACACACCCCCACACACACATTCCCCACTCTACACTCCATTATCCCAAAGCAATAGCTGTTATTAGACATTCATGATTTGTCTATTTATCAGAATTAAGTAAAAAGGGTAGAGGCAATTTTCCAAGTTGGACCTCCAAATCTTCTGTTTAGGAAAACAAAAATCAGTTTGCCTGTCCGCACTGATCAAATTCCCTTGTGAAGTGCTTAGTTCTACATTTTGCTTTACCTGTACAGACATATCTAGAATAAAGCCAATAATAGTATAACGTATACAAATATTTTGAAACCAAGTCAGTGTAGTTTCCATAAATTTAAATGAAAGAAAGGACACAAACTGGCTCCACTTATTATATTTATCCATTATCCCAACTCATAAGTAATGGACTACTTTAGTGAGTTTCTCATTATTCAAGTGATCATTTCTTCTGATTTCTCTTTTCTGATTAAAAAAATATGAAATAAACCCCCAAGGTTTTGCTAGAGTTATGGGACTTAAATAATAAGAAGCAAACTTCTGTAAGGCTGAATATAAATATTTATGTCAAGGTCATGCTTGAGGCTCATTTATTTATTTTTATAAACAAATTGATATTTATATAAATAAAGTGATATTACAATGTTAAAACCTCTTTATCCAAAATTAGAAAACATTTAAACACAAGGCACTAGAATTTTTAATTAGTTTCTTTTTGGTCTTTCTTGAATTTATTTTTTATTGACTATATTTGACATATAACATTATGTAAGTTTTAGGTGGACAACATGTTAATTTGATACATTTGTATATTGTAATATGATTGCTGTTGTCATGATATTTTACAGCTCTGTCATATCACATAATTATCTTTCTTTTTAGTGGTTGGGATAATTAAGCTTTAGTCTCTTAGCAAACGAGATATATTTAGAACTTAAGCAAATACAGGTTCTTACAGGAAATACATTTTTCTGAGCAATTTAACTTCCTTAAATAAATGTTGCCTAAAAACAGTAATATGTATACAAAACAGAAGCACCTACATCCATTTAGGTACATTAAAATAGAGGGTAGGCTACTTTCTGAATTGGATACTTTAGCATTAGGCAAAAGGACAATTGGCTAACGATCTGGTATATCAATGCTTTCACAATACTATGCAGTGTTTATTAAAAACCATACATTCAACATTTGTTTTGTGCCAACCCCATGTGAGATGATGGGTATAAGAACATACTTTCTTGCTGATGAGTGTCCTGGGCAAGAGAGGAGATAGGAAAGGCAAGCTGGGTGTCATTTTTTTACCTCAAAGAATGACTGCCAGACAAACTGGCTCTTCAGTCAAGGATGTTTTGCAGACATTTTCCCCCAAGTTTACCAAAGTGGGCCTGTCACTCCAAAAGAATTGAAAATATTTGTTGCCAATGATAAAACTCAATCTTTCAAATACAAATGTTGAATTTTAGAAAACTTGCATTAACCACTCTGAGTTTAACAGCTTCCCAATACTTAAGACTTTCTGGATGAGATTGGTGGTATTAAAGAAGGCGAGTTTTTATTTTGTATAATAAAATGTGTCAACATTTGGAAGTTCTGCATAAGTTGCTGAACCAATATTTTTCAAAGGATCAGTGCATCATGTTACAAAATCATACATTGGTAAAAGACGTATTCAAAGTACGAGATAAATAGAATTTAATGTACAATAACACAGAAGGAAAACGGCACCGATGTTGTTTCAAATTCCACACTGAAACTAATCTTTAAGATACAACTATTGTTGAGTTTTGGTGTACTACCAAAGAAGAATGTCACCAGTTATCTAAAAAGGCTAGTATAATAGGATGCTCCTCCTTTGCCCATCTTTGTGAAGCCAGATTTCTACCACATATGCCAATCAGAACAACACATTGCAACAGACTGAATGCAGAAGCAGAGCCTAGCTATCTTTTCTTAAATCAGACATCAAGAGATTTGCAAAACTTTTAACACCATGTCACTTTTTTCACTACATTTCTTACTCTTAGAAAATACAGTTTTCTTTAGGAAACTATGTTTGAAGTTTTCATACCTAATAAAGTAAACATTAATACACATAACCCAGATAAGCAAAAACTCTTTGGGGAGCTCAGTAATTTCTAAGATTGTGAAGGGTTCCTGAGACTAAGAGTTTGAGAACTCTAGTTTTCAAGGGGGTTTCTGGTTTTCAAGAGAGATTCTGACTATCCAAGAAAGACCACAAAGGGAGTTTGACTTTCCCTTGGGGAATTTTAGAAAAGAAAGGTGGAAGTCAATGTGGACCATTCATGAGACAGTTGCCCCTTTAGTTGTTAAAATTCTGTCATAGTTATTTTCAGTCTCAATGTTTCCGAGACAGAAGTGGTTGAAGATGACCTTCTACCTTTGTGTTATTTTGGGAAGAAAAGCAAAGCAGATATATTATGCATTGCTGAGAGAAAGTAGAGTAAGAGCAAGCACTAATAGTGGAAGGTAGAAGAGAGGCAGGAGGCCTGAAGGTAAGGAAATAAGAGGTCTTCTATTGCTCCAGGTGAAGCCTCAGTAAACACTGATAATAAAACTGAAGCTAGGGGTGGAGTGAACTCAAAGAAGGAAATAAATTCCACTTGAAGAAATATAAAGGATGACTCTGAGATTTCTGGCTTAATATCTGAGTACATTGTATAAGAATTATTGATACCTATAGGAAACCTATTATATTACCATTAAGCTCTAGCTTTCTGCCTTCATGTGATTCTCAAGATTTCTATCTATAAATCATAAACCAAGAAGTCCTTGGTATTCTGTGATTAAAACAGAGGACAGCATGAATATTGAAAAGCATCTGCTTGAGTAAACATTTTTTTACAGATGAAGAAACCAAAATCTTGAGTAGTGAAATGATTTTTCTACAGCATAGTAGAGCTGTACTAGAATCTGGGTTTTCTTACTCTTAAATCAGCAGTTTGTATGAATTTAAAGAAAAGCTACACCTTTAAATTTTTATCCCAAAGAGACCAAGAGATTCACTTCATCCTAAATCATCCAAATAGCTTTGACCAATGTAAATGTTCTACAATCTAGATTTGAATTCACTGGGTATGTCAAAGCTATATTAACCAGAACAGACCGAGTTTTCCATATGAGATGTTTTAGGGAGGAATGTCAAACATCATCTACATGTGCAGCCTAAATCTTCTTTCATTAATTCCATCTGCAGCCACTTTTGCTTTTTCCTATGTAGTGTAAGTCACTTTTTCCCCCTTAAACGTATCATGTACACTGATGTTTATAATGTGGCAGTTCTACTATCTCTCACGTACTATTATGCTTGTCCATTTCCATGTCTCGATTAATAAGTCACAATAATGGTACAATATGCAATCCAGAAAACACTTGACTCTTCACATTAAAAGAAAGAAACAGGGTGTGGATAATTCAAAATGGTGACTAATCCAAAAGACATTTAAATTTGTAATGTGCCTTGTGCTAATATTAAATATGGACATAATTATGTTCTGAAAATTCTCTTCAAACAAATGAAGTCACTCTCTAAATGTCTCCCTTCTCCTTGTTTTTGCTGTTTAATTATCCATACCTTATCTCATATCCTCCCTTTGGTATACTTCATGATAGTTATGTCTAAAATCTTCAAAAGAATCCTTATTTTAGAAATAGGAAGAACATGACAAATTACATAGTTGAGATTCAGCAAATATTTACTTCAAATGTAGGTATTTTCTTATCCTTAACACTTAGTAGATATCTCTTATGTATCATAGTATTTTTGACCAACAGGCCTAAATTCTGCTTCAGAATCCTTCTCAACATGCAACTCCCAGACAGCTGTGGACTAACATAAGAATTCAAATCTATTTTACACTCCTGATCTAGTCAATGGTTCTTTTCCCAATGATGATCGTTCCTTATCTTATAACACACAGTTAGTTAGCTACACAACTATGTCTAGAATGAAAAACTCCTCATTCCAAATCTGTAATGCTTTTTGTAGCATCTTTTTTGTGTCAAAAGCCTCACTTCTTTAAACTTAATATGAGTTAACTGAGTTATCTTAGTTAACAAGAGTTATATGTGTGTGTATAACATAACTGCTACATGTTAAAATTACAATATGATTTTATTCTAAAAATTTAGAGTAAGGACAATTACAGTTAACCTATATTATTGTTTATCTTAAATCTCTCTTGGGGGCTACCCTGGTGGCTCAGTGGTTAAGAATCCGCCTGCCAATGCAGGGGACATGGGTTCGACCCCTGAGCCAGGAAGATCCCACATGCCGAGGAGCAACTGAGCCCATGCACCACAACTACTGAGCCTGTGCTCTAGAGCCTGTGAGCCACAACTATTGAGCCCACATGCCACAAATATTGAAGCCCGCACGCCTAGAGCCCATGCTCTGCAGCAAGAAAAGCCACTGCAATGAGAAGCCTGCACACCACAACAAAGAGTAGCCCCTGCTCACCACAACTAGAGAAAGCCCATGTGCAGCAACAACGACCCAATGCAGCCAATAAATAAATTTATTTTTTTAAAATCTTTCTTAATTTGCCCATATTTTCAAACATTATAAAAACTAATCTCTTGCAAATAATTTTAATTTAAGTAATATATTTTGATATTAAAAGACCTTAAAGATATTTAAAACCCACACTCAATTATCACTCCCACACATATATCTATCTGAACTATACTGTTGTATAGTTCAGATAGATATATCTGAACTGTAGAGACTGGCTAATTGGTCATCAAATCTGTTTCCTCTTTCTTCTGAGCACACAGCTAATCTAGTGCTACTCAAAGTGCTGGTCCACTATTAGAAGCTTGTACTACAATGTAAATCAACAAACTGCTTCCTTCATCAGGAAAGTTGTAACTCTACTCAATGGTGTCTTTAGTGACATACATAGTTCATTTACATCCAGAACACGTTTCTGATCTTATCAAAGATCAGTAACAAATAGTTTATAGATGGGCAGCTAATACATGGACCACAAATTGAATACTACTGACCTAGACTACAGTCTCCCTAGCAGTAAGTTCTAACCACCGGAATGTGGTTGGAAGAAAAGGTCCATCTTTTCCAGCTCTGCAGACATAAATCTTCCATGCTCTTCTCCATTATCCAGTGACTTTGGAAGCCATGTGGTTGAAGATGATGTAGTTAGGCAAAGAGCCTAGATCCTTTAAATAACCCATATAAACACTTATATTGAACTTTATGTGTGTAAAATAAAAATTACTACTATGTTAAATCACTGAAATCGAACAGATTATCTATTATAACAACTAGAATAGCATTAGCTATTGGAGTGCATAATACAGTAGTATGTTCAGAAGTCAATATTTTCAATCAGAAATAATCTACTTTACAAATCAATTGTCTTTTTTTAATGATTATCTCATTTTCAAAAAATTGAGAGAGTTTAGTAAACTAAGCGTAAGTTTTAAACATTTTCTTATTCATGATATCACATTTTACTTTACTGTTTTTAAACCCTAAAGTAAGGCTTTCGATTTTCTCAAGCAGGTCTTGCCTGTCACTGTGCAATGGGAACAAGGTAAATACAAATGGCCGGATTTGGGTATATGCCCACATTACTTTTCTTCAGACACTCTGACATGTAAGTCCTATGTGTAAAGAAACTGAATCTATTTCTACCGCCTAGAATAGACTAGGCTCTGGATAACTATTTGTTGAATGAGTGATGAAATGAATGCTGTCATTTTTCACATACACATTATCAACACACCCTTCCATACTGAGAAAATTGTCTTTTAATTATAAGATACAGAGCTTCACTTTTTATGCTTAGATCTGCATTTGTGTTTGTGCCTCTTTGCCTCATATACTGCATAACATCTTTTATTGATGTTAGAACTCTGCACAGAGCAGATGAAGGCCCTCTTCATTCTGTATATTATACATATTACTCATAGTATACACAATAATAATAGCCAAAATTTATTGTGTCAGATGGGTGTTTTCAAACTACTGTCACTATTGCTCATAATAACTCTTCCAACAGGCATTACGAGGCCATGTTACAATAAAAAACTAAGGACTGTTGAGAGTACTTTGTCAAACAATGTGAGTTTTAAAGAACAACTGTGATTTGTACTCCACTGGCCATTATTTTTCTACCATCTCATTCCACCAAGCACATTGACTGATGTAACTTGTACACGTCTACATGTCCTTAATGTGATTTTGCTGCACATGTTATTTGTGATCGATACCAATTCCACTCTTCGAGGGCTAGTGAGACAGGCTAATTTCAGGAGTTTTCTACATGATGAACACTTCCTCTTCTGCATGGGAATTGGGTGTGTCCTAAAACCTCCCTACAGGGATCCTGTTTACCAGTTGGGATTTGATACTAGTATACTTATCGAACAAACCAGTGATTCTGCTTGTGATTAAGTCCAACATCTAACAAAAAGAAGAGCAAAGCACTGGGTAATTTCTAGGCTTTCAGCTAATTTCCCAATCTCTTAACATAGTTTAGTGATTAAAAGTGTGGGCTCTGAGGCCAAGCAGAGTCAGATTCCAGGCTCAGATATTCCATTCACCAGCCACATGAAATTTCATAACCTCTGTGGTCACCAGTTTCTTCAACTTTCTATTTTATGGAATTGATTTGAGATTAAATAAATGAATGAATATAAACCAGTTACAGTGACAAGCAAGTGATAAATGCTAAATAAATACGAGTTATTACTGGTCTAGATTTTGTGTTTACTAATTTCTAGTTTTCCATTTTTGACTCTTTCACAGAAACTGCCCTGTTCCATAGAGAGAGGATTATGGTAGTATTTTGACTGGGTAAATACATGGAACATGGAACTAAAATCCAATTAATCACAAACTAGGGGAAGAAACCTAGGTAGAAGAAAATATTGAGGAATGTAATAGGGATCCCATAGAGTGATTTAAGTAGCATGTGAATTGACACACACATCTTAAACATCTACCCTCCCTAGTGAATATGAAAAGGTATGCAAATTGATAATTAGTGTTTCAAATGTTTTATATATAAATGATAATATTTATGGGCCTTTGGCATGGGAGTGACTCAAAGGAAAGAGGATCCACCATCTGAAACTCTAACATGATATCTTTCAAACACCCTTTTTGAAAAAGTTATTTTTTATTTGCCTTTCTTTTATAAAAATACCTAAAGATGATGTTATGAGACTAATATTTTAAGTCCTTCTTATCAGTTATCCTGAATGTTTTCAGCAATTAGAAAATTTAATATTATTTAAAAATCACTCATGCTAAGGACATTTTAGGGAACGCTCCCAATATGCTGTAAATCCACGTTACAACACAAAAACTAAACAGAAACTGCTATCCAAACTGACTGTACAATGGTAAAACAAACAAAAAAAGACAAGAAACAAAGAAGTGTCAAAAACTGACAGCTAGCAAAGTGTTAGCATTTAAACAGTATCCACCCAGTGAAATGTTTATTAAAAAAAAAATTAAACAACAAATTAAGGCATCTTGAGAAGATAATTCCAGTTTCCTGTCTCCTCCACTGTAGGACTTTGTGTTCTTCAGTGTAGGAGGAAAGAGTCAAACAGGAATTTGTTTTTTTAATGCTAAGTACATCTAAATACAAACCAAATTTTTTTAAAGTAGTGTGAAAAATTATTGGAATTCTTCAACTAACCAGGTATTTAATATATTCATGAAATTCATCCTCTTATAAGCCACAAACAGAGCAATTTACACAAATCATCTAAAATGTTTTTATAATATACTAACTCAAAATTTGATGGTCATAGCAAAGTAATTTTATATAGAGCATATTTTGCTTTGCTATAAAAATAACTTTTATTGCAATGCAAAGTAATATAGTTGGAATAACAAAAAATATGAAAAAATAATACCCGTAATCATACCCATATTTTTTAGCCTTTTTTGTATGAATACTTTAAAAAATTCATAGTTAAGATTACATATAAGAATTTTGCATCCTACTTTTTTCACTTGTAACTACTTTCAGTATCATTAAAAATTGTTTCTAAAAATAATTTGTTACATAACATTTCAACATATGACTGGGTGTTAATTTATTTTCTAATATAGAATATTAAAGATAATTCTAGTCTTGATATTATAATTAATTCTATTCCAAATACTGTAATGTGTAAATTCTTATTCACATTTTTTCAAAAAAAAGTCTCATAACTATCATTACTGGCCCAAAAGGGAATGAGTGAACATCCCTGACTGCACTTCAGCACTATTTAACAATCAGGATAGCTTTGCTAATCTGTGACATGAGAGTTGGAGCTTTTTAAAATTTACATTTCCTTGATTACAAGTGGGGTTGAATTTTTTTCAGTATCAGTTGTATTTATTTTATCAACAATTCATTGCTTATGACCTTGATTCCCTTTCCTTTCACTGATATCAATTTAAAAACACTTACATACACAGAGTAGGAAATTTAGAACAATCTATTTGTGTGATTCTCTGCTTAGAAGTTCTGCTATTCAAGTCAAGAATATGTTTAGATTTTCTTGACCTCTCCCAGATCACCTTGTTTCTAAGGCTAAATCTTGTTATTAATTGTTCATTAATTTATTTGTTCTTCAGTTACAAAATCTACAAATGTTTATGAAAGAATAAAGTGTTATATATACAGCTTGAAAAGAATCATTTTTAAGGCAAAAAATTACACAGAGTAAGACCCTCGAGCCTATGTCATATTTGCTAAAGCTATTTCCCAAATGTTGTTTCATAATTTTACTTTTGATTTCTGTATATCAGACACACATTTTTACATACTTGTATTTGCTGATATTTTCTTTCGTAGTTACTCCCATTCGAGTTAAGAAAGTCTTTAGAGAGCAGATATATATTCATATTCCTTTTCTTTTTATCAATTATTTTCTTAATCCTTGAAAAAAATTTTAGCTATGGTATGAGTAAAGAACTAATTTTTTTTCAAATATCTATTTATTTTTCTGATATTATATGATTAATAATAAATCTATCATTGGTTTTTAATCTTACCTTTTTAAACTCTTATGTCCATATATATCAACACCAATATGAGTAGATAAAAATATGTTTTTGTTATCTATTTTTTCCCTGAAATAACACTGCTTTACTAAGTGTAGCTTTATGGTGTATTTTAATACCATCCTTTTGCCCTCCCCCTTTTTTCAGAATTTTCTTAGGTATTTTTACTAATGAATTTATTTTTCCAAATGAGTGCTAAAAGTATTTTATCAAATATCCTGGTAATGTTATGAATGGATGTGTGTGAAGCTTCTTAAATTTTTATTAGGTTATCTATCTTTGTAACATTTAGTTTTACCCAGAAAATGGTTTCAATCTACTCATTTAAATCTCTTATTAAATTAACTTGAATAATAACAACCACCATTTATTCATTTACCTAAGATGCTCTATTAATATGTATCATCTCAATTAATGTATTCACAAAAATTCATACAATTAATATGTATCCTCATGTATTTATCCCCATTTTAATCCTTAGAAAAACTGAGGCTCAAAACATTAAGTGCATTGTTGATGATTATACAGCCGGCAAGTGACAGAGCTATGATTTTTCACCTAGATATGGTTCTACCTTCTTTCTACATAAACACTTCGAGTCCTGAAATTTCTTATATAGGTCCCAGCATTTTATTATTGATTTTGTGCATAAAATTTCTTGCATCAACTTATTATTAACCATCAATCTGACATCCTTCTACACTTAATATAAAGTGTGCATTGTTCCATGTTGTTACATGTTCTCCTGGAAATTTAAGGAAAATAATGTATGATTGTCCCATAATTTAATCCCTTGTAATTGAAATTTGGGTTTTGTGTTATTTCATTTTTTCTTCCTTCTGTAAACAATGGTGTGATTATATATATTCTTGGACAGAATTCATTGCACATACACCTAATTAACTTTGCATATGTATTCCCAGAGATGGAATTGTTGGCCAAATTTATGCACACTTTAAAGGGATTTTATATGTAGCGGTCTGAAAAAGAATGTAATAATTTATATTTCTAGCAACTGTGTATGACAGCAACTCCCTGCATTCCTGTAAAAAAAATTAATAAAGCTAATATTTAACAATGGCTTATTTCTTCCCAGGCACCGTTCTAAGCATTGTAGTCTATTTACACATTTCGTTCTCACAATAACTTTTGAGGTACTGATTATTATTTGACCCATTTACTAAAGTAGAAAGAAAGGGACAGAGAGAGAAAGTAATTTGCCCAAATTAATCTAACTAACAAGTGCTTATCAGGATTTAAATCCAAGCACTTTGAGCCATACTAGTTTTCTAATCTAAGTTGTATCTCTGTCTCTGTCTCTGTGTCTCTGTCTCTGTGTCTCTGTCTCTGTGTCTCTGTCTCTGTGTCTCTGTCTCTCTCTCAGGCGCGCGCCCTATTGTAATTTGCAAGGCTAAACATTTTTCACGTTTATACAACTTTTTCAGGGAGCTCCTGCCCACATGCCCCCAAAAGCCTCATTATGTGAATAATAAATCTTTTCTAACTTCTTCATGTGTGTGGCATCATCAGTCTCAACATCTGAACCCAATTTTGTTTGAGCGGTCCACCTGGTTGATGGGAATGCCCAAAAACAAGCTTTTTCTTTGGGTGAGGGTGGTATTTTGAATAAAGCTGCTTACAAAAATTTATATTTAAAACTTTGGGTTTACATATGCTTTTGCATTCTCTTGGGGAAAAAAAAAAAACTAGGAAAAAAACCCGATGGGTCATATAGTAGGAGAACAATGAACTCTAAAAGAAACTACCAAACTATTTTCTAAAGTAATTACATCAGTTGTATCCTCACAGTATATGAGAGTTCCAGTTTCACATTTTTACCAACACTTTATACTGTCAGTCTTTTTAATTTTAGCCTTTCTAGTGAGTAAATAGGGTGTCTTATTGGGGTTGTAATTTGCATGTCCTTAATAACTAATGAAGTTCAGTATTTTTTCATGTACTTGTTTGTCATTGGTAACTCTTTTTTGAAGTATTTATTTAAATCTTTTGTCCATTTTTTCAGGATGATTTTTCTTCTTATGATTGATTTGTGTAAGTTTTTAACATATGCTAAATTCAAGTCCTTTGTAAGATGTACATAAAGTGAATGTTCTCTCTCAGTCTGTGACTTGCTTTTTAATTTTCTTGGTGGTGTTTCTTTATTCTAATTGCTATGTCTTTTATTTCTTTTTCTTTCTTTGTGTAAATATGTAAGACATGAGTATAATACTGAACAGACTTGGAGAGAACAGAAATCCTTCTCTTGTTCCTGATCTTAAGAGGGAAAGTATTGCCATTGAACAGCAAGTATGATATTAGCAATAGCTTTGTAATAGATGCCTTTTATTAGAATGAAGAAGCTGCTGACCATTTCTAGTTTGCTCAAGTATTTTACCTTCAATAGTGCTGAATTTTTTTCAAGTGGATTTATTTTGCATATTTTTAGACGATCTTTTTTTTTTGTAGTTATATATGTAATATAGTTAGCTACATTGATTAATTTTTCAAATGTTAAACCAACTTTGCATTCCTCAGTCATGGTATACTGTATTTTGTATATATTACTGGCATCAATTTCCTAAATTGCTTAGGATTTTGTAAAAGCTTTTTGCATCTATGTTCAGAAGGAATATTGCCTGTAGTTTTCTTTTCCTAAAATATCTTTGTGTGTTTCTGGTACTAAGGTGTTACAGGCCTCATAAAAAAGAGACATGTTTTCAGGAATATGTAATAAATGCACTTTTCCTCACACCAAGTACAATTTAAAAGCCAGGATGTTACAAATCAAACAAACATAAGAAGATGGAGAGAAAGCAGAACAATTAGTGACATCGGGACCCAAGGAATGGCCAAAGTGGTATAAGTGGAGGCCTACTGGGCACCTCCCTACCCCCATCCATTGGCATCAATGACAGCCAAGTGAAGAATCTGGACTTCCACTACAATCTGGTAGTAATGATGTGGGACCCTTCATCTCTCAATGGAGTGGTATCAGAGAAGCCTTGCTAAAATGCCAGATTTAAACAAGATCCAGTGTCTTGTAACATAGTGCCCCAAATGTCCAGTTTTCAATCACAACTCTCGTGTCACGCAAAGAACCAGGAATATTGCAAACTGAACGAGCAAAGACAATTCAATAGATGCCAACAGCAGATGACACAAAAGCTGGAATTATCTGACAAGAATTTTCAAACGGCCATCATGAAAATGTTTCATGAGCAATTCCAAATACACCTGAGATAAATGAAATACAGAAAGTCTCAAAAGAATATATAAATTAGCAAATGGCAATTTTAGAAATAAAAATGACGATAACCAAAGTAAAAAAAAAAAAATCCATCCATTGAGTTTGGTTTCATATCCAAAATGTAATGAGTTTGGAAGTCATCACTTCCATCCTTGAAAACAAGAGAAAAATAAACTACACAAACTGAAAGTCAATATCTTTCTTGGTCCCATTAGAGAAATGAGTTCTAAGAGCAAATCACCACCCTGAATCTGATGAGAATCAGGTGAATTCAGAACGTTACAGCTAAGATCTACTTACTTGAAGCAGAAGCAGGTGGAGCCATCAACTGGTGGTAATGCTGACCGGCAATTTTAACTAATTGTTGGAGGCTGAGTGAGGACACGTGTGAGAGTGAGAAACCCTGGGGGGCTGCAGTTTTTGGTGGTGCGGGGGGTGCTTTCACTTCTGTGGGCTTACCTCCAGGATCCCCACCAAGTTCTCGTGGTGAAGAGCAGAGAAATATCCTTTCATGGCTCTGGCAGCAAAGGTGAAGGATAATCGTTGTAAAATATCCTCTCAGTGTTCTCCCTAAGAAAGGTTTGCTGTCCTTACTCTCCAAGGGCAAAGACTTTACCAGAGCCAGAACTCACCTGAGGAAGGGGCATTTCTCCCACTCCAGCCCCCTCTAGACTTCTTGTCTAACCTAAGGGACAGGGGAACAGCTAACAAACACTTGTGAAGATCAAAGCTCATGGTCACAGGCCCACTAACAGATGGATTTAATCAAAGGTTATAGAACACTTTCCCTCCTATCTACACCTTGCCACCATAAAACAGGGCTCCAATATAATAGTAGATTACAACTGAACAAGCTGCAAAACAGACTCTCTGAGGAAGAGTACTTCAGGACATCCAAAGTCAACAGGGAAGAAAAGAAAAAAAGGAAACCCTTAGTTAGGATGTTTTTAATGTTAACATAAAACCTCACACTAAAGGCCTATTTACGTTAGTTTCTATTACTGTACACATCATACCCAGGTTTCAACAACAACAACAAAAAACACAGGGCATGCTAAAAGGCTAAAAATCCACAGTCTGAAGCAACAAAGCAAGTATCAGAAACCCAACTCAGATATGACATGGATTTTGAATTATCAAACAGAACAGAGAATTTAAAAAAGAATAAAAGAGAATACTAGAAATCAAAAACCCCGTGTTTTTTGGTTCATTGATTTTCTCCATATTGTTGACACTTGTTCTTCCCTAGTTTCTTTCTTCTACTTAATTTGGAGTTTGCTTTTCTTTTTCTTGTCTTCTTTAGGTGAATGCTTAGATAGTGGATTTTAGACTGTTTTTCTTTAGCCCCTCTTTATCCCTAATAATATTACTTGTCATTAAGCCTACTTTGTTAGATATATAGTCACTATAGTTCTTGTGTTTGCATTATCTATCTTTCCCCATCCTTTTACTTTTAACACCCAATGTATAGTACATACAATACATATATTTAATTTTCATATATTATAAGACATCTCTTATAGACTGCATTATGGTTGGGTTTATGTATTTAATTCATTCTTACAATCTCCGCCTTGTAATTGGAATTGTTAGGAGATTGGCCAAGACAGCAGAGTAAAAAGAACCTGAGCTCACTTCCTCTCATGAGCGCACCAAAATCACAATTATCTGCAGAACAATCATCTATGAAAAAGACCAAAACCTACCAGAAAGATCTTCTACCACTAAAAACAAAGGAGGAACCACAACGAGCCGGTCAGGAATGGCAAACTCATGATATAATTAAGACCCACACCCTAAGGTGGGCGACCAACAAACTGGAGAATAATTATAGTGCAGAGGTTCTCCCACAGGAGTGAGAATTCTGAGCCCCAGGCTCCCCAGCCAGGGTGGGGGGGGGGGGTCCTACATTGGGAAGACAAGCCCTCAGAGCATCTGGCTTTGAAGGCTGATGGGGCTTAATTTCAGGAACCCCACAGGTCTGTGGGCAACAGAGACGTCCTCACAGAAAAATCTCATGTGCAACGGGACCCAACACAAAAAGCAGTAAATCGATAGGAACCTAGGACAGACCTACCTGCTGGTCTTGGAGAGTCTCCTGGCTGGGGCAGGCGGCTGGGGATAAAGACACTGGCAGCAGCCACATTTGGGAGCTTGTCCACGCACGCATGTGTGGAAGCCAGGAGCCGTGCTCTAGCACCAGCTGGATGCTCCCTCTCACTCATTAACACCAAGACCTGGCCCCGCCCAAGAGCCTGTAGGCGCTGGTGCTGGGATAGCTCAGGCCCAACAACGAACAGGAAGGGAACAGAGCCCTACCATCAGCAGACAGGCTGCCTAAGGTCTTCCTGAGCTCACAGCTGCCCCTACACAGGGCCCTACCCACCACAGGGCCAAGACCCAGCTAGCTCCATCCACCAGTGGGCAGACAACAGCTCTGCCCTCCGTGGAGAATGCTCTAGCCTCTATACCAGCCTCCATCCACCAGGGGGCAGACACCAGACCCAAGAAAACCACAACCCCACAGCCTGAGGACCTGGCCTGCACACCAGCTAGCCAGACCCTACCCTGGGACCAGCTGGGTCCTGGCCCTGCCCACTAGCAGGTTCACACAAGCTTCAGGACACCCTGGGCCCCATCTCCCACTGTGTCAGGAACTGGTCCTCCAGCCCTCTGACCAGCAATCTGACACCAGGTCTGGGATCCCTGGGCCGTGCAGCCAAGCTCCAGGACTCAGCTCTGCCCGCCAGTAATCCAGCTCTAATCCCAGAATCTGGCTTCACCCATCAGTGTGGGGGCAAAAGCCCCAGAGTCTTCTGGACCTGACTCTGCCCACCAGTGAGCCAGCACTAGCCCCAGGACCCCTGGAGTTCTCCATCAGCTACCTCGTGACCAGGCCCTGCCAACCAGCACCAGCAGCAACTGCACAAGACAAGGCCTGACAACCAACTGGGCTAGGGGTCAACCAAGCCTACCAGACCACCCACATACTCAGCCTGCCACAACAGAAGGACCCATGCAGACCTCTTAGGGGGAACCCCTAAAGCATATCGCTTGGATGATGAGAGGGGAGGGTGCTGCAGGTACTCATAGGACGTATCCTACACAGGCCACTTCTCCAAGGTCGAGAAACGTAACTAACATACCACATACATAAAAATACACATAGCAGCTTAGAAAAAATGAGGAGGCGGAGGAACAAGATTCAGATGAAGGAACAAGATAAAACCCCAGAAGAACTAAGTGAACTGGAGACAGGCAATCTACCCAAGAAAGCATTCAGAGTAATGATCGTAAAGATGATGAAAGAACTGAGAAGAATGGATGCACAGAGCAAGAAGTTAGACGTTTTTAACAAAGAATTAGCAAATACAAAGAACAACCAAACAGAGGTTCAGAGTACAGTAACTGAAATGAAAAATACAATAGAAAGAATCAACAGTACACTAAATGATACAGAGGAATGGATCAGTAAGCTGCAAAATAGAGTAGTGAAAATCACTGCTGCTAAACAGAAAAAAGAATGAAAAGAAATGAGGACAGTTTAAGAGACTTCTGGGACAACTTCAAGCACAGTAGTAGTCCCATTATAGGAGTCCCAGAAGAGACTGAGCGAGAGAAAGGGGCTGAGAACATATTTGAAAACGTAATAGCTGAAAAATTCCCTAACCTGAGAAAGGAAACAGTCACCCAAGTCCAGGAAGCACAGAAAGTCCCATACAGGATGAACCTAAAGAGGAATGCACCAAGACACACTGTAATTAAAATGACAAAAATTAAAGCTAAAGAGAGAAGTTAAAAGCAGCAAAGAAAAAAACCACAAATAACATACACAGTAACTCCCAAAAGGCTATCAGCTGATTTTTCAGCAGAATATCTGCAGACCAGAAGGGAGTGGCAAGGTATTTAAAGTGATGAAAGGGAAAAGCCTACAACCAAGAAACCTCTACCCAGCAAGGCTCTTGTTCAGATTTGATGGAGCAATCAAAAGATTTACAGACAAGTAAAAGTTAATTGGAATGGATAGACTATTTCCTATTAATGTACTTTCCAATACGATTTTGTCTATCATTTTTTCTATTTTTCCCATCTTTCATTTATTCATTTTTTTCTCTTTCCTTACCTACTCAAATTAAGTGATATCTTACAGTTTTCAAAATAATCTGTACATTTGGCTCAATAGCTATACTTCTTTTATTCTTATTTTTTGTTTGGGGTTTTGTTTTGTTGCTTCAATTTGATAACAAGGCTTTTGTTTTGTTTTGATGTTTTTTAAATGGTTGCTCGAGTATATAATATGCATCTTTAACATATTTCAATCTATCATCATGTAATATTATACCACATCATGTAAAAAGTAAAAGCTTTACAGCTTTATGCTTCTACTATCCCCTCCCATTGAAAATATTATGTTGTTGATTGAATTTTCTTGTCTTCCTTTAAAGAGTATTGAACTTCATTTCGTTTGGGAGTTAAATTATTTGCAGATCAGCTTGATTATTTCAAAGCTTAGTTTTAAGTTATATTAGGGCAGGTCTAGAGTATCCTTTACTCTGCATCTAGCTTAGCTTTACTATTAACTCAGTGCATTTTAATATCTAGTAATGCCCCAGGTGTTCAACAAGGTCTCTGGCTAGTTGGAACTCAAATATCCCTCATTCCCATGTGAGTTCTAGGAATTGTTCAGCTTACAGCTCCCAGTAGTTTTGAGTCTGACCTCATGAAGTTTCATCACATACATGCATGGTTTAGTAATCAGTCACAGACTCCAGACTCCCCAGTGCAGACTCTTATCCTCCTTTTCTATGTAGCTGCCTCCTCTCTGGTATTTTGTACTTTTAGTTGCCTCAGTGTCCCAGAACTCTGATCTTTTTCCTCTATTCAGCAAGACTTAGGTTCTTCCTTCCCTCCAGAAAATTTCTTAAGATGGTACAGACTAAGGTTCATTTTGTTTCCCTTCTCTCTTTTTCTCTTTAAGCTCTTTATTGGAGTATAATTGCTTTACACTGTTGTGCCAGTTTTTGCTGTACACCAAAGTGAATCAGCTGTATTTATACACATATCCCCATATACCTTTCCTCCAGTGACTTCCTCCCACCCTCCCTATTCCAACCCTCTAAGTCATCACCAGTCATTGACTTGATCTCCTTGTGTTACGCAGCAGCATCCCCCTAGCTATCTATTTTACATTTGGTGGTGTATATATGTCAAAGCTACTCTCTCACTTCGTCCCAGCTTCCCCTTCACCCCCCCACTCCATGTCCTCAAGTCCATTCTTTACATCTGTATCTCTATTCTTGCCCTGTCAATGGGTTCATCAGTACCATTTTTTTAGATTCCATATATATGAATTAGCATATGGTATTTGCTTTTCTCTTTCTGGCTTACTTTGCTTTGTATGACAGACTCTAGGTCCATCCACCTCACTACAAATAAATTTCATTCCTTTTTATGGCTAATATTCCATTGTATATATGTGCCACATCTTCTTTATCCATTCATCTGTTGATGGACATTTAGGTTGCTTCCATGTCCTGGCTATTGTAAATAGTGCTGCAGTGAACACTGTGGTATATGTTTCTTTTTGGATTATGGTTTGCTCCGGGTATATGCCCAGAAGTGGGATCAAATGGTAGTTCTTTTTTTAGATTTTTAAGGAACCTCCAAACTGTTTTCCAGAGTGGCTGTACCAATTTACATTCCCACCAACAGTGCAGGAGAGTTCCCTTTTCTCCACACCCTCTCCAACATTTATTGTTTCTAGATTTTTTGATGATGGCCATTCTGACCAGTGTGAGGTGATACCTCATTGTGGCTTTCACTAGCATTTCTCTAACGATTAGTGATGTTGAGCATCTTTTCATGTGTTTGTTGGCCACTTGTATGTCTTCTTTGGAGAAATGTCTACTTAGGTCATCCTCCCTTTTTTGGATTGGGTTAGTCGCTTCTTTGGTATTAAGCTGCATGAGCTGCTTGTGTATTTTGGAGATAAATTCTTTGTCCGTTGCTTCATTGGCAAATATTTTCTCCCATTCTGAGGGTTGTCTTCTTGTCTTGTTTATGGTTTCTTTCGCTGTGCAAAAGCTTTTAAGTTTCATTAGGTCCCATTTGTTTAGTTTTGATTTTATTTCCATTATTCTAGGAGATGGGTCAAAAAGGATCTTGCTTTGATGTATGTCATAGAGTGTTCTGCCTATGTTTTCTTCTAAGAGTTTTATAGTGTCTGGCCTTACATTTAGATCTTTAATCCATTTTGAGGCTGTTTTTGTGTATGGTGTTAGGAAGTGTTCTCATTTCATTCTCTTACATGCAGCTGTCCAATTTTCCCAGCACCACTTATTGAAGAGGCTGTCTTTTTTTCCATTGTATATTCTTGCCTCCTTTGTCAAAGATAAGGTGACCATATGGGCTTGGGTTTACCTCTGGGTTCTCTATTCTGTTCCATCGATCTATATTTCTGTTTTTGTGCCAGTACCATACTGTCTTGATCACTGTGGCCTTGTAGTATAGTTTGAAGTCAGGGAGTCCGATTCCTCCAGTTCTGTCTTTCCTTCTCAAGATGGCTTTGGCTATTTGGGGTCTTCTGCATTTCCATACAAATCGTAAGATTTCTTGCTCTAGTTCTGTGAAAAATGCCATTGATAATTTGATTAGGATTGCATTGAATCTGTAAATTGCTTTGGGTAGTATAGTCATTTTCACTATGTTGATTCTTCCAATCCAGGAACATGGTATGTCCCTCCATCTGTTTGTGTCGTCTTTGATTTCTTTCATCAGTGTCTTATAGTTTTCTGCATACAGGTCTTTTGCCTCCTTAGGCAGGTTTATTCCAAGGTATTTTATTCTTTTTGTTGCAATGGTAAATGGGATTGTTTCCTTAATGTCTCTTTCTGATCTTTCATTCTTACTGTATAGGAATGCAAGAGATTTCTGCGCATTAATTTTGTATCCTGCTACATTACTAAATTCATCGATTAGTGCTAGCAGTTTTCTGATAGCTTATTTAGGGTTTTCTATGTATAATATCATGTCATCTGCAAAGAGCGACAATTTTACTTCTTCTTTTCCAATTTGGATTCCTTTTATTTCTTTTTCTTCTCTGATTGCTGTGGCTAACACTTCCAAAACTAGGTTGAATAACAGTGGTGAGAGTCAGCACCCTTGCCTTATTCCTGTTCTTAAAGGGAATGCTTTCAGTTTTTCACTATTTAGAATGATGTTGGCTTTTGGTTTCTCATATATGGCTTTTATTATGTTGAGGTAACTTCCTTCTATGCCCACTTTCTGGAGAGTTTTTATCATAAATGGATGTTGGATTTTGTCAAAAGCTGTTTTCTGCATCTATTGATATTATCATATGGTTTTTATCCTTCAATTTGTTAATATGATGTATCACATTGATTGATTTGTATATATTGAAGAATCCTTGCATTCCAGGGATAAACCCAACTTGATCATGGTTTATGATCTTTTTAATGTGCTGTTGGGTTCTGTTTACTAGTATTTTGTTGAGGATTTTTGCATCTATATTCATCAGTGATATTGGCCTGTAATATTCTTTTTTTGTGCCATCTTTGTCTGGTTTTAGTATCACAGTGATGGTGGCCTCATAGAATGAGTTTGGGAGTGTTCCTCCTTCTGTTATATTTTGGAAGAGTCTGAGAAGGATAGGTGTTAACTCTTCTCTAAATGTTTAATAGAATTCACCTGTGAAGCCAACTGGCCCTGGACTTTTGTTTGTTGGGAGATTTTTAATTGCAGTCTCAATTTCAGTGCTTGTGATTGGTCTGTTCATATTTTCTATTTCTTCCTGGTTCGGTCTTGGAAGATTGTATTTTTCTAAGAATTTATCCATTTCTTCCAGGTTATCCAATTTATTGGTATATAGTTGCTTGTAGTAGTCTCTCATGATCTTGTTTATTTCTTCAGTGTCGGTTGTTACTTCTTTTTCATTTCTAATTTGGTCGATTTGCATCTTCTCCCTTTTTTTTTCCTGATGAGTCTAGCTAATGGTTTATTACTTTTGTTTATCTTCTCAAAGAACCAGCTTTTAGTTTTATTGATCTTAGCTATTGTTTCCTTCATTTCTTTTTCATTTATTTCTGCTCTGATCTTTATGATTTCTTTCCTTCTGCTCACTTTGGGTTTTTTTTTTGTTCCTCTTTCTCTAATTGTTTTAGGTGTAAGGTTAGGTTGTTTATTCGAGATTTTTCTTCTTTTTTTGAGGTAGGATTTTATTGCTATAAACTTTCCTCTTAGAACTGCTTTCGCTGTGTCCCATATGTTTTGGGTCATTGTGTTTTCATTGTCATTTGTTCTAGGTATTTTTTGCTGTCCTTTTTGATTTCTTCAGTGATTTCTTGGTTGTTTAATAGTGTATTGTTTAGCCTCCATGTATTTGTATTTTTTACAGCTTTTTTCCTGTAATTGATATCTAGTCTCGTGGTGGTGTAGTCAGAGAAAATGCTAGAGACAATTTCAATTTTCTTGAATTTACTGAGGCTTAATTTGTGACTGAAGATGTGATCTATCCTGGAGAATGTTCCATGTGCACTTGAGAAGAAATTGTATCCTGTAGTTTTTGGATGGAATGTCCTGTAAATATCAATTAAGTTGAGATGGTCTAATGTGTCATTTAAAGCTTGTGTGTCCTTATTTATTTTCTGTTTGGAGGATCTGTCCATTGGTGTAAATGGGGTGTTAAAGTCTTCTATTATTGTGTTACTGTCAATTTCCCCTTTTATGGCTGTTAGCATTTGCCTTATGTATTGAGGTGCTCCTATGTTGGGTGCATAGATATTTACCATTGTGATATGTTCTTCTTGGATTGCTCCCTTGATCATTATGTAGCATCCTTCCTTGTCTCTTGTAATATTCTTTACTTTCAAGTCTAATTTGTCTGATATGAGTATTGCTGCTCCAGCTTTCTTTTGACTTCCATTTGCATGGAATCTTTTTCCCTCCCCTTACTTTCAGTCTGTATGTGTCCCTAGGTCTGAAGTGGGTTTCTTGTAGACAACATATTTAAGAGTCTTGTTTTTGTATCCATTCAACCAGTCTGTGTCTTTTGGTTGGAGCCTTCAATCCATTTACATTTAAGGTAATTATTGACATGTATGTTCCTATTACCATTTTCTTAATTGTTTTGGGTTTGTCTTTGTAGGTCTTTCCCTTCTCTTATGTTTCCTGCCTGGAGAAGTTCCTTTAGCAATTGTTGTAAAGCTGGTTTGGTGGTGCTGAATTCTCTTAACTTTTGCTTGTCTGGAAAGCTTTTGATTTCTCCATTGAATCTGAATGAGATTCTTGCTGGGTAAAGTATTCTTGGCTGTAGGTTTTTCTCTTTCAAGACTTCAAGTATATCCTGCCACTCTCTTCTGGCCTGCAGAGTTTCTGCAGAAAGGTCAGCTGTTATCCTTATGGGTTTTCCCTTATATGTTATTTGTTGCTTTTCTCTTGCTGCTTTTAATATCTTTTCTTTGTGTTTAATTTTTGTTAGTTTGATTAATATGTGCCTCAGTGTGTTTATTCTGTATGGGACTCTCTGCACTTCTTGGACTTGATTTACTATTTCTTTTCCCATGTTGTGCAAGTTTTCCACTATTATCTCTTCAAATATTTTCTCAGACCCTTTCTTTTTCTCTTCTTCTTCTGAGACCCCTATAATTCAAATGTTGGTACATTTAATGTTGTCCCAGAGGTCTCTGAGACTCAATTCTTTTCATTCTTTTTTCTTTTTTCTGCTCCATGTCAGTTATTTCCACCATTCTATCTTCCAGGGAACCTATCCGTTCTTCTGTCTCAGTTATTCTGCTCTGCATTCCTTCTAGAGTATTTTTTGAGTTCATTTATTGTGTTGTTTATCACTGTTTGCTCTTTAGTTCTTCCAGCTCCTTGTTAAACATTTCTTTCATTTGCTCCATCTGTGCCTCAATACTATTTCTGAAAGCTTGGATCATCTTTACTATCATTATTCTGAACTCTTTTTCAGGTAGACTGGCTATCTCTTCTTCATTTGCCTGGTCTTCTCGGTTTTTACCTCGTTCCTTCATCAGCTGCATCTTTCTTTGTTTTCTCATTTTGTTTAACTTACTATGTTTGGGGTCTTTTTCCTTAGGCTGCAGGGTCATAGTTCTTTTTAACTCTGTTGTCTGTCCCCAGTGGGGAGGTTCATCCAGTGGGTTGTGTAACTTGGTTGGGGGAATGGTGCCTCTGTTCTTGTGTGTGGAGGTGGATCTTATCTTTCTGATGTGCAGGGCCACGTCTGCTGGTGTGTTTGGGTTTGTCTGTGGGCTTAGTATGACTATAGGATGTCTGTCTGCTAATGGGTGGGGTTATGTTCCTGTCTTGCTAGTTTTTTGGCTTGAGGTATCCAGAACTGGAGCTTGTTGGCCTTTGGTTGGATTTGGATCTTAGTGTTGAGAATGAGACCTCTGGGAGAGCACTTGCTGATTAATAGCTCATGTGGTCAGGAGTTCTCTGGTGGTCCAACATCCTGAACTCAGCTCTGCTGCCTCAGAGGTCCAGGTCTGACTCCTGGCCAGGGAACCAAGCCCCTTGAAGCTGCACAGCATGCAGAAAAAGGAGGTAGGCAGAGAGAAAAGAAAAAAAGAAAAAGGAAGAAAGGGAAAGGGCAGACAAATCCTCAAGACAGGTAGTAAAAGCAACTCTAACAGTCAAAATCACACAAGGAGATGTGCACACTTGCATTGGGCCATAGAGATATTCCACCTCATGGAACAGTCCTCTAGAAAATACAAGTTGCTCACAAACCACAGCATAAACATCTGAATGTCCTCTCTGTGATCACCCTGTCCAAGGAATGGGAACAGTAGGCATCCCTCTCTCTTCAAATTGAGGGCTTCTAATAGTAGCTGCTGTCCGGTTAAGATGTCCAAGAGAGCCAGGCTGTTTCCCTTCTCTTAAAGATCACAGTCCTGTACTGCCTGCTGTCCAATATCTGAAAAATTATGGTTTCATATATTTTGTCCAGTTTTCTAGTTGTCTGTAGCATTAAGGCACAACTGAGACTGATGACTTTTTCATGGTAAAAGCTAAAGCACCTGAATTTCCTATTTTCTGTCATCTATAGTGTAACAGAGTAGTGTAAAGCCCAACTTTACTACTGCCTAGCTATGTGACTATCACCACTTTATTTAAATTTGTTGAACTTCCTTTTCCTTATCTGTAAAATGGACATAAAAATATCTGAACTATCTTAACTGCTAGTCCCTTCTGCTTGTTGAGTTAAATATGTTAATAAACATAAATATGCTTCTAGAAGAAGCATCTAAATGTTGATTTTCATTCCCCTTCCAACAAAACTGACTATGGAACAAGACCATTTCATTAAGAATCAGAAATATAAAAGGCAAAATTTTGTAATATCTATAATTTAAATGTTCCTCTATGCTCCTGTGTCTTTAAAACACATGCTACATACTGATTAAAACCTGTATCCTAAACTCATACCTCTTTCTGTTCTCTGGAAAGGTGGACGTTTTATGAACATACCGAGGCAGGCGCTCAGTTCTCTCAGGTATAAACTTCACCATTTGCTATCTACACCCATCATCACCATTGTCACTTTACTCTTCATATCTTTAGTTATTAGCCTTTCTGTCTGGTTCTCTGCCCTGACTATAGAACCTCAGGGCACTTTCCTCGTTTGACTCTTCTTCCTACCTAGTAATTCACCTGTTACATTACTTCCACCTAAAGTGAAACCTGGGAAGACAGTTCCATACACTTATGCTTCTTACCATATGTGGACCCCAAATATAAACAGAATCATTGTGTGGAGGATCACTTGGCTTCTTTATGATTATAATCATCGTAGGAGTGAGATTACTAGAAGCTGTAAAATAAAAGCATCATATTTACACTTTCTCAAATAAGATCATCCTTGGCATTAAATTAGGGGGTGCACAAAACCTCTTAAGAGGAAACAGATCCACATCTTTAAGAATAAATATCTAAAATATTTATGATATTTGACAATTTCTGAGCATCTACTATGTGCTAGTGATTACTAGGTTCTAGAGGAACCAAGATAAACAAGACATAACCTCTCAAGCTTAGGAAAGATCAAAACAATAATATTTGGAAAGTGTAATAAATGTTATAGGTAGTTAAGAGGAAAAAATATAAAATCAGAAAACAGAACATGCACAGTTACCTTCTTACGCTACTTCATAAAGGCACAAGGTAGATTTCATACTTTGCATGATAGTCCCTTCCATCCGAAGTAAAAATTAAATAAAAATCCAAAGCTCCCTCTAACATTTCAATTTCTATTATATTTTTTTAATCCCCCAAAAGTCCCTGGTTGAGGGACTGAGTTAATCTTGATGATTAGCTATGCTATGGATCTGAACCCATCATTATTAGGATGCTTTTAAATAGCTTAAATCTTTCTTGGCATCTAAGTCTTTGCTATTGGAAGCCACACAATATGCAATATGAAGCAATCAAATGGTAACAACATTGAGGCAACCACAGCAGTGCTACTCAAAGAATAAAATGGCATCCTGCAAATCAATTCATCATCAAAGTACAAAAAAGTCATCTCTAGTGGGGCTTTAAAACCCTTATCATCACAGCATCACATTTTTAGTCTTCTCTCAGCTTCTTTATTTGAAGTCATAAAATTATATAAAATAATACTTATAGCAATATATTATTCAGTTTGTAACATTTATGGATGTAATATCTATAACAATAATATTGCAAAAAGGGGAAAAGAGAATAGAGCTCTATAGGAGTAAAGTTTCTATATCTCACCAAAATTAAGTCTGATTTTGAGGAGTTAAGATGTATAAAGTAAGCCTTAACAGCAACCATTCAGAAAATAATTTTTTAAAATATAATGGAAAAATTATTAAAATAATTAAAATGTTACATTAGAAAACACTCAATACAGAAAAAAGCAGTGAAGGAAGAATAGTAGACCAAAATAAATAAGACATATAGAAACAAAAAGTAAGTTGGCAAATGTAAATCCAACTATATTAATAATAACATTACATGTGAATGGATTAAGCAACCCAACCAAAAGGCAGAAATTGTCAGACTGAATTGTTAAAAATTCAAAACTCAACTATGTACTGTCTACAGGATTCACACAATAGGTTCAAAGATACAAATAAATTGAAAGTAAAAGAATGGAAAAGAATATATCAATCAAACAGCAACCATAAGAGAACTGGGGTGGCTATAATATCAGGCAAAATAAACTTTAAGACAAAAAATGTTACTAGAGATAAAGAGAGAAAATTTATAATTACAAGAGGGTAAAATCATCATGGAGGTGAAATAATTATAAACTACATGCACCCAGTAAGATTGTACCAAAATACATAAAATAAGACAACAGTACCTCAAAAGCTGGTACAAGAGTGTAAAGTAATTATATTATAATAAAGAGCTTAAAACAAAAAAGACAACAGAGATGAAGGGGAAATAGAAAACTCAACAGTGATAGAGATAGTAGAAACTTCAATACCCCATTTTCAATAACAGCAGAACAACTAGGCAGAACAAGGAAATAAGAGACTTGAACAAAACAATAACCCAGTTACCATTGGACATACTATTCTTGGGTTCTGCATCATGGATTAGGCCAACTGTGGATCAAAAATAAACTTTTTTTAATTCCATTAAGTTCCAAAGTGCAACACTTGGATTTGCCATGTGCTGGTAACTAATTACATAACATTTACATTGTAATTACAACTATTTACATAGTATTCGCATTGTATAAGGTATTATAAGTAATACAGAGATGATTTAAAGCATATGGGAGGATATGTATAGGTTATATGCAAATACAATGCCATTTTATATAAGGGACTGGAGCATCCTTGGATTTTTATATCCTCAGGGGATTCTGGAACCAGTCCTCTGAGGATACCGAGGGACGACTATAGACCTGACAGACATCTATAGAACCCTCCGCCCAACAACAGCAGAATATTTATTCTTCTCAAGTTCATATGAAACATTCTTCAGGATAGACTATATGTTATATGTTAGGCCGTAGAACAAACCTCAATAAATTTGACAGGATAGAAATAATATGTATGTGTATTCTGACCACAATGGGATGAAAATAGAGGTCAATTATAAAGAGAAATTTAGAAAACTCACAGATATGTGAAAATTAAATAGCACACCCTTAATTAACCAATGAGTCAAAGAAAAAAATCAAAAGGGAAATGAAAAAGTACTTTAAGATGAATACAAATGAAGACACACATATCAAAACTTTTGGGATGCATCTAAAGCAGTACCTGTAGGGAAATTTATACTTGTAAATTCCTGTACTAAAAGGAAGGAAGATAAATTAACAGTCTAACCTCCCACTTTAAGACACTGGGAAAAGAAGAGTGAACTAAACCTAAAGTAAACAGAAGAAAGGAAATAATAAAGATTAGAGTGGAAATTAATGAGATAGTGAAGAGAAAAATCAATAAAATCAAAAGCAGTTTCTTTGAAAAGATCAAGATTGGACTTCTCTGGTGGTACATTGGCTAAGAATCCACCTGCCAATGCAGCAGACACGGGTTCAAGCCCTGGTCCAAGAAGATCCCACATGCTGAAAAGCAGCTAAGCCTGTGCGCCACAACTACTGAGCCTGCGCTCTAGAGCCTGTGAGCCACAACTATTGAGCCCACATGCCACAACTACTGAAGCCCACACACCTAAAGCCCATGCTCCGCAAAATGAGAAGCCACTGCAATAAGAAGCCAGCGCACCACAACAAAGAGTAGCCCCCGCTCGCTGCAATTAGAGGAAGCCCACATGCAGCAAGGAAGACCCAATGCAGCCATAAATAAATAAATAAATAAATTTATTTTTTTAAAAAAAGCAAAGATCAAGATTGACAAACCTTTAGCTACACTGACCAAGAAAAATTTTGAGGACTCAAATTTATAGAATCAGAAATGAGAGAGGGGCCATCACTACTAAACTTACAGAAAGAAAACAATAATTATAAAGGAATACTATGAACAATTGTATGCAAATATATTAGATAACATAGATGAAACTGACAAATTCCTAAAAAAACACAAACTACCAAAGTTAACTCAAGAATACACAATCTGAATAGAACTAAAACAAGAGATTTAATTAGTAATTAAAAAAAAAAAAAACTTATCCATAGTGAAAACTCCAGGCTCAGATGTCTTCACTGAATTCTACCAAACACTTAAAGAAGAATTAGTATTAATTTTCACAAACTCTTCCAAAAAATGGTAAAGGAGAGAACATTTCCCAACTCAGTCTGTGAGGTTATTTTTATCCTGATACCAAAACCAGACAATCAGTAGAAAACTGTAGACCAATATCTCTCATGAATATGGATATAAAGTTGTCAACAAAATACTAGCCATCTAATAACATAGAAAAGAATTATACACCACGACAACATGGGATTTATCCCAGAAATACAACGTTGATTTAGTATCTGAAAATCAATGTAATATACCAGGTCAACAGAATCAAAAACAAAAACCACATTATCATCTCAATAGGCTCAGAAAAAGCATTTGACAAAATCCAACATCTTTTCTTAATGAAAACATTCAACAAAGTAGGACTAGAAGGGACTCTTCTAACAGAACATTTAATGGTAAAAGACAGGATGCTTGCCCCCTAAGATCAGGGACAAGACAAAGATGTCGACTCTTACCACTCCTATTAAAAAATTATACTGGAGGCTTCAGGAAAATTAGGTACTATAAAGAAATAAAAGGCATCATGATCTTGTCTATTGAAAATTCTAAGAAATTTAAAACAACAAACATACAGATAAAAAAATAATACAACTAATAATACATGAGTTCAGCAAGATTGAAGGATCAACATACAAAAATCAATAGTGTTTCCCTATACTTGCAATGAACAATCAGAAAGTGAAATGAAGAAAAATTCAGTTTACAATAGCATCAAAAATAATAAAATGGTTAGGAATAAATTTTAAAAAAAGTCCAGAACTTATTCTGAAAACTATGAAACATTGTTAAAAGAAATTTTAAATATACATAAATGAGGAAGGGGAAGATCCATGTTCATGTATTGAAAGACTTAATAGATAATGTGGTAATACTCCCCAAATTGATATATAGATTCTATGCCCTCCCTATTAGAATCCCAGCTAACTCTTTGTAGAAATTGATAAGCTGATTATAAAATTTATATGGAAATTCAAGGAATTCAGAATAGATAAAACAATCTTGAAAAAAAGATCAAAGTAGGAGGATTCACATTTCCCAATTTCAAGGCTTACTACAAAGTAACATTAATCAAGGCAGTGTGGTGCTGTCATAAGGATAGATATATAGATGTAATGAACAGAACTGAGTCCAGAAATAAATCCATGTGTCTATGGTCAACTGACTTTCAGCAAGAGTTCTAAGACCATTCAGAGGGGAAATAATAGTTGTTTTGACAAATGGTACGAGGACAACTTGATAGCCACATGTAAAAGAATGAAGTTGGGCCCTCAACTCACAACATATATAACACTTAACTCAAAATACATCAGAGACCTACATGTAAAAGCTACAAATATAAAACTCTTAGAAGAAAACACAGGAATAAATCATTATGACCTGGGATTTGGCAATGAATTCTTATATATGACACTAAAAACTTGAGCATCAAAAGAAAAAAAGAGCTAAATTGGACGTCATCAAAATTCAAAATCCTTGTGCTTCAGGACACTATCAAGAAAGGAAAAGATAACCCACAAAATGAAAGAAAATACCTGTAAATCATATATGTGGTGAGGGACTTGTGTCTACAACATACAAAGAACTCTATATAACTCAGTAACAGAAAGACAAATCACCTAATTTTAAAACAGGCGAAGGATCTGAATACACAGCTCTCCAAAGAAGATATAGTACAATGGCCAATAAGCACATGAAAAGATGCTAGACATCATTGGTCACCAGGGGAATGCAAATCAAAACCACAGTGAGATTCCACTTCATACCTACTAGAATGGCTAGAATCATAAAGTCATATAATAACAAGTGTTGGCAAGAATTTGGAAAAATTGGAAGCTTCATGCACTGTGAATGGGAATGCAAAATGGTGAGGCCACTTTGGGAAACAACAGCAGTTCTTCAAATGATTAAACAGAATTATTGCATGACTCAGCAATTCTACTCCTAGCAATATGCCCAAGAGAAATGAACACACACACACACACATTTACAAACTAAGACTTGTACATGAATCTCTACAGCAGCATCACTTACAATAGCTAAAAAGTGGAAAGAACCCAATTTTCCATCAGTGAGAAGTGGATAAACACAATGTGGCATATCCACACAGTGGGATATTATTTGGCCATAAAAATGAGTGAAATACTGTTATGTGCTACACTGATGAACATTGATGACATCGATGGACCTCAAAAACATGATGCTAAATAAAAGAAGCCAGTCACAGAAGACTACATATGACATGATTCCACTTACATGAAATGCCCAGAATAGGCAAATCAATAAAAACAGAGTAGATTGGTAGTTGCTTAGGGCTGGGGAATATAGGGATATAGGGAGGGAGATGGTAGTTAAATGACAGATGGTTTATTTCTGAAATGATGAAAATATTTTAAAATTGACTGTTGCAGTCCTTGCATATATTTATGAACTAAAAATCTTTGATGTGTGCACTTTAACTGGTGAACTGTAGCGTATGTGAACTATGGCTCAATAAAGCTGTAAAAAAAATCTACTTTTCAACATACTGGTTGTAGAATTTAACAATATTTAGAAAAGTTGAAAGAACCTATGGCCAAATGTTTTTCCCTTTGAAGCCTTGAGTTAATAATACCTCTGTTCTGATTCATTTACATGTAATTCATCAACATGGTTTCTTAGGAGGCATTTGATGTCTAAGGGGACTGATGAACTTTTTATTTGGTGAACCTTGGTTGGATGCTTTTCTTTTTTCCCTCTGAACCATGATGTTGTGCTTGACGACATTAGTTTTAACTTAGTTCTGGAAAGGTTCATTTCCAGTTCCAAACTCAGATCTCAGGAATTGCAAAGGAGTCCTACATTTATTAAAAATGCGGAACATGTTATTTCCTCTGATTTTATGATGAAGCCAGATTACATGTGACACTGATGAGTAAGATAACAAGTTCAAATGCCTGGAGTTTTTAGCCATATGTAAAGTAATACATAGCACCTAAAACATGCTTTGCACTAGTTCTCTTTCCTGTGGCTGGGGCAGTGGTGGGGGGTGAGAAGGGCTGCCGCTTCCTAGAAGAGGCAGGAGGTACAGTCACAGTGTGTGCTTCTGCTAGCTCAGTCTCACTCAGTGACTCTCTGCTGGCCCCCTTATATGACTTATGTCTAATAAAAATAAAATGCACTTCCTAGAAGAGGCAGGAGGTACAGTCACAGTGTGTGCTTCTGCTAGCTCAGTCTCACTCAGTGACTCTCTGCTGGCCCCCTTATATGACTTATGTCTAATAAAAATAAAATGCACTTTGGAGGAGACAGTGATTTTGGTGCTCAGTGTGGAAGAGAAAAAATGTGATAAGTTATAAATCTTGGAGTAGCAAGCATGGTGTTACCCTCAAGACATAAAATGATGCACTAATTGCCCTCAATCTGAAAAGTTTACCAGGTTTTTCATGTTGATTATGTTTGAACGCATGTAAGAGGCAGGAGTATTGTCAAAAGAAGCAGTACTGCTTGCAAAGATTGGTATACAAGATATATTTCATATACTTCTATTTTTCTATTCCCCTATGTCTATACCCAATGGCAACAATTTCAAAAGTCTTTGCAAAAGCTTGCCAAAGTGTTTCATTTTTAAATCAAACCAGAAACTAACTTGTTGTGACTGTGTTAGTGACTTAGTTACCATGTGGTCAGTAAACAAGAAAAGAGGGGGTTTTATTTTTTTTAGCCTTAAAACCTTAAGTAGTCAGTAGTGGGTTTTTGTTTTGTTTTGTTTTAAATATTTGAAAATAACCCATCACATAAAAGATTTGTAGGATACTTCTTGGTCCTAGATGTCAGATAGGTGATCTAGCCTAGCTCCTCCTCTGACCCATAGAAAGAAAACTTCCCGTTATTATTAAGCCAGAAACAGTTTTACAATCCTTCTCATTGCTGAGGATCAGCCATCGTTACCTCACCTGCTCCCAAGTGACTGCAAGTAAATCAGATTTACCGAGGGAAGGGGAAGAAGGAAAGCGGAGAACCATTCATCCCGGTGACCTAGTGTTATTTAGGAGTGGAGGTCCAACTTCCCACTCTCACTACACACACTTTTGTATCTCTGAGTGTGGCTGGGAAAGGATTTAAAGTGTGGGAAATGGTAATAAAAAATACAGACTTGGGGTAGCAAGTTTGTAATGTTAACTGTGCTGCAGCCATGTCGTCATTAGAAAGCTGGGAGATTCTCAGCTTCAAACATGCACAGAACTGCGAGCAGAAAAGTTCAGAGATACGGCTTTTCTTCCTTTCCTCAAAAGCTAGGAGTATTTTTTTTTCATGTCTTCTGTGACAATAATAATAACCACAATAATAACAAGAAGGAATAGTGATTAGGCAGTATGATGTGACAGACACTGGTTTAAGTCCTTTACATGGATATTCCTATTTAACTTGCACACCTCTTGAGACACATACCATTATCGCCCACTTAAACACAAAAACTGAATGTCGAGATTGAGTGCCTTGCAAAATATCATCTTGTGGAACAGCCACAAGGGAGCTTTGAATTGAAGGAACAGACTTTGGAAGCCAAGGGTCTCACCAATATGTGACAGTGAAAGAGGGGTTTGGGGCAAGTGAACAAGACATATGGCCGCATATTAGTTCAAATCAGCAACCACTTACTGAAAGCCTCCTATACACAATAATTATATGCATGGACCCTGAGTACAGTTGTCTTACCCTATAGTAAAATCCAGTCACTAGAATTAAATATGGAAAGCAAAAAATTTACTCGATTTATTTTTAGATCTTATTATGCTTATGGCTGGGAAGAAAGGTTTTCAGTCATGTACACAATATTTAGTTTATAAAGCATTTAAAAAAAACAGATGAGACTCTGGAATTGTAAATTGATAGAAATTATATTAAAATGACTAATGGGTCCTATATAAAGTTAAAAGAAAAGAAGTCTCCCTGCTGAAGAATTGTCATAGCCGAGTTGCTGCCCAAAATTAGATCAATCATATGATTTAAATAATTCCTCTAGAAAATGGGAAGGGGACATGAAGAAACAAGAGTATTTAAAATATTTTAAAAAAGAAAAGAAAAGAAAAATAAACAAAAACACCCTTCTAGAGACTTGAGAATAAACGCAGCTTTAACAATGTGGGCACCAAGCCCAAAATTGCCAAGTTGCCTTTGGGGATAAAGACACTTAACTGAGACCCTGGATGGATCACAAAACAGACTGTTTTCCTCTTCTCCTACCTCCCCTGTAATAAATAGTCAAAGATGTAGCATGTGAAAAGACTGCATTTGGCCATAAGCTGACACTGAGAATCTGAAATGGGCTGACTCATTTTTGTGAATTTTTTCTTTATTGTTCTGATTAATAAGGTTAGCTGAAGTCAAGTTATGAGAAAATCAGTTGAGAAAAGATGGATGATTTCTCTTTCTTTTCAGAAAATACCACCCAGCTTTTAATTACACATGCTGTATTTACAACAAGCCAATATTTTGTTTGACTTCACTAAGAAGGAAACTAGAATTTTAACAAATTTTTTATCCTTTTCAAAAAAGCAAAATATTTTAAAATATGATTGGGTTGTAATTAGCCATGTGTCCCCAACCCCATTAGAATGGCCATTTTGACTAGAGACAAAGTTGGGTGGAGGTGAGGTCATGGGGCTTTGAACCTGTCAAACTTAAATTGAAATCCTGGCTTGGTCAGTTAATGGGTATAAAATCCTGAGTAAGTTACTCAACCTATCTGAACTGTATTACCTTAGTTGTAAAATGGGGAGTATATACATCACACTGAGTTACCTTAAGAATTAATGTAGGGACTTCTCTGGTGGCGCAGTGGTTAAGAATCTGCCTGCCAATACAGGGGACATGGGTTCGAGCCCTGATCCGGGAAGATCCCACATGCCACAGAGCAACTTAGCCCGTGCACCACAACTACTGAGCTTGAGTGCCACAACTACTGAAGCCCATGCACCTAGAGCCTGTGTTCCGCAACAAGAGCGATCACTGCAATGAGATGCCCATGAACCACAATGAAGAATAGTTCCCACTTGCTGCAACTAGAGAAAGCCCCTGCACATCAAGGAAGACCTAATGCGGCACCCCGCCTCCCACCCCCACCCAAATAAAATAAAATAATAAAATAAAATAAATTTAAAAAAAAGAATTAACGTATATATGTCTAGTATAGACTCTAACTTATGTTATCAACAACTGATCATTTATCTGTCAAACTGATTGGCTCACAGGTATGTCTGCTAATCAAGATGATCCTTGATCTGGGCTTCCTAGGTGGTGCAGTGGTTAAGAATACACCTGCCAATACAGGGGACAGGGGTTCAAGCCCTGCTCCAGGAAGATCCCACATGCCGCAAGCAACCAAGCCCGTGTGCTACAACTATTGAGCCTGCGCTTTAGAGCCCGTGAGCCACAACTATTGAGCCCATGTGCTGCAACTACTGAAGCCCACGTGCCTAGAGCCCGTGCTCCACAACAAGAGAAGCCACGGCAATGAGGAGCCCTGTGCACCACAAAGAGTAGAGCCCACTCACCACAACTAAAGAAAGCCCACACACAGCAAAAAGGACCCAACACAGCCAATAAAATAAATTAATTTAAAAAAAAAGATGATCCTTGATCTGACTGATACTGCTAACAGAGTTCTTGAAGTCTTTTAGAAAGAACTACTTTAACTAAACACTGGACTTATGAGGGACACAGATATTTTTTGTTCCTCCTGCAATATACAAAACACAAGATACCATAGAGGGTAACTTGGAGCTCTAAATTCCTAGCCCCTAGTATCTAACTACAACCTTGCTACTTATTCATGAAATATTTACTTAGCTTTCATTCTATGATTAACACTAGGATTACATAGGTGACCAAAACAGAGAAAGCTCTACCCGCATAAAATTTACATTTGGGGAATGGATGGGGATGAGAAGTTCAGAGCTACCAGCTTGGAGAGGGAAGAAACAAAGGCTATGGGGAAATATAAGGTGAAGTTATAGATGAGACTGTGAATTATTTGTGTGGATTGACCTAAGAAAGAATAGATGTTTGAAGTTGATCTCCTCTAATACAGTGAAAAAAAATGTTTTTAGATTATTTAAATTTTATCATCTTTAGTATCCACTTCTGATTTTACTTCAGTTTTTGGTTACTTTAATCCAAAAGTCTTGTCAATATATTTCCTAGGAATCCCACTTGTAATTGTCAGGATTATAAATTGAATACATTTTAACTTTTCTGCAATGCCAGTTGGAGTTGAGGGAAGAGATTTCTTCTTCAAGGTATTGGAGGCAACATTTTTCAATAGTCTTAAAAAGGGGGGGGGGAAATCTGTGGTGGGCTGAGTTGTGTCCTCCCCAAATTCATACCTTCAAGTCCTAACCAGCAGTACCTCAGAATGTGATTCTATTTAGAGATAGGGTATTTAAAGAGGTAAAAATTAAATGAAGTCATTAGGGTGGAACTTAATCCAATATAACTAGTGTCCTTATAAGAAGGGAAGATTAGAAACAACCTGTGTCAACTGATGGGTGAATGAAGTAAATATGGTATATACAGATATAGATATAGATATAGATTGATAGGTAGGTAGACAGATATTAGAAAATTATTCAGCCATAAAAAAGAATGAAATCTTGCCATTTTCAACAGCATGGATGGACCCCAAAGCCATTATGCTAAGTGAAGTAAGTCAGACAGAGAAAGAAAATACGTATTCCACTTACATGTGGAATCTTAAAACAAAACGAAACAAAAAGCCAAGCTCCTAGATACAGAGAACAGACTGGTGGTTGCCAGAGATGGGGGATGGACAGTGGGAGAAATGGGTGAAAGGGGTCAAAAGGTATAAACTTCCAGTTACAGAATAAATGTCAATGGGATATAATGTACCGTATGGTGACTATTGTTAATAAAACTCTATGGCATATTTGAAAGTTGCTGCAAATAGATCTTAAAAGTTCTCATCACACATACAAAAAACTTATAACTATGTAAGGAGAAGGATATTAACTAGAAATGGCGTGGTGATTATTTTGTAATGTATACAAATATCGAAGCATAATGTTTATGTATCTGAAACTAATATCATGTTATATGTCAATTATACCTCAAATATAAATGAGTAAATAAATAGGAAAAGGAGATTAGGATATAGAAACACACAGATGAGAGACCATGTGAAGACAAAGGGAGAGGATGGCCATCTACAGGCAAGGAGAGAGTCCTCAGAAACCAACTCTACCCCAAGTGGATCTTATACTTCTAGCCTCCAGAATTGTGAGACAATAAATATCTGTTGTTTAATCTCAGTCTGTGGTCCTTGTTTTGGAAGCCCCAGCTAACTAATACAAGCTTCGAAGTAATATGAAAGCCATTTAGCACCTTTGCTTTCTCATTTACTTTTCAGATTATTTGACTTCAGCTCATAATAAAGACACAGAATTACAAGTGTTGTTTAAAATCTATGAAGGGGTGAGGGGGGCGAAGGGGAAGCCGAGACGAAGTGAGAGAGTAGCATTGACACACATACACCACCAAATGTAAAATACATAGCTCGTGGGAAGTTGCTGCATAACACAAGGAGATCAACTCGATGACTGGTGATGACTTACAGGGGTGAGATATGGAGGGTGGGAAGGAGTCTTGGGAGAGAGGGGCTATAGAGATATATGTATAAATACAGCTGATTCACTTTGTTGTACAGCAGAAACTGGCACAACAGTGTAAAGCAATTATACTTCAATAAAGAGCTAAAAAATAAATAAAAATAAAATAAAATCTATGAAAAGTCTCAGTCTTCACCCTCTAGGACCAAAGATGTGCTTTCCTGCTCCAACTCTCTAGGGTTTTTTTTCTTCCCCATTTGGAAGAAAGATATATCAGACTAGGACTAGGCCTCCACATTTCCTCTTTATAAAAGAGGAAAACCATTCCAAAAAATGACATTTCTATTTTGATTTTTGAGGTCTTACTGGAATGCAATATAAAAATTACATTCTATTTTGGGGAGAAAGATAAATCTGAACTGCAAAACTATCCTAGTGGAGATTGAAGAAAAAATTATGTTCAATAATTATTCTTTAATTTTCATTTCTTTCTCATTTCTCTCTCCTGTACTATTCACAAAAACAAACAAACAAAAAAGGCAGCGAGGGTAACAGGTTACTAAACAATATCTGTCAACAGGTAATGATTTGGGATGGTATCAGCTACATCTTTTTCATTGATACCTCAGAGTTTAACAGAAAGTTGAGAATGCTGGACCAGCAGAGCAGGAAATGCCTTACAAGCTTCCACTTCCACATCTGCTGCCTCTTTTTAAATCCACTGACTGTAGAGAACAAACTTATGGTTGCCAAGGGGGAAGGAGGGTTGGACAAATTGGGAGACTGAGACTGACACACGTACACTACTATGTATAAAACATAACTAATGAGAACCTACTGTATAGTACACAGAGCTCTACTCCGCTCTGTAGTGACCTAAATGAGAGGGAATCTAAAAAAGAGCGGATATATGTATATGTATAACTGATTGACTTTCTGTACAGTAGAAACTAACACGGCATTCTAAAGCAACTATACTCCAACAACAAACAAACAAACAAATAAATAAATCCATTGACTGAAGTTCAACAGTATTCCCAAGTTTCCTCAGTTCATCTTCAGTTAGCAATTCCCTGCTAGTGACCCCATATTTTTGGTAGATGAAAGACTTACAAATCCTTTTTGCCAAAAGGATTAATACTGTCAAAATGTTTGCAAAGAGGTAATGAGGATGCAACACTAGTCACATACAGACTGCTCCACACGTATACAGAGTTATCACAATGGTACATTTCTAAAGTGCTTCATACATCTAAGTTCTTCTTAACCATCACTCACACCATCCTCAAGACAACTGTTTCAGTAAGTTGGCAGTTATTGTCCAGGTCTTGCTGATTTCTTGCTGAGGGGGAGACCAATGGCAGGGATGTCAACTGACTCAATAAACAAATAGGTGCACCTAGAACCCAGGTATCCTGTTCCCTATCTAGTGCATTCAACTTCATAAAAGTACATAAGAGCTGTGCTCATGTGCAAACATTTGACCTTTTTAGACAATGTGAATAGATCAGCAATTTTTTAATCTGGTAGTTTGATTAAAATTACTGATCAATCAAGTGAAAAGGTGTAGATGTAACATTGCCTTGGGGGCTGTAGTATCTGGGACACAGGTGTGCTTTGTTATGTCAGGGGGCTTCAAGGCAATTAATGTTTTCTTTCTCCTGTCGCCTATTTAGCACACAGCAAGGCTGGCCTTTTCCAGAATCCTCATGTGATCCTTGATTGCATTACAAAATATGATCAAAAGACTCTACCTCAATGGGCATGATTGTGCTGCTTGCTAAACTCAATGGCAATTTATTTAAATATGATACTCTGCAGGAGAACTCCTTCAAAGAAAAGGCAAAACAGGCAGTTTATCATTTCCATGCGAGGCATTTCGAGTTACTGCCTCTTGAAAGCATCAGGGAAACAAGGATAATGCTGGTGGAAGAGTTAAAATGTGATATGATCATAAGCCCTACTCTCCATGAACAATGCTAGTTATGTCCTAGAGTTAATAGTCTGGTGGTCCCTTCTTAACATAAATCAGCCTTCCAAACAGAGGAAAGAGATGGGTGTGGGTGGTAAGGAAATTAGGAGCATGGATTCTAGACAATAATGCATGAGATAATCGAGTGATGCAAGCACATGACTATCCAGTGTGTGGCAGAGTGTCGCTAATTCACTAAAAAGCGAAGTCAGGCAAATATAAATTAAAGCATGTGCAGGACTGGATTGTAAAAAATAAGAGCAATTAGCATTGCAGTATGTGCACATCTGCAATAATCCTGTTTGATGCATCTTCTATTAATTAACTTTATTGGAAGAAAAAAAAATCAGGTCAGCAGAAGGAAATGCATAGCTTTTGGCCACTACAAAGCATTTCCAAACATTGACTAAATTTGCCATGTAAATGTGTCAAATGTCCCCTTTAAACCTAGAATAGAAAGGCAAAATGCCTCTTATTTGTAAAGCTGTGATTTTTTAAGTCTACAAAGTTTAATTTTTAGAAGTGCACTATGACAACTTTTGTTCATGTGCTCTTTTTTCTCCCTGGTGATGTGCTTCGTTGTGTTTATGAGGGACATTATGTTAAAAAGTAGGTTGAATAATTTCACTTATTTACAGATGAACTGCAACCCAAACAAATCTATAATTTGGAATATATAATATGAAAAATTATAATTATGCTCCTGAATCTGGAAATACTTTATTGCATAATCTTAATTCAACAATGTGTTTTAAATATTTCCATATTCAAATATAGAAAACAAGATTTTAGATCTAAATTAATATATAAAGAGTCAATCAACATAGAACATATTTTTAGGATGCAACAATTCTTTCCAAAGTATAAAAATAATTTAATTCCTAGTTTAATAGGCTGTTAAATATTTCTCACTAAATATTTGTTATTTTACCAGTATTTTCTGAAATCACTAGTATTGGGAGGCAAATTACTAGTGTTCAAAGAAATGAATTGTATACTAAGAAATGAGTATTTCTTAAATATATCATTGATTCTCATTCTTACAGTCAATTTGCTTTTAAAACAGATCTCTAAAATAAAAATTATATTTGGGGAGGTAATGTTTATATCAAAAACCAAAAATTATTTTTCTTAAGTAAAATTGGAAGCAATCTATGATTTCTAACTTATATAAATTCATCTTTATTTTTCTGATTCCAAATGGGCTTACTTTAAATAACTGATAACATTTGGTTTTTACAAACTTTCTTTTTCATTTACAAAGGCAACTAATATGCCTGTATATGAAGAAATACAGATTAATTATCAATGTTTAATTCTTTTGACAAAACTCCAGCTCAACAGACACACTTTTAAAAGTACACTATTACCATTATATGACAATGCACTTGAATAACGCCATCAAGGGTATATTTATAATTCAAGAACTTCCAGCCTTTCTATATTTGTGGATTTTAAAAATTTAAAGCATTTTACTTAATCCAATAAGATATTTTGCTGTAAATTAAGCTTAACTGTGATAATAAATTATGTATTTAATAATTTCTTTTAAAATAAAACCACTTTAAATATTGATATTCTTAAAAATTCAAAATATGTTTTTTTGCACTAAATGATAATTCAATTTTAAAATGGAAACAAGCATTTGAGGAAAAGTGTTATGCAATTTAATTAAATTTAATACAATAGAATAACAAACCAGATGAAATGTTTTCATCAATAAAAATTTGCTCTCTTGACTGATTTATGAATTTCAGTTTTTAGATGATTATATGTAAGATAATGTTGGAAAAAAAATATAAAAATGTAGCACTACAATCATTGAACTTTTGCCTTCTGTGTTTTGTACATAAAGGAGACTTTTCTCCGGAGACCTAATCTGTGTGAATAGCCTGAATCTCTGAACTCTGAAGTGAGATCAGCAAGATGGATGGGCTTGAGTATTGTTTCCCCCATACACCACAAGCAAAGATTGGGCAAGTGAATATTACTTCTAAAAACTCATTTGACTATATCATTTTTTGTCAAGTTCATATGGTTGAATACATCTATACCACAGATCATAATCTATGCTATCATTTTAGAATTTGTGACTTTTGTCTACGTATTAATGTTAGACAAGAATTGATGTTTACAAAGACTATTGTTTCATATTAAGGAAATGTGGTTAGTGTGTCAGAATCGTACTAACCACTATCTACAATATCATCTTGCCAATACTTTCTTTTTAAAATTCTTACACATATGTGGACTAGGCACTACCTGTCATTCTTCAGTGGTCCTAGAGTCCCTTGGACGTAGAGCCAGGTCAGAGCTTCCGCATTAACTCTCAATTTCCTGGCTCTTTCAGGGCTTCGGCAGACTCATAATGTTTCTTTAACATTGGGTTTTTTTGTGGTTTAATATTTCTAAAAGCAGTAAATTATTTCCAGTGTACGTAAAAAAGACAAATTTCTCTGTGGTTAGTGACCACAAAACAAAACAAGAAACAGAAATACTTCAGAGCACGAATCCTAAGAAAAGTTTCACGTTTTAAACTCTTACTTTGATGTCATATGTGAAAAAGGAAATTTTGTTAAGAATTGTGAACTACTATGTTAAAGAAGCCTTGAAGCCAGTATACATTCCTGTGTCTATCATTTTCATTAGCAATAATAAGCATGCTAATTGTTAGGTAAACACAGATGCTCATTGTCTCTCATAGGCATATAGCACAGCTATGAGCTGCTGACCATGATTAATACTGACTAGTAAAGATATCTTACAATTTAAGATAGACTCTCTTCAATTTAAGGGACTTATAACAAATAGTTTCTTTAACAAGAAAGTAAAACTAGGAGCATATGACTTTTTAAAGCAATGAGATGCACTGATTTATCACTGTTTTTATATTTGCTCCCAGATCTTATTATTTTTGTTTTTAATTATAATAATTTAAAGTTCAGAAAGAGTTTTGGATTTTAAAATAATGCTTCACTTCACAATTTTTAAGTTATACTTTTAGAAAATATATTTTAATTATCTTGTAGATTTAAAATTTGGCAACTGACAGAAAAAATTTCTTGACAAGATACTTGACAATGTAACTTAAAATTATATTTATTGAAGCATCATTAGAGATATTAGATCATAGAATGACAGAATGATAATGCTTGTGATATAATTTACCATGCTCCCCAATTTTTGGTATACTATGATAAATTCAGTTAACTGGCAAATAGAACAGCTAATAAGTGGCAGAGCTTAGATGAGACTTGTTCTTTTTTTTCATTTACATTCTAAACTAACTTAACAAGTGGAACTTTTATTTGGGGCAAAATTAATAATGCAAGAAGATCTCATAACCTCAAAACAAAGATACATATGCCAATGAAAAGGACAGCATTAAGGGTTTCATTACTCTATGTAAGAAAGAGGAGAGCAAAAAGCATGCTTAGATTCTATGATAAAGCAGGAAGAATTTTTGAGCATCTTTCCTTCTTTCATGCTGCTAAACTTTCACCTTCTTTCTCAAATTTGGCCTCATTCATAGAGAGAGCACTAGGCAATAGAGATTTTGTGGAAGACAGAGACCAATAATGACAAAATGCAGTTCAGATTCTAGACTCTCAAACTCAGGCAAAGTAGGATAATCAAGTTTTTTTACTTTTTTCCATCCTTGCTCCTGCTTATTTATGCATATTTCTTCTGGAGCAGATCAAAACTAAGCTGAGAAGCCAGATGGTATGTACAGATAAAGAAAATGGGCATATCACTTAGAGATTTTTACCCTGATATGGTAAAACCAAAGTTATATATGGAACAGCTTTTTCCAAACTTTCTAAATTACTTATTTTGGATCTGAGAATTTCTGAACTTAGAAAAATAGGAAGGTGCAGACCCAAGTTTTTATATATATATATATATATATATATATATATATATATATATATAGCTACCAGTAAGATGGACTAATGACAGCTTTAGGATATATGATATTAGAATTGTTCTAGAATCTTGCTCTGGCATTTTGTGATAATCCTTTATGAAAGATAGGTTTCACTGTAGAAACCCAAATTGAATATTACATAAAGAAAAGAAAAACAAAACAAATAATTTTTGATTAATAAATCATTTTGTCTCAAATGTATAATTATCCTCAGATGAAAACTATAGTCTCATTTATTATGAAGTCCTCTCTTTTAAAATACATACATATTCCTTCTATTGGCTCTTCTTACTGGAATAAAATACAGAAGGTACTTTACTTGCAAAAGCAGAGATGGGATGGATCCCTGCCCCAAACATGACAACGAGTTTTTAAATTAAAAGTAAATTATAATATGGTATCCAAGAGGATATTAACACATTAATGTTAAGTAGAATATCACAGATTTGTAAAACACTGAATTAACAGTAAATCATATAGTGACGCCAAAGAGGAATAATCCAGGCTTGAGGGCTCTTCAGACTAATAACCATGATGTTTAAGCACATGACTGTGTTTGGAGGTAATGAAACAAAACAAAATCCAGGAAAGAAAAAAGTTATAAATAAGATATAAATAAAAAATGCTTTTAAGTTGTAAAATGTGTTCATGGCTTAAAGAATATATATGTGTGTGTGTGTGTGTGTATATATATATATTCATTCATAGATATATTTATATGTAATACATAAAACATTATACCTATGCTCCCTGGCTGAGATCAACACATGCTCTCTAACTTAAAAGGAATGGAACTTAAAGATTACACTTCCACTTTCTATGTGCAAGTGATATTCCTTTTTTTTTTTTTTTTGACTCACTAATTTGACTAGAAGTTGTATGATTTTTCTGGAGAAGTAAGGCCCACACACTTCTTTATCATCAACATTTCTAAAGCTGCTACTTTATTCTCCTCTCTTGCATTGGCATCTTGTCTAATATGCACAAGGGTGTCATTTCTTAGAGATGTTCATTCTGAAAGGATAAGGAGCAGATAGTTGGGATATCAGAGAAACACAGCCATGTTAATGGTCTGGTAGATGTTACTACTGTTTCCAGCGGTAACAAAGACTCCACTATGTGCCCTCAGGTAGGTCACTTAACCTGATGTGTCACAACTGCTCCACCTGCAAATTAGATAATCACCTTTGCCACCCATCTTCCTTGGAGGGTTGTTTTGAGAATGTCATAACTGGTCATTTGTTTGATCTATTTAAGAAACACTCAATGCCCTTGGACCTCTGAATGTGCATACCCAAGTGCAAGCTCAGTTACGAAACTACATCCAACAGGAATGTTTCCTTACTGAAAGAGACAAAGGGCAGGCAATTGAAGAATGCCAGACCCAAAGGACATCTTGAAGGCCTCTGCAATGCTCAGATGAAAGGCTTTATATAAAAATAAAGTATTGTTATTACCTAGGCAAAGAAAAATGCACGCATTTTTCTGTCAGCATTCAAGAGCCAAAATATAGTGGTGCCCTTTGCTCCCCTTTGATATTTCCTTCACATTTAGTTTGATGACAATATAGATAAATCCTCTATTTTGTGCCATTGGACCTGGGTTACATTTCAGTATGTGGAAAATGATGAAATGAAAGAGAGAAGCCTTTGAAAGAAAGTGAAAATAAATGTAATAGCCAAACGCCAAATAATAGTCAAAGTATATTTAAAGTCTATTAAAGAGCAGCAGTCAGGAGTATCAAATGCACACTCTCTCATCCTCTGTGGTCAGCCTACTATGTGGACCACCTGCCTTAAATTACACAAATTCACTGCACCCCTAGGGTGAAGGGGGGAAGGCAGGAGGAAAAATGGGGATGGAGAAGCAGCTTTCTCCATTCATACTAATCACGCCAAATTTAAAATGTTTTCAAGTCCCTCTTTTCAATTCACAATCAATTACATTTCAATCTCTAAACCACCACTCTTGGGTTTGGAATATATGTGCATGTATGCAATAAGTATCTTGGAGTTTTCAGTTTTTCAGTAGATACTGATTGACATGTATTGTTTAGTTATCAGTGATCATGCTGTTTTAGGAGGCAACAGGGCAATGTAGAGCTGCTCATGGCACCAGAATATAGGAAAATGGAACCCCCAATTGGCTGGAGCAGGAGAAGACACCTTTCTGGGTAGACTGCTCCAGTGTGGTTAAGAAGCACATGTGAAGAGTCTGAGTTTGGATCTTTCATAGAAATCAAGTGGGGTCAATTTCACAGACATGAAAATGCACCTATAATAAGCTAGCCAGATTCCTTATTAAATTTGACAATGATGGCCTTGGGGGGTGCCAAGACTGCTACGCATAGTTGTGAGGGATGTTCACTGAACAAAGGCACTTGGTCCACGGACTAATAGGGCCTGAAATCAGCCTGACTCTGACCGCTCTTCCACGCAAGCCATATGCCCTGGGGGGGAAAAAGTTTCCCTTTATTTAATCACACAAAGAAATCATATAGGAAAACGGCAGCTATGGGCTCCAAACAGAAAGACACTCTAAAACACTTGAGTTAAAAGAAAGTCTGAATATCAATGTTTTAATAAATGTCTTATTTTGTGCTTACTTGGGTTTTCATCCTAAAGGTAAACCTGAGAGACAAGTATATGAATTCCTCCGCCATAAGAGTATGGGACTGTCATATTGTCATTATTTTGGTTCTTTTAGATGTGGATTCTGCCTCTCTACCTCAGTTTCCCGATAGTATAATGGTGATGTTAGTTCAAATCAACAAAAATGCCATGCGACAGGTACTAAGCAAGGTGCTGGGATTATAGCAGTGAGCTGGATAGGCACCTGTCTACGAAAATCTTGAAGTCTAATAAGCAACTATTAATCTATAGGATTTTGCTACAGATCAATGAATGCGCATTGAAAAGAAATAAAAATAGCAAAGGCAAAAAAAATGTACTCTTGGATTCACTTCTACTCTCTGTTGTCAAGTTTCCACTCTTAGAATGCTAAACGGAGAGGAACCACGTTTGCCTCTCCACCCCTATTCTTCCACACTTAGGAGAGTCCTAATTTTCTGCATTACTCCAGAAGAGCAAAGAAAACTGGGGTGAAGTAACTACTGTAAGGGCTTCTGTGCATACACAGCAAATATCCACAGGTGAGACCAGCCTTCTGTGATTAGAGGTGACTTTGTTTGTTATAATGAGCACAACATAGTCACTTCCACATAGGCTTCAGACCTTAGAGAGACCCTCAAGAAATGTTTGTGGACTGAATAATCATGACTCTGTTAAATTTAAGGTAGTATAGTGGCCACTGACACAGCCTGTTGCTGGGGGAAGAGTGCTTGGGGAAGAGTGAACATTTTGAAATTGCTTCTGCAGATCTACATGATATTTCACTCTAGCTGTACAATCAGACAACTGAGTAGATATTTTATAGGAGTAAATGAGAGTCACTTCTGGCCATACATTCGAATAAGTTCACACACCTTTACCTAGGTTGTTATTTTCCTGAATTGTGCTACCTAAAAGCTGATTTCATGTTGTTCTTTGCATCAGTAACTCCAGAAAACAAAACCCACTAGGAAAGCATGTCAGACATAAGAATAGCACTGCAGATCACAAATTCAAAAGGCCTCTGGGATCATTTGTACAGAGTAGGAAAACCCACTTATGATCAGTCTCCTTTGGTTCTGCCTCATTCCATAATCACTCCATGGGGCAAACTGTACTCCTGGTTTTTCTACTCAAGAAACAGTTTTTGCACATGCTAGTTAAATTATCTTTCTTTTTCCATCAGTCTTGAATTCATAATATTCTTAATGGTAATTATCCTTATAAAAGGCAAAAATAATGGTCTTGGGGCATTTTTCCACAACCAAGGCTTTGCACAGTAATTGTAAAAAATCAAAAATAAAAACTACTCTGAAAGGTACACATATTCATAATACTACTATTGGAATTTTTAGTGTAAATAAAAACATACTCATTTTCATCCTTAGAAAATGAAAAGATAAAACAGCTAAATAGGATCCTGGTAAATGTAATTTACCAGGTGTTATGTCTATGCAGAATAGTGTCTAGCCTCACTTATTAAGAGACAGTTGTGGTCTTATCTACTTTATGTAAAACTTTGTAGTAAAAGAGAAAGATAGTGAACCTTGGAGAATAAATGCTCAGCTGGAAGAAAATGGGTAGTTCTAGTATTCCGGTCAATTCTGGAGTTTACTAACCTGTTCAAAAATCTTAAAATCATGCCCCCAAGTAGAGAAAAAAAAACACTGGACTAGGCCCAATTAGTCTTGGGCAAATATCCTAAACACTCTGGACTTCAGAGTCCTTTGCCATAAATTAAATGGTTGAATTAAATGAATCTAAACCTTGAGAGAAATGGAGACTTCATAGCCACAGTGGGGAGCCTACTGGTAACCAATCAAGGAAGATATGTATCAATAAATCAACATCTGGCTAAAACTGACACTGGGAACCTATTATCTAGGGAAGCAGATAACCAGGTATCCAAAGCAACTCTTGAAGGTGTTGTGAAGCGAACCACAGGGAAAACTGGAAATAATGACAATGAAGTCAAACCAGCTACCTATACCACGATTTATCAAAGGATTGGCCCCAAAGCAGTAGCCAACCAGCAGATAACCTGTAATTCAGCAGTTAAAGTTTCATGTTATTTCTTAGAACTCAAATATCCTAAGGAAGCTATAAGTGGAAAAGAAGCTGCTGCTTATAAGTGGAAAAAAGATTATTCCAAGTCACACAGGGGTCTTGCTCATCACAGCCAGCTACAAAAATAACACCACCTGCGTTATCTTCCATTGTAAAGGGCCATCTCTCAACACGGCAGAATTATAGGTTGAAAGACTATTTGGATGAAATATTTCAGAAGGCAATTTGTGTTAGCTATTAAAAATTTAAAATGGCCACACCAGTGTACACCTTCCCCTCCTCCCCCAATGAAATAACATTTGCTATGGTAGACATCAGAGCCTTCTACAGAAAATAAATGCCAAACACATAGGAGCTCAACACTAATTTACACAGAATACAGATGACTCCTTTGACCACCAACCTGTCTTTCATGCTAGTTAGAAACATGGTTAGGAAAATAAAAATCTCTGTGGCTTGTGAAACTTTTGGGGGGTTATAAGGTCTTGACCAGCAGATATGAAAATATATTGTTTGGTTTCCTCTTAATATCAATACTTAGTATCACATTTTGGGTCTTGTAAGTACTCCCATATGTTTCAGAAATAATTAAATTTTTATTGACATTTTGGCCTGACTCCTAAAGATGAATATCCTTCAGCTGTTAAACATTTGATAGGATTGATGTTGGGAAAGTTTTTTTTTTTAATATTTTTATGCTCTTGAATATATACATACAGTAAAGACAAGAGGTGATCTAAGTCTTTTGATGTAGTAATGGGAACTCAAGGAAAAAGGCAGTGAATTTGAAAAAACTCTCAAACTGCCCTTTGAGAGAGAGGAGGGGATAATTAGCATGCCTTTTGTCATATGATTAAGCTTATCAAATCAGGATCGGTTCTACATAAACCAATAAACTCTGACCTGGTTCCTTGTTTTGTAACGGGCAATGAAGAACGAAGAAAGCTTATACATTGGGAAATAAAGTTTTTAAAAATGCTCTCAAGTTAATCCATTCTCTTTCACCCAGGAAATCAGCCTTATTTTCCATTGGGAAAACAAACGGCTGACCTTCAAGTTACTAACACCGAAAGGACATGGGAGGCGGGAGGGCAAAGGCTCATCAAAAAAAAGACGGAAATGGTCAGACACTGTTCCCCAAATATACAGATTCCCTGCCTTGTGGGATTTTAAGCAAATAACCAGACTACCGTTCAGGGCCAAACCTTTCTCTGTAAGCAGACATTTGCTAGCCGTGCCCTGGCCTCGACCCTCCTCACCGCCGGTCTTCAAGCCTGCGCGGCTAATTCCTTCCTTAATTTGCCTTCACCTTAGGAAAACAGAAAGAAAACAAAGTGCCTCCTTCCCAGTCCCCAGTCTGTTACATTTCGAAAGAAGAAATGGCTGGAAAACCTCCCTCCTTTCCTCTGGGAAGAGCGGCCGCTGGAGGCTGCTGTGGGTCAGGCCCACCTTTGGTTTCAGGTTGACAAATGTCTGTAGCGCGTTCTCAGTTCTGCCGGCCTTAGGGGTCCCCTAAAACCGCGCTAGCGTCCGCCCTGTCTGACCTGCCCCCCTGCAGCGGCGCACATTTCAGCTTTTCAGCTTCCCGGTGGAGCTCACAGTCATTGAGTCGGGAGGGTTATTTTTCCTGGCCTCGCCTCGCCGTGCAGAGACTGCAGGGAGCTCTCGAGAAGACATCGCCTCCTACCCCCTGACGCCCCGGCAGCTTCTGAGCGCCGCCCGGGCCTCCGCCCCGCGGGAACCAGAATGGCGATTCCCGAGGCCGCGGCCAGAGGCTGAGGCCGGAGGGTGAAACCACCAGGGGTCCCAACGGAGGGCTTATTCCCGCCCCGCTTCACATTTGGGGTCAAATCGTATTAACAGCAAACCACCAACGGGGCGGGAGCAGGTGGTTAATTGCATAAAATAGAGTTAACCGAGAGAGATAACTTTACAGGCGGGTGACTTGGTTTCCCTCCGTAGCTTTGTCATTATAAAAAGAAGGGCCCTCCCTCTTCCTTAGTTGGAAGGCGGGGAAAGGTTATCAGCTGCTCCAGAAGGAGGCTGGTGCACACTGTCAATTTCGGGTGACCGGCAGGCGGGCGCGGTAGGCGCGCGGGCTCTCATCCGAGTGGCTATTGGAAGCAGGCTTCCCTCACCCCTGCCTGGAAGGTAAGAGCTTTGGCATCTGGAAGTGTCAGAAGGGAGCCTTTTGCCATAAATCATCCTGAAAACCATTCAAATCAGACAAGCGTCTAGAGACCCCTTAGACACTCCACCCCCAAAATCCTAGATCAAAGTGCAGTTCCTGGAACCATAAACACTTATTATTAGCAAAATCCTGCTTATCAGGAGGATGCTAAAACTGAGGGGAAAAGAAGGGGTAAGGGGCATTTGTCGTTGTAAATCCCCGCACAAAATTCACAGACTATCTTCTCTTAACATTGTCAACTGCTTTCTTGGAGACAGCCAACCACAGCGCTTCTAAACTCGCCCAATACGCGTTTCTGGAGTCCTCCGAACAGCTGGCGCGAGCGTTTAGCACGCGGGACTGGACATTCGCTTTCGCTTGTTTTTTCAACCAGCAGAAGCAGGTGCGAGAGAGTCCGGTGTTTGGGAGGTGGGAGGCGGAGAAAGGAAATCCACTTGGTGCTAGTTTAGAGGACAGCAACCACTCCTTCCATATCACACTAGCGCTGCAAATCTAGTTGTCCGAAACTTCACAAAACTCCGAACAGAAAACACCCGCCCAGGCAATTTCTGCTCTCGCTAAACTCCCCGGGTTGCGTTGCATTTGCACCGTAACACTTTGCAAATTTCCGAGAGCTCTCAAGGGGGATCGTCAGAGGGACGAGAACCCTAAGAGGGGATCTGCAGGGGAGATGTCTTCGATTTTGAGAGACCAGTTTTCTCGCCTCGGAAATGAAAAGACCCCAGCTTTCCCCCACGACTTCCATAGTCAATCCAGAGTCAACCGATTATATTGAAATCTCAAGTCTGGATGGATCACGCCTGACCCGGCCGGGAGTCTACGGCGGAAGCTAGTGGGTGGGGTGGGGTTGGGGGTGGGGAGGACGGGGCAGGAGAGACCTCCCCCCAGATACATTCCCTGCTGGGAGTCGCGCGGGGCGCGCGGATACCGCGGGAGAGCGCGTTGCGAACCCCGCTGGCTGCGAGCGGACTCCGGGTTGAGATTATTCGACACGTGTCTTTTACTCCTCACAATTCATTTCTTACGCGTGATTTACGAACGAACCTCTTTGGTCAGGCTCGGTTCTATCTTTACACTACCTACAGATGACAGACGCGGCTGGTAAAATACCTTGTCCCCGCTGCCTAAAAGTTTGCTCCCCCCCAATTGTCGTTCTTTTTTTCTGGCGATTCCCCCACTCCCTGCCTCTTCGCTCCCCTCCCCTACCCCCAGCCCCATTTGCTCTATGAGTTGCAGTCCCTCCGGGTGTTTTAAATCAACAAAAGAGCTCCGGGCAGGGTAAGCTGGGAGCCAAAGCAGACAGATTTGGGGCACGCCATCCCTTTGGTGCCACAAGTGTTGGGGTCCTAAGAAGGCTTCCAGCCAGGGACCAGGAGAACTCGCTCCCAAAGTGCGGGGGCCCGCCTTCGGAGAGGAGAAGGCGAAGACCCCGCAGTCAAGACCCCGGGGGCCTGGCTTTGCTGAGAGAAGGGACCAGAGCCGGGATGCAGAGGGTACCATCAGTCCACGGTTATCTGCGGGCCGGGACTCATCAGAACAACCACTTTGGCTTAATTGGGGAGGAAAGGAGGCGGCGGGAGAAGGGGGAGAGGGGATCACGTTACAGAGCCTCCTGGTCTCTAATAGGTAAAGGAAAAGCGGAGTCTCAGAAGCGGTTATTAATAGTGGGTGGGTGGGTGTTAGTAGTATTTCATTAAAACCATATCCTGGAACAAAGAGTTGTTCTTTCATGTTACTTTGCTTTGTTATTACTCTGACAGGAGTTCTAAAAACAGGATTTTCCAAATCAAAGGATCCCTGGAGTCTTCTGCCCCCTCCCAGCCCCCCTTTCCTTCGCCAAACTGCTCTTGGTATCATTATCCCGGTAAGGATCCTTATACTCTTGATTTAGCCAGAGGACATTTAATAGCCGACTGGATTAAATATTGCAGACTCCAGCCTGGGCCATTTGAAAATCCGGGTCGTGGACTGTGCCTAACTTCAGAGAAGGAAAACTGATCTATGAGATGTGTTTTAAGTTTCACTCAGTCGGGGCCTGGAGAAAAGGAAGAGGAAGAAGGATTCTCTGCTCCAGGTCTCTTTTATAGGTTACAAAGTTAGAAGTTTTAAAAGGTGTGTGTTGATGAGGAGTAGCAAGAGGAGTCAGGGAGGAATGAGGCCAGAGGCAACCTTAGCAAGGGGCTAACTGAAATTTCCTTCTTCCATGATGTGAAAAAGGGCTTTATAAGAACATTTTAAAGAATGCTGCTCTGGAAGGTAGGGTTCTGCCCCAGGAATGGAACACTGATTTAGGGGTGCATCAGCAGACCTCTCTGAAGGATTCATTGTCATTGCTAAACTTGCAGTACTGAGAAGGTCTGTGTTTGCTTCATGTTGGCTTTCAACAATAGTAACAATTCTTTGATTGGTGTAAAGTTTCAGGAACAAAAGAGGAAAAGAAATGTGGACTGTTTTGTCCAGAACTATGTTTAGAAATGGAGGTCTGGAAGCCTCAGAGGAGAGCTTTACATAGCAGAGTCAGCGAGTTGGGGTCCAACTCAACATTCATCTAGGCTGAGCAAATCCAGAGGGGCAGGATCTGAGATTTTTGTCCAGGGCACTTTGGGGGCTATCACCAGATACACACCCAAAGGTGATAAATCAAGGTTCAGTTCCTCCAGGGATGGCTAGATGAGTATTTAGAGTAAATGCTATAAAGAAAAGATGTCTGTTTATCTGGTCTTGTGCATTAAAAAAACTGTCAACCCTTAAAGCTAATATGATCACTTTGAATATATTTAGATTTAATATTGTGGAAAAAATACTCCAACTTTAAAATTTTGTTTAAAGAAGAATGCTGAATGGGTGGCTAGATAATAACTGTAAGCCAGGTGCAATGTCACTTTAACAAAGACTTAGGAATAGTGTTGCATTTAAATGAAGAGCCACAGCAGAGTTCATTTAATGTATAACCTTAAAGTTACTGTCGAAAAATACTTAAAACCTTAATATGGGCCGAAACCCAAGCTTGTGCCATATGGTAATATTCACAATAACGTCTATGAACATTTCTTTTAAATACAGAGAAAGGAATTAGACTGTTCCACAACTGGGCAACTGCTAATTCATTTTAATTTTGTTTATAAACCGAACTTCCTTTTTGCATGTAGGGGGAAAAAAAGTCCTATCTGTACAAGTCATTAAAAAAAATCCTTGCAGCCAAACCAATGATTTAACTTGGTAGAATCCCTACCCCATGGGCAGCAGGGATCCCCAGAGCTCTGGATCCCCACCCCAGGAGGGAGGGATCACCCGCTCATCTTTCAGCCCATCCAAGCATCTTGGAGGTTTAGGGTCTGTCAGGCCTGGCATTCCTTCGCTCTTCTTATCACTCTCTACCCCTTCAAAAAGGCAATTGATTAGTTTCAGCTTTTCCAAACCGAGATCCGATATGTTTCTCAGGATCAAACGTCTTTGAGAAGCCAAGAGAGTAACGTGGGGGATGGGGAATGTGAAGAAAGAAAACAAAAGCCGGGAAGAGATGTGCCCTCCACCCAAACCATCCACACCCAAGGCACCTAGAGGATTGGGGGGGTGGGGGGGGTGCTGGCCAGAGGATTGGATTGTGACTTCTCCTGGAAGACGCACTTAAGATGTGTCTTCTCTTTCCGGAAGCAAACATTTAAAGGAGAAAATAGATATTTAGAGAAGGAGGTTGATGATTTATGCCTGGATTTTCCCCCCAAGCATTTGCCTCCCTTGTATTTACAGGCGTGGCCCCATTTGCAAGTTGTACATCTGTTCTCTTCACGTGACATTTCATAAAAGCCCTAACATCTGGGCAAGATAAACTTCCTTCAGGTACCTGCTTAACTTTTCACTTGTCACACTCGCGTCACCCCAGGCACGTCCCTTTCCCCCTCCCCGCCTGCCTCACTGGTGAGATCTGTGGCAGGCTTTGTTCCAGCCCCTTTCGCTGGGACCCCCAGCACTAGATGACCCCACATCGCCCCCTTCCCAGCGCCAACCTTTGCCAGGGCCAGTTTCTTCGGCAGACCCCCGATCCTTACGTCTCCCGCCTCTGGCTCCGCTGTTCAGGTAAGTGAGGGCACCATCTTGAACCCAAGGAGAAAACATGTTTTCTTCGATTCCGGCTTTAGACCAAAAACAAACAAAACAAAACAAAGAAAGAAACCTGCCTAATAAGCAGCAGGCAAACTCGCGCTTAGATTCCACCATCTCATACACATCCTTGTATACCTCAGTGAAATGAGGGAAAGGGAGCAGCTGATTTTGATGAGTGTCTTTTCATTGAGCACTCGCTCTCTCCGGTAGATGTTTAAACTGCATGTTTTACAGAAACTTGATTTCACTTGCTCGCAATCTCCCTTCCCCCAAGAAGGCTGCCTTCTGGGATGAATGTTTTTAGAATTGCCTTTTCTTTTCCTAATCTGGAATTTTGTTCCTCTGGTTTCAGCCTAAATCGCACGCATACGTAGGAAGACACACATCCACAAACTTGGCGGGGCGGGGTGGGGGGGGGGGTAGGAAATAGAAGGAAAAGAAAATAGTCCACGTAAACAAGAAAGACTGCAGGCAGTTCGAGGCTCTCACTGCAGCAAACCCCAAACGATCTCATTGCAGGGCGCCCACGAAATCCCGGATATAATTGAGTGTTTTCTTTGAGGTTTTCTGACCATGTGCTTTTTTACCATGGTTACTGTGACTCTGATAGGAGAAGCTGGATATTCATTATGATCCGGTCCCATCCTTTCCCCAAGGCTTATCTCGGTGGCCCTTATAAAGGAGAATATAAAAGGCGGACTTTAGTGCCAGTGATTTTAACCTGCCCCACCTTCCAGTGACCTGCCACATGCTCCTTCTTACTTTATGGACATCTGGGAATTCCATACATGCCTTAAACTCCAATTACACACCTTCTTCAAAGGACACGTGCTTTGATTTGCTAAGAATATTAAGTGGGCTCACGTCCTGGGGCCTTGGGACAAAAGCGAATGGAAAATGTATCCCATGCCCTGTTCACTGGGTCTATCTTTTGCTGTTCAGTAAGTAAAGATAATTAATAATCCTGTTCGCATTTTCGAGGGCTCGGTTTGAGGTATCTGGGAAGTAGTGGGGTGATCGGCTTTCAGAAATTACGAGGAAACCTACTTCCCCTTCCACTTTTCCGGTACACTTTCCTTCCACTTTCGCCGGTGTTGGGGGTGGGACACGCTTTACGACACACCGGTAGAAAATTCTGGAAAAGTGGCCCCTGGGGATCCCTCTCCCGACCCCTGTTTGTCGCAATGCAGGCCTGTCTCTGGAAATATGAGGTTGGGCCTTTGCCTGAATCTCTTGCTGCTGCTTCCCTTGCTACCGCTGACAATTGGAGCTGCCTCCTCCGCGCAGCGGCCCAATGCTGGGCCCGGGGCCGGGGCCGTCCACGCTGTCCCAGGAGGCCACGGACATTGTCACTCTCCCCACCGTGCCTCCCGCCCGCCACCCACGCAGGGGAGTCGGGGCCGTGCCCCCTCCCGCGCTCGCCGCAGGTGAGACTCCCGCTCCCCACGGAGTTCTGTTTGGGTTTCCGTGGCGTTTGTTCCCCGCAGGTTTGTTTGTTTTTCTTCAAATTACAGATGCAGGGAAAACCGCCTGACATCATGAGAGCGGGACAAACGCTCACTTTGAAGGATTCCTGGGCAGGACTTCAAGTGAAATCATATGCCTGAGAAGAACTTGATACCGGTCTAGAGAAAATAACCAGTTCTGAGTTTGCCAAACCGTGGAATGTGCAAAATGCTCGACTTTTTTGCAAGAGGCCAAATGTCCCTTAAAAAGCTCCATTATGAATATGAGCCTGAGGACCGAAGGAGCGAGAAGTTTGTGTCCTTGCTGAGTGTGGGGGAAAAGTACACACGTTGTGTGAGTTTCTGCTATTTTACGTTCTTTTATTCATGTTGCACTTTGGGGAGGGTACCTGCAACTGTGCATGACTTATCATCTGGGCACGTGCTTGTTAGCAAGTGTGTGCACAAAGAGGGGAAATGTGTGTAATGGAAACAAAAATCTACTGCCTTCTTATGACTGAAGGCTATCAATCCAACGAAAGTAAAAGCAAGATGAAAAAAATTATGTGCACAGTAAAGGAAACATTCAGTAGTTCAGAATTCACCCAAGACAATTTAATGCAATACTTTTCCTTCAGTGAATACATTCTGGCTAAAGGGTAAAGACTCCTGGGTCCAGACGTCATATTAAACTCTCACTTCTGAAACAGAGGTAATTCATCTTAAATATCCTTTAAGTAAGAATCGGTAGTAAAAAATAAAATGAAATGAAATGAAAATAGGAAATATTGATAGAAAGAAACACAGATGCTTCATTTCTATTCAAAAAAAGAATTGGCAATGTGGTGTGTATGGGGTGGGAAAGGTTGGGAATACAGAAATAGTCTGGCAAGCTGAAAATTGTATTCTAATAGTTAATATTTTCCACCGTGAATCCTCACTCAGAGTAAAACTATTCACCACCTTTATTTCATTCATTTCTTTATCTGAAAATCTCGAGGAAAATATTACCTTCAGTTTAGTGTTTAGTATTACTCAACATAAATGTGGCATTTGCTTTTCTCCCACGTCTTTTCTCTTATGTGAAAAGTGGAGAGAACAACACACACACACACACAAACACAGAGAGACACACACAGAGAAAAAAAGAAAAGAAAAAGAAAAAAGGCAAATGGAAGGCTACCTTTTTTGAAACTTCTAGTTTCTACATCATCAGAGATAAGATATAAATTACCTTCTCAGCAAGGATGGTCAGCTCCATTCTGATGTACGTCAAGAAATCTGAAATATTAAATAGTCAGACCAAGCTAGTAACAAGATTCCCCCATGAACAATTTAGAAAATGGAGGTGGTTCGATGACACACACAAAAGAGAGAATTACCATCTTGATGCTCTCCCTCACCCTTCTAGGGCACCCTCTTTACATTTCTGCTTTACACACACATACACACACACACTCCACGAATAATGTTTGTCTTGTTATTTTGTAAAGGACTATCAAAATCTAAAACATTATTTCCCCAAGCTTTCACTAATCTTTTAATATTAAGTAGATTCTACAGGCTTCTTATTGTAAAACATGGTCTAAAATACTCACAATAATAAATTTACAATATTGTTATGTCAGCATTCTATGATGATGTGTGGAGAGGGGGGAAAACCTTCAGGCAATACAATAATCTCAATCTGAGCTGAGCAAACACTATCTGTTTGGATTCATACACTTATTTGCCAGTCATTATTTGAATGAGGCAGCAAAATTATTTTCCAGTTTGAAAGCATCCCTAATTATATACTTGAAGGCAATAAACTGGATACAAAAGTTAAGCACTTAGTGATACAAACTTACTATTTCTATGGGTATTCATTATAAAAGCCAGTATTTTTCTGGCCCAGAAATAACCAGAATGAAATTAAAAATCAAGCAACATTTGTCCCTGTTATTCTTTTACTTAAGTGAATCAGATTTTGTATACATGTAAGTAACCAGGGAAAAATTCTGTGTAATTTTGGATAAAATGTATTTGCTAACGAACCGACTATAAAATGAATAGCTATAGCATTTAAAATTGTAATTGTTCCAGTAGTTACTGAAGATACTTAAAGTTTAGCTTCTTTATTGTTTTCTACTCCATAGCTGTATTTTCTTTACATATAAAGAAGGAGCATGCTTCCCAAATGGCCATCAACATGGGAAAATACTCTTAACTTTATCTTTTCTTTTTAGCAAACTTGACGTTAAATGGCATTCTCATTCATGAAAGAGTTAAGCGCTTTATAAATGAAATTCTGTCATGCTGAATAAAACTTTATTTTCTATACATTTGTATTCATTTATATGTGTGTATAGATAGGTAATTTTGATAACACTTTATGCATCCTTTCACTGAAATAAACCTATTATTTAAAAATCCTCATAAAGAGTAGAGAGCATGACAAAAATACACAGTAATAAGAGAAAATAGTGCTGACTTTGTAGTGCTTATTTGCACTTAACTGTTTTACAACTGCCTTCTCAAACTATAAGAGAGGTGAATAACTATTAAGTTTTTGCTGTCCGGATACCTAATAAGAGATGAAGGGGAGATGCTGAGTCCACTGAACACCCAACTGGAATGATAAAGCTGTCTTTCTAAATAACATGCCTGTATCTGTCAGTAACTGGTTTGAGTTTTTCACTGCTTTGTTTATATTAGTGCCCCCTCACCCTCCTGGGTGTCTCCAGAGTTAAACAAGCAGGTTTTTACCTCCAACTTAATCCTTCAAAAATATAGACCAAACTTTAAGGTTCTTACAATTTTCAATCATATTTATTTATTGCAGAAAAATAATATACAAAGATATTTACAAAACAATCATAAAAATATGAATGCATTTAGACATCGGATCTATTTGCATTTTACCATGGGTCATCAATAAATAAATAGAATGTTGTTTTTTGTATTTTAAGTTTTTTTTCCCTCAGAGGAAGAATGAAAAAAAGGAATTAACTGACTGTGATTTTGCAAGTCAGTTTGATCCCAGTATTTTTATTTCTAAAGGTGTTCTTAAAATTCCTCTGATTGTTACCATTTTAAAATGGAGAAAAGTCCATAATGATGCCTTTCCTTTCAGTGGCTGATTGGCACGACCTCTTGAGAATGCATGCATGAAAAAATAAAAACAAAAACATTCTTCGTCAAAAAAAAAAAACAAAACACAAACAACTGTTCAGACTTCTATCAGAATGTAGAGGTGTGAGGATGGTGCCGTTGCCCGTCTGGGAATCACTGTCCACGGGGCCTGTCTCGCTTTCTCTTTTAAAAGTGCGCCCCACGCCCTGTTTCTTTGAATTTGGGTTCTGCTCTTCTAATTTCCAAGAAAAATCTTTGGCATATATATTTATTTTTAGTTATCCAGCTCCAGAGTCTCTAGACTGTCCATTTTCTCCTTCTCTGGAAACAATGACATCTGCAAAAACCCAGAGGGGGGAAAGTTGGTTATTGTTGAGGTCTCTGGCTGTTTTCTAAGACTAGTGAGCACTGCTCTTATCACCACCACGGAGAAGTTACGCTGAACAACCTGGAAGGATTTCAGCCCAAGGGCAAGAGGAAGTGGGTGGGCGGAAAGGAGGAGGTGGAATTTGGAAACATTTGTTTTAAGGAGAACGAAAACTTAAAGCCAAAAGAAAGGGAGGCGCTGGCAAGACCGTCCTTACCCAAGACCCTCGAATCTTTCTCAGCCTTCCCTCCTGTCTGTCACGCACACTCACGCACACGCACACCCCTCACGAGGGCGCATCCCTCTCTCCCTAGCCGGGACTGAGCTGCCTTCCAGGAACGCTCGGGGGATGCGGTGGCGATGCCAGGTTGGGTGGGAAGGCTGACAGGGGAGTGGGAGACGCGGCCCGGCCGTCAGTCGGTCTGCCACCTGAGCGGTGATGGGGCGCAAAGGCGCCGGGTCCTTACCTAGGTCTCCGGCCCTGCCGAGGGGGTGGGGAGCTCCGCCTGCTAGTGGGACGCGGACATGGACCAGGCCCCCTCCATCCTCCAGACCGAGAAGGCGTAGCTGAGCCGCTCGTGGGCCACATAGCTGCAGCTTGCCATCTTGGAGTCCAGCTCGTCGCTCTGTAGGACCTGGTAGAGGAAGTCGATGTACCTGGCCGCCAACTTGAGGGTCTGGATCTTGCTCAGCTTGTCCGAGGGCAGCGTGGGGATGATCTTCCGCAGCGCGGCGAACGCCTCGTTCAGCGACTGCGTGCGCTGGCGCTCCCGCACGTTGGCCATGACCCGCTGCGTCTGCAGCTCCTCGTAGGACTGCGGGCTCCCGCCGCCGCTGCTGCTGCCGCCGCCGCCGCCGCCGCCCGCGCCGCCGCCGCCGCCACCGCAGCCCGCAGACTTCTTGCCGCGCTTGCCTTGGGCTGGGCTGCCAGGCTCCTCGCCGCCTCCGACGCCCCCGCCCGCGGCCCCGCCGGGCCCCGCGCCGCCCCCCGCGCTGCGCCGGCTGCTGCGCCGCTTGCGCCCCCCGCGCTTTCCGCTCGGCGGCTGCTGCCGGTCCGGCTCCTCCTCGCTGTTGCTGAGGCTGTCGTCGGCCGGCGAGACTGGCGAGCTGGACACGTCCTGCATCATCTCTTGGGCGGCAACGCGCGGCCTCGCAGGCCCGGGGCAGAAGGGCGGCCCGGGGAAGAGGAGGAGAGCGGGGCGCCTCAGCCCGCCAGCTTCCCCCACGCGCGGCGCCGGCCCGGGCGGTGCGGCCCGCGGAGGAGGGAGCGGGAGGAGGGACAGGGAGGATCTCCGCGGGGAGGGAGCGCGGGGGAGGCGGGGAGGGAGGCGGGAGGGGGAGGGGACGGTGTGGATGGCCCCGAGGTCCAAAAAGAAGGCGCCCAACGGCCGCACGCACACCCCGCTCGGCCTCCTGGAAAGGCTGCCGGTGCCGGCGAGCCCGCGAGGTGTCTGGGAGTTGGGCGAGCGCTGCAGACTTGGAGGCTCTTATACCTCCGTGCAGGCGGAAAGTTTGGGGGCAGCGGTGTCATTGGCCTGACGTGGGGAGGAGGGACTTTTCGAAGTTTTATAGGAAAGTTTCCGCTTTCCAGCCCCCCTTCTCCGTCCCCACCCCCCTTCTTCGGGGTCTAACAATTCGTTCTCCCAAACCATTCAAAAACGACCTGGCCCAGGCGGCCGGCCCCTCTGCCCGCCTCCTTGCTGCCCTCCCCCTTCCCTCCCCGCCGCCCTCCGCCCGCGGGCGCGGGGCGATTTCCTTCCGCGCCGGAGCGAGCGGGCCGCGCCCCCGCACCCGGGCGCCGCCGGGGGAAGCGGCCAGAGGGGACCATCCCGCCGCCTTGTCGGTCCCTCCCGGAGTGACTGTGACAGCAGCGGCGGCAACAGCTTCTACGCAGTGGGTGAAGTCTCATCTCGCCCCAGGACCCTCTAGGTCCGTGGCGCGGTTTGGGATTGCTGGGGCGGGGGGACTGGCAAGAACACCGGCGACGGCGGAGCCCACCCGATGGTCAGGTAGACCGGCCCCTGGAGTCCCAAGGGCCAAACCACCGTGGCTGGTTCTGAGGTCGTGGGCGTTTCTGAAGACGTGGCCGCGCCGGGGACTGCAGATCTGCGCCCCGGCCTATTCTCTCACCCTTCCTCGAGAAGCATCTGGGCCTTTCTTTTTCCTCTACAGTGACCCAATCTGACGTTTCCCAACAGCAGACTACAAACTACAAAAGGACTACACCGCCGAAGGTGCTAGAAAGAGGCAGAAGTTCATTCTCCCGCGGAAGGCAGTCCTGTCCTTGGAGAAGGCAGCAGGGCCGGACGGGGGCAAAGCGATGGCCTCGCCGCGGCCCTGATTGCCTGTGCTACTAGCCCAAGGGGGAGTCCCTGTGGCCATTTCATCCCCACCCCACTCCCAGATAAGGCTCTGCATTGTGTCCTCTGAAAGTCGGCTCTGAGAGAGTGAGATGGGGGCTCAACGTTGCCAGGACGCGCGGGGCTGATGGTTGGGAGAGCCCTCATCCCCACCCCCACTCCTCACTCCCCATTCCTGGGAGGTCCAGTGAGCAATTCTGTTTCGCGCGCCCCAAACGCATTCCAGTTATTTGGACACTTTTTACATTTTAAGCGTTTCTATCTAAGTCACAGTGAAAGTCCCGAAGAGGGTGTTAATGCAGATTCTGTCAAGTCGGAAGCAACAAAAGTTGGTGAGCTGGGAAAGAAGGGACGCTGCCGTGGAAGAGAAGCCCATCCTTGCAACGCTAGACTTTTTTCTTTTTTTTGGAACGAGTTGGGAGAGAATAACCGTTTCATGTTCATTCTTTAAGTTGCAAAGCAAACCAGAGGTCAAAAGCAGTAGTTGGTTTTCGGGGCAGGTTTGGGGGTGCGGAAGTTGCGTGCCCTGTGCTCGGCTATCCGCTCACACTCTCCACTGTCTGGACTCTCAGCAGCGAATTAGCTAAGCTTGCCTTTCTGGGCCTGACCGAGGGTCGCGGCCCACGGTGTCCGGAGGAGGAGGCGGGAGCTCAGGCGACGCACAGGCAGGCCACGTGGCTGTGCTCCACTGAGGCTCTCAGCTTGGGTCTGGGTCCCCGGAAACCCCAGAGTCTGGAGCGCCTGAGGCCGGACAGAAGGCTCAGCCTTCTAGGGGAAGTGAGGGCAAGAAGAATCCCCTCCGCGGAGGGCGAACAAGGCTAAGCTTTCATGGGAGGGGCGACCTGCAGGGTTTGTCTATCACTACTTTTACAAATATTCATAGACAACGACCACAGCATGCCAACATGCCTGCTTCTTGAGTCGCTGCCATATTTTAAAGTCAATGTCTGTCTGAAAATCAGATTCCACTTGACCTCCACGTAATAGTTTACAGCCAGGTCTTCCTAAAACAAAGCGCACTCTGATAAGTCACTCCTGTGACTGCATCTTCTGCCTACAGGATCTGATCTCTTGGAATCAGTTAGAGAATAGGCAGAAATCATCTTTTTATCTTTTGTAAATCTGAATCTCAAGAGTATTCCGCCATTCTTATTTGAACTTGGTTGCAGGAATCTTGAAAAAGTTCCACCTTTACCTATGTCTGTGGGTTTTTTTTTTAAAGATCAATTTCAAATCTTAATTTTGTCTTGTTTTATTTCCCTTCAGCTGAATACTCAAAAATAAAGAGATCAAATAATTGGACTCTTTCCTTTGTGGCTGTGGGTAAGCAAGACAGGAAAGTGTGGGCAAAGTGTAAAGGAAACCTTACCTGCCCAAGGGGAATTGGAGTGGCGGTGGGTGGCTACGGGGATGGAAATGGGGGCAGAGAAGCTGGAGGAGAAACCGAGTCCACAACAGCACAGCAGCCAGGGACCGTTCGTTAGCCGGACTTGCAAAGTCATCAATCCCCAAGACTAGCTCTGTTTAAAGTGAGCCCAGCCCTTCTCTGGGCACTCAGCTTCTAGGGGATAAAGACCTCTGGGCCACTGAGTACAGGGATCCCAGGCATGAGGCGATGCTGTGGATGCAAGCATGCTTAAAACAGGGTTTAAAATGAATGAACTAACTAGGGCTATCTCGAGCACGGAATCTTAGGAGTCACAATGAATGACTTTAGTTCTGAGAAAAAAAAAATTCTCTTGTACCCTTCGAAGGAGTGGAAAATAAGGACAAGGGGTTTTGAGGGTTTAAAAGTTAGTTTTTAAGGAGAAGGTTGTAGATTACCTCTCAAAACGTCTGAGGTTTGATGCTCCCTACTTTGCAAGCTTCAACATTTCCTGGCCAGATTGTCCCATCTGTATTCCACCTAACACTTTAACACATTTCTTATCCATACTTGCTGGGGCAAGAATAAATGCAAACTCTCTTTGTAATGTGCTGAAGAGCCAAGTATCATTCTGGATATTTTGTATATTCAACAATAATAACTTCCACAATATTTGGTTTAACATATGAAAGCTTACTTACTTCTAAACTCCTAATTTCAGGCTCTTGAAAGGGGGTCTAAGGAATTTCTCCTTGGGGCTGAACTCAGCCTGACTTAAAGGACATCAGGGGAAGACTGCCTTCTTTGGGAATACTGGATTCACTGGAATTAAATCATTTCTACTTCTAAAATAAATGCCCTAAAAAATCAACTGAAAGCAAAAAAGTTTTTCTTTTGCACTTGGATAATTCAAAACGAGCTTTGTTTTCAAACTGCAAACTTGGCATGTTCGCAGTGCTTCCTGAGGAATGTGTGCTGTGTTAAAATGTGAAAAGAAAAAAGAATGCTGTTAGAATTAACAGTTAGGAATCTTATACTCAGCATATGCAAAGAGCATGTACTTATCTGTATTCTTACAGTCTGAATATGCACTGGCATTCTAGCAACATTTATAAATACTTTTAGAGAAGGAAAAGAAACACACATACAATATAGAATGTTAGCAAGCTGGTACATTTTGGAGTTGGGATTTGCACAAAAGGTGAGCACTAGAATCTGTTCCTACTCTTTCTCCTCAGTTTTTGGATGACTTACCACCTGTTTGTTGGCTTAGAGTTCTGTGAGATAATTTCTCTGGATTGCATGAATGAAGCACAGGAACATTCACACAGAAGGGGGTGCAGATTGGAAAAGGCTGCATTTAAGTGCATCTCAGATGAGATTGTACATGTTAGATGTGTACATGTACGTCTTGTTTTGAACACTTTACAGGGATTGCTTAGTTTGATATTTAAATGAGAGAATTTTATCGAAGTGGAATATAAAATTTGTGTCAGCACAAGTGGCTTGGATAACTCTGTGTGAAAGCAGATTCTTTTTCAGTGACACAGGTAGATTTAAGGATGTTTGTACACCTTGCCCTAAAGAGGTCATTCTCTCTCTATTTTAATGACAGTTTAATTCATGAATTCAACTGATTCTACCTGTCTCTTTCTGAATTTCTTTAAGAACAGGAATCTAAAATTATGAAATTTGAAGCTTCAAATCCAGAAATAAAATGAAAACGTATAAAGCACAAGAAATTGAGTTGCCAAGAGCACCTCAAATGAGCGAATCAAATTTTCAAATAAATAGTAATCTTCAAAATATCTGGCATTCTGCACTGAAAATTAGGATGGAATTAGGAGACATAATAGACCAAACTTGTAGGGAGAGAAGAATCAGAGTGTGGGAAAGTATAGACTCTTGAAGAGTCTCCCCCCCTCACTCCCTGTATTACCTTATTGGGTATGAATGCTAGAAAGGTTGTGTCCCAGATTTGCTACTACTTAACCTTGTTGAAATATGCTCTCGCTTATTTCAGAGTTCTTGGAATGACTGAAGAAATAATGTAAGAAATTCACAGTTATTCATAGAGGCTTTTATCATGGCCACAATATTCCTACATAGTAATCATTTTTATCTCTTCTTTTTAATTAATCATCTGATGATCGAGCAATTTAAATACAAGTTGAATGATTTACATTCTTTGTTTTCCCAGCTAAAGTTCCCTTTCTGATTACTCACAACTTTCATCTCTCTTCACTTCAAGGACTTCCTTTTTTTCACAAGTGGCTTTTCCTGAAGCCTTAAATCCTATTTCCATTGTTTGGATTGATTCTTCCTGCAAAAACATGTTGTTTTTGCCAGTGACCACAAGAGGACACAATTTCCCAGAGAACTTTGTTGAAAAAGTAGCTTATAGAAGAGAGACGCTAACAAAATAGCAAAAAGACTACATAATCAATGAATGTCATTGGGGAATGTCTCTTTGATTTATATTTTATTAATTTTAAAAAACATAAAATTGAGTTGGCATTCAGGCTTCAGATTTTTTGGAAGATTTTATCTTTTTCTTTATTTGTAGAGCATATAGTAAAAGCATACATTTAAGAAAATATACTAAAATCTTACCATTTTAAGGGAAAAATTTTTTTTACATTAGCAAAATGTTTTATGAAACTGCATTTTGTTCAAAGGGAATATTTTTTTTATTAGCAAATTCTGTACAAAACTCTCAGTGACCTGGAATTCTAGTTTTTAAATTTTAGAGCCATGCTTGACAATGAAGAAAAATTAAAAAAATATATTACTATTCCAAAATGTCTTTGAAAGTTTGAGTTTTCTGCCTGGGCCCTTAGGATGTCTTTACATGAAAAATTATATGAAAATTGTTTTATGGCTTGTCAATGCACATGGTAGGTTAAGAAAGATAATCATCTTTCCAAGATATGGCAAAATAGGATATTTAAGGTATTGACTCTTAACACTTCCCCAGAATTATGATATACAATGTTTGATTTAATTTAAGATCATTTTATGCTTTCTTACTACTTTTTCTCAAAAAAAGTTTTCAAAGTATTTGATTACTTTGTAAACTAAGGTAAATTAAAATAAATTATGTTTTGATATTTATTTGGAAAAATTTTATAGTTCTGGTGGAGTGCCATGACAACCAGGCTGGGAAGTATCTCCTTCAGTTAGAACTCAATGCTTTTGCTTTGCATTTGTGTCTTTTTGCAGATACATTCCTAATCCCATTCTCTGAGACTCTGCTGGAGGAACTGAGGAAGAGACCAAAAGACCTGGAAAAAGGAGAAGAAGAAAACAAGAGAGAAGGAACAGATTAAAAATCAGGAGATCAAGAGAGACAGAGCAGAGTGTGGAGAGAGGTGAAAGAGGTAGCTGGACCAAGTGAGAAAGACTGACAGAGAAAAAGAATAAGGCTAAGTATGTAGGGGGAATAAAAGGCTTAAATGACAAGAGGAAGAAAGAAATTAATGCACTTACTGAGAAATAGAAAAGCACCGGGATTATTTGCCTCCGTTTCTGCTCAAAGAGACTGTTGCAAATAGTTGCCTGTCCCTTGGTATAGGTATTTAGTTTTAAAAAGCCTGTCATTTTCACCCCAGTCATAACAAAAAGTAAGGAACAGGGTGGAGGGCCATGAAACTTAAAGTTGATGTTCATCTAACAGGAATGCTCTGTTTAGAATTACAGTAAAGATAGCAACATGTTGTGACCACTGGATCTCAAGATGGTGGCAGGAAGATGTTTGGGGGAATAATGATGCTGTTACTCCATGAAAAATGCTACAAACCATGCTAGGATTTCTGAAATCTTGTGTGGTTGCTAAGGCTCCTAGCTCATTAGTTATTTTCCATTTGACCTCCACAATGAATATCAAACTGGATGTCCTTCCCTGTGGTTGTCCAGGATCAACGCCTTTGCCCTCCCCACCTTGGATACCTCAGGGAAAGATTTAGCTGTAAGTGATGATTCTTATTCTCACTCGCCACTACTCAAGACCTTGAGAAATTGTAAGGTTCTGGTTCTGCCTAATGATCCATTTGGGAGACCTGAATTCTGGTCTCCCAAATGGATCATTCTGGTTTCAACTGGCCCCAATTAATTGCAACACATTTATTGATTCTTTTATAATTTAGCCAAAATGCATCAAAGTCTCTAATTATTTTAGGTGCTCTGAATAAGAAGATTTAGTCCCAGACATCAAACATGTCACAGTCTGAGAAATAAAACAGGAAAATAAATGAGAAATAAAACAGGGCTATATTGGATGTCACCAAGTGAAGCTTACTTAAGACCTCATAGATATGGGTGCCTTATAAATATGGGGTTCCCTGAGAGCTTCTTGACAATTTGATGCTTACGTAGTTTTTGTGTTCCTTCCTACTTACTTTAGTGATGTCTAAGAAGTCTCTCAGGTTACTTATTTCGATACTTAATATTAGCAGTTTTCCTTGTTTCTCTTATTCTCTTTAGCAGAATTGGGTATTCAAAAGTAAAATAGCAAGCATATATTGCAATTTTCCTGAAATGCATTGTATCTCAGCTTCAGTCTTGAAGGATAACTAGGGGTGAGCCGGGAGTAGAAAGGGTAGGAGGAAAGAGAGACACTGGGAGGGGCATGGGCAAAGGATGGAGGCACGCGTGCGCATGGCCTCTTCAGGAACCTGTAAAGAGTTTTGTATGGTTGGGGGTGGGATGGGTGTAGAAGCAGCCAGAAGTGATACACAGTTTAGATCACAGTAACATTGTGAGCCGTGTTAAGGAAGTGTTATTCTAAATGTAACCAGGAAAACTGAAGACTGTTAAGCAGGGAAAGGACATGATCAGATGTATATTTTAGAAATATCAGTCTGGGGACAGACAGTGCAGGGAACAAAACAAACAGTCACGCGATTAGATTTAGGAAGTTCTTGCATCGACCTACAATGTACCTAATGTAAATAACATTATTTTACTTATGAGAACCTACACCATTGTAGTATCTATGGGGATGTGGACAGGATAACATAACGTTGAGAGAAAATGACTGGAATTAGGGAGATTTAGAGGCATCAGTTTCCTCATCTGTAAAATGAACTAATTGGATAATTTGAAAAAGTTGAAAAATGTGTAAAGGATTTCAGAAATTATCTAGTCTGACTAGTCAGTTTTATAGATGAAAAAGTTTTCTCTATGACTGCTTATAACTCTAAGATTCAGCAGTATCTGGAACCTGAAAGCATTTTCCTAAGTGATGAGAATGAGTTTCCTTCTAGTTCTGGAAACCACTTGTGGCCAACTGTGGGCTTAAACTTTCATGCCAAAAATGAGTAAAATAGACAGTGAAGTGGTTTGTAGGGGGGCAGAAGGAGGTCCCTCCAAAAACCACCTTCTACTTCCCATAGTCATGCTTTAAATCTATCACTGGTAACTCATTAAGTTGGGGCCTGGCATTGTCCTCTCCAGGCTCCTCTTTTAGATGGCAAAGTCCCCAAAGTGAGGTAACACATTAGGTCACTAACACTTTCGAGTGAATTATATTGTATGATGTTTTTCTCAAGAAGGGAGGGGCTCAGGGCAGCCGAAGGACACTGGGACATATTGGAGAAGACAGACTGAAAGGCGAGGAAAATTGTGAAAAAAGGAAAGTTGTGGTACTAAGGCCTTTGTGAGTTTTCCAAGTGTGGGCCTTGGCTTGACACCATGGGCCTGTCTGAGCATTCCATGCCTGGTATTCAGTGTTGCTGAAACTATCCAGTTCTGTCTTTCGGATTCAACTCTAGATAGACAGAGAACAATGAGATAGTGAGGGAACCAGAGCCCACTGGCCTTGACCCATCATCTCAATTTCTGTCAAGGTCTTAGAACCTTGAAATGTGTCTATCAAAGGTCTTAGAGCTTTGAACTCCTCTATTTCACTCTCAGATATGTGTTAAGAGCAAACAATAATCCATGATCTATTTGTTTTGACTACGTATAATTGGCCTATTTAGATGTAGTTGTGTTCAAGAGTAGAAACATTTCCAGGGAATATGAAGTATATGTAATGACTGACAAAACAAAAATATCCAGTGACGGTCATAAGCAACCTTAATGGCAATTTTAATTTCACAGACTAGTGTTTGGACAGAGGAGAAATAATTGTTAAAAATACACTAAAGAGGAAGACAAAGATGTTAATACTGAAGCACACCAGCAGGCTTGGACTATCTGAAGAGCGAATGAATTCTATTTATTTTTAACTGCATCATTCTCCAAATCAGGCTACAGTCTGATATAATTATTAGGAAAAATAAACTGTACTTCTAGATGTATGTAACATTTATTCACTATATTTTCATTATATAGATTCTTATATGAAAATTATTTTCATTATATTGATTCAGATATTTTACAGAAATTCATTAACATATTTTACAGTAGCTTGTTTAACACATTTTAAATGGGAGGCAGAATTTCATGGCAAATTTTGGCAAAACAGAATGACTAGCAGGTTTTATATGTGAATACATCTATGACAGAAGCTGAAGTCACAAGTATGCTTTAGCTTTTGTCATTTCTGTGAGTTCACAGGTATGGCAGAACAGCATATTAATAGAAATAATGGAGTAATTTCATAGAATGAAAGCAGAATAAAAATAGAAATCCAGGTAATTACCCTAGATTAAATTAGTTGATGATTTTACTTTATTATAAAATTCTTAAAACATTACAGTTGCAAAACTAGAGAAATGGCTTCTAAAAAATCAGTTCAATAAAATCATAGACTACTAGGGTGAAAAGAAGTTTTAGAAGTCCAGAGCACTTCTTCCTTTTCTGGCAAGATAGAGTGGCCAAAGAAAACAGTGTAGGGAATGATGGCCCAGATTCTGGAGCCAGTCAGCCTAGGCTCAAATATGGCTCAACTTCATGCTACCTGTGTACCTTAGATATGTTACTTTCCCCTCTATGTTTCCTGTGAAAGGGAGATGCACAGCATTAGGCTGTTGTGATGATAAAATAAACATGACTCTTAACCATTTTAAATGGTGCTGGGCACTTGGTATGTGTTTGATATTATTATTTTAAGTGAGGACTAAGTTATGCAGTACCTTGTAGACTGAGATGAAGCATTTGCACTCAATTCTAAGTGCAAAAGGAACAGTTTAAAGGGTAAGTGAAAAAATGAATTGATGATCCAGTTCTGTTTGAAAAGCAACTGTTCCTTTACTCTTGAATCACTCCTAAAAACTCAAAGTTCAGGGTGGGGACACTAATTGGAGGAGGGTCAGTAATTTATCTATGCAGTAGCTGCCAAGAAATGGTAAGAGGAGGCATATGACCCCTTCAGTTTCAGTACTGGGTGGCATCTTGTCTGAGCTTATATTATATTATATATATCTTATATTCAACTCTCCACTTGATGCTACAATGTGGGTTTCTCACAGACATCTTGAACTTTTTGTCACTCTCAAATAACTTGTTCCTTCCACCCTTGCAAATCATTACATTTTAGCAAATTATTTATCTAATAGTTTAGCCTAAAAATCTAGGAACCATCATTAATCCCTTTGTTTTCCTCAGCCCACCCTCTCCTTCATCCAGCTGATCATAAGGAGTACAGTCTCCCACCAAGACTGACAGACTGTATTCAGGCAATAGTAGGAAGTTGGTTTGGATGTGATGCATTCTGAACTCCAACAGAGATGGCATTTTCAGAGTTCATAGCATTGAAACTCTATAACACAGCTTGGTGTTGAGTGGCTCATAACGGAGTGTGTTTCATTTGTATTAGTATTTTCTTCCCAAGTAGCCTAATTACCATAAGAAACTACGCTCTCCTCATATTCCTGATGGGCTGCTTAATGTACAAAATGGGCACTCTATAAATAATTGTTTATTGATTATTATTCTTTTAAAAATGTATAGGGACTTCCCTGGTGGCACAGTGGTTAAGAATCCACCTGGCTATGCAGGAGACATGGGTTCAAGCCCTGGTCCAGGAAGATCCCACATGCTGCAGAGCAACTAAGCCCATGGGCCACGACACAGAGCCTGTGTGTCACAGCTACTGAAGCCCACATGCCTAGAGCCCGTGCTTCACAACAAGAGAAGCCACAGCAATGAGAAGCCCGCGCACTGCAATGAAGAGTAGCCCCCGCTTGCCGCAACTAGAGAAAGCTTGCTTGTGGCAGTGAAGACCCAACGCGGCCAATAAATAAATAAATATATTAAATAAATAAGTAAATAAATAAATAAAAATGTATAAAAAGTGCAAGTACTATCATAGGTCAAATATTCCTCAATTTACCTCAGTGTTACCCTAAATGTACGTTTTAGTCAATATACTCGAACAGCAGGGAAATGGAGTAATGTCTATTACTCAAAAATCAGAGATTAAAAACACTTAGTTTAAAAATATTAATTTGAAGACTGTTTCCTCCCACAAACATTCAATCAAGTATTACTACTAACTTGAATCTGAAATTATGCAGTAAACATATCTGGTCTCGTTCACCCAAATGCTGTAGCTAATCGTTAGGATAACGTTTTGTTTTGTATAGGAGCACCAGAGGGACATGCACAAATATTGGTGAGGAGGGAAAACAACTATAATAAAGCAAAAATTATCTGTAAGGTCTCCATTTTATCTTCTTTAAGAAGCTGAAGCAGTTGACCCTGAGCTGGAAGAGAAGGAATGCCTTACAGCTATGTAATTTCAAAGACCCAGAGGTATGTGTAATAAACTAGTTGGGAAAAAGTACTAAGGAGAGTGCCCAGTCTGAGGCTGTGGCAATTAGAATAGGAAGGGTTGTTAGTTCTTTGACTGCTGAGATGCAATCCTGTCCTTTTCTTGAGTCTGCAGGATGGCACAACCATTTAAGGAGTGGTCCATTCTGGTTATGACATGAAGATATCACTCCACTGCAAGTGTCAGAACTCTAATTCACTTGACAACATCTCTGTGTAGCAGGAATAGTGCTGATCCAATAATATGTCAAAGTTAACAGCATATGAACTTTTCTTTGGGGGAAGAGAGACTAGTAAAGAGGCTATTATAGTAATCTACGTGAGAGGTCACTGTGACCTAAACTGGGGTGGTGGCAGTGGAGTTCAAAGTGGAAAAAAAGTGGTTATATCCTAGATGCATTTGGAAGGTAGAGCTAACAGGATGCACGAAGGATAAGATATGAAGTGTGTGGGAGAGAAATCAAGAATGACTCTAAGGCTTTTTATTTGAGCAAAAGAAAGGGGTAGTTGGCAGCCACTGAGATGGAGAAGGTTGTGGTGGACCACATTTCACGGGAGATATAGAGTTCAATTTCAGATATGTTGAGTTTGAGATATCTATTATAAATCCAAGTGGAACTGTTAGGCAGGCTGTTGGACATGTGAGATTGGAGTCTGTGAGAGAGGTCTATGATGGAGATAAAATTTGGGATCTATCAGCCTTTCAAGGTATGTAACTGAAGGAGATCACCATGGGAGTAAGCGTGTATGAGGAAGCGATGAGGACTAAACCCAAAGGGGAAAAAAAAAAGATGGTGATCACTGCACTGAAGAAAAAATAAATCAGAGAAGGGTTTAGGGATTGATGGGAAGGGTACCATATTTGTGAAATTAGAGATAATTCATTCTCCTAAGAAGACGCTAGGACAAATTGAGAAGATGCAATAATCCATAATAAAAGACAAAAAGAAAATAATTCTCCAGAGTAGGAAAGCAAATTAACAGTCACAGACTGGAATGGCAAAGTGTATTACAGGCAAAATGAATGAAAACAGATTTGTACTCATAAATATTCTTAGAAAAATTTTGAATATTGAAGATACAGAAACCATCCTATAGGCATCCAGATAGAGAACAAATAGAATCAGATAGATTACAAATAAAGCAGTGAAAACTGAGCTACTTAGATCTTCTCCATTAGAACACAGGCCAAAAGTATGTTGTAGTCCAAGAAGTTCATATACCCAGCCAAAGTCACGTTTATACATAAGAACAAGTGTGGAAGCACTCAGAAAATACCATTTTGTCTTCTTAACAACAAGAAAATATTAAGTATATTCTTAGCTTACTGAGAATGACACAGTAACTGTGATGAACAATGATATAAGGAAACACAGCAATTTAAGCCTAATCCATTGTTATAAAGAAGGCAACAAGAGCAAGTGAAAAAGCAAACAAAAAATTCTTAAAAGAGAATATAAAAATATTATGTATTTATAAGTATGCACTTAATTCCAGAGAAATATTTGAGGTAGATGACATAAATTTTAAAATACCAGCAAGAAGACATATATTAAAAATAAGTAAGATAAATGAATCAAGAAAAAAGAAAAAAACAGGGTATATAAAGTGAAACTTAGTTAAGTTAGCAGCAGAATGTATATCTGATGTCCTATGTATTTTTCTTTTTTTTTGAGAATTTACAGCTTATACTTAAGAGGCCTGGGACTCTAGGAAGCTAGTTATCTTTATGTCCTATGTATCTTTTAGTGGTAGATTAGACAGTTGGCGCTAAGAAAACTAGTATACAATGTGAACAGGTATCACAAACAATTGTAGAGCCACAGGATCCATGAGGAAACACACACATAGACACACACACACACACACACACACACACAGTCCAGGAGAAGTCCAATTATTCCTGGTACTGGGACTGGAAGTAAGTTTTTTCCACTTAAATTCTTTGGAGAAGGAAGCATTGGGTATCATAAATGACAATATCCTTGACAACATCTGTATATTAAAACCAACAAATTTCACAGAGCTGTTCTTTTTAAAAAATGTCATTTTATATAGGGTTTATTATATTATGGTGGCAAAAGTGATTTACTAAAAGTAATTTTTGCAAAGGCTAATGTCTTCCTGATTGTGTGCTTTAATTCTCTTACAGATTTTTGAGATCTTGAATAATACATATACTTCTGGCTATGTTCGGTTAAATATTTTATTTCTTAGCTGAGATATTGAAAGTTATTGAGAAGTGATTTTGAGATTGTGCTCCCTGAAATCTGGTAGTGAAAGCTGGTAATATAGCTTACCAGTGAAGTGATGTTTTCTTGAGAAAACCATTGAGGCCAACAAAATCTTAAGTGGAAGATTTCTGCTTAACTTGAAAGCTTTGTTACCCCTAGTTGGAGGCAAGGGTGTAGCAATGAATAATTACCAACTTTTGCATTTTAGTACCATAGCCCTATATTGTCACAGAGAAAGTCACAGCAGCAGATGAACTAAAAATATGCTAAATTTCTTATAAAGAACATTTTAATTTCTTATAATTAAAAAATTTGAATTTAGATTGGATATATTTGAACTATGTTTTTTGAAAACTTTTATTGCATTCAAATTTATACTGTTTATACTGTCATAGAATGAAAATTTTGTGTTTCATAATGTAGACAGCTGATTTTTATTGTATCACATTTCATGTTCTCTTTCATTTTGTATAGTTAGACTGTTTTTACCCTCTGTAACATTAGAATTGGACCTTGTGAGATGAGGCTAGAGTAATCAGAATTGAGGTATGTTTTAAACTGGAGTGTGGAAAGGGCATAGAGTGTAGCACTCCCTCCCTCATGTCAGGCTAACATGCTTAGAACAATTTAAATTTGGCCCCTGCCTATCTACTCTGGCCTTAGGCTTAAAAACCTTCTGTGTAATCTAAGGTCATTCTGTCCCTTTGTGGCCCACAATATTAATGAGACCTTATTATGTGTCAGGAACTGTCCCAAGGCATCTGGGAGGAAGAGATATATTAAATGGGATATGGCACTATAATAAAGAGATCAAAAAATACAGTGGATTAAATGAAGCAGTTTATTTGTTTTATGAAAATTTTGGATAGATGTTACAGGTGTGGCTCAGTGGCTCAGCCAAATTGGAGATTTAACTTTTTACTTTACTATCCTCAAAATGTGACCTTCTGTTTCATGGGCCAAATGGCTACTCCAGGTCTCATTTCCATTTTGCATTCCAGCCAGTGGAAAAGGAAAAAAGCAAGGGAGAAGACATGTCCCTCTTTTAAGGGCCCTATCTAGAAATTATGTGTGACTTCGGCTCATATTCCATTCCTAGCTCTTAGTCACATAGCCACAACTAACTACAAGTGAAACTGTGAAATGTAGTCATTAGCTGGATAGCCATGTCTTCATGGGTTCTACTATTAAAGGAAGAAGGGGAGAACGGATATTGTTAGATAACTAGGTCCTTTATCAAGCAGTGACCCAAACAGTCATGATCCTTGGCTTCAACCTGGCTCTGAGCTTAGTATTTCCTCCTTTAGACCTAGACGTAGTCCTAGTCTGCATGCTAGGTGTACAGCTATTTTACCCAGCCTGCCAACGCTATTTTTCCTAGCAGCCTCAACATAAGGCCATTTAAGTATAAAATAACATGGAACTCGCAATATATTAACAATATTTCTTCTATTCCATCCCCATAGCTACTATTTCTAATGCTCCCGCATCCAATAGCTGCACGAGTTGGTTAAGTGCATGTCCCTCATTCTACTATGAGCTCTTTTTAGGCAAGATACCTTAACTAAACTAGAAAATTGTGTTGAGAACAGAGCCAAGTCCATAGTAAGCATCCAATAAATATGTGATAGATTTTTGTTGAATTGGTAATGAAAGTCAGCACAAGAACTGGATGCTGATCAGAGAAAGAAAACTCAATCTGATCCAGCGCAATTTAAATGTAAACTGAGCCTACATTATCACTACTTTTCACTCTCTCCTCACTGTGACACTTATGTGCTTGTTTAGTTTAGGGCCGCACATAAAAATGACCACCAACATTTGATTTGGGAAAGGGGAGTCAGGAAATTGTTCACCTTCTTGATCATTTTGTCAACCCCTTTCTCCCAAAGGAGATATTTATGTAGCCCAATAACATCACTAAACTGTAATAAAATATATCTTCATGTTTTCTTTCTTTATAATTTCTGTAGAAAACATAATTTGCATGCATTTTTACAGAAGAATCTTAAAAAGAAAAGAAACTTTTAATTATATATATATATATATATATATAGTCAATGAATCCAACAGACAGTGACAGCATGAAAGGAAAAAAAGACTGTGTGGAGGTAGAGAGAGAAGAGAAGGGAAGCAGCTTAGATCTGTAATGATTTTATATTATTATTATTACTGCTATACGAAGCCACTTATCCTTGCGACATGGATGATAAATGAGCAACTAGTACAACTGTAATACAGTACAATACGTTGAAAGCCATTACTAATCATATAGGAGCATTTAAAAGCAACTACAGCTAAATCACAGAAAATCAGAGTATAAAGGAAAAACATTAGATTTATGAAAGAGTGAAGTACTGTAAAGAACATCCGCAAAAACCTGAGACATAATAATGGCATTATACTTTAAGCTGATGAAGAAAACGTTATAAATCATATCTTCTGACTTGGAAATTCTCCCAATGGTTGGAATTTTATTTCAAGAGAACTTCTATTTCTGAATTAAATGCCATAAATCTGAGAATTGTATTCACTTTTGTCACTTGATCCGTTTGGTAATAAATTTATGGTAAGCCTCCATGAAAAGTTTCCAGCCATCCTCAGATTCATAGTTAAGGTTACTCTGAGTAGTACTCTTTCCTCTTAAAAGATGGTTCCTTGGAGTTTGTCTACACTGTCCTTTAAAAGCTAAGACTCCTAGCATCTCTGACCTCCGTGCTGCTTTTGACATTGTTCTGGGTTCCTTGGCTGTGACATTATAACTTTAGCAAATTATTTATTACACTAGCATTGCATGTAGACAAGAACCAGCCTTAGTTTTCAATCTGGAGATTGTGTTTTTCCTTTTGTTGAGATGATGAAATAAACATCTTTAGAAACAAGTTTTCTCTGCTTTAATGTTAAAGCGTCACATTTAGAAGTTCATCTCAATTTACAGGAAAATGAAGTGAATAAAAAGCGAAAAAACCCTGAAAGTAACTCTAACCAGTAGCACAGGATAGTTATATCCAATGTGACTAGTGGGATGGACCTGGCCAAAACACATAATAGAGTTATCTAATAGTTATATATTTTTCTTGCCTCCCGACTTTTTTTTCTTTTTGCTGTTTAAGGCATCATAAATATGATAAATATCTTTAGATGTCAGAATACATTATGATTAATTATGGAACAGAGACTCGAATGAAATGCATCACTTGAAGGAAAAACCAAAGATTATGTGGTCTTGAGGTGGTAGCCTTTTTATTATAGTATCAGGCAATAGGAAGCTATATATGTATGCCACACACACACATGTATTTCTGAAGCGTTTAGAAAAATAGCCCATTTCAGATGCAAGGAACTCTTTCTTTCACATGCTATGAACGTAAAGCAATAATAATACAGAAAATGACAGTAGCGGCACATATACAAATGGCATGAAATAGAAATCATCCCAGCAGCAACAGATATATTATTTTAAAGATGGTGTAAACTGAAACCACAGGAACTAACAGAAACTCTTAAAGGGGTCGTTCAGTTTATGCTTTTAAAAAATGCCTCACTGAGCTGAACACCCAAGCAATGCTGGGCTGCCTTTGCAAGAGTATATGCAAGCCTCCCACTAATTGACAGGGGCATCGGGCTGCATTATAGCAACATTTGTCACCGTTACCTTTAGAGAAGGAGGCAACTGGGTCAATATTTGGCTCCATTGGTTAAGTTTAAGCTTGGACAAGATATTTTAACTAATTTGAAAGTGTTCCTTTATTTGTAAAGTGGATATATAAATATTCATTGTAGTATTTTGTAAGGATTGAATGATGCAACTTATATAACCAGCTAGTGCATTGTAGTTGTTCCATTAATTAACTGTCTCAGCTGGCTTTGTGGTTTCTCACTTAGCACTGGCTCCAGTGTGGTGGGAGGCAGTGGGGTCAATAACTCAGCTGAACAGTCCATAGGAATGAAGGTGCCTGTCAAAGCTGAGGCCCAAAACCAGCCGAACAAATCAAATCAGACTTATAGCTCATTATTTTCCTTTTTCAATATTTACTTATTTATTTAGTTACGCTGGGTCTTAGTTGTGGCACGCTGGCTCCTTTGTTGTGGCATGCGAACTCTTCATTGTGGCATGCCTGTGGGATCTAGTTCCCCAACCAGGGATCGAACCTGGGCTGCCTGCATTGGGAGCGCAGAGTCTTAACCACTGTGCCACCAGGGAGGTCCCCCTCACTCATTATTTTTCAATTTGCTCTCTGTGTTCCTTTTGACTAGTAGTGAAGATAATGGAGCTGGGAAAGGGTAAGTAAACACTGTTGCTTTGGGTGGTCTTTTCTCTTTAGAATTCACCCAAATTTTCAGTCTCAATGACTGATTAATTTTTGACAATTAAATGAGAACAAAGAAGAATTGTAAATACTATGTAACACGCATGAATCAACAGACAGGGTCTTGTATTTTTCGAATTAGCTCTCTAGAGGCTAATACAATCATATTCTAGGTATTAATTTAGCTTAAGTGGCTCCCATCAAAACTGTTCTGGTTTCTATGGAGACTTTTTCTCTGGTTTACTAGTATATAACTGTTTCCTCACCTTTTCATTTCCTGAAATAGCACCAAGTACAGTATCTAAATTTTGACTAATATAAATCAAAGCACATGCTTTCCTTTCAGTAAAGTCCTCTATTTCAACACGTGTGCAGGATTTTCCTTTTTAATGCATTAGACATCTGTTATTGCTAATGGGGATAAAATGTCACATGTTAAAAACAATAAAAGTTATTAAAAGCAGTGCAGGTTTTAAATATTTTGAAATTATTTATGTTAGAAGTGTAATTTTTTTTAGTTATATGGTAGAGTTTTCAAACAATGAGTGTAAAATTATGTGAAAATGAATGTGTATGAACATGCAAATATGATCATGTAAAGCTTTTATGGATCACATTTATCAGGTTATAATGTACCCTTCTAAAAAATAAATATTAAATGTTACACAATCTCCATGTACTTTTACACACTCAAGCACATACACATTCATGCACACAAACATACACACATAGTGTTCCCATGGGCGAAATAGGAGCAAACCTATGAGACTAACTGTTTAAAAGGCAGCAATTTCATTAGATATTTGAAGTGTATTCCTGACTAATCAATAATGTCTTAGCATTAGTATAGTTTACTATAGCTATTTTAATTGTGTGTGTGTGTGTGTGTGTGTGTGTGTGTGTGTGTGTGTGTAATTACAGGTGAACTCAATTGTGTTTAAAAAGGAATACCTCAACATTTTAACTGAATTTTCCATTTCAGTGTCAATGAAATTAAAGTGCATATTTGCTAAGTACTTTTAACTTTTAACTCTGTATTTAATTGATTTCAACTTCTCTTTTTTTGGGGGGGGGACTGTGGGAATACTTGTTTTATTGAAGAAAGATTTATAAATGAAAATCAATCATTTCTCAAAACCCAATGATTTCATTTATATAAAAGGATACAAAAATGGGGAAGCAAATTGAGGTTGTTTGAAGTTACGATCTGGATCTTCTTGCAGGAAGAGAAGGGCAATAACTGGAAGGAATCATGAGTGGGACCTCTAATATGCTGGTAATGTTTTGTTCTCTAGTATCTAAAGAAAAATATTACAGAATATTACTCCTAAGCATGTTAAATGCATAGTTTAAATGTTTTAAGTTTAGAAAGGCAAGCATTCTCAAGTAGGCAACAGCATCCTGCCCTGCAACTAAGAGTAGAACTCACAAATTGTATTCTTGTCTGGCTATTTTTAATTCAAAATAATTTTATTATTTTTCTCTTTTTTCATTCTTTGTGGTGATAACACTTAAAATTTACTCTCTTAGCAACTTTGTAGGTTATAATACAGTATTTTAAACTATAGTCACCATGCTGTATATTCGATCCTCAGAACTTACACATCTTATAAATGGAAGTTTGTACCCTTTGACCAACATTTCCCCATTTCCTCTACCCCACCACTCCTAGCAACCACCATTCCACTCTATGAGTTTGGCATTTTTAGATTCCACATATAAATGAGAACATGCATTTGTCTTTCTGTGTCTGACATTTCACCTAGCATGATGCCCTCAAAGTCCATCCATCTTGTTGCAAAAGGGAGGATTTCCCTCTTTTATATGGCTGAATAACATTCCATTTTATATATATTCCACATCTCCATCCATTCATCTGTTGATGGAAATTTGTTTCTGTGTCTTGGCTACTGTGAATAATTCTGCAGTGAACATGGGGGATGCAGATATCCATTCCAGATAATGATTTCATCTCCTTCAGATATATACCCAGAAGTGGGATTACTGGATCATATTGTAGTTTTGGTCTGATTTTTTGGAGGAAACTTTATACTGTTTTCCATAGTGGCTGCACCAATTTACATCCCTACCAACAACACATGAGGGTTCCCTTTTCGTCACACCCTTGCCAACACTTGCCATTCTAACAGGTGGGAGGTGATAACTCATTATGGTTTTGATTTGCATGTCCCTAATGATTAGTGATGTTAAGCACCTTTTCATGTACCCATTGGCCATCTGTATGTCTTCTTGGCAAAATGTCTATTCAGCTCTTTTGCCCATTTTTAAATTGGATTATTTGTAGTTTTGCTATGGAGCTGTATGAGTTCCTCATATATTTTGGATATTAATCCTTTATCAGGCAGATAGTTTGCAAATATTTTCTCCCATTCCATGGGTTGCCTTTTCATTTTGTTGATTGTTTCTTTTGCTGTACAGAAGCTTTTTAGTTTTATGTATTCATATTTGTTTTAAAATAATTTTACTGCTTTTCTGTCTACAAGAGGATGACAGAAAACTGGAAAAATACAAACAAGTACAAAAATGACCAGTTCTTTTATAGCATATGTAAAAAGAACATTTATATTTATATATATAATATGCCTACATACAACTTATATATTTACACACATTCCCATATGAAACAGAAATGAAATCATGCCTCACGTATTGCTTTCTTTATAAAATACTTTTTTACTTATTTATTTTATTGCCTTTCCATAGCACAAACTATTTTGTATATCATCCCTTCAATGACTGTAACAATTTAAAATAAGTACTCATATTTTTAGACATCCAGGCTATTTTCTATATTTTGATAATAAAAACAATACTGAGGTACATATTTTGTAGACTAATCTTTGTGCATAGTTTTGATTATTTCCATAGGCTAAATTCCTACAAATGAAATTTCTGTAAGCAAGTCATAAGAATCCACGAAATATTCTAATGCTGTAAAATATAGCTTAGATCTTCCTAACCAGAGCCAAGGTTCAGAAAGCATTCTTGAATCCTTTCTAACTCCTTTTTGATATGGTAAATTACCTGAACTTCAGATACACTTGAAACACTCCAAGAGGAAGTAGCTCTGCTCCCAGGGAAAATTCTGTTTTTCTCATTGAGTCAATGACCCTCATCTAATCAATGAATGTTCTGTAGGTTTCCTGAATGGCAATTCCAGACACTTTGTTTTCTACAATTGGCTGGCAGCTGGTCTTAGTAATTATATTCAGGCCTGATATTCTTATGTGGAGCCAATGCTCAGTTAAAATCTGGAGTAATTCCTGGGCTTGTTTTCAATATATGCAAAGACACTGATACTCACTTAAATGCCTGTTTTAGTGACAAGTGTTGGAAACATCAAACAATCATTAATATTATAACATATAAAGTATTCAAGAAAGAGATGCCAATTAGTAAAAAAAAAAGAAAAGAAAGAGAGTGAAGCTACCAAAATATGGAGGAAAAGAAAGAAAAATAAAAAGCTTTTTAGAGGTTTGATCTGGGAGTAAAAAAATTTTTTACATATATATCATCCATTCTAAAATACACGTGAAGGTATTCTGATGGAAATACTTTTGCATGTATGCATGTTTGTATGTATGTGTAGCATACAATGGAGGGAGGGGTTACAGGTACAGAGGTAGTTACTGTGAGGCTTTCCAGGGTAAGGTCCCTGAGGTATGATGTTTATTTTTATGTGGATGTAATTTGGGAAGATTTTTGTTGTGTTTTGTTGTGTAATGCTTTGAGTTCTGCGCATTTTCAGCCTGTTTCATGTTAACTTTAGAAGTAGTTGATTGAATTTGATGAAATATAGTACACTAAAGTTTAATTTGTAGTTGTGTCATCTTGGAACAAAGTGGCACCCAATATATATATTTTAACTGAGCTCATCTGCTCTAATTTTAATGGGCTTCAGTGAGATTAGGCAAATGATTGGTGATGAAAGAAATGGTGTGACAGGTTCAATAAGATCTACAATTAACAAAACCACTACTTGACAAATGCTTGTTAACTATAGTCAGCACTTTTTTTTTTTGGTCAAAAATATGAACCATGGTGAGAATATTTGAAACTGGGTATGTTTCCCAACTCGGAAAAATTATAGTAAAGTTCAGAAGGCCCCTCAAATAAGAGTCTTGAAGTTGAATCAAAGCATTTAAAAGGAACAAGAAATGTAATGATTATCCTTTTAACTTCTATGCAAGGAGGAAAAATTTTCATATAAAATAGTAGATATGGAAAAAGTTACCTATTTTTAAATATTGAGAAATTATGTGCAAGTTAAAGCCAACTTTATCTTTTCAAAAACTGATGTTTAAATTGCAAATAAAACTAGGCCAAAGAATACAAAGCTTTTCAGAGATTTTGTATAAATCCAGTAGTGTCAGAGTGAAAAAGAACCTGTATGAATAAAGGAGATAAGTCCAAGTGCCAAATTTTTAAAGACTGTAAATGGCAGAAGTAACACAGGATGTCCAAGGATGCTCTTTGGAACCCGACATCCCACTCTGCTGCTCCAAAGAGGAGTCATTTCTCTTTCCTTCTTGATTCCTTTCTTTGGCAGGTGGCAGCCACTTAACCTTCCTGGGTGCACAAGGACCCCTATGTCCCTCAGAAAACCTAACACAAAGCATGGTCATGTTATCTCGTTTGGTGTGACTAGGCTGAGTGAGTCCTGGGTTTTCAGATTTCACGTCAGGCATGCATAAGTGCTTAGTACTTGAGGCAGTCTTACTTCTCAATTACTTTCAACAGGACAGCAGCTTTCAAGATGAATTTGCTTAAAAATAAACTGCTAGAGGATATACCAACTGAGCTATCACTTTTTCATATGAAAGCTTTTTATGCAAAATTTAGAGATTATTTTAGGAATGTAAGATTTACAGTGACCTTCCTGGTAGACCAAAGATTATGATTACATATGTCATGGACCAGAAGCCTTACCCTTAAATTTTTATGTTTTTAAAACAAAACTAGGGACTTGTCTGGCGGTCCAAGTGGTTAAGACTGTTCTTCCAATGCAGGGGGCCTGGGTTCAATCCCTGGTAAGGGAACTAAAATCCCACATGCCATGCAGCACGGCCAAAATTTTAAAAAATAAAATAAATAAATAAAAAATAAAACCAAACAAAAACTTTATTATGGCAGAAACTTAAATTGGGCACAAATTGCCATGCTATCTAAAAGACTGATTCATTTAGGAGAGACAGGACAACTATTTAATATTGCTTTTATATGTGTTCTCATGAGTCCTTCTAAAAGGCTGAATTGTCATTTTGCTCTGCATACGTATTCAACATTGAAAGGGCATAAACAACAATTACAATACTGGCTACATGTATTTTGCATGAGGCACTGTACTAAGCACTTTACATGATCTCTTATGACACTTTTAATAAGCCTGTGTTAATTATTTCCACTTTACAGACTGGAAGTAGTAAAAAGTAAATACTAAAGCCCAGGGATTTTAAGTGAGTTATCTAATTTAGTAAGTAGCACAACTAGGATGTGAAGCTCCTCACTACTATAAATCCATACTTGAGAGTGTAATCTGATCAAGAATATCAACTTGGACCAAGGGACATAGAATCAGACACTCAGTTCTTGACTATGATGTTTAGGGGTACAGTACTGATTTTTATTCCAGGACCCACACAGTACCATGACAAACTTGGTTTCACTTTATGAAACACTTGAAGAAAAACTGTAGAACATGATGTGAATCAAGCGTATGTGAATGTCTCCCTAAAATTAATGATAATTTACACTTATAAGGTGCTTCATAGATTCAAAGTAATGTCAAAATAATTATTTTTTCACTTTTTATTTTGAAATATGTACTTATAGACTCATAGGCCATTACAAAGATGGCACAGAGAGGTTCTATGTGCCTTTCATTCAGTTTCCTCCATTAGTTAGATCTTATATAACTACAGTACAATATCAAAACCAAGAAATTGACATTGGTATGAAATGATATAGTTCTATGTCATTCTATCATGTATGTGTATTAGCGTAACCACCATTGCAATTAAGATATAGAACTATTCCACCAGGAATCAGCTGATTTGAATAAATCCATACTGATTTGGAAAGCATATATTTAATTTAATATAATGGGCTACTGACAAAATAGAACTCCTTTGAATGAATTTAGTTCATTTTTTTTCAGATTTAAAGTCGCTACCTACATTTTCTTTTCAATATGTGTTCTATTACAATAGCAGATTGAATTAAGGAGTTTTAGGGGTATATTCAGGGTATACTGCTCCATGTAGAAGCATATATAGACTAAGACTAAATGCTGACACTCAAATATTCCAGGAATAAGAAATTTGGGAGGATAAAAAAAATTCATTTCATTTTTTTCGGCTTATTTTAAAGCATTATGTAATGAGTCCTGCTCTTTATATATTTTATGCTTTCACGTATTACCATTGGTGGTGAAGTTGATGCCTTATTCATTGTGTTTTCATTGCCATAGAATTGAAAGGGATATAATAGTAAGTATAGTGAAGATGGTGTGTGTTTTAATAGTAGCTACCTAGGACATTCCATCCAAAAACGACAGACTACACTTTCTTCTCAAGTGCACATGGAACATTTTCCAGGATAGATCACATCTTGGGTCACAAATCAAACCTCAGCAAATTCAAGAAAATTGAAATCATATCAAGCCTCTTCTCAGATCACAATGCCATGAGACTAGATATCAATTACAGGAAAAAAACTGCAAAAAATACAAACACATGGAGGCTAAACAATTCACTCCTAAACAACCAAGGAATCACTAAAGAAATCAAAGAGGAAATCAAAAAATATCTAGAAACAAATGACAATGAAAACACAACCCAAAACCTATGGGATGCAGCAAAAGCAGTTCTAAGAGGGAAGTTTATAGCAATACAATCCTACCTTAAGAAACAAGAAAATTATCAAATAAACAACCTAACCTTACACCTAAAACAACTAGAGAAAGAAGAAGAAACCCCAAAGTGAGCAGAAGGAAAGAAATCATAAAGATCAGAGCTGAAATAAATGAAAAAGAAAGGAAAGAAACCATAAGAAAAATAAATAAAACTAAAAGCTTGTTCTTTGAGAAGATTAACAAAATTGATAAACCATTAGCCAGACTCATAACGAAAAAAAGGGAGAAGATGCAAATCAACAGAATTAGAAATGAAAAAGGAGAAGTAACAACGGACACCTCAGAAATACAAAAGATCATGAGAGACTACTACAAGCAACTCTATGCCAATCAATTGGATAACCTGGAAGAAATGGATACATTCTTAGAAAAATACAATCTTCCAAGACTGAACCAGGAAGAAATAGAAACCATGAATAGACCAATCACAAGTACGGAAATTGAGGCAGTGATTAAAAATCTCCCAACACACAAAAGCCCAGGACCAGATGGGTTCACGGGCGAATTCTATCAAACATTTCCAGAAGAGTTAACACCGATCCTTCTCAAACTCTTCCAAAATATTGCAGAAGGCAGAACACTCCCAAACTCATTCTACGAGGCTACCATCACCCTGATACCAAAACCAGGCAAAGATGTCACAAAAAAAGAAAACTACAGACCAATATCACTGATGAATATAGATGCAAAAATCCTCAACAAAATACTAGCTAACAGACTGCAACAGCACATTAAAAAAATCATACACCATGATCAAGTGGGGTTTATCCCTGGGATGCAAGGATTCTTCAATATACGCAAATCAATCAATGTGATACATCATATCAACAAATGGAAGGATAAAAACCATATGATCATTTCAATAGATGCAGAAAAAGCTTTTGACAAAGTTCAACATCCATTTATGATCAAAGCTCTCCAGAAAATGGGCATAGTAGGAAATTACCTCAACATAATAAAAGCCATATATGAAAAACCAAAAGCCAACATCGTTCTCAATGGGGAAAAACTGGAAGAATTCCCTCTAAGAACAGGAACAAGACAAGGGTGTCCACTCTCACCACTATTATTCAACATAGTTTTGGAAGTTTTAGCCACAGCAATAAGAGAAGAAAAAGAAATAAAATGAATCCACACTGGAAAAGAAGAAGTAAAATTGTCACTCTTTGCAGATGACATGATATTATATATAGAAAACCCTAAAGACTCTACCAGAAAACTGCTAGCACTAATTGATGAGTTTAGTAAAGTAGCAGGATACAAAATTAATGCACAGAAATCTCTTGCATTCCTATACACTAACAACGGAAGAGCAGAAAGAGAAATTAAGGAAACTCTCCCATTCACCATTGCAACAAAAAGAATAAAATACCTAGGAATAAACCTGCCTAAGGAGGCAAAAGATCTGTATGTAGAAAACTTTAAGACACTGATGAAAGAAATCAAAGACGACACAAACAGATGGAGGGACATACCATGTTCCTGGATTGGAAGAATCAACATCGTGAAAATGTCTGTACTACCCAAAGCAATTTACAGATTCAATGCAATCCCGATCAAATTACCAATGGCATTTTTCACAGAACTAGAGCAAGAAATCTTACGATTTGTATGGAAACGCAAAAGACCCCGAATAGCCAATGCAATCTTGAGAAGGAAAAATGGAGTTGGTGGAATCAGGCTTCCTGACTTCAAACTATACTACAAGGCCATAGTGATCAAGACAGTATGGTACTGGCACAAAAATAGAAAGGAAGATCAATGGAACAGAACAGAGAACTCAGAAGTAAGCCCAAACACATATGGGCACCTTATCTTTGACAAAGGAGGCACGAGTATACAATGGAAAAAAGACAGCCTCTTCAATAAGTGGTGCTGGGAAAATTGGACAGCAACATGTAAAAGAATGAAATTAGAACACTTCCTAACACCATACACAAAAATAAACTCCAAATGGATTAAAGACCTACATATAAGGCCAGACACTATCAAACTCCTAGAGGAAAACATAGGCAGAACACTCTATGACATCCATCAAAGCAAGATCCTTTTTGACCCACCTCCTAGAATCATGGACATAAAATCGAGAATAAACAAATGGGACCTCATGAAACAAAAGCTTTTGCACAGTGAAAGAAACCATAAACAAGACTAAAAGGCAACCCTCAGAATGGGAAAAAATAATTGCCTATGAAACAACGGACAAAGGATTAACCTCCAAAATATACAAGCAGCTCATGCAGCTTCATACCAAAAAAGCAAATAACCCAATCCACAAATGGGCAGAAGACCTAAATAGACATTTCTCCAAAGAGGACATCCAGATGGCCAACAAACACATGAGAAGATGCTCAACATCACTCATCATCAGAGAAATGCAAGTCAAAGCCACAATGAGGTATCACCTCACACCAGTCAGAATGGCCATCATCACAAAATCTGGAAACCACAAATGTTGGAGAGGGTGTGGAGAAAAGGGAACTCTCCTGCACTGTTGGTGGGACTGTAAGTTGGTACAGCCACTATGGAAAACAATTTGGAGGTTCCTTCAAAAACTACAAATAGAACTACCATATGATCCAGTAATTCCACTCCTGGGCATATACCCAAAGAAAACCATAATCCCAAAAGAAACTTGTACCATAATGTTTATTGCAGCACTCTTTACAATAGCCAGGACATGGAAGCAACTGAAATGCCCATCAATAAATGAATGGATACAGAAGATGTGGCATATATACACAATGGAATATTACTCAGCTATAAAAAGGGATGAGATGGAGCTATATGTAATGAGGTGGATAGAACTACAATCTGTCATACAGAGTGAAGTAAGTCAGAAAGAGAAGGACAAATATTGTATGCTAACTCACATATACGGAATCTAAAAATGGTACTGATGAACTCAGTGACAAGAACAAGGATGCAGGTGCAGGGAATGGACTGGAGAAAAGGTTTGGGAGGGGGCGGGGGTGAAGGGGAAGCTGAGACGATGCGAGAGAGTAACACAGACATATATCTACTACAAACTGTAAAAGAGATAGCCAGTGGGAAGTTGTTGTATAACAAAGGGAGTTCAACTCGAGGATGGAAGATGCCTTAGAGGACTGGGGCAGGGAGGGTGGGGGGGACTCGAGGGAGGGGAGTCAAGGAGGGGAGGGAATATGGGGATATATGTATAAAAACAGATGATTGAACGTGGTGTACCCCCCCCCAAAAAAAATAGTAGCTACCATTTACTGAGTGCTCCCTCTGCACCATTTACTCTGCATATATATTTCAATCAACTCTCATAAGAGCTCTATGAGATGAACATTATTATCTTTACTTTAAAGATGAAGAAACTGAGGGTCAACAAGGTTAAGTAAGTTGTACTAGCTTTCACAGCATTATGCTATGTACTTGTGATTCAAACCCACCTTTGTCACATACAAAGCTTGTGTTTATAACCATTATGTTCATCAGAAGAGTTTTTTCTCTTTTCTTCTGGCAGGATTGCACTGAAGCCACCTGAGGAAAGCTGCGGCTTTAAAATATCCGTAGATTAGTTCAGGGCCTCTTCCAAAACTTCCACCAGTAGTCCACCTTCCCTGTTCCATTGCAGAGTCTAAGTCCCTCCACATGACATGCCCATAATATGCTCATGCTTACATTTCTGATCATCAGTAAGGATGAAGTACAGTTACTCATTTCTACCACGTTATTTCTACTTAAATATAACCATCATATAAGCATTCACAAAGAAACTCAGACCCTGAGAGTTCGGTCTCTGAAATCCTTGACTGTGTATAAATCTTGGCTTCACTATTTATTAGCTGATTAAGTTTGGGTAAGTTATTTAACTTCTTTATTCCAGTGTCTTCATCACTAAGACAGTAATAATAGTGTCTATAGCCTAAAATTATTATGAGAACTTTCATAGTTATCAACATGTGCTGTCATGTAAGTAAGCAATACAGTAGATAGATTATTATAGACATCTCTAATGATGATACATATTATTACTTCATCCAGATCTAATAATCCAATTATTCTCTTGTTCTCCTTTGGACCATTTGTAATTTCTCCAATATTTCTCTTAACTATGGGATTAAATATAGCCAACACTTTACTAAACTCTAGGACTAAATGCAGTCAATCAGTTTAAGATCTGACCAGTAACAAACACAGCTTGTGAAGTTTCGAAGTTACAAAATTATCTGCAGTAAAATAATTGTGTAATCACATTCATCATTTATTCATTCAAATATGTTTATGCGATATTGTTGTCTTCTATTGTTCACCAAGTGTTTGTTCTGTTTCCATATTGTCATAGATATTTTCCTCCCTTTTGAAGACTGGAAATCATATAAAGCTGTCCATAACAGCTGCTTTGAGGTCATCTACATTTGCTGGTTGCAGGTGGAAATCTCCTTCACAGAGCCCTAAATAGAAGGCTGTAACATTTGGCCTTTGAGAGAGCCAGACTGTACCAGCCTTTTGTATAATTTATCATCCACAGACCATGTTTAGGTGCTTTTGATCTTGAAGGCAGTATCTTTCAAAGAAATGTGTTGCTTACATGTGACCATTGGTCCTTTATAGGAATCTCAGTATCATGCTGATTTCAATGGGTGAATGAATTTTTAAGATGGTAAACTGATGACTCAATTTACTTGAGAGACTCTAGATCCTGTTTAAATCCATTCAGAGGATCAAATGAAAGAAAGTATGTGAAGGGTACTTCGAAAACAATAATGCAGTAAATATGATCATTTATTATGATAATTATGATATTTCATTATGATAATTCCCAGCATATTTGTCAAATTCTTGACTTCACTGAATATTAAATGTTCTTTGCCTTCTGCAAAATTGAGTGGAAGTCTACCAAATATTAGCCATAAAGAATGTTTAAAAATACTTTCATATTATTCTTTGCATTTCCTTACACTTCCTTATGGAATGTGTTTTATGCACAGAACTAAAATTTGGTATCACAGAGAAAGTTGTGGAAACTAATAGGCTTTGGTTTATAGAGACTTGAAGAAGGTTGTCCATCTTTCCGGTATTTTATTCCTGTCAGTTTGCATTGCTTCTTTCCTTTCCTTCTCCTTCGCCAGGTTTGGTTTTGAGCTTTGGATTCAAAGAAACCCCAAAGTCAAAACAAAATGGTTAGAACTGCTGACTCTTGTTTTGTAATCTTTTTTAGTCAGGAATTCACAGGAAGAGAGGGCGCTGACCAGAAACTGGGCCTAATCTCGCCCAAAATGTTGGGAAAGTTCAGGAGCCTTTGCCTGAACTTGGGCCAAGATATAGATATATGCCAACACTTTTCCGACACATTTAAACCATAATTTAATCAAGTAATATCACCCAATAATAAGTAGATTTAGTACTTAAAATTCAATATTAATCTGCCAGCTATTTTTGATAAAAATAAATCTAAATTAAATAAATCTAAATAAAAATAAAAGTAATCTAATTTATATTTTGTACTACATAGAATCTCTTGGTTTTTAAAGTTGCAGGTACATTTGGGAGCCTCACAAGTGAAGTGTACTTAAGTGTCTTCATTAACTTTGAAATTTTCTTTGAAGATTTATAATTCCAAAAGAAGTTATTCTAGACTGTGCTTTATCAAATTTCATTTCAGAATTTTTAAAGCTGTTATAAACCTTCCACAATAGTGTTTTTATAATGGAAATGCTGACAAATGCAATAATAAACACCAATCCTAGGGTCTTAATTGTATGTTCATGCAGGAATTATGCATACTAGCATAATATTTGGTTCAGTTTCCAGCGCTAATTTTGCCAAAATCTGTTTTCACATTGGGCGACTGTAAAAGATGATTGGCCTGAATGGCTGCCTGTTGATGGCAAAGGCCTTTGATTATTTTTACTTTCCTTGGAAAGCCTAATTATGTCTTTCAAATATGATTTCATTTAGATCTTTTTTTGGTTTACATGTCTGAATACTAATAGTAACCTGATAGTTATGGGGAACTTAGTTTGAGACCAAAAGGCAGTTTTCAGTCAGTAAAGAGTGTATAAATAAATTGCCTCCAAGCAGTGTCTAAAATGGTATTTACATTCCAAATGTCCAAATTACTTTAAGATTTCAAAAACCAATTATTACAATTTTCCAGAAGTAATTGATACCATTAGGATTTCTTTTTAACTGTTGGAAGGTATTGAAAAACCAATGTCTGCTGATGTTTCTATCAACGTTGGGTTAGAAGATAATAAAGAATAAGATGATATTAACATAGGATGTGTTAAATACTAAAAGCACTTGTATAAAAAACTGCACTGAATTTATGGATCTAACATGAGAAAAATAAAACTATCACGTTGCTTAGAAAAGTTGATAATTCATGTTCGAAATGCAGATAATTTTGCTTTATCTCTGTGGATGATTTGGTATAAGGAATAAGCCAATCCATTTCTATGTATTTCTTTCTTTCTTTCTTTTTTTTTTTTTGACCACACTGTGCAGCATGTGAGATCTTAGTTACCCAAACAGGGATCGAACCCATGCCCCTTGCACTGGAAGTGTGGAGTCTTAACCACTGGACTGCCAGGGAAGTCCCCATTTCTCTGTACTTATGATCCTTATTTGGCTTCAAATTATTCTATTAGTACAATGATTTAAGAAGTCTTAAGAGACTTTGCATTTTAGAGCAGCTTCTAAAAATGTAAAAAACTTACAAAGAACAAAGCATTTATGAGCTGTAACAGTTTTAAGAATTATGGACACAATTCTAATAATAATGGGAAAAAACTATTTATTTAGAGCTTCTTTGGCTATTATTTACTACACTGAAGAAGTATTCACTGTAGGATATCATGAGCTTACTAAGAATATAACAGAATGGTTCAGAACATGAGGGAGAGTATTAAAGATGATGGATGGTTGTAGTTACTCTTCAGGACCCAATGATTTTGAGATCTGTTGTCTACACAGTTTCTTTTTTTTAATTTCTTATTTCCAAAATTGTTTTTTCAACAAAATATTAATGATTCCTAAAGTTGAATTTTTTTAGAAACTTATTTATCACTTGCAGATTTTAAAAAAATGTTTAATTCTCAGGATAACTTTAAATGGGAGAAGGAAGGGAGCTTCTGTAAGCTCTTTCAATTTTGAACCCATTCATCCTGTATGTGAAATGTCAACATACTTTTTTAATTGAATGAATAAATAACTGGATACACATGAGGGACTGATGGAGCCACTAGCACTGCATAAGAAGTTGGGGGGCAGAATACTGTTTGATGATGAGTTGAGAAATAGGTATTTTTCTTTGACACATTGAAATGAGTAATTTTAAATTTGTCTTTAAAAATACAGATGTGCTAGTCTGAGTAGCCAAAAAAGTTGTCTAGAAAAAGAGGAGAAAATGAATAATTTTATTTTATAAAACTGACATAGAGGTCATTGTACAAATTTCACTTTATTTTAGTAAAGGTGCTAGAGAATAAAAAAAAAATACACTCCCTGGTTTTGCTGTTGTTTGGTTTAGTTGGTTACCTTCTTTTCTTTAACCTGTTTATCCTGATGTTCTTATGGTAGAGGTGGAAACAATGCCGGTGAAAAGATGCTCAAAATAAGAAATCATCTTTGTGAGGTGGGCATTTCAGAGCTAATTCAGTTTCTATAGATAGGAGAACTAGGAAAAGTTAAATGAAGATGTATGAAAGACAAGTAAATCCCTGTAATACTGGTGGGAGGGAGTGCGAACTGGCAGATCTGCTTGGAAGGCAATCTGGCCATTTGCAGCCACAAACTTAGAAATGCTCACTTGATGCAGAAATTTTACTTCTAGTTACCTAATATCAGGAAATTATCATAGGCAGAGAAGACATTTATAAGAATGCCCTCGCATCATCATTTTTTTTATTTTGAAAAATAAAATACCTTAGCTAGCCACTTGTAAAGGATTGGAGTTAGATTGTGGGATATAACAATAAAATACAGTGATCAAAATTATGCTTGAATAATATTTAAAGTCACGGGAAAAGTGCTCATTCTATAATGCTGAGTGGAAAAAGAAAAATTCCAAAAGTATCCCAAATTTGTTAAACACATTGAATTTATTTCTGTATAAAAAAAGACCTTCTAGATAAAAATGCTAACTATGTGGTAATGTGGAGTGATGTAAATTTTACTTCTTTTTAAAACTTTTATTTTCCAAACTTTTTAGGATGAATATATATTACTTCTTAATAAAATGAATTATATTTCTAACAGTATGATAGAGAGAATTGTGTGTGTGTGTGCACGTCCACACAAGGATGTGCGAAGTGAGAGCAAAATAAAGTGTTGGAACAACAGGATTTATTTTTAGGATTACGGACTTTGCAGTTAGGTAGGCATTATTTATTCCGCTTCCTCTCCTCACTTACCTACTCCTATCTGCGGAACCCCAATTCAGGTGTTAGCAGGTCGCCCAGAAGGAAGAACTGTGGAATGGCAGACCGTCCAAACTGGAGGGAGCCCCTCAGCATGGTTCTGCTTCAATCTCATCTCCAGCGCACACATTTTGGCAAAGCGGAAGAATGCCTCTCCTCCTCTGACGCTGTCTCCCCTGTCCTAGGTGCGAATAAAAGGAAAGCTCTCTTTCCCTACCTACAGCTACAAATGTGCAAGTGCGCACTCAGGCGGTGCTGCACCTGGGAAGACCAAGGCCCTCCACGCCACCCCCCAACCCGGTAGGCGACAAGGGGGAAGCGCTTGCGGGCGGTAAAGGCTCGAGGCGCCCAAGACACCTTGTAAGACCAGGTGCACCCCCAGCTCGTGGGCCGGAGCTGCCCACAGTCACCTCCTGGTTCAAGCGTCCGGTTCCCGGAGGGACCACAACAGGGTTGCTTTGAGCCTAAGGGGAGGGGAAAGGCGGGGGAGAGAAGGGAATAATGTCCCTTTTTAGAGGTCGCCCGTCCCTTCGACTCCCCTTCCTTTCTCATCTCCTTCGTTCTGCCTGTCGACAAGCCTAAGAGAGATGCGGAGCCCCTTGGCCCCTCTCAAGGCTCCGTAACCCACACACCTCGCGGGTTTCTGGTCCAGGGCCTCCCTAAGAGCACGGGCTGGAGCGGAGTGCCTGTCTGGGATAGCTCAGCACTGACTCTTGAGGCTTAAAAAAAAAAAGTAGGAATGTCTTTTTTATATTTAAACACACACACACACACACACACACACACACACACACACACACACACCCACCCACCCAAGTAAGGAGAGACCAGACTGCTTAGAAGCCCCCGAAGTCTGCCTTTGCGGAGAGGACTAGCTTCCCACCCGCCTGACATAAGCAGCTGCTTTGGGGCGTGGACCTCGACGGCCCGAACTCCTTCTTAACCAGTCCTAACCTGCCCCGCCCGCTGCTGCCCCATACTCCGCTGAGAGCGATCGCGTATATAACTCCGGCTTCCACGCTTCTCCGGGGCTGTGGGAGCTTTATAATCCAGAACCAAGCTCCCGAAGGCCCGACGTTCGTTTTAGAGCGTCCCTCCAGGCCTTGCGGCCGCACCCACTGCCGGGTCCGGAAACACCCCAAACGCGCGCGCGTCCAGGCGGGGAGGCGGCCGGCACTTGCATCTCACACTGGCTCAGCCGGTTTCCTTCTCGAAGCTCTCCAAGAGCTCGGTCATGAAGGAAATGTAGACGATGGCCAGGCGTAGGGTCTCGATCCGAGACAGCCTCTTCTCGTAAGCAAAAGTGGGTACCTTCCTCCGCAGCTGGTCGAAGGCCTCGTTGAGGTTGAACATCCGCTTCCTCTCGCGGATGTTGGCAGCTTGGCGCTGGGCGTAGGTGATCACCCTTTTCCTCTTGGGGCGGCCCAGCAGGGAGGCGCCTCTCCCGTGCTCCTCTTCCTCCTCATTTCCCCCCTCTTCTACTTCACCCTCCTCTTCTTCTGGGTCGTCCTCCTCAAAACGCGCCAGACTCCTGGGTCTTCCCTCTCGGAGCACAAGGTCCTGGTGGTGTCCGTAGGTGACCCCGGGTGCGAAGTCGCAGAGGAGAGGGTGCCCCTGGGAGGCTAAGGACAGGTCTGCGACGAAGTCCAGCACGGTGGCGTCCACGCAGCTCTCGGGATAGGCTGCCATCGCGTCGGCTCGGCCCTGCGTCTCATCGGTTTCTCGAAGGGAGGGGCGAGACTGGTGATGGGCTTCCTAATAGCCCTGAATCTGATGGGTCACCATCACCGAAGGGCAAGGGGACATTAATATTTATAACCAAGCTGATAACAGGATTAGTTGCACCGATAGGGAAGGCTCTGACAACGTCGCTCCTCTCGAAACTGATGGAAGAAGACAAGCTTGAGCGCGCATGGAAGACTCAAAGGGATAGGCCTCCAATTCTGCGATCCTTTTCTCTTTGCCACCTGGGACAGTTCCTTCTTGGCAACTACCCCCAGCTCTTACCTGCTGTGCTCTTTGTGTCTCTCCACACCCTCGCAGCCAGCTAATATTCTTCAGGCTCCGTATCTCATGTAGTTCTTTAATTTAGCTTTGGATTTTCAAAGCAAGGATGTTTTCCACCGCTCTGGCTTCTCCTTGGCTTCAGAGTAGTTCTGAATCTTGCCACCCTAGGCTGCCAATGGGTGTGAAACAAGTGCATGTGCTTTTAATGATGTCCTGAAGAGGGGCCCTGTCTGCCAGGGGTCGAGGGGAGCTGTTTGTCTGGTATCCCAGTGCAGCGGCTATTGAAAAGCAAGATCTTCCATTAGCTTAAGTAAGCACGGTAGGGGGGCCGAGAGTGCATTCCCCAGAGTCGCTGTTGGAACCGGCTTTCTCTTTTCCACCGCGTTGTAAACAGCTCTCCAGTAGCTTTACTAACCCGACTTCTAAAATCTGTTTTGCTGTAATCGATCTAACAATTGAGATACTTGACTTTCCTTTCCTAACCCACGTAAAGGATTTTACCTAGAGGGCAAAAGTTATGATGGCAATAAAATGAAACAGAGAAGCTCAGAATATTTTCTCCCAGCGTGCTTTACTGTATGATCCCAGCGTGGGAGGCAAAGCAAACCCTCCCCCCAAACAAAACAACTTCAGTCTCCTTTCAAAACTGCGATTCACCCTTTGATAAACCAATTGGTCGATCAGCTCACCCTCTGTTGAGAAGTCTTTCATATTTTAAATTGCTGATGTGTACTGAACAAAGAGTAATCCTGATACTTCAATCTGGTTTATTTTCCTTATTTACTACCCTAAAAGATTTAAGAGCGGAAACTATACTTTAATGCATTTTATTAAAGAGAGATTTTGGTTATCTTTTTTTTTTCAGAGATGAAAAATGATTTTGTATTTGGCATAATGCAAATAGAATTTTACTGATTTCATATTATCTCACGTATATATTTTAACAAAGAAGGATTCATTCCCCCCCCCCTTTTTTTTTGCCAGTAGCTATCTTTACTCAGTGTAGGGATTTTTAAGAAGACAAGGTGGGACAGAAAACCATGTTAGAAAGTCATTTTAAAGATGTATTAGAAGAAATAGCCTAAACAGATAAGTACAGAGACGCCTTGGTTCAAGGGAGAAATACCTAAGGACATCAATTTCTATTAACGAGGTAAGTTGTGACTATGATGGTTAAGTTAGCACATTGGACAGCTCCCAGAAACCCCCTATTTCTAACAGGTAAGCACAATCCCTTTCCTTTTTCCTAGCCTTCCGGTGAGTACTCCCAGATACTATTAAAGCAATATCATCTTGGGGGTCTTCTTTTTGCTTTCTTCATCTTCTTTTTCTGGGTTCTTCTTTGCTCTTTTGTCCTTTAATTAGCTTTCTTTTATCTTGCTTGTGTTTACTCTTTACTCTCCAATTTGCATTGTGATAACTCAGGAAGAAAAGAATCAAAATTAACGTTCCTGAAAGATGTAATGAGAATGAGATCTTTGATTATGATTACCTATTTGGTTTTTATTAAACTTCTCTCAAGGAGAAGACTGAAAAATAAAAAAGAATTGGAATTTCAATAGTGGGAAGGAATAGGTAAATGGGAGGGTTAATTTTTGTTTTGACAAGCAGTAACATGCTTTCTAACTCTTGTTTAATTTAAAGCATTATTAAGCCTTTGGATACATTTTATAGTTGATTTTTAGTTGTTGAATGTTTCTCATGACATTTTTTTCCTTTTTAAATGCATACATAAGTGGAATAAATACCTCACCTAGTGAGAATCTAGTTCTATATCAAACATACATTAGGACATTTAATGAAGAGAAACATGACAGAAATTTAAATTTAAAATTTAACAAAATAAATGTCAGAAGCTATCATGAGACTTTAAGAGACACTTTTCTTGGACTAAAATTCTTTATGATTTTATCTAAGGGAATGAACATTTCAACAATCACATCATAAAAGAAACTATAAAAAATTAAAGGAACCAATACACAGGATTGGGTTAAAAATTAAATTAAGATATTAGAGAATTTATTAAAATGTCTTAATGTCTTAGGTATGCCTGTAGCAATAATTTAAAAATACTTTCCCTTCAATTTTACCATAAAATCCCAAGATAAACATTTCTGTTTGTACCATAATAATTTGTTTATCTTACAAGGTTCTAATCATGGTGACATAGAGAAAAATGTTAAAATCTAAGTTATCATGACTGAATCTATTTTTGTTTATAAATATAATTAATTACTGAATAGAAATAAGTGAAATTGTTTTCTCTGCTTATTTTGAAACATCCACATTATTTTAAAAAATGTTTTTGTGGCTATTTGGTTCCACAGCAAATATACAAAGTAAGTGTAGTAAATTTGTAAAGTACTATGTGGTTTAAAACAGTTCATCTCATTGGAAGGAACCATTATTTTCATTTCTAGATTTGAAAGTTGAGAGAAACATTTTTTTAAAAACCCAACTGAGGCTTAAAGAAGTTAAATACAAACTCGATTCCTTTAGGCTTATAGATAATTTATAATTATTCAGTGACCTACATGGAGGCTTTTGGAAAGAGTTTGAGAAGCCCTCAACAAATTTTGCTCAAGGTGTTTCAGGAAATTGTTATGAAATGACAGTCAGTTTTGCTTGGTTTATTGCCTACCTTATCTCTATTGGCCATCCCAGTTAAACATTAAATATTTTGTGTATACAGATGGTCCCTGGTTTACCATGGCTCGACTTAAATGATTTTTTGACTACTATGTGCAAAAGCAATACACATTCAGTAGGAACTGTACTTCAGATTTTGAATTTTGATCTTTTCTCTGGCTAGTGATATGCAGTATGATATGGCTCTTGTGATGCTGGGTGGTGAACGCAAGCCACAGCTCCCAGTTAGCCATGCTATGGCGTCTCGGTACCCATACAACCATTCTGTTTTTCACTTTCAGTCCGGTATGCAATAAATTACATAAGATATTCAACACTTTATTATAAAATGAGCTTCGTGTTAGTTGATTTTGCTCAACTGTAGGCTAATGTAAGTATTCTGAGCATGTCTGAGGTAGGCTAGGCTAAGCTACGATGTTCAGTAGGTTAGGTGTATTGAATACACTTTGTCTTTCAATATTTTCAATTTGTGATGGATTTATCTGGATGTAACCCCATCATAAGTTAAAGAAGAGCTGCACTGTTATCTTGTATTCAGAATCAAAGCAGAAAAAACAAATGACCAAGAATAACTTGAGCAATAATTGCTAAGGGCGGTGGAGTGTGGGATTAAGAGTGTTAAGGAGAGAAAGGTAGATGAAAAAGTATCCAGAGTAAAGCAAATACCTAACTCTTCCAAATTTATTAAAACTTTTCCTTTCCTTCCCTTATTCAAGACCTTTCTCTTATTCTTACAAAATCATTAAGCAGTTTTAGGGAAAATGATAAAATAGAACAAAGGTAGATGTGTGTCATAATTGCAGGGAGAAAAGTCTAAGAAACACTCCCTTAGCTGGTTAATGGCCTTGGCTGATTTTAGAGTTAGAGGCATGTATATGCATCTATTTTATTTTTCTATTTTAGGCAAACTTTTCCTGAAGTTTAACACATAGACTTAAAAATTCATGTCATATATATGCAGCTTAATGAATTTTCATAAAGTAAGCATACTCATGAAACCACTGCCCAAATCAAGAAATAGAATGTACCACTGAAGTTAGAGATGATATAAAAACAGGTGAATATTAAGTATATGGCTTGAGACTATTTAAACCTCTCCCACAACGTCATACCTATATCCAGTCACAGGACACTCTCCAAAGTACCACACTCCAAAGGGTTACTCTTAACTTCTAAGGTTAATTTTGCCAATTTTTGAGCATTATATAAAAATAAACTATGTGTAATCTTTCATGTCTTTCACTCAACATTTTAAAATGAGATTCATGATAGTATTTCATTGTGTGACTATATCTTCTACTGTTTATGGGCATTTGGGTAGTTCCCAGCTTTAGATAAAAACAGCGGTGCTATGAATATTTTTTGTACATAACTTCGGTGAGAACATTCATACATTCCTGTTTTGTATACACCTAAAGTAGAATAGGTTATGTATATGTTTAGCTTTAGTAGTTATTGATAAATTACTTTCCAAAATGGTTGAAACAAGTTACACTGTCACCAGTGACATACTAGAATTCCAATTTCTTCACATCCTTGTCAACAGTTGGCATTTTCAAGCTATTCTGAAGACGTGCATGCATATCACATTGTGGGTTTGACTTGCATTTCCCTGATGACAAATGAAATTGAAAACCATTTCATATTTGCTAATGGGGTACTGGCTCCTTAGTAAAGTGTCTGCTCAACTGTTTCGCTAATTTTTATAATTATTTATTTACTTAAATATCTATTCAGCTACGAGTCATATGTCATATATATATGTATTACAATTATCTTTTCCCTACTCTGTGGCTTTCCTTTTCACTCTCTTAATGATTGTCTTTTGATGAAAATAAGTTTTAATTTATTTTTATTAAGACTTTTTTTTTAGAGCAGTTTAAGGATTATAGCAAAACTAAAGGGAAGGTACGGAGATTTCCCATATACATCCTGTCCCTACACATGAGTAGCCTTCCTCATTATCACCATCTCCCACCAGGGTGGTACATTTGTCACAACTGATGAACCTATACTGACATATCATAATTACTAAAGTCCATAGTTCTATCTTAGGGTTTACTCGATGTTGTACATTTTATGGGTTTGGATAAATGTATAATAACATATCCATCATTATAATATAAAGTATTTTCACTGCCCTAGAAATTCTCAGTGTTCTGCCTATTCATCTCCCACTACACACCAGCAATTACTCATCTTTATGTTGTCTCCATAGCTTTGCCTTTTCCAGAACGTCATATAGTTGGAATCATACAGTATGTAGCTTTTACAGATTGGCTTGTTTCACTTAGTAATACATATTTAAGTTTCCTCCATGTCTTTTAATGGCTTTATAGCTCATTTCTTTTTAGCACTGAATAATATTCCTTTGTCTGGATGTTTATTTATCCATTGACCTACTAAAAGGCATTCTGGCTGCTTCCAAGTCTTGGCAATTATGAATATAGCTGCTATAAACATCCATGTGCAGGTTTTCGTGTGGAGCTAAATTTTCAGCTTCTTTAGACAAATACCAAGGAGCATGACTGTTGGATTGTATGCTAAAAGTATGTTTAGTTTTATAAGAAACTGATAAACTGTCTTTCAAAGTGGCTGTACCATTTTGCACTCCCAAAAACAATGAATGAAAGTTCCTTTTGCTTCATAGCCTCGCCAGCATTTGGTGTTGTCAGTGTTCTGGATTTAGCTTTAATATAGTCCAAATTATCATTTTTTTCCCATTCATAGTCATGTTTATAAATGTATATGTCATGTTTTAAGAAATCTTAGCCTATTCCAAAGTAATGAAGACATTCTTTTTTGTTTTCATCTAAAAGCTTTTTTTTTCCTCTTACATTTAGAACTTTGATTAACCTAGAAGTAATTTTTGTATGAGTAACAGAGATGGTGGCCATGATTTATTTGGTTCTCAGTTGGATATCCAATTAACACAGCAACATTATTGAAAAGCCCATCATTTCCATGTCAAATTTATTCATTATATGAAAATGTTTCCAAATAAAATGAGTACCTTTTCTGTCTTTAGAAGCTCTAGGAAAAAAAATCAAGAAATGTAAAAGAAAATAAATTCTATGGTTTGAATACCTTTAGAGGTAAGAGATTCTTGCTTACATTCAAATTAACATCTTGCTATTCTAATTAAAATCCTGAGTTCAAATGAAAGTAAAGGCTCCTCAGAATGCCTTAGTTCAGGAAATGGCAAACTTCCCCATTAATGGAAAAAATAATAAACAATTTAAGCTTTTTATAGGTCACACAGTCTCTGTTGAACTAGTCAACTTTGCCTTTAAAGTATAAACGTAGTCATAGCTAATATGCAAATGAATAAGAATGGCTGCATTCTCTAAAAGTTTATTTACAATACTTGGCAGTGGGCTGGATTTAGCCCTCAGACTTTAGTTTACTGATCCTCGTTCTAATTAATAAGCTTATCTCCACATTCCCTGAGACTCCTAATGTGGAGACTTGCAAATATAAAGTACTCAGAAATATAAGTGAATATGAAATTGTTGAGCATGTATCGTATCTTGTTTATGTGTGTATATGTATGTGTCAGGAAGTGTAAAAATGCTTCTGAAGCAATTGAATCTGTAGCTGCTGTGTTTGAAATCATATGAGGTGTTATAGAGTAATAAGAAGAGGCTGGATGGGAAGCATTCACACCAGGTTAAAGTTACCAGTCCAGAGACTAAAGACTTACCTCTAGTCACTGAAAATAAATGTTCTGCTGATGACCTGATCTTTAACATATTAGTATTACTGGGGCCTGGGTAGATTACATTTAACTAGGAACAAGTAAGGAAGAGGCAAAGTTCCTGGACAGAGCAGGCATCTGCTTTGTGAATTGCTTCTCACTGTCAAAATTCTTTCATTCAATGAAGAGGGCAGCTATTTCAAGAGCCTTATCCTTTCCAACCTTATTTTGCCATAGAGAACCGTGGCAGAAATGGCTCCTTGTGCTCCAGCATCTACTTAACCTTTTTCCTTTTAGTAATACTCACACATATTTCAGCTGAGCCCCAATAAATTTATGCCAATGGGATAAATGAGAAGTGACATGTACAAGTTCAAGGTGGTCTCTTGAAACCTTTGCCTTCTGCTTGGTCCTTTGCCTCTTCCCACAGCCTAGAATGTGGGTGCTTTGATAATGAGGTAGCATGGACGATATAGACAAGGACATTGCCCCATGGCAGGGGTTGGAAAACCTTTTCTGTAAAAGGCCAGATACTTCATATTTTAGGTTTTGCTGATCTCTGTCACAACTACTCAACTCTACCGTTATAGTGTGAAAACAACCATAGATAATATATAAATGAATGGGTATAGCTGAGTTCCAGTAGAATTTTATTTACAAAAGTAGGTGCCAGGCAGAATTTGACTCTCAGGCTGTAGTTTGCTGACTCCTGCCCTAGAGGATGGCAAAGCAACAAGAAATTGGGACTTGAAATGTTTCAATTAAGTAGAGCTGAACCTCTCAAATGTGGATTAATATGTGAGAAAAAAACATACTTTCAGTGTATCTCAGATCTCTTTATTACAGTGGTGTGTTTTTTGCTGGCACCTAAAAAACTAGACCATGATTTGAAAGATTAAATAGACAGATATGTTACTTTATATCTATTTTTAAAGAACCATATATAATAACTGCTTAAAATCAGTTATTAGTTTTTTTTGCCTCAGGCTTTTCCTCTTCACAGGAAATATTTCCATTTCACTTAGCCATTAGAATAAATCTATTTTCCAGGTTTTTGATTATATTAGTTCTTACATTAGTTATTGTTTGAACCTTCTCCAAATCCTTCACTTCTTTTTGAAAAACATGTGGAAAAGTAGAGAGGTGTGAAGGCAAAAATATCCCTCAGGATGTTATAAAATACTACCCCCAAATAATTTCCTTTTTTTCCTAATTTCCTATACTATATTTTTGCACATTATTTTTAACAGTGACTTTCCTTTGTAATAAATGTTAGGAGTTTGACACTCATCCTTAAGTCCATAAGTTCTCTGTATATTTGTAGAATAACACTATATGTACAGTTTTGCAATTTAATAATTTTTCAGTTTTTGCCATTATACTATTCGTTTATGATATAGGGAAAATATTAGTATTAAGTTGAAACATATGAGACTGCCAAAAATCAAACAATTTTTAACATAAAAAAGTTGGCAATTTAAGTTGGTTCAATGTAATACATTCAAGACACTCCTACTTAATAAGAAAATGAAATTAAATATATTAATATACATGAATGTATGAACTGCATCAATACATACAAATTATAATCTGTTATTCTATTGTATACTAAACTTTACTGCACACTAAATTTATATATGATGTTTTTCAACAAATTTTTATTGAATGCCTATGATGTGCCTGATCCTTGTGGCACTGATTTAAGGGTTTGGAATACAACAGTGAACAAGACAGGAAACAAAAAATTCTTCATTGTGTTGAGGGTGGTAAGTGCTATGGAAACAAACTGCTTAGTTTAAGTGGGATCATGAGTGCTGAAAGTTGGGTTGCTCTTTTAAATACGGTTATCATATAAAAGTCTGATTGGAAGGTGATGTTTGAATAAATACTTGAAGGTACTAGTGAGGTAGTTAAGTGCGTATCAAGTGAGAGAACTGACATTTCAGAGAAGATAAGGTAGAAGGATGCCTGGGATATTGGAGGAACATCACAGAGGCCAGCAGACAGAATTGTGGGAAGGAAGAAAAGTAGGAGATGAGGGCAGTGTTGTAGTATGAGGCAGGGTTGTATTATGTAGGGCCTTTTCAGCTATTTCAGGACCTTGGCTTCTACCTTGAGTAAGATGGGTATTCGTTGGAATCTTTTGAAAATTTGCTTACTGTTTAAAAGAATCTCTTTGGATAATTTGTTGAGGCTAAATTCTACAGGGAATAAGAAGGAGACAGAGAGACCTTACCAGAGATTCTTAAAGTAGCCCAGGTTAGAAGTGGTTGCTGAAATGTGCAGTGGTTATATTCAGGATATATTCTGAAGAGAATTCAACAAGCTTTGCTGATGGATTGTATGTGGAGTTTGAAGCAAAGAAGAAAGTCAAGGGTAATCCCAAGGTTTTAGCCTGAGCAACTGGAAAGTGTTGTGATAACTGAAATGAGAAAGACTCCAAGAAGAGCAAATCTGGGAGATGGTGAAGATCAGGAGATCAGCTTTGAACATCTTAAATTTAATGTATTTATTACACAGTCAAGTGGAGATACGGAGTAAGTTTCTATCTCTCTCAGGGTAAAAGTTATCACTGTCTTAAAAGGCACTATTTTACATGATACAATACTGTCTCACCCCAACACCTGTGAGAACTTGTTTCTTGTTATTTTCCTCCTCCCTCACACTGAGTTCACTGTGCTGGTCTCTTTACTGCTCCTCAAACTTGCAGGCACATTATCTACCTCAGTGCCTTTGTATTTCTGTTGCACCTGACTGCAATACTCTTCTCTCAGACATCCACATAGCTGTCCCCAACTCTTCCTTCAGGTCCCTGGATAATGCTAGCTTATCAGAGAAGCACTCCCTGACCACCCTATATAAACTAGCACTGCTCCTCTTCTGTCTTGCAATCCCTAACCTTCTCACCTTGCTTTATCTTTCTCCATCGCACACGAAGTATCTGACATAGTATACATCTACTTTTCCACTTGTTTTACTTTCACTTTCTCTCATTAGAATAGGAACTCCAAATGGTACATGGAAATGAACTGCTTGGATTTCTCTTTCAACTGTACAGTTTGCAATTAGCCACCATTATCCAAAAGCAATGCCTTAGGGATCCCCCGCAGCATTTAAGCTGAGGCCATACTCTTTCTGGCCAGCCTCAGCACCCGAGAAATACTACAGCCTGGCCATTTCTGCCCAGTGTGGGACTTCTTCAATAGAGAATATTTGCTCCAGAACTCCCTATTGTGTTTGCTGAGCTTTTGTCATAGTTTGAGGTTCTTCTTGTGCAGTCCTCGTTCCTCATCTCTCTCTCTTTTTTTTTTTTCATAGCTGTCAGATCAGTATTATGGTCTCAAGCTTTTCTCAGCATAATTCTGTTTTTCCCGCTTTATCTTTCACAGGAGTTACCACCCTCTTCCCCTAAAACCCAACAACCACCACCACCCTCTTGCACTTCAAACTCAATCTCAGTATCCCCTTTCTAGAGGATCTAAACTGACAGTTGCTACTAAGAGTGTTCTGCACAAGTGGTAAGTGGGATTGGAATCTGGGGAGTGGATCACTTGCCATCCTGAATGGTATGTAAGACACAGTTCCTATATAAAGTGGTGGTCCGTTTGCTAAAACTTTCACTGGTGGAGACTATTCTAGTGGAAGGGATTACCCTGGATAGTGTAATGAGGCAGACTTTCGAAAAGTATGAAGGATGCAATGCATCGAAGGACAATGAAAATGGCTGTTAATAAGTTGCAATGATGTCGTAGTGAAAAAAGAATAAAAAAATTCAAGCAGTTTACAGATGACTTGAAGCGTGAAGGCAAGAAGTTCTTATCTCCATCAGTAGGAGAGCAGAAAAATTTGGAAACCAAATTTAGTACTCAATACTTAGAGTTGTTGAGTTTCAAAGACAGCAAAGGTCTTGCTGAATTACAAGCTTTGGTGCCACGTGGACCTTTGCAGTGCTCAAGGATCAGAAGATAGGAAGAGGAGTCACTGTCCTCTGATGAGCAGGAGGAAAATACATGGAACTCAGGTGATCCAATTTGGTATGTCTTGGCAATCCCTTATCTAATTTTGAGTGAGGAGGATAAGATTACCAGACTCAGACTCCTGGAAAGAGAGTCTGAGTTACATCATTAGATAAACCTCCATGAATTGCAGAGATGATAGCTGAGGGTGCAAGGAATTTAGAATGGAGAGTGGAAAAGGAAGAAAAGGAGTACTGGCGGCAACCACAAGAAGAAGTGCAGTGATGGGGTTATAGTTGGTTCTACTAATCTCTCTCTTCCAAGTCTCTCTCTTTTTGCTCAAAAAGAGATCAGTTGTCACCATGGAGGAGCCACCACTCAACACATGTATGGAGAGGTGAATCCACGTGGCACAGAGTGAACTGTGGTATCCATGGAGATGCACCGCTCAGATTTCCCTTCTAGAAAGAACTTATTCAGCTCTGAGGAGTGCAGTTAGCTGACAGTCTCTCTTTGCACTGTAACTCCCCACTGTATTGACTGAGACATTTGTCACATCTGCATCACAGTCTAATGTTCTCTCTGCTCAGTTCTGCTTCCTCACCTCTTTCCTTTCACCAGTATCTATCTGTAGCACAGTCTGAAGGCTTTCTTGCCAGTTCTGCTTCCTCTCTCTTTATATTAGTATTTCACAGGCATTACACCACACTCCCCCCACCCTCACACACACACACACACATTAGCCTCTTTCATTCTTAATTGGGCCTCAGCACCTGCTCCTGAAGGATCCAAACTGACTTATTCCATGAGGACAGGATTTTATCTTTTTGATTCTCAGCTGAATCCCTAGTGCCTTGACTAGTATCTTCCAACTTGTAGGCATTAATTAAATAAGCAGCATTTTGAAAGTTGTAATTTGTCACACATGATAATTATCTCCCTTCTCATTAGACTGTGGGCTTCTCCAAAACCATAATAATAATGATGATGATATGGTGATTGTTGAATACTTATGATGTCTGAAGTGCTGTCCATGCATTATGTCATTTAATACCACAACCTTATGCAGAAGATTCTTTCATTTTTCCATTTTTCAAATGAGTCTTAAAATGGTTGAGAACACAAATGTGTGAATGCTCACATCAAGATCAAACATAGGTCAGAGCCCAGGGGTTTGATCATCAAGTTACAATACTTCCCACTAACTCATGTTGCAATCTTTCTGATATTAGCACCTAGCACAGAGTCCAACTTGATACTTCCTCAACAATTTTCAGAGTCTTTCTATGAAATGTACACCTTCAATTTTATTTGCATTTTGTTTGGAAGGTTTTTATTACCTTTTTCTTCAATGAAGAATAGTGTATTGAGCTCACTAGATATTTTCATTAAATAACTTTCTTAAAGTAAGGATACCAAGGGTGTGATTTAGATTTATTTCTGTCCTATATTATCTCTTCTAAATTTAAGTGATTTACTTAAGCTTAAAAATGCTGGCTGTATCAGAACTAACAACTTTGAAGTGAAAGGCTCCCTAACCATTTTCCTGCTTTTTGACTCATCAACCTTCCTTGGGCAGGGTTTTCTGGTTATCCTACCACTGTCTTTAGCCTCTTTGTGGCTTCTTATAGCTATCATTTGAGGATTATGGAATCTCCATATTGGTGAGTATCATGAATGGAGAAAACCATCATCTTGGTGGAAGCCCTTACTGTCATTATCTCTGCGGGTCCTGAAAGATGATGACCCTCTAGAGCACTCTCACAAGTGTTTATGCCACGCGAAAATTCTAATTTTCAAAACAAATGTCCCCTCATCCCATCCAAGTGGCAATTATGTCATATCAGTCATCTTATTTGGCAAAGTGGTTTACTACACACTTCTGTTATTCTCTTCTTAGACCTCTTTCAATACATTTCCTCAGTTTATTACATAGTTCTCAGATCCAAATTTGAGCCTATCCTGCTTCCGTCTTTTAGAGCCACACTGGCTTACCCACACTCATTAACTTAAGGGACCTTTAAAAGTAAGTTGCCACATCCACCAGTGGCCACATCCACAGAACTACTCTCAAGTCTCCCTATGTTTTCCCCCATAAATGTATGCAACCTCAGTTCATTTCTCTATCTGTCCAGGCTTCAAAATGTAGTCTCTGTTACTCCTACCTGGATTTACGATTATGTTCTGTGGATATGATCTGTTATTCTTCTCCACAGTCCTTTGAAGTGGCTCTTGGGACCATTATCTCCAGACTGGTCATCTTTAGTCAGAATCCACTAGGAAGAACATGATTAATTTCTTTCAGTTCATTACAAGGTGGAGTTACAATATGGTAAACACATTGAAGATAGAAATGATTAGATTCTATACTTACAGTTTTAAGATTCTAGAGAGGAAAAATGGTCAAATGGTTTTTAAAGTTTTAAAGTTTCTGTCTTTATTATTCTGAGTTTATTATTAAATTAAATTTATTGTGAATTTATCTGTACTTTAAAGGTAAAACAAGACTTGCAAGATTTGTTTTGTCCTAACACTAGCTCACAAGCTGGTGATTTTGACCTTGTTTGGATATCAGGTTTGGACTTGGCATGCTATGGAAACAAAAAACTGTGTAGGCAAACTGTGAGCTGGTTCAGGGCCGCCCTTGGAATTAATAAAGTAAACAACATTGAAAGCGGTAACATAACGTTGTTAGCCATTGTCAATTTGCTTTCTCTCATCTTAGAATAAACATCCCAAACACACACAATATTAGAATAGAGTGGGCTTCTGGGGCCTTCAACTTTTCCAGAGTTCCACACTAGGCCTCTTCTCTTGCTCATTTTGCTCTCCTCTTCTTGCATATTTTATTCATTGACTCTCAGATCTCATAATAATCTCCCTTTCATTAGACCGTGGCCTCTATCCTAACTGGTACTACAACATTAAGCTTAAAAAGGGTCACCTGGAGGTTACAGCCGCACTGCTGCATGCCAGCGGGTACCACGTTCTGCGTGCAGTGCACGCCCTCTTCCTTGCGCTCATGCTGGCCTGTGATGAGAGCAGTGCGTGCGCACTCACGCCAAGAGCTCCTCGTCCACCAGGAGGGTGCTGCTCCGGCGGGACAGGTAGGCCAGGTCGCTGTAGATGCTGGCAGGAGCCGGGCGGGATGCCGACCCACCTAGCTGGCTACAGCCTGACCAGGATGGGCCTGGAGTGGCCGTCTCGGGGATTGAGGAGTTTCAGAACAGGCACGCCTGACCTCCCTCGTTTCCGGGCTCGCTCAGGGCACTAAGTGGCGCGCTGGGCCGGCCCCACGGGTTAGTCCCTTGGTTTTGGCCGCAGTCTTGCAGTCTTTGGAGCGGCTTTGGGGGCGTCCGTGCCGGGGTTGAGGCGGGCCTGGAACTTCCGGGTATGGCCGAGGCCTGGCCTAACGGTGGGGCGGTGGGACTGGCAACATTTCGGGGTCAACCGTGCACAGGCTGGGTGGGGTGGGCAGCGGGAGCGCGGGGTGGGACCTGAGGGGGTTATCAGCGGGTTATCACGGAGCCCTTCGCGTCCCTGGCCGGGTCCACGGTGCTGGGGGCGGCAGGCGACCTGGGTCTGAGTCGGAGAGGGTGACAGGGACTCGCTGACGGACGTGTGCATCGTCTCCTGGGCCCCCGGCGCCCCGGCCAGCTCTTGGGACCTGGCACTGCTGTCACTGGAGCTGCCAGGGACGCGGGTGCTGGCGCCACGCGCGTCTTGGGGTGCTCCAGGTAAGGTATGCGTCGTCCGCGTCGGCCGCGCGTGGGGAGGTGCAGCTGCGCCTCTCTGGAGGCCGTGGGAGGGGGCGTGAGCGTCTGCTGGAAGGAGGCGCACAAGGACTGTCCACCTCCGCGGAGTGTGGGAGCCCACCTCCGTGGGCAGCGAGGGTGTGGTTGCTGTGGGTACAATGCTATTGAGTTCTTGCTAAGTATTAGGCTCTGTGCGTGTAGTATTACTTCTTTGCTGTCTCTTCTCATAGGCATTTATTTCGGACCACATATTTCCCTTAGTGTGTCCCAGCCCAGACAAAGACATTTTCTTACCTTAAAACAATCAGTTTTACTTTTCATCATGAATACTCGGAGGGAGCAATTCTTTTTTCCAATAGGATGTGAGTATGGTTAATACCTGAGTTGAAGCAGTGGATTACTTTTATTATCACAGTAAAATATTGGCCTGGAATGTTCCATTTCAAGATTCTCTAAGGAGTGTAGGTTGATTTTGATGAATCTTGTAATCATTGCGGGATGTTGTTCTACATTGTACTTCCTAAAACATGCCACCTTTAGGATTTTAGTTTATTTAAAGTTATGAAGAATGAAAGTTCATAGTGTGCTACTACAGTCCTGAAGAAATCAACTGAAATTTTTTGTAGGAACAGTAATTACACTGGCCTTTAGGAAAAACACAGGGCCTCTCTTTAGTTCTCCTCTTACTTCATTCCCTAAGAGAAGTAATTTCTGCTGCAGGATCTAGGACATTTTATTGGATCACTGTCCTAGTGGGTAAAACTTGCACAGGTGGAACTTCTGTTCACCTGGGTATTTTCTCCTCATTTCTCTTCATTAGGTTATTTGAAAGTTATGAGAGGGCTAGAGCCCTCACATGTCAGCTGCCCTTTGATCTCACTCTCTTTCCTGACTCTCTGGGTCTTTTATCTCTTCTGGCACTGGATGATGGGGGTGTACTTTAGACAGACATCAATAAACAGAAATTGGAAAAATACAAAATTTGGTTTTGAACTTAGGACCACAATTCTCCTTTGACCTCTAGACCACCTGTCTCAGAATGACCTGCTAGCTAAAAGGTAGATTCCTGGCCTTATCCTAGAGTTATGGAATCAGAATATCTGAGGGTAGACTCAGGTTGTCCTATCCAGGACATGGTTGTGTATGTTAAAGATTTTGATTCATGGCTTAAGTCTAACAGTAGTTCTCAATCCTGGCTGTGTATTAGAATCACCTGTGAAATGAAAACTATTGCTAGTGGGATAATATTACAGAGACACTAAATCAGCATTTAAATTGAATTCTCCAAGTGACTCTAATATGCAATTACAGTTGAAATTTATTGATTAGGAGAGCGGTATTGCCTAAATAGTGAACTCTTACTTTGATTTTCCTTTCTTTATGACCTTATGGTGTGTGGCTTAATCAAACTTAGATTCTGAATAGTCAGTTCAGTAAGCACTTCCAAGAAGAAAGATGAAATGCATTTAGAATCAATAATAACACAACTAGAATATTTACGTTGCTCTACTAGCCTGTGAAACTTTGTTTTATATAAATTGTAAAAATAAAAATATGGTCATATTAAAGTCAAGTTAGATAAATTTTATACTAAAAAACGGAATAGGTTTTAAAACATATTTCACCAAAGATTGCCCCCTGAGCTTTGAAAGAAAGTGATTAAAGTATCACTTAAATTGAAAAGAAAAATCTTTTCCATCCATCTTATACGTATTGTAGAAATCCATACTGTGGCCAGTGATGGAAATCTGATGCATAATAGCCTGGTTTCTGCAGCTGATGTTGAGTGTTTTCTTATCACCCTTATATTGCCAGGACATAATAGGTGCTCAGATCAGTGTTCTATTGTGTAAGTTTTTGTATCAGGTGATCTAAGTGACTTCCTGGGGTTCTTAGGTATGATGCATCATTTCTTAATGGATTCCAGCTTCAGTCATCTCACACGCAGTCATATACACACACGCACATACATGCACACGCATCCACGTGCAGTGTACTGAAGGATGTATATTTATCTATACAGTTACTGAATTGTCATTTATGAATTTTAAGTCTGTGGTGATGATTTCATTGAACCTGAGTATTCATTTCATTGATGTGTTACAGCCTTTTGGTTTTGAAAACAAGTGATGATAATTTAGACAGTTTAGATAATTTAGAGGGAGAAATCGATAGTAATTTCTATAATACAGTTTTTGGATCAAGTGGCCAAAACCATATCTGAAATTATAGCACATAGAATATATTTTCTTCATCACAGAGCTCAATTTTCTGAGAATATTTTCTATAAAGGGAAGGGGAAGTGTGCATGCATCAGTCTTATTCTGTCTTTATTGGTAAATAATGATGATCATGAAAATGTTGATTTGTTTGACTCTTTGTATTGCCATTGATCTAGTAAATGCTTAAACAGGCTAGTATATACGTCAATATATGGATGGGTTTTTGTAGTTAAAATGCTAAGCTTAATCAAAATTGTATGGGCTGAAATAATGCTAAATGTAGTCAGAAATGATTTGCATAATACAGAAAATATTACAAAATGCTATAAAAAGTAGTTAAAATATGTAAGACATACTGAGGGCTAAATAATATTTTAGGCTCATAAGAGACAGTCATCTACAAATAAGGCAGAATTGAGAAATTAGGTAGTTTGAGTGCCTATGAATAAATTTTGAGGTTTTAAAACTAGATAAGGAGATTTTTGTTGTAATTTCAATTTCCATTTTCACAAATCTATCCCAGTCCTGTATTGCTTTGATTCACTGTCAGCAGTTACCTCCAGATATCCTTGAAACTCATCTTTATCTCTTTTAATCCATGGACCATATTATTATCAAATGAAATAACTTCTCTGATATTTCTCCACATGAAACCTTAAATTCGCTGAATATTTAATTTTGTTAATCATATAACATGAAATCCTTTGATCACTATTAAAGACCTTCCAAACTTTCTCTGTCTTCTAACTGGTCATTAAATCTCACATGCTCTCTCTTAAGCATATCAAGAATATACTTTCTAACTGCTAGCACTCATTGATGAGTTCAGTAAAGTAGCAGGATACAAAATTAATGCACAGAAATCTCTTGCATTCCTATACACTAACAACGGAAGAGCAGAAAGAGAAATTAAGGAAACTCTCCCATTCACCATTGCAACAAAAAGAATAAAATACCTAGGAATAAACCTGCCTAAGGAGGCAAAAGATCTGTATGCAGAAAACTTTAAGACATTGATGAAAGAAATCAAAGATGACACAAACAGATGGAGGGACATACCATGTTCCTGGATTGGAAGAATCAACATCGTGAAAATGACTGTACTACCCAAAGCAATTTACAGATTTAATGCAATCCCAATCAGATTACCAATGGCATTTTTCACAGAACTAGAGCAAGAAATCTTACGATTTGTATGGAAACGCAAAAGACCCCGAATAGCCAAAGCAATCTTGAGAAGGAAAAATGGAGTTGGTGGAATCAGGCTTCCTGACTTCAAACTATACTACAAGGCCATAGTGATCAAGACAGTATGGTACTGGCACAAAAATAGAAAGGAAGATCAATGGAATAGAATAGAGAACTCAGAAGTAAGCCCAAACACATATGGGCACCTTATCTTTGACAAAGGAGGCACGAGTATACAATGGAAAAAAGACAGCCTCTTCAATAAGTGGTGCTGGGAAAATTGGACAGCAACATGTAAAAGAATGAAATTAGAACACTTCCTAACACCATACACAAAAATCAACTCCAAATGGATTAAAGACCTACATGTAAGGCCAGACACTATAAAACTCCTAGAGGAAAACATAGGCAGAACACTCTTTGACATACGTCAAAGCAACATCCTTTTTGACCCACCTCCTAGAATCATGGAAATAAAATCAAGAATAAACGAATGGGACCTCATGAAACTTAAAAGCTTTTGCACAGCAAAAGAAACCATAAACAAGACTAAAAGGCAACCCTCAGAATGGGAAAAAATAATTGCCTATGAAACAACGGACAAAGGATTAACCTCCAAAATATACAAGCAGCTCATGCAGCTTCATACCAAAAAAGCAAATAACCCAATCCACAAATGGGCAGAAGACCTAAATAGACATTTCTCCAAAGAAGACATACAGATGGCCAACAAACACATGAAAAGATGCTCAACATCACTCATCATCAGAGAAATGCAAGTCAAAGCCACAATGAGGTATCACCTCACACCAATCAGAATGGCCATCATCACAAAGTCTGGAAACCACAAATGTTGGAGAGGGTGTGGAGAAAAGGGAACTCTCCTGCACTGTTGGTGGGACTGTAAGTTGGTACAGCCACTATGGAAAACAATTTGGAGGTTCCTTCAAAAACTACAAATAGAACTACCATATGATCCAGTCATCCCACTCCTGGGCATATACCCAAAGAAAACCATAATCCCAAAAGAAACTTGTACCATAATGTTTATTGCAGCACTCTTTACAATAGCCAGGACATGGAAGCAACCTAAATGCCCATCAACAAATGAATGGATACAGAAGATGTGGCATATATATACAATGGAATATTACTCAGCTATAAAAAGGGATGAGATGGAGCTATATGTAATGAGGTGGATAGAACTACAATCTGTCATACATAGTGAAGTAAGTCAGAAAGAGAAGGACAAATATTGTATGCTAACTCACATATACGGAATCTAAAAATGGTACTGATGAACTCAGTGACAAGAACAAGGAAGCAGATACAGAGAATGGACTGGAGAACTCGAGGTATGGGAGGGGGCGGGGGGTGAAGGGGAAACTGAGAAGAAGCGAGAGAGTAGCACAGACATATATATACTACCAACTGTAAAATAGTCAATGGGAAGTTGTTGTATAACAAAGGGAGTCCAACTCGAGGATGGAAGATGCCTTAGAGGACTGGGGCAGGGAGGGTGGGGGGGGACTCGAGGGGGGGGGCGTCAAGGAAGGGAGGGAATATGGGGATATGTGTATAAAAACAGTTGATTGAACCTGGTGTACCCCCAAAAAAATAAAATAAAATAAAATAAAATTAAATTAAAAAAAAAAACCAAAAAAAAAAACAACAACAAAAAAAAAAGAATATACTTTCTCATTCCTGATTATTTGCCTTTGGTTGTGGTATAACTCTCATCCTCCACCCCTGACTTACATTATCTCACGCACCTGTGCAAAATGTTTCACGTTTCCTAACTGGTCTCTGAATATCTTAACCCACTGTAACACCTTGCATTTCATTCTAACTCCATTCTTAGGTTGGAATTAGACAGATGTGATATGATGTATGAGATCTTCAGTAATCTGATCTGTGTCAGCCTCTCCAGATTCATCTCTCACCTTTCCCCTTGTTGTAGACATGCTTGGGCTTTTTAAACTCCTGGGATAGGCTGCAGCTACTCTCCAGGCCTTCTGCCATGAGACGTTCTCCGCACCCCTAGTGGTATACCACATCCTTCTGGGTTTTTTCCCACAGTTCTCCAGGTAGGAAATAAATACAGATTGTTTCGCTAATGCTCTTTAAAAAAAGATAGGGTTTTAAAACACTCCTCAAAGCGTTTCTATAACATACAACCTGTGTTTGTAACTTTCGCTGCCTAACTAACCACCAGGCATTTCTTCAGTGACACCACTTCAGTAAGTTTAATTTTATGCATATTGAGACAAAATCAAATGCTACTCAAAATGGATCTTAGGCTTACATGTAAAACCGGAACCTATAAGACGTCTATAAAAAACATAAGAGAAAGTATTTGTGATCTTGGGTTATGCAAAGATTTCTTAGATATGACTCCAAAAGTATGATTCATAAAATTACTATATTGATAAGTTGGACTTTGTCAAAATTAAAACTTTTGTTTCAAAAGACATTGTTAAGAGAAAGAAAAGAGAAGCCACAGACTATTGCATAGCTGAATACATAGGAAATGTATTTAGAATATATGAAAAATACTTTCAAAACTCAATTATAAGAAAACAAAAATAAAAAGCTGGGCATATTTTTGAACACTAACAAAGAAAATATTAGTCGAATTCTTGTCAATAAGTACACGACAAGAAGCTCAACATCATTAGTCAGTAGAGAGATACAAATTAAAACCACAACAAGATCGTACCACATACCTATCAGAATGGATAAATTAAAAGCACTGACAATACTAAATTTTGGTGAGTATGTGGAAAAACCAGAACTCTTATGCTCTGCTAGTTGGACTGTAAAATGGTATGTCTACTTTGGAAAACAATTTAGCAGTTTCTTAGAAATTTAAACATACACTTACCATATGATCCAGCCATTCACTCTTAGGTATTTACTGAAGAAAATTGAAAGCATGTGTATTATACATAAGTGTTCATAGCAGCTTTGCTTTAATAGCCCCAAACTGGAAACTAACCAAATGTGCATCATCAGATGAATAGTTAAGCAGTGGTATATCTAAACGAAGGAATACTACTCAGTAATAAAAAAGAATAGACTATTCACACATGCTACAGCATAGATGAATCTTAAAATAATTATGAGTTAAAGATGATGCAGCAAAAGCAAGTACATATTTTATGATTCCATTTATATAAACTAGAAAATGCAAACTGATCTAAAATGACTGGTTTCCAGTGAATGAGAGTATGTAGTTGGGAGGAATTACAAAAGGACATTTGGAAACTTGGTGGTGGTGGATATGCTCATTATTTTGATTGTCATGATAGCTTTTACAGATGTATACCTATGTTAAAACTTACCAAATTGTATTTAAATAGGTGTGGCTTGTTATGTCAGTTATACATCAATAAAGCTGCTTTCCAAAAAAAAAAAAGAACGTATTCCTAATAGGCAGAGCTTCCCTTGAGCTATTTCTCTAGCTTTCCTGAGTTGATGAGAGGTGCGATTACTTAGAAGACTGTGGTGCACACCAAGAGTGAGCATCACAAAGCAGGGAATTTGAAAAGTGTGGCTTCTAGTGGCTTGAGGATAGATCTGAGTTCTTGAAGTATAGACCTGGGAATTCTCAAAACCTTAAAAGTTATCAGCTTAGAATTTTGGTCCATGATCCAATTATGCGTTTTTTGAGTTGTCGCCCTGTTTTGTGCCACTGGCGTTTCAGTGTATCCTGTTGTTTAGATTATGTATATATATATATTTATATATATAGCACTTAATGCAGGTAGAGTGTTGTAGAATCCAATTTGTAATGACCTTAAATGGTTTTTAGTAACTCTGGAAAATGCCTTCATATCATAATTTAAAATCAGTGTTTTAGTGGATCTCACATACGGAGCATGCTTTTAAAAATGTCTTGGTTACATTTATCTTCAGTATATAACCTAATGCAATTTTTATCCTAAACTTTGACAAAATTTAATGTTGATTCTATTATTTTTAAAGCTTGGAAAGCCTGTCTATGTGGTGAGCAATTAAATGTAGGACCAGTGGTTTTAGTAAATAGACTAAAAAGTATGAAAACCACATAACCGAAGTAGTTATACAATACTAAATAAACTTTCTGAAACATATTTTTCAGTCTATATTCATTCCCCAGAGCATAGAATCAGCAATTTTCTCATGGATTATTTTTTGATGGTGTCATATTCTGGTCCTTACATGACTGAAATTATAGTTGAAGTTCATTGAAATTTACATTGCTGTGAAAGTCCCTTTTCTGTTTGATGAGTATTGTTTTGATTAATATGATGGTCTTTAGTCTACTTCATGTTAGGAAGATCATTATTATTGATGTTGAAAAATCCAAATAATTGCATTTTTAGATACATAGAACAAAATTAATTAGTATTTTTGACAGAAATAGTATTAGATGTTTCCCATCAAATATGAAATCACTATTATTGTAACATTGCTCATATAAGCAGTATTAGGTATTATCTTCTTAACAATCAATAATGAGAGTCTCTAGCTTTTAATAATTTGGTGGGGCCATTCTTAATAGCTATAATGATTAGTTCTTTTTCTAAGGAGTAGAATAGATTTCTAAGCATAGATTATTATATCTGAATATTTGCTGCTTACCTAAATTCACATTCTAAAGTTAAAATATGGTTCTGTGTTATGGTTTAACTTGTGCTCATTTATGCTACTTGAATCCTAGACTAGCAGTTTGTAAGGGGTAAACAAATAAACCATTTTTTCCCTCCAGATATTCATATTTTAAGCACGACTGCTTACTTTTATGAATTGGTATCATTTTCAATATCACATTGGCCTTTTCAAACATATTCATTTTGTATGAAGTCTAGCTTGCCAGTTTTACTCTCAATTTTTTTTTTGGTAATATCTACCTCTTTATCTCCATTCTTCTCTTTAGTTGAGGGGTGGGAAGTAAACCACCTTTCAGTGGAATAAACAGACTTTCCACAATTTTCCAACAAAAATCTTTGAATCTTAGTAGGTAAATCGTATTTCACTACCATTCTGAATTTCCAGTTTAAGCATGTTATCTGTCTCTTGTAGCTTGAAATGATTTTCAATTCTTAATTTTATTTAAATTTAAAAATTTTAATCATTGTTTTCAAGATTTTTTGCTAATTGCCCTCTCCTTGTCTTTGCTAGTTGTATGCTCTAGAGCATATAAAATCAATGTAATGCAAACCACATATATATCTATATCCTATAACCATTTGAGTCCAATCAGGAGACAGAAATCACATAGTGATTTAAACAGGGGAAGTTTAATACAAAGAATTGTTAAGCTAAGAAAAGAGAGTAAATATGAAGGTATAAGGAGAACTCTACAAGGTACCCTAGAGCTGAGGGAGAGTACCCAAGGAAGCATAACCTTGGAAGGGGGGCCCTACTCCAAGGTTGAGTTTCATGCTGCCTTGGAGAAAGTGTGGTTTCAGCCCACTGGATGGCCAAGAAGTTTCCTGGGCCAGAGGTGGTCCTTTGTCATTGAGCAGCAAGAAACAATCCTTGGAAGTGTGCTGGAGCCATGGTTGGTAGGCAGATGCTCAGAAAGAATTGAGTCACTCTTATGAGTGTGAGAAATGGAACATACAGTGTCTCTATCTGAAGGGAAGGTGATCACTGGGCCTGGGGTGGGGCTGTGAAGTTGCTGAGGGACTGTGCCCTCTGAATATCTGGCTAGAGCAGAGTGTCACCAGATGTCCTCAAACATCCACACTGCTGATGACTGTTCAGTGAGAGCAAGATAAAAGACAAAAGCTCAGCAGTCAGAATCAAGAAGGGGAGTCCCCTTCATCCTGCAGTGTTCCTCAAACATCTTCAACTTAAAAGTATGTGGACAGTAAAGGCAAAATGCTTTAAGAATCCAGCCCATTATCACAGAGCAAGTACTAAGAGTGAATTTGGAGCTCAGAGGCAATAAGTTGATAACTGAGACATAGCCACATATGAAAAGAAACAGGTGAAATTAATTTTAATGTATTGCATATGATATTTCAAAATACTACCATTTCAACAGTTAGTCAATATAAAAATTATTAATGAGCTTTTTACATTATTTTAGTACTAAGTATTCAAAATCAAGTGTATATTTTGCACTTACAGGACATCTCAATTTGGACACAATTTTCATTGGATGAAGTTCATCCATATTTAAATTTCATAAGTTGACAGTTGAAAAAGAAAATTCATATAACCAAATTGTTCCAGATATACTTAAAAGTTTTCACAAAAACTTCATTGAGAACCTCAAATCATTTTCCTTTAACATTCACATTTGCGAAGCTCATCTGTTTTAGGGGAATTGATATGAACACATACCAGTGTCAAACCTGTGTCTAAGTTAAGTACTTTCACTAATTGTTGTCAATATCATGAATCTTGAATTCAAAAGAGTATTACAAAATTGAAAATTAACTGAATTTATCACTCAACAAAGTTTTCTTCAAATTTTCTTATAGGTTTGCAGCCAATTTACATAATGCTGTCAAAAACAAAATCTTCTGTGTATACAAAAATGTATGAAATCGTTATTAGTGATTGTATTATGCAGTTTCAATTTTAAAACATAAATTCTCATACCTATTTAGTTATGTCATAAATAAGCTTTTTTTTCCTTTCCTTGGTGGTTCAACTCACATTCATTCATATGCAGTGTGATATGGATTATAATTTGATAAGTCAGAAACCCGCTAGACTTTTAAAGAAACTATATCAACTTGAATTTAAGCAACAGAGTCATTTTATAGTGGAAGAAGTTCTCTGGGTCTTCAACCTTCTACAGATAGGAATCCAAGAGAGAAAGTTCTTCAGCTCTAAACACAACTCAGAAAGCAGAGCCAATGGTCATGGTAAATCACTCTCAGGCAACTGGTCTGGATTTAATCAAGGAATTGGAAATAGGCATTTAGCTGTATTTCAGAATTGTGATAGTTCTGTGATTGACATGAGTCTTCCTTTTCTCTTCCTCCCTTTTTTTCCTCAATTTTTTTTTATTGTGGGAAAATATAAATCAAAAGTACATCGTTGCCAATACTTGCTATCTTCTGTTTTTACGGTAGTAGCCATCCTAACACATATGAGGTGGTATCTCATTGTTGTTTTGATTTGTATTTCCCTAATGAGTAGTGATGCTGAGCATCTTTTCGTGTGCTTATTCACCATTTACATATCTTCTGTAGTGAAATGTCTATTCAGCTCCTTTGTGTATTTTTGAATTGGCTTGTTTTGAGTTTTAGGAGTTCTCTGTATGTTCTGGATGTTAATAAATTATCAGATATGTGATTTGCAAATATTTTGTACTGTTCTGTGAATTTCCTTTTTACTCTGCTGATAGTTTCTTTTGATGTACACCATTTTAAAACTTTCATGAAGTTCAGTTTGTCTGTTTTCTCTTTTGTTGTCTGTGCCTTTGGTGTCAAATCCAAGAAATCATTGCCAAATCCGTTGCCATGAAGCTTGCCCTATGTTTTCTTCTAAAAGTTTTGTAGGTCCAGGGCTTGCAATAATTGGCAGAGATACTACACAAATGACTACCCGCCTCTTTGTATCTATTTGTTTAGAAGCAGTAATCAGTGGTCAGAGCACGGATTCCCAATATTTGGAGGAAAAGGTCCTTTTACCTGTGGGTCCTCCAAACTGTGCCAAAGCTGCTCCTAGAAAGTCTGCATGGCTGCCTGCTGTGGAGCTGGGGAGTAGGATTGGGTAGCTGCTATTGTGCCAAGAGCTGAAACTGATCAAAATTAACTGCAGTTTACCCTCCAACCCTTCCCCTAGGAGTTACAAACCCTCAATAGACTCTGGAGTGCTGAAATAGTTACATCAGATTCTGCTAGTACTCTTGTTTTCTAGATAGAGAGACAGGTTTCTTGTGCTTCCACCATCTTTGCAGAATCTTCTCCAAACTAATATCACTTTTTGATATGTCTCTTGAAGTGATTGTTTGGATATCGGCCAACATTTAAAATATGTTTTAAAGAATCTATTAACTTGAGCTGGAAATGTGAATAAATCATGGAAGACTAGCAGGTGCTTTTGCTTCCCTATTAAAAATTATTCCTATGTAACTAACTTTTTTGTACAGTGATGTTCTAATAGCTTTATTTGTCCAATATGATATTTAACCAGTAACTAGTTGTATTTATCAATCTCTAGAATGGAATCTCTAATATCTGGTCATATGTAACTTTATAATTGATGTCAGTAATTGGATTATATTTTGTTTTATTTCACGAAGAGGGCCAAGTAAACATAACTACTCAGTTTATGACAAATCATTGTCATTGGTCTGTGCAAAGTTTCTCTGTCTATTAAAATTATTCCGTTTTACCTGCAGTTTCCCTCTTATATTCTCACCCTTATCGGCAACCTTAGAGCATGTTTGAGGTGTATCCTTCTGTTTGTATTTATTCTTGTAAAAACTATATTGTTGTGTGAATTGTTAATTTACATAAATTGTGTTGTTATATAGATCTAATTTTGTTTCTTGTTTTTTTCTAGTCAGCATTTTTTAAATGCTTCTTTTTTTATTTTATTTTATACATTTAAAATTTTTTTGAGCTGCATTGGGTCTTTGCTGCTGCATGCAGGCTTTCTCTAGTTGCGATGAGCAGGGGCTACTCTTCATTGCTGTGCGCAGGCTTCTCATTGCTCTGGCTTCTCTTGCTGCGGAACACAGGCTCTAGACACGCAGGCTTCAGTAGTGTGGCACACGGGTTTAGTTGCTCTGCAGCATGTGGGATCCTCCCGGACCAGGATTGAACCCGTGTCCCCTGCATTGGCAAGTGGATTCTTAACCACTGTGCCAGGGAAGTCCCTATTCAGCATTTTAAAAAAGATCTATGTTACTCTTTTGATATCTATTCCGTATTTCCCCTATTGCCACACAGTAGTTTATAGTATGCATTTACATACTTTATCTTTTTTCCTAGTGGTGGACTCAGAGATCTCCTATTTCTTATCATCACAAACAATCCACATGCTACTTCCTTTATGCACTTTGTCATAAATTTTATTCAGTGTAAAACAGCACTGTTAATGCTACATTTGAGATAGCCTGCATTCATGTATGTAACTTTAAAGACTCACATCCTATGTTTCTCCCTGGGGATTTAAATTAAAGGCCATAGGAAGAAACCTTTTAATCCCACATTAAGAGGCCACTGATTTTCCCACAGACTTACTAATGAAGTGAATCAAACCATTATGGCGTGGTCTGAATTCTGTGTGAATATTGAGTATTGTTTAAATAGTCATTAAAGAATACTTATGGAAAGAAAAATTCTCCCATGGAAGTATATGAAAATTGTTGCTATCATTATAAAGTCATTTGAAAGGGGCATATTTTTTTTGCTATGTAGTCTATCATAGCTTCTTACTTTAAAAAATAACTTTAAGTACTATGAAAGAAATGCCATTTTCTTCCCTGTAATCTTGAATCTTGGCATCTTTGCCAGTTCATCTGGGCTGAGTTGAATTTAAGATCCATAAATAACACCACCCATCAGATTTTCATACTAAAGGCTAACATAACATACACTTGGACCATTGGTCAACATTATGTACTCTAGTTATAGGCTAATTAAAACTTAAATTTCTAATGGAAAATAAATTTCATCCTATGAACATGATGAAGCATATTGAATTTCACTGCTTTTTTACTTCTTTTGGAAATTTGGGAAGTAAATTTTTGTTTCCAAAATAAAATTTGAGATGAAGAATTTATTTCCATCCAGGAGCTTAGTATGAAAGACTAAAGGTGATCACAGATTGTTTGACCTTTCTCCCATTGAGAGGTAAGATCTCTTCCCCACCTCTGTGACTTCTTTGATTAGAATATTACAGTGTGACCTTGTGTCTGTTTCCAGGCCTAGCTTTTAAGCAACAGGCAGTTTCCAATAATAATTTCTTGGAATGCTCATTCTGAGGGCAGCCAGCTTCCATGTAGAAGACTAATTGTGCTTCATGAACCATGCTTAGAAGAAGCCCAGGTGACCACATGGAGAGCCCAATGAATGTTTAGTTTGCCCCTAGTTGTTCCTGCTACAGGCATCAGACACGTGGGTGAAGAAGCCTTCAGATGCTCTCTGACTGTAATCCAGTGCGAGAACCCAAACAAGAACCACTTCAGCTGAGCTCCGTCAACCCACAGAACAATGTAAAATAAATATTTTAGGCCATTAAATTTTTGAGGTAATTGATATGCAGCATTAGACAGTAGGAACATTTGATCTTCAAATTGTTGCTCAGGCTTTGGGATGTTATGGCAATCGTACAAAAATGAAGTGTGTCAATGGGCTCATGTGTGCTCTCTTTCTAATAAAATAATTTATTTACATCTATGATAATTAGGACAAGAAGCAGGAGATAATGAGTAATTTCTGAATGTAAGCACTGAACAAAGCTTGAAACTTATTATTGCAGTGTTCTATTGATCAAAGAAAACCAGAAAGAAGAAGAGACAAATGTTTGCAATTGCAGATTAATTTGATGAGCCTGAAAATGATTTAATTCTTTTAATGTTAAAGAGTATTTTCCCCAGAAATTGTTTCATCACCCTTCAGGGAATATTCAGCATTGCTCTGTGGGACTCTATAGATTTGTAAAGTTTTTATTTTGTGTGATAAATTTTTATTCCTCTCTCTATTGGGACTGTGTAGATGTTATCAGAATATGTGAAATTTTAACACAGCCTATTCAGATATTTTCAAATGATTGAATTTATTTTTGCAGTAATAGTGGTGATGATTTCCATTGCAAACATGGATGTTCCCTTAACACACATTAAGACCATGTCACACTCTATAGTATTCCAAAAAGGAAGGTGAACTGTTTTCAAAGGTAATAAATAGCTTTAACAACAAAGGATGTAAACACCTCATGAAACAAAAAGTCTCTAGTCATGTGAATGACTTGTGGCTAGATATTTCAACAGGATCAACCTTTGTTTCTTTGATCTTTAGTTTTTCACTTTTGAATGTCCACACCTGGCATCTGCAGTAAAATACACAGCATCTGGATTACAGAATGCAAATAACATCCATTCAGGCAAACCTTCAAGAATAGCTGCTTTGGTATCTGCCTCATGCATTAGAAATAAATTGATTTAGACTGCAGTAGGCACTTTATATAATTTGGGTGTTCAACTTCTAACATTTTTTGGATGGACCTACTATGTCCTCCTTCTTGGTATTGAGTAAGATCTTTTACTCTTCTGAATATCATTTTAGTACTAAACAATACTAATCTAGCATATTTAGTAAAATGACTAGTTTTGCTTAATTTTCTGTGTACCTTTTCTGCTTTAAACAGATTTCTAAAACTTGAGAGAATCATTCATTAGTAAGATACTTAAACATTTCCCTTCTATTTATTGTTTGCAAGTTTTAGGTACCTTGGAAAAATGTAAAAATTTGAAACAAGCCAACAGATTTTTTCCCAACTGTATATAATTATGACTCCCCCCCCCCCACCAAAGTTTAATGGAAGTAGGGTTAGAAAAGTGCAAGGACTGGCAAAAAACAGAGGAAGGCAAATATTAATTGTTGTGTATAATTGAGTAATGTGCCTTAGAGGCAAAATGTTTCTGGGACACGATTTATGTTAATAGACAACATTGTGACTTAGTGCTTCAGGAAAACTTGTAGATCATGTTCTCTTTAAGTGGATTGTTAAACTTGCCCTTATATATAATAAAAGTGATTCTAGGTTACTCAAGCAATTTACAGTAATAACTTTAAGGTTTTTTTTACTGAAAGTTATTTGCTTATTATGCATTTACATGTAACTAATGCAGTTGGGTTATGAATTTTTATTACTGTTCTAACCTGTCCATTGTTTAAAGAAGGTATGTTAAGAAACTATTATATTCAAAGTGAATAATACTGTATACAGTTAAAATCTGTTCATTCAGATAGTGCTTTAGGTCTTGTTAACGTTCCCCCACCCCATTCATCTAAATATCCAGATGTTTGATGTTACATGTGATTGTATGAAAGCTCTGATCTGAAATCCTATGGCTTACTGGATTACCCTTTACCCACATGGTTTAAATTAATAATAAAAAAATGAACCAGGGCAATCTTGCAACAAAAGAACAAGACTTTATTGTATAACAGAATTGCAGATGTGGAAAGGTGCTTATAATAAAGACAGAATATTTCTGTTTCATAGAGCATCTGGAATGCTACAGGATCTCTAAGTTATCAGGAGCTAATGTTAGACAGCCTTGGTTTGTGATTAATTTAATATTCAGAGGAACTTTTTCTAAAGCCTTGTGCCATTCATCATCATAATGTCATTTTTGCAATCCTAAAATGATTTACAAAGTCAACTCTCCCCCCTAATTTCTAAAACAATATTAAGACATCAAAAAGTTTCAGATACAAACTTCAAAGGGCAGCCAAATCAGAGATTTCTGGCTAAGACAGTTTAGATCATTTAATATCCTCTGGTTTTCCTAGGATTAAATTACAGCCTATAGAATTCTCGGAATCTGGCTAAGGAAGTATTATATAATACAGCATGGCAATTTTGGGGAGGCTGGCAAAGGACTGCACAGAGAAGGAGATGCCATCTTTTCAATTTATCAACCTTTCAGCAAGTGCTTGTGAAATGCTAGGGATAAGAGAAGTTATCCCGGTGTGCATAACAAGCTCTGATAACTGGAGAAATGTTTGTATGTAAGCTCAGGATGACATTCATTTGGGGACACTTTTCTTCTTTGTAGTCATCACATTACAAGGAAACTTAATTCAAGGAGTGAAGTTATGGCTCGTGAATGAATATCTGAGGCAGGAACCAATAACAGGAATTCATTCTGGCAGAGCCACAAAGGCAATGCTTCCAGATACTGTGGTTTTCTAGGGACAACAGTGAGTGCTGGTTGCTTGTGTAGTGCTGTGACGTGGCATGCGAGAGAATCACACCACACATCATTCTGGCTACAGGAACAATCTCATATGAAACCACTAGGTCTCTCTGAGGAAATTTAGCATTTTCTAAAAGAAAGACATTTAACTTGATGTTGAGCTGGTAAAAGAAAAGGTCTGTAAAACAAATGTTAGTACTCTTAACTAAATGAAAATATGAGTGATTGTTATGGGAAATAACCTGTTACAAAGGACTTTCCACCCTAAACACATGCCTCCAGAAGGGTGGACATGTTACAGGTTGTGATGTACATAAAAGCAAACTCAATCACTCTTAGGATAATACATATATTATAAACAATATTTTGGTGACCTCCGACTGCATTGTTGGTCTGATAATCACGTTTGCTTCTATGCCTTCATTTGGCAATGAATTGTGCAAACAAAATGCACTGAAGTTTGCGCAATTTAGAGAGAGAAACTAACAACAAAAAAAGAAAAGTATAGGAAAAATTAACTGAAAAATTACTCTTCACAATTTTAAATTGATTTAAAATTTAAATGTATATATATCGTTCTTAACTTCAGTGTTTTGTGCACGTGCATAAGAGCATCAGTGCCCTTAAGCTACAAAAGCATGATTTAAAGTGATTAAAGTGTGAGATTTGCTTAAACAGTCAGTGCATCTAAACCGTAGTCTTAGGAGACCAGAGTTCACTTTGTAGATATATTTCAATTTGGCATAACTAAATAGATCCAAACCCTTATTAGTTCAAGCTGCATTTTATGCTGTTCCCAATATGTGTTGATCCTCCCAGTTTATTTTATTTGCACTTCACATTTAGACATGTATTCCATTAGATCTGTTTATTCTTTATTGTTTTTAAAGGGTTGAGAACATAACTCTCTGTTTGCTTTAGCATAAAGTCTTGTGTAAATTGCTCTATGTCATATTTTGGGGTTCATTTTTTTCCCTTGCATCCTCCCCTGTAGTTACTTACAATTTCTTTGTGTGTGAAATGGCTAAAGTAAAGGAAACCATAACAGCATGCTCAAAATTGCAATAGGCGTGAATATTACATCAGTATCACTTATCACATTCTTGAGTAATTCTTTTTATTCATTTTAAAGATAAAGCTGGTGAAGAGGGAGCAGGTAGAGAATGAAAGCACAAATAGATTAGAAAGTAGGATAGAGATACAAAATGGGGTTAAAAGACCCAATAAAAGAGAGGCGGCTGCTGAGTGGTGGTTGGGGCCATGCCGTATGCTTTCCCTAAAGACTTGAAAGTCATGATCGTAGAGTAAGGATGGGTAGAGGAGAAGCAGGCATACAAAACTGCATGTGGCTTCAGGGAGTTCATCAGTGATGAAATGTTACCCTCTTGCCTTTAGGTCACAATCCTCTCACCAGTTTCTTGTGTATCTGCTAGAATCGAGATTATTTTATTAAAAAGTTCATTTTTCTCTCTGTTGAGGTCACACACTAATGCAGACCAAGAGAAAAGGATAAACGTGTCTTATTTGTAATGACATAGTTTTAAGCAAGATTTTTAAAATCTTGGATCAGGGAAGCACTTGTTCTTTCTAAAAGGTTCAGATTGTGCCTCAACTCTGTCTGCTGCTGTGAGGGACCATGAGGTCTGTGTAGCAGTAGCTAATTCCTCATGTGTGAATAAGAAAAAAATGTTTCCTTGCTATTAAAAAATATGGCAGAAAATTCAAAAACATATATACATTTTAGTATAATGCAGTTTATTCCAGATGTCTTTAAATCAAGGGAAAACCTAATTAAATCACATGGTAACATCATAATTTTCTGCCTGGATATGGAGACTACATACAAATTCCTTTTTTTTTGAAAATCCGTCCTTTGGAGAATGTGGAAACAAATAAGATCCTAGATTCCAGAGAGAAAGAAATAAGACCTCATATTCCTCGATTCTGTCAGTTCTTGTCATTTAGTCAGCTCTCTTCATTATTGGCTCTCACACGCAACTGGGGGACATGAGAACACACCTTGTGTGTGAATCATTGTCTTCTACTGTCTGATTTTTAAAAAAAATCTCATGTATGTTATTAAAGCAAAAGGATATTAATTCCAGTGAGTACATTAAGGTGGTTTCTAAGGCATTGCTGTAAGTCCTCTGAATTTACACAGGTTCCCTCATAGGCACATGTCGTCAGGTGTCTGAATTCCATTTAGATTAAGTTTCTTAGAACTGAGCATTCATTGACAAGAACATGTGTGCCAGATGCAAATATCTGATTTAAAGGTAGGATTTAGCAAGATTTTCTGTGTCTGTTTTGCAGGAGGTTACTTGTGAGCTGGTTTGGGAACATACCTTTTAAAAATCAATTAGCAGCTCCTTGATAAAGAACCTATGTATTGCTATCTGTTTGTCAGATGTTCAGCTGGTATGTGTATTTGTTGGAAATGACTTTGACCTAATGAATCACACAGCTTCTAATATAGGGAATCTCTACATTGTTTTAGGTTGGAATACTTTTTTTTTTCAATGAGAATTGCTTCATTTTTTTTTCAAATCAATAAAAGTATTTTATGACAAGGAAAAATGGTGGTGACATATGAAATGTGGAAAGACCCACAGCAAAGAGTTACCTTTCAGACTAGATATGTGTCTTTATAATTCTTCATCAAATACTTATTTTGAATCTCTGTTCATATAAAGTAAATTTATGGCTCTAACCAAATGGTTTTAGGTTTTTCAAGTGACAGGAATGAATTTTCTTTGTACCTATATGCCTTTTTGGTTAAACATAAATATAGAGAGATATATATGAATTAATACAAATGACTCAGAAGCCAATAAATCTCTCCTTAATTAAAATAAATAAATCTAAAGAGGCTAGACGACTTCAGGTTTGCTTAGACTCCCTAGTCACTAGTCACAAAAGAAAATATAGATATTGATATATTAATTCTCTGAAAGACATATGCTATCCAAGGTGACCTAACATTGAAGACCCTTTCTTTGTAGGTAAGTTGCTGATGTCTAGATTCAGCTCTTGTGTTGGGCAACTGCAGAGGCTGGTCTGGACCTTGAGCTCGTTCGTGGGGAGTCGCCAAATGACACTGCACTGTGCTCTGTTTCTCTGAACAACACTAAAATTCAATTTCAGAATTTTGTTTTAATAATATACAAGAGGCCAAAGAAAGGTGCTAACAGCGTAGCTCATTTGAATCAGATTATCTTCAGAAGGTCCACAGTGATGGAGTTGCCTTCTAGACATAGCCTTGCTAACGTCAAGTCTTTTCCCCTCTCCTGGAGCTCAGTTGGCTTACCTTTGCAACCAGGTCTTTTACTTTTGAAGGGTGATTGTCTTCCTCCTTTTTCAAGTGGCTTGGTGGTCAGTGATTACTTGAAGAGAGCACCAGGGGTATCTATACCTGTGAAGTCTAGAAAAAGCTTTAAGGATTTCATGAATCTTAACAGTGGGATCTTTGACAAATTGAAGTTCCTGTGTAGATTTTCTATTTCTTTAAAGGAAATATGTTCCAACCTTCAAAATCCCTAGTGTATACTGCCAGTGACTTTTGAAAACCAGATTTCTATTTTAATTAAATCCTTGCTTGGAAAAGTTAGAATTTTTGTTTTATGTTAATATTTGTTTAAATGTGTTAAGTGGCATTAAGTGCAAAATAATTTTATATTTATTCTCCATCTACTTTGCTTGGCTCTGTGTGTGTGTGTGTGTGTGTGTGTGTGTGTAAATGTTTTTCTACATTGTAGTAAGTATGATTCCAAGACATTTTTTCCATTGGACAGCTTAACTGTCTTAGGGTCTACTTCTAATAGTGCTTCTAATAGGTTCTTTAGGCTTTTGATCAAGTTGCAAAATAGAATGCAACTAAGTAAGGATAATAGTGCTAAACTGTATTGTATGAGTATTTCTTCTAATGAGGGCAAATGAAAATAATCTTCTGGAGCAGAGAACATCTATTATGCATGGCAGGCAGATAAATGTTCATTCAGTGGATGGCAGACTGTTGCTGAGGGGGAATTATGAATTAGCATAGAAGGATAAAAGGAAGTTGACAACCTTTATGGATACCTCTGTTCCTCTCTCTTAATTTATTTAAAATATTTATAAAGTGCCTTCTGTATTTTAGGCACGGTGCTCTTTGGTCAGCTACAATCACTGTCTCACTTCTGCCTTCATATACTGATTTGTTTGTTCGATTCTCCTCGTTCTTATTTTGTTAACTTTGACGGAGTACTGCTTTTGTTGTTTTACTCCACATGCTATATAAAGTTCATTAAGAAATTATGAAAAAACTTTGTGCAGTGGTGGGAGAACAGGTACTTAAGTCTCCTTCTGGACAATCTGGAGATTAGGAAAGTTGCCTCAAAGGTAGATCTGAGGAATAATAGTATGTCCATATAATAAATGTGTAGAATTGCAGATAAAGTAGCAAATGAGATATAGTGGTAAAAACACTGACTTGAAAATCAGGATTCCTGAGCCATATAGAATCGGGTGTTACTGCTGTGTGGCATCGAAGAAGTCCGTATGTGGGAAGACATTCTGGAACCTTTCTGAAACCTTGAAAATGTTGAAGTATGTGGGCCGAGCGATGGGATTCAGAATGTCCTGCTTGAGCAGTGGAGGAGCTGAGGGTGCGGGGCGTGGAGACTAATATCACCCTGTTTGGTCCTGAGGGATGGCTGGTTAGCCAAAGACGGGTAAGATTCCTCAGAGGAGGAACAACCTAAGACAGGCACAGCCGCAGAGGGGCCAACAGGGTTGGTGCATAGAACCTTCCTTATATCACCGTGTTTGGCCCTGGAGGATGACTGGTTAGCCAGAGACGGGTAAGATTCCTCAAGGGAGGAACAACCTAAGACAGGCACAGTCGCAGAGGGGCCAACACGGGTGGGGCACAGACCCCCAATATCTGAGAGAGGTCTCCTGCCCCCAGGGCTGTTTTGCTCTCCACCCCCAGCTCAAATCCACACCTGCTCAACTCAGACCCAGGAAGTAAACAAAGATAATTGCCTCAATCATGTGAGGCCTTTGACTGTTTATGAGTGTAACCTGAGAATGTTAGCCCACGAACTCAATAAAAGCAGCCTGGGATGAGTCAGTGGGGCTCTTGATCCGAGAGGTCTTGAGCCCCCCGGTCCCACTTTTCTCTTCAGTCTGTGTCTGTGTCTTCTTCAAGCTTGCGGCACCCGTCACTCACCTCGAGTCGCCGAGCTGGTCTCGGCATCGGTAATATTTTCTAGCCTCACTTCCATCCTCTATAAAATGTAACGGTTTAGTTAAATGGTCAATAGTGTCCCTGCCATTCTAAAATTTATTCTGTTATTTTAGAATACAGCCTTAGGGAGTTTAACATCTACCACTAAGCTATTTATTTGGGGGATTAGGAGCTTACTTAAATTAATTTATAATATGTGAATTAATAGTATCAAACAGGACTCCCTAAAGATATCTGTTTAATTAATTTTTAAGAATCCTGAGATTGCCATGCAATATGACTATTGAAAATTCCAGGACTCATTAATAGAATGTATGTATTTTTAAACACCATTGAGAAAAGTATGTAACCATTCTCATTATTATATCTCAGTACCTACAGGAAACAAACTTTCTTGCAGTCATTTAAACTCACTAGTTTTGAGTTTCTCAGAAGACAAGGAAAGTTATATGTCAATTTCTTTTATATAACAACCATTTATTATTATTGATAGCTTTCTCCACAGTCTATGAATTCACACCTCTGGCTCTCTCTTCTCTATGATAAATAATCTTTTAAAATTGTATTTGCCAATTTAAGGGATTTTCAGTGAAGCTAAATGAATGTTTTGAGTAATTGTTACTTAGTGAACTTAGCTGTACTGCAGGGCGTAAAACAGAAATATGATCTCCTTAATTTTGATTCTATTTTCTACATGTTCCATAACTTCCTCCATCAATACAACCAAAGCAGCTGAAAGTTAGAAAACTGAGGTACTTGTCTTCAAATCCCTTTGCACTTAGGTAGTGGGTGTGAAAACAGAAATGTAAGAAACAGAACATGTGTGATATATGAATCAAAGTGTAGAGGCTATTTGGTGTGAAACAATGTGATCCTTGTAGCTCCTGCTAATGCATCATTCAGCAAATGCCTGAAGAAGACAGAGTTTTCAATGGCAAAAACAGTCTCCTGGAAATAGACCCTTCATTCAGTCCCTGGCATGAAACTTTGTTGGATGGAAAAAAAAAGGAATATCTTTATCTTATGAACTTCATATAGGTGTCTGTAGTTGGATAAAAAATATATGGAAATGAATTTGTTCACATCATTACTCGTTTTTCTGCAAAACTAGCTACTCTCCATTTCAGTTAAAATTCTTAACAAGTCAAGGTGTCACATATAGCGCATGGAAACAAATAAATGTAGCTAAGGCATATTTTTAAAGGGTGTAACTTAGCTGGTTTTGCTGACCTTGGGCTCCAAAATATGATTATAGTTAGTAATTAGATAGAATTCACACAGCCCCAGACATCTGAACATAAATACTTGGAAGTATTCTTTAATCCAGAACTTATGAAGGTGGGTGTGCTTAATGGTTGAGAATGACCATTTGCATTATATTATACATGATATAGATTCTATTCAGTTAACCTAAATATTATTATATAACAACTTACAGAGGAAATACTGCAAATCTCATATCATTTTATTCAGTAACTGGTTAAAATGGATATGAGTAAGAGAAAGTATGGATAAAAGAATTAATCATTCAGTTTGGGTCTTTCACAGGTATTTATGATCTTTTTCTATGTGTTCCCAGCTTGCTTATAGTCTGCTCTTGTATGCCTGATTGTATTTTTAGTTTGTTTCATTGGCCCTGTTTCTATCTGCAGAAAATTCTTTATACTGCTGTAATTGCTCTAAGATCTCTAAATGTTGATTAATACCATTACTATGGAAGTTTTTTCCTCCCTTCAGTAAACCCTGCAGAGTATCCTGAGTCATTTATTATTCCAGCAATGACTTCGCTCAGTTTGTTTAGTACTCGTAGGTCAGCTTTCTAACCAGAGGATCAGTGTTCTCTGCTTAACACCTCTGGAAAGCCTTCTGGGGTCAGGATGTTCTGTTTCTCCTGACTGGGGCCAGAGGTGAAACTACATCCTCCTTTGGATGGCCTCATGAAACAAACTATGTAATTAATTCAGTTCAACAAGCCCACAGTCTGGGTCCTTCAATATCATCCTTATCTCCCACCTAAAGAATATCAGAAATGTTACTATGTAACAATTTCACCACTTCTGGTCCCCCACATTTCCAGCCTCCTTTCCTGTTGGGAGAGCTATGAACTACCAAGTCCAGACCTGTTCACCTCACTTCTGCGTTTATTGTTTCACTTTCTTTTTCTGAAAATGTTTTGCTTCTATTTCCTCTATGCTGTATACCCTCTGTTCTTTCAGAGAGCCTTTTCAATTCTCACTCCACTGCTCTTTGTATCCATAGGCTGGCTGCAGGAGTAGATAAGTGGTGGAAGTGGAAGCTCTTTTGGAATGCTTTTTTCTTTCTTCTATATATGGATAATTTGAACTTGGAGTTGAACTTGGAGTCTTGTCTATCTAATGCTAAAGCCATAGGTCTCGTGTGGGTTAATTCTTATTCTTGTTGATATTGTTTTGGACGAGTGAGGAGGAGATTAGAAATCGTCACCATTGTTCTCCAAACCTCTAATGATTATATTTTTAATAAATATATCATATGGACTTGTAAATATTGTTGGGCGGCTACATGATATCATGGACGTACAGATTCAGGCACCTCATCTAGAATATAGGTGCTCATTAGATGAAGAAATGTTAGTTTTCTTCTATCTTGTAGGGGACTTTTTGAGGACAATTTGAGGGAACACCCAGGACGTATTTTGTAAGCTGTATGGACTTCATAATTGGCATTTGTCATTGTCACCCACTCATGTGTACTTCTTTCAGGCCCAGAACTCTGCTTCACACTTTTGGCTAAGTCTAAACCCTGATTCCTTTCTATAGAGTGAGATGCTGTTCTGTTAGGGTGTTCAAAACTGGTATTAAAAAAAAAAAGATAGAGTAACACTTTTAGAGATTGCATATGATTGGGACATGCTACATCTTTTTATAAGCATGAGAAGAGTCCTTGGCAGTTAGAATGCCTCAGACTTTTAATCTCAGCTTCACCTCTGAACAGCTATTCATGTTAGAGAATATGGTTTTGTAAGCTTTCCTGAATTATTTTTTGGAATAATATTGTGTATAACATGAACAGAGGAACACAAAATAATTAACCAGCTATTTCTTTTGTCCTTTTTTGAGTGGGGAATTATACTAGTGACTAACTTTACAAACTCTTTAAAAACTTTAGTTTAAAAAATCCTAGGTTAAAAAAGAAAGTAAGTAGGTTTATTTTACAGGGGGATTTCTCAGGGCCTTTGATTAGCTCCTGTGTGTTGTGAATTACCACAAAGGAGTTATAGTACGAGTGACTGCATTCATTCATTCATTCATTCAAAGTATATTTGTTAGTGCCTTCAGTATGGCAGGCAGTGTTACCATTTATTCAGACTTAAGCAGAGAAGAAGAAGGCAGGGTCTGATCTCCATGGCATTCTCTTATACATGGAGTTCTCCATTGACACTGTATTCTTTTCTAAGGAATATCTCCTGGGAATAACTATTATTTTGCCCTAATTATTTCTTAATAGTATATATTTCTCCCTTCCTTTGTTTCTGTTTTCACTTCTATTTATAGATACACAACCCCCAATCATAATCATGAAGGCTAACAGCAAGTATTTTATTGAATACCTATATGCTAGTTGTACATAAGTGAACATTGAGTTCATGAACTGAAATGACAAGGCAAAATGGTACAACCCTACTTATCTGACATTACTTTTTTCCTGATTCAATTTTCCGTTATTTATCATTGTATTTCTAAACTTCCATTAAGCTTAACATTTACACATTGAATTCTTTCCTTGGGTATGTATTTTCTTTTAAGTTTCTAGTCACTGGAGAATTACAAGAATGCTAGACAATTAAGGGTTTGATTATTTTGGTGCCCGATCATCTTAAGGAATGATTTTGTGTTCCAAAACCAAGTTTGGCAAAGAGTAGAGACCAATAGCATGGCTTGTTCAGAAACTTGAAAAGTCCCACAAAGAAAATATTGCTTGAAAATAATGTAGAACTGAGAGTAGAGGCACTGGACCAAGAAGATGTTTCATCACCAGAGACAGAAATAGGTTCCAAACAGTGGCGGTCTGAGGAGAGTTGTTGATGGCCATTGTGTCAGAGTTCTCATTCTTACTTTTCATTGACAGGGAGCTGGCACACATCTCAGCTGTGTCAGGAAATGTGTTTTTGACATTTGAGAGGTGAGAAGAGAGGCAGGAAGGAGACTTTGGGACCTTTTAAATGATTACACAACTTAAGCCAGAGTCTTATTCTATAGAAATAGTCATATTGAGTTATAAGTATGAAAATCTGGCTCCACTGTTTTATATTCTCTAAAGAGCTTAATGTTTCCTCTTATTTTATCCAGTAATGGTAATGTGCTTCACCTGCATTTAGCTTTATGCAGTAGCTATTTAATGGGATTAAGTAACTGGGGCTTTTATGCTCTGATATAGCCTGTAATAATTACAAAAGAGTTATCATTACTACCTTAGAATTATTTTAGTCTCTTATCAGCAGTATTCAGCCAGTCAAAAGACAAATTGTGCCTCTATCCTTTTATTTCTGGATTCAACACAGTGTTGTGGAATAAAAAAGCACTGAATTTGGGTGCTATTTCACATTTAGTTTACAAATACTTTAAAGATTAAAACTGCTTCAGAACTAGGCCAAGCTATTGTGCATTTGTTTTTGTGCAGTAATTTCTGCTTCTTACTCAGTAAAGGGTTATGGGGTTAGTATAAGTAATCCTTCCTGCCCTCTCTTCATGCTCTGTGCTCAGGGTATAAACAAGCAGGATGTGTGCTGATTCAAGGAAAGCATTTTTTCAAAAGGGCTGCTGTCTGCTCTGTCCCATCCGTGTGGGCCTCTCGAGATAGTGGCCACAATTTTGGTTGGTTCCAACAGACTGGGGAATTCTTCTCTCTAACAAGATATGAAGGCAGCACTTGATAGTAGATTTTATAAATTGAACGAAAAGACTAGTTTAAAATGAGTTGAATTCAAACTGAACAGCAAACAGTCTGATGTTAACTACCTGCTTACTCACTGGAATGTTCGTGGAACACATGGTCCCACATCCCTCCCCCAGTCACCAGTCTGGTTTTGAGTCTTCACTTCCACCATCTATACTGGCGCACACAGCTCACAGACCTGTATCCTACTGATGACTTCCTTGAACCCGAGCTGGTATCCTCATTGCAGAGTGCTTTGTTTATGTCTGCAGTTGCTCAGATGCCATCTGTGAAGCATCGAGCTGTTGTGCCTGGATTTCTACTGGCTCCAGTTATTTCTCTTCCTATTTTCTATGGCACAAATATGTGAAATTTTTGGGAAACAGATGTTTTTTCTGTGTGAATGACTTTGCTCACGCTCAGCAAAAAAGTTACTTGCTATGAAAGGTCTTCTGCACATGGGGTAAGTGGGACTTTGCTAACCTTCAATTTAGGTACGGGAAAGTTAGATTCTTACTTGCGTATTACCTGGATGACAATTTTTTTCTTATATTCCTTGCAAATTTTTGTTTCCTGGAATGTCTCCTACCTCTCGTTACCAAATGCACCGAGCTGCAGCAGAGGGGGTTAAAATTATTTCACTTGCTTTCTAGATGGTGGTTTTGCTAGAAGGGTGGGACTTGTGAGTACCTCTGTGAGGAAGCTGTTTATTACAAAGTGCTTCAGAATTTCCTGATGATTATTGTTGTTACCTAAAGGGTAACAGTGTGATCGATACTGGCTACATTTTGGTCCCCTGGAGATAATTTTTGGAATATGTAGGGAGAACAAGTTAACATATGGACTACATAGAAGAGTCTGTGATACACAGGAAGTGCTGTGTAATTGTCGGGTATTATCACTGTTGCTCTTTTTACCTTCTTTGAGGCTATAGTGGAACTACTGATGCAGTAACCAGAGAAAATGTATGTTCCCCTAAAATAGGCTTGTCAAGGAAGAACGCAAGGAAGCAATTAGTGTTTCCCCTGCCCAAACTCCAACTTGCCAGTTATATAATGAGAAAAAACACTTTCATCTAGACTTTTTCTTCTATATGATGATTAGAAGCACTTAGTCATTTTTCTTTGCAGGAAGTTTTCTCATCGAGGCTTTTTAGATGTGGATTGTACCTCTCAAAGTACAGAAATGGTAGTGTAAGGAATACGTGCCTGCTTATAAAAGGAGGTAATATTTCAAGCAGGTACAACAGATAAAGGAACAATGGCCCAGATGGGCTGACGTGACAGTTTTGAGTCAGTGGCAACTTGAAAGGTTTATTAGTGACACAGCTAACACAGGCCTGGATTCAGAATCTGAAGATCTGAGGATTGCTAGTAGCTTGAGCTTTGTATCAGTCACTTAACCTTTGTTTCTTCTCCCTAAAGAAGAGGATACTATTACTAAACCCAATCAAGAAGGGATAGAGGAATGTTGATATATAAAGATTTTGAATGTCAAAATTCTCAGAAAATGTATTCTTTATTTTTCCCCCCATAGTATTGAAAAAATGTTCATCTTTTCCTTGTTTTCCAAAGTTCTGGATGGTGTTCTAGTGGACACCATCAATTATGACACCACATCTTAAAAAAAAAACAAACTTCAAAATGAATATTATGAGGTGAGGCGGTAATAAAAGCAGATAAAGCCCTCTAGTCAAGAATTTTTTTTAAACTTAACTCTGTTTTGGTTTTGGTTAGAGTTTAATAATGTCCTTTAAAATTATACATGGAGTCATAAATAACATATTTATGTGGCATTTTATTATTTTGCAAATTCTGGCACATGTTATCTTACTTAAACATCACAACAACTTTGTATGAAATTTCTTGAGGAATTTGGATTTCAGAGTGATGAAGTGCCTCACCCAAGGAAACACAGCTGGAAGGAGATAGATCAAAATATTCCAGCTTCAAATCCAGTGCCCTTTCCAAAATCCACCACAATTTCATCAGACAAAAAGACATTATCCCTCAGACTTCTATCTGATGAACCTTATGATCAACATGTATTAAACTAAGACAAAACCTACATAGTGAAATTAATGATAAAATAATGGTTTGATCTCCAATCTTCCCAGACCACCACTATCCCCAGTTCCCCAAACCCCAAACTTACTATTTATCTTTAATAGGCAAATGCCCTTAAATTACTTGAATATTTTTTTTTTTGCTCATGCAGTATGAATTTGTGGCTTTTATTTTTAACTCAATCTAGAATTGGTACTTTTTTACATGGTGTTCTCATATATAACAAAACAAATTCTCAAACAGATTTTGGCAAAGAAGTGGAGGAGTGATTTGAATTATAATGCAGCTGGCAAAACTGTAAGCATCATTGGTAATTAAGTCTAATTTGACATGTTTATCATTTAGTGCAAGCAGTGTTATCTGATCCACTTTCCTTAGTTCTTGATATTTTACTATGCTTCACCTCTTCATTCTATTTGCTGGCATTGATTATTAAACACTTAGCCGTTTAAACTGGGGGAAATTCTATTTAGCTGTCTCATCCTCTCAAACGTTTGCCTGTGAATTAGCACATATGTTGTTCCTAAGAGTTCTGTTAATAGAAATTAAATGACTACCATGAAGTCATGTTTGCTCTGTGTTTGACCCCTATTCTCTTTTCCTTATCTGCCTTTAGCCTTTTAGATTATAAAAGTGCCATGATAAAGATAACTGACTTTTAAGAAAACAGATGAATTTCAGTTCTGCCACCCTTCATACAATGGATTTTCTTTCCTGGTTTAACTTCATGTCTTCACTGTACTTTGTACACCTATGAGTGGACAGGCAGTCCTGGCTCAGCCCTTATTAGAATACCAGTTGCACTGCATTGTAATTGACTATTTGCTTATTAGTCTCTCCTTCTAGACTGCAAACTCTTGCAGGAAGAAGGCTTAATTTTGTTGGAATTTTTACCCCCAGCTCATAGAATGATGACTGGTACATATAAGTTAATCATTAAATGTGAGTAAATGAGTGACTATCAAATCAAGCGAATCGCGATAGTATTCCTATTTCTTCCATTCCCTGGCTGTTTTCCTTTGGCATGATACTCAGTAGCCATCTATAAAATGGAGGCAATGGTATTATTCTCAGAGACTACCCAAAGAGTTCATTAGACCAGCTTTTGAAAGTTTTTGTACTGTGAAGTACTCTTCAAAAGATGATTATGCTAATCATCATAACTGTGTCTGTGTGTTTTATGTCTCCTGGATATACCATACTTTTTGCTTTAGTTCACGTCTGTATTATTGCAGTAGCAAGGTAACTAGCCTCTATGCGCCTCAATTCATGCTTTTTATTCCACACTGCATCTAGACTAACCCATTGAAAACATAAGATAAGATTGTCAGTTCTTCAACAGAGGCATGTCTGTCTTGTTCACCCCCCACGTCCCCAACCCCCAGGCCAATGCCTGATATCTGTGCTTATAAGCCTTTGGTAGTTGTATATCCAGCACCTGGAGGCCTCCAAAGAAGGGCATAAAAAACTGTTATCACATGCCTCTTGCATATCTCTCCAGCCTCCAAACTCACTGTAGCGAGCCTCAGACACATCCAGGAGTGCAATAATAAAGAACAATGGGGAATTTTCCAAATGGCCAGTGCTTTTTCACACCTCAGTGCCTTTGTGTATGCTTTCCTTGTCTTCCTAGAAGGCAGTCTCCCTCCCTCACTGGGGTATTTGTCAAATGTTTATCCCTTACAACGCAGCTTAACATTAGACTCCTCTTCAAAGCACTTCCCTTTCACCTGGCAGAGGTTTCCTGTTATTTGAGCTCTCACAGCACATTGCTTGTAAGCATATCTATACAGTACGCAAGTAATCTGTAATAATTGTTTGCATGTGTTTTTTCCTAACTAGATGATGAGTTCTTTGTGTGGAGCCTGAAATGTAATGCCTATATTTCTTACACCTCATGGGGTCCTTGGTACTCCATAAGCACTCAATAAATGTTTCTGAGTGAATTATTATACAACCTTTGTAACTATAATTTCATTGGCAACATTATATTCTACCGGGGCTTCCTGGGTGGCACAATAGTTGAGGGTCTGCCTGCCCATGCAGGGGACATGGGTTCCATCTCTGCTCCAGGAAGTTCCCACATGCAGCAGAGCAGCTAATCCCGTGTGCCACAGCTATTGAGCCTGTGCTTAAGAGCCCGTGAGCCACAACTGTTGAGCCCAAGTGCTGCAACTACTGAAGCCCATGTGCCTAGAGCCCGTGCTCCGCAACAAGAGAAGCCACCACAATGAGAAGCCTGCACACCACAATGAAGAGCAGCCCCCACTTGCTGCAACTAGAGAAAGCTCATGTGCAGCAACGAAGACCCAACACAGCCAATAAGTAAATAAATAAATAAATAAAGTTTATTAAAAAACAAAACATTGTATGCTACCACATTCCTCTACTACAATTTGCTTTACTATTCTCCTGTTGTGAAAAATTTGGAAATTACCAATCATTCTGTATATAGATTCTCATTTCAATTGAATTTTTCACTTAGGGTAAATTCTCAGGCAATGTGAATGTTTAAAAATAGAGTTTCTGATAAATAATGCTTTACAATTGTTAGGCTAAATTAGAAAAAAATACTTTTATAAGCCTATTATCAGGCAGGTTCTTTGTATACATACACGCATAGTCAAATACTTAAAATGCAAAACATTTTACATGTAAAACATTTGAAATTTATGTGCATATGTGGCTTTAATTTATATAATGAGTATATAAAACAGGAAGCAAAATAGCAAAATGGGTAACTAGCATGACTGGGCAATTCACAGAAGGGGAGCTATGAATGGCTTTCGAGTATGTGAAGAAATGCTCAAACTCACTAGTAATGCAAGAGATGCGAATTATTATACCAATAGTCATCATTTACTTTACTCCAATCAGAATGGCAGAAATTAAGGAAGAGGGTAGTTTTTTTGACTTTTTATTTTATATTAGAGTATAATTGATTAACAGTGCTGTGATAGTTTCAGGTGTACAGCAAAGTGATTCAGTTATATATATATACATGTAAATATTCTTTTTTAAATTGTTTTCCCATTAAGGTTGTTACATAATACTGAGCAGAGTTCCCTGTGCTATAGAAAGAGTGTATTATTAATCATTGGCAAAAGTGTGGGAGGGCATAATTTTTGTGCACTGCTAGTCAAAGCATAGACCAAAGCACTCATTCTGGAAAGAAATCTTACAGTATTTTGCAAAATTAAGTCTATTTCTTACAGTATTTTTTGAGATACCAGGGAGGTGAAAGAAGCCTAGATGTCTAATGCAAGCAAACTACGTAAGAAATGTGATGGACGCAACCTATTACAGTGCAGCAGTTAGAAGCAAAGGGACTGAATGACATACAACAACACAAATAAATCATAAAAACATATGGAGTAAAAGCAAGAAGCAGAATGCAGTATATACTTACACTTTTTAATATGCCCTTTTCTTTCTCATGCTTAATGGCAGTGAGGTAATATGATTACATTTTTCTCTTATCTTATCCTGCTAGCAAAGCGGAAGCTTCTATAGTAGTGTTACATAGTTATGTAACATGCTCCAGAGCTATAGTTATTTCTTAAAGTGCTAGACATGAAAATAAATTTATTAAAGAAAATAAGATAGATTTCTCCCCTGTAATATATGGCTGTGAAAAGCTGTTGTCAGTAGTTAAAACTGTATTTATTGGATTGCTACATTTTAAAAGTATTTTTCTTCTCTCTGAGAAGATATGGAGGTCAAAGGATTTTAAGGAAAAATAATTATAAAATATTTTAACTTCTTGATTTATTTAAGAAACCAAGAGATCAGTTCTTTTCTTTTTCATGGTGTTTTTTACATGGTTTACTTTGGTAAATGTTTTCCACTTTCTGTTAAAATGTCATTGAGAGAGGATGTTAAACTAACTGTTTTAAACTATTATAATGGTAAACTGGGTGGCAAAGATAGAGTATAGAGAGTAGAGGAGATCTCAAAGCAGAGAGGCTGATATTTGATTTTGTTGGCAAATCTAGAAGTTTATATATGATTCACTGTTTCTGCCCTTCCCATTTCTCCAGTTGAAAGTTATCATGGGTGAAGATGGGCAACAGGTACCAATGTCCAGTTATAAATAAATAAGCCCTGGGATGTGCTAAACAGCATGGCAACTGTAATTAATGATACTATATTTTATATCTGAAAGTTGCTAAGAGAGTATGTCTTAAAAGTTCTCCTTACCAGAAAAAAAAAGAATTTATGTGTGGTGATAGATGTTAACTAGACGTATTGTGGCGATTATTTTGCAATACAGCCATAACTTGCTTTATTGTGCTTCATTTTATTGCACTTCACAGATACTGTGTTTCTTTTGTTTTTTTTTTTTTTTACAAATTGAAGGTTATTGGCATCCTGTGTTGAGCAAGTCTATTGGCATCATTTTTCCAACATTTGTTCACTTTGTGTCTTTGTGTCACATGTTTGTAATTCTCACAATATTTCACATTTTTTTCATTATTGTTATATTTGCTGTGGTGATCTGTGATGTTACTATTGTAATCATTTTGGGGCACCACGAACCACACTGATATAGGACTTAAATTAATCAATAAATGTTGTGTGTGTTCTTACTGCTTCACCAAATGGCTGTTCCCCTGTCTCTTTCCCTGTCTTTGGGCCTCTCTACTCCCTGAGAAACAGCAGTATCGAAATTAGGCCAATTAATAACCCTATAATGGCCTCCAAGCACTCAAGTGAAAGGAAGAGTTGCATGTGTCTCACTTTAAATCAAAAGCTAGAAATGATTAAGCTTAGTGAGGAAGGCTTGTCGAAAGTCAAGACAAGCTGAAAGCTAGGCCTCTTGCACCAGTTAGCCAGGTTGTGAATGCAAAGGAAAAGTTCTTGAAGGAAATTAAAAGTGCTACTCCAGTGCACACACAGATGCTAAGAAAGTGAAACAGCCTTATTGCCGATACAGAGAAAGTTTTAGTGGGCTAGATAGAAGATCAAACCAGCGACTTCATTCCCTTCAGCCAAAGCCTAATCCAGAGCAAGGCCCTAACTCTCTTCAATTGTATGAAGGCTGAGAGAGGCGAGGAAGCTGCAGAAGAAAAGTTTGAAGCTAGCAGTTTGGTTCATGAGATTTAAGGAAAGAAATCACCTCCATAATATAAAAATCGCAGAGGGGACTTCCTAGGTGGCGCAGTGGTAAAGAATCCGCCTGCCAATGCAGGGGACACGGGTTCGAGCCCTGCCCTGGGAAGATTCCACATGCCACGGAGCAACTAAGCCCGTTCGCCTAAAAAAAAAAAAAAAAAAAAAATCGCAGAGGGAAGCAGCAAATGCTGATGTGGAAGCTGCAGCAAGTTATCTCGAAGATCTAGCTCAAATAACTACACTTAACAACAGAATTTCAATGTAGATGGAACAGCCTTATATTGGAAGGAAATGCTATTTGTGACTTTCATAGCTAGAGAGATCAACCCCCTAGCTTCAAAGAACAGGCTGACTCTCTTGTTAGATGCTAATGCAGCTGGTGACGTTAAGTTGAAGCCAATTCTCATTTACCGTTCTGAAAATCCTAGGGCCCTTAAGAATTATGCTAAATCTACTCTGCCTGTGCTCTATAGAAGGAACAATAAAACCTGGATGATGGCAAATCTGTTTACAAAATGGTTTACTGAATGTATTAAGCCTACTTATAGCTCAGAGAAAAAATTTTTTTTCAAAATATTACTGTCCATTGACAATGCACCTGATTGCCCAACGTGGAGATGTACAATGAGAATAATGGTGTTTCCATGCCTGCTAACACAACACACAATCTGCAACCGGTGAATCAAGGAGTAAGTTTTGACTTTTAAGTCTTTCTATTTAAGACATAAATTTTGTGATGCTATAGCTGCCATAATGACTCCTCTGATGGATCTGGGCAAAGTAATTGAAAGTAAATCCTCCTGGAAAGGATATACATTCAAGATGCCATTGAGAACATTCATGGTTCATGGAACAAGTTGAATATCAACATTAATAGGAGCTTGGAATAAGTCATCTCATGGATGACTTTGAGAGGTTTAAGACTTCAGTGGAGGAAGTAAGTGCAGATGTAGTAGAAGTAGCAAAAGCACTAGAATTAGAAATGGAACCTGAAGATGTGACTGAATTGCTGCAATCTCATGATAAAACTTTAACAGATGAGGAGTTGCTTCTCATGGCTGAGCAAAGGATGTGGTTTCTTGAGATGGAATCTACTCCTGGTGAAGATGCTATGAATAGTGTTGAAATGACAACAAAGGACTTAGAATATTGCATAAACTTAGTTGATAGAGCAGTGGCAGGGTTTGAGAGGATTGACTCCAATTTTGAAAGAAGTTTTGTGGGTAAAATGCTATCAAACAGAATTACATGATTTAGAAGAATCATTTTTGTGAAAGGAGGAGTCCATTGATGTGGCAAACTTCATTGTTGTTTTATTTTAAGAAATTGCCACAGCCACCCCAGCCTTCAGCAGCCCCCATCCTGATCAGTCAGCAGCCATCAATAATGAAGCAAGACCCTCCACAGCAAAAAAGTGTGACTCTGAAGGCTCAGACGATGGTTAGCATTTTTTAAGCAATGAAGTACTTTTAATTAAAGTATTTTGGGGGGTTTAATGCTACTACACACATAATACACTACAGTATTTTGTAATCATAACTTTTATATGCACTGGGAAACCAAAAAATTCGTGTGACTCTATTTTGATATTTGCTTTACTGTAGTGGTTGGGAATTGAATCTGCAATATCTCTGAGATATACGTGTATATACAATTATCTAGTCATTATGGTGTATACCTGAATTTAATAAAATGTTACACGTCAGTTATTTCTCAGTAAATGAAGTTAGCATGGTTATCTTCAACTAGTCTATTTTACTGACTTCTAGATGCATCAAAGTTTAGAAAGTTATGTGGAGTCTCCCTTCTAGATGTCTTTCTAATCAGTCTCCTCTATTTCACCATAACGTCTCTATTTAACTTCTTCCTTAGTTTCCTGTAACAGCTTTCTTGTTTTACAGTCTCTTCACTGCAGTCCATCTCTCCAGTTATTCTTTTTCCATTGACATTGACTTTCTTAAAGCTAGTCCTCTTGTTCCCCACAGGATCAAGTCTGGATTTTTGGCATGGCATCCAAGGCCCTTTGCAAAATGGCCTAATACTCACTTTCCGCTTCCATCCTCCAGCATGCTTCCTCTACGCTGCTCGCTGCTCGCTGTGCCTAAATTTTGCCTTCATCGGGGGAATGCAGTGTGTTTAGCAACCAACAGAAAATGATCCTACCTCTGTGAAGTTGCTCCAGGAAAAGTAGGGCCCATCCTATGTGTTTCCATTACGCTTTGTAAATGCATCTATTGTAACACTTATCTCAGCAAATTGTATGTATTGCTGTAGAAGTCCAACCCCCTCAGGAGGAGCTCTACAGAGTTTGGCAGGGCTAGTGCAAGTATTTAATATGCATTTCTTTAGAAAATTATTAAGATAGATATCTTCCTTGTAAATTTAAAAGAAAAAATTATTAAATGATAGAAACCTTTCTTTGTGAGAACTGAGAGGAATATCTGTCTGTCTATCGTCATTTTATCTCTATATCAGTTCTTGCTTCTGAAAGAAAAAGGTCAGACTAGATGATGGAGGATGATACTTCCGATCTTTTCCCTCCTGCTTGTCCTGAAATATATATATATACACCAGCCAACCCTGCAGATGTGTCTGTGTCTAAAGCCTAAGTCACTGTATTTACAACGAAGAATGCTGTTATTTGTGCCACAGATCTTTCACCTTCAGATTCATTCTGTTGGAGCAGAACTGGGCTGAGGACTTCTAAAGAAACCTAACCGTAGATATACAGAATAGGAGTCAGATGTTTGAAAGTTCCACTGAGTTCCTTTTAAAATACTGTGCTTGTGTTACTTTGTAATGAACTTAGATTAAAGATACAACTGTAGGCATGAAGGAATGTCCTTACTATTGCTATGATTTTGAAGTATAAACAAAAAAATTGGGGATCAAACTATTAACTTGTTACATTTTGGTCCTTTTCTAGCTCCCTTTTGGGTATAAATAAGACATTGTTTTCATGTAATTTGCAAAGTTCTCTATAACCTTAATGGGGGAGATTTTTTTTTTCTGTCATTTGTTTAGACAAAAAGACAAAACTGGTAAATTTAGGATTTCATTGTGGAAAGTCTCTGTAAATGAAACTAATGAATCTTGATTCAATAAACTTGAATGAATATGTATTTTGTCATAGTTGAATGATCTAAGTACTCTGAAGTCAGATGTGCTTTCAAAATACTCCCATAAATGTAAATTCTTAATTATGACCATTTTTAGGGTATTTATCTGTCTCCTGGTGGTGGTTGCTACTTTGGCCCCTTTTATATGTTTTGGACAGAGAAGGAAACACAATGCTTGCATTCCTGTGGTTGCTATAGTAATGGAAAAAAACTGCAGCTGTGATTGTAGACTTGAAGAAAAAGACTGAGGTAATTTCGGCCCTGGAGACTTAGTAAATATTAATTGTGGAGAAGAAAGCTCTTGCTCTCATTCTTTGATAGTTTTTAAAATTTTATGTAAGAGCCAGAAGTCATTATACTGAGATAAATTGTGACTCATTGTTACAGCCTCTAATTGCATTCCTAAGGTAGGTTGAAATGTTAGCTAAGATTCTAAGCAGTAGAATTTTGCATGTGATTTAATGAATTCTCTGGCTAGAGATGATATTCTATGATGCAGAAGAAAATCTTGTGGCTTGATTTAAAAAAAAGTTGTAGATTTCCTCACAGAGCAAGGGACTACAATGTTTCCTCAGATGTTTCTTAATTTTTTATTTTTGTTTATTTATTTTTTACTGAGTAAGTATTCCATTTTAGAGTGCTCTTTGGACCATTGCATGGTCCATGCAGAGCAGTCTTAGTGCAAAATTCCTTCTGTATTGCATAGAGCCTGGCCACTCTGACAGCCCAGGGTAACAAACACTGAAATCTTTCTTGTGATTATTATTGTTGTTATTGTTTCTGGTTTCTGTAGTGGCAGATGTTGTATTGTCATTACTTGTGTTCCAGGAGTAGTGATCTGAAAGAGTTTGGGGGCAAGGGTTTAGAAGTTGAAGGTGAACGTCAGCTGGAATAAAGACAGTACAAATGCTGGTTGAGCAGGCAGGGGTATGTATCCAAGAGTGGTGAGCAACCATGGTGTTTGGTGGCTTTTCATCAGCACATATATATTGTGTTTACCACAGAATAATTTTCCTTCCTGCCCAAGCTAGGATTGCAGAGGATTTTTGGGTTATGTTACTATAAATGATATAGCAATAAGAATATTATATTCCTGTGTGTTAATAATAATGTATTACTATGTATCGAAATATATGAATAAAACATCTCTCCATATAAAATGTTATGTAATAGTAATTAATATATAGATAACAGTATTTTAGTATAATTTGAGAAGCACCATGGCAGAGGCATGTATTGGGTGCTACACAAGCACAGAAGAGGGTAAAATGGAATCAAAACTTTATAGAAACAGTATGAAAGCTCGGTCGCTGAGAATGGACTCTGGAGCCAGGCTTCCTAGGATTAAATCTCAATTTTGCCGTTTCCTCCTTGAGCAATGTTGGCTATGTTATTTAATGTCTCTGTGTCTCTGTTTCCTTTTCTATAAAACGTGAGTCATGAGTATCTAGTTTACAGGATGTTATGAAGAGTGTGTTTGCTGTAAATGGAGTTGAATATATGTCTGTCTATTTCTGTCTCACTCTCCATATATATATATACACATATATATATATTAGAATAGTATCTGGCATATAGCAAGTGCTGCATATGTTTGAGGGGGTATTGTGACGAAAATTGGGCCAGTAATACTTCTGCTGTCAAACAGTATATTTAATACCACAATCCTGGGCCTTCTGGTTCCTTGGCTTCAGTGGGCAATGGTCTGAATCATAGAAGAATCTAGGGGTCCCATAATGAGCATCCCTTTTGGAAACAGTGTGTAAATACATATGTGTTCTAATCTCATTGGTGTTGCTTTGCAGAATCATTCAACAGTGTTAAAAATAATCCTGCTCTCACAATTTTGGAGCAGACTGTGTTCAGATAAGAAGCAGTTCAGTTAAATAGCTTGCTTGCATTAAGAGTGGTTACTGTTGAGACTTTCAGTTTTAAATATAAACTCATATTTATTTATGTACAGAGTGTCTTTAAAAATAGTGTATATCATTTCCAGTTGGCAGACACATGAACATATTTTGTCCTCTCTGAGGACCTCCTAAGGTGCATTTATGTCTGGTATAAACCTCTATTTTAATTGACATTATATTAGATATACCCTCCAAATCTGAGAAACCAGATCTATGCATTTTTAGTGTAATTCAGGAAAGATAGATGTGTGTGTATGTGTGTCATTACACTATTATTGTTGCTGCTATTTTTTTTTTACCCTTATTAGTAGGAACAATGGATTAGAGGTTTGAATGTAGCTCTGTAGATGGGGGATGGGCACCATTCTCACACTCTTGCAAGATACAAGTAATTTGATGTCCACTGTTCAAAAGTACCCTTAGGCACTTCAGATTAAAAATATAAAGAGGTTATGTATAGGGGACTGAATAATATTTGACCAATGATTTCAAGGCCCTATAAAGCTTACTAGGGTTATTGCCACTTAAGATTTAGTACTCTGTCTTTCACGTCTTATAAAATGTTTTAGTTTTAGTAGATTCTAGAGGCATTTATGTCATACTTAATTGATTCCATAAATTCAATTTACATGAATTTAACTTAAGAGTTAGAATGCAAATTTACTTCCCTCTGCAAAGAACTTCAATGGCTCCTAATTGCTTATTGGGTAAATTCCAAATCTGTCAGAATTCTTTGCTCTATGATCTGACTTAAACTACTTCTCAACCTCATTATTATTTTCTATCTAAATTTATGACCCTCAACTGGAAGATAAGAAGATGCCACTTATGCCCTCAAGTGCTCCAGTTTTTCCAGCAAGGACTTTGAAGTCATTAAAAATGTATCTCCCTCGTATAGTAACATATATATTCAGAATATAGCAAAATGGTACATACAGATCAACTGATTTGCAAGGCAGAAATAGAGACACAGATGTAGAGAACAAACATATGGACACCAAGTGGGGAAAGCAGTGCGGGGGGTGTGTGTTGGGGTGGGGTGAACTGGGAGATTGGGATTGCCATATATACATTACTAATAAGAAAAATATCAAATTGTATACTTTAAATATATGCAGTTTATTGTGTCAATTATATCTCAATAAAAGTTCTTAAAAAATGCATCTCCCAGGACTTCCTAGGTGGCGCAGTGGGTAAGAATCCGCCTGCCAATACAGGGGACAAGGGTTCGATCCCTGCCCCAGGAAGATACCACATGCTGCAGAGCCACAACTGTTGAGCCCATGTGCCGCAACTACTGAAGCTCACGCACCTAAAGCCCATGCTCTGCAACAAGAGAGGCCACCGCAATGAGAAGGCCATGCACCACAATGAAGAGTAGCCCCTGCTCGCCGCAGCTAGAGAAAACCCGTGTGCAGCAATGAAGACCCAACACAGCCAATAAAATAAATCAATTAATTAATTAAGAAAAATGCATCTCCCATTTCTTTTGTGCTAAACCCTCTGATGTGAGTCAGGCATCAGCAGCAATTGATAGCAGTTGGTGGCTTTGATTAACTAAAGATTGACTTTTATTCACATCTCATATACATGGTCTAGAAACATATCTCATTAGCCATAGCAATTCTTCGTTACGCTGAGCTTGTGTTTTTCAGCAGGAAGCTGTCAATTGCTTATGTACATCTCTTCTTTTTGAGACTGATAGTGGTGCTCAGAGTTTTCAAGGGCTCAGCATTTTTAAATCCTTTCTTGAATGGGGTGTCATTTGTCCCATTGCAAAGAATCTAAGTGTAGCTTCTGTGGAAAGAGTGTCACATGTGTTGTGCTGCTGCAACTGTACAGGATAGAAGTGCTTGTCTTTTTCTAGTCTATGTCAAGCTATTATTTTCTCTATTGACTAATGCTTGAGACTAGCTTTGAATTAATTATCTCTTTCTAGAATCTGTTTCTTTAATGTTTTTTGCCTAAATAATTATGCTGTGCCGTCTAGCAAGTCTTCAGTCTCCTTAAGGAGATGGGTTACATCGAAGCATTTTTCAGATTTATCTACTTTTCTCTGTGATGCAGAGACCAGCCTACATGATTAGGGACCCATCTTCAAGCAGTAAGAAGTGGTTCTCTTGGCGGCTCTATTGCTGGGACTCGTGTTTAACAAGCACTAATTTAGTAATTCAGTCATCATTTTTCACTCATGCATTCAGACATTCATTGAATATTTCTATAAGGCAGTCACTGAGCTAGAAGGTGGCAGTTGTGACATTTTGACCACTGTGAAGAAGCCATGATCTCAAGGGACAGATACATAAACTAACAATTATGACATTCTTTAAATACTAATAAATCATTTTGAGGGAGTCCTTTGCAGCCCTGGGTGTCAAGAATGTCTTCCCAGACTAGATACGTGGGAAATAATTCTTCGTGGATGAGTAGGAATGTTTTCCAGTGAGAAGGGAAGGGAGGAATTGCAGGTAGAGGGAACAGTATATTTAAAAGCAGAAGAGTTTAATAGCGACCTGACATATTAGGGACCTCCAAAGTGTTGGTTATATCTGGAACTTATGGATCAGAGATGGTGTAAGATGAGATAGGAGATGACAGCAGTGCTTGGCAGGACCATGTATGTCATGTGAAGGACTTTAAGCTGTGTTTGAAAGGTTTGGTTTTGAAGGATTTCAGTCTAGGGACCAATGATTAGTCCAGAATGAACAGTCTTCTTGGATACAAGGAGATAAGGCAGGAAGTGATTACAAGGTCCCTGTAATGATAGCCTTGAATAAAGCAGTTGTATTGGTGATAAGCAAGGAAGAGAGAGAAATAAGGGATATTTTATTGGTTGAATTGGTAAGAATTAGTGACTGACTAGATGTTGGACAAGAAGGCACTCACAGAAACAAAACTTTTGAGTGAAGTTGATCAATTATTTAACCTCTCTGTGCCTCAGTTTGCTTATCTTTTAAAAATGTTTAAAAATTTGTGGTAAAATAAACCACACAGAATTTATTGATACCATCATAACATTTGAAGTGTACACTTTAGTCGTGTTAAGTACCTTCATATTGTTGTGCGTCTAGTCTCCAGAACTCTTCATCTTGCAAAACTAAAACTCTGTATCTCTTGGGACTTCCCTGGTAACTCAGTGGCTAGAAATCTGCCTGCCAATGCAGGGGACACGGGTTCGAGCCCTGGTCTGGGAAGATCCCACATGCCACGGAGGAACTAAGCCCGTGCTCCGCAACTACTGAGCCTGTATCTAGAGCCTGTGAGCTACATCTGTTGAGCCCATGTGCCACAACTACTGAAGCTTGTGCGCCTAGAGCCCATGCTCCACAAAAAGAGAAGCCACCGCAATGAGAAGCCTGCACACTGCCAACAAGACCCAACACAGCCAATAAATAGAAATAAATTTATTAAAAAACAAAACAACTCTATACCTCTTAAACAACAACTCTGCCTCTCCCCCTCTCCCCAGCCCCTGGCAACCATTCTACTTTCCATCTGTTTGAACTTGACTATTCTAGGCACCTCATATTGTTGCAGAAATCAGTCCGTCGAGAAACCAAGCACCACACTCGGAGAGTTGGAGAACTCAGGTTTATTAAGCCGGCAGCCCCAGATGAGATAATGCTCCAAAGTTCTGGGCCCAAAACTCAGGGTGAGCTTTACTTTTATACTGCACATGTTTACAGAGCATGGAAGTTTCCAAACAGAAACTTAGAAGAGCAGGTGCAGAACATTCCATTTTTAGCAAAACATCTTAACATTACGTTGGATTGTTAGGTCATCCTGTTTTTCTTTTTTTTCTTGGTGCAGCAAGCATATTTCACAAAAACAAAATAAGCATGGAGTTATTTTTAGCTGAGTGTAAGTTTCTAACTTTCCTCTTCAAGATAAGTGGAATCATACAGTATTTATCTCTTGTGACTGGCATATTTCACTCCTCATAGTATTCTAAAGGCTCATATGCATTGTACCACGTGTCAGAATTTCTTTCCTTTTTACACTGAATAATATTCTGTTGTATGTGTATACCACATCCTGTTAATGCATTTCATCTGTCAATGGACTTTGGTTGCTTCTGCCTTCTGGCTATTGTGAATAATGCTGCTAGAAACCTGGCTCTATGAGTTTGCTTATCTTTAAAGTACAGATATTACACCTACTTCATGGGTTTTTTTGTGAGAGTCAAATTAGTTGATTAGTATTTAACATAACAATTTGCATGAAACAATCAGCAAATGAATTTTAGTTATTTTTTTACTATATCTGGGTGAAAAAGATCGAAATAAAGATTAGGAATTGGGGAGGAAAGGATGCCTTCTGTGGTCCTGGTGCACTGGACTATAAGACTAATGAAGCTCGACTTGGGAAACAAGATTGAAGCAGTTTAGTTAGGGCACCCTGCCATCCCTTCCCCTCACTTCTGTTCTGACCTGTTTCCAAGCTTACTATACAGCAATTTCATTATTCGTACTGCTTTTGATATAAACCAGTTTGATTTTTAAACTAAGAAGAGGATCACATTGCGAAGTATTTTGAATGTTGAGGAAAGGTTATCTTACATGAAATTTTAAGCTTTTTCATTTTATGATTCAAGTACATTAGTGGTTATAAGACCTGAAATAGACACATTTCAGTGAAAAAGCAGCTTAAATGGTAGTTGCTTTCTGGCATATGGGGGAATTTAGTTCATATCTAAATATGAGCTTTGTTTATTTTTATCAGATTACCAACTCTGCAAATTGGATTAATGTGTAATTTTAAGCATGGCAGGCATAAAACTTCATAGAAGGGTTTTATATTTCTAGCATTTCCATCTTACTGAGTTATTTTTAATTTTTACAACTGATATTGGGTAATGGCATATATTTATTCTCTTTCCAAAATTGACATATAAAATAATGTTATTTCTTTGATAGACTCCTTGAAAGAAATTGTCTGGCGATCACATCTGCCTGAAATTTGTAGCTGACAGGAAGAGAAACTGAAACTGTTAGGAGTTTGTGAAAAGAATAAGGCCTTGGTGCAGAGATTTCCTTGTTTTCCCATTCCCAAGCCCACATGATTTTAGATCTGTGTTCAAGGTCACTGATGGACCCTCTAACTAAGCTCAGCTCTGGGCTCAAGGCCAGTGATTCCTGGGCCTCTTCCATTAGTCTGTCTTTTGGAGTAGGGAATAAAAATTTGAATTCAGCATCTATGTCATCCCTTCCTCTAGGTTCACGTGTCCCTGTATAACGTTGCAGCTTTTCTTGTCATTCAGATCTCAAAGTGACAGCTTTTGGCACTTCTAGGTCCCTCCACTAGTGAGGTGTAAAGGTGTAAGGACCATCACACACCTCATCCCTGCTCTCCAGCTCTTTAGTTCACAGAAATAAAGAAGTCTCTGGGGGAAGAGGCAGAGTTTAGCATGAAAAAAATGGTTGCAGTAGAGTTTGGAAAACACAATTGAATATGGTAATAGTATGTCTTTCCATGAGGTACAGTTCATGATTTTACTTAGGTTTCTGATTTGAAGAAAAACTAGCAACATAGCATAGACATAACAAACAGAACCATGACATATATTTCAGAGTGTACATAGCTGATTTTTCCAGCTTCAGGCTCTATCACATTTCTTTGGGATGTTATATTTGAACACACTGATGGGGACTGGTGGGTGGAGTGGGGAATTCTCTGTTATTCTCTACACGGTATTCCACTGGGGGAGTTGTATTTTCACAGCCTGCCATTCTTCCTCCTCCCGTGAACTTCAGGTGTCCCAGGGAGAAATTTTATTGGATTCACTTTAGTCAAAACAGCTGAAGTGCTTTTCTGAGACGATCACAGTCCTTAGATGATCTCAAAACTGTACAATCATTTGTATGATCCCTGCTGACTCTAGGACCTAATTGTGTAGTTCTTTACTCTGGGATTTAGATTATACCTGAAAAAATGTAATCTATCCCTTTATGGTGGGAGCCTTATCCAGCCTGCTTGGCACAGGTTCTGAATGCAATCACAGGCTCTAGGAGCAACTTAATGTTATAATTACCTGGATGACCAAGAGGTAGAATCTCCGTTTTATCAAGAGGGAAGCCACAATAACTAGCATCGAGATGGCAGATTCACTGAGTGTAATTTGATTGTGATTCTGTCGATCAAGAAATCAAATTTACATTCATATTTCTTGTTGCAATGTGTTGGTATGGATATATGAAATAACATTTTATACTTTTGAAATCAATAAATAAAGATTATTAAAATAATGTTAAACAGCTGAAATTATCTGGCACTAAGGAGCCTGACCAGTTTCACATTCTGGGAATCAGACTTCTTATTTTATCAGACTTCTGGCCTCAATTCTATGTACTAATATTCAGTCACAGAACAACTTAGTTCAAGCTTAAAAGAGATTCATTAAAAATGCACAAAACTAGCCAGGGTGCCATGCGCAGATTTTTCAGATAATAGTCTATATTTCCTGTGTGTTTACTGACTTGTAAGACCTTTTCAATGATTTTAAAGGCAATATTATTATTTGTTTTAAAAATGTCGACAAAAGTAAGTCAAAATTATTTTTTAAATTAATTTATTTATTCTGTTTATTGGCTGTGTGGAGTCTTCTTTGCTGCACATGGGCTTTCTCTAGTTTCTGCGAGCGGGGGCTACTCTTCATTGTGGTGCGCAGGTTCCTCATTGTAGTGGCTTTTCTTGTTGTGGAGCACGGGCCCTAGGTGTGTGGGCTTCAGTAGTTGCGGCACATGGGCTCAGTAGTTGTGGCTCACGGGCTCTAGAGCACAGGCTCAATAATTGTGGCGCATGGGCTTTGCTGCTCTGTGGCATGTGGAATCTTCCCAGGGCAGGGCTCGAACCCGTGTCCCCTGCGTTGGCAGGCGGATTCTTTACCACTGCGCCACCTAGGAAGTCCTAAAAATTCTTATTCCATTAATTTTCTAGGCATTATACTATTGTAATTCTAGGAAAATATTTAGCACTTATGTCTGTAAAATGCTTAACTAAGTTTCTTTTTTCAGCATGACTTAGTAATTTTCTCAGTAATTAAAACTCTTATCACCACAGGGAAACAAAGTGAATGTCAACATTCTAGTTCTGCAATATGTATCAGTACTTTATATGTACTAGACTTAATATTTCATTGAATTTGCACTCTGCAAAATTCTCCTATATATTCTTTAATTTAGTTTTTACTTTATATAGGAGTATAGATGATTTACAGTGTTTCAGTACATGATTTACAATGTATAAGTTTCAGGTGTACAGCAAAGTGATTGTTATTTGCATATCCATTCTCCCTCAGATTCCCTTCCCTATAGGTCATTACAGAATACTGAGTAGAGTTCCCTATGATATACAGTAGGTCCCTGTTGATTATCTGTTTTATATGTTGTAGTGTGTACATGTTAATCCCAACATCCTAATTTATACCCCCTCCATGTTTCCCCACTGGTAACCATAGGTTTGTTTTTGAAGTCTGTGAGTCTGTTTCTGTTTTGTAAATAAGTTCATTTGTGTCATTTTTTTAGATTCCACATGTAGTGATATCATATGATATTTGACTGACATAATTCATTTAGTATGATGATCTCTAGGTCCATCCATGTTGTTGTAAATGGCATTATTTAATTTTTTTGTGGTGGAGTAATATTCCATTGTATACATATACCACAACTTCTTTATCCATTCCTCTGTCGATGGACATTTAGGTATGCTTCCAAGTCTTGGGTATTGTAAATAGTGCTGCAATGAACATTGGGGTGCATGTATCCTTTTGAATTATGGTTTTCTCCAGGTATGTGCCCAGGAGTGGGATTGTGGGATCATATGATAGGTCTAATTTTAGTTTTTTTAAGGCAGCTCCATACTGTTATCCATAGTGGCTGTACCAATTTACATTCCCATCATCAGTGTAGGATGGTTCCCTTTTCTCCACAACCTTTCCAGCATTTATTGTTTGTAGACTTTTTGATATGGCCATTCTGACTGGTGTGAGGTGATACCTCATTGTAGTTTTGACTTGCATTTCTCTAATAATTACTGATGTTGAACAGCTTTTCATGTGCCTCTTGGCCATCTGTATGTCTTCTTTGGAGAAATGCCTATTTAGGTCTTCTGCCCATTTTTTGATTGGGTTGTTTTTTTTTTTGATATTGAGCTGGATGAACTGTTTATATATTTCAGAGATTAATCCTTTGTCTCTTGATTCTTTTGCAAATATTTTTTCCCATTCTGAGGGTTGTCTTTTCATCTTGCTTATAGTTTCCTTTGCTGTGCAGAAGCTTTGAAGGTTCATTAGGTCCCACTTATTTATTTTTGTTTTTATTTCCATTAGTCTAGGGGGTGGGTTAAAAAAGATCTTGCTGTTATGTATGTCGAAGAGTGTTCTTCCTATGTTTTCCTCCAGGAGTTTTATAGTGTCTGGCCTTATATTTAGGTCTTTTATCCATTTTGAGTTTATTTTTGTGTATGGTGTTAGGTGGTGTTCTAATTTCATACTTTTACATGTAGCTGTCCAGTTTTCCCAGCACCACTTATTGAAGAGGCTGCCTTTTCTCCATTGTATATCCTTGCCTCCTTTATCATAGATTAGTTGACCATAGTTTATCTCTGGGCTTTCTATCCTGTTCCATTGATCTGTATTTCTGTGTTTGTGCCAGTACCATACTGTCTTGATCACTGTAGCCTTGTAGTATAGCCTGAAGTCAGGAAGCCTGATTCCCCCAACTCCATCTTTGCTTCTCAAGATTGCTTTCGCTATTTGGGGTCTTTTACGTTTCCATACAAATTGTAAAATTTCTTGTTCTAGTTCTGTGAAAAATGCCCTTGGTAATTTGACAAGGATTGCACTGAATCTGTAAATTGCTTTCAGTAGTATAGTCATTTTCACAATGTTGATTCTTCCACTCCAAGAACATGGTATATCCTTCCATCTGTCTTCTTTGATTTCTTTCATTAGTGTCTTATAGTTTTCTGAGTACAGGTCTTTTACCTCCTTGGTTCGGTTTATTCCTAGGTATTTTATTCTTTTTGTTGCAATGGTGAATGGGATTGTTTCCTTAATTTCTCTTTCTGATCTTTCATTGTTGGTGTACAGAAATGCAAGAGATTTCTGTGTGTTAATTTTGTATCCTGCAACTTTACCGAATTCATTGATTAGGTCGAGTAGTTTTCTGGTGGCATCTTTAGGGTTTTCTATGTATAGTATCATGTCATCTGCAAACAGTGACAGTTTTACTTCTTTTCCAATTTGGATTACTTTTATTTCTTTTTCTTCTCTGATTGCTGTGGCAAGGACTTCCAAAACTATGTTGAATAGTAGTGGTGAGAGTGGACATCCTTGTCTTGTTCCTGATCTTAGAGGGAATGCTTTCAGTTTTTCACCATTGAGAATGACGTTTGCTGTGGGTTTGTCATATATGGCCTTTATTATGTTGAGGTAGGTTCCCTCTGAGCCCACCTTCTGGAGAGTTTTTATCATGAATGGGTGTTGAATTTTGTCAAAAGCTTTTTCTGCATCTATTGAGATGATCATATACTTTTTATCTTTCAGTTTGTTGATATGGTGTATCACATTGATTGATTTGCATATATTGAAGAATCCTTGCATTCCAGGAATAAACCCCACTTGATCATGGTGGATGATCCTTTGAATGTGTTGTTGGATTCTGTTGGCTAGTATTTTGTTGAGGATTTTTGCATCTAAATTCAACAGTGATATTGGTCTGTAGTTTTCTTTTTTTGTGGTATCTTTGTCTGGTTTTGGTATCAGGGTGATGGTGGCTTCATAAAATGAGTTTGGGATTGTTCCTTCTTCTGCAATTTTTTGGAAGACTTTGAGAAGGATGGGTGTTAGCTCTTCTCTAAATGTTTGATAAAATTCACCTGTGAATACATCTGGTCCTGGACTTTTGTTTGTTGGGAGATTTTTAATCCCAGTTTCAATTTCATTACTAGTGATTGGTCTCTTCACATTTTCTATTTCTTCCTGATTCAGTCTTGGAAGGTTATACTTTTTGAAGAATCTGTGCATTTCGTCCAGGTTGTCCATTTTATTGGCATATAGTTGCTTGTAGTAATCTCTTATGGTGCTTTTTATTTCTGTGGTGTCCGTTGTAACTTCTCCTGTTTCATTTCTAATTTTATTGATTTGAATCCTCTCCCTCTTTTTCTTGATGATTCTTGCTAGAGGTTTATTGATTTTATTTATCTTCTCAAAGAACCAGCTTTTAGTTTTATTGATTTTTGCTATTGTTTTCTTTGTCTCTATTTCATTTATTTCTGCTGTGATCTTTATGATTTCTCTCTGTCTACTAACTTTGGGTTTTGTTTGCTCTTCTTTCTCTAGCTTCTTTAGATGTAAGGTTAGATTGTTTATTTGGGATTTTTCTTGTTTCTTGAGGTAGGATTGTATCGCTATAAACTTCCCTCTTAGAACTGCCTTTGCTGCATCCCATAGGTTTTGGATCATTGTGTTTTCATTGTCATTTGTCTCTAGGTATTTTTTGATTTCCTCTTCGATTTCTTCAGTGATCTGTTGGTTATTTAGTAGCATATTGTTTAGTCTCCATGTGTTTGTGTTTTTCACAGTTTTTTTCCTGTAATTGATTTCTAATCTCATAGCATTGTGGTCAGAAAAGATGCTTGATATGATTTCAATTTTCTTGAATTTACCAAGGCTTGATTTATGACCCAAGATGTGATCTATCCTGGAGAATGTTCCATGTGCACTTGAGAAGAATGTGTAATCTGCTGTTTTTGGATGTAATGTCCTATAGATATCTATTAAATCAAGTTGATTTATTGTGTCATTTAAAGCTTGTGTTTCCTTATTAATTTTCTGTGTGGATGATCTGTCCATTGGTGTAAGTGGGGTGTTAAAGTCCCCCACTATGATTGTGTTCCTGTCGATTTCCTCTTTCATAGTTGTTAGCATTTGCCTTATGTATTGAGGTGCTCCTATATTGGGTGCATAGATATTTATAATTGTAATCTCTTCTTCTTGGATTGATCCCTCAATCTTTATGTAGTGTCCTTTCTTGTCCCTTGTAGCATTTTTTATTTTAAAGTATTTTATCTGATATGAGTATCACTACTCCAGCTTTCTTTTGATTTCCATTTGCATGGAATATCTTTTTCCATCCCCTCACTTTCAATCTGTATGTGGCCCTAGGTCTGAAGTGGGTCTCTTGTAGACAGCACATATATGGGTCTTGTTTTTGTATCCATTCAGCTAGTCTGTGTCTTTTGGTTGGTGCATTTAGTGCATTTACATTCAAGGTGATTATCGATATGTATGTTCCTATTACCATTTTCTTAATTGCTTTGTTGTTTCTGTAGGTCCTTTTCTTCTCTTATGTTTCCTGCTTAGAGAAGTTCCTTTAGCATTTGTTGTAGGGCTGGTTTGGTGGTGCTGAATTCTCTTAGCTGTTGCTTGTCTGGAAAGCTTTTGATTTCGCCATCAAATCTGAATGAGATCCTTGCTGGGTCGAGTATTCTTTTTGTAGGTTCTTCCCTTTCATCACTTGAAATATATTGTGCCACTCCCTTCTGGCTTGCAGAGTTTCTGCTGAGAAATCAGCTGTTAACCTGATGGGAGTTCCCTTGTATGTTATTTGTCGTTTTTCCCTTGTTGCTTTTAATAACTTTTCTCTGTCTTTCATTTTTGTCAATTTGACTACTATATGTCTTGGTGTGTTTCTCCGTGGATTTATCCTGCCTGGGACTCTCTGTGCTTCCTGGACTTGGGTAGCTATTTCCTTTCCCATGTTAGGGAAGTTTTCAACTATAATCTCTTCCGGTATTTCCTCAGGTCCTTCCTCTCTCTCTTCTCCTTCTGGGACCCCTATAATGCGAATGTTGGTGCATTTAATGTTGTCCCAGAGGTCTCTTAGGCTGTCTTCAGTTCTTTTCATTCTTTTTTCTTTATTCTTTTCCACATCAGTGATTATCACCATTCTGTCTTCCAGGTCACTTATTCGCCCTTCTGCCTCAGTTAATCTGCTATTGGTTCCTTCTAGTGTATTTTTCATTTCCGTTATTGTGTTGCATATCTCTGTTTGTTTGTTCCTTAATTCTTCTAGGTCTTTGGTAAACTTTTCTTGCAACTTTTCAATCTTTGCATCCAATCTTTTTTCAAAGTCCTGGATCATCTTCACCATCATTATTCTGAATTCTTTTTCTGGAAGAGTGCCTATCTCCTCTTCATTTAGTTGTTGTTCTGGCATTTTATCTTGTCCCTTCATCTGGTACAAAGTCTTTTGCCTTTTCATTTTCTCTATCTTTCTGTGGCTGTGATTTTCAGTTCCACAAGATGAAATACTGCTGATACTGCTTGATTCTGCTGTCTGCCCTCTTATGGAGGAAGCTATCTAGGAGGCTCATGGGTGCTTCCTGATGGGAGGGACTGATGGTGGGTAGGGCTGGGTGGGCAGAGCTCAGTAAAACTTTAATCCGATTTGGTGGGTGGAGCTCAGTGACACTTCAATCTGCTTGTCTGCCAATGGGTGGGGCTGTGTTCCCACCCTGGTGGTCGTTTGGCCTGAGGCGATGCAGCCCTGGAGCTTACAGGCTCTTTGGTGGGGCTAATGGTGGACTCTGGGAGGGCTCATACCAATGAGCACTTCTCAGAACCCCTGTCGCCAGTACCCCTGTCTCCTCAGTGAGCCACAGCTGCCCCCCACCTCCGCATGCAACCCCTCAACACCAGCAGGTCGGTCTGGTTCAGTCTCATGTGGGGTCACTGCTCCTTCTCCCTGGGTCCTGGTGAGCACACTTTTTTGTGTGCCCTCCAAGAGTGGAGTCTCCGTTTCCCCCAGTCCTGTGGAGGTCCTGCAATCAAATCCTACTGGCTTTCAAAGTCTGATTCTCTGGGGATTCCTCCTCCCATTAATGGACCCCCAGGTTAGGAAGCCTGACGTGGGGCTCAGAACCCTCAGGACTTCTGTGGTATAACTGTTCTCCAGCTTGTGAGTCACCCATGCAGCATTTATGGGATTTTGCAGACGGGTTCTTTACTACTGCGCCACCAGGGAAGTCCCCATGGCTTTATATATCTTTTTTTTATTTTTTTTTTATTTTTTTGGGGGTACACCAGGTTCAATCAGCTGTTTTTATACACATATCCCCGTATTCCCTCCCTTCCTTGACTCCCCCCCCGAGTCCCCCCCACCCTCCCTGCCCCAGTCCTCTAAGGCATCTTCCATCCTCAAGTTGGACTCCCTTTGTTATACAACAACTTCCCACTGACTATTTTACAGTTGGTAGTATATATATGTCTGTGCTACTCTCTCGCTTCTTCTCAGTTTCCTCTTCACCCCCCGCCCCCTCCCATACCTCGAGTTCTCCAGTCCATTCTCTGTATCTGGTTCCTTGTTCTTGTCACTGAGTTCATCAGTACCATTTTTAGATTCCGTATATGTGAGTTAGCATACAATATTTGTCCTTCTCTTTCTGACTTACTTCACTATGTATGACAGATTGTAGTTCTATCCACCTCATTACATATAGCTCCATCTCATCCCTTTTTATAGCTGAGTAATATTCCATTGTATATATATGCCACATCTTCTGTATCCATTCATTTGTTGATGGGCATTTAGGTTGCTTCCATGTCCTGGCTATTGTAAAGAGTGCTGCAATAAACATTATGGTACAAGTTTCTTTTGGGATTATGGTTTTCTTTGGGTATATGCCCAGGAGTGGGATGACTGGATCATATGGTAGTTCTATTTGTAGTTTTTTAAGGAACCTCCAAATTGTTTTCCATAGTGGCTGTACCAACTTACAGTCCCACCAACAGTGCAGGAGAGTTCCCTTTTCTCCACACCCTCTCCAACATTTGTTGTTTCCAGACTTTGTGATGATGGCCATTCTGATTGGTGTGAGGTGATACCTCATTGTGGCTTTGACTTGCATTTCTCTGATGATGAGTGATGTTGAGCATCTTTTCATGTGTTTGTTGGCCATCTGTATGTCTTCTTTGGAGAAATGTCTATTTAGCTCTTCTGCCCATTTGTGGATTGGGTTATTTGCTTTTTCGGTATGAAGCTGCATGAGCTGCTTGTATATTTTGGAGGTTAATCCTTTGTCCGTTGTTTCATAGGCAATTATTTTTTCCCATTCTGAGGGTTGCCTTTTAGTCTTGTTTATGGTTTCTTTTGCTGTGCAAAAGCTTTTAAGTTTCATGAGGTCCCATTTGTTTATTCTTGATTTTATGTCCATGATTCTAGGAGGTGGGTCAAAAAGGATGTTGCTTTGATGTATGTCAAAGAGTGTTCTGCCTATGTATATCTTTTGATGTATATGTATTATGGGTATGAAATTGGTGGACATCTAATTATACAAATATATACATATATCTTTCCTTTTCACATGAATCTTAAGGCAAGACTACCTATTGTAGTCTTATTATGTAGTGTCCTATTCATATAACATGGCTTTTCTCTATTCCCTTCTTTTCTATTACCCACAGCCTCACAGAATTGATTGGACTAGGGTTGGGTAAGTGGCCCAGTCATGGCCAGTGAAATCTTTGTCTAAGGGATTTGAAATTGGAGTGAATAGATTCCATCCTCATACTTCTTATTGTATTGAAAAGAGGAAAACCAAATATTTCCTGACATGTAGACCAGAAGGCAGAGGAAGTTAGGTGGCACCAGGATAAGGGGATAAGACAGGCCAACGGAAAGGAGCAGAAACCAGAAGCAGCGAGAGGGTCCTAATTACTGTGAAGGCCATGGTTAGCATATTTCCAAGGTTTTGCTAAATCCCTGTCTTTGGTCTTTATGGTACATTTTCTTTTTTTGCTTTATTGACCTGGCGTGGGTTTCATTTATTTTAATATCAAAAAAACCTTAATTGTATAGTATTTCTATAAACTGCTGTTTCATTTAGCAATACATAATTGACATGTTTCCATCTTATTAAATTTTTTTTCTGAAAATTTATTTTTACATTGTGATTATTTGCTTTTCAGAATTTTCAGAAGTGTATGAGTATTTGTTCAGCTGTTTGTTAATGTTTAATAATTATTTTCCAGAAGGATTTATGAAGCAGTGAATTTTCTTGCAGTTTTATCAGTATTGGGTATTATCAGTAAGAACATTTTAGGTTGGCATTTCAAGTTAATAATAAATATATTTGAAAACATTACAATAATGGAAATAGTGTACCATGCACAAATTTCTTAGATTTTTGAAGCACTTATAATTTAAAATTAAATTTTATTGAAATATTAAATTTGTCAGGTTTCATAAGAAAAATTGATGCCCCAAATATAAGATGTAGAGAAAACCAATAATTTTAAAAAGCGCAGCCTTGCAAAGAATACAAAGTAAGTGTAAGCATTTTTAAAGGAATATTGAGTTAAAATGCTGCAATTCTGGTCTTTTTCGTCTGTGTGGAGAAAAATTATACTTATAATTACCAGCCTGTGGTTGGTCATCTTATAATTTTTTAGGTAGTTATAAAGACCTCAAGTAGAAGAGGTGTACCTCTTAAGTATGTTCAGTGTTGACTAACTAGCTTTTCCAAACATGGACACTATCCATCAAAATAAAATACGTGTATTGACTGAACAATCTGGGATATAAGGATAAATATAGAAGGATATTTTGTTACAGCTTATTTTTCATGCCAAACACCCACATAAAAATGGGAAATACATGGATTTCTGTTATGGATTATGAAAATATGCCATATCTCTATTATGAAATATTAAATAGCCTAATGTGTACATAGAAAGCTATATATATGTGCATATGTGTATCCATGCTTGTATGAGCATAGAAAAGCTTGTTAAGGGTATATGTAAAAGTGTTAAAATCTGTTACTTCAGAGACAGTGAGATGGGAGAGAGGGAGAAAGAGATTATAAACATTGTCTTTACACACTTCTTTATTGACTTGTTATATGTGCACGATTGTGTAATTAGAAGAAAACTTTGAAACAATGTAAATAAAAAATAAAGTTAGCATAGATCACTTAATTTAGGAAAAAAATGCTTGTTATCTGATTGTTGCTGTTAACTACCCTTCCCCAAGAATTAGACTTTTTAACTTTTGAGATAAATACAAATCCACATGCAGTTGTAAGAAATAATTCAGAAATTTAACCAGTTTCTTCTAATGATAACTTCTTATGAAAACTATAGTACGGTATCACACCAAGATATTAAGATCACAGATCTTATTCAGAGTTCCCAGCTTTACGTGTACTTCTGTGTGAATGGGTATATTTAACTCTAAGCAATTTTATCACATATGTAGGATTGTTTAGCCACCAATGTAGTCAAGATATAGAACAGTTCCAACACCACAAGGATCCTTCTTTTATATCTGCATCTACCTTCCTCTTCCACTTTGTCTCTAATCCATGACAACTAATATTCTGTTATTTATTTCTAGAGTTTTGGCATTTTAAGAATGTTGTATAAATGGAATAATACATCGTGCAACCTTCTGGGACTGGCCTTTTTTAATCAATTTTAGTCCCTTGAGATTCATCCAAGTTGTTGATTGTGTCAGTAGTTCCTTTTTATTGTTGAGTCGTATTCCATGGTATGGATGTTGCCAGTTTTTTAACCACTGACCTCTGAAGAATATCTGGATTATTTCCAGTTCATGCCTGTTGTGATCATAGCATCTAGGAACATTCATGTGCAAGTTTCTGTGTGAACGCAAATTTTCCTCTCTCGCTAATGAATGCCCAGGAGTCCATTTGTTGGGTTGTATGTTAGTTGCCTGTTTTTTTTTTTTTTTTTTTAATCTGCCATTTTCCAGATAGGTTGCACTATTTTACATTCTTACCAGCAATATGTGAGTAATCTTGTTTCTCTGCATCCTCACTAGCATTTGGTGTGATCATTATATTTTTATTTTAGTTATTTTTGTATGTGTTCGTTATCTTTTACAGGATTTTAGAGATGGAAGGAACCACAAAAGGCTTTAAGTTGCAGGCGTTATATAAATATCTAAAGCAGAATTTCAGTTCCTTGTATTTTCTGAGTCTTTCCCTGAAAAACTGAAGCCATATATCACTGTTACTGCCTTACGGTAAAGTATGAAAATGACAAAATTCCAATTCTTTCACAAATCCAGCAAATATTTATTGCGTGTCTAATATGCAATAAGCAGTATTCTAGAGTGCTGATGCTATAGGAATGAAAAAAATAAAGTGCCTGATCAAATGGAAATTACATTATCATTGAGGTCTGAGGTCACTTAGTAAATAACACCCCCTTCTACCCTAATTGATTAAAAAACAATTGATAAGCACAAGAGTCAAGAAAACTGGAGGTTAAAATGTGTCCTGAGTTACTCACAAAACCTCTTGGAGAATATGGCTCAGTTTCGTGGAAATAACGGGCTTTATATCACTGTACCTAATCTTAAGCAGAATTATTTGCATGGGGACAAGAAGTTCTTGAAAGGCACAGGCCACCACCCCAAAATGCTTCTTATCAGGGAACTACCAGTACAGATGTTCTCTGAGCTAGGAATGTCTCAAAGAGAGGATTCAGAAGGCTGGGCCGTGTATTCTCAGGTTCCCCCTCACAACTCCATTTGCTAGACAGAGAAAGGGATTTTACTCTAGTGGAAACTCCTTCACAGAGAAACAGAAGGACTGGGAAATGGGAATTCTCTCCTAACAATTATTACCAATAATACTACACTAAGATTAAAAAAAAAAAATCTTGTCACGTTGCTGCCTCATTTAGCGTTCTGTTTTGTTATATTCCTCTTATTCTGGAATACTTTGGGTACTATTTGCAGACCCCTTGTTGCTTTTCTTAAATATAAACAGAGAGTCTCCTTTGAAGGTTGATAAAGAGGAGTATGAAGAAAAGCCAAGGAGAGTGGCCATATGCTACAGATTAGACATATATTTACTTAACTTACATAATAGGCTTGGGATTTGAAGGAGTACAATAAATGTTACTCTTCTTTTCCTTCTGAGTTTGAAACCAGTTAAGAGATTAGGAAAAAAAAAAAAACAACAAAAAAAAACAACAAACACTCAAGTGGATAGATAGCAAAGTATAAAATTAATGCAGGTAAATGATGTGTTACAGGATGTGTAACTTACAGCAATAAGTTACCTAGTACTGAACCTCATAATTAGGCTTACCCACCAAGTTGCAGACAGCTTTAAACAGTCACAGACATTCCCACATGGAAGTTCTTGTAAAATGTATGGCTTGGAGGAGCAAACCAAAGTGCATACTCACTGTAGGCAGAGAAATTTTCAAAAGCGGGAAAAGTTAGTAAGCTGAACTCTTCAGGGTCAGTTTCTTCTTCCATATCTTGTCAGTCAGAAGTGTTCAGGGGGAAATCTCACATTAGGGAAATGTGAATAGTAAGGAATAAGTATTTCTTCCTAATAGTACATAAAACTAAATTCTAAGGAGACACGCTGATGAGTGGCTTTTCAGGAACAAAAGTAAATAATTAAATTACAGCTTAGGATACTGAAAAATGATGTTAGAGGAAATGTGAAGAATAAGGACAAAAAATGTGTAAGGTTAATTGTATGTGTGCGTGTAGGCAGGTGTGTCAAAAATTAAGGTGAAGCTGCTAAAGCCTTCTGTTACCTGCAGACATGCAAGTAAATACCTTTATTTGTCAGTCAGTATATGAATTTGATAAATTATGTGTTCATAAAGTCTTAGGTTATCAGTAACTTCAAAGAGAGTCTTCATAATTAGTGAAATATAATTCCGTAGGTGATGTCTCATTAGTGATAACTGAGATTTGCTACACATCAGGGGGCAGTGAATCAGAGATTTTTAGACATAATACATTTTGCCTTTTAATGTTCTTTCAGTTACTATTTAGAATCTAGCATACGTATCTCTTTTCTCTAATCTCTGACAAGCAAGGTACCAAAAATTGGATCAGCATAGATTGGTAGAGTTCCAGCTTTTGCAAATTTTCCAGAAAAGGGAAAACGTCCATAGCCCTTTGTGTGAAAGCAAGTCTTAGAGTGTCCCAGTCACAAATGTGTGTAAGAATCATTGTTGGAACTTGTTAAAAATGGATCATCTATGTCTAAATCTGAATGTTCATTATGAAGTCCTGTCATTTTATTCAGTTTACCCTGATATTATGCATCTACCAGGCATGAGGTGGGAAAGTCACATGGCTTAACCTTCAGAGGTCTCAGTTATTTGCAGAAAGTGCCAGCGTTCAGCACCAGTGGAATGTTGGCATTTGAAGAATGCTTCCACCACTGTACCACGAAAACAGTTGCCAGGAGTAAAGTAGCTTAATAAAAGTACATGTTTTATCCATGGAGAGTTTCCATCAGCTTTCCACTATTTTTAATTTCAACAGTTTTTAAAATAACATTTGAGACTGAGAGTAAAACTAAATTCAATTATAGAAGTCTTTAAGACATAAAATAGAGCACTCAAACTGAAAGATGAAGTCCTAAATTCTTTGACTGTCTGCCAGTGGCTTTAGAGCCAAAGGTGAGATTTTGTGGCAGTAGTCTCTTATTTATATTCATTTCTCTTGAATATTCATTTTCTCTTATTTAGTTAAAAAAATAATGGCATCTGACTTGTGGCCTAATTCCATATCGTCAGTGTAATATTCGTTTCATTTTGGCTGAGGAGGTGGTTTTTTTAAACTAAAATCTCTCACTGAGTTTCAGTCAATTACAAAGGAATGCTGTCCACAAATCTTGCTATACTATAAATTTACCAGAAGCCATGATACAACTTTAAAGACTGTTGTTCCTGGAGATGATGACTGTTACTACCACATCTAGATGTGTTCTCAAGCAGACCATGGCACAGAGGGTAAGTCGTTCTTCCTTTTTTCGTGATGGCAGAATTTGCCTTCAGACTGATCCTGCAGTGGTCTTGAATGCCCCGCTATTTCAGGCCATGGCCCCTTCATTTAGTACATGCGAAGGAAAACAAGGTTTTTGGAATTTTGTCCTTTTATTATCTTTTCAGAGATCCATATATTCTAGATGTTTGAATTATGTGTGATAGATTTTTTGAAATCTTATATAAAGGAGCATGAGATTTTTCTTACTATGTCTTACTCATGGACTGCATCTTTGTGGTAAAAGCGTTAAGTGACATGACATAGTGGTAAATATTTAGGCGCCCACCTTTTTTGATAGCCATGTCATGAAATATCATGTTTTAACTCTCTTTTCCCCTAAGCAATCTACTGAGTCAGCCTGAGCATCATCAAACTGATTGCATCTTGTAACAATTGACCTCATATATTGCTAGTTGCTGAACAGAACTTTCTTTTGTCTCATAATTACATTGATCAAGTTGCAGAGTTTGTTTTCATCATGTCACCATTTAAACAGGTCAGCACATGCTAATCCATTATACAAATGAAAAAATACACTTACATGATATTTGTTCTGTTTTCTCCTGTCTTGATTTTTCTCTTATTTTCCATATGTATTTTGGGGATGATTTTTATCTTTTTTTTGAGTTGCCTTGAATTTCACCCAGAATTGCATAAAACAATATATAGGTGAAGATGTCTGATATGGGCTGATAAAAGATCACCGATTTTGTTGATTGGCTTTAACAGGCCTTTTCTTCTGCAATGGTTAGGTTGCTAACTTCTGTAAAGAAGAGACTATAATGTCTTCTAGATTTTATTTCAAGTCACAAGCAGTATTTTAGAATCAAACACTTTATAGTAATAGTTACTATATTATTGGGTTACTGATCTTAAATGTGCTAATGTGATCACATTGAGATATGTTTGTTACTATTCACTTTACTCACAGCATCACTAACTCCTTCCTTGAGTTTATTTTTTTGTAAACTCCTGCTATTCTGTTTTATTTCTTACTATACAGTTTTATCTGCAGACTTGGAGATTTACTCTTGCTACTTACTATTTACTCTTGCTCTCTCAATAAAATTACAAACATGTATAACTAGTTTAATTCCTCTCACTTCCCTTTTATCCTCAATAAAAAAATTGGGTGGACTAGTTAATGCCTAAGATGCCATCCAGCTCTGGAAGTGTATGGTTTTCTCAAAATTGGAATTATAAGTTGTCTGAAAAAGTATTTCTATGTACTTATCTAGAGAAATGTCTATTTATTCTGACCTTTTTCCCTCCTTTTAAAACAATTCCATATATGTGACAAAGAAGTTTCTTACAAATGTCCTTTGAATAGGCATCTTTTCTAAGAATTTTTATAAACTCATTAATAGATTAATCAAGTATTATTTCCACTGACCTTATGTTGCTTTCACATTATAGAGTGTATTTAATTTGCTTGAGTTGCAATTCATCATAGTAGATATTGTGTAGAGAATGGAAAATGCTTTCTATCTCATAACATAGCTGTGTCCTTCTTTTAATATGCAGAGATTACTGTTATTACCCAAATGGGATATAGGGTTATACTACATCCACTTGCTGAGCTTCTTAAAGATGATGATCATATTTTTTCCTTTGCTATTATCGTACGATATTACCAGTACACAGTAGGTACCCAAGGTTGTTGGTGGAATTGAATTGTGTATGATAGATTTTTTTTGAAATCTTATATAAAGGAGCATGAGATTTTTGGATTACTTACATTACTATTTTTCTACTACCTCTTTTCTCTCTTCTCTCTCTCTCCCCCACACTCCTTGTGTAAAATATGTACTTTAGTATAGAGATATGAAAAAAGCTTCTCATTGAATGTCAAAATATTGAGTTATATTAGTAGCTATGCAGTCTTGGATAAGTTATTTCTCTCCTGTGGGACTAGATTCTTCATCTGTCAAAAATGGAATTAAACTAAACCTCAAGTCCCTTTCCTATCTACATTTCCATGATTCTATAGATCTATTTTTTGTTTAATTCAGAATTTCCAAAATTTATTTGACTACAAAACTTTTCCTTTCTTTCATTTTTTTTTTTCAATTTCTGATAACCTAATATTGGCCCTGAGAAACAAGTTTTTGACAAACACACTTTAGGGAATGTTGATATAGTCGGATGATATTTTCATATGTTAATTGGTGAGAGTTTCATTTCTGGTAGTTATATTTGTTCCAGGGCTTTGCCTCTATATGAATTAATTATTCATTGCCACCAGGGAGAGATGATAATGTCAAAAATGAAGACAAAGATTTTTCAATTTTAGAAGTTAAAGCTTTTAAGTTGGCAGTGCTTAGTCTGAAAACATCAGTGTTTCTAATTTATACTATGAATAGGAGGCTAGAAAGGCTGGACATTGCTGTTAAGAGTCAGTTTTTCCTCCTCTGAGTATGTGAAGATTCCTGACCTGGAAAGCAAAAGCATTTGATGCAGTGTATGTCTGCGAACAGGGGACCTGTTTCCTGATTGAGTGCTATTGGGAGATAGAAACTCCAGAAGCATTTTAGGATTTGAAAGCATTAAGAGCTTCTAGGGTGAAGGTAGGGAGTAACCAAGCCCTGCAGAGAGCTTCACACCGAGCATGAGGTGGGAGTAGAAAAGTAAATATGGTTATGGGTGGATTTCTAGGTATGTGGTCATGAAATGACCTCCTGATTTTCTGTGTACAGTATGGCAAAGTATTATGAGTTGAATTGTGCATCCTCCTCCCCACATTCATATGTTGAAGTCCTAATCCCCAAGTACTTGAGCTTCTTACTCAAGCAGGGTTAACTTGCTATCTTTGGAAATAGAGTCATTACAGAGACAATCAAGTTAAAATGAGGTCTTTGGGGTGGGCCCTAATCCAATATGACTGGTATCCTTATATGAAGAGAAAATTTGGCAACAAGAACATACTCAGGGAGCATGCCATATGAACAGTAAGACAGAGATCAGGTTGATGCATCTACAAGCCAAAGAACACCAAAAATTGCCAACATACCACCAGGAGCTAGGGGATGTGCTTGGAACAGATTCTTCCTCATAGCCTTCAGAAGAAACCAACCCTGCTGACAACCTGATCTTGAACTTCTAGACCTTAGAGCTATGAGAATCAGTTTCTATTATTCAAGCCACCTAGTTTGTGGTACTTTGTTGTGGCAGCCCTAGCAAACTAACACACAAAGGGAACAGCAAAATGTTTTCAATTTGCCCAAGAGGGATTCGGAAGTAAATGATGGAAACCAGTACTGGAAGAGACCTTGTGATAGATGCATTAAAGACCAGATAAGGCAAAGTACAACTTTGGACAGAAAGTAGACAGAGGACAACTTGCTCATTGATCTAAGCAGGTTGCTGTCACATCATTGTCTGTGTGCTACACTATAAAACTTCTTCAGCTCTAGGTATTTAAAAGTCTCTGATATTTATATAAAACCTTGTAGAAGGTGGCAAGGGAGATGGAAGAACTTGAAATAACTGAGATTATCTGGAATTGAGCAAAATTATATTTTAAGGTGGAACTGGGCTTAAAATAGATAATAAAATTATAGACAAATACTTTCACTTTGTGCACACCAGAATTGTGGATTGAAATTTAGGCTCTCAATATTGATTTTAGTAAACATTACATTCGACCTAACAAATGTATGTATATATCTGTCAAGAGCAACTTTTTGTAATATGCAATTTAAATGATCGAAAATGAAGAGAGATGAGGAGAATTTAAAAAGCAATCAGATGAATCTGGAGGGCATTATGCTAAGTGAAATAAACGAGACAGAGAAAGACCAAATACTACATGGTATCATTTGTATGTGGAACCTAAAAAAAATCAAAGACCTAGAAACAGAAAGTAGAATGGTGGTGCCAGGGGTTGGGGAGAAATAGGGAGAGGCTGGCTAAAGGATACAAACTTTCAGTTATAAGGTGAATAGGTCTTAGGATCTAATGTGTATAGATAGCATGGTGATTATAGTTGATGACACTATATTGTATAACTGAAATTTGCTAAGAGAGTAGAACTTAAATGTTCTCACCAAAAAGAAAAAAGAATAGGTATAAATATGTGAGGTGATGGATTTATTAATTAACTCGATCGTGGGGATCCTTTCACATGTATTTGTTTATCAGATCATCATGTTGTACACTTTATATTGCAACTTTGTTTTCAAATATACCTTAATACTGAATAAAATAAAATAAATACATCTTAGAATTGACCCCTCTGATCACCTCCACTGCTGCTATCCTCGTCCTATCACTCTGCCCGTCCTATCACTCTGCCCCAAGGCACCATTATTCTCATTAGGTGATTGTAATAGCCTTTTAACTATTTTCCCTACTATTGTATTTACCTCCCTCTCAAACTAGAATATTCACAACACAGCACCTAAGTCATAACACACCACTTCTTTGCAAATAACCTTCCAACAACTTACATTTCATTGTGTATAACACTACCTACAAAAGACCATATGAAGCAGCCTCAGGCTGTGTTCCTGACCTATTTCCCTCTGTCTTGCCTCACTTGTACCAGCTTGCCCACACCGCCTTTGCTGCTCCTTTAATGCGTAGCCACGTTCTGTACCCTTGTTCTTTGTATTTGAAAATGTCTTCCCCTAGATTTCTGCATGATTTCTGTTTCTTTCAGATCTTTGACCAGATGTCATATACTCACTCACATATCTAAACTTGTGATTTCTTACCATAGCCTTACATCTCTAACTTCCTCCAATAGTACTTCTCAGCATCTTGACTGTATTAGTTTTCTAGGGCTGCCATAACAAATTACCACAAACTTGATGCCTAGAAACAACCTCCAAAAAGAATCCAATGAATGAATTCCAAGTCTGTTGTCAAACTTCCCTAACGTAACTAAGCAAGGCAACTAGAAGGGGCTGACCCAACAAGGTTGTGTTTAGTGTTTCCTGTTTGTTTTATCTCTGTATTCTTCAGTTTCCAGCTTTGTAGGTCAGACTTAAAACATTTACATGGATGCAATTCCCACAGTGAGCCATGGGAGATTGGTGTGCGGGGGATTGCAGCGTGGGTATAAAAGAATTGTGTTTTGCCTTTCTTTTCTTTATTCTCCAGCTGCTGTTCCTTAAATAAAACTTTAAAAATAACTTTTATAGGGTGGTTAATACATTCCTACCCTGTGGGGACAGGCTACATTCTCAGCTGCCCCAGATTTTAAGCAGACTCTAGTAATTTGGGTAAAGAAACAGGCTCTTGTCTTGAGTCTTGAAGAATTGCCACAGGGTCAAGGCCAGAGCAAGGGAAGTGTGGGCACTGTTGAACTTGCATTCTGCACACACTTCCCTGGGGGCTGCAGAAGAAGGGAGGGGCAGAGTTCAGGTGCTGAGGAATGGGACAGGGTTGTAGAGGTAGTCTGAATTTTATGAGAGAAGTGGGAAAGTCACAGTTCTTAAGTTTAGGAGGTCCTATGCCTTTCTCAAGTACTTTTCTTGATCATTCCTTGAGTCACTCTTTTTTTGAGTTAAACTTGGATATTGGGCAAACTGGGAGAGTGCAGCAGTTATTTATACCCTGTGACTCCATAGGAAATCCATGTATGTTTAAGTTTTCCAGTTTTCTTAGAGGAGGAAGCTGGGCAGAGGTATGTTGGAGGCTCTAAAATCACAGTGGTCCTTTATGTAAAAATCACTACCCTCTGAACACACCGGGGGAGCAGCACTGTGTGCTCTCACACCTGCCCAGCAGGCCCCAGGTAGAGATACTGTTGAATCTGTGAGGCTACTGGTTTGACTATTTGTACTGCATAATTTGATACCCTGCTCTGTGAAAGAGATTGGCTTTCATTGAAAAATCCAAACTTAAAAGTGGAAAGGAGTTTTGGATATCAGCTACCTACTTCTCCCCATCCCTGCACATTTATACCATGTCGATTTTACAGATGAGGGACTAGGTCGGGCATATGAAAAAAAGTGAGCAGATAATTTACATTTGTTAAGTGCCTTCTATGTGCCACGCACTAGTAAGTATTCAGCATCAACTCATATCAACAAGATTTACCTCACATAAGACCAAAAAATTGGAATTATTATCTCCATTTGTGAACTTAAAAAGTGAAGTCCTAAGGAAGATAAGAAACTGAGGGGCTAGTGAGATGTTACTCATGTTTGAGTCTTTAATGTGCTAGTGGGGGAGGCTGCACAGGATTGCTTTGGCATGTTTATTTCAAGATGCTATCAGATTTTATAGCACTTTATAATTTAAATAGACTTTTTACTTATGCTATTTGATTTTCAAAATAATCATGTGAGGTGTGCAGAGCAGACATTATTATTCCCATTCTACTGTTGCATATACTAAAGTTCAGAGATTTCAAGTGATGTTCAGGTTTATGGAGTAAAGGCATCAGCTAGCACGGAGGTGTTTCCTGACTGCAGGCTGCCTAGCCACAAGTGGTATTGAGTGTTGTAATAATCATCTACTAGATTTCTACTTTTTGTAACTTTTTAACAAGAGTTTTTGCCTGATAAAAACTAATATATGTGCTTATAGAAAACTCCCCAAAGTCCACCACATTAGATTATCATTGCAGTCTATTTTTTTTTTCAGTTTATTTTTCTAGGCAAATACAAATATGTACAAATTAGGATTATTCTTTATACATTTATCCTACTTTTTCATATACTATTGTGTTTTCCCCCATTGTCACATTTTATTTATATATATAAATATATGTATTACAGTATCTAGTTTTATGATAATAAATTTATACTATAGTTTATTTAGTCATGGCCCTACTATTGTTTTCATTTTTGTAGTATAAGAAATACAGTTTTTAAACGTTTACCGTAATCTTTTCTTTCCTTCTAATTGTTTTTTGGGGCCAGATTCCTTGACGTTAAATTACGAGGTCTAGGTGTGTGATGGACATCTGTTATCTTTATGTGCACAACATCCATTTCCCTTCTCCTGGAAATAGCACCTGGATTTTTTCTTGTTAACTATTTACCCTAAACTCCATCCCTATGATTCAAGCTCTGATTCAGGCATGATGAGCCCCACACCTTGCTCCTATCCCAGGAAGCTGAACCTATTCCCTGACCATAGTGATTGCTTCAGAGAGGAGCAAGTGTGACCTAAGTCATGCCAATAAGATACAATGAGATTGTATGTTATCCTGAGATTTTACAAAAAGCCATTGGGAAGTTGAGGTCCTCTTTTTAAATTTTTATTAGAGTATAGTTGATTTACAATGTTGTGTTAGTTTCTGCTGTATAGCAAAGTGTATCAGTTATACATATGCATATATCCACTCTTTTTTAGATTCTTTTCCCATATAGGTCATTACAGAGTGTTGAGAAGAGCTCCCTGTGCTGTATGTAGGTCCTTATTAGTCATTCTGCTGGCTTGTAAAGTTGGTAGAACAGAAACATAAAGTGCACATTGAGAGAGAACCTGCCTGAGGGGAGGAAAAAAAGCCATCACAGTTGAAAGCAGACCTGACATGCAGAGATAGATGCATAAGCACAAGTTAGAGCTCTGGGATCCAACCTGGACACTGCTGGAATTTTCACCTCTGTGAGCCAGTCTATTCTTTTTCTCATTACAACATTTTGAGTTGGGTTTCTACACTTGTCAGCAAAACTGCTGATTTGGTACACTAGCTCAGAAAGGTATGACCACATATGAAGGTCTTTACATGTGTTGCAAAATTAATTTCTGACAGTGCTATCAGCCATTCAGTACCTATTTCTGTGTGCCAATATTGGCCCAGGTACTATGTATCAATATTTTAAATTTGAAAATATTCCTTTACATTAGACTATTTTTTACATGTTTAATGACCTTTTTGTATTTCTTTTCAGATTTGTCTATTTTTCTGTGATTTGCTTGCTTTTACTATACTTTCGGATGTTAACATATTTCTCCATTTTTTAGAGCCCTTTTTGCATTAAAAATACAAATCTTTTGTATATTTGTGTCATATTTGTTGTAGATATTGTCCCTGTTTATTTGTTTATGAATTGTACTAATGCTACATATGTATGAAATGCTAAGTATGTAGTTTTTTTGTCACAGACTTTTTGCTTTTAGGGTGTTCTTTACCTTCCTAAGGTGGATATTTAATGGTTGCATTTTACTTCGTTTTAAAATTTAGCATGTATTTTTTTTTGGACTTTATTTTGGTAGATAGTGTAATTTTATTTAGGAATATTCTGAATGCTAGTCACAAGAATTCTGGAGCTCTAAAAGGTAGACTGTTTCTTACCCATGTTTAGGATGCTGCCATGCTGCAAGGAGAGACAGGGAACCAGGGTGAGCATGCTGTTGGGACTCTGTGTCTGTTTTTCTTCTCTCGCCTTTGGTCTCAGTGCATTTCCTCATCCTTCTCATTTATTTTCCCTACTTCCTTGTCCCAGTGGGAACCAACTAACCATACAGAGAAAGACTAAATCTGACTTTCGCTCCCAACCCAAATTCCCAGGAAAGTGACCCTGTTTTTCTAATTTGGATACGGTGCTTCATGTTGCCCTGAAACAAGGTCACGTTGGATGAACTCTGGCTTCTAGGAGCCCATTCTCTGTGGATCAGATTCCATATCAAAGAATCAGGGGAAGGGTTGTTACCAGGGAAGGGGAAGTATTTTGAGCTGGGGAGACAAACAGTAGGCAATTGGTCATTATAGAAATAAAGGCCCAACTTGATTATTTTCCAAACAGCATTTCTAACAACAGATGTTGGTGCTCTTTGCCTTTATTATTGATTTATAATGTTTGCTTTGTCATATATTAAACTCATACCCATGCATGAATGTGTGTGTTTCTGGACTAAGATTTTCTGATATGTTGTTGGTCTGTCAGTTCTTACAACATTTTTGTTTCCATTCTTATATCAAGATAAATTTCCCCTTCTTCTTCTCTTCAACTTTGTTATACATGTATCCTTCCATTCATTTTTTTCAGGAAAATTTTGTTTCATATGGGAACGAAATAATTTTATAATAACTCTTCTAACTCCTTAAAGAAAGCTGTGATTTTTATTCTTTTGTCTTATACCTGGCCACTTTTCTAATCTAGGATAAGTCTAAGAAATTTGCAGTTTTCTTAGAATATAGTTATGTAAGTTATGTACTTGTCAATAATAGTCATATAATCTTTTCCCTTGTAACTGTACCTTTTACTTCCACTTTATGTCTTGTAGAAGTTGGTCAGAATGTCCAGTAAAGCAGTGATGATGTTGACGGGTGTTGTTATAAGCAAGAGTAAAAACTGGTATTGACTGACACCGTATGTCAGGTGCTGTTAGAAATGTGTGTGCGTTGTCTTATTTATCCACTATTCTTCTTCTTCTCCTAATTTTGCTGATGAAGAAGAAACTGCAGCTTAGATCACATTACTTGACCAAGGTCACACGTTTCAGGGACAGAACTAGTATGCAATAACAGATCAATCTGACTCCGGTAACCATTTTTGTAATGATTATTTAGACTACCTTCTTTAAAAAAGGAGAGCCAATTTATTATTTGAAGGTATGGTTATAGACTGAGAAAACTCAAGAGAGTGTTTTAACAAAACAAATGGTTTTTGCTGTTCGAAAGTGGTCACTGGTAAAACTCTCTGTCTTCGGAGTCTTTTGTAAAAGTAATTAATTCTTTTTGTAACGTCCCCCCATGGTTAATGGCCTATTTGAGTTTCCTGATGCTTTTAGGGTGATTAATGTTGATAACTGCTTTTTGTCTCCTAGAAAATTTGGAATATAATTGAGAATTTTGTAATTACATTGAATTGTCCTTCTGGATTTTTGTTTCAAGAAGGAGCCATAATATTGTATTCAATAGATAGTTCTGCCCTTAGAGTGAAGTGCGTAGGTGACAGATGAATCTCAAAAGTTCTCTTTTTCAGATGAGAAGAAAGGAAATAGTATGCAACTGTTAAATCATGTGTCAAAGGATTTCCCATTTCATTTTTCATTTAAGAAGGCTACTGTATTCAAAAACTGCCAACTGCATGCAAACCTTGTTACCTTTTTGGCATTTGAGCACAATTTTTCATTAGAAGGTATTGCAACGTGATTAAAAAAAAATGAACAATGCCAATAATAATTGAGGTAGGTCCCTGTTAGTATACTATCATTGAAACACGTTAATATAATAACTGTGCAATTAGTAGACTCCATACCATATGTGCATTTATTTTCAGGGTGATGAGGAACAGATTAAAAGTGCAGGGAGAACACCTATTGGAGTGTGCCAGAAATACAGTAGAGGGGACAGTGTCAGTCTAGTTTGGCATATCCTGTGTAAACCAGAGACAAATCTAACTTTCTAGAGGGGTCCTCTGGCATTCTTCAGACAGGAATCCTGGCAGACTCAGGTGAGCAGGATCGGCCTTGAATTGATTATATCTTCTGTATGGTTGAAATGTAGTAATCAGTGACTTTATCAATAAAGCAGATGGAAATTTGCATTCAGTTTTGTAGCCACTCTAATTGTATTCTTAATGAAATGATGCATTCACCTGTTGGTATTTTGTTGTATTGATAAAGTAGTTTATGTGGTTGAGCGTAGCGAACTTGGAGCTGAGTTTTGTTCTTAACTTTGATGCTGATTTTAACCTTTGGGCGTATACTTTATCTCCTTGAGTTTTATTGTCTCATCTATAAAAGAGATAATGCTACCTACAATGCAGTCAAAGAAAAAGAAAACAACATTATAAGACTTAAAAAAGGCATTTTATGCAGGATCAAACCAAAAGGCCCAGAAGGTTTAAATGTCTTTCTCAGGACACAGTGCTCATAATAGAACTCAGGTATTCTTCCAGTAGATCCGCTTCTAGATTCTATACCCTTAGTGGAATTGACACATCTTTAACTAAAGCTCCAGCAGCTGTATGAATCTTACCTGGTCGACAGGTTAATGATGCTGTTAATTTTGTAAACACATACATTCCTGTTTGATTTACAGATCTTTACGCATTCCATTAGTGACTAAAGAACTGTATTCATAATAGTAGTAAAATGTGAAATGAATGCATTTATATCTATTACTTTCTGATGTTGTATTTTAAGAAAAATTGGATAAAAACATAAGGTAAATAATTAAACATACATGGCAAATTGTATTTTCCAAAGATGACCACAACATCCTCTGTTCCATATTTTAGCTTTACATTGTGATTTTGAGAAGTGAGTCTATATTCCTTCATCTTGAACCTACCTAGACTTGTGACTACACTAAAGCAACAGTCTGTGACTTCTGAGGCTAGTGCTAAAAGGTACAGCCTCAAACACTCACAAAAATCCCCGAGCTACTGTGTAAGCAGCTTGATTTCCCAGAGGCTACTGGGAAAGAAAGAAGGACTTCCTACTTGCTGTGAGGAAGTCCAAACTAGCCTATACGGACAGACCCCATGGAGAAACTCTCGAGACTATATGAAGACACATAAGTGTATGGCCAGTCTCTACCTGCTGCTGTTCCAGTTACTATCTGATGGAAACCACAGCCCACATTAGAATCACTCAGCTGAATTCTTTCCAGATTTCTAAATTTCAGGATCTCCCATGGTTTAGAAAAGAGAGAAGCCCTTGATGTGATGGTTTCTGAGAAATAGGCCATTTAAAAAATAGTTGTGTCTAATTTTCTATTTGACTTTATCTACATGTTGTAATATAAACTTTTACCTCCTCTGAGGCAATTGTTTCACTGTCCTCAGGAAAATCTACAGTGCACACCTGTATTTTTGTTTTGATTTGTTAGAAATTACAGAATGTTCTGAATACCCCATCTGGGTTGACGCAGTGTAGACAGGGACAGAGCACTCAGAACGTTCAGATAATCCCAAACTGGGTTCATTCAGTGGAAGCAGCTGCTCAGATAGACCAGAGGTTTGGGAAAGTATTACTCATCTACAGGACATGGAACGAGTGAGTGTTCAAATAATCTAGTTGAGATCTTAAGATGTAAGTGAATGCCAGTTGAGATCTGGGCTACATGTGTTACACAACTGATGCTCATCAACGAGCTATTATTTAACGTTACTCTGAATGGCTGTCTAGGTGTTAATGCATCCTGGGTATTGAGACAGGTAGCATTTCCCCCCTAACTTTCTGTAAAACTGATCATATTTGAATGCAATTATCTTTCTTTTGATTGTTCCTATATTTCTTCAAAACTGTTTCTTAATCATAAAAGTGAAATCTTGATACACATTATTGTTTCTTACTCTCCATATAAAGTTTAGTACTTGAATACATAATGTATGTCATAGCTGTATATATTCAAATCTTATGTGCCCATTTTATTTAAAAATTAATTTTAAACTTTTAAGAAAACTGTGCCATAAAGAAGCTTAGCTATTTCTACAAAACTTATCCCATCATCTTTAGTAAGTAAAAATCCTAAAGGATCACTCTAGTATGTAATTGCCTCCATAAAAAGTAGCGATATAAAGCTGTAAAATATAAGGATGCTCCTCAGATGCATAAAGATTCTATAAAGTATTGAAGTCATTTATAAATGCTTCTATAATAAATGTCAATAAAATAGACCCCACACTGCATCGTTTCTGAGGAAACATTAACCATAAATGTACCTGAATGTGTGTAATTAGAATAACTCTGGATGGTGTTGAGGTTCATGGATTAAGTGCTGGAGAGATTCATGTGGGCAAAGACATTTTATTTCTGCATCAGCTAATCTTGACTTTACTGAACAGGCTCCAGTTTTTTATCTCTGAAATATAGAAGTGCCTGTGGCACCTGTTATTTTATTGGGCGCTTATATGGGCTTCTGGCTTTTTCCTCAATTACATTTCCACTTAGAATTATGTGTGGCCTATGTGTAACCTCACACCTCAAGTTTTCATTTAAAGTGTTATCTCATTTAATGATCACTTTTTGTACTAGAAGAAGTAATTGCTAAAGTAGTTTCCTTAGTTAGATTTTCTTATTTTTGTACACAATGTGCGTAATGTATGGTGAACTCATTTATGCAGCCATCACATTTGATTTATGTGCTCTAATTTATCTATAACTTTTATTTTCTGGCTGAGGAACTGTTGCTTTTTAAAACTGCTCCATTTTCCTTTCATTTCTGTCAACAAGGCTAGCTCTTGGCATTCTTTGGGATTTTCCACAAAGACAGTGTTTTATTCACTTTATAACACATTTAAAACATTGGGGAAAGGAGACAAACAAACCTTTGAAGTCAGTGCATTGAAGTGAGGTATGGATACTTTGGGTGGACAGCAAGTCTCTGCCACACCAGCCTCTAAACCCATACGATTCAAATTTTTAACTCAGAAAAAGATGCTTTAGTTTCATAGAACTTTAGGAATTGTTTTCAAGATTTCTTACTAATAGTTTAAATTGGAAATATCAGTTACTCAAATGCCATGAGCCTACTATAAGACCCATGTCAAGGGATTTGATAATCACTGGGAGTAGCAAATAACACTTTCGGAGGCATTGTCAGTAGTCAATATCTAAGGGCTGTCCTAATTGAGAAGTTGTTCCCTTTTCTCTCATTTAAAGAGGAGAAAAAAAAAAAAATGTTTGTGCCCTCTAATTTCAGCCAAAACCTTGGAAGAGACACTCTGTCCACTTTTAAAATCTGGTTCTAGGAGTAAAAATGAAAGTATTTTAAAATTCACGCTACACTAATTATAGGTGCAACTTTGAAATTTCTACTTCTCTTAGATTTGACAAATGTTACCTAGTGTTTTCATAATGACATAACAGTTTTGTGTAGTACACAATCAAAATGTCATGATCGCATATTACCCAACCACTGAACACGCCATTCTTTGCCAGAGAATCTTTTCTTAGTACATGTGTTTCAAAAGCACTTACTCTGTAAATGAAAGATTAAGGCTTAGCTGACCTAGATTGAGCTGTGGGTATTTAAAATCCAGGGATCAATCATCTTGGGTCTACCTCAGTTCAGTTCTTTTTTGGACGACTCAGTGGATTCATTCCAGTTTTCTGGACAAAGAAAATCTTTTATGCTTGCTTAAAAAAAAAAAAAAAAAAAAACAAAATGAAAACAAACAAAAAATGGTGAAATAAGCAAGCATGATTAGATGATCCTCTTTTGAATAGGATACCACAAGTAGCTTTTATTTTATATTCTGTTGCAAGAAACTGGAAATTCTATTGCTGTCTCTTTAGTCTCACTGGTGATTGACAGAGAAGTCCCAAGCAGATGTATAGTTTTATTTGGAAATAAACCTGTCTTCACAAAAGCATCTCCTTTTAAGCTATGGCTCGCATTTGATGGCGTTTAACTTGTCTTTCTCCTAAGCCTTGAGGTGAATGGAAAATTATTTTATCCCTTATTTATGAAGAACCAACAGAGAGACACAACGTAGAGCCATTGCATGTTTAAGTCCTAAAATTAATGAAATAATAAATATGAAACCTTTGAAGAGTCCCCAGTAGATATGGAATTTTTAAAATGTAATCCTACATGGAAGAGTCCTTTCATAGAAGCCTGCATGATGACCAGTTTTGCTTGCTTTTTTACGAAAAGAAAATTATTGAAAATATATTTGGAATTTTAAAGACTCAATTTTCATTGGAAATGAAAAATACAATTGAACTTAAGAACACTTTTGATTCCAAAAGAAAACTAATTTTATGTAGCAAAATACACTTATTTTTCTAGCAAATTTTATTTGAAAATTCATTGTATATTAAAGGAACTTAAAGTAGAAATAAAGTAATTAAAATTTAAGATTAAACTTTTTACAGCCATTCAATAACTTACATAGAAAAAGAAACAGTGTAGACTTCCTATTTTTTTGCTATGATGGAATAATGGGACCAGATTTACTCTTTCACATTAAACAACTAGAAAACCAGACAAGATAGTTGTGAAACATCAGTTTTCAGGCAATGGCCAAAAGGTAACACAGAACATTGATCCATGAGAGAAGAAAAACAAAGTGTGTGATCCCTACAACTGCCCCAACTCATGGGCTAGAGTTTCCAACAGGTGGTGTAGTTAAGAGAAACCTCAACAATGCTCAGAAGCCTTGTGAAGTTGAGAAGACAGAATTTGAGGAGACAAAGTAATCTAGGATTTGAGGGCAAAATACCAGATATGAGGGCACATCATGAACATAGAGCTCTAAATATCTGCCTGGGATCCCCTTGAGGCTCTAACTGAGTACTGCTCTGTACGTACATGTAAGGAAAGTACATGAAACTAAGAAATGATCCAACAGAAAAGAGTAGTTAAAGCAAATTTCATGAGGCTGGGAATAATCCATGTTGGCACCAGCCAAAGTGGAAACATCTAATATATAGGACATTGAGTAGAATCCTCAAAAGTGTATTGCCTTAGTGGTAGAACAAAATTATACTCAATTAAAGGCTATTCTGTACTTGCTGTTAAGAAAAGATTAAAAGCAAGCCTCAAAAGGTAGAATTTTATTGAAGTTAGCTGCATCCCCAAATAAAGCCACACAGTATTTAAAGGAATACAACAAAATCCCAACAAAGAAAATCCATAATTCCTGGAACCCAGTAAAAAATTACTAGGTGTGCAAAGAAGCTGGAAGATACGGTCCAAAGAATTAGAGGAATTGATCAATAGAAATAGACCCAGAAATGACCCAGAAGACAGAAATTGCAGAAAAGGATATAAAAACAGTTATTGTATATTCCATATGTTCAAGAAGATAAAGGAAAAATGAACATTAAGAAGCAAGAAACAGATATAAAAAAGACTGAAATGAATTTCTAGAGATGAAGACTATATTTGAAATTAAAAATACCCTCAAATGCCTTACTGAATACCCAGTTCAACATTGCAGAAACGTCCTTTCAAATTGAAGATATAGCAATGGAAAATATACAACATAAGTTACGAGAAGAAAAAACCTGAAAAAAAATAGTACAAAATTGACTTGTGGGACAATATTAAAGTGTTCTAACACATGTGTTATTAAAGACCCAGAAGGAAGTGGTAGGGGAACGTAAATGATAATGGAATAAATAATGGCCAAAAATTTTCCAAACTTGTTGAAAACTATAAAACCAACCATGGATCCAAAAAGCTCAATGAACTCTAAGAAGAAAATATGTGAAGAAAATCACACCAAATCATACTATAAACAAATATACCTAAAACCAGTGATAGAGATAAATTTATGAATAGGCAGAGAAAAGTGTTATACACAAAATAAATATAAAATGACAGCAGACTTCTTATCATGAACTATGCAAATGAGAAGACAGTAGAGCAACATCTTAAGGCATTAAATGAGAAAAAAGCAACTGTCATCTTATTTTTTTTAATTTAAATTTAATTTAATTTTGTTTGTCTGCATTGGGTCTTTGTTGCTGCACACAGGCTTCCTCTAGTTGTGGTGAGTGGGGGCTACTCTTTGTTGTGGTGCAGAGGCTTCTCAGGTCAGTGGCTTCTCTTGTTATGGAGCACTGGCTCTAGGTGAGCAGGCTTCACTAGTTGCGGCACATGGGCTCAGTAGTTGTGGCTCATGGGCTCTAGAGCTCAGGCTCAGTAGTTGTGGCTCATGGGCTTAGCTGCTCTGAGGCATGTGGGATCTTCCCAAGCCAGGGACTGAACCCATGTCCCCTGCTTTGGCAGGTGGATTCTTAACCACTGCACTACCAGAGAAGTCCCCCAACTGTCATCTTAGAATTGTATATGCAGGAAAATATATTCTAAAAGTTAAGAAAAAAATAAAAACTCTTGAAGACAGATAAAAGCAGAGGGAACTAACTCATTGTCAGCAGACCTGAACTATAAGAGATGTTTAAGGCAGTTCTTCAGACAAAACATGATAACAAATTGAAATTTGTATCATCATATAGGACTAAGGATCACTGGAAAGGATAAACGTGTCATTAAATATAAAACATTTTGGCTACATATTTTAAAAAGTCTTAAAACTAGTAATAATATATTTAAAAAATTATAACATGTAAAAGTGAAATATAGCACAAAGAATCAGAGAAAGTAAATGGAAGTATATTGTTTTCAGGTTCTTTTAATATATGTGAAATGTCATATTATTCAATGATATTTGATAAGTTAAATGTGTATGATGTAATCATTAAAGCAACCAATAAAATAATAGTTTAGATAATAAATGGTGATGATAAAATGGAATCACACATAGGTGGGACAAATATAAAACAAATACTAATATCCCAAACAGAGCAATAAACACTAAATGTAAATATTCTAAGTACTACATTTAAAAGACCGAGATTGCTAAATTGGATAATACAAGACACAGCTATATGCTTTTCCCAGAACCTTTTTTTAAGTGGTAGAAAAAGGTATGTTGTGTCTTTATATCCACCTATATACTAATTTTTTATACTCATTACTTGGACGCATTATTCTTTTCTTTGTTCTGTTTTCTGTGGGTACATATTTCCTTCCATATTTCCTGTCTTTATATTTGTCATTCTTTTCTTATAATGATGTTGGGAGATGTTCCATGAAAATTTTTCTTTTAATGAAAGTAACTCTTCCAGTTTCTGTTTCCTGCCCATATCTGAAGGTACTGTGCCTTTTAATGAAATTCCATTGTTTGCTAAATGCAAAATATGAAGTATAGCATTGTGAATAGTGGATAAAGTAAAGCATTATTTCAGTACTTTCAACAAACATAGGTAGGTTTTGTTTTGTTGTTTGTATGTTTTGAAAATAAATGTCCTGACTTTTATTGGGTTGGCCGAAAAGTTCATTCAGATTTTTCCCTAAGATGTTTCAGAAAATCCCGAACAAACTTCTTGGCCAGCCCAATACTAATCTAACCATTTGGAATTCCATATACTACAACTTCACATTTTAAAGCCTATTGATTTTTAGTTCACTTTGATAAAAATTTGTCCTGTTTCTGACAACTTTCTTTCCTAGACCGACTGAATTTTAATATTTATATTTTTCCTTTAGCCTAGTGTGCAGTTTGACTTTACTTCTTACTCTCAAATCAGTTTTCAACCAGGGAAGTGTATTTTCAAGATACTGGTCAAAGTTAGGGGTCCAGACCTGCAATTTTGTCTTTCGTTTTTCTTATACTTTTACTGATCTGATTTAGATAACCGGCCTAGACCTTAATTACTTCTTTCTTCTCTTAGGAGGCTGTGACCCTAACATCTAAATTATATTGGGAAACATAATGTAAAAATAATTATCTTGTATTATTACAGAAGTGATAATACAAAACATGTCATGATTACAAAATCATCATCTTATAGGACCCTAGAGGAATGGTTTCATAGTTGCAAATATAAAGAATTTTATTTTTTAAAATATGCTTATATTTACACATAGAAAAATACGTCTATTGCTCAGACAAAATCAACAATACTTTAATAAAAGTTTCTTATGGAAAATTCTTTGTCCTCCTAACAGAGACTACTATGTGTCTTACTTTACTTTGAAGACTTTGATTTAATGTAGTGAATATCAACTTTTTAAAAGATACTGATTACAGATTAGAATCAGTTCTTAAATTCTTGGTTGTTTTTTCCCCATAAAACTCATTTGAAAGGCATATTAAAAATGCAGATTCCCCCAAGCTCTGTAGAGATTCTTATTCAGTAGGTTTGGCATTATGCCGAAGAATCAGTGTTTTTGACAAGCTCCCCAGATCTTTCTGATGGTTGTGGTCCTAGGACACTTTGAGAAACACTAAGCTAGACATTCCGAGCTTTACAGAACAATGATTAGTGATTCTTAAAGCAACCTGCCCCATTGTTTTGCAATGATTGGCAACATAGGTTGGAAGTGTCCTTTGATGAACAAGGCAGTATTTTCCAATGGCATAAAACATGTTTGTGTTGTAGTTCCACTTCTCTTTTACCTAAATGACTTGCTCTGGCTTGCAGTTGAACTGAATGCAAGCTTTCCTTCTGTCTTCCTTTTCCACTATTAAGAAGCCAAGAGGCAATTTTCCTAATATACATTGACGTGAAGCATTTATTAACATGAATCTGGAGTAACTTAAAAAGTAAATTACCTTAATGTTATCTTAAAATCAGCTTTTCCTAAACCATAAACCTAAACCATTATAGTTAGTATATATCCTTAAAAAATTAATTGGCTATCTGATAGACTCACTAGATATATTTTGTGTCTAAGAGTATTTTTTTACAATTAATTTGTGTGAAGTAGTATTTGAGGACTTAAAATTATTTAATGGAAGATATTCGAGAATAAAATATTTATTCTGCTCCCATATTTTAAAAATATTTCAAAGTAATTATTACTTTAAAATTTCTTTTCATCGGATTTTCTTCAGACTGCTCATTTAAAAGAATGGCTACAATGATAGTTTAGTCACATTGATTTTTATGGAATTATGGCTAAAATTAATGTATCTATATTTTATGGGATAAAATATTGGATATTTTATTCTCCATTGTTCCATAGCTTAAAATGAATTTCACATTATTTTCTGAGAGTGTTTTCTTTGATGAGGATGGAAGGCTATGTACATTTTAGTCTTTATTTTATGAAAATATCAATATGGTATCCTTTTAAAGATTAGGAATCTCCATTTAATTGGCAACATTTATACTTATTTGTCAGAAAGTACAACTTTGGGAATCCCTGATATCTAATATTAATCAAAAGCTCCATTTCAAGAAAAATAATAATTATATTTATGGAGAATTACCTGAAGGACATGCCATTTATTCATTCTTCTTTTCTAACTTCCTAGGTGGTTTAAATGTATCTTTCTTGTGACTTCTTTTTTTTTAAGATAAGTGATTTATTAGAATAGGATGCTTATGAGGCTTACAAGCGGGCAGGCAAGAGGGTGCCCCTGGAGAACTTAGTGGGCTACAGTTTTTTTTTTTTTTTAAGCTCTTTATTGGAATATAATTGCTTTACACTCTTGTACCAGCTTTTGAGGTGCACCAAAGTGAATCAGCTGTATTTATACATATATCCCCATATCCCCTCCCTCCCGCAACTCCCTCCCACCCTCCCTGTCCTGACCCTCTAAGGCATCACCCATCATTGAGTTGATATCCCTTTGTTATACAGCAACTTCCCACTAGCTATCTATTTTACAGTTGGTAGTGTATCTATGTCTATGCTACTCTCTCACTTCGTCCCAGCTTCCCCTTCGCCCCCCGCCCCCCCAACCCCGTGTCCTCCAGTCCATTCTCTACATCTGCATCCTTATTCTTATCCTGTCACTGGGTTCATCAGTACCATTTTTTTTTTTTTTTGGATTCCGTATATATGAGTTAGCATACAGTATTTGCTTTTCTCTTTCTGACTTACTTCACTCTGTATGACAGACTCTAGATCTATCCACCTCATTACATATAGCTCAAGTTCATTCCTTTCTATGGCTGAGTAATATTCCGTTGTATACATGTGCCACATCTTCTGTATCCATTCATCTGTTGATGGGCATTTAGGTTGCTTACATGTTCTGGCTATTTTAAATAGTGCTGCAATGAACATTAGGGTACACATTTCTTTTTGGATTATGGTTTTCTCTGGGTATATGCCCAGGAGTGGGATTATTGGATCAAATGGTGGTTCTTTTTTTAGATTTTTAAGGAACCTCCAAACTATTTTCCATAGTGGCTTTACCAACTTACATTCCCACCAACAATGCAGGGGAGTTCCCTTTTCTCCACACCCTCTCCAACATTTATTGTTTCTAGATGTTTTGATGATGGCCATTCTGACCGGTATGAGGTGATACCTCACTGTGGCTTTGACTTGCATTTCTCTAATGATGAGTGATGTTGAGCATCTTTTCATGTGTTTGTTGGCCACCTGTATGTCTTCTTTGGAGAAATGTCTATTAGGTCTTCCTCCCATTTTTGGATTGGGTTATTTGCTTTTTTGGTATTAAGCTGCATGAGCTGCTTGTATATTCTGGACATTAATCCTTTGTCAGTTGCTTCGTTGGCAAATATTTTCTCCCATTTTGAAGGTTGTCTTCTTGTCTTGTTTATGGTTTCTTTCACTGTGCAAAAGCTTTTGTTTCATTAGGTCCCATTTGTTTCTTCTTGATTTTATTTCCATGATTCTAGGAGGTGGGTCAAAAAGGATCTTGCTTTGATGGATGTCATAGAGTGTTCTGCCTATGTTTTCCTCTAGGAGTTTTATAGTGTCTGGCCTTGCATTTAGGTCTTTAATCCATTTGGAGTTTATTTATGTGTATGGTGTTAGGAAGTGTTCTAATTTCATTCTTTTACAGGTAGCTGTCCAATTTTCCTAGCACCACTTATTGAAGAGGCTGTCTTTTTTTCCACTGTATATTCTTGCCTCCTTTGTCAAAGATAAGGTGCCCATATGTGCTCTGGACTCTCTATTCTATTCCATTGATCTTCCTTTCTATTTTTGTGCCAGTACCATACTGTCTTGATCACTGTAGCCTTGTAGTATAGTTTGAAGTCAGGAAGCCTAATTCCACCAATTCCATCTTTCCTTCTCAAGATTGCTTTGGCTATTCGGGGTCTTTTGCATTTCCATACAAATTGTAAGGCTTCTTGTTCTAGTTCTGTGAAAAATGCCGTTGATAATTTGATAAGTATTGCGTTGAATTTGTAAATTGCTTTGGGTAAGATAGTCATTTTCACAATATTGATTCTTCCAATCCAAGAAGATGTCTCTCCATCTGTTTATATCATCTTTGACTTCTTTCAACAGTGTCTTATATTTTTCTGCATACAGGTCTTTTGCTTCCTTGGGCAAGTTTATTCCCAGGTATTTTGTTCTTTTGGTTGCAATGGTAAATGGGAGAGTTTCCTTAATTTCTCTTTCTACTCTTTCATTGTTAGTGTATAGGAATACAAGAGATTTCTGAGCATTAATTTCATATCCTACTACTTTATAAATTCATCGATTAGTGCTAGCAGTTTTCTGGTAGAATCTTTAGGGTTTTCTATGTATAATATCATGTCATCTGCAAAGGGTGACAATTTTACTTCTTTTCCAATTTGGATTCCTTGTATTTCATTTTCTTCTCTGATTGCTGTGGCTAAAACTTCCAAAACTATGTTGAATAATAATGGTGAGAGTGGGCACCCTTGTCTTGTTCCTGTTCTCAGAGGGAATGCTTTCAGTTTTTCACCATTTAGAACGATGTTGGCTTTGGTTTGTCATATATGGCTTTTATTATGTTGAGGTAATTTCCTTCTATGCCCATTTTCTGGAGAGTTTTTATCATAAATGGATGTTGAATTTAGTCAAAAGCTTTTAATGCATGTATTGAGATATATGGTTTTTGTCCTTCAATTTGTTGATATGATGCATCACATTGATTGATTTGTGTATATTGAAGAATCCTTGCATTCCAGGGATAAACCCCACTTGATCATAGTGTATAATCTTCTTAATGTGCTGTTGGATTCTGTTTGCTAGTATTTGGTTGAGGATTTTTGCATCTATATTCATCAGTGATATTAGCCTGTAATTTTCTTTTTTTGTGACATCTTTGCCTGGTTTTGGTATCAGGGTGATGGTGGCCTCGTAGAATGAGTTTGGGAGTGTTCCTCCTTCTGCTATATTTTGGAAGATTTTGAGAAGGTTAGGTGTTAGCTCTTCTCTAAATGTTTGATTGAATTCGCTTGTGAAGCCATCTGGCCCTGGGCTTTTGTTTGTTGGGAGATTTTTAATCACAGTCTCAATTTCAGTGCTTGTGATTTATCTGTTCATATTTCTGCTTCTTCCTGGCTCAGTCTTGGAAGATTGTATTTTTCTAAGAATTTATCCATTTCTTCCAGGTTATCTAATATATTGGCATATAGTAGCTTGTAGTAGTCTCTCATGATCTTTTGTATTTCTGCAGTGTGAGTTGTTACTTCTCTTATTCATTTCTGATTTGGTTGATTTCCATCTTCTCCCTTTTTTTTTTCCTGATGAATCTGGCAAATGGTTTATCAGGTTTGTTTATCTTCTCAAAGAACCTGCTTTTAGTTTCATTGATCTTTGCTATTGTTTCCTTCATTTCTTTTTCATTTATTTCTGATCTGATCTTTATGGTTTCTTTCCTTCTGCTCCCTTTGGGGTTTCTTTGTTCTTCTTTCTCTGATTGTTTTAGGTGTGAGGTTAGGTTGTTTATTCGAGATTTTTCTTGTTTCTTGAGGTAGGACTGGATTGCTATAAACTTCCCTCTTAGAACTGCTTTTGCTGCATCCCATAGGTTTTGGGTTGTTGTGTTTTCATTGTCATTTGTTTCTAGATTTTTTTGATTTCCTCTTTGATTTCTTTAGTGATTTCTTGGTTGTTTAATAGTGTATTGTTTAGGCTCCATGTGTTTGTAATTTTTACAGTTTTATTCCTGTAATTGATATCTAGTCTTATGGCCCTGTGGTCAGAGAAGATGCTTGATATGATTTCAGTTTTCTTGAATTTGCCGAGGCTCGTTTTGTGACCCAAGATGTGATCTATCCTGGAAAATGTTCCGTGTGCACTTGAGAAGAAAGTGTAGTCTGCAGTTTTTGGATGGAATGTCCTATAAATATCAAGATGGTCTAATGTGTCATTTAAAGGTTGTGTGTCCTTATTTATTTTCTGTTTGGATATTCTGCCCATTGATGTAAGTGGGGTGTTAAAGTCTCCTACTATTATTGTGTTACTTTCGATTTCCCCTTTTATGGCTATTAGCATTTGCCGTATGTATTGAGGTGGTCCTTTGTAGGGAGCATAGATGTTTACAATTGTTATATGTTCTTCTTGGATTGCTCCCTTGATCATTATGTCATGTCTTTCCTTCTCTCTTGTAATAGTCTTTACTTTAAAGTCTAGTTTGTCTGATATGAGTATTGCTACTCCAGGTTGCTTTTGACTTCCATTTGCATGGAATATCTTTTAACATCCTCTTACTTTCAGTCTATATGTGTCCCTTGGTCTGAAGTGGGTTTCTTGTCAGCAGCATATGGAAGGGTCTTGTTTTTGTCTCCATTCAGCCAGTCTGTGTCTTTTGGTTGGAGTATTTAATCCATTTACATTTGAGGTGATTATTGACATGTGTGTTCCGATTACCATTTTCTTAATTGTTTTTGGTTTGTTTTTGTAGGTCTTTTCCTTCTCTTGTGTTTCCTACTTAGAAAAGTTCCTTTAGCACTTGTTGTAAGGCTGTAAGGTTTGGTGGTGCTGAATTCTCTTAACTTTTGCTTATCTGTAAAGCTTTTGATTTTGCTGTTGAACCTGAATGAGATTCTTGCTGGGTAGAGTATTCTTGGCTGTAGGTTTCTCTCTTTCAGGACTTTCAGTATATCCTGCCATTCCCTTTTGGCCTGAGGAGTTTCTGCAGAGGATCAGCTGTTATCCGTATGGGTTTTCCCTTATATGTTATTTGTTGCTTTTCTCTTGCTGCTTTTAATATTTTTTCTTTGTGTGTAATTTTTGTTAGTTTGTTTACTATGTGCCTTGGTGTATTTCTCCTTGGGTTTATTCTGTATGGGACTCTCTGTGCTTCTTGGACTTGATTAATTATTTCCTTTCCCATGTTGGGGAAGTTTTCCACTATTATCACTTCAAATATTTTCTCAGACCCTTTCTTTTTTTCTTCTTCTTCTGGGATGCCTATAATTGGAATGTTGGTGCACTTAATGTTGTCACCAAGGTCTCTGAGACTGTCTTCCATTCTTTTTATTCGTTTTTCTCTTTCCTGCTCTGTGGTAGTTATTTCCCCATTCTATCTTCCAACTCACTTATTTGTTCTTCTGCCTCAGTTATTCTGCTGTGTATACCATCTCGAGTATTTTTAATTTCAGTTATTTTGTTGTCCATTACTGTTTGTTTGCTCTTTAGTTCTTCTGAGTCCTTATTAACTATTTCTTTTATTTTCTCTATTTTGTTGTTGAGATTTTGTATCATTTTTACTATCATTACTCTGAATTCTTTTTCAGGCATTTTTCCTATTTCCTCTTTATTTATTTGGTCTTGTGGTTTTTTTCCCTACTCCTTTGCCTGCATGGTGTTTCTTTGTTTTCTCTTTTTGTCTAATTTATAGGATTTGCTGTCTCCTTTCCCTATGCTGCCTAGTAGTAATTCCTCTTGTTTCTGCCCTCTGCCCCCTGTGGTGGGGTTTGTCCAGTGTCTTGAGTAGGCTTCTTGGTGGGGGAGTCTGTTGTCTGCTTTCTGGTGTGTGGTTCTGTGTCTTTTCTCTCTGATAAGCAGGGCCATGTCAGGTGGTGTGTTTTAGGGTATCTGTGAGGTTAATATGGCTTTAGGTAGTCTGTGTGCTGGTGGGTGGGTTTGTGTTCCTGTCTTGTTTGTAGTTCGGTGTGATGTGTCCAGCACTGGCCGTTGCAGCCAGTCAGATGAAGCTGGATCTTAGACTCTGATACTGGGCACTGCGAGAGTTCCCTGCAGTTAATATTCCCTGTGTCTGAGGACTCCCTAGTAGTCTAGCATCCTGCATTCAGTGCTCCCTCCCCAGAGCCTCCTACTTGACTTCTGATGGAGTAATCCAGACATCAGAGGTTGCTTGTCCCAGTTATGTTGGGATCTATGCAGTCCTTTCTGGTGTCCTAGATCATCTGCTGTTGTTCAGCTAGTTCTCTGTGGGAATTATTGTGTCTTTTGATGTATTCCTGACGCCTCTGTGGAGAGGGATGCATTCCATGTCCTCTACTTTGCCACCATCTTTCTTCCCCTCTTGTGGCTTTTAAAAATTATTTTGTATAGCCTTCTTATTGGAACTTACTATTTTTTCATTTCCCTTCTGCACCTCTTTTTTTTTTAAACTAAGTTTAATTAATTATGAAATAATTTAGACATTTCAGAGAATGACAAAATCGTTATTCTAGTATGAGACATTTCTTAATGTCTAACATTGTGGGTCATATTTGCTTCAGACCTTTTGTGCTTAAAGGACGAAGCATCAGAGATAAAGTAGGAGCCCCCTTTCTATTTCTCCTGGACCCATTTCTTGCCCTATCTTCCCAGATGTAATGATCATCCTGAAGTTGCCTGTCTTTCTTCCATCCATATTTTTTGTTTTTTATATTTTTTTATCATAAGTGTGTCTTTACAAATATAGAGTATATTTAGTATATTTTAATTTTTACAAAAAACTAAAGCAGATATACTGTACTTGTTTTCCTGCAGTCTTTTCATTCAACATTATATGCTCTAGATAATTTATGTTGACAAATTATGCATTCTTTTTAACTGTCATGTATGTATCATTCCATTGTGTGATAAACCAAATTTATAATCTTCTCTTGTGTTGATGGACTTTTAACTTTCAAAATTTTTGGTATTATTAGTAATCTAATAACAATCCTTGTATACACCTCCTTGTGTAAGAAATATCCTAAATTTCTTAAGGCTGTAAATAGCTGGATCTTCACTGTTACTATATGCCACATTACTTCAAAACAGTTGCTTCAGTTTTATTCCTTCTTATTGGAACTTACTGTTTACACTTTTTCTTTCTGACCTTTCTTTTTGAAACTAAATTGGGAGTTTGGGAATGACATGTACACACTGATACATTTAAAATGGATAAGCAACAAGGACCTACTGTATAGCACAGGGAACTCTGCTCAATATTATATAATAACCTGAATGGGAAAAGAATTTGAAAAACAATTGATACTTTTTATGTATTACTGAATCACTTTACTGTACATCTGAAACTAACACAATATTGTTAATCAATTATACTCCATTATAAAATAAAAAGTTAAAAAAAACCCCAAACAGCAAAACTAAATTAAATTAAGTATGAGATAATTTAGACATATAGGTTATTTCAGAGAGGGATAAAATCGTTATTCCACCACTGACTCATTAAAAATGAAATTCTAAAAGTGTCTGTTTATTTACTGCTTCACAGATGCTTAGTTTTGCATACTTAAAAATTTTTGCCAATCCAGTGGATATAAATGGGTATATCATTGTAGCTTTTTCATGTCTTTGATTACTGTTACTGTTACCTTACTACCTATACAGGAGTTCGTTGTTTTGTTTTGTTATGTTTTGTTTTTGATTTTTAGTATTTTTCGAAAATAATTATTTGTGCATTGGGGTTCACAGTCTTTTCTCAGTTTCTGGATTGTGTTTAAATTACATTTGTGATATACCGAAAATGTTCATTTTATGGAGTCAAATGGGCAAAATAAAATGATTGTCAAGAATGTGGACTTTGGATCAAGTCCTTGTTACATGTAAGTCCTAATACCTTGGGCAGCTCAGCCTGTATGGGCCTCATTTGTGCAATGGGGGTAACAGTATCACCTACTTTAAAGGTTTTAGTATAGCAGTATGGAGAAGGTGCCCACTATATATTAGATATTATAGTTTTCAAAATATTTCTTTATGAATTTTAGTTTTTGTGGCATACTGAGGCAATAAATATATTCTCTTATATTTTCTTAATTCTTTAATGTTCTGTGTTTCATATTTAGATTTGTATTTAGATCATCTGGAGTTTACTTTTATGGATGGTATGCAGTAGGGATCCAACTTTTTTCCCTATGGCTAGCTACCTTCCCCACTGTTACTTCTTTTCTCTCCTGTCCTTTCCTTGCTGATTTATAATGCTACCTCTGTGATATAAGATGTTCTTATGAATGTATATGTATCTTTCTGCATTCCCTATTCTGACTTATTTCTTTAAAACATGAATTATTACCATGCTTTTAAATTTTACTTTTGCTTCACAGTGAGATTTGATACTTGGTAGGGCAAGTCACTCTTATTTTACTTGTTCTTTAAACTTTTCTTGGTTAGTTTTGCCTTTCTTGTTTATCTTTGCGCTTTTGAATAGATAGCTATGCATTATTTACTCAGAAAATCATATTGTATGCAAAGTAACGATTTAGTTTTCTCTTTTCCATTTTCTTATATTTTCTATTTAGTTTCCTTGCCCTGTTTAATTATGACTGTTTCCTATTCATTTTTGGAATACTCTTGAACATGATATGCGTGGATTTTCCTTTTTTTTTTTTTAAATCCAGGCTGAAATTATGTATATTTCAATAGGTAAGATTTTTTTAATACTTATTTTAAATACTGATGTATTTGAAATAGTTTCAACCATTTTATTTTGCAGTTTCCATTTGCCTGCCCCTTTTGTCATGCATGTCTTTTTACCTTTAATTTTTCTCTAGTGGTATGGGAGTTGAGCATTTGTGTTTGAATTAAGAAGCCTAATTAAGTTTAATTACCCTTTTGATCTTTCTCTGGGACAATAAAATAACTCAAGAATGCCTTAACCTTGCTTTCCTCAATCTTATTTTTCCTATTATTTTTGTCAAGTATATCATTTCCCCCTTATATTTACTTATTTTTTAAAAATTATAGCAAATATTTATTTTTTCTTTCAGCAAATATTTATGAATACATATAGGCAAATCATAGACATATCTGCTCTGAGTTTACAGGGTGATCAAAACAAAACTCTGACTCAAATACACGTACATAAATGTAGATAAGTAAATATATATTTATGTGTATATATGGGTTTGTTTGTTTTTTGCTTTTATTAACAGAATCATGTGAGTGATTATCATGCTGAAAACCTTTGTCTGCTTTGTGTCATCTTGATAACCTTGTAGAAAATAACAAATTAACTTGACATTAGTGTTCTTTTTGAGTTATGTGGAACTGTTCTCCTGTGTGTTCCAGAGCCTTTGCTCTTGAAGTGGCTTAGTATTTGTCCCTGTCATTTGCTCTTCTTTTATAATTGTTCGCTTTCTTCCTGGAATTTTGATTTCTCTGCTTTTTGTTTTAGTTTAGTTTTTAGAATCCTTCCCTATATGTGGGTCAGTAATTGAGTTTTATTTTCAAGGAGAAAGTACATTTTCAGGCTCCGTTAAAGATGCTCTGCTTGCCAGGTTTCTCATCTCCTGTATCCATGTAAGCAGCAGGATCCCAAGCATCAGACCTTGAACCTATGCAGGGGTTGAAACTCCCTTGAGCTCTCTCTTCTGCTTACAACTCTAGGTTTGATATTTCTCCATAATTCTGGAAACAAGGATTTCCTTTTTGTTTTTAAAGGCTCACCATGTGTTTGTTTTAATATGATTATATTTTATACAAAATTCTTATGTGTTATAGTGTGAGAGAAGCTCATCTGTGTTCAGGCTTTCACACTGCCAGGCTACTATCACTGGTTTCTTTACAAGTGAGATGAATTTGATGGAGTTTTTGTTTCAGGTTTTTTTTTAAAAGTACTTTTGCTTTCACCGTGGTGACAAAAACAGTGTTTTCCCTTGAACCCCCCCTGCACTTACAAAAGTACATAGTTTTTGTAGTAACTTTTTCACAGAAATAAAACTAATAAATGCAACTTTCAGATGGCTTTATAAAAACCTATGTACTTGAATTTTTGGTCATAGTAAATTGGTATGTCTTAGCTATCTAAAGGCAACCTTAAAGAAGAACCTATCAACTGAAGAAGCAGTTTGTCAAGAAATGACAGGTGGAATTTCTCAGCCTCCAGTGGCAGAGATGACTGAAATCAAGTCAACAGCCATGTCAGTTGTAGAATCCATGGTCTAAGTTTATTTGCACAAATCATAGAGATATGCATGTTTAAAAAGGTGCACTTCTTTATCATTTTGAGCAGAGATTCTAAAATTATTCTACAGAAGTATCTCTGTCATGTGTTACTTTAAAATGTAGTGACAGCCCTCAGAATGGGAGAAAATATTTGCAAACGAAGCAATTGACAAAGGATTAATCTCCAAAATATACAAACAACTCATGCAGCCTGATATCAAAAAAGCAAATAACTCAGTCAAAAAGTGGGCAGAAGACCTAAATAGAAATATCTCCAAAGAAGACATACAGATGGCCAAGAGGCCCATGAAAAGGTGCTTACCATCACTAATTATTAGAGAAATGCAAATCAAAACTGCAATGAGATATCACCTCACACTGGTCAGAATAGCCATCATCAAAAAATCTATGAACAATAAATGCTGGAAAGGGTGTGGAGAAATGGGAACCCTTCTACACCATTGGTGGGAATGTAAATTGGTGCAGCCACTATGGAGGACAGTATGAGGATTCCTTAAAAAACTAAAAAATGGAATTACCATATAACCCAACAATCCCACTCCTGGACATATATCCAGGGAAAACCATAATTCAAGAAGATACACACACCCCAGTGTTCATTGCAGGACATTTTACCATAGCCAGGACATGGAAGCAACCTAAATGTCCATCAAGAGATGAATGGATAAAGAAGATGTGGTACATAAACACAGTGGAATATTACTCAGCCATAAGAAGGAACGAAATTGTGCCATTTGCACAGATGTGGATGGACCTAGACACTGTCATACAGAAAAAAACAAATATCATATATTAACACATATATGTGGAATCTGGAAAAATGGTACAGATAAACCTGTTTGCAAAGCAGAAATAGAGATACAGATGTAGAGAAAAAACATATGGACACCAGGGGCGGGAAGGGGCTGGGATGTAATGGGAGATTGGGGTTGACATATATACGCTACTATGTGTAAAATAGATAACTAGTGAGAATCTACTGTATAGCACAGGGAATTCTACTCAATGCTCTTTGGTGACCTAAATGGGAAGGGAATCTAAAAAGCAGGGGATATATGTATACATATAGCTGATTCCCTTTGCTGCACAGCAGAAACTAACACAACATTGTAAAGAAACTATACTCCAATAAAATTTTTTTAAAAAGAGGTTAAAAAAATAAAATGCAGTGACATGCTTTCTACTTCATAGCTCTGTTTGTTCAAATTGTTTATTTATTTGGTTTTCTATTTCCCCTCATTTTTTTTCCTATGACTATACTTTTACATAGAAGTGTGACAGCTGTTTTGTGGCTTCATATATTCGCTTGGTGTTTCCTTATAGATATATACCCTGTTTGAAAAATGCAAGTTTAGGTAAGAGTACTTTTTGATTGCCTGAGCAATGCAATATTAAGATATCAGGTTTGAAGATGATTGCCTTGTTATTCATATATTTTTAGAAGTTTAGGAGAATGTATACATTCTTAGAAGTCTAAGAACCCTAGAAATCATCAGATCTGTTCACGTGAGAATGTAGGGGAAAGGGAAAACTTGTTAAAAAGCACTTGTCTTAAAGTCTTTGTGAAACAAACACTTAAAGTGTTTATGGAATACTTTCTGTGCCAGACACTGTTTTAAATCTCTTTGAATGAATGAACATGATTAGTATTCAAAACAAAACTATTACAAGTTATGTCCATGTAACTGGTGAGCAATCTGTGGCAGACGGAGGGATGGGGAACTTGCCCAATTTCATGGTGACCAATAAGTGGCTGAATTAGGATATATGAACATAGTCAGATACTGGGCTGTCACTGGTTAAAAATAAAACAAGAATAGTTAAATAGAGATGACTTCTATGATGTCTCCTAACTCCTGATTCAGTGCTCTTTACAGGGTATTAATTTATTGTGGCTACTACATGTAGGTTATTGATGTCCAGTAGCTTCATTTTGCTAAATTGAAAGAAAACAATTTGTACTCACAGGTATGGAATTTGGAAGGCATTCCTAGCAACTTGATCTTCAACATATTTGAATATGGCTGTTGTGATGCGAATGGTGAGAATTAAATTGTCATTCATTTTTAAACTCTTAAAATGTGCTTTAATTCCTGGGAAAGCAAAGAAACTTATGGTCATGAAACAGTGTAAAAATAACCCATCTAAGCAATTCAGGTCATACCAAACTGTAGGAAGAAAGGCATATGGACAAAAAGAATTGAAAAATATTATTACTTAACCTCTCAGAAACTATAATCTTTTTGATAAACTTCTGTGATCAGTCAATCCAGTAGTTCAATCAATTTAACTTTTTATTCTTAGTAAATCTGTCTGATAAGTAAATGTATGGGTTATTTTTTAATATTTGAATGGATTTGCCACGTTTAAAGTAAGAATAGTTGAGACTCACTATGATTTAAAGGGCATCATCTAAGACAGATAGTAAGTCCACAGTGATGTTTCCACAATTGTAGGGTAATCACGCACTGGCCTGCACACTAGTAAGAAATGTCTTAGTTAATTGGGATCCTTGTACAATTGGTCAGGTTTTGGATATTCCTTCCCTTGAATAAGAGGGTATTTAGCTTTATTTATGACCCTGAAAATGCATCTTTCGATTCTCAATTGTAAACTGGTTACCACAAATGCTATGTTCATAAGTTCCGTAACCATTATGGTAACGTTGATGTACCAAGAAAACTCATCATTGCCAAAACTGTACCACAGATCTAGAATCTATTTAAATGAGAGCTCCAAACTGTTTTATTTACTTTCAGAAAACAGTAACTTAGAACTGAATGATGGCCTTGATTGTGTTGTTATAAATGCATTTTGGTTTAGATGATATGATTCAATTTTTGGCACTTAGAAAGCATTATAATTCCCCTTATTTTAACTATCATTGTGTAAGAAATTGTGATGGTATTCAAAACATTGATTTAATATTGGCTAGAATGTGTATGATTCTGGTGGTTGATTTAATACTTGCATAGATGTGGCTGGATAAAGATTGTGTTTTGGATTTTTTTGGACTAAGATCTTTTAGATTAAGGCATTCTAAAATTTCATATTGAGTTACTTTCACATCAACAATACTTTTAGTTTAGAACCGGAGTATCTTCCTTCCTACCTTATTTTTTAAATTACAAAATGTTTTGTAGAGAAACTGACTTAAAGAGTAAGTAGCAGACTATAAGTTTGAAAGTCATTTGATTTCTCCTGTTATCTCTCAACCCACAAACACTGTTCTCACTGTTTTTGGTAATTCTTTTAGATAGGATGACATATCAAGGTGACAGAATAAGCTGGTAACCTTCAGACATCATAGATGTTAGAGGTTCCCAACAGAAACAGTTCCCCACCTCTTATGCTTGTAAAAATTATCGATGTGGGAATTTATCATTAGCAAGCACAGAAGTGAAAATTCATATGACCTGTTCTTAGACTGACTGTATAATTTATCACCTTTGAGAGAGAAATGGGCATTATTAGTAATTACACTGGGACAGTAGACATACAGTAAGGCTGCCCTGGATGTATAATCAAAACTTTTTGCCCTGTTAAAATGCTCTGTTCAGCATTTTGAATGAAAGATTTACTTAAGGCAAACACAAAATTCCAGAGCAGCATTATGTTATTCTTTTGGCCAACAGAGTCAAAAGTTATGATTGGACAGACCCCACAGAGTTGAACCTAAGGCAGTATTCCTAAAGGTATAAATTACAGGCCTTGCTAGAGTTCTTTTTAACTTGCTCATAAAGAGTGGGGAATGCTTTTAAACTAGTGCATGGGAGTCACCTGAGGATCTTGTTAAAATGTAGATTCTGATATGGCAAGCCTGGAGTGGAGCCTGAGATTTTACATTTTTCTGTGTGATGTTGATGCTGCTGGACCCTAAAATAATTTACTACTTTGAGTAGCAAAGTTGTAAATTATTTTAGGATTTCCAACTATCTTTTTTTTTTTTAACCGTCATACATCTTGATTACCTCTGATTTCAGCAGTGAGTGCTCAGTTTATCACTCAAAGAAACAAGATATGTCACTAGTTTCACCATTAAAAACCCATTTTAGATATCCAGTAACCTAATTAGTGAAACATTGGCTATTGATCAAAGACAGAAATTTTAGGAAGGCTGTGTAGCTACCTCTCAAGTTTAGTCCATTCTGATAGCACGCTGCATGTTTGAGACATTTAGACTGGGTATTCTTGATTAGCACGTTGGTTGACCCCTTTTCAAAAATGCTTTCTTGGTGGGCACTTGGAAGTTGGCTTAACTTATGTAATACATGCACATTGTTTACGCTGAAGTTTTCAAAGTACAGTTGATCCTTGAACAACACAGGTCTGAACTGGTAGGTCCACTTAGTACATGGATTTTTTCATTAGATATGTATCACAGTATTATAGGACTACAGGATCTAAGCTTGGGGCTGATTGTAATGTTATACTTGGTTTTTCCAGTGTGGAGGGTCAGCATCCCTAACCCCCATGTTGTTCAGAGGTCAGCTGTATATTTTAAGCATCATGACTCTCGATCTATTTTGATTTTCATCTTTTCACAGTCAGTATATACTACCTGCATAATTTTCTTAGTTGTGTGATCATCTGATGCTAGCATGAGGGAGAACACAAATACTAAGAGGTTGACCCGAATGTTACATGACACTGAATCACAAGATGAAGATAGAGGTGACCTCCCAAGACGGGTCTCCTGTGTTAGTAATGAAAGTCTGAATGAATTCATCTGAATTCTCCTTGATGATAATGGGAGACACTTTATTGCCTTTTCAAAATGTTTCAAGTGGGGATGCCCAGATCCTCGCTTCCATATGACAGTAGATTTTTGGGTCTACTGATCCTAAAAACTGAAGCATCCATAAACTGGCATAGTTAATTTCTTGAAAAAGATTTAAAATAACAGTCAGAAGACCTTCAATAGGATTGAAGAGGCTCTGTCTCTGACATGTTTGGGTTCTTAGGTCAGTCATTTAATGTTTCTGTGATTGTGTTTTTATTTTTAGTATAACAAAGCACACCACTGCATTGTCAAGATGATCAAATGAGTTGATATGCATAATATGCTTTGACAAAATAAGGTGCAATATTAATGCATAAAATGAGCAATTCACATTTAAAATAATACTCAACCCTTTTATTTTTTGTTGAAGTATGGTTGATTTACAATGTTTCAGCTGTACAGCAAAATGATTCAGTTATATGTGTGTGTATTCTTTTTTAGGTTCTTTTCCATTTTAGGTTATTGCAAGATATTGAGTATAGTTCTGTGTGCTCTAGTAGGTCCTTGTTGTTTATTTTATATATAGTAGTATTTATTTATTTATTTTTTAAAATTTATTTATTTATTATTTTTTGGGGGGTACACCAAGTTCAATCATCTGTTTTTATACACATATCCCCATATTCCCTCCCTCTCTATAGTAGTATTTATTAATCCCAAATTCCTAATTTATCGCTCCCCACAAAAAGAAGTAAATAAAATGTATTTTGATAGATTGTAGTTTTTTGCTATAATACCAAGTTTACTATCATTTTCTTCCATATTACTTAATCTTTTACTAATGGCTATCCAGCATATTTTTCTTCTGAGGCATTTTATGTTTATCTCTAGAAGTTTGATATGGGTATTTTTATATTGTCCATACCCTTCCTTATCAGGTTCATGCTTTCCTCTATCATAATTTCTTAAATATATGGAATATATTTGTAGCAACTGTTTTAATATCCTTGCCTGCTAATTTCATCATCTCTGTCCTTTCTCGATCTACCACTGTTGATTGGTTCCTCCTTATTGTTGGTCATATTTTTTTTGCTTGTCAGCATACTTAGAAATTTTTGATTGGATGCTAGTCATTACATTTGTGATATTTTTATGATGGAGGCTTTTTTTTTTTTAAATATCTCTTTAAATATGTATGGGCTTGGTTCTGGGAATAATTTATGTAACTTAGAAACAATTTGATATTCCAGAGGAGTGCCTTTAAGCTTTGTTAGACAGGACCAGAGCAGCCTTTAATCTATAGTGAATTTGGCCCCATTTTTGAGGCTATTCCTTTTAGAGTACTCTACTTGTTACTCCGTAGGTTGAGAAGGTTATTTCCACTCTGGCTAATGAAAACATAAATTATAGTTGGCCCTATGGTGTTCCTACTGATTTTACTGCTGCTTTCTTTTTTTGTTGGCCTCTCTCTTCTTTTCCTGGCCTTGGATGGTTATCCTGTGTCCATCATTGATCTCTATACAGGTGAAGACTCAAGGGAAATGCTGTGTGGATTTTCAGATCTCTGTATTTATGTAGATCACTTCTCTTCAGTTCTCTGCCCTATGAATTATAGATTCCTTGGCTACCTCAAATTTTAAATTATATATTGCCAATTTAGGGAGGCTGCCAGGTTCTATTTCGGTTCCTGTGCTTATTTATTTTGTCTTCTCAGTAATCATTAATTTAAGCTACATTTGGTCTAAGTCTGAAAATTATGCTTCTTATATTTTTCCTGAATTATTGAGTGTTTAAGGCAAATGGACAAACATGTTATTCCGCCATATCTGGAAGTGAAAATACAAATTTGATGCTCCTTAAAAAATACTTACTATCTTGTAACCATCATCTCAGTCAAGATATAAACTAACAATAACAAGCAAAATTTTTAAAGTGAGTTTCTCTTAAAAAAATAGTATTCAACTCTTTATAAATCATCACAGTCACCTTTCATGGTCATAAACCCATCAAAATATTGTTGGAAAGCACAACTATCCTTTCTTACCTGCAAGTGTTTTAAGAAATAGTGATACATTATGGTTGGGAATGGAAACAAATGTATAAATGTAAATCCTAAGGATATGTATAAATTTGGCTTGTTCAGTTCTCAAAACTGAGAATTCAGAGAATTTAGAACAGTGAAGCTCAGATATTCCATTTTTAGTGTTAGAAAATGTAACCATGAAATCTAGTTTTCCTTGTGTCCTAAAGAGGGAATTGTTATCTTCTTTCTTTTCTGGGTTTGACCCTCCTGCCTGGACAGAGGGTACTTAGGCCATATAAATGACCATTTGTTTTCGATTTAAGTGGATGGATATTTTCTTTTTTCTTTATAACTAGGATAGCAGACATTATGGAAAGTTTCTTTGAAGTTTTATGTTGAGTAGTTTCTGCTAAAGCTCTCATTTTCCTCTCTTTACTTACTGCCTTCCATTATGATAAATCACTGAAATCTCATAGGCTTATCCTTACAACAAACTATCATTCCTTTCTTTCCTCTTTTTTTCTTTTTCTTTTCTTTCTGTGAAGTTTTGATGACTTAGATGACTTAGACTACACTTGCAACTTCAAAGAATAGTTATATGTAAGTAGCTTTTGTAATGCTGTATAGAGAAGCTTTTCATCTATTAAGTATAGATTCTCCCTCCAAACATGTCACCTGTGAATCATATGGTAATTGTGAAATATGTGTTAAATACTAGTAGAATGAAAGTGAGTAGAATCAGCACTTTAAATTTACCGTAGTCTCACCTTCACTTTGTCACTGTATCCTTCAATTTCTTTACTTACCATAAAACAGTGCTGAGCTGAATCTTCACTATACTAGATACAACTTATAAGATTTCCCACACGCTTATTATCCAATGGTAATATTGCTCTGTTTAAAATCTATAATGAGTTTTATTTATACTCTTTCACACTTCTGATCTTCAAAAGAAAGTACATACATTTTGTGTCCCTGTCATTCCAGTTGTTTTCGTTCCTGTGTATGATCCATAAGCAGTTAATTGATGTGTAAAGTGCATATCTCAAAAAGGCCTACAAATGTTTACTCTAAAATTACAAAAACAGAGTAAGTACTTACAATTTGCTTCAAATGAAATTAAACAATATTTGCAAAATCACTATAAAATGGACCAAAGCTATTATTCCATTTTAAATAAAATTATATAATGCCCCCTTTATAAATTACTGAATAATAAGGCTTTAAAAATCTAATTGCTATTTTTGCAATTAGTATTTGCTTTCCAAGAAATCAACCTATAATTATAGTTTAAAAATTATCAAACTCTGTGTTAGAGAATAAAAAAATGAATTTCATCTCTTGGGAATTAAGGCGTCATAAACAATACATTTTTATTATTGATATAAAGCAATATTTCTCAAATTTTCCAGAATTCCCCTTGAACTGGATTCAGGACTAAATTGTTTCTGTGAATGGCACTCTGTCGAGTTGCTGATAAGTCAGTTTTCCAAGGTGTAAATGTGACACAAGGAGGAAGCCTGGGCCTCTGTATGCGTTTTGTTGTCAGGAGCCTTGTTCTATGTATCTTTGTATCCCTAGTATCTAGTGTACCTGGAATAAAGCTGTTTCTTAATAAATGCTCGATGACTGAATGAGGGAATCTTATCAGTGTATCCAGGAAAATGAGTATTTCGTGATTGTTCTCTCTAGTGCAGTTACTTTTCCCCAGGGAGGAGATCCATTTTGTAATTAAAGCTCCACATACAATTTGTGGTGGTCTATATGTTCTATCATGTTTTTATATTTTTCCCCATGGCACTATAGAAAGAATTATAGTGGCAAAGTATAGCTGCCTATCTCTTTTTATAAAAGTATGATTACTAAGATCTAAGTAGTAACAATTGCAGAGTTTTTTGTTGTCGTTTTTGTTAATTAGTAGCCAGATAAATCTCAGGCCCAGTGTGTTTCTGAAAGCTCCATTAAATTAGATTAATCACATCCTTGGTTCATAACACTCTGTCATTCTTCATCCATGAATGGCCATATTTAAAAAAACATAATAAGTATGACATGAACACTGGTAAACTTACTACCCAGCTAAAGTATGTTGATGGTATGTTATATCTACTTCTGTGTTATTCCTCTCCTCTAGCACATCTCTCCTGGTCCTCCCACCAGAATTGACAGTTATCTTTAAATCGGTATTTAATGTATCCTTGTTTATCTTTTACTTTTAAATATGTAAGCCTAAACAATGTTATTTAGCTTTATTTGTCTTTGGATTTATAAAAGGGATGTTGTAAGTACCATGTGGTTTGATATAAATCAGAACTAAATTATTGTATGCTTGTAATTAATTCATGTATTTTTAATTCTGCAGTTATTATATTATTCCATGTAGTTCCCTAGACTCTATGAATATGAATCGAAATCTAACAATATTTGTTTCAGGTGGGTTTCTCATTCTTTGGTGAAAATAGACAAATAGACAAACTCATAGTTACTATATAACTTGACAGAGAAAGGACACCAAATGCTTTATGATATGTACTAGGAGGAGGATTGAATGTTGAACCTGGAAGAATGAACAGGATTTACTCAAGCAAGAGGGGATGGCATTCCAATCTTTTTCTATGTTTGCATGATGTATGTAAACTGGTGGCATAAAATGAGTCTGGAAAGGAAGGCAGAGGCCAGACTGTGAAAGGCTTTGCAAGGCATACAAAAAGTTTGGACATTCCTCTGTACGTTAGGGAGTCTGGGAAGATTTAAAGAAGAAGAAAAAGAAGAAAATAATCAGTTTTGTCATTCAGAGAAATTCCTGTGGTAGCAGTGTAGAGGACAGGTTACAAAGAAGTCAGACATAGTTTCCAGGCTATGGCAGTGGTCCAGGTAAGAAATGTGGAGGAGAGACAGAGGCAAATTGATGGAAAGAAATGAGAGATGAATAAGGAATTTTGAAGAGAATATCAAGAAGATTTGTTTACCAGTGTATGTGATTGGTGGGAATTACACTGAAAGGTGAGAAATTTAAGACTTGCAGCTTTCTGGATTGGATTACTGAGGTACTAGTTGGACCATTAGCCCAGTCTAGGGAGTTTTTGCATAGAAAAAATTTAGTGAGGGACTGGGTTGGGGTGTGGGAAGAGACTTTAGTCTAAAACCTGTTGAGTTTTCTAGAACCTGTAAGACAACACCTAAACCTATAGCTTAATACCTTTAAAAAAGGCACTGTGTTAAGAGTTCTAGAAGAATCAAACAAACATTTCTGAACCTCAAAATTTTTTCTCTCAGGGAAGGAATGAGACAAGGATCAAAGACTATCCAAGATGAGACAGACTATCCCAGGTGACATTGAGCAAGAATAGAAAGTGAATAAGGAAACCTCTAGTCTATGTGACTGATCCAGACAGACTGCGTGAGTGAGACGTTCCGTGAGGTTCGCCTTGCTAGATCATGCGTCTTTTAGTTGACAGACATGTTGGTGAAGGAGGGAAGTATAGGAAACTAGAGGTGAATGTAACAAACTGTGGCATGGTGTACAGGCAGGAAGCACGGAATATGTTTAGAGAGTATCCAGGCCCTCACTTTGACTACTATTTAGGGTTCCAAAAAGACTAGTGAATGATGAACTTGAAATAAAGATTGGGGCCAGCTTCCAAAGGGCTTTGAATGCTAGGTGTTGTAGTTTATTTAGTCGGCAACCACATTAAGGACTGAAGCTCTAAGCTTAAGAATGGTTTTAAGGGTGAACTAAGTGTATCAGAATTTCACTGGGGAGGATAGAAAACGACTGTGAGGATCCTGTTTTGGAGCCTGTTGTAACAATTCATGAAGAGAAAATGAGGCAGTAGAAAAAAGGGAGAGGACAGATATAACTTCATATTGTTTTTAAAATAAAAATGAAAGGAAGGAGGGAGTCAAGGATAATTCTAAGAGTTTGGGTTGAGCCCTGTTGGGAAGGCTCTGTGGATCTGGGATGTTCCTAGGTGACTGTGTTGGAAGAAGTTTATGACTGTAGGTGATTGGGAGGAAATCATTCCTCTGAGAAGGAACAGTTACCCAAAATAGCAAAGCCAGAAAAGATAAAGACTAAGAAAAAATGATTGAGTCATTCATTGCGTTTGAATGAATGGGTATATTAAAATTGCGGGCAGAGAGGAAAGCCTAAAAAGGACGTGGGATTTTCCCTTTACTTGTAACATGATTTAGTTAGAACAAATATTTTCAAGTTTCTTTCCAACCCTGATGTCCCTGAAGTCGAAGAGTCTGTGAATCTTAAAAACTTAAGAGATTAGAGAGGTGCTGTGTATAAAGATGGCTGGATTCCATTTGTGAATAAAGGGCCTTGGTCAGGAGGACTAGAGAGAGTAATGACGGAAAACAGAAGTGATGATGGTTCAGGGCTCTTCCAGAGGGAGGAGGGGTGCGAGCTAAAGCAGAGATGGGGACATTTGCTATGGTAAGCTGGCATGGTAAGTAGCAGTGAGGAAAGAGAAGATGGATAAAGATAAGAAGGGTTATAGAAGGTATTTGAGATAATATGTTCGATTGGGCTCAGACACTGCAGTAAACCAACAAGTGAGGTTTCTCTTCTGGGAATGAAGGGATTTGGAGAGGGAACTAGAGGGGTCTGAATAACATCTGCAAGTACTGCTAAGGAATGCGATGACGGCAAGAGGAGATGCAGTGAAAATTGCCAAACAGCAGTGAGGGCATAGATTACTTTGTGTCTACACTTGTCTTTGCCTGCATGAACTCTCTATATTATGTATTTACTTAGGTAGACAGTGATAATTCAGGATGTTTAAAAATATTCTGTTTCTGGTAAGTGTAGGGATAGATAGACATCTCTTTCCATAGCTCTCTTCACTAAGGCTAAAGAGCACAGTGGCATATAGGCTTGGTCAAGGGGCAAAACGTGTTTGATAATGTTTGGAAGGAAGATGTTGTTTCTTTGATCCATTGCATTTCATTTAGAGAAACAGGTATAGGTAACTTATTAAGATTTTCCTCGCCACGATCAGCTTAGCCCAAATTACCATAGTCAACAGCATCTTAATATACAGGGTAAGACACCCCAAGTCAACCCTCTTCTATTATCCAGATTTATGGACTCTCATGCATTTAAGAGATGAAATATCTTAAAATATTGGTCACACATAAAGATTTTTTTCCTCAAAGATGGAGATTATATAGGTAACTTTGTATATTTTTTTAGAATTAGAAATTCATGCACCGGTAGAACGTATAACATTTAGCCTTTTTCAAAGTGAGTAAAATCTTTAAGAGCTCTCTTAGTAAAATCCTCTCTGTCAGTGACTACTATAAACTTTCTCTGCTTGGAGTCACAGCTGGGAAACTAGAGTAGGGTCAAGGGCACATACCATTTCCTAGTGCCAGTGGATCCCCAGTAATTGGACTTCAAATGGTACTGAGTCCGTGTTCCTTGAAGACCAAACAGAGGCTTGTGTAGCATTTAACAAAATAATACTCCCTGGCTAAAATCGAAGTCTCAAAATATAGACAGTGTACAATCTGGACCCATTCCACCTGCCTTCAAAAACTGCCAAATGTTTACTTTCTTCTCATTTTGTCCTGTGTTGTGTTTTCACTCATAACACACATTTTGCACCAAAAATAATTTAGTGGCTTACTGGGAGTAGAGTCATAAATGAGGAGAAAAATGGAGAAACTGCTGGCTGGTGGAGCAGCTCACGATTAATAATTTGTGCAACATGTGACTTGGCAGCTCTTTGATTCACCAGCAGAGTCCCCTCCCTTGTAAATTCTAGTTGGCTTTCCCATACATTATTATGTGGATTCCTTATAACCACTTCCCTTTCTGATTTTCCAGAGACAGGGTATAAAGTTTCCCTAAACGCCAATAAAATGTGAAATCTTATCCCCCTCTTTAGGCTGGCTTTGTGTAGTCATCTTCTAAAATAAGAACAGCAAACGTCTTAAACATTGCTATTTTCTATTTTTATGTTCATTCAATAGTTACAGTTCATAACATCACAGTTTTCATTTCAACGACAGTTTGTTAAGTTTGGGGGGATGAATATTGAGAGAAATTGTGTTTTCTTTTCTCCTTTAAAAATAAAATTGATTTTACATACCACTGTGAAGATTAATCTACATCTTTAAATTAGTACAGATTATACACTGATTTCTCTACCTAATTAAAATCTATATGTGAATGGACTTGAATGAAGTATATTAACTTCAAATCCTTCAACATATAATCTTGGTTTGCTGGTATATTTTTGAAACAACAGGAAAACACTGGGGTTCAAATGTTGATTTTGTTTACATAATCAAAGAATTTTTTTATGGAGGCAATAAATTCAAGCATTGTTATTAACTGTGACACATTAAAAACAAGAATTCTTTACTATACCATACTGAAACATTTGTTGACAAGCTTTTAAGAGGAGGTTTTCATTTTGAGTGATAGAGGAGTGGAGGGATATAAATAGCTTTCATCGTGTGCAGTGTCTTCTGAGAATTTCTTTTTCTTTCTTCTTCCTTTTCTTTTTTAAATGGAACTTTGGCAAGGAAAAGCCTAAAATATATACATGGCATTACATCATTTGTATTAAATCGTTTTCTGTTTTGAGTGCCTTCTAGATTCAGAGAGTAGAAATTAGAGTGAAAAGATAAATTGTTCAGTATGTCTAAAAGCCTCGGAATCCATGTTCCTCATATCAGAAAAAGTTTGTGACATATTTATATCAGACCTGCAATGTATAAGCCTTGAGTGTTTAAAAATTGCCTTGGAATTAAGCTGGATAAACAGGATTTGCAAAAGGAGTTTGGTAAGTTTGGGATGAAGATAATGTAGCTTCACTTAATTTTGATTTCTGTTGTTCTCCACAAAAGTTAGGTGACACAGGTCATATTTTAAAATTTCTGATATCGTTTTCCTTTTTGTATTTCTAGATAAAATGATTTTTATACATATTACATTTGAGCATTTCTCTGTCTCTGGAGATTGGGCTTAGGGTGGAGGGTGGTATGTAGGTTAGTCACATTTCTAAAGAGAGAGAGACTTAGACAATATTTAGCTACACTTTTTGCAAGAAGATAATAAGCTTGAGAGCTGAGGTTGGGGGAAGAGAAAGGATTGTGCAGATTTCTTTAGCTCATATTGTAACCAAAAGTGGAGCTTCAGCTGCTGGCCACTCAGAAGCCATTAAAGAGGCAAGGTTGGTGGAAGGGAAAGTTTGTCTTATTTCAGATGTCGGCAACCGGAGGTGGGGTGGGGCGCGGGAGGACAGAATCCCCTCCAAAGGCCAACTCCCCCCTACTGACAACCAGTGGGCAAGAGCTTTTAAAGGCAGAAGGCAGTGGCTACATGCAGAAACAGCATAGTCAGCTCTGACAGTCATCTTGAAATTGGTCATCGGTGGTCTGACCAGCGTTATCTTGATTGTTTTAGGTACAGTTAGTCTTCAGTTCCAGGGGCTGTTTGTTTCCATTTTTTTGAGGCACATTCTCAGAATTGTGGCATCTTATGTCCTGGCTACAGTCTGGTCATCTCATAATTAACCTCTTCCACCTGGTGGGGATTTCAGTATCTGCAAGACAACTCACAGGATATGGCTCAGAATATTCTCTATAGCCTTTGAAGAGGAACTAAAGGTCCTTGACTTTGCTTAATGACAAAACGATTATTATTTAGTCTTGTTGGACCGTTTTCCTTTCTTTCTGCATTTTCTCACTTCTCTGATTAAACTTATTCTGTGGCTAAAGTTTATCCACAGACAAAAGTCGGGCTGAGGGTGGGATGGGGTGGGGGTGGGGGGCTGGGATGGGGGGGAGGGGCAAACACCATAGGGTCCCGTTCCCTTTTAACATTAAGATGTCAAAGATGCAACCTGGAGGACCCATACATAGAGTTGGGCCTTCCTGTAGGTAGGTTGTCCCTTCTGCTTGTCCAAGCAAGGCACTTTCCTTGTAGAAAACAGATAAGACTTGTAGAGAGTAGAAGAAAATCTCCTCTCTCTGGCCTCAGGGAAATGTGGAAAGGATTGGAGATGGAGGAAAATGAGAAAAGTAGTCAGATACGTGTCCCTAATTCACCTATCTGCCAACAGAAGAGGAGGTGTGTTATATAATTGGGCCGGGATCCTGAGAACAGTAGGCTATCACCCAGTTCAGTCCCCTTTTTGAAGAGGTCACTGGGCAAGAGAGGCACCAATATGGGGCAACTTGGTCTTAAGAGGGCAGTGCAACATAGATAGTTCTGCTGGCCCACCTGAGCCTCCCAGCCACCCATGGGTCTGGTTGCTGAGGCGAGATCCAGTGAGCCTGTTGGGTAGGGTGGGGTGAGCCACAGTAGAGACTGAAGTGGACTGTCAAACCAGGGCCCAGCTGGAGACCCAGAGACCTGGATATGAAACCTTTTATAACTGAGGGGAAAGTCAGCAAACGTCAGGTGGCCTGGGTTCCCGGGGAAAACCCCTTGGCCCAAAGAATGGGCAATGAGCTAGTCAGCTGTGGAGTTTAGAAACAGAAGCCAGCAGGGTACCCAGAAATCAGGTGGATTGGGGGCATTATACTAAGAAACAAGTAGATATAGCCAGTGTGTGTAAGGAAGTCCATTTAGGGAGAGGGTTGGCATAGGGGCTGGGAGGGGCAGTGCCCACGAGTCATATAAGATAGGAGCTACTCCCTAGAGACTGTTGATGTGTGTGTGTGTGTGTGTGTGTGTGTGTGTGTGTGTGTGTGTGTGTGTGTGTGTCAGACTGAGTTTTAAACTGGATAAAGCCAGAGTTTAATCTGCCCCCTCCATACCAGCCACCTCTTAGGTAGGAGTTTAAGAAGGGAATCAGCTTAATTATAGGCTGAATAAAGGAGCTACATTTTCTCAATGTATTCAAGGATTACTAACCCACCTATAGTTTAAGCAGTGCTCGGTACAAATTGCTAAAATTGCTGGTGCAGCACGGAGCAGCATCACCACTGCTGAATTCCCAAGTGTGTCACGTGATGTCATATTATGTCTCTTACTGTATAGGAAAGCAGCGGAAAAAATGTCACTTCTTGTGCTTTTAAAAAACAAAATAATAAAATCTTCCATAACTCCTCTTTGCAAATACTAGAAGTCACAAACTGGTGGTTCGTGAGTCATGTCAAGCTTGTAGATATGTTTTATCTGACTTATACAAGGTTTTTTTTTTTTTAATAAAGGTTATAATTAAAATTAGGATATTTCAGAAAATTAGAGATTTCTGGCAACTCTTGAAAATACTTAAAGGTCTGGCAGCACGGTGCCTGGATTCCTAAATGTCACTCATTGCTAGAGCTGAGTACTGCACGCCCATTTCATGGACCGTGTACTCCACTTTGCCTCTGCTCTGCTGCTGTCTCCACCAGGTGAGCTTCACTCATGAACTTTTGCTCCCTGGCACGCCTTCACATTGGATCTGTGACTGCTGCATCCAAAGGATAAATGTGTGCTTTCATCCTATACTCAAGCCCCACCGCAGTGGTCACTGAACCTGTATTCTGCCTCACCTTTCCCTATCTCCTTAGAAGCCTCCTCTTCTTCAAACAAGCTGCTAATTCTGCACTTGTGTTTGCCTTACCCCATTCCCTTCCTCATGACGTTTGAGCCCTACCTCTCCCTGTGGCAGAGACATGCACGTGTGTGCACACACGCACTCTTTCTCTCTTCCCCTCCCCCGTCTCTTTTTAGCCTAATTGAACCTTCTGAGTAAAAGAGTTAAGTTAAACCAAGACTACAAACATTTCCGTAAGATGCTACTATATGTGAGGCATTGTGTTCAGTGCTGCTGGGATACAGTCCCATAAGGACATTACGGTATCTTTGGGAGTATAACACATAAACACATAAAAATTAAGTTAAACATTAAATAACTAATCACTAGAGTGATATAAGAGAGGTGATGTAGCAGTATAACCAGTGGTGCCATGCAAGTCTGTATGAGTTGCCTGCATCCTCTGCATCTCTGTAGGGTATAGAATTAGAATCCTAGTTTTGTGTCGTGGGAGAGTAACTCCATTTATTTCAAGGGTGTCACTAAAATCTCAATTTAAAAAATTATTCATTTAAATTGAAAACAAAATCTAAGAACTAAAGCAGTTGACATCAATTTCCACCTCAATTTCATACATGTATACACACATGAAAGTACATCATGAACATTTACTAGAAGTTAATAAAGATTAAAAGCATGCATGTAAATTTCAGGGTTCTTTGAATTTCTTAGTCAATCTTTCTTCAGAAATTTTGCATTTTAAAACTTGATAATGTTAAAACAGATATAATTTTCTTATCACTAATTAAAGTTAAAATCATGACATTTTTTTCACAGTGTGTCAAAATACTCCTAAAAGAAATATGAGGAATGTGTACTTCTAGGAAATATGAGAAATTGTTTTCTTCTCTTTCTTGTCACACTGTCAGGACTTACTTCTCTATGCTTAGACCTAGTTAAAAATTCGCAGATACCCTGCTGGTAAGCAAGTTAACTGCTAAATAAGGCTCTAGGGTTAAAGGTTAACAGGCATGGCTTCAACAACAACTTTTTATAATAGACATGCATTACACCTGTTAACCTAAACTCCCCATTGTATCTGTCATATTTGGTTGTATTTTATTTCATTTTCCACCATTTCCACCTAAGAAAATTGTTGTTCCCTTAAATTCCTGGAACTAAGTCATTGTTGTGATTTTGAAATTAGGTCTCTCCATTGGTCATAATCACAGCAGCATTTAAATCATTGTTTAATTAAAATTATACGTAATAAGATATAAAGAGTTTTATTTAAATAAGTGGAATTAACTCTGGTATCTCTTTCTTTTTTATTGGTCTTAATGAATTACTTTAATTGGTGAAAATGAAAGAGCATCTACCAAAAGATTATTGTACTAAAGTATACATGACAATGGATTTATTTCAGCCAACCTAATGAATAATTAATGTAGATTAATTAATTCATCTTACTGGATGCTATCCTGTGAGGGTTAATCATGACCATCCATCTACACTTCTGCCATTGCTGAGGCAAAGGAATAAAGGCATCACCAGGAACTGGAAGGTTTAGAGTCTTCCACAGTCATATTTACGTAGTGGGAAGCAAAAACTATTCATGTTCCTATCTGAATAGACCATCCCTCTCAGTTTAAAAGAAGTGGGGAAAAGAAGGCACAAGGAGTCCAAGAATGCTCCCGTTCTCTATCACTTTCCCAAGACGCTCCTGAAAGCTTATCAGACCTTGGTTGAAAAATCCCTGCTCCTTACCAATCTGTTGCTTAGCAACTACATTATTCATTCCTTTCCCATTTAGTCTACTCACCTTGCAATCTAAAAGACTGAAAAAAAAATATCCCATATTTGCAATGTAGGCATAGGGACATCCAGATTCACAAGATGTTCTTAGATTTAGGAATAGTTAGGAGAGTAGCTAAATTTGAATGCTACCCAGGGTAACTGTGATGAAATGGGCTTCAAAGAGGATCTTGTGGTTACTTTTCAGTGAGCAGTTAAAAAGGATAATCCTGAAATTCTTAAAAGTTGGTACCTAGAATAGGAACATAGTGGGATTTTTTTTTTACAATAGTTAAACTTAACTTAAATGAGGAAAATGTGTATGATTTCCATTTTATTTATGAAAACTTTTATTGTTTACAAACACAAAGAAATTAAGATTTTAAGAAAAACATTTTACATCCTTACAATTTCCCTGTATGCTCCTTACAATTTTCCTTTTTTTTTTTTCTTAAACTTAATTCTTTCTAAACTTCTCTAAACATTTACTTGGGCAGAAAAGAATCTCTACTTTAGATGTAAATGTGAAAAAAATGCATAATTTGAAAAAAAAACAGTCAAATCCACAAACACATCAGTATAGTAAAAAGATGTATTGCTGATAAAGTTCTCTTATCCAAATATTTGTAAACTGTTTTGCCAGAACAATAACAACCACCAGAACAAAAACCAATGGAATAAACCTTAATTTGGGACCACAAGACTGTGTAAAGCAGACTCACTGATAATTACGAATTAGGCAAAATTGTGGTTAGCTTAATGAAAAGACTCGAAAGTGTGCCAGGCCAATGGCAAAGGACCTAAATCTAAAGACAGACAAGCTTTTCTTGATTACAGTGATTACATCATGGTCATTAGAATTTAAAGCAACTAACCCAAACACAGACATCATATCTTCATTTGATAGCTGTAGTCTAGTAAATAGTGGGAAAGGATGTTATGTATGGATTAAGCTTGATGAAATGAAAACAGACATTCTTTTTGAACCTGTCTGGCAAGGAAAATGAAAACTTCAGAATCAGGCAGTAAAGTTAACTTTTAAAGCTCAGTCTCTTTGATTGAAGGGGTCTGTGTAGTGTTTTTGGCTATTCTTTGTTTTATAGGGAAGCCACTGCAACAAATAGCTTTGCATGACTCATTCTTGCATGCAATCTGTAGTCAAGTAAGAAGTTGAGGTCTACTTTTGGGAAATTAAGAAAATTATTATTTACAGATTTTTAAAGTATAATGAGGTGTAAGCAGTAGTTCAATATTTCTTTTCTCATCAGCCATGTTACAGTTAAACCTCAAGTGTGAGTTTTAACTCTCCAAAGGTCCATCCTGAAACAGTCTGCAGGGTCCTACCCTGCTCTGCATGTAGACAATTCATGCTGAGAAGACAAATGCTTTGCTCAGGGGAAAGGGATGCATTGGGTTACAGTTAGAGCTACATACATGAAAGCAAGCCCATTGACCTCTGATCCTAAACACCCACTACATAGCACTACCTGTGGGAATGCTGTCTCAATCAGAAGAGCAACTATTTAGGAAGATTAGGGGAGCGAGACAAAGAAAAACAAGGCGTCGAACATAAAACGACATGGTGAGGTTTCTCTGTATTACCTGTCTTACTGATAGAAGACCCCAGCTTGGTTTAAGAAATTGCAGTATTTTTTAGCAAAAAAAAAAAAAAAAAAAAAATTACATTAGGAAAATGAAGGCAAGAAGAAAGAGACTTACATACCAACAACATTACATAATTTTAAGGAAAAAAATTGATGAGACAACCTGTGATCTGAACTTCAGTAAAACATTCAGTATAAGTAAGGAGAAGGAACACCCACGTTAAAACCAGCTTCATCATCATCATCAAAAAGCATTTATTGAGTGTCTGAATGCACTGAGCATCATTGAACCTACTGTGTTTAAAGTACTTAAGAAAGGAAACTAAATCTTAATGTAAACACAGCTCAAGTAATGTGAATTGATATCAGTTCCTTAAATTGTACCTTAAAGAAACCATTAGGTTGTTTAAAGAAAAACTGTATAGAGACTATATGTGAAGCTTGCATGTTTTATCACTCTGGTAAATAAGTGGTGTCATTTTCTACTTTACTGAAGTTTCAAAATGGTCAGAGGGATCCACAAAAGTTTCACAGCAATTCTCAGATAAGGCTTTATTATCACAATGAACAAAACCTGGATTAATCGTCCAAAGTGCGTTTTCCTGAGTCACTCTGTCTTGAAATAAAGGTCAGTCACACTTGCATAGTTTTACATTATCTCTTGTCCTAGCATCTGGCACAGTCATTGCCAAGAAGTTTTCTTCATAGCACAGAAAACAGGCATATATAATGGCATTGCCCAGGAACTTTTAAGTTCTGTTAAGATACCAAGGACCTGAAACCTTAGTCTGCTTAGATGGAAGCCAGGCAGGTGGCCATGTCAGTAAGAATGCATGAAAGCTCAGTGAGCAAATGCATGTGTTCATGTATTCTTTAGAACACTAGGTCCCAACTCATTCTTATTTCACTGTTTTGGGCTAGGATGAAGCAGAAGCATTTTATAATGGCTCCCTAGGTGAGTCTAATGTTCACTGTGATATGGTTTAGATTCTTTTATCTACTTCTAGTTGTTAAAGTGATATTTCTTATACTGAAGTGACTGTGTATTTTTCAAGTAGAACAGAGATCAGAACGATTGTACCTCTAGTACATAAACAACGTATTCAGCCTCCTGGATACCTACAGAATCTCGTCACTCTTGTTTTGCCTGTTATTCCCTGCAGCCATGCCATGGTAGATAAGAGAGAAAAGGAGCTCTAAGTTATATGGAACTGGTCACTTAAAAAGTAGTAAATTGCAGTGCAGATCACAAAACTTGGTATTTGTATGGATAAAGTATTGTATGGATAAAGGTCAAGTTGGATTCTGGTTTTAAGGAATCCAAGTGGGGATATAGGGAGGTGCCTTATCACACTGGAGAGAAAACAAATACAAATGAATGAATGAATGGAGTTTGAGGAAACAGGAGAGTTAGGCACTGAGGACTGAAGAACCCAGGGGCCAGTAAGAAGGTAGTGGTGAGGAAGCCATACTAATACACAAGGAGGTTGACTTAGACAGATGAAGGATAACCTGAAAATAGAGGCCGTGTTCCTACCACTAAGAAATAATATTCATGCTTCTTTTAGGGCCTAGGTTAATATCCAGAGCTAAACAATAAGGTCAGGGAAGCATATAAAAATGTCTGAAAGGGAAGACTGAGGAGTTAAAAGTCAACCTCAGTTCTAGGTCATTGGTTATTCCAGAATCTCATTGATCAGGTAAAGACAATAAAAATATTAATGATTCATGTGCATCTGTTCACTCTTCCAGTTCACCTACATTGTCACATTCAGTTCTCATCGTAATTATAGATAAGAATTATTATTCACTTTTTTCAGATGAGGAAGAAACTTGTAAATTCAGTGATGTGAATGAACTTGTCCCAGGTACATAACTATTAACAGTAGAATTAGATTTGAACTTCTGCTTGTATAATTGCTAGGTATTTATTTCATTGTTTTATATGTTATTCCATTAAAATATTTGTACTCCAGAATAGAAAGGTAATAAGTTATAAAGTTTTGATGTTTTTGGTAACACTTGTGAAAAGCTAGAGTTGTTCTTGTTCAATTTTCATGTTTTTATACTTTCACATGTTCATTTCCTTTTCTTACAAACCTTGCAGTATATATATATATATAAAATGCTGATATTTGGCAATAAATGTTTAAATTTTGTAATGTCAATAGCTTGTAATAACTTCAGTAGATTAAATATATAAGAACAGCATTTACCTTTATTATGCAGTGAATATCTTTAACAGTTACTTTAAATGGTAACATAAGGTTTCCTAGAATCTGGGATTCTGGGGAAGTTTAATGATAGAATTTCAGGTTTGGTTTAAACACCATCCAAACACCAGCTAAATTACTGAGGTTTCATTTTATTAAGAATGCAGAATTTAAAATATAAACATAATTCTTTTTAACCATAGAAGTTTTCTGGATAGGAAATTACTGTATGTGTTCACCGATCCAAAACTTAATTTGTCAAGCTTAGGAACTCAATCTATTCATTCCTGAGTGTCTTTTAAGTGTTCTATTATGCTAATATTTGAATTGAGACAAAATTCATAAGATCTTTGAAAAGTCACCTTTTTGTGTGTGTGTGTGTTTTTTAATTTTTTTAAGCTCTGTATTGGAATATAATTGCTTTACACTCTTGTACTAGCTTTTGAGGTACACCAAAGTGAATCAGCTGTATTTATGTTTTAAAATAAATGTCTGCTGTAGAAGGTAGCATTAATCCCAATCAGTAAATCAACCAGAGTTTATTAATCCTTTTCTGCATACTAAATGTTAGTGTAAGCTCTGGAATGCTCAAAAGAAGGGTGATAAGACCCACTTCTTGGTCTCAAGGAAACAAATACAAAAAAAAAAAAAAAAAACAAACCCCACAACACAACCCCTTAAAAAACAAACAAAAAAGGGGACTAATATAACATAGCATTAAGTAACAACTGTTTAAATATATGGTAGATATTTATTCCCAAGACACAGAGGGAGCAAAAAGTAAGGCTTGAGAAGGGTTTATAAAGAAACTGGCATGTTAACTATCTCAGCAAGAGGTATTATTTAAAGAAAGGTGGCAACCGCTTTTCAGACATAAAGGACAGAAGTAGGAATGTGTGATGGCTAGCAGGAGTGAAGTGCTCATTTTAGAGGAGTCATACTGGAAATAGAAAGTAAGCCAAGGTTATGGAGAGTCTTTAATTTTCCTCCAGTGCTTTAGACTTGGAACAATTTGCTGGAGTGTTTTAGATAAGAGCTATTCTTGAAATGCTTTGTTTGAAGAAGATCAATTGCATAAAGTTTTGCAGAATGACTTGGGGACGGAACACAGTATGTGGCAATCTTGAATGACAAGGGCCTGAGGAGTTAGTGCCAAGAGGGTAGTGGCAATAGAAGGCGAAAATACTGCCACCTTTTTGTGACACCATTTTTTCTTTTCCATATTTTTGCAATGAAATCATATTAAAGATTATTTTGAAAAGAGAACTGTCGCTTTTAACTGTTCTACTCAAATATAGTAATTTTCATTTTAAAGTGTGCCCTCCCAGTCTTGTTGGTTATATGCATGTTGACATTAATGATATTCACAGAGGTAAATAATTAACATTTTTTGTAATAGTGTGCAAATATATTTAAAGTTCTCATTATTGCTGAGAACCAAAAGAAGTTTTGAAAAAAAAAGGAAAATTGAATACCTGAATACTGGGAATGTAAATGATAGAAAAATTGTGTAGCCCCCAAAAGAAATCGGGACACAAATAACAGAATGGGAGCTGATTAGTGAGTGAATATTAAAATTCAATTTTGGACATACTGATAGAAGTCAAAAATATTTCAGAGACAGTTGGACACATGAGACTAGAGTTCTGGTCTGGAGATGTAAGCTTGACAGTGGAGAAATAGAATGGCATAGATTTTATGTTCATACAAACTCAGGGTTTATTACGTTTCTTTTTGTTTATTATCTAGGTGACTTCAGGCAAGTTATCTAAGTCTTTGGGATCTTCACATTAAAAAAAAAATTATTTGGCTGCGCCAGGTCTTGGTTGCAGGCATGCAGGATTTTCATTTTGGCATGCAGGCTCTGTTTTAGTTGCAGCATGCAGGCTTCTAGTTGCAGCATGGGGGCTCCTAGTTGCAGCATGAGGGATCTTTAGTTGTGGCATGTGGGACCTGGTTCCCTGACCAGGGATGGAACCCAGGCCCCCTGTACTGGAAGCGAGGAGTCTTAACCACTGGATCACCAGGGAAGTCCCTCCTCACATTTTTAAAAATAAAAATCTGTCTTTCAGTATTTTGGGGCCAGCACTTTGTAGACACAATTAAAATGTTAATTATTCTGGAGAAATAACAATTATAAAAAAATAATTGTGGCATCTCTTTGTTATTTCATTCTAATTGAACATTTTTCTTGGCATAATAATTAGGAACACCATCATGAGCCAATATGAATTTTCTATTTTTTTTTTTTAATCAGGAGTGCTCTGAGGTGGGCAGTTTGGTTCAATATGTATAAAACCATCTATTGATTTGGCATAAATATGTTCTAAATTAGATGACTGAAAGAACAAAAATGATCATCATATATTATTATTTTGTTTTCCCTAAGTTAATTTCCCTTCAACACTACATAACCATTCTGTCAAAAGACATTGCTAATGTGAAACCTCTATTTTTGCAAAGCTGTCTGAGAAATGAGTAATGAGAAATGGTGATTTCTATGTAGCTGGAATATGCCTATCAGAAATGATACTTGATGAAATGTGAAAATGCTGATTAATGAAGAAGAGATTGGACAGGTCTGGGAATGCAAGATAGCTTTGTACTCCAGGTTGCATCTGAAACCAAAGTACAGGGGGAAATGTTCTGCTTTAGCCTGTGAATAAAGGAACTTCAGTCTCTGTGACTGCCCATCTGGCATTTTTCACCAGCACCAAATTCATTAGGAATGATTAGGCTTTTTCTCCAAACCCTCACTCAAAATAAGTAAATAAAAGGAGAGTTTGGGCAGTAAAAGATCAAGGAAGAGTATCTCTATTTTGAGATGTCCTAAAGTTATCCTGATTGGTCAAAACCTATACAAGCATTAAACAAGGAGCTACATGATGAAAAGATGAATTCTCAGTAAACATCTCCAATGTTATGTTCTATTTAAGGTAACAGAGGGAATTTAGTTGAAGTAACTCACATCTACTGACAAATTGTCATGTGAATTTAGATTTTAAATGACGTGGAAAAATTATTTTTACTTTTTTATTTCTCTACCTCAGCCACAGAGAAAAATATTTACAGGTTGTTTTGTGAATCGACTTATCTATGATAGAAACCCTAATTATATACATAGCTTGCTTTTTTTTTTTTTAGCTTAGTTCTTTATATGTAAAATATTAAAAGATATGTTTAATGCTAAGTCATTGTGTGGTTATAAGGTAGTCATTACATTGTTTGATACTCTAAAGCCAGTAGGATTCCTAAAGGTTTTAGAAACCGTCTTCAACACTTATGCATCAGCAGAGTCAACTCTAGATTTTATGGCCCATTTTTAACTTGAAAACTAGAGTGAGATAGAGAAAGAGAGGAGAGGAGGGGGGGTTTAAGAGTAGATTTTCCCCCAAGGACATCCCTAAATCATTCACTTCTCAGAAGTTGCTGTTTTAGAAAGTGCTTTCTGAAGAACATGACATAATGTGGTATGGCTAGCCTAAAACCAGGATTTTCAAAAATGTTAGAATCCTTACTTCAATTTTTTGATTGAATTCATACAACGTGAGTTAAATGTTAGACATTAACTATAAGAAATGAAGATACACAGTCATCAAAATACTACAGTACTATACAACCACTTTAGTATTAGAATTAAATATATATTAGTTAATAGTGCTGAGAAATACTATGAATTGCTTTATCAGATTCATTAATATAGTATCTGTTCTTTTCCTAAATATTGTCTCTTTCATCCCTGAGTAGATTCCTTTTATATTATTTGTTGCTATCCTTAGACAGTTTTACAGTTTTTGATCAGGATTCTGTTCATTATTAGTTATAGTAATCACTAGTGTTTAAATCACTTTTCCTATCCTCAATATCTATTGTGTTTTTGTGGTTCATGTAATAATAACATTACCTTCTTTGTGTTGGCTGCTAGAAAACTCAGAGCCAAATCTATAGCCCACTTCTAAAATGTTTGCAAGACTTAAGGCTTTCTTTTCATACATTAATTTTTTCCCCGTACCTATTTCCTTACTCTTACTTTAGTTACATTATATATTTTTGGATACTGTTCTATACAAATTTGTATATGTAATTGCATATTTAATATCATAAACATATACTCTTTATAAGACTTCTTATAACTTCTACCACATAAAGAACATGCATTCTAAATAGCGTGATTTAGAAAGCCACATAGCTTTTCTTTTCTTAGATCTGATTTGTAAATGTGTTCCCAAATACAATATTTTCAATATTGTTTGAATTTTTTTAAATAAAAGGGACCTAATGAAAATGCTATTTACTGAGCACTGTGCTAAACAGTAAATATATATGTATAATCTCAGTTTGCTCATATAACTTTATAAAAACTATTTTCTCCCCATTTTACTGATGAGAAAAATGAGGTACAAAGCCTTAAGTAACTAGCCTGAAGTTACATTGTAAGTGATATGACTGTAATTGAAAACCTTGAGCTCCACATTCTTATAAAACAAACCACTCAGGAAGCAAGTAGTTTTCATGTATCTGGCATGAAGCTGTAGTGTTGATGGTCTACAGCTTTCTTGGTTAATTCTGCCACAGAGAGATTAATTGTCTGCCATTGGAATTCACTGAATATCATCTTTTTTTGTCCCTCATCTTTTCCAAATTTGCTAAAGACTAACCACCAGTGTGTGTGTGTGTAGGATAGATAAGGGAGAAAGGATTTTAGAGGAAGTGAATTTTTCACAAGACTGGGGGATGCAGAATACTGCTGAATATGATCTCCTTGCCCTGGGAATTATTCCTTGAAAACTCTAGGGAAGAAAGTATATGGTACGAGAAACGAGTCTTTGGGCTTAGATCATCATTCAGTGTGATGATTTAGGAATTGCGATTTCTGATTGGAATTAACTGGTTGGGGGTACACTGAAGTATTTTTTAGGAAAGGACTCAGCCTTACTCTGATGGCATTAGCAGATTGGAATTTAAGTTGTTGCTTTTAAAAAAGAATCACTAACTGCCTAGAATGAGAACTTAGTGGTGAGTACAGGTCAGTATTTCCTTGATAAATTGATTATTAATAATTCTGGTGGCAAATTCAAATTTGTCAGGTATTTGTGGTAGAGACTACTGATTCTTTTTTTTTAAATTATTTATTTTACTGGCTGTGTTGGGTCTTTTTTGCTGTGCGCAGGCTTTCTTTTTAGTTGCGGTGAGTGGGGGCTACTCTTCGTTGTGGTGCACGGGCTCCTCATTGCCGTGGCTTTTCTTGTTGCGGAGCACGGGCTCTAGGCATGTGGACTAGCACATGGGCTCAATAGTTGTGGCTCATGGGCTCTAAAGCACAGGCTCAGTAGTTGTGGCACACAGGCTTAGTTGCTCCACGGCATGTGGGATCTTCCTGGTGCAGGGATCGAACCCGTGTCCTCTGTGTTGGCAGGTGGATTCTCAACCACTGCACCACCTAGGAATCCTGAGACTACTGATTCTTGTTTCACTTTTACCTTTATCAGGAACCTCCCATGATGTTAATTTTCTGTCTTCATTGAAGGAAACATCTGTTGCCTAAAGTACTAATAACCCAAACAAGTCCATTTGAAGTCTGTTGAACCTCTGAGTCTTTGTAATAGTTATTTTTATTTGTTTAAGGACTACAAATAGGCAATTCATCTTTGAAATGGGAGCAAGTTTTATAAGTTTATCTGTTAATGAAAACCAGAAGTCTCTGAACTATCCTACCACTTGGCCATTTAAGTGGCTTGTGATAAACTATAAATCTTCTTTTCATCAAATGTTCTAGAGATACATTTTCCTGACGTCCACAGTGAGTTGATAGCTTATCTCTGCAGGGGCCATGATTTAGTTTTGCAGATGTAGTAGAAGAAAGAATTGCTAATACTTAAAAAAATCTGATTTCCATCTGGAAAATGTGGATTCTCCATTCACATAGCTGTAAAACATCTATGAATAAAAATGTTCTAGCATGAGATCTCTATTGAGGAACAGTATGGAATAAAGACTGTTAGGTTGGAAGTCAACAGCCTTAAGTTGTTGTTCTAGGATAATGGCAAACTAGCCTAACACCTTAGTTAATTCCTTTAATTTCTCTGGGGCAATTATTTTCTTTTTTTTTTTTTAAATGGTTTTATTTGAGAGGCTCCTTTTTTTAAAAAATTGAAAGTAATAAATAGCTCAAAATAGGTGTATGAGAATAACAATTATAAGGATTTAAAACACTGACTTTTGTCTTGAACTTAGTCTTATTTATGAAGGAATTTGGTATCATAGTTTGCTTAAACGTAATTATCTGGGGAAGCTGAAATTTCATTTTTCCAAATCTATTAGTTATTTCAAATTTAAGCTAAAATAGGCTATTTCTGTTTAAGTAAATTAAAAGCCAAAACAAAAAAAAGAAGTTGAGCTCAGTGAGATTATTTTCAGGATTTCTTTGTATCATATTCAGAAGCTATAACTTAACAAAGGCTACAGCTCTAAAAGCACGTATAAATTCCATTCCCTTAGTGAACCTCTGTCCCTACATCCCCACCCACCTCTGCAAAGTCAGCATTTTCTAGACTGTAACATTTGCTGAGACTTTTAATTTCCAAATCAAGTTATCGGTTTGCTAGTATTCTTCATTTTATTGAAACTTTAAAATGACATTCTAGAACAATTCATCCTAATGTTGAAAAAAGGTGTCTTTTCCAGTTTTCTTAAATCTTACTGCTATTTTGAATGCTATCCAGGAAAGAAAACAGATTACAACTTTTGATAACATAGGAAGAAAATATTATTATCACAGCTTGAAATCTGTTAACAGGGACTTTCTTTAAGGAACAAACATTAAAGTACAACAGAAATTTAATTACAAGGAGATTTTCCACTTGCCAGAAATATTTGCATTAATGTTATTAGTAACTGCAATAAAGAGACTATTGTCTGGTGCTGTAATAAAGGGAAAAGATGAAAGAGGTCCCCGTAATCCCTGTTACAGACACACTAAAAGGTCATTGATTGTTTAGATTTTCTTTTGGATAACCCTAAACAAAATACTGAGTAAAAATATTAAAACTATGCTCATTTATGAGTATCATGTTGATTGTCAACCTTTCACCAGGAAACTGTTAAGTCTGCTATTAGTCCTGTGGTCTGATATGGATGAAGGCCACCAAGTATTTAATATTTGTGGAGAAATGTGATAACTGTAGAAGGTTATTGGTATTTTTTTATTGATTCTTCCTTTGTTTTCCACTTCTAACTTCAGTGCATTGCTTATAAAATAAGCTTCATGAGCATCATATGAGAAATCCAGATATTAAATATATTTAGATCCTGAATCTTAATGACACTGCAAGAATTAGGGTCAATAGAAAATTCCCTGGCAGATCAGATAATGTTTTCAAATATTCTGGCTGTCATTCCTCTTGCTGCTGGGAACAGAAAAAGATGTTAATGAAATGGATTTCTTATAAGGATCCAAAATTATTATGAATTAAATTTTTTGTCATCCATCTAGCATCACTTGGAAAGAAGAGAGCACTTTACAGAGCTCTCATTATTATGAAACGCTATACATATATTATTTCACTTGTCCTCACGACACTTAGACATACAGGTATATTTATGCTCTTCTCAGAGACTTCAGAGAAGTAAAGTGCATTTCTTAAGGTCAACACAGTGGAGCCATAAATGAAATGTAGGTCTGCGGAGTTCATATCACATGCAGTTAACCACACTGTTTTTTCAGCAGCTTGGTGGGCAATTTCAGATATCCCCTGAGACAAATTTCAAGGCCAAAATAATAAAAGCAAAACTTTTATCCAGTACTGCCCAACCAATGGACCTGTGGGTTACTGGGGGACATCCAAGTTAATATAAGGCATCCTTGAGTTCAAATATTCAGAAAGCATTATCTGTAGACAATAAAAATGTTGCATACTACTACTTATTAAATGTAAATATATGCATTGTGAATAATAAAAGTTCAGTTTTTCTTGTTGGGGTATAATTGTTTTACAATGTTCTGTTAGTTTCTGCTGTATAACAAAGTGAATCAGCTATATGTATACATATATCCCTTACCTCTTGGACCTCCCTCCCACCGCACCCCCATCCCACCCATCTAGGTCACCACAGAGCACCGAGCTGAGCTCTCTGTGCTATACAGCAGGTTCCCAACTAGCTATCTGTTTTACACGTGGCAGTGCACATACGTCAGTCCCAATCTACTAGTTCATCCCCCCTTCCCCCACCCCATGTCCACACGTCTGCCCTCTACATCTGCGTCTCTATTCCTGCCCTGCAAATAGGTTCCTCTGTGCCATTTTTTCAGATTCCACGTATATGTGTTAATGTATGATATTTGTTTTTCTCTTTCTGACTCACTTCACTCTGTATGACAGTCTCTGGGCCCATCCACATCGCTACAAATGACCCAATTTTGTTCCTTCTTATGGCTGAGTAGTATTCCATTGTATATGTATACCATATCTTCTTTATCCATTCTTCTGTCAGTTGACATTTAGGTTGTTTCCATGACCTGGCTGTTGTAAATAGTGCTGCAATGAACATTAGGGTGCATGTATCTTTTTAAATTATGGTGTTCTCAGGGTATATGCCCAGGAGTGGGATTGCTGGGTCATATGGTAGTTCGCTTTTCAGTTTCTTAAGGAGCCTCCCTTCTGTTCTCCACAGTGGCTGTATCTATTTACATTCCCACCAACAGTGTATGAGGGTTTCCTTTTCTCCACACCCTCTCCAGCATTCATTGTTTGTGGATTTTTTGATGATAGCCATTTTGACTGGTATGAGGTGTGTAATTTTTTGTGTGTGTGACATTTTTGTCCGGTTTTGGCGTCAGGATGATGGTGGTCTTGTAATATGAGCTTGGAAGTAATCCTTCCTCTGCAATTTTTTCAAAGAGTTTGAGAAGAATGGGTGTTAGCTCTTCTCTAAATGTTTGATAGAATTTGCCTGTGGAGCCATCTGGTCCTGGACTTTTGTTTGTTGGAAGATTGTTAATTGGGTTTCAGTTTCATTACTTGTGATTGGTTTTATAACTTCAGGTTTTAATTACCGTGGATGCTTAGGAGCTTTATTCATTAGCATTTTTCTAGCCAATTATTAACAAAAGTTTTTTGTTGTTGAACAACAACTGTATGCCAGACACTATTTCTAGTCACTGGGCAGATAGCAAAGAAAATGGACAAAGAGCCCCACTTTTGAGGAGCTTAAATTCTAGTGTTACATGTACTGTTATATAATGTATGTGTTTTTAGTATTGATACAACCAGAATTGTTTTCTAAAATAATCTTGGCACTCTCTGAAGATATTGCCTTGGGACAATTTCTGATGGAGTTGGAGTGGGAAATGATTCAGACTAGTCTCTTGTAGGTTTCCAGTAGAAGCAATTTTGGAAATGGATTGGACAAACTGTCAATCAGGATTAGCCATATGTAATCCCTACACCCAGGGTGTTACCAGGGATAACCTTGGTGACCTGACTTATCAAAAATTTTTGTTTTGAGAAATAATTTGAAAAAATACTGCCTGAAGGATAGGCATCCCAGTGCATCTAGGGATGCCTATTTCTGCTAAATAGCATAGAAATTTATCCCTGGCTAAAGTTACGCCTTCAGAAAGCTGTGTGTATAGATGGTGTGGTTTTGGCAATCCTTTCAAACTGCATTTATTAAATTGTGTTTTGGCATAAATTCCTTGCTGAACATGATGGGGCAGCCACAGTAAGAAACAGCTCTGTGGAGCTCTCTATGCATTGTAGGGATATGACTAAAGAGGGCATCCCCAAAGCCCCTCAGTTTTCCGTCTCTAAGGAACTGTGGGAGAATTTTGTGCAGACTTCAGTGTAGGAAAACATGTGTTTCTCTGGAACAGCAGGTATATTTTTATCTTATGCAGAATGATCCTTTATAACTAATGATGCTTCTCACTTCAGTTTGTCTGATAGAGGACTCAGAACTATATTTAAGGTCATCTTTAATTCTTTTGCAGAAATGTACACATTTATTTCTGAGTTCTTAGTCTCTGGTTTCTTCATAATATTTAAGCCTCATTTTCTCTGTTACTTGATTTCTTTCATGTAGAGTTTTATTATACTATATGGATTTTTATAAGCAACTGAAAATGCTTTTGGGAACAAGGCAGGCTATATATTTATTAATGAAATAAATAGAATAGTAAGAGCTAGAAGAAATGTAGAAAAGCAAAATAACTTAAGCCCTGTGCCTTAAAGGCACACCAAATTTACAGTCACCCTGTAAGGTGACTTTTACTGCCTACCCTTTTCTTTAAAGCTCTTCAATATAGGCTCCAGAAAAATCCATCTTGAATCATGTTTAGATTCCTGTTCCCTGCCCCCAAGGTTTGCTGTTCTCAAGGCTTCTCATGTCTCTATAGAGTGTTTCAAACAGAACAATTTACCTGAAACAAGAAGTTAAGCAACTAAACATAAGTTGCATGATATGATTGTAGTATCTTACTTGATTTCCACCTTCTGCATCCTTAAGAACCTCATATTTTTGTAACTCAATCTAAGAATCTTTATCCAAGGTACCAGATTGGGTAGAATATTTTGACACCTGTGCTTCTTTTTGCATTATATATTTTTCCCGTTAGGTTACTTTGAAAGGTCATTTAATTTCAGCCTTCTGTAGAATAGAATCATATGAATAGAAATGTTTGTTTATATAACAAAATAGGTATAAAATAGTATCTATTTCCAAAGACCCAGCTACATTAAGAATACAGAGCTACCTTCATTCTCTAGTCATGCTAGTCTATCTTCATTTTTAAAATAAGAATCAGTCATATTCAACTGCCAGTTTTATTGGTTTATTAACTGTAGAACTTTTTAAAAGTACTGATGCTCACAGGAGGTTCCTGTTTGAGTTCATTGGACTGATTATGGTAGATCTCTTAAGAGGAATTTAGATTAGGAGATGTACAGCTCTCACAGGCCATATTAAGCTTACTTCCCCCACATATGACTGTAGTTCTTTTCATAGAGCACAATTCATGCTCCTCCATGGTCCCAAGGAGACTGTACACGTAAACAGGAATTTTCTCTTGCGGGGTGAGAGAAGAGTCGAGCAGGATGTGAACCAGGCTAATAAAATGAGAATTTATAGGTGTACTGCTTCTCATCCCACTCCCTGTGTCTGGTAGGACCAGCCCTTTCTGATCCTTCCCCAATGCAGAGAAAAACTATTCTTCATTTCTGTAGTTAATGAATTTGAGAGTTTGTTTTGAGATGGTACAAGGATTGTAGGAAACCAATCCGTGGTCACATGAATTAGGAAGAATGAAAGCTCAAGTTGAACAATGTCTCAGAGCTTGCTACCATGACATTTAATTTGTGCAAGGACTTGAAAAAGGAGCACATTATTTCCTTACATTTTTTTCTCTGAATGTTTTAGTTTATTTTGAACCAATCCATTGTCTTGATAATTGTCTACATATTTATTTTTAAACACTTATATTGATCTAAAATCTTCAGATGCAATTAAGCAGTAAGTATTATCGCAGACCTTTATGGTAATCATGTTGGGAACCTTTTTATTTAGCATTTAAACAAACAAACAAACAAACATTCCTCATGAAAAAAGTACTAAACACAGCATTTCTATTACAGTCACAAATAATAAACCATGTGGTTTTGTAAGCTATCTAACACTTTCTTCAAAGTGAAAAGCTTTTCAAAGTTAATGTCACATATTCCCGTTGAGTGATTCATAAAATGCACAAGAATGTAAATGGCCAAAAATTGAAGTTAACCTCTTTTGACAATTCCATGATATCTACCATTACACATTCAACGCAGGGCAATAATTCCATATGAAAACTTGGCTAGTTTGGTCTGAAAAACATTTAGAATAAAAAGCCATGCAGGATGCTCCCACATAGTATTTCATGAAAATATGATTTGATCTGATCGTCATAGTCTGGAACATATTTTTCTTGGTATTTGGCTTTTCCCCCCTCATGCCTGAAATAAATTTTCTGGAGTCTGTGTCTTTGCTACATTCTATGTATTCAGAACAAAAATATCTTTCTTCTCTAGGGAGTGACTGAGGCAAATGCTTCTTTACATGGGATAGTTTACTGCCTGCCTTTTTTTCAGGTGCTTTTGCTTAGAAATGTCACTCATTACATTTTTACTCCTTACTATATTTTTTAAAAATGCACCAAAGTCTTCCTTATCTTGCCTGTTATTAACTCTCTTAAGTCAAATTCAACCTGCCACTTACAACAAGCTTTAAATACATCTGGAATACTGCCATGTATCCCCTACCGCTTCTCTTCTTTGCTTTTTGTTTCCTTCCACTTTTTGTTGCTTTGCTCAGTGCACGATCCTTGGAGATGCTCAACAAATATTCGTTGAATGAATGAACAAATAGACAAATATGTTTGTTGCATTTACCGTATGCTGCCTTTGTTATAATTAACTTTGGTATATATAAACTGTAAGTTCTTTGAGGGGTGTAATGTTGGGATACACCTTCCCTCCTGACTGCATAGTGTGCGTGCACACACACACACACACACACACATACATCATTCCTGTGGTAGGTGGTAGATGTTAAAACATTTTTATTGAATAATTCAAGGTGGGGTAGTGGCATACCAAAACATGAAATATACAGATGTAAATCCTAAATGTGGTGCTAGTCTTCTTCATTCATTCATTCAACAAATATTTATTGAGCCCTATAATATGCCAAACACTATTCTAGGCACCAAAATAGTGGTGGTGAACAAAACAGAGTTCCTGACTTCACGGGTCTTATATTCTAGTCAGGGAGAGAGATAGCAAACAAGTTTATGAATAAATATATGACATGTAATTATCAATAAATGTTATGAAGAAAATAAAGCAGGGTCAAGTGTTTAGCAGTGAGCATGAAGAAAAGGGCTATATAAAATAAAAGTCAGAACACATCTCTCCGTGGTAGTAATGTTTAAGTAGAGATACACAGGAGGTGAGGGGCTGCTTATGAGAAGAGTGTTCTAAGCAGACAGAGTGGCAAATGCAAATATTCTTAGTCTAGAATGAGCTCAGCAAGTTCAACGATAAGCAAAAAGGCTACTGTGGTAAGTATATGTGAATGAAATAGAAAGGACTTGTTTATTCAACTGGGCATTTCTGCTTTGCGGTTAGGCAAGCACCTTCTACGAGGAGGAGGCAGCACATGAGACTGAGGAGCAGCCGCTGAGGTGGGAGGCCAGCCAGGGACTGTGAACCCTTGAAGAAAAGTGTTTCCAAAGGTGGAGAGTGAATTGTCTGTGTCAAATGCTGCTGACAAGTTGAGTGAATAAAAAATGAGAGGTGAGAAATGGGAGAGAGTGAGTAGAAGGAGGTATTTTGAGGAGCTTTGCTGGAAAGGGAAACAGAGAAATGAAAAAATTTCTGTGGGGAGTAGGATCTAGAGAATTTTTTTTTGTTTGCTTGTTTATTTGATAAGAAGGTCAATATTACTGTGTGTGTGTGTGTGTGTAGTGAGGAGAACAATATATCCAACAATGAAATGACACCTGTTCTTTGCCCATAAGGGTGAGAAGTTGTGAGTGGGTCACAGTCAATCTGACTGACATCATTAATTTGCGTGGCATGCGCCCACATGCACACACACACACACACACACACACACACACACACACACACACACACACACACACTCAAGTGCAAATAAGTTCAGGATTCCAGAGATTGACTTCAGTGGCTGGCAGAAGAATTTAATATTGGGAGAGGGTCTTAATTTTTAATCCCTTCATCTTACTCCTTCTCCTGAGTGAAAAGCCAATTGATGGTGCAGTATTCATTCACTTCATATACACTTCTTAAAGAGCTACTCTCTGTGCATTAGACATTGTTCTAGGCACTGAGAGTGAGAGAACTAAACAGACGTCATTTGTCTTCTTGGTATTTGTCCCCTCTACTTTATTGATTCATTTTGATTGCATATTTAGACTGTGACAATCTGGTGGAAATATCAAATTTAAAATGTAGTCATATTCTTATGTAATTAATTAAATTTCTACTTTTCTGAGCACATTACGATGAACAAAGTCTGTTATATTTCAGAGGCTGCCAGAGAACTTTTGGAGCATAGTTTAGTTTTATTGAAAAAAAATATTTAAAATTACTTACAAATTCTGTGATTATTAACTCCACTAATGATAAATAAAACATTTAAGATTTTCTTTTTAATTTGTAGGACTGTAAAATGCTGTTTCCATAATAGGATCTAGGGAAAAAACACTTTCACTCCAGTGAACATCCAAGTCTAGGACACACACTCATATCTCTTTATTATCTGGGATATATTTCTGCATCACAATCACAGCTAACTGCTATATTCACTATGTGACTCTTCAAACAAAAATTATTAACTACATATCATGTGTTTGGCATTCTGGTTGTCACTTCTGCCTTAGCTTTTAACAAGTGATTCGAAACTGAATCACTTGCAATCATTTAGGGAAAATTGAAAGAGAGAAAATTTTAAATGAATGTGTTCCACAATGACATACGCCCAGCATGGGGTGGGATGTGAAGAAGGGAAAGGGTTGAAGAAACTAAACAACTTTACTGAGCCTCCTGTGTGGTGGTGTAACAGTAGGATGTTATTATTTGCCTTGGAGTGGATCCCTAGGGGAACAGATTCCCTTTTAGTCAAATGTCAGTATAAAAACACAGTCACTTGATTCAAAGCACAAGCTTTCCTGGGAGGATCTGTCAGCTTGGATTGTTCACCCTTCTGTTTTCTTCTGTTAATACAAATGATCAACAGTTATTTATAGTTATATTAAGCATTATAATTTTTCTTCTTAATTAATCAGGTGGTTTTATTTGCTTGATTTCTGCAAACAAAATCAACAGAAATCCCAGTGTAATATTTCCTGTGTGTCTTAAGTTTATATTTTCAGGTCCCTGAGTATTATTTAGTTTAGTAAAATTGTAGTTAACTTATAAATGATAAGCAATTTCAGAAAAGTGAGACATCTTCCTGGGTCGAAGGGATCACTAATATTTGTTGAGGACCTGTCACGTATAGGGTATTGTTCCAGGTGTCATAGGGGAAATGAGGACACGTCACACATCAACCTTGGCATCATGGAACTGCAATTAAATTCGGGAAAGAAAACACGCACATGCAGGATTTATGGAATGCAAGACAGAATGCTTCTTTGGAGGAAAGTGTTCAGGTTAATAGTCTATTAGTTACTTATTTTCCCCTACATTCTCTTTTAAAATTCTTAAATACCTTTTTTTTCTTAAGATAGTCTAATAACAAGAAAACATTGCAGTAACTTTTCAAGGGAATTTACCTAAGAATAGGAACTATTGTTACGGGAAGATGTGAGACATTTTGGTAATAAAAAGTTCAACTTGAAAATAAAATCGTTAACTCTTCTAATTATTTTGTATTTTTTTCATACAATCTTAGTTCCAAAGGAGTTGACCCACTATTTATCCAAGTCTTTTTAAAGAAATGTGTAATGCCAGGGAAGAAAATTTCAGATAAACGCAAGCATATTTTTCACAAAGTTGTACACCAGTAAAAGAAAATTATGATAAAAGACATTTTGTGACTTTAATTATAGCATTTTTCTGCCATACACAACTTGCATAATTATAGCTGGGGAGACAGTTCAGTCCTAGGTCTTTAGTACCTAGACTTCACGGAACCAGAGTCCTGAATCCTGGCAGAATGAACTCTGCTCTTAATCCCTCTGAGGCAGATAAATTGAGTTCCAAACAGTTTAGTTTTTGAGATCTCATTGGTGCTACAGTGTATGAGCGATTTCATGAGTGTTGTAAAGACCACAGATCCACCCTGGTGTCCTTGGCCTGAACCTCTGTGAGGCAGCCTTAAGACAAGGGAATACTAAAATCTCAGGTTAGTTACAGGGTGATAGATACAGATGCTCTCTCCACCTTGTCTCACTTCTGTTGAAGATACGTTAAACGTCAGTAAAAACGTAAAACTGTAATGAATTTGGTGTTAGTTGGGTTTCCTCATTTGATCATGGGAAATATGTTGGTCAGTTCAGTTGCACTGAAGGGTCAGGGGAGGACCTGGGAGTTTCAACTGCTAGCAGCTTCAAAACCTTTCCTGACAGTTTCTTGAGGTTTCTGAAGGTACTTCACCTTCAGAAGTGGGAGGGAGGGAGGGAGGGAGGAAGGAAGGAAGGAAGGAAGGAAGGAAAAAAGGAAGGAAAAAAGGGAGGGAGGGGAAACATAAGGAAGCACCTACTTGATTTTCTTTGCACAGTTTTGCTCCTCTGGAAAGTCCTCTTTCCACCTGTCAGCCAACTTGCAGACATGCAGCTCAGTAAGGTCCACATTACCCGAAGCCATTCCAGCATGCCAGCTCCTTCCCTCAACTCTCAAGCAGGTCTTGCAAGTACTATTCTCTTATATATATATTATATTACTCTTAAGCGTGTCTGATAACCTTGGACAACCAAAGTTTAGGGAACCCAACTCTCTTTCTGTTTCCAGAAGCATAAATGGGTAAAGATTACTGTTATGCAAAGTCCTGCTTAATCATAGGGTTGTGTTTCCCTTATTCCAGTATGAGCTCCCAATCTGTAGTAGTATCTCATTTAAAATAATCCTTTGTGACACACACACACACACACACACACACACACACACACACACACACACATAGACGTTTAATCACTACTCATCCTTAGATAATTGTCTTTAAGCTGTCATCTGTGTATTAAGCGGATCTTTGTTGTTGTTGTTATTTTTTGATTATATGCTATTCAGTGCCATGTAAGGAGCATTACTTTAGCATCATTTGTATTTTCTTCTCCAGGGTAGAAATGAACCAAGCATGGTTTCCACTTTCCTCTTTGACTCCCAAACCCAAGCATTCATTTGAAAACAAGATGATAATATAAATCACAGCAGTCACATATCACTTCCACTTCTTTAATAGCTTGCATTATATACAGTACTACACTCTAATGTTTAGTGACTTTCTGAACTGCTTAGAACTACTTCTTATTACAACACATCCACCAAAATTAATGTTAGCCTTTCCCTGCCAATTTACCCCCTACGTCCTAGCCAAGCATATTTATAATTAGATTTATAAAACGATTGCTTCACACTCAGGTTTCATTTCAACTTCTCTTTACTGGTGACTTGACCTAGTTTTCACCTTATTGACTTCTCTGTCTGGCTTCTCGCCCTTCCACCTATGGGGTGGACCTTCAACCCTCCTGTTTTTATTCTGTACAGTCCACTCCAGGAAACTGCTCCACCTTGGACAGTCAGATCCTTTTCTTTCAAATTCATCCATAACAAATGTAATCCATAACAAATCTGAACAGTTTCTCTCTAGACAATGCCCCTTAATGAATATTTCTTTTATTTTCTTGATGATGTTGTAAATTCTTTTGTCCAGGGATCTCTGTCCTAGACTTTTTTATTTCTCCCTTAGTTACTAATACAAGGTATTATATGCAAGTTAAATATATACACATATATATATCTTTCATGTTATGTTTATAAAATTAGAAAAGTATTCAATTTTTTTCTTTTTCTGTTTTCAAACTTGAGCAAATGACATTTTTGAGTTGTGGTTCTGTGCATTTCTTAAATTTGGAAAATCATATTTTTAGATAAGAGGATAGATGTTAATTTAAATCCTAGTTCAATAAATATTTTATATTTCATAGGGTTAACTTTAAATATATTTACTTCTCACACCAAGAATCCAAGATCTCTTTATAGTTTTCATGTGATATCATTTTAAATAAAGCAGATCTTTTAAAATAACCAATAATCTCAAAATATTTAATTTTGAAGAATGAAAATGTTTTAAAATAGATAATTTGCTTAGCTCAATAACTGTGTTATTGATAATTGGCAATAATATAATTAATGATTAATTATTCTTAGATTTGTGAATATTATATGGATATATAAGGTTGATTGGATATGCAGTTTGAAGCCAACATTTGTAGAATCGGGGGGATTACAGTTCTATAAAGTGATTAAGTATATCTCATGTAATTATTATGAAGGACAATTTGAACCAATTTTAAAAGTTGGCTAAGGCGTTGAATAACTGTATATATATAAAATAAGAGGCTAGTTTTGGATAAAAATGAACATTTAAGAGAAAAGAAGGAAAAATGCAGAAACTAGAATGCCATTAAAGACTTTTTGAAAAGATGGTCAACATCACTAATTATTAGAGAAATGCAAGTCAAAGCCACAATGAGGTATCACCTCACACCGGTCAGAATGGCCATCATCAAAACATCTAGAAACAATAAATGTTGGAGAGGGTGTGGAGAAAAGAGAACCCTCTTGCACTGTTGGTGGGAATGTAAGTTGGTAAAGCCACTATGGAAAACAGTTTGGAGGTTCCTTAAAAAACTACAAATAGAACTACCATATGATCCAGTAATCCCACTCCTGGGCATATACCCAGAGAAAACCATAATCCAAAAAGAAACATGTACCCTAATGTTCATTGCAGCACTATTTACAATAGCCAGGACATGGAAGCAACCTAAATGTCCATCAACAGATGAATGGATAAAGAAGATGTGGCACATATATACAATGGGATATTAGCCATAAAAAAGAATGAAATGGAGCTATATGTAATGAGGTGGATAGACCTAGAGTCTGTCATACCGAGTGAAGTAAGTCAGAAAGAGAAAAGCAAATACTGTATGCTAACTCATATATACGGAATCTAAGAAAATGGTACTGGTGAACCCAGTACAGGGCAAGAATAAGGATGCAGATGCAGAGAATGGACTGGAGGACACGGGGTTTTGGGGGCAGGGGGTAAAGGGGAAGCTGGGATGAAGTGAGAGAGTAGCATAGACATATATACACTACCAACTGTAAAATAGATAGCTAGTGGGAAGTTGCTGTATAACAAAGGGAGATCAGCTCAATGATGGGTGATGCTTTAGAGGGCCAGGACAGGGAGGGTGGAAGGGAGTCGTGGTAGGGAGGGGATATGGGGATATATGTATAAATACAGCTGATTCACTTTAGTGTACCTCAAAAACTAGTACAAGAGTGTAAAGCAATTATATTCCAATAAAGAACTTAAAAAATTAAAAAAAAAAAAGACTGTTTTTGAGATGATAGCTTCTGAGTAGTCTTTGGAAACTTGTTCTTAATATAATCTAATTTTGTTTGTCAGATAAATGCTCTCCCCCCGCAATTACAAGTGAAGCTTAATAGTGATTTTGATGTTAAAAATAGTTTATGATTCTGAATAGTTTTTAAAAAACGTATATGTATACCTGAAACAGAATAAGTGACTAAATCTGAGCGTCTTAATAATTTAGATTTATTTTTATGAGATTAGGTTAATACTGACTAAGCAATCTCATTGCCATACTTTGTATACTGTAAAGAGAGGGTAACAAAGTAGAAAAATTTCCATCCAGTGAACAAATTTACTATTTCATCTATCCTTTTTTGCTCCATACACTAATTCAGCTGTTTCCAACAAAAATGATGAGTGTTCTGGTTCCTTCTGAGTGAGACTTTCAGACTAAGTTTAACAGACTAACAAGAACACATTTTGTTTTCTGCAGGAAGACAAGTTGCCACACTTATTTTAGTTTTTAATTTTCTTTTTTGGCAATTAATCACTCTGCTATCTGGATCACACATTGTCTATGTCAGATATTTGAATTGTATAGATTACATTTATAGTGTCTCTGAAAGGGCCATTTAATGATTTTGATGTATCAAAATTTGTTATATTTAAACAGAGGCTACTATCCTATTATTTTGAATGAATTACCTGGGAAATTTATTTAAGAAGAGCTCTATCTGCCCTTACTGTGAGAGACCTTTCAGCTCATTCCCAAGCAGCAGTTTAGTGAGACATCACTCAAGATGATAATGGTATGAATTATTTTGAGCCTCCAAATAATAAGGAATCTCCTGCAAGTGACCAAAATTTATGGCTGTGGCTTGCATAGTAGCTTAGCAGTTCACATATGGCTTATGTCAATGGCAGAAACAACATTATTTTCTAAATCACATTGATTTGTTATGTGGTATTGAAAGATCTTAAACAGAATCAAGGTCTATAAATTGCAGAATGTAGTTCTCAAAACTTCTTATCTGTGTTTCAGTTCTGTCAAAATGAGCCCAAAAGCCAAGCATTCTATGTATACAATGCTACTAGTCAAAGAATAAGAACTGAGACCATTCAATTTCCTCTTTTTTTGGCAAGAAGCCAGACTGACATTCTCCTTTCTGTTAGTTTTGGCAAGGAAGAAAGAGAGAGGAAACTTTACTGCTCAGTTACTGATGGTTTTTCTATTTTGTTTTTATTAAAAATGTTGAAACATGGGCCCTTTGTCAAAATTATTTTATTATTGAAGGGTGGGTGGGGTGAATGAACTGGCGATTGTTCAGAAAACCATTAACAGCACTGATAATGGACAATCTTATTTTGGTTCTCTAACACAGAAGTGCTTAATTGCAATAAATTATACTGCAGTCTGGTGACTGATGTGCATGTTTAATGAATTGGTACAGTCTTGGAGGTTAATCTGCTGGGAGGCAACAAACGTAGCCCATCTGATATTGCAATAAAAAGTATGATCTTTAAAAGTTACATGATGATGTATTTTGGGCATGAAACTAAAAGAATGAGTTTTCATTGGCTATGGATTTGTTGGGTCTCCGAGACTAAAACACTGAAAAACCAACATCCCTAATGGTGATATTTGAATTAAATACAAAACTTAAGTACATCAGCAGTGGAATGCAACCCACCCAAGATTGAGAGACTGGTGGCGATCAAAGAATTTACACAAGATGCAGTGTGTTCTCAGAAAACAGTTGCTCTTAAGCCAAGCCATCTTTACCTTTGCAATGGCTTATATTGCTATTTTTAGTTCTCAGTTTATTTATATAACAAGAAAGCAAATACTTTTTCTACAGGATTCTGTGTTAAATATCACTTGGAGTTAGTAGAGATATATGACCTTATTTTCTTCCTGATTTTATAAACCTAATTGTGAAACTGAGTATCAATTAGAAAAACACTAATAATGGATCTGCTGATGGTTATGGGGTCACTGCCAAGTCAAATGGAGAAAAAGACTCAATAAAACTAAGCAACAAAAGCCTTTAATGTATGAAAAGTTTTGCAAATGGGGAAGTATGGGAAACAATTCTCTGTTTTGTAACCAGTGTTTACTATTGTCAGTTCACAGTGTGAGATTTAGAGCAGGAAGATTGTGAGATAAATTGTTTCATAGACAACATTTCTGCACTTTAATGTGTTAAGTGTTTGTTTGGTTTTCCTCATCATGGCGTATCTTGACATTGAAAACATTAAACTAAAATATTTGGAAGCCACATCCCCTAGCTGTGTTGTCATTGAAAGGAAAAGTGAATAACTAATTAAAACGCTTAATCTGCCTAGAATTCCTATCTGTATTTTTTTCTCTGATATAGTTTGCAGATGATTTAGTGAAAAATCGCTGACAATTAAGGTCCTAGAAAAAGTTAAAATATGAAGTACTATGTTTCCAGAAGAAGATAAGAACCACTCTTCTAGATAAATCAATCAAGAGGCCTGTTTTGATAACAATTATCTAAGTGACTGTATAACAGGTTGTAAAGAATAGAATTGTAATGAGAGGATTTGCCTAATTGGAGACATTGTGCAGACTTTTACAAGATAGATGTCTTTATTTCTTTTTATTAAGGTTTTCATATTTACTGAAAGTGCCTGTGGATCTTCCATACATTTCTTTTATAAAGTCTTACAGATGAAAATTACAGTGAAATGGAGGAGACTAGTAGTGTAGTACTTCTTAAAGACCAGTGTTACCAATTTCTAAGTGGCTAGGATTTTCTTTTTTCTGACCTCTCACATTGATGACATCACAGTCATTTCTTTATATTATGCAAGGATCAAAGAACATCCTTGTATGTTTCTGGCACTTTCACTGATATGCTTAGCTAAAACTCTTTTAAAGAAGGCAGAATATTAGAGTTCATTTTGTTCAGATTTTATACTTGCAATCAATACTTAGTCCAATAAATTTTTAATATAAATATACAAATGCTCTTTTTCCAGTCTCACTGCTGAATAACATAAACTGTAATGTAAAATTTTTTCAGACTGCTTCCAAAGACTCCTTCCTCTTTTGCTTTATGTAGTGAATTCTCTGACTTATCTACTTGTATACACTTGGTTAGGAGAATTTGGTTATAGGAAGCCTAGGAAAAGAGTTTGGTAGAGTAGTTGAAGCCATAGGTCCAACATTTCCCATTTTGAAGAAAGATAATTTCTGCCAATCTCATTCTTTTGTAGGAGGGAAGGTCACAAGAATAAGAATGCCATGGGCCCTTTCTTATGCAGTGATGCATGGACAAAATAACATATTGTTACAACAACTCACTCGACAAGTTAGTAATTTTTTCTGGATAGGAGGAATCACCAAAGTGTCTTCTCAGTTTGCACTGAGTCTACTCACAACATTTAAAATGTGCCCTCAGAATTAACTTTTGAATTTGTGTAAATAGATGCCCAATATAAAACTAACATGTCAGATTTGATGACAAATTATATACAGCAATTTTAAGAGAATGGATATTATAAGGACAGTTTGTGTTTATTTTATTTTTTAAGGTCAAAGAAAGATGTTTGACTTAAGTAAAAGGTGATATTGGTGAAAAAGTCGAACCAAGATTATATTCATTTTAAAAAGAGCCTGAAGAAAGCCATAGAGCACATAAAGAAAACTTGGAATCAGTCAAGAAACGTATTAAACACATTGATCTGAATCTGGTATTTGCAAATTCTAAAGATTTTATCCAAATTATATCTTCATTCTAGCCATCATGATATTTTGACTAGCTCTCCAAGGAATGAATGCACTGCTGACCTGTAAAGACTTGAACGGACCATCATTATATAGTTTAATGTTTCTTCACTGATTAGAGAATATCATGTTCACTGAAAACAGAAGATGAGTGACACACTGTGTAGAATTGTATCCGGAAATAGATTGAAACCAAAGTTCGCACATTCAGCGAGTGAAATGAAACTTCATGGAAATGCAAGATGTTAAGGAGAGAACTTGAACAGGCTATACTTTGTATATGTATAGGGATTTCTTACATTATTTGTGATTGAGAGGAGAGAGTTGTTTTTGCTTCTTGAAGGAATGTACAAAATAAGGATGGTGATGAAAAGGAAAGGATGAAATATTGCTTGGAGACTGTCAAGATGACGATAGAATGATGGAGTGAGGAGGGTCACTGCGATGTGCAGGAAAAGAAAGAAAGTAAATATTGTGGTAATGAATTCTTTCTCTTTCCTGGTGGTATTCCTAAAGATAGAAATAAATACAAATGAAATGTAAGACTTCTCTTAACAAACAATATGGTAAACATGTCTTCTTATAAAATCTATTTAGTTATTTTTATCTTTGAGAGCAATGTTTGTTCACCTATGCCTGCTTATGGGTTATAGCCTTATACCTAAATGCTAGTTTTGGAAAATATTGAATACTAATTTAGATCAATGTATAATGTTTAAGGAACTGAAGATAAGTAGTTATATTATCAATCCTTATGTTTTCCCATTGAAGTAGAGTTATGAGCATGGCACTGTGAAGGATGCACAACTCTCATTGTGTAGTAAGAAAACTAGACTTAAAGAAGTGATATTTCCCAAGTCACATAGCTAAGTAACACCTGTTAAAATTAAAACCAAGTCTCATTAGAGAGCACTTTCCAGTATACTACACTGTGAATGAAAAGAGAAAGTTATCCAATATTACTAATGAAAAGTTTAGGACTCATTGATGTCCAAAGCTACAGTGTCAGCAACGGAAGCAGAAATATCAGTTGCTCAAGCCACCAGACCGCTGGTTCCAGTACTGGATTAGCAATGCCTGCACTTCCAAATATACGCTTGTCAGTGTCAGGCATAATAGTGAGCAAGATTCTTCTACACTTATTAATAAATACACACACAAAGTCTCCCATGAAAGATTTGGTATAATGTTTTGTTAAATAACTTCATGTATCATTTTATACTTGGAGAAAAAAACAATTGCTTGAGTAAACCATAATTTGCTTATGGGCTGGAGAGACAAATAGACTTAAGTACAAAATCATTTTCAACCATTGACATATATCACTTTGAGTAGGCACCTCAGTGCTCTATAATTTCTTCTGGAGTGAGAGCTAAAGGAGATGATGCATTTAAGTGCTAAACTTAGAAACCTCTTAAAGAATATTCACTATTATTATCAACCTTAAAATATAGAAACATCTACCAATTATTTTATATTCCCATCAGCTCAGAGTGATGTGAGTAGTCCTAAATTAGATCTTTTATTTTTAGTTTACTTTTATTTTTGATTGTTAAAATACAACATAAAATTTACTATCTTAACTGTTCCTAAATGTACAACAGTATTAAGTACATTTACAGTGTTGTACAGCCGTTGCCACCACCTATCTGCAGAGATCTTTTCATTTTGTAGAACTAAAACTCTATACCTAGTAAACTACAACTCTCTATTCTCCCCACAGCCAACCCCAACCTCTGACCGCCACCGTTCTACTTTCTGTCTTTATGAATTTGACTACTCTAGGTATTTCATATAAGGAGAATTATACATTATTTGTCTTTTTGTTACTGGACAGTTTCACTCTGCATAATGTCCTCAAGGTTCATTTATGCTGTAGCATGTGGCAGAATTTCCTTTCTTTTTAAATCTGAATAATTTTCTTTTGCATATATGTACCATATTTTGTTTATTCATTCATCCAAACAACCCAACAACTTGGGTTATTTCCACCTGTTGGCTACTGTAATGCTGCTATGAACAAGAGTGTACAAATGTCTCTTTGAGACCCTACTTTCAGTTCTTCTGGATATGTACCCAGAAGTGGAATTGCTGGATCAAGATAATTCTATATTTAATTTTTTGAGGAATTGTCATGTTGTTTTTCATAGTGGCTAAACCATTTTACACTCCCACCAGCAATGCATAAGGGTTCCAATTTCTCAACATTCGCATCAACATTTGTTATTTTCTGTTTGTTTTTGTTTTTCTTAATAGTAGCCATCCTAACGGGTGTGAGGTGGTTGAAATCTTTTATTTTTAATGTAAGGTATCTTAAGGAACTGTTAACATTTGTTACAGAATGTGACTTCTGCTCTACATGCTAGGTGTTCTTGTGATTGTGAGTTTGCATAAGTCACAGCACATCCTTGGGGAAGTCCAAATTCTTAAGGATTCACTGCTGTATGAATAACAACCATGGAATGACCATCACGAACTCTCAACTGAAATGTTAGGTTTATGCCAGTTACCTTGAATTCTAATTATTACCTAAGCTATCTAACAGTTGCAGTGATAGAGCCCAATTAATGTTGAGTAGACAGTAAAGCTTGAGTTTGTTTGTTTTATAGATACTGATATTAGGATAACTTCATTTTCTTTCCTAAATGAAGAGCCTGGAGTATTATATACCCAGCACTGGAATAGCACAGTGGAAGATGTCATGAGTATCTCTTTTACTTAATTTGAAAGAAAAATAATCATGAATAAGTTATACTCTGGAATTTCAATAGGCAGTATCTATTTCCCTGGCAGAACTTATGGATAATTGAATGACTAAACCATTAATCCTATAAATGGACACAGAGCATAAATACTTTTAAAGAAAATTTTAAAAAAAGTTAATGAAATGAAAAAAGAACTAAATGAAATAAAGAACTAAACAAATGGAGAGATATTCCATATTCATGGGTAAAAAGACTCAATATTATCAAGGTATTAGTTCTCCTCAATGATCTACAGATTCAGTGCAATCCTAATCAAAATCTCAGCAAGTTATTTCATGGATTTCAACAAAATGATCCTCAAGTTTATATGGAGAGGCAGAAGACTCAGAATAGACAACATAATATTGAAAGAGAAGAATGAAGTTGGAGGACTGACACTACTTAACTACAGGACTTACTATAAGCTTACTATAAAACTTAATCAAGAAGGTGCGGTATTGGCAGAAGAATAGACAAATAGATCAATGTCCAGAAATAGCCCAGAAGTAGACCCCTGTAAACACAGGCAACTGATTGTTGATAAGGGAGCAAAGACAATACAATGAGCAAAGATAGGTCTCTTCAGCAAATGGTGCTAGAACAATTGGACATCCACATGCAAAAAAATGAATCTGGACACAAACTTTATATCCTTCACAATAAACTCAAAATGGATCACAGACCTAAATGTTAAATGAAAAACTATAAAACTCCTGGGAGATAACATAGGAGAAAACCTAGATAATCTTGGGTAAGATGATGACTAAACAGTCATACAATGCCAAAGGCAAGAACCATGAAAGAAGTAATCTATAAGCTGGATTACATTAAAATAAACAACTTTTCCTCTGTGAAAGGCAAAGTCAAGAGGTTGAGAAGCCACAGTTTGGAGAAAATATTTGCAAAAGATACATCTGATAAAGAACTTTTATCCAAAATGTATAGAGAACACACACACACACAAAACCAGAAACAAAAACAAACAAACAAAAACCACCCCAAACCCCAGCAACCAGTTTGTTTTCCCTCAAATTTATCTAGTTATTAGCTGTCACACATCCTGTGATATTTTTAAGCCAGTTGAATAGATGCCTTAGTCAGGGTTAATTGTAATGCAGAGGACTTTAAAAAAAAGAATTTGAATGCTTGTGATTCTATTTAATTTGAATGTAAAAGTAGATATATTGGGTTGGCCAAAAAGTTTGTTCTGGTTTTTTGGTACAGTCATGGGCAAACCCAAACGAACTTTTTGGCCAACCCAATATTTTACCCTAAATTCTAGGAGGTTTAGATCCATTTAGGACAGTTTGAAAGCCTTTCCTTCTATACATTTTTAATGGTGAAAATGTATGATGAGTTTATACCTTGACTAAGATTTATAGAGAAAGCTGAAGGTTAATATTGCCAAAATAATACTCTTCCATTTCACCCATTTGGAAATACCAAGAAAAAGTTTTGGGGAATCTTTTCTTGTTTTATATAGAAGAAAAATGGCAGAGCCTTTGGTTTCGGTCTCTCTTACATTTTGTTTGTAGGTTTTTGGGACATTTTAAGTCTAATTCAACATTTGTGAAAAGAAGATAAATTTGAAGTAGCATTGGCTGCACTAAATTTAACTAGAAATATACAGCACCTAGTATATAGAGAATGTGCTAAAAATATTAGGTCAGGATCCCCCTGTGTGTGCTAGTATATTCAGAAGAGATTGTTTAATTATCGTTAGAAAATTTGTGTATGCTAGATTTTACTTTAAATGGAGTTTGTAAACACTTTATTTACACATGAGTACAGAGGTCCCCCTTATCTGCAAGAGAATATATTCCACGACCCTCAGTGGATGCCTGAAACCTTGGATAGTACAGAACCGTATATGAACTATGAGTTTCCTATACATACATACCTATGGTAAAGTCTAGTTAATAAATTAGGCACAGTTAAGAGAATATGTGAATTTCTAGCATCACTACTCTTGTGCTTTGGGACCATTATTAAGTAAAATAAGAGTTACTTGAACACAAGTACTGTGATACTGCTACAGTCCATCTGAAAACTGAGACAGCTCTAAGTGACTAATGGGTAGCATATGCAGTGTGGATATGCTAGACAAAGTGATGATTCACATCCCAGGCAGGACAGAGCAGGATGGCATGAGATTTCATCACACTACTCAGAACAACATGTAGTTTAAAACTTATGAATTGTTTATTTCTGGAATTTTCCGTGTAATATCTTCAAATTGCAGTTGACTGCAAGTAAACCAAGAAAGTGAAACTGTCAGTAAGGGAGGACTGCTGTATCGCCTAAGTTCACATTGTTTATAATGGTGTTAAAATTTATCCATTTTATTTCAATTCAAAATTATCAAAGTAGATAATTTTTCTGTAGCCTGTAAGGAGCTTGGTAGAGTTGTCTTTGAGCGACAACTTAGATTTTTCTAGGGATTTTTTTTCTCTTTGCTTACATTAAATGGAGTTGACAGCTGCCACAAAAGAAAGTATTGTTCAGAAAGCCACAGCTGGGATCATTGATGATATTAGGAGGCCTTCAGCAAGCTGAGTTGAAAAGAAGAAAGGCTGATAGGGCTTCTACCCCAGATGGAATATAGAGGCTCCCAGTGAGGAGAAAATTGAGAGCTCACCAAAAATATGTATGTATGGAAAGTGGTATCTTTAGATACAGATAAATGAAAATCTTGACTTTGTACATAGTCACAAGGAGTAATTTCAATGGAAATAAGTATTGTTCTCAACAAACTCTTATGGAGTATTTTCATTTGATCTCTTACTGATTTTGCCAGAAATAGTCCTATAGTCCAGTGAACTATTAGGTGTTTATTAATGAACTTACTAACAATTTTGATCCCTAGTTATATTTGAGAAGTTTGAGTGATTGTAAGGGACGTGAAACATGGACACCATTGCTACATTGGCACAAGCACAGTTGCTTTCACATTTTAGAAGATACGAGAAGGTGGAGGGAGAAATTTACACAGAAATAAATGAATCCTGGATTACTCAAGCCACAGCTTCCATAACTACAGCCATGTATTTCTATTTGCTCCATAGCTCTGGCCTCTGTTTTATACAAATATATATGGGTTTACGAATTGTCATCTTTATAATTGTAAATAATGAACGTTTTCAAATTTAATATTTGAAATAAATTAAATCAGAATTTTTTTCCTTAAAAATTTTCATATAAGATATTGTCAAATAGGAAATTTCTTTTTCTTGCTTTCCCTTTCATCTCATGATGTAATTAAAAGAAAACTGGATTGGGACACAGAATAATTACAACCTTAAACTGTTTTCACTTGGGCAAGAAATCTAAGTCTTTCATGTCTTAGTTTATTCATCTTTAAAAGGAGTTTGTGGGACTATATCATATTTAAGGACTTGGGCTAATAATGCAGATTCTTATCTCCTCCCAAACGTAAAATGAGGTGGCCTCTGATGTTTGACTGTATTGTATTAATAACCCGTTTAGTACCCCTTCTGTGATTGCACTAGTTTCCCTTTGTAAAAGTGGTCTTCTGTTCTAATAATAAACTCCTTTGAGTTAGTAGATTATAAGATTTATTATAAAATTTGCTTGTAATATGTGCTCAAAATTGTTTGAAGCAATAGGTAAGAATCTTTAAACACTCTTTACTGTGATATATGTATTTGGTACTTAGGATGTGTAAGCAGTTAAATAAATGCTACAAGGGAGCAAAGATGTTTATGACACAGTCTGATAGCAAAAGGAAAGAATAAATAATGTGACTTAATCACTTACCATGTATCATTTTATATAGTATTTTTAAAATTTATGACTTTTAGTTCGCAGAACTTCAAGAAACATTTTTGATAGGTACTATGGTACATTATTTATACATGAGAAAACTAATGTAGTTGAATAACCTACAAAAGGCCACGTGGTTCATGAATTGCAGAACCCAAATACAGACCCAAAGTCTTTCTGGACCCAGAGCATGTGTGTTTTCCCACAGCATCATGCTAATATGCAAAGTGACATCTATATGAAAAACTCAGTGTCAGTTCATGATGTACACCGTAATGGCCTCAAAATCAATGTGGAATAGAAATGCAGAGAGGAAAGAAACTTCTGATTTAGAAAATTAGGAAAACTTCATGGAGGAGGTGGAGTTTTTCTCGTAGGTCATGAAGTATCCTTAAACCCTGAGAGAAAGAGATGAGGAAGGGAATTCTAGGCACTAGTAGCAGTTCATCAAAATCATGCAGGCAGCCAAGGGCAAGGAGTGTCTTAAGAAGTTCAGTTGCCAGAACTGAGAGAATATTTTGAGAAATTAGACAGCATTTTAGCAAATGTGGTTACAGTCATATCCTTGGGATGTTCTGAGGCTAATGACCTACTTAATTCAAAAGAAAATTAAGCACTGTGAAATTTCCATTCTTAGAAGGATCAAATTGGCCCTTATGTGCAGCATGGTCTAACATGGATAAAAGATAAGAGGCAGAGATGCTGGTGAGGAAGCTAAGGAGTGAAGAAAAGGTCCTGAACTGGGCAGTGATAAAGGAGCACTTCTTTTCCCATGGATGACTCTCAGTTGACAAGTTTGTGTTGAAGCTTCACCTCTTTCACTCCCTCTTTATCAATTTTCAGTAGAACATCTAAGTATTTTTAAAATGTAAATTCAGTCATGTCATTTCTCTTCATAAAATTCTTCAACGGCTCTCCTTGGCACCTAGAACACGGTTCTAACTTTCACCATATGTTACAAAACTGGGTGATTGGGCCCTGCCTAGCTCTCCTACATATCTCCTGCTGCTCTCACCCAGGTTCACTTCACACCAATCACATAGGTCTTTCTCAATCCGTCTGCCTTCAGGTCTTGTAAATGTTCCCCGTATCCTCTGTAAATGCCTTGTTGCTTCTTGGAATTTGCTCCCCACCCCCCTTCCTTTCTTTGTTCCTCTTCCCCCTCACTTCATTTATGTTAAGGTCTCAGCCCAGGTATCACTTTTTTAGGAGGATGTTTATTGATTAAATTCTGTTAATTAAAAAAAAAACCAGCTCAGTCTCTTATTTATTTTCCCTTTTATCACATAACATTTGTCATTATTTTACTTACTTGTTTACTTATATTATGGATCTTCTTATTGGGCCATATTGCTTTCTTTGTGGGCCATATTGATAGCCCACAAAGAAAGAAAACCAACTTCAAAAAAAATTATAGAGCTAAGAAGTGACTTACACACTTAATTTTATTTTGATAAAACAATAACAAATATTAGTTTAAAAAATTACGTGCTTTCTGTGTGCATGTTAATATTCTGTCCATTCTGTTTTACTGTGAGATGCTGTGACATGTCATTCATATGATTTAGCAGAAAGAGTATGCTGACCTCAGAATCGTGTATAAAGTAGCAACCATGGGTATGTCCCCAACATTTAACAACCATATTGCAAACCTAAATTAGGGATTGTTTCCCTAGTATAAGACATAATTGCAACTCTTCATTTTATTTTTCTTTATTTTTTTATTGGTTGCATTAGGTCTTCACTGCTGTGCAAGGGCTTTCTCTAGTTGAGACGAGTGGGGGCTACTCTTTGTTGCAGTATGCAGGCTTCTCATTGTGGTGGCTTCTCTTGCTGTGAAGCACGGACTCTAGGCACGCAGACTCCAGTAGTTGTGGCACTCAGGCTCAGTAGTTGTGGCTCACAGGCTCTAGAGCATAGGCTCAGTAGCTGTGGCACATGGGCTTAGCTGCTCCGCAACATGTGGGATCCTCCGGGACCAGGGATCAAACCCATGTCCCCTGCATTGGCAGATGGATTCTTAACCACTGGGCCACTAGGGAAGTCCCTCTTCATTTTATTTCATTTTTCTCTTTGTCTCACATAAATGATCCTAATACCTCTGGACTAGATGTTCTAAATCTTTTGCAGTAAAGCTCCTTCCTCCTGTTTCTTCAGATATTGGCAAGGCTTCAGTTTATTTCCTTTCCTTTGCCAATGACAGTATTCTTCATTTTTGAGTTCCTTTGGGGTATCTTTCTGACAAAGTTTCCTTTACAATAAATGCACACACACCACACAGAAATGTTCATTTGACTATATTTGCGAAAGAGTCCCAAGCAGATGCTACACAGATCTTTACTGTAGCTGACTGCTACGACCACGTCATATCAAAATTAAATGTATTCTTAGTTTTGCTCTAATACACGTTAATGTATATAAAGCCTCAAGTCTAATGTCTTGGGTGGTTATTGGTTTCAATTTCGTAGTGTCTGTAAGCTTATACACAAGGACCATTGCTCATATCTAATTTTTAAAAAAACATTATTTAGGCTGCACCAGGTCTTAGTTGAAGCACATGGGATCTTCACTGTGGCATGTTTAGTTGTGGCATGCAGGATCTTTTAGTTGCAGCATGCATGTGGGATCTAGTTCCTCAACCATGGATCAAACCTGGGGCCCCTGCATTGGGAGCACAGGGTCTTACCCACTGTACCACCAGGGAAGTCCTGCTCCTAGCTGATTAATCTCTTCATGTGCTAACATTTTCAGCACAGTGTGACATACTCCCTATGTAATTGCTTAATTTCCTTACTCTGTTTTGGGGTAGCTAGACTTCAAATTGTCCTACAAGTAATTTTTAAATTATACTTTCAATATTTTCCTAAAAGTTGTTTGAATACTATTTTCCAGCTAATATTTAAAAATCTTTCTATATTGACCAAGGAATAATTATACATATTTACCTTGGAAGTTAATATATTTGTTGGCCATTATTACATTACATTTATCTTCATTATTCTCTGAGACCCTAAAGTGACCTGATCAGGAATCAAATTCATTAAGCCTAACTAGCAAGATTAGCTCTTGTGTCTTATTTCCTTCGTGGTTATTATGGGACCAAGAAAGGCATAATGAATTATTTCAAGTTATTCAAGTCAGTCTAGAGGTAATCTGTTCTCTCCCTCTTCAAGAATTTAACTATTGAGAACAGATATTTACTATGGGTAACACCATGCATGATGGTATTTTATATTAGAAAACTTGACTCCTGTGAAACAGAAATGGTAATAATATACCATAAAATATATACTATCTTGTTACTTTTAAATTTAATGATACATATTAGTGACCTTGATTGATTAGAAACCCATTCAAAATTGTCCATATAAAAGGGAAACATATCAGATTTCAGCTCAGGTCCAAGAATGGCCTGACCAATATAATAAAGTTCTTACTGTCTTCAGAACATCAGAGAACTTGCTATCCGTGGTTTAGTCTTTGAAGTCACCATGACACCATCGCCTCTGATAAAAGAGTTTATTTATAACTTGCTCAGCTTATGTCTTTTCCCACTGAATCAGCAGGCTTTCTAGGGTTCAGGGATATAATTTCAAGGACTGCTAAACCTCTGTCAGAGTTTGGTTGGCCCCCTGAGGGGCCCTGTGTTTCAACATTCTCTTTGCTAAGACAAGACTTCTCAAGAAAGTTCTCAGAAAACTGACAGCTTCAAGTACCAGAGGTTTTGTAATTTGAAGTGGCATTTAATCTAAAAAATAACATTAGCAAATCAGCATATAATTGGCTTTCTATTTCCTTTTCCAACCCCTCATTATTTTTTTTTTTTAGTTAGGCTAGGACACAAGTCAGAATTATACTTGATATAGCAATTTCCTAATCTTTTCAGAAGGATGTTCCTACTCAAACAATTAAGTAGATGGAGTGTCATTATCTTTAGAAAGTAAAAATGTACATTTTAATAAGGACTGTTTATATTTCTTGTGTTCCTTTTGCATCGTCTCCTTTATTGTTCATATATCCCTTGAAGTTTAAGGGGACTTTTTGCCAACAACTAAATTATGTGAACAAGTTTAGCAAAATATATAAAAAGGAAAATCCTCATACAGCCTTTTCATTTCTATATTTAATTGCTCTCGGGTCCCCTCATCACTTTACAAATTTCCCTGCTTCTCAGCTCTTGCAGTCCATGTTATACTGTCTTTACATTTTAGACTCATCAACTAATAGGCAAGTGGGAAATGCCCTATGATATTCTATGAAATCAGAATCTTCCTGGTATCCCCTTAGATTTTCATTCTCCATAATTATACTTCTCACATCCTTTATTTTTTTATTTTTTTAGAGCTTTTATTGAGATACAGTTAACAGACAATAAACAGCATATATTTAGATTGTACGATTTGGTATCCCAGTCTCCCATTTCATTCCCCCCCAACACTCCCCACATTCCCCACTTGGTGTCCATGTGTTTGTTCTCTACACCTGTGTCTCTATTTCTGCCTTGTGTTTCCCCCTTCATAGTTGTTAGCATTTGCCTTATGTATTGAGGTGTTCCTATATTGGGTGCATATATATTTATAATTGTTAACTCTTCGTGGATGGATCCCTTGATCTTTATGTAATGTCCTTTCTTTTCACTTGTAACATTTTTTATTTTAAAGTCTATTTTATCTGATATGAGTATTGCTACTCCAGCTTTCTTTTGATTTCCATTTGCATGGAATATCTTTTTTCCATCCCCTCACTTTCCTTCTGTAGGTGTGCCTAGGTCTGAAGTGTGTCTCTTGTAGACAGCATATATATGCGTCTTGTTTTTCTATCCATTCAGCCAGTCTGTGTCTTTTGGTTGGTGCATTTAGTCCATTTACATTCAAGGTAATTATCAATAAGTATGTCTCTATTACCATTTTCTTAATTGCTTTGTTGTTGTTTTTGTAGGTCCTTTTCTTCTCTTATGTTTCCCGCTTAGAGAAGTTCCTTTAGCATTTGTTGTAGGGCTGGTTTGGTGGTGCTGAATTCTCTTAGCTGTTGCTTGTCTGGAAAGCTTTTGATTTCTCCCTCGAATCTGAATGAGATCCTTGCTGGGTAGAGTATTCTTGGCTGTAGATTCTTCCCTTTCATCACTTGAAATATATCATGCCACTCCCTTCTGGCTTGCAGAGTTTCTGCTGAGAAATCAGCTGTTAACCTTATGGGGGTTCCCTTGTATGTTTTTTGTCATTTTTCCCCTGTTGCTTTTAATAACATTTCTCTGTCTTTCATTTTTGTCACTTTGACTACTATATGTCTTGGTGTGTTTCTCCTTGGGTTTATCCTGCCTGGGACTCTCTGCACTTCCTGGACTTGGGTAGCTATTTCCTTGCCCATGTTAGGGAAGTTTTCAACTATAATCTCTTCCAATATTTTCTCGGGTCCTTTCTCTCTCTCTTCTCCTTCTGGGACCCCTATAATGCGAATGTTGGCGTGTTTAACATTGTCCCAGAGGTCTCTTAGGCTGTCTTCAGTTCTTTTCATTCTTTTTTCTTTATTCTTTTCTGCATCAGTGATTTTCACCATTCTGTCTTCCAGCTCACTTATTCGCCCTTCTGCCTCAGTTAATCTGCTATTGGTCCCTTCTAGTGTATTTTTCATTTCCGTTATTGTGTTGCATATCTCTGTTTGTTTGCTCTTTAATTCTTCTAGGTCTTTGGTAAGCTTTTCGATCTTTGCATCCAGTCTTTTTTCAAAGTCCTGGATCATCTTCACCATCATTATTCTGAATTCTTTTTCTGGAAGGGTGCCAATCTCCTCTTCATTTAGTTGTTTTTCTGGGCTTTTATCCTGTCCCTTCATCTAGTACAAAGTCCTCTACTTTTTCATTTTCTCTATCTTTCTGTGGCTGTGGTTTTCAGTTCCACAAGACGAAATACTGCTGATACTGCTTGATACTGCTGTCTGCCCTCTTGTGGAGGAAGCTATGTAGGAGGCTCATGGGTGCTTCCTGATGGGAGGGACTGATGGTGGGTAGGGCTGGGTGGGCGGAGCTCAGTAAGGCTTTAATCTGATTTGGTGGGCAGAGCTCAGTAAAACTTTAATCTGCTTGTCTGCTAATGGGTGGGGCTGTGTTCACACCTTGTTGGTTGTTTGGCCTGAGGGTACCTAACACTGGAGCTTACAGGCTCTTTGGTGGGGCTAATGGCAGACTCTGGGAGGGCTCACACCAATGAGCCCTTCCTAGAACTCCTGCCGCCAGTGCCCCTGTCTCCTTGATGAGCCACAGCTGGCCCCCACCTCTGCAGGCAACCCTCCAATACCAGCAGGGAGGTCTGGTTCCATCTCCTATGGGGTCACTGCTCCTTCCCCCTGGGTCCTGGTGAGCACAGTTTTTTGTGTGCCCTCCAAGAGTGGAGTCTCTGTTCCCCCCAGTCCTGTGGAGGTCCTGCAATCAAATCCCGCTGGCTTTCAGAGTCTGATTCTCTGGGGATCCCTCCTCCCATTGCTGGACTCCCAGGTTGGGAAGCCTGACATGGGGTTCAGAACCCTCACTTTAGTGGGTGGACTTCTGCAGTATAACTATTCTCCAGTTTGTGAGTCACCCACCCAGCATTTGTGGGATTTGATTTTAATGCATTTGCGCCCCTCCTACCATCTCATTGCAGCTTCTCCTTTGTCTCTGGATGTGGGGTGTCTTTTTCAGTGAGTTCCAGTGTCTTTCTGTTGATGATTGTTCAGCAGTTAGTTGTAATTCTGGTGCTCTTGCAAGAGGGAGTGAGCACACGTCCTCCTGCTCCGCCATCTTAATCCTATCTCTCACATCCTTTATTAACATCTTTTCTCTAATTTTTTTTTACAAAGCAAGGTTTTATTAAGCAGCATTCCCATAAATAATCTGTCCTTTTATTAATTATGCTTTAACTTGAATTTGTTTTGCAATACTTTGGTTAACTTTACTACTGTCTGTACGAAATATATGCACATAATATCATTTTTATAGTATTCTCTGTGTGATAGTATTTCATTCCAATATGATAGCACTGTTCTGCTGCTCTGCTTACTGCTGAGATGACGGAGGCTGTTGGCCTTGCTTGAAGCTGTAAATGTTGATGAGATAATAGAAACTGGACATCTGGACTCTGATTCTATTCTACTGCCTAGTTCTGATAGCTTTGCTTCTTCACCACCATTTTTTTTTCCTTCAACAGTAGTAATTAGACTCTGTTGATTCACCTTTTTTTGGTCAGGTCCTTGAGGATTTATTGCTGTCTATTTGAATACATAACTAAGCATAGGCTCTGCTCTTAGTGTTGTGTTTTGTTGTTTGTTGCACAGGCTTTAGAGTTTAATCCAAGTTCTCCATTTAAAAACTTGTGACCTACAGTAAGTTCCTCAACCCCTCCACAGCTCAGTTTTCTCATCTGTTAACTGGGATCATAATAACTGCGTCATAGGACTGTTACTAATTTTGATGAGACAGTTCATGTAAAGTGGTCAATACTTGATGAATAGTGGCTATTATTATTAATAAGTAGCAGATATAAATCTTGCTCTTAATCACATTGAGATTCAATTGATGAAATAAAAATTATCAGTATGACTTATGAATTAATCTTGGTTCTCAATTATTAAATGTTTATTGTATATCTTAGATACTAGGATAAACATTGCACAAATATCTAATTAAATTAAATTATAATAATAAATTTATAAGAAGACATTTTATCCTCATTGTTTTGAATGATGAAGCTGAAGCTCGAAGAGGATAAATTCTTCCCCAAAAAATATCCTATTTGTGTTAAACAGATCCAAGATTCAAATCCAAGCCTTTGTCCCCAAAGACCATGCTCTTCTTTACTATCTGATAGAAATTCTGAGTGACATAGTACAAAAAGTTTACCATATCTTGAAAGAATTTTGAAGAAATGATTGGCCACTGTTGGTTTGGAAAGTTCCATGGCGGACTTGAACCTTCAACTAAATCTTGAAGGAACCTTGGGAGAAGTCAATGTCCCAGAATGAGGGAAAGATTATTCCATTTCAGTGCATACTTTCATAACAATAAGATATTTGAACCTAAATATATTAGTTTAGAGATTCCATGAAGAAAATCAATCACATATGCCTAGATCTGAAAATAAAGAAAAAAATATCACTCGATCATGCTGGTGACCACCAAAATATACAGCAATTTCAGTGTTCTGCTTCATTATGTAAAACTCTTGGGAATTCCTCAGTTCCACTGGAAAGAAAAACTCATGAAGACAATGGAGAGTATGGCTGTTTTATATTAATTGTTTAAGATGAAAATAATGGGAAGAGTTTTGATTTTCATGGGCTGATCTTTCTCCTATTAATTGTAAGCGTTCCCTAATCAGCAGTACTGGACTTCTCTATTAACTTTCTTTCTTTTCATTTCCTTGGGGAAGTTATCTATATATAGTTTATATTTTGCTATTTTTTTTGCCAGATATTGTATTTGCTTGTATATTAACCTTGTATCTTGCAATCTTGCTATAATTGCTTGTTAGTTCCAGGAGATTTTGTGTAGAGCCTTTCAGATTTCTTTCTGAATGATCACGTCATCTCAACAAAGACAGTTTTATTTCTTCCTTCCCAATCTGTGTACTTTTTATTTCCTTCTCTTGTTTTATTATATTATCTAAGATTTCCAGTACAGTGTTGAAAAGCAGTGGTAAGAGGGGACATCCTTGCCTTATTTCTAATCTTAGCAGAAAAGTTTTGAGACTCTCACCATGTTATCTATAGATTTTTTTGTAGCTAGGTTTTATCAAGTTGAGAAAGTTCCCCCCATTCTTTGTTTGCTGAGAGCTTTTATCATGATTATCATGATTTTGTCAAATGCTTTTTCTGCATCTATTGATATGATCATGTGATTTTTCTTTTTTTAGCCTATTGATATGATGAATTACATTATATGATTTTTGAATGTTGAACCAACCTTGCATATCTGAGATAAATCATACTTGATTGTGGTATATAATTCTTCCTATACATTGTTGGGTTTGATTTACTAATATCATGTTGAGAGTTTTTGCATCTATATTGATGAGATATTGGTCTACAGTTTTCTTATAGTGTCTTTGTTTTTTGTATTAGGGTAATACTGGCCTCATAGAATAAGTTATGAAGTGTATTCCCTCTGATTCTATCTTCTAGAAGAGAGTGTAGAGAATTGGTATAATTTCTTCCTTAAATGTTTGGTAGAATTCACCAGTGTACTCAGTGGTGCCTAGTGCTTTCTATTTTGGAAGGTTATTACTTATTGATTCAAGTTCTTTAACAGATATGGGTGTATTTGGACTGTCTTTATCTTATGTGAGTTTTAGCATATTGTGTTTTTCAAGGAATTGGTCTATTTCATCTAGGTTATCAAATTTGGAGGCATGAAGTTGTTCATAAAATTTTTATTTTCCTTTTATTGTCCATGGGATCTGTAGTTAAGTCCCTTCTTTCATTTCTGATATTAGTAATTTGTGTCTATTTTTTTCTTAGTTAACCTGGCTAAAGGCTAATCCATTTTGTTGATCTTTTCAAAGAACTGGGTTTTGGGTTTATTGATTTTCTCTTACACTTTCCTATTTCAGTTTCATTGATTTCTGCTCTGATTTTTATTATTTATTTTCTTCTGCTTACTTTGGATTTAATTTGGCATTTCCTTTTTTAGGTTCCTACAGTAGAAATGTAGGTGGTTGATTATAGATAGCTATTTTCTAATATATGTATTCAGTGCTTAAATCTCGCTCTAACCACTGCCTTTGATATATTACACACAGTTTGATAGTTATATATTTTTCTCACTTAGTTCAAAATATTTAAAAATTTTCTCTTGAGATTTCTTTTTTGACTCATGTTCTTCAGAGATGTGTTGTTTAATCTTCAAGTCTTTTGGGATTTTCTAGCTATCTTATTCCTATTGATTTCTAGATTAACTCCATTGTGTTCTGAGGGAAGGCATTGTATGATTTCTATCTTAAATTTTTAAGGTTGCTTTATGACGCCGAATGTGGTCTTTCTTGTGATCTTGAGAAGAATGTATATTCTGCTGTTGTTGTTGGATGAAGTATACTGTAGATTTCAATCATCTACATTAGATGGATGATGCTGTTGAGTCAACTATGTCCTTGTTGATTTTATGCCTGCTGTATCTGTCCATTTCTGAAAGAGGGGTATTAAAATCTTCACTATAATAGTGTATTCATCTGTTTCTCCATGCAGTTCTATCAAGCTTTACCTCATGTAGTTTGACACTGTTCTTAGGTACATACATATTAAGAATTGTTATGTGTTCTTGGAGTACTGATCCCTTTATCATTATGCAATGCAATGCCCCTCTTTACCCCTGATAACTTTCCTTGCTCCATAATTAATATAATTACTCCCACTTTCTTAGGTTAATGTTACTATGGTGTATTCTTCTCCATCCCTTTAGTTTTAATGTATATTCATCTTTATATGTGAGGTGGATTTCTTATAAAGATTTGGGTCTTGTTTTTTGGTCCACTCTGACTATCTTTTAAATGCACATTTAGATAATTGATATTTAAGGTAATCATTGATATAGTTGCTTAATATTCACCATTTTTGTTACTATTTTCTTTTTTTTCCCTTGTTCTTTGTTCCTATTTTTGTCTTCCACACTTTTTCTGCCTTTTGTAATTCTTACTGAGCATTTTGTATGATTCCATTTTATCTCCTTTCTTAGTTCATCAACTATAGTTCCTTTTTTACTTTTTTCAGTCATTTTTCCAGAGGTGTAATATACGTTTTTAACTAATCCAAGTCCACTTTCCAATAACTCTATACTAACTATCAGTAGTGCAAGTAATTTGTAATAACAAAATATTCCTAATTTCTCACTTCCATACCTTGTAGCATTACCATCAGTTATTTCACTTACACTCCTTCCTTCATTCAAAGTTCAGTATGAAACTTTGACAAAACCTCTCTGACTCTCTCCCTTCATGCTGTTTATGCAGTTATTCTAGCAATTCTTAGGAAATGGACCATGAATGTGTTGTATGTCCAATTCTTTATAGTATGTATTTTGAATAAGTTTATTCTTCCTCCTTCATTTGACTTCTAGCCTTCATTTTCACCATAATGTCCCAAAATGTGTGGAGTAATTCTCACCTTATAATTGCTCAATAAATGCTGTTAACCTGTGGCTACTCTGAAGTAATGTGTGTCCACCGTGTACTTATGAGATGCCCTTAAATTGCATGCCTATGTTTTTTTTCTTGTACAGGCATAGGAGTGTATGCTGTTTTTGTTTTGGAGAAATAATTATCACCAACGTAGTCTTGCTTGATTTTTATAGTAAAAAGCTACTCTTGATGTGTGCTTGCATCAGTAACAGGTTTAGGTAATGGAAGTTTTGTAAGTCAATTTATATTTTAATTAGAGAAAAGGAGTAGTTTTGAAGTTTATCGTCAAAGCTTAGTCCTTTAGTCTTTGCTAAAAATTATATCATATCTTCAGAATGTTAAATGGAACAATTCTGTTGATGCTTGGGCTAGTTTCTGGTTGCTCCCACGGCCTATGAATTTTGAAGCTAATTTTTTGGTCATCCAGTTGACATGTCCCATGATGATATTTGAAGAATGCCTGAAAGTAATGTAGAGCTAGATCTGCCAGATTTCCATTTCTGAAACACCTTTTGTAATAAGGCATGTCATAGTAGATTCTGTTACAGTACGTAATTTGTCTGATATGTTTCAAAATTAGCTTAAATTCTATGAATCTCTTGATACTCTTTTCTTATTATTATTATGGCTGAAACAGAAATCCTTTCAAACATAGGTAGGAATAAAAAGACCTTGTTCAGTCATAATCATTTCTACCAAAGGCCAAATGACAATTACTGGGAAATAAAATAGTTTAACGAAGAAAAATGGTATAGATGAGAACCAAGTTAATTCTTGTCGTAGAGTATCCAAAAATCTTTTAATTTTTTTCCTTCGCAAGTGTTAGTGCTTGCACGCATTCCCCCTTTATAGCAATTCCACTTTTGCTCTAAAAAATTTGCAAAAAATGAATTAATTTGTTCATGAATTATTATTAATATGGATCAGGCAGTGAGCAAGGAACCACAGCTGTCGAAGTGAATCAGTCAGACATTGTATGTAATCTTCAGTATGGGCCTTGTTAGAGTCATGGAAGAGAGAAAAAAAAATCTATATAAAGAGTTTAAATTTTGATTACACAGGAAAGCAAAACATGTGTGATCTTGTAACACCTTATTTTAAGATTAAAGATTATATTGAATATTAAAATAGATCCAGGGAATAAGTAATATGTTTCATATGTATCTTGTTTCCCCCATTTTCTCATTCTCTTTCAGCTCTAGTTCTAGCCATATTTCTGGCTCTTATCTGTCCATTCATTTATCCATATGCTGTATATTTTTAACTAAATTATAAGAAGATGCTGCTGGCATAAATTTTTACACGTGCAGACCTTAATAAAAAAGAACGCTAGCATATGCTAGAATATATCCTCAGTTAAGAGGCTACAACTGTTATATATAATGCTTTAGGCAACGGTTGGGGCTCATGATTGTTTCAAGTTAGGGCCCCAAATTTCTAATCGCTGTACTGTGTACACTATTAATTGTTTAGTGTTTCATGGCTTGTTGCATTGTGGTACTTTGTAAAATGTCAATTTGACTATGCTGAACTACTTTCCCAGAATACTATGTTCCAGTTTGCATGGGCCATGTGAATCCTAGTTGTCTCCTTCACTCTGGTTGACAAGATACCACTCCCCGGGTCTCTATGTGAGGCCTTCTTGGGCCATCAAGTCTCTCGCCAACAACCAGCTGGTCAGATACCTGAGTGGGCCCCTGGAGAACAACATAGGCATCTCAGATCAACGCACAGTGTTATGAGCTAAATAAACATTTTGATTTAAGCCACTAAGTAGTGTTTCATCCAGATATAGCTAACTGATATAAAAGGAATGAACATAGTTAGAAAAAGGAAAAAGCTACAGATCGGGATAAGACTGTTTGCAGTGATTTTTGGTAAAAATAGAGGTTAAATCCCTTAGGTCCAATGAATAAAATGTATATTTCCCAGAGTACTAGTTGAAATTCCAAATGTGATGAAAGTACTTAGTTGAAGGGAATCTGGTGGAAAATAAGTGGCATAGTAGAGTACTTCTAAATAATCTTAAATATGATATAATTTAATTTCTTCGGAGTTGTCATATAATCACACTTTTAAAGATGGTATATAATTCAATATTGAAAGTCTTTATGTATTTGTGTATCATAATATTTTTTAATGCTTCATTTAATTCAGTGGCAGCATATTGAGTAACAGAAGTGGACATATTATGTTATTGGAATATTCTTGAAATTCTTTCCCACTTTATACCACTTACATGGCATTATCACATAGTGTCTTATGTGTTGACCATTTACCTGACTTCTATTTCTTTTTATTTGTTATATTTTGCACCTGAAATCCTCATATACGTGTAGAATGTGCTTTTTGCAGTTTTTGTCACTGACCATCTGCACCAGAAACAACCAGAGTGTTTGTTTGAAATGCAGATGTTTGGACTCACTCCAGAGCTTCTTAAAAGAGTCTTCAAGGATGTGGCTGGAAATTTCCTTCCTTACTTAATAAGTTTCCATTCAAGTACTAAAGTTTGAGAATCTTTACTATGAACCTGGCATAGCATTAGGTGCTTAAAAAAAAAAGTTTTAAAATGATTGGCAAACAGGAATATGTGTACTTAGTTGAAATTCCTATTTTAATATATACAGTTTGGCTGCAGAATTTACATAGCAATAGCTTATACCAGTACCCTCAAATAAACCATTTTCTTAATATTTGTTATATTGAATGAATATGTTTCATGTCAAGAGTTAAATACAAATGAATATTTATGTTTGTATTTGTATAGCTAATTTTAGAAAGTATTGTCCAATCTTCCTTTAAGAATTTAACATAACTCCTCACTGACAGGTAAAATGTAGTTTAACACCTAGTTGTCATTGGAATAACACAAGTTACTCCACAGGCTGGGTCTGGTGTAACTAGCAAAGAAAAAACACTTTTTACCCTTAAATTGGCAGATGCCTCTTGTGTGGGTCTCAGAATCAAAATAAAAATGATGAAAACAGAAGGTCCTGGCTGAATGAGAAGAATTTTGGAGATAGGTAGTAAAATCCCTAAACTATTATCTGTGTGGCAGATGTATGAACAGTTTCTCTATAGAACTGAAAAAAGAGTTAAACCTAAGTTCCTAGAAGTTTTGCAAAAGTCCGCCTTGACTTCTGAAAAAAAAAAATGATGAAGCAAGATTTTAAAGCAGTTGTCATCGTTATGTTAATACCTTGAGGGGGTAATTGGAAAGAGCAGTAAATAAACTCTGCATCGTTGTTAGCTGTAAAAATATGCTGGTGGAGATGATCTAAAGAACATATAAAGAGCATAATTAAAATGTAGTCTTGTGTGGTCTGGAAGGAATAGAAAGCTCAAAAGAGTCTGGTCATTTCTCAAGGATGAGTTCTTAACTTTACAAATATTTCATTAATTGCATCTCAGTATGGCAGCAAACTACAGTGTGAATTAAACATTAAGAATCAAGAATGCAAGAATATTACTTAGAGCTTAGAGAAATAGCAGTACCTCTTCCCACCACTTCTGTATTCTGCTTTGCTTGTTCATAATTTCTTCTGTTATCCATCATGAGAATAAAATTATTCTGTTCTTCCTTTTTACGCACTTGATTCAGAATCAAAGAATTAAAAGTGGAGAAACTATTTCCCTGCACTTCTCCAAATCAACTAAATAAAGATTTTCTAATAATTGTCATGACAACCATAATTTTGGAAACAGATGCGTAGTTGGAAGAAGGAGGGGATGCTGAGGTTACCTTCCTGTTGCTTTCAATATATGTAGTTGCACCAAGGAGAATAAGCCCATGTGACATCCAAACTAAGCAGATTTTTTTTTGTCCAGAATATGTCTCTTAGTCATGAAACTTCCATTGAGTGTATGTGTCATCCAGAGTGAGAAGCATGTTTTCCAAGTCTGGTTTTGTGGATTTCTCAGAACCCCTTTTGATCCTTTTAATTTTATTAACTGAGATGGAAACCTCTTGACATCAGAGTTTTTGCAAAGTTTATTCCACATCCCAGCCCCTGAAAGCTTTTAAATACCTAGGGGTTGGTCCAGATTGTCACCTAATGAATAAGAAAATCTTCCAAAGTCCCTAGTATTTGAGGCCATAAGTTGCCATAAAATCAGGAATGATTATATTATCCCTGTAAAAACAAATTAAAACCTTAGGTTTATTCTACTATTTTTCCATTATAAATGGGGACTTTCCAGCATCACTAGAGAAGTATGTTTGCCAAAAAAGTTTAATTTGTCATTTCATTGGACCAGTTTACAGCAAATACAAGGTATGGAAGAACAAGTCAGACAACAGAATGAGCAACCAATGAAAAGAACCCTGAAAATAAGACCATGTATAGGAATACTCTTCCATTCTTTTAAAGAAGCTGATGCTTTAAAAAGGGCAGAGCTTGAGGAAAGGAAATTTTAGCACATTGAAAGAGATTTTATTTTATTTTTAATTAAAAAAATTTTTTTTTGATGTGGACCATATTTAAATTCTTTATTGAATTTGTTACGATATTGCTTTTGTTTTTTGTTTTGGTTTTTTGGCTTCGAGGCATGTGGGATCTTAGCTCCCTGACCAGGGATTGAACTTGCACCACCTGCATTGGAAGGCGAAGTCTCAACCACTGGACCACGAGGGAAGTCCCTAAAAGAGATTTTAGAGAGAAAACAACCCTATGAAGTACATAGTCCTTTGCTGATCCTAGTTTGAAGAAACTAGCTATAAAACATAGCTCTGCTACACTTAGGGAAATTTTAATATGCACAAGGTGTTAGATGATATTAGAGAATTATTAATCTTATTACATTTGATAAAATATGGTTATATAGGAAAATAACCTCTAAAAATATATACTTTAATAATTAAACTGTCATTATGAATGTAATTTAAAACATCTGAGCAAATGAAAAAAATATGAATATAGGTTGATTAATGAAGTAATCAATATGGCATAAAGTTTACTAATTATTAAATCTCAGTTTTAATTATATAGTTTTATTATATATTCTTATCTGATTTGTTGAAAATTTTCATAATAAATTTAAAAGGATGTGGTTGTCTTTTATAAAATATTCAATTATTTAGAATTTTTCAAATGAGAATGGGCCTTACATATAATCTAGAGAGTACTAGTTCTAGTAGCAAAGAACACTCAACTTAGTGTTAAGAGATCTGCATTCAAGTAAAACCATGAGTAGGGGCCTAGTCCAGTTTCTTTCTCACCCTCAAACCAAGTTCAGTCAAGGACTTTTCAATCTGATTTAAAATAAGAACAATAATCCTTGTCACCCTCCCGTGTCAAGGGGGTGTTATAATGATGAATGAGTTCCAGGAATACATTTAGTCTGCTGATGTATTTGTAACCCATATGGCTGCATCACCCTTTGACTTTTCTAAGAGGAATAGAAAATAGTTATATTTAGTATGCCGCAAATTAAATTTCTGTCAACTTTGGCTTTAAAAACCACTCTCCTAGAAATTCAGTTTTCACAGGCTGGGAAAGAATTTATAAGATGCCATGTAGGGAGCTGAAGTTACTATACTAGTAGCAGGTGGTTTTGTGTAAGTTGACATAAAACTCTGTTGGCATTAAAAAAACCTATTTCTTTAAAAAAAACAGCATTATTGAGATATACTTGATATACAAAACCTGCAAATATTTTATATATATATATACACACACACACACATACATGCACAAATGCACCTTGATTAATTTAGACAGGTATATACCTGTGAAACTGTTACTACTATCAAGGTAATGAGTATATCCATCCCTTCCAAAAGTTTCCTCATGCTCCTTTAAAAAAATGTTTTTTACTTGAACAGCTTTAAGAATCGTTTGGCAGTGCTATTGCAAGTGAATACTGAAGCAAACAAAATTTAATAGAGGTTCAGTGTTTTTAGTGCTGATCACATCAAAGCTAGTATATACATTAACAAGTAAAACTTTATAGGGTATTATTACTTGGTTCTTAATTTTTTAAAAATTCCTATGCCAAAAAGTGTTTATTAAGCACTTCTTATGTGTGATTAATCCAATACAGTTGCATTAGAAACATATCACACTTTAATCTAGAAGAGATGTCTTTTTTTTTTTAGTTCAATTCAGCGAACATTTATCATAGACATTTTTTTCCTCCACTATGTCAGTTGGTATTTTCACAAGAGCCTGGTTAGGAAAATTAATCTGTTTGCCTTTTGGAATTTACATTTTCAGCTAATTTTAGAAAATTCTTATGCTTCTTCCCATTCAAAGAAAAAGATATCTTGGGTATTTATTTCAACTTGTTTCCATAAGCTCAGACTTCATGGGGCTGTACCATAACTACAGAGTTTAGAGTAAATCAAAGTAGAGATAGACTCCTAAGTAGAAATGAGCTTAGAAAATGAAGGAAATAGCCGAAGGGAAATTTTGTTCTACTCAAAAATGAGAAGTTTGCAACTGCAATCAGGTTAAGACCAAAAACTGAGATACCACCAGAAGAGAAGAAGGCTTCCTAGACAGTTGTCTAGGAAGGTGATCAGATGGATGCTCCTCAGGGACTAAATCTGCTCAGATGTCAGTGGAGTGGGTACTCTACCTTAGGTGAGCTGAGATACAGCCTAATGGATGCATTTCTTGTGGTTAGAAGTTCCTGAGAGCAGCCTACCTGTGAAACTCCACCTGGGATCACAGCGTTCATGTGTTAATCAGAAGGACCATGGCTTCTGCACAGGGCACGTTTGGGGATTAAGCAAGCCTTAAGACAGGAAAAGAAGCTTTATTGAATAGTGGAGCTCTCAGTTGCTACAATCTCAGTGCTTACAGCCTTATTTGAAAAACCAAAAAAGTTTAAAGGCCAAATTGAATATTTGGCACTCAGAATTAAAAATTTCAGTGATATCTTGGTAGTACGGCCAGTTCTTCCACAGTTTCAGGAGAAGAATAGTTTTTATGGCAAATACAAAAATCTATACACTCAACCACAATAACAATAATTCTGTTTGGCTTATCTGTGTGATATAGGAGAAGTAGAAATGTGATTATTTTATAGTGGTTTGAGACAGTTTGTCAATTGTGAAACTTTCTACAAATCAGAGTAATTTTTAAAAAAATCTATTGAATGAATATTTATTGACCACCTATTAGTGGATGGGAATATTATAACATCATTTATGTGAAATGATGAAAATAGTTTCATTTTATGTACAACAATGTTTACAACTGCATGGATAGCAATTAGGAATGCATTTAGATAAAAGTAACAGAAATCCTGACATTACTTAAACAAAGGAGAGTATATGCTCTTACTTTTTCATGTAGCAATTAAATCTGGAAATAGAAGCTCTGATGTTGGTTCATAGATGACACTAGTAACTGAATGCCTCATCCCAGAAGTCATTTCATTCACAGCTCATTTGCTTTCCATGTGCCTAGAAGAATAGGAGATCCATACATTGTTGAAAACACTAGAAATCTCCATCATGGGTGTCTGAACAGATCCTAACACAGTGCTTTTCCCCATAATAGTCTCTGCATAGTGAATTAACTTCAGTTTCAACTAGTTAAATAATTGAGTCTTAATCTGAATTCCACTTAATCTGAGTAGCTGAGGACATGATTATGCCACTGCTGGAATTTGGATATGACACTGTTGGTCATAGATGCAATAACAACAGGATAGATATCTTTGCACTTTCTCAGTCTTTCCCTTATAATGGCAAAACAGTACACTAGACCTAGGAATCATGTCATATTTGAAGTATAGAGAAGGAGAGAGAGATGTTTCCAGCCATATCTATCTATCTCTTTTATCAAGAAAGTTAGAGGCTTCTAAGAAACATCCGTATCAGACTTTCCCTTATATCTTGTTGGCTAGAACTGAGTTATATTACCACTTATAGTTATAATGAAAGTGGGGAAATCAAGTATCTGGCAATAAGGAGCAGGAATATTATGAGTGGTTTGGAATAATCATAAGTCATTGCCAGGGGGCTGGATATATTACTACCCTGAGCATAATCAAGTTTTCAGTATTAAAGGTTAGAGAGGGGTGATGTTGTTGAGTAGTCAAATAAGAGTGTGCCCCAGTTTGCTTCAGATCTTCTGTCTGTATGGGATGCCATTGTATGCTTATTCAACACAAAATGTGTCACATATGTGAAACACTCAACTAGTGAGTAATGCAATACATTAAAAGAGGACTGGTTCGGATAGTATGGAGAATTAAAGCATAATTTATTTTGACATTTTTTGGTCTTGTGTTAACATAACTTCTTTGTGTAAAGGAAAATATCAAAAAACTACAAAACAACCATCAAATGATTATGATAAAAAGCCAATATGTTACAATAAGAACAATGGCAAAGTAGTCAAAGTATACGGAAACTTATTTAACATCCACGGCTAATGAGTGGTATGACTTTGGACACATCTGTTACCTGTCTAGTTAGTTTCTTATCAATAACTTTGGTCTCTAGATTCCAAATTAACTCACTCTAAAACTCATAATGATGGTAAAAATCAAATACAGATATTGGCTTGGAGGATTTCATGATCATATATGACTATGTAGTTCAAAGTAGAAAGATGAACATTTTATTTTCTGGTGAAAAACTATATGTCTGATAGTTACATTGAACTTAATTTTGATTTAAAAATATTTTGAACATAGCTTATTATGAACACAACTGAAGAGGGAGAAGGAATACTATATATATCAGACTCAGCCTTGCCAGATATGTTCTCGTGTCATTGTTAAAAAGTGCTGAATGTGAAGGTAGTAAACAAGAATGAGATAGATGTTATATACTAAATTTATTTGACTAATATGAGTATGATACATATAATTTAAAATATTTTAATTATCCAAAGCTAGAAATTCAAAATATCATAACTTAAATTTTAAAGATTTTCTTGCAGTTGTGTTTTCTTATTTTCAGAAAAAAGCAAATGTAGCTGAGCTTGTGAAATTATTTATTATTAGATTTGTCAGAGTTTCTTTCAGTCAGAATTCCAAAATGTAGTTCTATCAGTTATTCTACGTTTGTCCAGTTAATTTATTATGGATATGAAATAATTTTGTGGCATTTCTAGAAAATTCTTCGTCCTGTAATCTCTACCTGTCTTCATTGTATGTATATAATAGTTACATTTGAAAAGTCATTTATTTACATTTGAAAAGTCATAGTATAGTTTAGTTGAGAATTTTTCTGTAAGTTAGCACCATTAACATTTTACTTTGAAACCAAAAGTGAAAAATAAAAAGGAATCAAGTATAGTGAGTTGAATGAGAAGAAAACTTAAGATTCAAGGGTAAAAAATTATGTTTAGTTTTGCAAGTACACTCTTTGTGGTTGGTTCAATCAGTGCATTCAAATATATTGCCTGAAATTTTTGAGTTGCACTTAATCAAATTGGCTGTGGAAATCGCCCTTGAGCAAAATTACATACAGCTTTTAAAATTAAGGCCTTAAAACTATAGGGTATAACAACTAACCTGTAGAGTCTTTAAAACACATCAGCAAAGTTGGGAAATATTTGGCACCTGGGAATTTTCTTTTGGCATTATTAGGGTTACAGATATAGTCAAAGTATTCATGTCAGAAAAGTTTTCAATGAAAATTCCAGATGTTTGACAAATGTGTTGCCTTCTAATTCTTTTTAGACATAAGCTGTATGTTCATTCTTCCCAACAATTTTTCTTTTTAAAAAATATGTAGGCATCAATAAATACTTTGACCTAATGAATGATGAATATTATAGATAGTTTAGATTTTGCATAAAGAAAAAAATGTTGAACGATATATATACAGTGAACAATTTTAGAAGTAATATTTCCATCTCTTTTAGTGACATATTGTAGAAATTTGTCATTATTTTGGCTGCACAGCAAGTATCTTTCAAGTATTTCTACCTTTGAGTACTGGTCGGCGGTAACAACCCCTCCCAATTTTGAAGTAAAAGATGTGTGATTCTTGCTTTCCCAGATTTCTTGGTAGATAGGAAACAGATCAATGACTAGATTTCACCGATCAGATTCACCAGCCCTAGGCTTTGAATCAAGTATTGGTGATGCAAGTACTGCTGGAAAGTCCTCTGTTGGAGGTCGCAGGAAGATTCAGTTCTTAGAAGCGGCAATGGCTGTTTTGCTAATGGTGGCATCCTGAATTTGGTGTTTTTGGTATTAGCAATGTAAGTTGCTTTATCCAGTACTCAGAGGTGACTCAGTTGTGTCTTCACTGGATAGTTCTGCAATATGATTTCCAGAGTTGCTCTTGGTTGCATAGCCCTGAGACTTGTTCATTAGTTCTCTTGTTATTTGTGGTGGCCAGAAAAATGTTTCTCATGTACCTCCACCAACTATAGAAATCTTAAGTAAGTGTCCAGCTGCTATAGTCTGAAATCTGTCATTGAGTTTGCACCCAGGCCATGCTTTGCACAAGGTGCACCAAGCTGGTAACTGAACTCAGCAAGAACTCTAAGACGGGTGCTCCGCTGGGTAACTGATGGTGATCTTTAATTAGGCTGTTCCCAGAAGCTTCCATGCAATCTTTCCCCGCTTCTTTCCTTCACCAGGCATCAGATTGCTGCAAGATCTGATGGCTCTCCAAACTGACTGGTATCCTTTCCAGTTTTCTTTCAAGGTGTGTTTCCCCTGATGAAATTGCTGTACTTTTAATTGTGTCCTGATGTCTGCTTCTTGGAAGACTCAAACTAACATAGTGCTTCTGTGGGCTAACACGTTATTTCTTCAGTGCATTCCTTTTTTGCTTAAATAAACCAGAGTTGGTTCTTGTTACTTGCAGAACATTGAATGATAAATATATATTGTAGAAACATTAAAAATTAATGTTCATTATATCTATATAAATCTAGAGTTACCCCTCCCTGCCCCAAAGTTTTATTTGAATCAGGTATGTAGTAACATATCTCACATTTCTGTGAAACAATATTCACTAAAAATTATCCAAATTAAAGGCTAAAAATGTTATAAATGTTTTTGTCTGTATTAAATGTGAATACTGTGTACATTTTTCAAGACCCTTTCTGAAAAGTGTTTTAGGGAATAAGAGAGTGCATTACTTACGAGGGGGTATCAAAGGATTAAAGGTCTTTAGGATGGTTCGTGGTGAAATAATTATAGATAGTGAGTATATAAATAACATGAAATGTTTAAATAGAAAAAAAATAAAGACAATGAGGTACAATATTTTTGCTGTTTTGTTGAGTATTATTTGTACAAAACAAATGAACAGACTTTAAATGAAAAGTTTAAAGAATTTTTATAAATGAATACATCTCTGTGACCAATTAAGATATGAGACCTTTCCATCACACCAGTAAATTCCCTTGAGTTCCCTTTCCACTCTATCCCCATTTCCCTGGAGGCAATCTGTAATCTGATTTCCATCACTATAGTTTATCTAGTCTACTGACCTCGAAATTCATATGAATGGAATCCTACAACATGTCTTCTTTTGTGTCTGACTGCGTTAGATCAGCAAAAGTCATTTACAGTCATCTGTATTGTTGCATATATCAGCAGTTTGACTTTTTTTTATTGCTTAATAGTACACAATTTTAAGAATACTTCAATTTGTTTATCCAGTTTCCTATTAATAGACATTTGGGTCATTTCCAGTGTTTCTATATTATGATTGAAACTGCTGTGAACTTTCTTGTAAAAGCCTTTTTGTGGACATGTTTTCATTTTTTCTTGGGTAAATACCTAAGCATGTGTCTTGTGATAGATGAATTGCAGTGTTTTATGGTAAATGTACATTCACCTTCATGTTAGAAATGACCAAATTATTTTCCAAAGTGATTGCATGATTTTCTGTGTCTACCAGTAGTGTATGAGAATAGTAATTGCTCCACATCCATTTTTTTTTTTCCTTTTTGTTTCCATTTCTGCCCTCTTTTGGATTTATTATGTAATTTAAATTTTCTATTTTACCTCTTCTGTTACCTTTTTAGCAATCATTTATATTGTTTTTTAATGGCTGTTCCAATTGTTAAAAATACATTCTTATTACAGTCTACCTTATACTAATACACATGCAAGGTAAGAATCTTAGGAAGTATAATTATGTTTACACTTTTTCTAGCAAAGTGATATTGTTTTCATATATTTTACTTCTTTATATGTTATAAACCTCATAATATGTAGCCATTATGTTTGTTTTAACAAATGAATTTACATTTAAAGAATCCAAGAAAAAAAAGAAAAATAGTGTTTTGTATCAATAAATATAGTTACCATTTTCAGAACTCTACCCTTATTGTGATTTATGTTTGGATGATCTCTACTGGCTGTTCAAGTTCACTGTTCCTTATTCCTCATTTCTAATTTTTGTCTGTTATCATATTGCCTTAATATTTAGGCAAAAATACTCTTGTCTTTATATAATGGAAAATGTTATTGTATTTCCCTTATTTTAAAAAATTTAAGGCAAGTTTACATTTATGGAAATATGCATATCTAAAGTGTCCAATTGGAAAAGTTGGACAAATATATATATTCATATGATCCAATCAAAATATATGACGTTTCCATATCTCCAGAAATTTTCTTTTTGCCACCATTTAGTCAATCTCTATATCTCATCAGCAATTACTGTATTTAGCTTTCATTTCTTTGACATATACTTTTTTTCTGAATACAGAATTCCTGGATAGCAGGGTTGCCCCCCGCTCCCCCACCTTCCCCTAGCACTTTTGAAGCTCCATTTTCTTCTGACTCCCATTGTTTTTGATGAAAAGTCAGCTATCTTTCTTGCTGTCTTTCTGCAGTATGCATAGTATATACTGTCTTTTCTTCTCTGTATTTAAATATTTTGTATTTGCCATTAGTTCTCAACAATTTGACTATGGTGTGCCTGAGAGATGATCCTGTCCCACATTTCGTCTGCTGATTGTTTGTTTATTTATTTATTTATCCTCTCTACTCTGGGTGATCTCCATTGGCCCTTATTCAAGTTCACTGCTCCTCTTTTGACCAATCTGCTGTTAATTCTGTTGTTGAATTTAACTTCAAGTTTTGTTCTTTTAGTTATACAATTTCTATTTTTAGAGTTCAAAAATCTCTCCTGAAATTGACTACCTGTTCACACTTCACCCCATCTTTGATTTGTAGAATCTTTAGCATGTTTATAATTGTTACTTGGTAGCTCTTTTTGCTAATTATAAAATCTGAATCATTTGTTGGTCTCTTTCAGCTGACTTTTTTTTCTTGGCATGAATCACATTTTCTTGTTTCTCCACTCATACGTTTTGGTTGCATACTAGACATTTTGGCATATGCATTATAAAAACTTGATTTTGTTGTCTTCCTCTGAATAGTGTTGACGTTTTTTACAGTAGGAGTTAAATTACTGGTGCGTCACATGTAATGTCGATAGGCTTGGTTTTGTATTTTATTAGTGCATGTCTGTTTTAGTTTTGCTTTCAGTATTGGGGTGCACTCTTTACTCCTATGGTATGGCTTTTCTGGAGTTTTAATAGAAAGCCTGAGATGTTTAGCAAGTCTTTCTAACTCATAAAATTTGAACTCAAACTCTAGCTCCCTTGCAATGAACAGAAGCTAAAATTTCTGCCTCCCACCACCCCCAGTTTTCAAGCTGTTGTTCTTCCCCTGGTCCCATGGGGTCTTGCCTCCAAGTTTTGCACAACTCAAAAGTCTACCAAGGATTTGAGGAAAGTTTAGGTGCATATTTTTGTATTGTTTCCTTTGTGACTTTTTCCTTTCAAAGAGGTTCTCTCTCTAAAGTCTAGCCATTCTTGTAGTCTTTTTAAGGTTCCATTTTTTAAGGTTCCTCTTTTAAGGTTCCTCAGACCCAAGAGATTGTAGCTTTCTGTATGAGTTCATGACCTTTCATTAATCTGTGTTAACAAAAATTCTCAATTCTTTAAATTGAAGACAGTTTAAAATGACAGCACAGGACTCATTATGGCAATATGCTCTTCTCCTCCTGTCTACCATGCTCCATTTGTTCTAAAGTATTTGGAGGTAAAACAAGAAGATAATTTTGGGTAGACTTAGAATCAACACAAATGGTTGTGTTAAAGCAGAGATATGCCAAAAGAAGTGTCTCTCTTCTAGCTAGATTTTCCACTGATTAAAGATATTGATATGTTAATGTATATTTTAGAAGTATTCTGCCTCCATTGTCTTCTGGAATGTAATAATACAAAGGAGACATTGTGGCATTTTTCCTTTCTCAGCTGATTTCACCTTGTCCCAGAATACTTGTAGAATGCCCTCTTATCCTTGATATTAAAAAATTGCTAGGACATGTCTATGCATGGATTTCTTTATATATTTGTTTGGAAGGCAGCAAAATTTTTCCATCTATGTACCCAAGTTTTGTTTATTTTCAATACAAAAATATTTTCTTAAATTGTCTAAAATGATATATATATATATCATATATATATATAATTTCAGTTTCTCTAATAAAAATATCTATATCTATAATAATTCTAAGGTCTGGTATCCAGTCTCCACCATATTCCTCTAAATATCATCATGTCTTTTTCTTTTGTTCTTGCTTTCTGGAGGAATTTTTCATTTGTTCTACATTTCACCAATTAAATGTTCTGCCACTTATTTTGGCAGTTTTTGGTTTTTCCAGTGCAGATTTTAGTTCTGCCCTTCAGCTTTCAGTTCCTGGTATTAATCTCCCTTTTATTGTCTGTTCATATCTTATTGTTTCTTTAGGGCTTTGGGCTCCTGTCTTATGAAGGCCAAATCTTTTACATTAATGAGGATTAATAAAATCCACAAATAATTAGGAAACCTTATTACTTGCTAGGTACTGTATTTTCTACTATGCATACAAGAGTGAGGTTACAGTCTACTAGGGGACAGAAAGTCATCAATAAAACAAAAATAAAAATGACTAACACTGGAGTAGGCTCACTGATAGAAGTAAATTAGGGATGCTGTGATGTGAGAGAGCAATTTTTAATGTCTACCAAATAAGATTTATCTCAAAAATTTAAAGATGGCTCAGTAGGAGAGAATGTACCAAAGTTTATCATGCTCTTAACAGAGCAAAGGCCTAGAATGTTCAAGAAATAGCCAGGTGTGCGGAATGATTGAGTGAGAGGGAAAAGAAGTAGGAGGAAAGAGAAGTAAAGGGTAAAGGGGAAGGGAGCAGACCATGAAGCGTCTTATAGGCCATTGTAAAATTTTTAGCTTTTATTCTAAGTGAAATGGCATGCCTTTGGAGTATTCTGAAGAGGAAAAGTGACATCTTGTATTTTAAAAGGCTTACTCTGCTGTGTTCAGAATTAACTTTAGGAATGGAGGAGTAGAAGCAGAAAGTTGATCACTGAAGTATATTTTTGGTATTGCTCAAATCTTTAGCTAATAGTTTATATACTGTTTTTACCATCCATTCTTATAAATAAGATTAGCATAATATTGTTTTCTAGTATTGTCCTTTACTAGTTTTAGTCTCATAGGTAAACAAATTATCCCAGATTTGGTGAGTGTGAGTAGGAGCCTCTTTAAGCTGAATCCTATGACCTTTTGACATGTCCTCATTATGTTTGAGCACTTTACTATCTGGTACTTTAAGATGTTATTGACTTATTTTATTCCTTCCTAACCACAGTCCTGGAAACAGCAATTTCTGTAAGAAGTGCTAATTCTTATTTGTCAGAAATGGTACTTAGAAACCAAGATTTCAGATCTATTCAAGGACTGACCAGCAACACTGGCCTCAAAATACGAAATAAGTCTAATTGCTGGGTCTACAGAGAGATGCCATTGTTGTCCTCTTCTGGACTTCCATGAAAAATTGACCCAGCTACTGTGACTATGTAGGTATTACTGACCATGGGGAAGAAAGACTCTCACCATCTGCCTGTCCCACATGCCAATACGTAGATCAGAAGGACCCCTGTTGCTAAACATCACTGTACAACTGACTGCCCATGAGCTCCTCTGGGCTATGTTGTGTGGAATGGAGTAGGCTGGCTTCTGGACCCACAAGTCCAACTAGTGGAGTTAACAGTTTTTTGTTTGGAAAGGCCTAATGGGTCCACCCCTGATGGCACTCAATGAAACATGGTGTGACAGACCTGTACTGTGACTGCTAACTCCTGGCTAGGCCACCAGAATATTTCTTTTAAAACCAGGCCTTCCCCTTTCCATGGGGGTGGATCTGGGTTTGTGGAAACCAGGAGTGGCCTTACCTTCCTTCTAACTGGGCAGGGCCCTGCTGCTATTGATTCCCTTTCTATTGACTTAGTAAGCTCCAAAATATTGACTCCAAAGTTTGCCCATATTCTGCCAGATGACTGTTCTGAACAAATTAGGTATCTTACCCTTGATACTCTTTGGCTGCTGTTGTCTGTATTGTATTTGTGGTAACTGGTTGCAGTGTCCCCCTGCATACCTGACTAACCCTAGGGATATTTCAGAAGATGGGTGGACCAAGATTATAAGGGTCATGCAGGGCATGTAGGGGTGGAGTGTAGGGTCAGGCCACTCAAGATGGCTGTTCTAGAGTTTCCTCCACAAGAGAGCAGACAGCAGTATCAAGCAGTATCAGCAGTATTTTGTCTTGTGGAACTGAAAACCACAGCCACAGAAAGGTAGAGAAAATGAAAAAGCAGAGGACTTTGTACCAGATGAAGGGACAGGATAAAACCCCCCAAAAACAACTAAATGAAGGGGAGATTGGCACCCTTCCAGAAAAAGAATTCAGAATAATGATGGTGAAGATGATCCAGGACTTTGCAAAAAGACTGGATGCAAAGATCGAAAAGCTTACCAAAGACCTAGAAGAATTAAAGAACAAACAAACAGAGATATGCAACACAATAACAGAAATGAAAAATACACTAGAAGGGACCAATAGCAGATTAACTGAGGCAGAAGGGGGAATAAGTGACCTGGAAGACAGAATGGTGAAAATCACTGATGCAGAAAAGAATAAAGAAAAAAGAATGAAAAGAACTGAAGACAGCCTAAGAGACCTCTGGGACAATGTTAAACATGCCAACGTTCGCATTATAGGGGTCCCAGAAGGAGAAGAGAGAGAGAAAGGACCCGAGAAAATATTGGAAGAGATTATAGTTGAAAACTTCCCTAACATGGGCAAGGAAATAGCTACCCAAGTGCAGGAAGCGCAGAGAGTCCCAGGCAGGATAAACCCAAGGAGAAACATGCCAAGACATATAGTAGTCAAAGTGACAAAAATGAAAGACAGAGAAATGTTATTAAAAGCAACAAGGGAAAAACAACAAATAACATACAAGGGAACTCCCATCAGGTTAACAGCTGATTTCTCAGCAGAAACTCTGCAAGCCAGAAGGGAGTGGCATGATATATTTCAAGTGATGAAAGGGAAGAATCTACAGCCAAGAATACTCTACCCAGCAAGGATCTCATTCAGATTCGAGGGAGAAATCAAAAGCTTTCCAGACAAGCAACAGCTAAGAGAATTCAGCACCACCAAACCAGCCCTACAACAAATGCTGAAGGAACTTCTCTAAGCGGGAAACATAAGAGAAGAAAAGGACCTACAAAAACAACAACAAAGCAATTAAGAAAATGGTAATAGAGACATACTTATTGATAATTACCTTGAATGTAAATGGATTAAATGCACCAACCAAAAGACACAGACTGGCTGAATGGATAGAAAAACAAGACGCATATATATGCTGCCTACAAGAGACACACTTCAGACCTAGGCACACCTACAGACGGAAAGTGAGGGGATGGAAAAAGATATTCCATGCAAATGAAAATCAAAAGAAAGTTGGAGTAGCAATAGTCATATCAGATAAAATAGACTTTAAAATAAAAAATGTTACAAGTGACAAGAAAGGACATTACATAAAGATCAAGGGATCCATCCAAGAAGAGGAGATAATTATAAATATATATGCACCCAATATAGGAACACCTCAATGCATAAGGCAAATGCTAACAACTATGAAAGAGGAAATGCAAGGCAGAAATAGAGACACAGATGTAGAGAACAAACACATGGACACCAAGTGGGGAAAGCGGGGAGGGTTGGGGGGAAATGAATTGGGAGACTGGGATACCAAATTGTACACTCTAAATATATGTTGTTTATTGTCTGTTAATTGTATCTCAATAAAAGTACTTAAAAGAAAAAAAAAAAATATATGGCTGTTCTCTTGCTCGCTGTAAGTCCCGTGCCCAACCAGTGCCTGCTTCATCATGCACCCTGCTCACATGATGGACCTGCCTACTACTTGATCCAGGCCCTAGCTGGTGATTGTTCTTATCAAAGGGGCGGTGAGGGGCATGCTCCTCTACTGGTTTCCCTGGAAACTAATAAGCCAACCTGGCGTCAATCCCCCTATAACTGGTAATCTCCCTTCCCCGTGGAGCGAAGACTGCTGCCATGTCCTGCCTGCTCTCTGCCTCACGTAAGTGAGGGGTTGCTCTAGGACCTTGCTGCAGACGTCTAAGCTCCCCTCTCCTTTAAACCATTGATGTCTCTGTTGCTGAAAAGAAAAAAAAAAGAAACCAAGATATTGGCATCATTGAGGTATTTTATATTTTTGAGTCTGTTTTTGTAATTTAAGTTCTTTCCAGGAAACTTACTCATTTTTATAGCTAAATTTTCAAATTTATTGGCACAGTTGTGTTTATTTTGCAGGAATATTTTATGTTTTTTGAAAAAGTCTTTATTGTACCTCTATTTCTTGAAGTCTTGGTTTGGCCTTTAAGATAATATTCTCAAACATTTGGGTTTCGAGCAAGTATTTTGAGGCGGGGAGTAGTGGTTGTTTTCTATTTCACTAATTTCTGTTTTCAGCTTTATTTTTTCAGTTTATTTTGGGTTGATTATATTGAACGTCAGTATCATTGATTAAATCAGAATATATATAGGGGAAACCAGGCTCAATAGTTAGTAAAGACCCCCAGGTAATTCCTGTGTGCAGCAAAATTTGGCAACCACTGGGAAATGGCGATCATTTGTTAGGTTACTCACCATCCTGTTCCTTGCTAAATACACTAACAAATTAACATTTTTGTTTTGTCTTTCTTAAATATTTTCTTGTAATGTATACTAAAATGTACTGTTCCTAAAAAATACTGCCTGATGAAAGCTCAAAACTTGTGCATTTCATTCATACTTGTGAAATGAAAGCAACAAGTACTGTAGAAGCAGATTATGTATTTATGAGACTAAGAAACTTTAGTTTAAACTAAGAAGTGACCAGAGCAAGGGAGAAAAATTAGAAATCCAAGTCTATAATTAATAAAGCAATAATTATTGCTTTTAGAGAATTTATTTAAACGGCAGTCGAGTTCTGAAGGAAAAGTTGTTTTGGCAGAGGGAAGAGGAATAATTCATTCATTGTAAATGGAGCCCAGATAAATGAGAATTCACCAGCAAAATAAATTCATTACAACCCTATGCCAAGTTCTTCTTTTTCCTGATCTTTCCAAGGTCTTCTCTCTCCCAGTCTTTCCCTTCTCTCCTTTACTTAATTATATTTGCAAATTCTTGCCATTTGGAACAGTTTTGGAGCAATGGCAAAGTGATGCTTGAGAGGTGAAAGGCAGTCACAGCCTAGCCTGGAATCAATTGATAGGGAGAGTTCTTGATGGCCCTCACCAGCTGATTCCCAGCTACACGTGGGATGCGGCTGCTCAGCAGCAGCATTAGCAGTTTGCATCCACTCCTGGTAATTGGTTTCAGGTGCAACCAGAAAACTCACTTCACACTGCCCTCATCCCACTGCCCAAGGAATTGGAGGATGTAATATAACGTACTCAAGGCAAAATCCCAGCTTCGTGGAAATCTCATCACTTAAATTCTAGTCTGAATTGGATCTGATTGTGTCCTGGTAGTCCCTGTGTGGTGAGAATGATTATTACCTTGTTATTTCAGTGGTTAGTTGTGCTCACCCTGCTGCCCTGGCTATGAGTCTTCTATTTCCTTTAGAACATCTTGCTTTACAAGCACTAAATGTGTCCCTAATCGTGTAATTAAGGAAAATATTGGTGATCATATTTCTAACTTGGAAGTGAAATAGTGGGTACAGTTTTACCTTCTTCTCACTAAATTCTATCCCTTTAAATTTAAAGCTTCGAATAAAATGAAAATGCTGTCAATAGTCTTCCTTCCTTTGGTAAAATGAAATATTTTATTCATTTTATATATATATATATAAAACTATATACATATAATTTCAGAATTTCTTTAGTAAAGAAATTGAGTCTATCCTATTTCTCATTTAACAGACTGTAAATGTTATTTTCAGCTTCAAGTAAAGTAACAAGATGTCTAGTGGTAGAGATTTAAAGGATGAGGACCTATTAGCTAACATAAGAAGAAGTCTGGAAGCAAAGTGCTTCCAGGGTTGGTTCAGTAGCTGAAGAATGTTATAAAGGACCCAGGTGTTTTGCATCACAGTCATACTCCCACCTCCACTATCCTCCCTGTCTGTGTGTCGGGGTCTCTACGCTTATGGTGACAAGATGGTGTCACTAGAACCAAACATCATATCTTCAGAGGATACTATTGGTGGCGCTCTGGTCAGTGTTTAATGACTCACTCTCTGGACAAACAAGAAACATACTAATCTGCAGCATTTGATGATTTCCATGTTGTAAAGTTGCCATTCCTGGCTAATTCCAAGCTCCAATGTGTTGTCATTGAATGTGGTGCTGGGGAGAGAGAATCACAGTCATGAAACAGTATTTGCTGGCTCGAACATACCACCAGATACCATCCAAAGTCAGGAAGAATTAACTTTTTTTTTCTAAAAGGATAAGTTTTCACAGGAACCCTTAAATTCCCTTATGTCTCATTGGCCTGGCCTGCCCCTAATGCCTAACCCTAAACTTACTACCACGGCCATGATTGACGATGATTGCTGGGGAAGACTAATCTTCATTCACTCCTGGAAGCAGGGTGACCTTCTTTAAACTTACAGCAGGGTAAATACCTGCAAAATATTGGAGCAGTGCAGCAACTAGGAAGGGGATGAGAATGCCTGGTGGGTGCGCAAATAATGGTGTCTGCCAAAGGGACAAAACCAGACATAACTGTGTTCTTAAGCGCAAATACACATGGAAAGGAATATAGAAGTGTAAGCATATATATTTTTTATTCTACTTCCAGTGTCTTTTTATGAGTCTACCATAAAAACACACACACATCATTTGGATGTGTCATCTTTTTGTTTGGGCAACTCCTGGAGCCTAGTCATAGTGAAACATCAAAGTGAAAGGAGATTACGAGCTGAGTTGGCTCGATGGCTCTCAGAGAGCAGTTCAAACAGTGTGAATGGTTGAGAACAGCTAAAATTCCCCAAGAAAAACATCATCTCTTACATGAAACATGATCCTGAACAATGTTAATATATTTTTGAACGTGAACACTTTATTATCTGCTGTTCTACAGCACCTTTCTAAAGCATGCTCATCGTTTCTAACAGTTGAGCTGTTTCCTTTTCATTCGAAAGAATGAAGTCTTTCCCCAGAGATGTGCATAGTTCAGGACGGTAGCTAGGGATAGTTTAAGAAGGACCTGGGCAGACAAAAACAAATACTGTGTTTCCTTGAGGTCAAAGAAAAGAAGCATGCTTGTTCCTCTTGATTAAAGAATAGTAATTCATGTCTTTCTTTCCATTATGCCATTTTCTAGTTTTTTTAAATTGTGTTTTTCTAAGAAAGGTGTCAGCTTCTTTTTAAAAATGTTCATTTCTTGGGGGACTTCCCTGGTGGTCCAGTGGTTGAGATTCCACGCTTCCACTGCAGGGGGCGTTGGTTCGATCCCTGGTTGGGGACCTAGGATCCCACATGCCACATGGTGCAGCTAAAAAAAAAAAAAGACATTAAAACTGTTCATTTCTGTCATTCAAATTTCATGCTCCTCCTTTCTCAATACTTTACCCCCAAACACACACATACCACCTTACCTATGAATCTGCATTTTTTTCCTTCTTTAAACAGAAGTTGGATTTTAGATATATATATATTTTTGCTTTATTTGCCTTTGCTATTATTTTACTTATTGACAACGTAGAGGTGACTTGAGTAGTTCAAAATCTTGTGCCCATTGTGAGGAGGGGTTAATAACCCTGCTGCTTCTAGGCTCTGGAACATCAGGCCAAGATTTAGGATACCTTTACAAATTATTAATTCCCGAAGATGAGGCAATGCATGATCTAACACAGAAAGAACTCTGGTAATAGTGTTTCTGTGATGGTAATGAGCTATCTGTTGCCATATGAGTTAGTTGTATTACATTGGTGTTGTTCTATAGAATCTATGCTAATAGTACTATGCTATTAGTAAGGCAACATTATTATCTTATTATCTATTTTATTTATATTGATTTTTTAAAAATTTATTTTATCGACTGTGTTGGGTCTTCTTTGCTGCACGCAGGCTTTCTCTAGTTGCAGTGAGCAGGGGCTGCTCTTCAGTTTGGTGCACAGGCTTCTCATTGTGGTTGCTTCTCTTGTTGCAGAGCACAGTCTAGGCACACAGGCTTCAGTAGTTGCAGCACATGTGCTCAATAGTTGTGGCTTGCAGGTTCTAGAGCGCAGGCTCAGTAGTTGTTGCTCACAGGCTTGGTTGCTCTGCAGACCAGGGCTGGAATTCATGCCCCTGCGTTGGCAGGCAGATTCTTAACCACTGCGCCACCAGGGAAGCCCCAGTAGGGCAATGTTATTAACCTATACTATTAGTAATGCAACATTAACATTTGCTATATATATGCTGAGGCTTAAAAAATAGGTTTTTTTCTTATCTTGGTGGAAGAACAATAATCACTTTGCTCTCTGGTGGTGGAGAAATAATCAGGCAGACTTAGATTCAAAAAGAAGAGATACTGGGAGATATAAGGAAGCAATCCTTTGAGGTTGATAACCCCTCCAAAAAGGGGTGAATTGTCAATGTTGGAAAAATTTAGAAAAGAATAGAGAATGTTTTGCTCTCAACCTTTTAGCAATGCTTTGTCCAGAGTCTAGAGGGTGACCCAAGAGATCTGGTGTATCCTTCCAGATTTGAGTTCGTTCAATGATATGAATGTAGTTTCTGCTCCAAAGCAAATTTACAAAGTGCTCTCATTTTGAATACTGGATAGATTTATCCCTGGGGTCCAAGAAAATAAGTGGCTCCTTATCAGGAGCACTGAATGAATATTAAGATGTTACCCACCTCTCCCCTTTCATCTGATACCAGATAGTTTGAAAGATGGCATTTTCTTGGACTGACCATTTGCTTGAGCATTCCGTGCAAACGTGTTAAGAAAATAATCTAGTCTTTCTAATTTGAATAAAAATGTCATCATTTTCTCACTCCCTCTTCAGAAGGCATAGATTTTTAAAATATTTCATGTATATATAGTAGTTTTTCCTTTGTACCTCTAAAACCTAGGGCAATTATTTAGGCTCTTGTTTCACTACTTTTCTATACAGAAATATCAATTTTGAGAAAGTTTTTTAAATTGGTACTCCTCAATACCAAAATGTGTTTTAATGAAATGTAGGTAATTTACTCACTGCATTGTTAGGATAATTAAAAAATTAAAACATTTAAATTTGCAGTCTTGTTTGCTCCTGTGGTAACATAGGTAAAATGAAGAATCTGCAAATTACTCTGAAACAAAATGTAATTTACAATTAATTTCTTTTATGCATCTACATGTTTCCTTTTCTTGTATAAGAACTTCATGTGTTACCACAGATTTCTGATTAATCACAATTTTTTAAAAATGTATTTTTTACGAAATGCATATTTTAAATTTTAAAAATTAAATTTTTATTCTAGAAAAGTTTTACAGAAAAGTTAAAAAGACAGTACAAAGAATTCCCACATACTTCCCCGTAATTTCCTCTATTATTAATAGCTGACATTACTACAGTACAGTTAACACAATTACTGAATCTGTATTGATGTATTATGATTACTAAAGTCTATACTCTATTGAGATTTCTTGTACCCAATGTACTTTTTCTGTTCCAGGGACCCACCCGGGATATCACATTACATTTAGTAGTCATGATTCCTTAGGCTTCTCTTGGCTATGACAGTTTCTCAGACTTTCCTTGTTCTTGATGACCTCATCATCTTTGAGGCATTCTGGTTAGATATTTGGTAGCCCTCAATTTGGGTTTATCTGATGGTTTTCTCGTGATTACACTGGTTTTACACGTTTTGGGGACTAAGCCAAATGTATTTTTACATGCAAGTGTTTTATTCTGTCTTCCCATTTTCACACTGTGGATATTGTTTATGTTACTGAAAGTACAGGTTAAAGGTCTCCTGGAAACATGGATATTAACTGCATTGCTTACCATAAAGTTGTAAGTAGATCATATAATAAAGTTAAAATTTCCAAAACAAAGAAATTCGTAGTTTCAGCAAAATTGTGCTTCCCTCTGGAAAGAGTAGGGTGGCTGTTATGAATTTCCAGTGGTGATTTCCTGATTTTTCAATCATAAATACACAGGATTAGAGAAGACCAATCGCATATGCTCAGGAGGTTCTGTAGTATAAAATAGTAGTTTTCTAACTCATTAGCCATGAAAATCTCTGTTCAAATGAAATCTTGCATGGCCACATAAACAAGTAAATAAAAGCAGAACTGGTCTGATTGAAGCAGGACCCCAGAGGGGTGTACTTAGAGTATAACTATCTACCTGTTTGGTAGATTGGTAGAATGAACAGGGAACAAATATACCTACTTTGCATGATTTGTATGAGGCTTCATTGATATGTGAAGTGTCTACTGTTGCAAATTATTGGCACATAGTCATTCAAGAAATTTCACATCCCTTCTTCTCAAACTGTTATTTAGTAAATGAATCTTTACTCTGCCGTTTGAATATATATATATGCTATTTGAATATGTACACACAAATATGTGTTTGTGTATGTAGGGGTAGCCCAAAGAAAATACATATAATGGTGAGAAGATGAGACACTTGCAATTAATAATTTTATGTTGTGAAATTGAATTATTGTAGGTTAATAACTAAACTGGGAATAATCCAACAAAACTATATAGAATATTTCCGAACACCTAAAATATACTGCATTTTAAATAGCTTTTTAAAAAAATTTATTGAAATATAGTTGATTTGCAGTGTTGTGTTTAATTTCTGCTGTACAGCAAAGTGACTCAGTTATACACATATACGCATTCTTTTCTATTTTCTTTTCATTCACAGGGTATTGAATATAGTTCCCTGTGATATACAGTAGGACCTTGTTGTTTATCCATCCTATATATAATAGTTAGGTAATCCCACACTCCCAATCCTTCCCTCCCCCACCCCCCTCATCCTTGGCAACCACAAGTCTGTTCTCTATATTTGTGAGTCTATTTTTGTTTTGTAGATATGTTTATTTGTGTCCTGTTTTAGATTCCACAGATAAATAATACCATATGGTATTTGTCTTTCTCTTTCTGACTTACTTTGCTTAGTATGACAATCTCTACTTGCATCCATGTTGCTGCAAATGGCATTATTTCCTTCTTTTTAATGGCTGAGTAATAGTCCATTGTATATATTGTATATATCATATATTCATTATCCATTCATCTGTCAATGGACATTTAGGTTGTTTCCATGTCTTGGCTATTGTCAATAGTGCTGCTGTGAACATTGGGGTGCATATATCTTTTCAAATTATAGTTTTGTCTGGGTATATGCCCAGGAGTGAGTTTGCTGGGTCATATGGCAACTCTGTTTCTAGTGTTTTTTGAGGAAATTTCATACTGTTTTCCATAGTGGCTGCACCAATTTACATTCCCACCAATAATGTAAGAAGGTTCTCTTTTCTCCACATTCCCTCCAGCATTTGTTATTCAACAAGTATTGTCTTTATAAGAGAAAGGAGAGAGAGGTTTGGATACAGAGACCTATATCCACATGTCCTTTCCACATATAAGTGATATCATATGATATCTGTCCTTCTCTGTCTGACTTCACAGATGTTATTGCAAATGACGTTATTTCATTATTTTTTATGGCTGAATAATATTCCATTTTATATATGTACCACATCTTTATCCATTCATCTGTAGATGGACACTTAGGTTGCTTCCATGTCTTGGCTGTTGTAAATAGTGCTGCAGTGAACATTGGGGTGCATGTATCTTTTCAGATTATGGTTTTCTCTGGATAATGCCCAGGAATGGGATTGCTGGATCATATGGTAGTTCTCTTTTCAGTTTTTTAAGGAACGTCCATACTGTTTTCCATTGTGGCTGCACCAATTTACATTCCCACCAACAGTGTAAAAGGGTTCCCTTTTCTCCACATTCTCTTTAGCATTTATTATTTTTATACTTAAATTTTTTACTTTATATTGGAATATAATTGATTAACAATGATATGTTAGTTACAGGTGTACAGCACAGTGATTCGGTTATACCCATACAAGTATCCATTCTTTTACAGATTCTTTTCCCAGTTAGGTTATTTGTTGACTTTTTAATGATGGCCATTCTGACTGGTGTGAGGTGGTACCTCATTGTTTTGATTTGCATTTCTCTAATAATTATTGATGATGAGCATTTTTTCACATGCCTTTTTGCCATCTGTATATATTCTTTGGAGAAATGTCCATTTTACTCTTCTGTCCATTTTCAATTGCGTTGTTTTTGTTGTTGTTGTTATTGGATTGTTGGAGCTGTTTGTATATTTTGGAAATTAAGCCCTGGTTGGTTGCATCATTTGCAAATATTTTCCCCCAATCCATAGGTTGTCTTTTAATTTTGTTTATGGTTTCCTTCGCTGTGCAAAAGCTTATTAGTTTGATTAGATCCCATGTGTTTATGTTTGCTTTTATTTCTATTGCCTTGAGAGACTGACCTAAGAAAACACTGGTATGATTTATGTCAGAATGTTTTTCCTATGTTCTCTTCTAGGAGTTTTATGGTGTCTTGTCTTATATATAAGTCTTTAAGCCATTTTGAGTTTATTTTTGAGTATGGTGTGAGGGTGCATTCTGGCTTCATTGATTTACATGCAGCTGTCCAACTTTCCCAACGCCACTTGCTGAAGAGACTGTCTTTTCCCCATTGTATATTCTTGCCTCCTTTGTTGAAGATTAATTGTCCCTAGGTGTGTGGGTTTATTTCTGGGCTCTCTATTCTGTTCCATTGATCCATGTCTGTTTTTGTGCCAATACCATGCTGTTTTCATTACTGTAGCTTTGTAGTATTGTCTGAAGTCTGGGAGTGTTATGCCTCCTGCTTCGTTCATTTTCTTCAGGATTGCTTCGGCAATTCTGAGTCTCTTATGGTTCCATAAGATTTTTGAATTACTTTTTCTAGTTCTGTGAAAAATATCATGGGTATTTTGATAGGTATTGCATTAAATCTATAGATTGCTTTGGATGGTATTGCCATTTTAACAATATTAATTCTTCCAGTCCAAGAGCATGGGATATCTTCTCATTTCTTTGAATCATCTTCAATTTCCATTATTAATGTTTTGTAGTTCTCAGCATATGTTTTTCACCTCCTTGATGAGGTTTGTTCCTAAGGTTTTTTTGTTTTGTTTTGTTTTATGTGATTTTAAAAGGGATTGTTTGTTTACATTCACTTTCTGATATTTCATTGTTAGGGTAAAGGAATGCAACCAACTTCCAAATGTTAATCTTGTATCATGCTACCTTGATGAATTTGTTTATCAGTTCTAGTAGTTTTTCTGTGGAGTCCAGGACTTATGTAGTCAGTATCATGTCATCTGCATATAGTGACAATCTTACCTCTTCCCTACCAGTCTGAATATCTTTTATTTCTTTTTCTTCTCTGGTTTCTGTGGCTAAGACTTCTGATACTATGTGGAAGAGAAGTGGTGAGAGTGGGCATTTTTGTCTTATTCCAGATTTTAGTGGGGGAGCTTTTAGCTTTTCATTGTTGAGTGTTATATTGGCTGTGGGTTTGTCATAAATAGCTTTTATTATGTTGAGATATGTTCCCTGTATTCCCACTTTTGTCAGGATTTTTTTTTTTATGATGAATGGATGTTGAATTTTATCAGATGCTTTTTCTGCATCTATTGAGATGATCATGTGATTTTTGTCTTTTGTTGATGTGGTGTATCACATTGATAGATTTACGTATGTTGGACCATCCTTGTGGATGAATCCAACTTGGTCGTAATATATGATCTCTTTTATGTGTTGTTGGATTTGGTTTACTAATATTTTGTTGAGAATTTTTGCGTCTATATTTGTCAAAGATATTAGCCTGTAATTTTCTTTTTTGGTAGTATCTTTGGTTTTGGTATCAGGGTGATGGTGGCTTCATAGAATGGCTTTGGAAGTGTTCCCTCATCTTCAATCTTCTGGAGAAGTTTGAGAATGAAATGCTTTCTTAAGATGAATATTCTGTTGGTCAGAGGTTTTAAAAACTACTGTCCCTGTATATCATGTTGCATTGTAAATATTGGTATTATGGGGCATTATGGAGTATCTTGTCAGTTATCCTAATTAAATATTAATCTGTATTTTCTGATATTAAAAAAAAAATCAAGACGATGTCACCTAGTTTGTATTCCAGGAAGATCATAGGACTAATAGAGCTTAGAATTCAATGGAAAGTTCGCACTAGTCTTAGTTGAGAAAAATGAACAAAATAAAAAAGTTGAAGCCACTAAATCAGAATTCTAATATACTCTGCTGTGTCAGGGTCTGACAAAAATTTTGCAATAAAAAGAAGAGGAAGAAGAAGGAGGAGGCGAACAAGTACCACAACAATAATGTTATCAATTTTGAAATAATAAAAAGTAATAATGATAATTTGTGTTTGGTATTTGGCATATTTAATGAATTTCAGTGATAACTTTTGTGAAATTTAAAAGGTCTTAATCACGTTTGCTCATGGGTGGATGGCTAATAACTTTTTAATGTGCACCATTATTTTGTATTATTACTTTAGTAATCAGTTGCAGTTTTATAAGGCATTATGTTAATAATAATATTGCAATTTATTTTAAAATATTTTCACATCCATATGAGGTAGGGAGTGAAATCAGTTGCTTTTCTAAGTTTTACAGATGAACAAAAGCAAATCAAAGAGCAGTTCGGTAATCTCTGGGTTTCACAGAGGGAGTCGTTGGAGCAACAGAGTATCTTAAATCTCAGGTCAGTAATTGTTCCACTGAAGATTATGGTTAGTTTTGCTATATCTGTTCTATTTATAGTTTTAAATTTGGTTCCTCCCTTTTTATATGTTTAGCTAAGAGTGTTCTCTTCTCTTTATTTGAATCTTTGAAGTAGTTTAAGTCAGATAAAATTCTATATCTGATACCAGTGGTGTTGAAGTAGCAAATTTTTAAGTGTAAAAAAAGACGCTAAAGAATGACAAAGTGAGGTGATGTACTATCATGTGTTTAGTTGAAGTTCAGGGTCACTGTCATATTGGTCAGAGCTTTATCCTTGGTGGCTTTATCCTTGGCTATCATTTTTCTGCTGAATTTACCCGGAGTCCTGGCTGGTATGTTGTCTATGTCATTCTTATTTTACAGAGACAAGGCAAGAGACAATAGGTAAACTATAGTCAAGCCACAGCCACCACACAGAGTGATCACTAACATCATCTTCATTTATGAATGTCAGAATTGCTGTATGCTTTGTTTTGTTACTGACACCTGAATGTATTGGGAGTTTATTTGCTGTTTCTCAGACTGTTGGTGATATCTAGAGAACACAGATAATTGACCTGTAGAACTAACTAGAAAGAAATGATGGCAGGGTAAATTGTGTCTTTTTTGTATCAGTTTAGAGAAAGCTCATGCATAACATTGGCAATACTAGACTTTTCTGGGTTCCTTAAGGTCATGTAAAACTGAATCTGTATCAGATAAGCAGATCCTGCCTCCTAAATGGGAGCCAAGAAGCAGGATTCTGCCTCTTCTTAGGGTGCCTTTGCTGAGCTACAACCCTTTTAAATAGGAAGTTTACTTACTCTAGCTAATCTTTATCTCTTTTACCACAAGTCATCCCTATTCCTTTGCTTTATTATCCTTTTTATTTGGGGGGGTTAATTAATTTTTATTGGAGTATAGTTGATTTTCAGTGTTCTTAGTTTCTGCTGTATAGCAAAGTGAATCGGTTACACATATTTCTCTCTCTTTCAGATTCTTTTCCCATATAGGTCATTACAGAGTAGTGAGTAGAGTTCCCCATGCTAGACAGGAGTTTCTTATTAGTTATCTAATTTATATTAATGTGATGTTAATTATTCACGGTCCTTCATATGACATTTTCAAGAAGATGATAATGTTCAAGGCGTAATTTTTATTGACTTTCCGTGCCTGTAAGTACTTCCTGCAACCTCTGAATTTCCATTTTTAGGCAATTTTACTTTTCTGACGTACTTCTCTTTTTTTTTGTCCTATGTGTTACTTATGTGTGTGTGCTTGTTTTGTTTTTAGTTGAGTGCACATTCTGGTAAAATAGCAAGAGCCATCACTTACATATTGCTATACACACCGTTAGTCTCTTGCTTAATGTAATGAGAGGAGTGAAGAAAATCTTTAGACAATCACAGAATGACATTTCAGAAAAATACCACTTTTGCTTAGTATCTATGAATATTTAATATAATTTGACTGCTGCCAAAATTATTCAACTCAGAGCAGCATGTACATAAACACCTCTATGTTGGTGTGTGTTTTTTGTTTTTAGTATGTATTCTATTTTTCTGTCTCTCTAGGATTTTGGAAAGTCCAAAGTGGCTTCCAGGTATTTTCAGCAGAGACTTCTCTAACTTTATGAATATTTATGAAAGCCATTTGCTGCTTAAATTTAGCCTGCTTCATTTGTCATTGTTTTCTATCATTTGCTACAGTTTTTTAGTAGTCTGCATAGCTTACTAAGTGCATAATGTTTAAGGTGTTTAGATGCTATTTGGAAGCTTCATAAAAGGAGGTCACTTAGAGTTCAGAAATGTTTAGAAAAGAGAAAAAAAATCTCAGGAAGGTTCTCCTTGGGGTTAGTAATTTAGAACCTCCGCATTGTTTACACTCAAGATATAATATGCCATGCTAAGATTAACTGTTGTGAATGAGGCTAAAAGCAAAATGAAAAACCGGGGCAGTGTAAGTGGTGTCATATTTAAGAGAATATCTCAAATCCCTCGAGCCTGTGTCAATTAAAAATATATTTATGTAGATTTATGGTAATTTTAAAGTGATGCACTTACTGAGTGTGAAAAAGAAATTTAAAGGAAAGAACAATAACAGAAATTTCCATTGCTCTGCCTAAAGTGATTACTCATAATTTTGGAACATATGCCTCAAGTCGTAAAGTCAGGAACCGAGAGCTTCTGAGTCATTATCCCTTTCTTGTTTGGCTTAGAGGAAAGTAGAATTTAAGATGTGGTCATTTATGTATCTAAACATACTACTTTAAATGTAGCCAGTCAGAGTATCCATTGAGAGAGAGAGAGAGAGAGAGAGAGACAGGAGACGGAAATGACCAATAGCTAGCTTCTGGCTGGATAAAACATTTACACATAACTTCTGGCTTCCCCTCAAGTGGAGCTTTTGCGAGGGATTTATAGGTCAGATAGCTCAGCAGTTTCAGCCTGCTGCCCACTGTACCTTAACAAAGCTTGTGCATGTTTGTACAGCTGGACTGGTAGCTGTGGGAGTCCCAAGAATCCCACAAGGCCCCCGTCCTTTTACCTCCCCTTCGCCATTTACCAGCACACAAATACAGGCAGAATGAAACTGTCTGACTAGCAGGTTAAAGGCCCACAATTCAAACCCTGTTTATTTTCTTTCCTTGATTTCCTGCTGCTACAGTGAGTAAATGGTATTTTTCTCCCTTACTTTTTTTTTTTTAACCTGTTTGTCTATCAATGTCTGGTAGGGAATGAAAGAAATACTCACATTTTAACATCGCTTATGGGACTCTTGCTTTGGTGTCCTGTTTTGAACCTCTCTCTTTCTCCTACGGTCCCCCAACCCCAGCACACACACACAGAACTGCCGTTCCCACCCCCGCCACACACCTCGGTGGCCTTTCTCTCAAGGTCTTTCCATTCTCATCTTTTTCTCCTACTTTTTTGGAGGAAGGACTTATTGACCCAGAGGAAGGGAAAAAAAATCCCCAAACTCTTCAAGTATAATTTCACCCGGAGGAAGGGTGTTATTTTAATTACTTTTGAACCCATTCTGAGGAGAGGCCTGTAAATGCTTGATGCAGCTAGGAGAGTGGCAGTTAATATGCCTTTTGAATCAGTGCCACAAACTACAAAGACTGCCATCTGGGGAGGTATTATATTTGTAAGAAAAAAATAGTTGAGACTTTTCTTTAAATGAGCTTGTAAATTCCAGTCAATCTTAGGTTCACTTCATTTTTTCCCCCCAAAATTCTCCCATATGAAATATTTAAAATCATAGTAATTAACTAGAAAAGAAACAGCTATTCTAACCTGCAGTGGCTATCACCATACTCACAGGTTTGATATGAATAGTTATATTTTGAGTTGTTTGCTGTCATCCCCAACAATCAAATTAATGAATAGATGTTTTTTGGCATATTCAGTATTCTTAAGTTATCTTGTTTCTTTGTACCAAAAGAAACGTTTTAATTAGAAAGCAAAAAGAGTCCATTAATTTCTGATATTTTTAATAATTGGTCACCCTTCATCTCCTGCATAGCTGTTTTGGCAGATGATGTAGGAATGAAGCATTACTGGAGTCAGATGAAATTGGTTGGTATTCAAGTCTCATAGTTTCATTAGCATATTGTTCTAAGACAAGATATGAAATCATTTGTAGTCTCAGCTTCTTCATCTGGGAAATGGGAAATATTATACTTTCTTGTCAACCTCACAGAGTGGTTGAGAGAATCAAATACTATGATGGCTGTCAAAGTGTTTTATACATGGAGAAATGTTATATATATCTAAAATAGTAAGTTCTAGGTAAATCTAACCTAAAATATTCTTTTTCAAAAGTTTTAAATTATTCTTCATATTTGAACTTTTCCTTTCCTTCTTGAGAGGATACTTTCATGGCAAACCCATAGTTGCTGGAAGCCACACATTCTAAATTTTAAGGACAATTTAAATCAGACACAAGAAATTTCTTTTTGTAAAAGTAGTGTTTGCACTTTGTCTTTTGACAAGTTATGGGGTACCTGAATTATAATTTTTAAAAAATCAGATTATTTTAAGTGGTTGATCCGATTGACATAATTATAAATATTCAGAGAAAGTGCCCATAATCTTATTTCGGAACATTCCAGGATGCTTAAACTTCACACTCTGTTGACATTTTACTTTACTTAGCAGGAAACCTTCTGATATTTATTCTTCCATTTGCTAAAGTTCCTTAGTTCAAAGACCTCTATGGAATTGCAAACTTATAGGCACTGATTTAGTAAAGAAAATACACACATAGCATCAGAATAAACAGGCCCTGCATTACAATGGACTTCACCTAACACCTTTACCATTAGAAAGATCTTTTTGACATGTATGTATTGCGTTGAAAAGAAATTAATAATATTCTGAGAAAATAATGGTTAAACAGTTTTTCATTTGGGAATTTTTCTTTGTTAAATACTAAAATACCATGTGGAAAATATTTTTCAATTCTCCCCCTTATCTCCTTTCCCCTTCCATCCTGATATAATCCCTGTCTATGGTAGTCTACATTTAAGAGGGAGGTATCTCTAGATCAATGTTTATGTCCATATTCATAATCATCCTTTGATAACAATAGGAGATCCTATCAGGATGTTTACTCTCAGGATGTGGATTCTGTTATAATTGTATTGTTTTCTTCATCGATAGTCTTGCACAAAAGTAAAATTTTATTTGAACATAATTTATATTCTTCAATTTGAAACATCTAATGAAAAAAGTATTTTTATCTGCTTTAAAAAATATATCTTGTATTTTTATGTATTCCTTCTCTTTCCATTCTTTTGACCTTTGTAATAAGTCTTCATTTAAAACAATTAAGCATTTAGATTCCTATGTGATGGATTAACTTGGGGCTTTGTATTCCTTGTGTTCTAATCATTCTTTGAGGCAGACCTTTTTTTTCAACAATAACTTTTCCTACTCTGTACAACTGTACTGCTGTACTTGGTGGAACAGGTAGTGAAGACTAGAAGCATCGGTTGTTCCCATAACATTTCCACATAGCCGACTTTGCTAATTGCATGTGATAAATTTATGTGGTTTGGCTAGCTCTCATTAGTGCCCAGCATATACTTGTCCTTCAACTGTTCTCTTTAATAGTTTCTTACTCTTAAAATTCCTAAACTTTTCGGAACAATCTGCTTAATAAATATGAGGAGGTGGTTGAAACTTACAAGCAATGTCTAGGTTCAGACCAACAGCTGAGTACAGTTTTTGAGTGTCTTGGTTTAGAAAGCTTTTATATTCAAAATTCTCAATGAGTTTCTTAATTTAGGCAGGAGAAAAAAGATGTAATCAAGATGTTTCCCCTGTGAAAAGTAGGAGATTGTTGAAGAGCAGTATTAAATGTTGAACAGCTGGCCACTGTTTATGAAAACAGCCAGGCTCTTATCCATAAGACAGGAAAAAGAGTCAAAAGCCAAAGTTTCCTTCTTTCAAGACAGTTGGAAGATTTTCAGGCTTTAGGGAAAATTTTTAAAACTAGGGTAGATATACCTTTCCCCCCTCAGATATAAGAAAAAGAAGAGTAAGGAAAGAGAAGAGTAAGGAAAAGAGAGAAGAAAAATATCCTTATCAATTCTGCTGTTTATATTCTACCAAACACATGTATCACTTTTAGGAAAAAGTATTTTGTTAACTTTTACCAGAGCTAAGAACAGGTGAATTATGTGGCTATGATATAAAAATAAGAGGGAAGTAAATTAATTAACGTAAAATGGAAGAAAAAAGAGTAAAATGACCTGTATGGCTAAGAATTACTTTTAATTCCTCTTATGGTCTCCTTGCTAACTGAAACAAATTAATGAATTTAGCAAGGAGTCAGTTTTCAAAATATAACAAACAACCTTCTAAACCAAGTATTTGGTATCCTTGTAACCTATCTGTTGTATCGTAGATTCAATGAGTTCTATGGCCAGGGGAATTTATTCAGAAAAGGAGCTCTGGGTGTGAAAATTAAGGAGAAAGTAAACTGAGTGCTTCATTTGTACGTTGTTCCGTTGATCAGTTTAATTTTATTCCTTCATGTGGTTAATATTTATCTGCTGGCAGAGAAAATTTTCGTCTGTCTCAAACTTTAGTAGGAATCAGAATCAGAGGTTATATGAGTAACCAAGAAAAAAAAATTGAGATTAAAATACAACTTCATCCCACAAATAAACTTTTCTCTTTTAAGCAATTGTGTTTTGGAAGTATCAACGTGACCCTGTTTTAACAGATGCCAGGACTTGCAACAAAAAGAACTTGGTTCCCCAACAGATAAACATGAATTTGTTCAGAATCCTCCCCATATGTAATATCTGTCAATTTTCCCTTTGATGGTTTTCTTTCTCTTTAGAATGCTACTAAGTTCTAGTAAAACAACTGATCATTATTTTGAGCAAGATAATTTGAATCTTATGCATGGAAAAATGAACATGCATTTATAAGTTTGACAAAACTGTAAATGTAGTTCATTTGTTCAAGTAGATTAAATTTGAACTCAAAAGAAAAACTATCAAAATGCAATTTGGCATGAGATAACAATGGTTTTTTAAATTTGCATGCATATCATACATCTGTCTAGGTTTTCAAGAAAATCAGATTAAGTTAGTTATTTCATCTTCCCATCCGAAGCTGCTTGCAGTAGGATTTGTCATTTGATTTTAAAAATATCGTTTTTTAGGTGTTTACTTCTTTTTTTGGGAAAGCAATTTCTAAGCCTTATTATTAGAAATCTCCTGACAGGGTGACCAATAAAAGTAAAGATTTGGAATTTCCTTGGAGAAAAAAACAAAACAGGTTAAAAAAACTTCTTAGATACTTGTTAAATCTCATATGATATGAAGCATTTATTACTTTTCCTTTATTATCATTCTTTCTCAATATAAAAAGCATTCTTTGAGTGAAAATCAACATGTAATGATTCTTGGTTTCCTAACACCTATTACACTTTCAGATACAAAAGAAATGTTTTTAATTGAACCAGTTCAGCAGAAGCCTGGACTTATTGCTGGAATAGGTGGGATTCTAGTGAGAGTGAGGGTAGGGGAACCCTAATGTGAGAGAAAGCATCTCTGCAGCTTTGGGAAAGCCAGGAGAAGACAGGTGGTTGGGCACTATTCTGGGAGCTGGGTGGCGTCAGAGCTATGATAGAAGTGGCCCTGCCAAGAAGCCAAATGCATCTCACAGCAGATAAGAGGAGAACTGGGTTGTAAAGTGCACATGGTTGGTTCTAGCCTTTTGATCAGTAGAATAAATGTGATACCACCATGGCACACAACCGGGAAATCTTTTCTTCTTGCCTTGGATCAACCCTCCCTGGGCCATCCTAAAGGTAAATGGGCTTTCTGATACTCTAATAGTCTGTGTTCTAGCCACTAACATTGTCAGAAGTCACTGAAAAAATAGCACCAACATTCAACAGAATCCACTTTCACCATGTAGACATAATGTAGGCTGTTTCCACCATGTGACACTGAGCTTTGGTGGAAATATTTGCTAATGAGCAGTAAGTGACTGTGAGACTACAAATGATATGTTTCTTTAATCCTCCCATATTCTGTGTAGGTTGGTTAGCTTACTGAGCAATATTTTGAAGGGGAAATGTATGATATCGATGCTGAACTACTGGCAGTGATAGAGAACAGCAGTAAATGAAGTGATTCCCAAACAAAAAGCAATTACCAAAAGACATTTCATCTCACTGCTATATAAGGACAGGCAGGAAACAAAGTGATCAATCTACGTTAACATAATGTTAAAATCAGTTTTGAAGGCTACTGATCTTTATAAAAACTATTAAAGGATTAAAAATGTAATGTGTATCTTTTCTTAAACGTGATTCTTTCCCATGTTATCTGAAATGCATTTTATGAATTTATATGTGCTTTAGTTAGCTCTTTGACTTAAAAGTGTTACTTCTAAATATATTTTATTGACAAATCAGTTTTTAAAGAATCCCACATTGGAATAAATGATATCTTTGATCTATTAGAATAGGCAATAGAATAAGATTGACTACTTCTTAATCTAATTTTTTGTGTATGTGGATCTGACTCCTAATTTCTACCCTTTTGTCCTTCCCTCTATCTCAGACCTGTGTTGCTCACATTACATACTGGTATATGAATTTGGATTTTATACTGTTAAATAAGAACAATACTTCTGTTTAACTCCAGCTGAATAATTTGGGATGGCAGTCAGTAACCAGTTGAGCAAGATTAATTTCAATCTGGCACTGCAGAGAGTTCTACCCTCTAGCAGAAAGTGTTATTTTTGGAACAATGTTAAACACTCTTCACTATTTTACTGTCTCCTAACAAAAATTAATAATGAAGGTCTTAAAGAGTAATTTATCAACAACCTTTTGAATTCACACTTTTACAAACCATGTATCCTCAGTTGAGGGAATATGTTACCTGCGATTTTGCATCAAAATGTCAGTGGAAGGCAGATTCCAACCAGGGTTAATTTTTTTGGAGTAACTGATCTGAGTGACTTGGACTTTGGTTAGACTCTTGAGGTCTAGTCTTGAAAGAAGCTTAAAGGACCTGCAGCAGGGCCTGAGTGATCCCACAAGATATATAAACACAGATGCAGCAGGCAGAGGCAGGGAGCCCAGCAAAGAGCCTGGGCCAAAGTCAGAGCAATTAGCACATTGTGAAGCAAAGTGCCCACGTGGGCCTCAGAAAATAAACAAGCTGTTGTGTGCATGTATTTTTAAAAGAAAACTTCAAAACAGACTTAGAATTTTATAAAAGATCATGAGAATGGGAAGGATTATATATGTTCTATTTATATCTTTTGCAGAAAAATATAGTCATAACTGTATATAGATCTCTTTTGTGTACCTTTAATATAAAGGTAAAAAGTTCATTTGAAAATAATGCACTTTCAGTACCTATTAAGCATAGCCTGGTCCTTAATATTCATTTTACCAAAAACATATTTTAAGAGTATATTGGAAATGTGCCACACCAATGCAAGATGTTAATAATAGGAGAAACTGGGAAGGGGAATAATATATGGGGACTCTGTACCCTCTGCTCAGTTTTTCTGTAAACTTAAAAATGTTCTAAAAAGCCAAAGTATATTGAGGTTTAAAATACTTTAAGAAGGATATTAACCAATACTATAATTCATGATGGGATAAAATTATTTTCCCCCATCACTGTCTACTGTCCTAAAGTCAAGAAAATTAGGAGTGCTTTAAATCTGTTTAGGATAGAAGCAAATGAATATTATGTAACTTATAGAAATACTTCCTTAAGAAAATGGATGAGACTAAGTTGTATATAAAATACATATATTTTTTAAATTGAGAATCTACCCTCCCTGGGTTTTTATGTAGAAAAATGTAAACAGAATTAGTAATAGTGTGTAATTGTATGTATATACCTCTTCTCTGTGTGGTGAGGAAATAGTCCTATAGCTGTATTTTTCAGGGTTAAATAAATAAGATCCTTTTTCTTAAAAAGCTTTGAAAATGATAAAGTGTCTCTACAAAAGTTGATTTTAGAACCCTCCTATTTAGTAATCTTAATAAGTATTAGTATTTTCAGATAAGCCCTTATTGGGTGTTCATGTGGTTATAAATAATATTTATATTCCAAAATCTAGACTTACAAAAAAGAAAAAGGAAAGAAAACAAGCAAACCAATGTGTGATATTCTAGTGGAAACTATCAAAGGGCATTTTCCAGTAGTGAGCTTTATTTCCAACCATTTATCTTGTGTCGCTTCCTCTTTTTAAATATGACTTCTGATTTTGCTTTGTCTGAGAAGTAACAGCAAGTTGAGTAGAAGGGCCTGAAGTTAAAAAAAAAAAAGTCTAAAGTCTTGACAAAGAAAAATATTCTTTCTAATTCTGTCATGCGATTTCCAGGATCAGAATTTATGGAGACCTGAAGTTCCTGGCACTACCTGACATAACGGGCATTATTTGATCTTTCTAACCACAGCACCCCAAACCTGAAAAGAATCAGTCAGGTAGAATTTACATTCATTTTTTTCCTTCAATGAAATTCATTGTATAGTAGCATATGTTTAAGCGAACGTGTGAGTTTTATTGCAGGTCAGAAAGGCTGCAGTTCTAATCCGTGATTCACAAAGAAAACACAGCACACAAAGACCAGCGCAAGACTGCTGGGTTGGAGGTTGGAAGCTTCCAGTATGTAAACCATATTCCAGTCTGATAGGTGTGCAACAATAGGGTGGTAAAAAATGAAAACTCTCCATGTGGATAGGAGATAGTCTTCATTTTAGGGCCCTTAATGCTTTAGTATTTAAAAGCTGTTGGTCAGAATCTTTTAAGGCCAGAATGATTCTGAGTATGGTCCTTTGTGAAGTGCATAAACCATTTGTGAACTCAAGGGGAATATTAAATATATTTCACTTGCCAAGAAGTTAATCAGTCAACCACAGATCCCTATTCAGTGTGATTTATTGAACACCTGCCATATTAGAAGAACCATAACAAGCCAGGTGGTGAACTAAAATGGCAACACTGCCCTCAAGGTGCTTATAATCAGAAGGAAATAAAGAGGATGGCAACTAAAATTTACAAAAGCCTCCTAGTTTACAGTATTTCATATACATTTGCAAAGGATGATTAAAGCACAATAACTATATGCAGCACCACCATTAGTAAAAATCCCCACATACACATGCGTGATCAGTTGTAGGTATTTATGTGTGCACATGAGTGAGTGTATAAACATATATCGGGAAATTTGTCTTCAGTCTGGAATAGCTTTAGGGAAGATATGAACTTGAAACAGGTTTCTGAAGGAATGGTAGGAAACAAGAAGGAGGCTTTGTAGTGAGGGGACAGAATTCTGAGTAATGTGACTTCGAAAAATAAATACTGTGTTAAGTCGTGGTGATCAAGTAATCAAATAATTATCTGTTAGCTTTCCAATTCAAAGTATTAACTTGACTTTAAAATGGATTGGGAACAGTTAGTTGGAAGGTTTTGAGCAGGGGAGTGATGTAAACAGAAAATCACTTAAGGAGGTCTCTTCTATCTTCTATTTGTAGGATGTGATTAAGAAACTAGAGGCAGGCTAGTCTCCCAGCTTGAAGGTATGAAGAGGAGGACTGATCTTTCTAATCATGTTGGAAACTTCTGGTCAGGTCAGAAGAAGTAGATTCAGCTGTAGTTAATTTCACTCACTCTGTGCCTGTTAACTCACCAAGAAAATTAGAATTATGACAAGTGTTATGAAGATTGATGAAATAATATAAGAACATATGGTACATAGTAGGTACTCAAATTACTTAGTTTAATCTGAATCAAAAATATAAATCCAATTATAAGAATTATAATAGATGAATATATAGACTCAAAAATAGTTTTTTAATGGAAAGATATTTTCATTTTACAGTAACATTATCCAGAGAAAATTTACATTTAGCAAAACTATACATCTATACTACAATTTCACACTCAGAAAAAAAGTATACCTTCCTTATATCATCCCATTTTTGTCAAATTAGAATAAATCTGTAGTAAATCTGAGGGATTTTTAAAAAGTTGTTTTTAAAGTAATCTTATTTCTGAGAAAATCCTCAAGGCCGTGAGCAGAAGCATTTTGAACAAAGTGTTCCATGTTTCTTTCTAGCCAGTCCAGTGGAAGGTTTATTGCAATCTCAGGATACCAGTTTGATTTATCTTTCCTTATCAAATCCAACCAAGAAAGTACCAATCATTTTTTTTAACAGTTGAGTATGTAAAACAAAAAGAACAATAAGGTTAAAAAAACATGAGTTGAATGGGTCTGGTATGGAACATTGTTTTAACTGGCTTTAATCTTACAGTACTTTAGGTTTAAGGATTTGGGTACTTTTGAATATATATTTGTGTTTATAACATATAAATAAGCAAAGGAACTTTTTTGTGTGGTCATTCCTTTGGAGTACCAACTTTAAAGTCAGTTCTGTTTTTGCAGTTCATCTTTTCTCCTGGTTAGTTCTGGAACTCTTGTAATGTTAACCTATCCTCCAGGGCTGCTGCTTTAAATGAGGTTACATATGGAAAGCGACCTACACAGAGCATACACTCATCAAGTAACTGCAGACCCTTTTCTCTCCTTTCTCTTCTTTATTTTTATTTACAACCTAAGTTCAAGTACAAATATACTCAAATGTAAAATAACTAACAATAATAAAAACAATAATTTGCATTTACTTAGCTCTTTACAGTTTACAAAAGCTTCCAGGTTATGTCTCTTGGTATGGACAGAGCAACTATTATTAATGCCATTACACAGAAAATTATCCTGAAACTCAGAACAGTTTCAGGAAATATTGGTGATCACAAAAATCAATAAATGTTACAGTTAAATTGAAACCCAGATGTCCCCATACTAAGGGCCCTCTACCATTCTGTACTGCTGTTGGCTGAGGGGTGGGCTTAGGGAGAGCAAGACAAGTTGAAAGATGAAGGGTAAATTCATGCTAGAAGGTAAAGGTAGGGTGATTGGATAAGCCAGTGCTAATTTTATGTGTCAAGACAGATGACAAATTTTCAACACAAGTAGTTTTAAAACAGGTGCTTGACCAGTCAGAATGGCCATCATCACAAAATCTGGAAACCACAAATGTTAGAGAGGGTGTGGAGAAAAGGGAACTCTCCTGCACTGTTGGTGGGACTGTAAGTTGGTACAGCCACTATGGAAAACAATTTGGAGGTTCCTTAAAAAACTACAGATAGAACTACCATATGATCCAGTCATCCCACTACTGGGCATATACCCAAAGAAAACCATAATCCCAAAAGAAACTTGTACCATAATGTTTATTGCAGCACTATTTACAATAGCCAGGACATGGAAGCAACCGAAATGCCCATCAACAAATGAATGGATCAAGAAGATGTGGCATATATATACAATGGAATATTACTCAGCTATAAAAAGGGATGAGATGGAGCTATATGTAATGAGGTGGATAGAACTACAATCTGTCATACAGAGTGAAGTAAGTCAGAAAGAGAAGGACAAATATTGTATGCTAACTCTTATATGGAATCTAAAAATGGTAGTGATGAACTCAGTGACAAGAACAAGGATGCAGATACAGAGAATGGACTGGAGAACTCGAGGTATGGGAGGGGGCGGGGGGTGAAGGGGAAACTGAGACGAAGCGAGAGAGTAGCGCAGACATATATATACTACCAACTGTAAAATAGTCAGTGGGAAGTTGTTGTATAACAAAGGGAGTCCAACTCGAGAATGGAAGATGCCTTAGAGGACTGAGGCAGGGAGGGTGGGGGGGACTTGAGGTGGGGGGAGTCAAGGAAGGGAGGGAATATGGGGATATGTGTATAAAAACAGATGATTGAACCTGGTGTACCCCCCCCCCAAAAAAAACCAGGTGCTTGAGATGGAATTAGGAAAAAAAACCATGTATATGCAAACAAATGTCAAGGTCTTGAGAAAATACTAGAATTAATTTTGGTTAGAAAATAGCAAAATAGTACATTTGCAAGTCTTTTTAAAAGGCTATAACAACTTATTTTCTCTTCATTAATGCAGAGGTTCTAATACTTTGTGTTTAGAGCACATTTTCTAAATTTATTTGGGTATTTGTTGGAATATATTAGCAGTATATTCACATCTTTCCAATTTTAGAGATCAAGAGAGGATACAGCAAAAAGTTCCCCTCCCAAGTCTATCATCCTAAGCATGCAGTCACCCTCCTTATCAGCCAGGGTTCAACCAAAGTGGCAGAACCACTAGGGGTAGAAAGATAGATAGGTAGGTAGGTAGGTAGATAGATAGATAGATTACCTACCTATCTCAAATCTCTCTCTTTCTCTCTCTCTCTATATATATATTTGTGTGTGTATATATATATTATATATGTAATATATGTATGTAAAGAGGTTTATCACAAGGCATTCTCTGTGACTGTGGGGTCTGGCTAAGCAAGCCCAGAATTTGTATGGCAGCCAGTCAAGAAGGGAAGATCATGGGCAGACTCGAACCCACTGGCGTTGGCTGGGGCTGCCTCCTGTAAGCAGGCAGGCAGGGAAGGGGTATTATGAGCAAAATGGAACCCCACAGGCACAGTTAGAAGCTGTTTTCCACAGGTGGAATGTCTTTTTTCTCTCAGAGAAATCTCAGTCCTGCTTTTTTTGGCCTTCCAATAGATTCAGTCAAGTCATGAAGATTATCCAGGATAACCTCTTTTCCTTAAAGTCAACTGATTAGAAGATTTCCTGATATAAACATCTTTGATATAGTGTAATATTCTTTTAATATTGTATTGCATTTTTTGCTATAATATATTATTAAATTTTTGTAGCTGTATTCATAAGTGAGATTGTGATTTTGTTTTCTCTTTCTACTCTGTCAGATTTTGGTATCACTGTAATTCCAGCTTAATTTAAAATAACCAGAAGCTTTTTTTCTTCTATGCTTTGTGAAGATATATATGTCATTGGAATTTTCTCTTCCATAATTGTTTAGTTGAGTTTATGAATAGTCTTGGCTTGGGTGGCGTCTTTGGAGGTAGCTGCTTGGCAAGTTTTCCTGTTTCTTTTAATAGGAAAATTAGCTCACTCATAGTTTCTTTCCCTTTTGGAGCAAATTTAAACAAATTATATATCCTTAAAAATGTGACTTCTTCGTTCATATTCTCCAAAATTTTTGCATAAGTTTGGGTAAGCAAAGCACTCTTAGAATTCTTTAATTTGTGGGTTTCTCAGAATTTCTTAGTTTATAAAATTGTGCTTTCTCTCCCTCCTCTCTTATGGCCTCTTTAAAAAAGTATTAATGCAGCTAAAATATTGTTTGTGAAGTGGTACAAATAGTGGTTAGTGTACTACATATACAATGTGATGTACAGCATGGCAACTATAGCTAGTAATACTGTATTGCATATTTGAAAGTTCTAAGAGAGTAGATCTTAAAAGTTCTCATCCCAAGAAAAAAATTCTATAACTATGTATGGTGACAAATATTAAGTAAGCTTATTGTGGTGATCATTTCAGAATATATACAAATACTTACGCATCATGTTGTACACTTGAAACTAATATAATGTTGTATGTCAATGATACCTCAAAAACAAAACACAGTGGTTAAAAGCATGGTTCAAGATGTACTCACTATCTCTGAGACCTTGGAGACATTTCCTTAGCTTTGATATTCCTCAGTTTCCTCATCGATTATACTGCTTACTTTATAGGATTGCTTGAGCTGATAAACAATGTGTTCTTAGTACAGTGTTAGCTTTTATTACTGTTATTATTATTTTCCCCAGGGAGACAGTAATTGGATTTATTTATTCTACTCCTTTTTGTTTTCAAATATCGTTCTTTCTTTTTGGTATCCTTAGGGTTATTTTATTACTCTTTCATCATTTCCAAGATTTTTTGCTGTATTTTATTAATTCAGTCTTTTATTGGTTAAAACAACCTCCAGTAGGTTTTACAGAAAGGGCTATTGGACATAATAGTCTGAGTTCCTTCATGTTTGGAAATATTTGTTAGGTGGCTTTGTAGTTGGGCAGTTTGGGGTTGGTAAACATTTCTTGGATCATAGCTTCTTTCTCTAAGGATTTTTTCAGGCATTGCTTCAGTTTCTTGAGTTACGGGGTTAAATATTTCTTTGGAAATTCATGAGGCTGTGTTGATGATTTTTCTCCTTTAAAGTGACTTCATATTCTTTCTAGGAGTGCCTAGTGATTTCTTTACCTTTGAGATCCAGAAATTTTATTTCTTGTTGTGGTCTATTTTCATCAGTTTTCTGGAACACAGTTTGCTGTTGTAATCTGCCAATTTAAGTCATTTTACATATTTGAAATTTCAAAAAATTATTTAAACATATTCTATTTTCGTACCAGAATTTAATGCAGGCATGCCAATTATGTGTATGTTGGATGTCTTTTGCTTACATTCAATATTTATCAGTTTCAAATTTTTTTTAACTATTTTTGTTTCCATTTGCTATGTTTTTGCTGATTTTGGTACTCTGCGTTCTTTACTGTGTTCTCAGCATTGTCAGTACTAATTTGTATAGTGTCATGTTCATTTCTTTCATTTTTAAAATCTTACAATTCTTTCCTAAATTCTTCCAGCTCATGTTACATCCTCTTTTGTCTGATCATCTTCCTCTTGAACTCTTATCTCTGTCCTTTTATTTTTTGCTCTATAAAGCCATTGAATAACGTCATTGAAAGTTTGTAAATGTTTAGTGCAATATTTGTTCAACATTCTCCTCTCATTTCTGGTGACATAACCTGGTGAATTTTGTTTGATTTCTATTTTTTTTAACTTTTCTCATTTTTTTCTTAGTGTATATAGATCCTGTACTTGTTTCTTCAATTTTTCAGTTCTGAATGAGATGAGACCCCCAAATTAGCCATTTGCAGGTGTTTAATGTGATGATTGGGCCATGCCATGCTGCAGACTTGCAGAAATTTTGATATAACTCACTTTTTTAGAGAATTCTTTGAGCCTTTTCTTCACCCCAGTTAATAGAGCCTGGCAGCTGTTGGGCTGCTCACAATGGTGAGATTCACTTCTTCTAGCTGTTCACTCCCAGACTGACCCATGCTTATATATCAGCATGATTGCTAAATCAGGTCTTGCCTCCTCTGTTACTTAAAGCCAAGCCAAGTCCAGGGACCCTGCAGCCACTAGCCCATGTGTTCCATTCCTGTTTTTCCAAACAAGGGATTTTAGCCATGCAACTCAGGATCCCTTTCCTTTCCAGGCAGAAGTACATTCTGCCAGCCTTTTCTAAAATCTATAGCCATTAGTAATCTTTCTGTACTTCCTTTTATGCACTGTTTTAATTTCACTGCTTTTGCGCTTATTTGTGATTCATAATTTCAGTTGTCTCCGGGTTTCATTAAAGATTTTGTTTGTGTTTCATTTTGTTCTTATTGATTTGGGGTTATTTTCTGTGAAGGAGAGGTGAATCTTGACTTTTCTCCAACATTTTCAAACCAGAAGTTTTCATGGGGGTCAAATTTTCTATTAATAGAATTTTGGCAGTACATTTGAAGATATTAAGCAATAAATATCAAGGTGCAATTATGATTTTGCATTAGAATGTGCTTCTCACTTGGAGCAAGCTGTATTTCAACTCTACAATAGGTCATGTGACTTAACTCAGTAGTCACTTTAGCATACATCACAACTGATTGTTTCCTCAGCTTTAGCCAAAATATACTTATTTTTCAAAATTCCAAAGTCTACCAGTAAAAGGAACACAATCCTAGGTAGTTATAGCATACTAATTGGGAAAGTGTCATTTTAAAGGATTTTTTTCTACCAATTATTGATGCCAGTGATTATTTTATTGATTCAGTTGTTCAAAAGCATTAGATGTTTATTTAGGCAAAGAATATTAGGAACAACTCATTTCTTTTCCAAAACATACTCCTGGATACTCTTTTGAATTTCAAAATGAAAAACTATATTAGATCTAAACACACTGACTTTGCTTTGTCCTTAATATGGCCAATGAGACCCAACATGGACTGCCCCGCTATTAACTTAGTGATCCTGTCTCCTGTTTCTCTTGCCCACCCTCATTCTGCTCCAGCTGCACTGGCTTCCTTATTATCCTTTAAGCATGACAAGCATATTTTAGGCTTGGAACTTCTTTTGCATTTGCTATTTCCTATAGCTAGAGTTCCTTTGCTCACATCCACATGGCTTACTTCTTCACCTTCTTCAATTCTCTGCCCAGATGTCACTCTTTTAGTGAGATTTTCTCTGACTATTCAAAAAGCAACATTAATCTCCTCAACCTCTACGACCACCTGTTGGTCAACCTAGCTCCCTTCATTACTTTTCTCTACAGCTCTATTTAACTTTCTGATATACTCTATTGCTTATTTATTTTGTCTATCACCTGTTTTCCTCCATTAAAATAAAATATAAGCCTCATAGGAGAGGGGTTTTTCTTCTGTCTTATTCACTGCCAAATCCTGAGTTCCTATCACCATTCCTAGAATATAGTAAATGCTCAATAAAATGTTTGTTGCTTGAATAAAAGTATTGTGTGTACCACTTAGTCAATAGCTTGTTAATCACCTCTACAGTCGGCAATGCAAATAAACTTTTAAATTATTACAATAATTTTGATTCAATACAGTAAGCTTTTTGAGAGCAGAAGCTAAATATTTCCAGTATATCAGTTGGAGCTCTTTAACTTGTGAGTAAAAGATATATTTAGCCAAAAACATACCATGTCACTAACCTGTCTGAAATTGCTTAAGGTAGAATTCAAGTAATTTGAATCAGGAATCTGGCTCTGCTTCCATTGTGCTCATGTCAAGTTGGATGAATAGCAGCTTTTAGACCTATATTCTCTCAGTTTTTAAGTCTTGAGAGAAGGATCAGGTCCCAGTTCTCCAGTAGCTTCAGCCTCACCCAATCCATAACATCCCGGTACAGTGACTTCTTAGCATGTGATTACTACATCCATCAGCCAGCCCCTATTGCCATGTCTAGGAGTCTTCTGTCTGTCTGAGGACTTAAGCTCATGCCCATCCCTTGAAGTCAGGAAGGAGTTGCCAGGACCACCTAATCTAAGAGTGGGGAAAGAAGTGATTAAACAGTAAGACCAAAAAATAAAAAATTACTAAATACTATATAAAGTACCTAGGTATTCCATAAATACTGGTTGTACATTTTATGGTCATTTCCCCTCACAATCATACTTATTTTATTTCTATGCTTAATAATTACAACTTATAAATGCTTACTTCACTTTCATTCAAATTCTGGAGATATATGTTTTTTAAATGTTTTAAATTTAACTTGGTTTTTATTTAGGATCTTCAGATAGTTGTCCTTTCTCTTCTCCTGTTGCAGGAGAAAGTCAGCTGCAGTCAAGGGATACAGTTGTGGCAACTCCATAGAGTTCTCTGGGTCATTGAGGAAAATAAAGATCCAATCTATGTAGGGATCTTGCATGTTCTGGTGCTACCCTGAAGAAATTTGCTACCTATCTTCTAATCATAGTCAAAATTAAGGTCAGGTTGCCCAGATTGCTGCTCAAGACATCAGTCTACCAGAAGTACTAAAATATTGCTAAAGTCTTTAAGCCATCTTAGAAATCTGAAAATGATTTTTAAAATTATATTTTATTAAGTGTTGTGTGTTGTTGAAAGAACCATTTTAAAAAGCATCCAGGCTTGGAAAGGAAGCCTCAACCCATGGGAAGGCTTGAGTATAATCATCAGCTATTACAAATGGTGTATAATAAACTACCCACACCTTAGCAGCTGGCAGCAATAAGCATTTATTCCTACATTCAGGGGTCTTCTGATTGAGGTTCAGCCTGTATAAGAGGGGCTTCAGCTGTGCCTGGCTCTAAGCTGAGGATTCAGTTCTGCACAACACGTGTGCCTTCTGGACCCAGGCTAAAGGGGCATCGACTACCAGGGCCATGATCACTGCTTCACAGAGTGCAAGTGAAAACATGTGAACTCCTTCTGGGTCTTGGCCTGGAAATTTTACATTGTCACTGTCTTCCATATCTTATTGACTGAAGCAAGTCCTGTAACCAAGCCAATGCCTGTGGTGTAAGGAAATATCCTGTACGTCTATTGGCAGGAATTGGAGGGTCTCAGGGCTAAAGGTATGGGTATGTGATTCTAACATAGGAGGGTGTAAAGAATTGGAAACAAAGATTCAGTTATGCCCATTAACAACAGATATATGCAAAATCACTTCTAACTTGAGATTAGGAGCTATAGGATGATTGTTTTGCTGAGTGAAGTTTATAGATTAGGTATTGTATTAGGGTTCTCCAGAAAAACAGAATGGATGTGTGTATGCATGTGAGGTATAGATAGGTTTAGGTGGGTAGATAGATGATAGATATAGACAGATGCGATTTGTGGTTATCGAGGCTGACAAGTTCTCAGATTGGCAAGGTGAGTAGGCAAGCTGGAAACCCAGGAGAGCTGATGGCGTAGTTTCGCTCTGGAGGCGGGCAGCCTTCATCCCCAGAAGAACTAATGTTTCAGTTCAAGTTTGAAAGGAGGAAAAAAAAAAAAAAGCCAGTGTCCTAGTTTTAAGGGCATCAGGCAGGAAGAATTCTCTCTTACTCAGGGAGTGTCAGTCTTTTTTTTTTTTTTTTTCCTCTATTTAGGCCTTCAACTGATTGGATGAAGCTCACTCACATTAGGGAGAGTAGTCTGCTTTACTCAGTCTACTATTTAAATGTTAATCTCATTCAAAAACACCGTCAGAGAGACATCCTGAATAATGTTTGACCAAATATCTCTTGCCCGGTCAAATTGATACATAAAATTAGCTGTCACAATCCTGGATTTTTGGGTTTGTTTTTGTGTTGATTTTTCATGACAAGAAAAGAGAGCTGACTACTCCTTTTTTGTCTTTTCCTTACTGCATTCTCAACCTCTTTTTCCAAATAGTGAGCCAGCCAAACTTTGAAGAATATAGGTTTCAAGAGATGCCAAATTATTAGTCTTGAGTACCCATGGATCTTGGTCTGGCCCTGTTCCTAAGGGCTGTGCATGTGGCCCTCAGTAACTCAAGAGAATGAAAGTTCCTTTTCCTTCAAGAGAGAACCACACTCTTTGGGAATCTGAAGTCTTCGTTCACATGACCTCATTGTGGAACTCAGCATTAAAACAGTGGGTAGGGATCTCTGAGGCTACTTAATGGTATGGTGGTGCATGGAGTTTCTCCTTTTGGGTGTGGTACATAGAAGTTGTGGTGACATTTTTGCTGATTTTTTATGGTGAACTGACATGTGAGTCAATAAGTGGATTTTTATAAATGAATCGTTTATTCATTTGCATAATAATAGGAATGTCCAAAGGGCAGGTTGAAGAAGCCACATCCTGCCTTTAGAAAAACAAAGTATCTGAGTTAGAATGTCATCTTTGTAGTATATTAAAAGTGAGATTGTTTGGAACCGGAATGTATGAAATGTCAAAGAAGAACATGCAAAAGAGGTATTGGTCCAAAGAAGAATGATCGAAATTTAACGAACACTAAAGACTGTATAGTCACATTTTATGATTGCATTTAAGGAGAAGAGTTACATATGAGATCCTACTGGAAGTTTCAAGAGAAAAAAAAACAAAACAAAAAACTCCCTTTATCCCTTTGCTTAAAGAACTTATAGTTTGGCACAGTGAAAGGACAAAGGGTGAATGTATGAGGATGAGACTGGAAAGACAGCTTTGGCCATGTATCATTGAGAGCCTTGCTTGTGAAGGCAGGGAATGTGAACCTTCCTTTATGGATGTTACCGACCCATCAAAATCATTAAGCAGCAGAGTGACAGAATTGGTGAGTTTCTGGAAAAGTTGCCCTGGTTGTAGTAAGGACAGATGAGGTCTTGATCAGAAGCTTAAAAAGATCTAAACATCAAGGAGATTCTGAGGGCACCCTTTATGCAATTCAAACAATACACAAAGCATACACAAATGTTGAAATTAAAAGAACATTTAAAATGTAAATGTCAAAATTATAACTTCTTTCCAGAGATTCTAATTTTTAAAATCTGGATAAATTCATTGAACCTAAGCTTTGCTCATATTTTATATTGTTTTTTGTTTTATTGGCACCCTAAGAACATGATTTGATTGCAGCTGGGTAATTTAGTGTTCCATGAAGGTTTGAACTAAAGCAATAGCAGTGGGGATGCACAGACAGCAGAAAATTTTAAAAGGTAGAGTTGAAAGAAGTTTGATTAACTGGCAAAGGAAAGGGTCAGGGATTTGGATGTTTGTAGCTTAGAATCATGGGTAGAGTAAAATGAAAGCATATAGGAGAAAGCAAACATTCGGAAGCCTATGGTAAATCTGAAATTTAGATTAATTCTTATTGTATCATATAGAAGTAGTTTGGAAATAAGTTTCCTGGTGGTAGAAGGGTTGTTTTTTTCTAAATTTATATGGACTAAGTTTATATTATTGATAGTGGCAATTCAAATAACTTCCAGAACCTGTCACAAACTTGAGATTCAGAATCAAAATTTTACCTTTATATTATCTAGAAGGCTTTGTGATGGCAGATGTTGTCTAATTATTTGGAGAAAAGCTAGCTTTCCTTATCAAATTGCAAGCATTACAATTTTAGTCAGTTGTGTAATATTAGTCATGCCAATGAATGATTTGAATTTCCCCAGCCAGTGCCAATGATGAATGTGGAACCAAACAGTTTCAGAGTTCTAAAGAACTCACTCCTGCTACAGAATTCTGAAATCCCCTTCATTCATTCAACAAATGTTTCTTTGGCACAGTAAACATATACAGTCTGTAAGTAGCCCTATTCTATGCTATAGTGTATGAAAGAATGTAATCCATTTTTTATGTACTAGTACATCTTTGACCTGACCTAGTGTAAAATGCTGGAATTGAATGAAAGTAACAATGGTGGGTGTTGTTTTTTTTTTTTTTCCTTTATTGCCAATTATGATACACCTTGAAATGTTGTTAATAAATATTAATAGACTTAAAAGAAGATATTCAGACTTGGAATATGAATTCTGAAATAGAAACATGGTCTTTTCCCTCCTCTTTCTCCTTCTTCTTCTTTTACTCCCCCTCCTCTTCACCTTCTCTTTCTCCTCCTCCGTGGGTATCAAATACAAAAAATTTTAAAAAGGCAAATGGAGTTTATTTCTTCTCAGCTTCTTATAGTTGGTAATTTGGCTGTCTCTTGACATAGCCTTTCTTTTCACTCTGGGAAAACATCAGCGTGAAGACGGTGACCCTGTGCACTTGTTTTAGATGAGGGTAAACAAAACGGTATTACTTGCCTGAATGGAGTAGACTGTCCCATGGAGGAAAATAATAGCTGTCTTCTAGTTTCTGTTTTTCTAAAAGACCAGTGAAGACTTAAAAGGAGCGAGAACTGGAGAGGACGGTGAAAGATGATTACCTTAAGGATTAGAGCTGCTACCCTGGTGAAGTCTGCAAATACTGTTTCTAGGTGATGGGCTGAATGTCTCTTGAGTAAAATGAATTTCAACTAAGGGATTAGCAGTAAATCTTTACAGGAAAATCTCTCTCAGTTAGTTATTCATTATGACAGTATGATTTCAATAAAAATGGATATTGTTTCACTCATTAACCATGCTGTTATATAAATATTATTTTAAAAGATCAGAAAGAATACGCCATTTGTTGAAAAAGTTCAAATTGCTGAAGTTTTATGACAAGTTTAGCTATTTTAGTTAAAATTAAAACATCAAAAAGGATTCTTTTAATGAAACAGTGTTTTCCTGACCTTCTCAGTGACTTCACAAATTGAAATATTTTAAGTGTTTTATCAAAAATATGGTAGATATAGGTTTCATAGATACCTCATATATTGCTATACACTTTTGTTGGCACTTTTTATTTTTAAGAAGTAATAGAAAACACATTTAGAGCTCAAGGAACAGCATATATGCTTCAGGTTAACACAGTAATGTCTCTGACCTTTAACCTTGATGCAACTGTTCTATCCTAACAGCTCTTTGTGAAAGGACACCAAATACTGAAGAAATTGGAAAGGTTAACAAAGTTAGCGGACAAAATAAACTTGATACTGAGAATGAACTTTCACATGTAGCAAAAAAATAAACACTATTCTCTTAGGCTGATCATCAAAGGATGTTTAAGATGCCTATATGCTTCTTAGTGCTAAGTTCATACTCTCTTTTGAGAATTGTTTATACAAAGGGTTACCAAATTCATAGTGAGTCAATTATTGTAAATTCATAAGAACTAGTATGTATGGGATCATTTTTAAACAAGTGAAGTCCCAGCACCACTGCAGTGGCAATAATACTTAAGAACTTGCTATTTTTTCAAGTCATTTTCATGACATCCATGTATAAGAGGCATTCTTAACGCCCTCATGTAGACCCCAGTGAATTATTCCCTTACATGATTTACAGAATTTGGGTCCAAAATATAACCTGTATTCTTGGCTGCTGCAAAGTAACATAAAGCCTGATTTCTGTTACTGACACATTTTGGAAGTTCACAGCTCAGGCTGACTCTACAATGGGAATTACATATCAGATTACTTTTCTCTTGTAGAAATGGTATGGAGCAAAGTTACTGTAAAAGCTCTCTGATCAGCTAGAACACAGTGTGGAAAGTCCATTAAAAACAGAGTGAGATGGTAGGTGTGTTTTTGCCTAGTTACCGCTTATCATCTAAACAGTTTCCTTGGCGTTTCCTAAATGCCCGAAATGCCATCACTGTATAGATGTAAAGATGGTTTCTCTCTCCTGCGCACAATGAGAAGTACAGGTTAGGAACTCTTTCCCCCAGCTCCCCATATCAAGAAAATAATGTTTACATGAAAAGCAAAGCAAGGGACAGACAAGAATGATCATATCTGGTTTTGCATTTAAAAATCCAATCCTCGATGGCTTAAAAAAATAAAACTTCAGGTGGTCTTATTTTTTTAACTCAACAAAGTTCCACTTGTTATATAACTCATCTTACTAATTTATTGTTGGGCTTTGAAAAAGCTTCTCCATTTTGCCAGTTTTCCAAAGTATTGGTTGATGTGGCTAGCAGTCTTTCAGAAACCATCAGGATTAACAGGGTATTTGCACACCTGCAAAGCTCATTTAATGACTAAAATTGCAAATGCTGCACAAGTAAAACAAAAACATGTATATTTTAAGTTTAGTGACCACAGCTATATAACACTATTCAGACAACCAAGAATGTATGTCTATATATTATGTATTCCAAAATGTAGTTTTGATTGATTATTTTTCCATGTCAAATATTTTGATTTGCTGGAAGAGATGACAAAAATGCTTACCAGAAATGGGCAGTTTTATGAAAAAATGGCTGAACAGCAAAAACATTAAGAAAAACTTTGGTGATCTTAGGGGTCTTAAAGGATGAATGAAAAGAGAATACACGTAGATAAAGATGGACAGCATGGCTGATTATTTTTCTAAGGACTTGCATTCTGATGCATTACCATGCATACCCGGACTAAACAAATCATTCCCCTGGAAGGTATTCTCCCAGGGATGACTCCTACCTTTCAGAGGTGTAACTTTTTTAAAACATGCCTTTGATGAAGAGACTTTCATTTTGATGATTGTTAGGTTTCTTGAAAATTCTCTCTTTTCATAAAATAGTTTTGAGAGCTGAGTTCTCACCATTAGTATGGCTTTCTAAGAGGATAGTTTCTCATGGGCTAACTGAGATAGAGAAGGATTAGGTTTTGAGAACTGAAATTATAACAAAAGCAATCCATACCATATAGGAATTCGACCTATTCTCCACTTCTGAAACCCATAGCAGACATCACTAATAGATTAGGGAATTTGGATGTAGCCTCAGAGTCTTCCTTGAGTCTGAGCTCAAGGCAGCTGCAATTAAGCTCTTAAACTGGCACAAATGATGATGTCTATTTGTCATCCTGCACAGATTCATATTCTAAGCTTTAGTACCTATACTTCCTGTCTTCCATGGAGATGATAACATCACTCTGCTTCATTGTCTTGAGAAGGAGTCCCAGAGGAAGGATACATAGAGACATAGTTGAATTTCTCCTTCGAAAGCTGTGGGACTCCCCATGATAAACCCATTATGATGAAAAGATGCTTTATCAAATTTTCCTTAGCATATTATAATCTATTTTATTTCTAAATCACTATTGCATATCCTATGTTCAGTATAATAAAAAGAGTTAATTAGGTTTTGAGTTAATCAAAAATGGAACTCTATAAGATGTTAGGTTTTATTTGTGAAAGTGATTGTAGTTTATCCTATTGACACATTTTATTGTGGGTGCAGGAAAAGGAGAAGTAAGATTTGCACATAAATAGATGTTTGATGCTATCGATTTAAGGAAGATAATCCTTGAAAGCCTTAAAATCACAGCTTGCTACCTAAATTTTCAGCATTATTTGAGAATCAGTTTGCACCTCAGAAAACCTGTGGGCTTTGTAAGTTTTGACTGTAAGTGAACAGGTTTTAAGTTACAGATAAGAGGCTGTAAATAAGTGGAGATTCTCCTTGTGAGTGGGTTGGAGAGCACATCTGCAAATTGTAGCCTAGATTCAACTCGAGCCTGTGTTTTCCCTAGTGTGACTCATTCAGTCATCACTCTGTTTGTGTTATTACTGACTCCCAACTATGTGAAACACTCAAACAGTTGGGATTCCTTTTGGAACGCAAACAATCTAAATCTTCCAGTTCACATTATGTGGTTGGGCCTAAGACTGTTACGAAGACAGGGAGGGAAAACCTGAAGGCTGTCTGTGGCTAGGGAGTGTGGTGTTATGGGGTTCATGGTACAGATGAAGGCTGTTTGTTAATACAGGAAGATACTCAAGTTACATTCAGTGTAACATACCAAAACAAACCCCGCCCCCCAAACCCTGCCTCTCCCTCTCTCTCTCTCTCAGTAACAGTTGCCAGCTAACCTTCCTGCCAATGAAACTGCAAGTAGATTACCTTAGATGAACCAGAAAATCAATTTCTCTAAAGTTTTTCATCCTTTCAATCAAACCTACCTGAAGTCTAAAAAGAGTCATTCTGACTACAGATATTTATTGTAAGAGGCTGCAGTATCTCATCATCTCTTTTTATCAAAGCCCTTGAACTCTTTAAACCCCATTGCCACAGAATTATGTTGAAAACCTTTTATCACTTTTTAAAATCATTGCCTTTGTTTTCCAATTTTTTTCAACTTTTAAAAGTTGAAATACAGTTCACATACCATGAAACTCACCATTTAAAGTGTATAGTTCAGTGCTTTTTTTAATATTCAGAGTTGTGCAAACTAAGTCCAGAACATGTTATCCAGTAAAGAAACCCTGTACCCATTAGCGTTCACTACCTTTTCTCCCCTCTGAAAACTATTAATCTATTGTACTTTCTGTCTCCATTCTGAACATTTCATATAAATAAGTAGAATCTAAAATATGTGGCTTTTTGTGACTGGCTTCTTTCACTAGGCATAATATTTTCAGTATTCATCTATGGCTAAATAATATTCCATGGTATGGATGTTCCACATTTTATTTATTCCTTCATCATTTTATGGACATTTGATGGGGAAATTATTTTCCTTTATTCTCCCCTCCCCTTTTGCCTCATATATTTCGGAGTTTTGTTATCCTTATAATATTTGTTATAGGTCATTTGATTTCACACATGGAAAATCCTAGTATTATGTTCTAAACTAATGCTTCTCAAACTTTAATGTGTATATAAAACATACAAGGCTGTTTTTAAATCACAGACTCTGGTTCAATAGGTCAGAGGTGAGCCCATGATTCTGTATTTCTAAGAAGTTCCCAGGTGGTGATGATGCTTTTGAAATGTAGAGTACTTCTTGAGTACCAAGGATTCCAACCATATGGCCCATTGAAAGGGACTGTTTTAAGTAGGTTAGTTTATGCCAGGCACACTTGAAGATGCTTTCATAGATTTTATCTAAATATTTTATTAATAGCTATTAAATACATGTCAGCTGCTTTCACATAGTATTTAAGCAAGGTATAGTACAATAGTTTAAAAGAGAGGTTGGGAACCTAAGGCCTGTGATTTTTGCCTGCTGCCTGTTTTAGTAAATAAAGCTTTATTAGAACCTAGCCATATCCATTCATGTGCATGTTGTCTATGGCAGCTTTAGAGTGCAACAGCAGAATTGAGTAACTGTTACAGAAAACCTTATGGCTTGCTAATTGTGACAAAGACCACATGGCCTACAAAGCCTAAAATATTATCTAGCCCTTTACAGAAAAAAATTGCCAACCCCTGGTTTTAAGACATACCACATTATGAAACAATGTAAATCAGTTTACTTAGGCAAATCCATGTATAACCTAAAGAATTTAGGGTATAGAACTACAAAATTCACTAAGTACGTTTCATCAAGATGAAATTAATGTTCCTTAGGAACATTTCATGTCTGTGCCACTTTTTCATGATGGTGCAACATCATTAAAAAATAAAAGCACGGTCAATATTTTCAATCTCTTGAACATTCAAAGTTCAGTTTAATTTAACTCTCAGTCAATTGTATGAATGCACCCAAACAGCTGAGTGTGGCTGGAAACAAGACAAAGGATAGTCACACAGTAATTTTATGATCACTAAACCCAATTTGATCCTTAATGAATCACAGCAGTTATTTCCCTGTGTTCATTTCCACACTGTCAGATGACTACCCATGCCCTTTCCTCTCTGCTGAAACTTCCAACACCTTCTCTCCCATTCTCAGTCTTAACTGAGGGCCACTTTCTTTATACTAAGATAATAAAATTGATCAGAAGAGAACATCCATTTCTTCTATCATTGCATCGTCTCCTACGTGTGTCTCAGCCTCAGGACTCTGCTTTTGTTCTTGTGTCACCAGATGAATTGTCTGTGCTCTTGACAAAGGCCAAACTCATCACTTGTGCCCCATTCTCCTGCCTCTGTCACCTACTGCAGAACCTCAAGGCAGCACTTCTTTCTCACACATGCACCATCAAATTTGGCTGCTCCACTAAATTTTTCCCATCAGTATACAAAACATGTTCTTATTTCTTTCACCTTCTAATAAAAGAACAAAACTTTCTTGACTCCACTTGCCCCTTCCTGAGCACCCGTTTCTTTCCTTCCCTTGACAGCAAATGTCCTTGCAAGACCTGTCTACTTTTTTCTCCAGAATTCTCCCTTCATCCTCTGTTGAGCCTGCCCTAACTATACTTTCATCCCCACCCTTCTCCTGATATTGCTCTTATTAAGGCCACTGATGACCTCCCCAATACAAATTCCTGTGGCTGTTCTCAATACTGAACTTGTCAGTGGCCATTTACACAGATGCACACTCCCTTCTTTTGTAACATATTCATCCATTGGTATCTAAGATCCACACTCATCTGTCTTCCATTACTTTAGCCATTTTCTCCCCCTCTCTTTTACTATTTTCCTTTTCATCTACTTGGCCTCCTCTTCCTTTCTTTATCTACACTCAATCCCTTAGTGAATCATGGTTTACAATATCACATATATGACAATGGGGTCAATGGCTTGTATCTGCAGCTCAACCCTTTCCTGTGAACTCTGGAGTCTCAAATCTAACCGTTCATGTACCATCTCCGTTTCGATATACAGTAGGTGTCTCAAACTTAATCTGCCTACCACTAAATTGCTGACTTTCTCCCTCACCCTAAATTTATCCTTCCGTCTTACTCATCTCAGTGAATGGTAATTTCATTTTTGCAGTTGCTTAGGCCAAGAAGCTTAGAGTCACTCCCTATTCTTTCTTTCATACCCCTTATCCAATCCATCAAAACATCTTGTCAACACTTGTCTTAAAATACATCTGGAACCCAACCATATTTCTTCATTTCTACAGCCACCATCCTTGTCCAACTCACCATCATGTCTCACCTGGATTAGTGTAGTAGTCTCATAATGGGTATCATTCTTACCACCCTTTGCTATTTTCACTACAGCAGCCAGTGATTCTAGTAGAATACCATGGCACTCTATATATCCTTCAATAATTTCCCATTTTGCTCAGAGTAAAAGCCAATCTGTTTCTAATGGGCCATAAGTAACTACACACCATCTCTATAACTTTATCCCCTGCTCCTCTCCTCTTGCTCACTCAACAGCCTTGGCCACTTTGCTTTTTCATGAACCTGCCAATCATGTCATGCCATGGAGCCCTTGTAGTTTCAGTCCAGTTTGCCTAGAGTATGCCCCAGATATTCACATGGCTCCTTCTTTCATTTCCCTCAGATAATTAATTTTCTCCCTCTTAAGACTTCCTCCCTTATCCTTCTTTTCTGATTTAATGTTCTCCATTGTATTTATGACCCCCAAACAAACACTTTCTCTCTAGTTATTTTGGCTATTGTCTCTGTCTCTCCACTAAAATGTAAGTTCAGTGAGATCAGGGGTTTCTGTATTTTGTTTATTGTTATATCCCTGTGTGTGCCTGGCATATAGTAAGGTTCAGTACTATGTGTTGAATTTGTGATTTTCAAACTAAGTAAACATTGGTTTTGTTCATGTGAGGATACAGTTAAAGACTTCAAACTCTTGACTTCTAGGTGGGAGGAGTTTCTCTGGCAAAAGCAATTTCAACTCTGTTCTCTCTCCTCAAAGGGTCGTCTGGGTGATGTTACTTGTCACTTGTCGTCGTTCTTCTTCATCTTTTTCTCTTCCTTTTCTCTCCTAGATAAAAAGACGTGGTGCTGACTTTTGCCATCATTCAAAAACACTTCAAGGGCTGTTACAGTGCTTTCCCCATGAAATGTCTTCTCATGTCTTCGAGTAACAGTCACCAGTGCAGCTCTGTGTCTGCCTTTGAGTTGCTTTAACCAGAGAAAGTCCTGTCATTATCTGAAAACACCCCATGTGTTCTGATTAAAACAAACAAAAAAAGAGGCTTTTATCCCATAAAGAAGTTCTCTTTAGAAAGAGGTTACAAGGGGAGCATTGTAGATTTGAAAAATCATTTTCTGTTTTCAGAAAACAAGAATAGCTTTTTAAATATCCTTGAAAGTTAAAAAGTCATGTTTCAGATCTTCTCCCAAGGGGGCTTATAGCCATTCCATTTCGCTTTATATGCTGAGTCTTTCATCTCTACCTAATGGCAGATGAAGTTCCATTCAAATTCCATGGAGCAGTTGTAAATTTGTTGCTAACTCTATCTTTATAAAATCTAGGCATTTAACATGTTGTTAGTAGGATTAATATATAAATCTATTTTGTGTTTTTATTTATTACATTTGGGTTTGTCTCTGAATTTAGAGACTACTAGGTAAACTTCATCAAGAAAAACAGTCAGTCTAAAAATTAAGACTAAGTCAAACTTTCTGTTAAATTGCTTCCTTGCTTTGAGGAGCTTTGCCAGCACAAAGAATCAGCCCACAGTAGCCCCAGATAGTGGTTTTTGGCTAAGCATCAAATGATTAACATTATTCATGTGTATTCCAAAGTACAAAAGCTGGCTACACTTCATACTGAATATAGAATTGTGCTATTTAATATTTTTAAATGTTACCAAGGGATTTGACTTTTTTGAGTTGATGTGCTGTGGATTCCTTGGTTTTACATAGAATTGTATTTATATTGAATCCTAAATCATACCTTTTTGTATGCACATATAATTACGAGACTTCTCTATCCATTTCCAAATTCTCTATGCCATCATGCTTTTCTTCCATATTTCATCAGGGGAAGAAACAGACCATTTCTCCAAATGTGAGACTTCTAATAGTGCCCCTTGGTTGCTACTTTTTTTTTCTTCTGTCCTGACTTTCTTCCAGCAAATGTTCCTCTATACCATCTGTCTCTCTAAAAAATACCTCTTTTCAACTTAAAGTCTAACTATGCTCTGTCAATTAAAAAAAATTATCATTTCCTGTTTCCTACAAGTCTTTTATGATACAGACATATCTCTCTTAATTTTTTTAGTAAAATTAAAGTATATTTGAGTCATTCACAAGTTTAATTTGCTGATCTTCAACCAGAGTCTTAAGGGCTAATTTTAAAATTCATTTATCTGACTTTGAGGTTAGAGAACAGTCTTAAGTGGAAAAGTTGCCTTATGGGTCAGTTTACTGTGTGGATGGTAATAGAAGTAGTAAGTAATAGATTTTAGTTATGCTTTGTATTTTATAATCATTTTTAGAAGCATTGGCTCATGCATTATTGGAGACTACTACATAGTTCTGCAGCAAGCAGATTGTAGTTTGTAATTGTTGTTGATTCTCAAAAGGGATATTTTAGGCATACTAATGGGGATGGGAAAAGACTCTTCTTTGTGTTTCCACTATATAATTCTCTTTAAAATGTCTAAATTGTATATTTACTATTTGTTTTTCTATAACTATTTTGCATTGATATCTGTCTAGGAATCCAAGAAAATACTTTATAAGGAATCTTACAAAAATTTCCAATAATTCCTTAATTACCAGATTCAAGTTTAGTCCACTTTCTTCCCGTATTCTTTAAAAATCATAATATTGTTGAAAGCAAGCTTCCCTTGAAAACCTCTTCTCTTGACTTCTACACAGTAGTCTCCTGTTTCTTTCCCTGGATCTGCCTGATTCAACAATAAATGGTCTTGGGCCTTTAACCTTTTAATCAAGACTTTATCCTTGAGTCCTTGTAACTCTTTGGTAATGTCCTCAACCAATGGGTAGCCACTTTGTGAATCTGCATCTCTGGCTCTGTTCTTTTGTTTGAATTCGAGTTGATCATGACAACTTGCTTTAAAAAAAAGAAAAATTCACACGCCCCATTTGAACTTGTTAATCTGTCCTAACAATTAGCTTCTTGTTTTTTTAAAAATTAAATTTATTTATTTATTTTATTGGCCATGTTGGGTCTTTTTTTGCTGTGCGCGGGCTTTCTTTAGTTGCAGCGAGTGGGTATCTACTCTTTGTTGTGGTGCGTAGGCTCCTCATTGCCAGTGGCTTCTCTTGTTGTGGAGCATGGGCTCTAGGCGCATGGGTTCAGTAGTTGCAGCACATGGGCTCAATAGTTGTGGCGCACGGGCTTAGTTGCTCTGCGGCATGTGGGATCTTCCTGGAGCAGGAATCGAACCCGTGTCCCCTGCATTGGCAGGCGGATTCTTAACCACTGTGCCACCTAGGAAGCCCAACAATTAGCTTCTTTATAATCCTCAAGTCATTCAAGTTTGAAATTTTAATCATCTAAATTTTCCTAGCCTCTTTTGTTAATTGTACCACTACCTCCTGGATTGATTTTTCATTCACACATCAATTGCCTATTCTCTTTACTTTCTATCTAAAAGCATTGCAACAGCGTCTCACTTTTTCTTTTGTACCTCATTCCACCTTCTAATTTCCCATATATTCATCTGTCTTAAATAATGTTTCTGGTTTCAGGTCATATGTCTGAACTCATGGACTCAATCTCCAGTAATTCAGCTTTGAAGCCCAGCTTCTTGAGATAATATGAGTGTTAGTCTCTTTAACCCTGTGTATTTCAACTCTATGTATTCTGCATTATCATTCTCCAGGAAGACTTCTCTGATCATTATGGCTGGAAGTCATTCCTCACCCTTCTGAACTCCCACATGATATAATTACGTTCCAGCATGGCTTGCTTTCTTTGGTGTATAATTCCTATTTGTTGTGAGATCAGAAATTCATGGAAGATAGATCTCATGCTTAGTTATCTTTATAAATCCTATAGTGACTACTCCATTGCTTTACACATCACAGGTACATGGTAATTGTTGAATGAATAAAGAAAGATCCCACGTGCATTACATTTATACCACAGTTGTTTTATATGGCATTATAAGCATCCTTTAATTCTGTAAATATGGAAGATATTGCTTAACATAGCATTATGTAGTGTATTAATCAACTGATATGTTCATAATTGTGTTCTGGGCATATGGTTCTATAGCCTTAAATTTTATGGGGATACCTAATCAAGAAAGGACACAAGTAAAGATAGAGAAGACGTTATGCTGGAAGTTTTCTGTAAGTGAATAGAGCAAAAAAGGCCTGGATTTGGCATCACAAATCATTGCTTCCAATCTCCTCCACCCCGCCTCCCCAACCACTACCACCAAAAAAAAAAAAAAATCTTGTACATGAAACTTTAGAAGTCCTTGTATAAATCTACAGAAGTTTATCTCACTTTTCAGAAACAAGATAATGGTTATCATGTTGCTGAATATCATCATATTATATAGCGTTAAATGATATGGTGTTGGGTATATATTCTATTTCCAAGATTTATATATTACATTTTTTTCAGGAGAAAAATTCTACAATTATTTTCTTTTTAGCATTTCATGTTAAATCAGAAAATACTTCAACAGAATATGTTTCAGAGGGGCTATTTTGAATGTAAACTGAAGGAAAATTAATTAGAAGTTGCTGAAATGCTAGAGAAATAATCCTAATTTTAAATGGGCTCCATGTGATGTTTGATTTCGTTACTGACAAATTCAAAATGGACTTCATTTCTTATGCTGTGCATGTTCATTATTTTTGCAATGTATTGCACACACATTTCTGTCCCTTCCAACCTATTTTTTAGTCTCAGCATTTCTATTTTGACGTTAGAAAAATATACAACTAAAATCTATAAGACTTTGATTAAATGTTGATACAGCTGATTTCAACACAGCCAAAGCCAGTGACCATACATGGAATCTAAACAACAGCTAGTAATTACAATGTCAAAGGCATGTATACACTGTGAGTTATGTTTCATTGTCTGGCATGCAAATATAGTCTCCGTTTCCTTTACACTATGTCCAAAGTATAAAGAAAGCCAACCAAAGAGTTCTGTTTCGTTTACACAAAAGAACAAGGTTCAATCATGTTTGATAAGTTGCAAATTACTGGTAATACCACAAGTGTTGTTACAGCTGTTAAGAATGGTCAGGAGGATGTACAAAATGCAGCAAAGGCATGAATCAAAAGAAAAAATCTAAACAAGTTTGAATGATGGTGTATAGTATGGCTAACTTTAACTTCACTTGGGGCCTGGAAATGCCATATTGGGTGCAACGTGAGGTGCCTCATATGGAATCTGGCCTTGTGGAGATCTGCTGGGCTTTCAACTCTTTGTACAAACGAAGTGGCTTCTTCTTGTTTGCATGCAAACATAGTATTTACAAATCAAAATTCTTACAGTCTTATAATTTAAGACCTGAGCAAACAGAGACAAAGAAAAGGAATAAAGATGGGTGAAAATATTCAGAGACAATAAGAAACAATCTGAATTTTTCTCAACAAAACGGAAAACCCCTTTCCAAAAATCAGGTCAAGTTGGTATTTTAAAAGGAAAAACAAACAAAAAACCAGAGAACAGTACACTTCTCTGTGAACCTGAATTTTTGAAATATAAGAGTTTTGAAAGTCTCTAACTCGTGCTGGAATTTAAGTTCAGTAAGCCTTTATTAAAGCCTACTGTGTGCAGCAATTTCTTATTTCATGTATTGCTTTCATCTCTGGCCCTACTCTTCGCCAAGCTAACAATTTAGGTGAAAGTGCTTTAGAATAGGAAAGAGCCTAAACAAAGCCCTGCGGTAGTGAAAAAAGAGTCAGAAATGGACGTTCCTATTCCTTGTTGAATTGTGAACTGAAATAACTTTCTAAGCTCCTCTGGGCCCTCATTTGTGTGCATGTAAAATGACGAGGAATGAGTAAAATCAGAAGTTGCAAATGAGTGATCCTATAGCTAAATGTGGCTGCAGACCTCTTTGGTTGAATCCACAATTTCAATTAGGTTTAAATACTTAAAAGCCAGGATGTTTTATATAAAACTCCAGGTTTCTAGCTTCACTTGAAAGAACCGTAAAGTCTGGCACTGCTGGGCTTGTGTTTCTATGTAGTGACAGTTGGGTGCAGCTCAGTAGCCATGTGGCCTCTTATGTAGAGCACGCAGTCTCCTCTCAACGGCAGTCTCACAGGGATAATTTATGTTACCTGTCCTAGCCTTAAAAGACTATTTTTCCCTCTGAAGTTTGTAAAACTACTTTTTCAAATATGCCTTCAGAGTCATCTTTTAATAATTAATGTTATGCCATATAACATGAGTACAGATAGAAGTTATTTATGTCTATTGACAGCAGTTCTATAGTATTGCCCCAGTACGTAGTTTTAGTACTATTACTACTACTTCTAGGAGCAGTAAAAATGCTCACAACAATCTCTTATAATGTGAGTTCCAAGAGGACAGGACCTTACATTCTAAACGAGCGGTTCTCAAACTTCAGCACGCATCTGAGGGCTTGTTCAAACATAGGTTGCCGAGTACCAACTCCAGAGTTTCTCATTGGGTAAATCTGGGATGGGGCCCCCAAATTTGCATTTCTAACAAGTTCCAGGTGCTGCTGATGCCACTGGGCCAGTGACCACACTTTGAGAATGATCCACTGGTGGAAACACTGCTGTATCCTCAGTGCCTAGTAGATAGCAGGTATTTAGTACATATTTGCTAAAAGAATAGACAGAAGATGTATTAGGTAAATGCTTTTACTCTATTAAGTGATGAAGAAACTAAGCAATTGGCTAAGGTCACATATCTACTAAATATTAGAACTAGGATATTAACTCTTGTACCTATGTCCTAGTATTGTAATGAGGATTAAATAAGATGATACATGTAAAATTGCTTGATTTGAATTAAGTGTTCAATATATATTAGATATTCTACTGTGGGACATCATTTCTCTGATCATTTGACACATGTAAAGTTTTGGGCATAGTGTCCAAGCAATTCCACAAAAGCTTTCTGTATGGACCTGCATTTAAACTGAATCACAAGGTTACCAATACTCTTCATTCCCTTCCTAGAACATACCTAGCAATAAGCAGTGTGTGCTGAAGCCTTACAGCTAGAAGGCTAGTGTGCAACTAATTGAATTTCGTGTTTTCCAAGCGACATTATGTTTGTTTCCAAACTGTTTATTCCTGCTTTTGTTATTATTGTGATTTTATTGAACATCAGGCACACCTGTGAAATATGAATTCAAAAAGTAACAGACATTTCTAGGAAAACTGGAATGCTTTGGAAAGACTGTACAAGGTGAGTAGCTCTAAGAAGATACTAAAATATAAGGTATTAGTGAGGAAGCTATAAAACAATCAGAAAAAAATCACAAAATTGTTTACAAATTCTGCATTTATACTGCTTTGCGTTTTTAAATGATTTATTTAAAGGTTAAGTTCAAAGCTGAAAGAAACAGAACTGGGAAGTTTCACTCAATCCATCATGGATGTGATTTGTGCGAAGAAGGAAACAACACGAAGAGTGAACCTAGACACCAGAGGTTGGCCAACTATGGCTTAGGTCAGAACTGGACCATAGTCTGTATTTGTGCGGACCATGAGCAAAGAATGGTTTTTAAAGTTTTAAAGGGCTGTAAAGAGAAGGAGAAAAAGAAAGAGAAACAGAAGAGGGAAGAAGAGGAGGAGGAGGAACAGGTGATGGTGGCCAAGGAGAATGATGACCCAGAGCAGCAGCAGTAACAGAGGCCAAATATGGCCCTAGAAACTAAAAATGTTTACTAGCTAGTCCTTTGCAGAAAAAGTTGGAGGATTCATGTTACACAGTAAAAAGGACTTTGTCCCATTTTAGCAGTTTGTGTCTATAATGTACATTTATTTATGCTTTAAAAATCTGTCTTTTTAAAAAAAAAAAAATAAGGGTCATCTTTAATTGATTTTTTTCTACTACTTAACAAACTGTCTTGATCACGGTGGAAAAAAAGTGTCCCACTTGTTGAGTTGCTCAGAAAAATTGCTCTCTCATTGTTCATTTACATTATAGACTAATCTGTTCATCTCCCTTTAGTGGCAGGATTCTTCCAAGGCTTTGTTCCTGATCTAGCATTTTCATCATCAGTCTTTCTGAATAGAATCTGGTCTTGTGGATTCAGATATTCCTGACAAATAATAGCAAACTCATACAGCCCCAATGACTTTTAAAAATGCATTCATTGATTTATCCATTATCGACTGGGTGTCACCTTGGTGCCAGGCAATATGCTAGTCACTGTTTCATCGGATCCTCATTCTATTCTAAGGGCCTTATTTTCATATCAAGTTGAACTAAGGAAAAACCCTGCATCTGCTTTTTTTTTTTAATGTTTTTTCATTCCTGCATCAGTCCTTTCCACAGCTAGTGTCCCTGTGTGCATTGTTTGGAAGAATTTAATTTACTTCTTAATTACTTAGCTTGATGGAAGTATGACTTCATTCATAGGAATCTTGGCTAGGTGAGGTAGTAGGAAAAGGTAAGCGTGTAAACTGTTACCTTCATATATTAGCCAGTTTCCCCAAAATGTATAGAGGTACTGGTACATTTTTGTGTAGCACAGAACCTTAGGAAATAATATTTTTTAAAAAAGACTTTTTAATCTCCAAGGTAAAATAAAGGTGTACTATAAAGCCATATGGAAATACTTTCTAGCAGCTGGGCTGAGACACTGTACTGCTAATTTGCACGGTTCTTTTATGTAGGTTAAATGTATTTCTTTTGCTAAATGCAGTTCCGAAGGCAAGGGTCTTATTAATTGCTAATGCTGCCCCTGGTATTCCGATATTCACTGCTAATTACATAAACTAATATGCTACAGTTTTAGTGAACCATTATTCTTCTGCTCTCAGATATTTGATCAGAAGGAATTCTATCTCTGGAACAACTTGTTTTAGGTTAGCCCCCTGGGAAAGTTCTAATTTACAAGATCCTTACTAAAAAAAAGTCAAATCTGTTTCAAAGAGATTACATTATAAATGTAAACTTTCTAATGAGCTCGAGTGAAATGCTGTAGGCTACAACTGGTGAACTTTGAAAGTTTTACCCTTTTCCTCTTCCTATATATATATATACATATATATTTTTTAATGTAATCTGTATCCTAAAGGCCTATAAAGAGACCAGCTGTTACTCACAGTGAACTGATGCTTGTAGCCAAATCTTGCATTTTCGCTGAAATAGGTGATCTTTCCCTTTTTATTCTTTGCATTTAAAAAAATGTTTACTACTAATAAAAACAGCTAACACTGTAGTGATTACATACCAGATGCCAGGCTAAGCACTTCTGCATAAAATACCTCATCTGATCTTGATAAGAAGTTAAGTAACTTGCCCAGGGTCTCTCAGCTATTAATTAGATTAAAAAGAAAATGTGGCACTTCAGCGTGCTTGAAATTGAGATTTTTGAAAGAAATATTAAAATCATGAAGATATGCGACATGGCAATTATTTGATTTTTACAAATCATAAATATCCATCATTTAGAGGTCAGAATACTGACTTGTATGACTTTGGAGTTCTTTCTTTTTTTCTCTTTGCAAATATGAAACAAATGAAAATGTGTCAAAGTAAAGTGATTTATATCTTACTCTTCTTATTTTTATTCTTTTATTGAAAGTCTAAGGATAATTTTTGAGTAATTAGTGATCCTAAGTATTGTCAATTGAATGACAAATGCCTTGTACAGAATTACCTATGACTCTGACTGTAGCATATAACAGTATTCATATTTATGTCTGGTACTAAGCTCTTCCTGAAAGTCCACCATTCTGTCTTTCAGATGACCTGGGTTCAAGATCCAAACTAATCACTATTATTATATGTATGACCCTGGACAAATCTCTCAATTTCTGTAGACTACAATTTCTTTATGTAAGAGTGAAAGAGAGTGGTTGCATTTTGCTATCCCTGAAGTAACTTATAACTCCAAAATTCTATGGAAATTTGAATTGAAATTTTCCAAGCTATTAGTTGCATGCCCAAATGAAACTACAGCTTTTGAAATCTGGTATGGAGCTCTTTGCTTATTTGTTTCTTGACATCCATTTCCTCCCATTTGACTCCATTGAGCTACTCTACCCTTCACCACTTTGTGTCTCTGAAATAGCAGTGGCTCTGCACAGAGAGGCTTCTCTAAACAGAAGTTATACACTGTTGGCAGTGTAAAAGAGTTACTTTCAAGGAAAAGCTGGCAGTTTCCCGCTGGTTGGTAGAAATATAAAGACAAAGGAAGGAGGAACTTTTAAACAATCATCCTTTGATGACTGTCCAACTTTCTCTCCTTCTTTCCTTTCCTCTTTTGCTCCCTGTAGTAATTAAGCAAGCCAGGCCTAATGCACTTTCTGCTCTTTTATTATCCAAATCCAAAAAGGTCTAATATCTATGCTTCTTCACTTCCATCCCACCCTCCATGTAGATCTTGAAAAAAAAAAAAAAGCTGAGGACCCCAACACCCCAATCTGCTGTCCTTTCAAACGCCATTGCATAGCCAGACTCTTAGCAGCCCTCTCTCAAGGGCACGTTTTAACCCCACTGGAGATGAGAAATGTGAGAGATGAATCTGCTATGAACTTTATCAGTAGTTTCTGGGTGAATCATAGATATTTAGAAATTGGAGATGAAATTCTGAAAAAATAATACTGATTGCCATGGATGATAGAAATTAATGTTATTCATGATGTAGATGGAAGGGAGGGGAGAGGTTCAGAAGGAGGAAGATAAAAAGAAGGAAGGAGAAAAATGAACATACTGTACATTGAAATAGAATAATAGTTTACAGCTATTTTATTTATATATATATAGCCTTACATATTGAAGTTTGATCTCTAATTAAAAGTATTTCTCAGATAAGCATAGGCAGTATTCAGTAGTCATGAAATTTGCTTTTTCTAAAGATGCCATATATTTGCTTTCTGAACATGAAGAGGGTTTCCTATAACAACTGGAACTGTATAAATCCTTATCAGAATGGATATATAAATGTGGAGTGAAGAGGTAGTAATTTAGGGAAGCAAAATGTACATTCTGAGATGCTGGTGATTGGAAACCATAAAGATACCTCCTGCATAATTCCTCTAAAGAGCCACTCTCCATGACCTTAAACATATCGTGATAATATGCAGCAGAAAGTGACAAGTCAGAAGGCCAGGTCTGCTCTCAAATTTGTGGAGTCAGTAACTGTTGTGACTTGGATTGGTCCTGATGCTTGCCTTCTCCCCATTCCACAGTATGTTACTCTCTCTGTGTTTGTGGTATTACTTGCTGCTTTGAAGGTTTCTGAGATGAGCATGGGAGACATGCTTCTCTCCTCCTTCCATTTCTTCTGAGATTGTTACTGTTGTCATTAATATAATGATATGGAGAAAACTGAGCTTTTGAACAGCTGATGGAAGAATTTCTTTGTGGGGCAAGATGAGCTTTGCTGAGAAGACATTTTGAAAAGCCTATGGTGGGGGAGAAGCTAGATTAGGACTAGTATCCAGGGTTAGTGAAGGGAAGAAGGTAGCCTTCAAAGAGGGAGAGGAAAAGAAAATTGTTCTGAGTACTGCGGGGGAGGAATGCTTAAAGCTGTGTGACCTTGTGGTTGGCAGGAGGAAGGAAAGGCTTGGCAAAGGGAAACATCTATTTTTTTAAGTGAAATGCCGATGGGCTGTGGGATGTTACCTACCCAACCTAAGCCACAATCCCATAAAAATTCAAAAATAATATACCGTGTGCTTGGATTTCTTATGAAAGAGAGTGAAGGGAGTTATGTTTCAGGTCAAGATTGGCAATGGCTAAAACATAGCCAAAAAATGGGAGGGGGCGGTTGACATCAGGGTGTTATTACTATTCAGAGGCTATGGTTTTCAGTGGATTTCTAGAAGAAACTTCCTCTGCACTTCTCTCAACTTTAGAGGTTTCCTACCATCTATACTCACAGCATAGGCACCAGGTTCAGGTAAGAAATGTTCTTGGAAAGAGTCTTCAACAAAGAGTGTAAGAGTGTCAGAGGCACAACAAAGATGTAGGCACTGATTGATATTAACGGATGTTTAGAAAATTAATTGTCCTAATATCTGTATAAATCTCAGTTGCATGTCATTAATGCTGTATCTAAACTATGAGTCTACCTGCAGTTGTATCACCAGTCATATTATTTTAGCCAGAAAAATCAAGAAGGAATGAAATCCTACATTGTTTAAAATTTGCCAGGAATCCTTAGTTGATGAAACAGCCATTCTCAAAGGCCTCATCTTCTGCGTTATCCTAGTTTTAACTAAACACAGAAACTATTTTGGTAAAATGGATTGCAGACACAAAGAAAAACTGTTTCCAAACCCTCCAGTCAGGTGAAAAAAGTCGCTGGCACTTTGTCCAGGGATCTACAGCAGTGTTTCTGGAGCCAGAAGCTCACACAATGCTTCCTGCCTGCCTTGCTGCTGGCAGATATGGCCGCTGGTTGGAAATAATCGTTTTTAATAATGCAGATCATCACAAGAGCTCGTGGGAAATCACTCTAAATATTACCCTTGGACTTTAGTATAGAAATATAGCAAAGGGAAATTGTCCCTATGATGCTCAAGGGTTAGAATAATATGGAAAAACCAACTCAGTTCAAATAATTTATTGTCTCTGCCATGCTTTTTGCATAGCACAGCTTAAGCTGTCATTCACTGAAGGGCTATTTATACAGTCTGAAATTCCAAAGGATTCCTGGATTTGTGTTCTTCTACTCTCTTTAAATGATGCATAATAAGGTACTCTACAGAGGTCTTTTGTAATGAATGTGGAGCTGTTTAGTTTGGGCCCCATCAAAGGGATGGAAGAACAGTAACTGGCTGTTTGAAATTTTATATTATAGAAACTATACTCTGCCACCACTTGAATTTGTTAGCATCTTTAAAATAAACTCTATCCCTGGACAAAACCAAATGAATCTTTGTATTCTTGACATTGCACTGTAGAAGCCAATGAGAGGTGTAAATAGAAGCCCTAAGGAATTGAGGAAGTAGTTTTCCTAGAGCGCCATTCTCAAGGAGATATGCCGACTGTTGTTGATAGTGTTTTTTCCTAAAGGTGGCCAAGTTTTTCTTGGCTTCTTTGACCTAATTATAATGCTTGCTTTCCTGCTAGGCATGGCAGTGTTGAGATTTGAGTTGCAGAGCTGTGAAGCCAAATACCTGCCAGACATCTTGAACTGGATGTCCTGCAGGAACCCCTGCGCTACATGTTCAAACTCTTGCCTCCAACCACCACCCCAAGTGCCTGATATCTCTCCTTCATCTCAGCAAATGACAAATGATTTACCCAGGAATCCAACACATAAACACAGAGTACAGTGTGGGGAACACGATGAGGGCAGAGGGAGGTACTTATGGGAGATATGAGGGCAGTTTGAGGTATGTTCACCAGTTAGTTAAAAATGTGGCTCTAAGAAGATCAGTGGATTGGATCGATGTCAGTATCCTGAATGTGCTACTGTACTATAGTTTTGCAAGGTGTTTTTATTGAGTGAAACTGGTAAAATGTACCCAGTTAAATGTACCCATATAAAAATATGTTTCTTGATTCAGGAATAGAAATGCAGATCAAGTACTCTTTTAAGCATAAATTATATTTACACCATATGGTAGGTGCATGCATAAAGTATTATAGCTAACTTTAAAGATAGTTTTCTTCTATTTTTCTAATTCTTTCAATTTTTGGGGTTTGGGGCAGTAAATTAGATAAATCGAACAATAGTCCTAGGTTGTTGTTTGATATCGTATGCAAAAACATAGGCACATGGCAGGGCTTTGAGATAACTGAGTACACTTTCACTGCTAAGCTTGTACTTCGTAGATTTCTTCTTTTAACATGTAGCTCTATCACTGAGAGAACTCTACCTTCCTCCCAAAATGCAATATGACTTTTATAATTATGTGTGACTTACTTTATATCTTGAATTTCTTAAGGGGAACTACATCAGATTAAGACGATTCTATTTATGGATTCTGCATTCTGATTAATGACCTGGCCTGCAATTGCTCGAATAGTTTGTGTCCGCTAGATTACAGTATTATCTCTAAGGCCATCTGATGATCTCACAATGGCAGCATACAGTGAGGAACAGTATGATTGCTCCTTTCTATGTAATGTTTGGAAATGTGGTTTTTTAGAAACAGATGAAGAAATCAGGATGAAGTTCAACTTTACTAAAAAGGAACTCTCAGCCTATAAAAGTTGTGTCATATTCCCAGTAGTGTATCTTGCCCCTCCATAATTTCTCAACCTAATGTTTACTTAAAAGAAATAAGCAAAATATGCTGCTAAAATTTTAATTGCAACCAGTAAATTTCCAATGTTTTAGAGGAAAAAAAAAAAAAACATGATTTGGGTAAGCTCTTGGTCCTTGAGTTGAATATCCACCTACCAGTTGCTGGAGGTGGAATGCAGTCATTTCTGGTCAGTTGAGCACAAATAAAGATGTAACCCAATCATAGATAAAACATATAAGATAAGAACAAAGTTTCTTCCTTCTGTTCTAGTAGACTGTTTAGGATTCACTTGTATCAAGGGCTTTGATTTTCCCTGTGTTATACAAGAGGATATATTTATTCCCTGGAAAGCTTAATCTGTAATCAATTATATTTAACAAGTTAACTCAATTTTAAATGATATGATATAAATGAAGATTAAAGCTAATTTAAGGCAGCATTTTTTACTACTGTATAAATTAGCATTGGAAAAGTCAGAAGGAACTATGTTTTTGATTAAGGTTTGGTTTAGGCTGAAGAGTTTCAATAAGGTAATTTTTATAAAACTCTGAACTGGAGCCAATACCTGCTAAAAGATAACAGGATATATTAGAGCCATGTTAGAAGTTTAAAAATAAAGTCCTTAAAAACCTTTAATCAGGAAACAAACTGTGTGTGTGTGTTGTGAAGCCTACCCCATCTGCCGTACCCTTTGCTTACCCTACTCCCTTTACTCTGAGTCATGCCACCATCCACTGTAGCCAGAATGACTGGTTTCCTGACTAGCATCCACTGTGTCCAGTTTGCATTCTGCCTTAAAATTCCTGATTCATTTTTTAGACTAAAATCAAAATGATCTTTCTAAAATACCATTCTGATCCTGGCCAGTTCTCTGCCTAACACCTCTCTGTAGGCCTTAAGATGGGGTCCAAGTCCTTACCTTGGTGTAAAATGAAGTGTAGTGTCTACCCTTGCTCAATTAATGTCATCCCTCACAACCCTCTCCTTCCTACCTCTTCCACTTACCCACCTTATGCTCTATGAATGTATTGAACTTTCTGTTATCTCCTAGTCTTTGTAATGTTTTTAAACTCTTCCTGGAATATATTCCCCCTGCTTCTATACTAGTCATCTGACTAACTGCTAATAATGATTCTGGTCATGTCTTGGAATGGAAGAATCTCCTGGGTTATGGGGATAGTTTATGTGTCTGTCTTCTCAGTGAGTATGAAAGGTCCCTTAGATCAGGACTGGGTCTTGTGCAGCATTTTATCTCCCTCTTTTATCAGATTTAAAGACTCTCTGATGGCAGGATACAAAACAGTGACACTTGGATAGATGGAAGGCAGAATCCTTTGTTATTTATAGCACCAAAAGTGAGAAGACTGCCAGTCAGGGTCACATCAATAGGCTGCTGAACCTGGGACAGGTTAACAGTAAGCTGGAGCTGTAGGGGGGCAGCTTATGTATGGAAAGTGGGGTGAGGTCAGCTAGATTTCCCAGACTACCTGTGGATTGGCTAATTTGAACAATTTGGGTGGCTCTGGGGCAAAAGGGTTACGCCCAAATTGTCTGATATCTAGCCGTTGGACAATTATGGGTATAAGAACCCAACAGGGGGTTTGGACTTAATCAGCTGCTCAAGATGAGTACCTGACTGGACTCTGCCAGCTCCTCAAAGCTGGGTCAGGACAACATTTCAAACAAACAAACAAACAAAGAAGCAAGCTATATTTATGCTATATTTCGGTACCTAAATTACGTGCTCAAGAAATAGTGCTGACACTGTGAGTGAAAAAAAAATGAATATATGTATGCATGAAAGTATGTTACCATTTGGCCCTATAACAATTGTACTAAATATCAATGCTAGTTATTTACTGTGATTTACAAATTCCCAATGCCATCTTTCACTCACTAAGTGTCCCTGGACCTCACTAAGTGTCCCTGGACCTCAGTTTTTACCCCTCTAAAATGGGTCTCAGACTCCTGGTTACAGTAAGGAGAAATGGCAATACATTTGATAAATTTTTAAATGTACATATTTTATTTTCAAAATATTAATTTGATAGTTACATTTATTGAAGATAAAAATACTATAAATATGCTTGCTAGCTGGTTACATTTTGATAAAGTTTGGCCAAGAAACAGAGTTTCTAGACCTGGAAGGCCAGATTTACTCCCTGCCTTTTAAAATATACCTAAATATTAGCCTTTTATTACACAAAGTGTTCTGGAATATGAGCACTGACATTGCAGGCAATAATGCTAATACATGAAAGAAAAAATAGATTTTATTTTAAAATATCTTTTCTACATTAAGGATAATTTGGTTATTTTTCTTACTCTTGCTATAGTTGTAAGATAATATTGTAATATATCTTACGTTATTACATACCTAGCTATAAAGAAGAGATAAGGAGTTCTAAACCGCAAGTATAAGATAAACCACAACTCATTCATCATGTCTTCAGTGATCTTAAATTGCATTTATCTAATTTGATCCTATATCTCTAAGGAAGGTGAGGAAAGAATGAAAACAAGCTCACCAAAAACAATAAAACAGCTTCAGGGTTATTAGACTTCAGTTGTGAAGAAGGAATTCATTTAAAAGGCCTTAAACAGTTAATTTTGTATTTTCCATCCCTTGCTGGAATCATCTTTTTTTTTAATTTTTAAATTTTGAAATGATAACATAAAACTTGCCAAGCCAGTACAAAGTACTGTTTTTTTCTCTCTCATGTGTTTTGAGAGTAAGCTGTCAACATGATTCACAACTCAAACGCTTTGTTTTGTTATTTGCTAAATACAAGGTCTGACCCCCTACATAAACACAACCACCAAAAAAAGAAAAATTAACATCAATATATTACTATTAACCCATCCACGGATCCCACTCAAGTTTCACCAGTTGCTCCAATAATGTCTTTTATTGCAAAGGATTCAGGTCAGCATTATAAGTTGCATTTAACTGTTATGTCTCTAATCTTCTTCAGTCTGGAATAGTTCCAGATTCTTCCCTTGATTTTCATGACCTTGATACTTTTGAAGACTAGAGGCTACAGATTTTGTAGAATGTTCCTCAGTTTGAGTCTTTCTGATGTGACTTCATGATTAGATTCAGGTTATGCATCATTGTCAGAAGCATTGATACTGGAGTCTTCCTGTTACAAACTGTCAGGTGACATGATTTCTATTTATTCCAATGTTGCTGGTGCTGACTTTGATCATCCTACTGAAGCTGACTCCCCATACTAGCCTTTTGGCTATTTGCGCAGTGTGTATATACTCCCATCCCACTCTGGCGACACCCCACATCAGACCACCCTCAACACGGATGTCTTCTTCAGCCTGACTTGTTCTGTCCCACTAATGGTTTTAGAACTAAATTTTTAGGAAGGCAAGGGGAAAAAAGGAATACAAGGCAAGGAAGAGAATAGAGAGAGCAGTCTTCTTTCTTTAACTTGATAGATATTATATATCTATAATCTTTAATCAATGAATAATATATAATATATGGATTTCAGCTTTCTGGTCCAATACATAAAAGACTTAGAAGTCATTACTGTCACCCTTATTGCAAGAAATGGTAAATAAGAGTATGAAAAGATGTTCAACATCATATATCATTAGGGAGTTGCATATTAAAACAAGATACCAGTACATGTTTTTTAGAATGGCTAAAATCCAAATGCATTCAACATCAGCTTCTGGCAAGGATGTGGAACAATAGGAATTCTGATTTGTTGCTCATGGGAATGTGAAATTGTATAGCCAGTTTGGAAGACAGTCTGGCAGTTTCTTACAAAGCTAAACATAGGCTTACTATACAGTACAGCCAAATGAGATGAAAACTTACAACCACATAAAAAATTGCACGATTAGTTATAGCAGCTTTATTCATAATTGCTGAAAAAGCAATCAAAATGTCTTCAAAAGATGAAAGAATAGACAAAAAAAATCCATACAATGGAGTATTATTTAGCGATAAAAATAAATGGGCTATCAAGCCACAAAAAGACATGAAGGAAATTTAAATGCATAGTGCTAAGTGAAGGAAGCCAATCTGAAAAAGCTATATACTGTATGACTCCAACTGCATGATATTTTGGAAAAGGCAAAACTATATAGACAGTAAAAAGGTCAGTAGTTGTTAGGGATTCAGGAGGAGGAAAGAAGGGTTAATAGGTGGAGTTGAGAGCATTTTAGGGAAATGAAATTATCCTGTGTGATACAGTAATGGTGGATACACAACATTATGCATTTGTCAAACCTATAGAACTATACAACACAAAAAATGAACCCTATTGCAAATGGTGGACTTTAGTTAATAATAATATATCAGTATTGGTTTATCAATCATAATAAATGAACCACATTAATGCAAAATGTTAATAATAGGAGAAACTCTGTGGAGGGTGTGAATAGGTAGTAGGATATGAGAACTCTGTACTTCCTGTTCAATTCTCTGTAAACCCGGCACTGCATTAAAATAAAATTTTATTAAAATTTAGATTTTATTAAAATAAAATAAAAAAAATGTAATATATGCACAGGTAAAAAGTGCATTCACTATAAAAAGTCACAAAATGGAAATGTGTTCCTCTAAGAACTACAATCCTACTTCCCATTGTTGAAATGCTCTTCTGTTTATTGCAGAACTTTGTCTACTCACTAGCCTGAGCATATGTGCATGTTCATATGTACATTTATACATGTGGATATCTATACCTCTTTTATTTATATAATTTAACAGTGATTTTATTGGTAGCATAACTTGGAAGTATCTCCTGTTAGCACATACAGGATAGCGCATCATTTTAAAAAAATGGGTAACATTTGTCCAACAGTGATGATTATTTAAGTTGTTGTTGTTCTTGTAATTGTTGTCTTTTTTCCCCCATTAAAAGCAGTTTTCCGTAAGAGTTCTTTTATAAATATCTTGGCGTCCATCTGTAAATGTACGTACAGCATAGAGTCCAGGCTGTGGAATTGTTAGCACAGAGGGCATGTGCATTTTAAATTTCAGTATGTATTATTAAATTACTCTCCAAATTTAAGACATCAGTTTTCCCACATCCATTTTTCCAGTCCAATAGGTGAAAAATGGTATCTTATTTCAAATTTGTGTTTCAAATTTGTGTTTATACAATTATGAGATAGATTGAAAATTTCTTTACATACATTTAATTTTTATGCTTCGTTTTTTATGAAGAATTATTTTGTATTTTATTTTAAATACACATAGAGCTAGACTCTTTCATTATTTTTTAATATTTTCCTGACTGAGCATATTTTTTTAGATGAACTTCACAATAGCAGATATATTAAAATGGTTTCTCCTATTAACACTTTTCACTGTGTGGAATATTTGTTACAATTAATGAACAATTAGAATATTAGTATCATATTTGCAATTTTCTATAATTTAGAAAAGTGATATCTTTTTTAAACTGTCTTATATGTTTAATTTCACCATTTAATCTGTGAACTTATGGAGAACTAATAAACTACATCTATGAAAAAGCAATGATATCCTTAAGATATTGTTTTTCTATTAATATAGTTTGAATTCTCACCTGATTCTGTTTTCAGAAGAGTTTTGATTTTTTCTTAATTTGTATGTATATACATATATATTCATCTTATTTCTAGAGATATTATTTCTCATTGATTTTAAATAGAAGCAGTTCCAGTCTGTGGAAATATGCCATGAAATGATCTAAGGAACACATTGCATACTTAAAAGTTAAACAAATTTTTTCATGTCTTCTCAGTAATTGTTAACATAGGAATTGTTCAAAAAAAGATTGTGTATGTTGGGTGCCAGTTCTAGAAAGAAATACTTATGGTTGAGTTCGCCTAAAGCTGTTGATAGGCTGCAAGCGTTTATCACTATTCTTTTCTTTCCTTACACCCCTACTTTGTCCAAAAATGTCTAACTTTGGAGCTTTTCTTAATGAGATAAGCTTTATGAAGTTATGTTTATGTAAATAAGTAACTGTCTTCTTCACAATTCCAGGTTTGAATATTAGCACAGAAATTACACACAGTAGGGAAGTAATTTTCTGGATGGGATGGAGGTGGAGTAGGATGGGGTTTGGGGATGAGATAGTAGAATAGGAGCATAAATTTTATTTCATTTATTTTAAAATTTGTTATACAAATTTGAAAGGTTACTTTTCATTCAGTTTTTACAAAATATTGGCTATATTCCCTGTGTTGCACAATACACCCTTGAACCTATCTTACATCCAACAGTTTGTACCTCCTGCTTCCCCACCCCCATATTGCCTCTCCCCACCACTGGTAACCACTAGTTTGTTCTCTAAATCTGTGAGACTGCTTCTTATTAGTTATGTTCACTAGTTTGTTGTACTTTTTAGATTCCACATGTAAGTGATAGGCTTCAGCATTTGTCTTTCTCTAACATACTTCTCTTAGCACAGTGCCCTCCAAGTCCATTCATGTTGCTGCAAATGGCAGAATTTCATTGTTTTTTTTTTGTTTTGTTTTGTTTTTTAATTTTTTTTTATTATTTTTTGGGGGTACACCAAGTTCAATCATCTGTATTTATACACATATCCCCGTATTCCCTCCCTCCCTTGACTCCCCGCGCCTCGAGTCCCCCCCACCCTCCCCGCCCCAGTCCTCTAAGGCATCTTCCATCCTCGAGTTGGACTCCCTTTGTTATACAACAACTTCCCACTGACTATTTTACAGTTGGTAGTATATATATGTCTGTGCTACTCTCTCGCTTCGTCTCAGTTTCCCCTTCACCCCCCGCCCCCTCCCATACCTCGAGTTCTCCAGTCCATTCTCTGTATCTGCATCCTTGTTCTTGTCACTGAGTTCATCAGTACCATTTTTAGATTCCGTATATGTGAGTTAGCATACAATACTTGTACTTCTCTTTCTGACTTACTTCACTCTATGACAGATTGTAGTTCTATCCACCTCATTACATATAGCTCCATCTCATCCCTTTTTATAGCTGAGTAATATTCCATTGTGTATATATGCCACATCTTCTTTACCCATTCATTTGTTGATGGGCATATTTAGGTTGCTTCCATGTCCTGGCTATTGTAAATAGTGCTGCAGTAAACATTATGGTACAAGTTTCTTTTGGGATTATGGTTTTCTTTGGGTATATGCCCAGTAGTAGGATTACTGGATCATATGGAAGTTCTATTTGTAGTTTTTTAAGGAACCTCCAAACTGTTTTCCATAGTGGCTGTACCAACTTACATTCCCACCAACAGTGCAGGAGAGTTCCCTTTTCTCCACACCCTCTCCAACATTTGTGGTTTCCAGATTTTGTGATGATGGCCATTCTGATGGGTGTGAGGTGATACCTCATTGTGGCTTTGACTTGCATTTCTCTGATGATTAGTGATGTTGAGCATCTTTTCATGTGTTTGTTGGCCATCTGTATGTCTTCTTTGGAGAAATGTCTATTTAGGTCTTCTGCCCATTTGTGGATTGGGTTATTTGCTTTTTTGGTATGAAGCTGCATGAGCTGCTTGTATATTTTGGAGGTTAATCCTTTGTCCGTTGTTTCATGGGCAATTATTTTTTCCCATTCTGAGGGTTGCCTTTTAGTCTTGTTTATGGTTTCTTTCGCTGTGCAAAAGCTTTTAAGTTTCATGAGGTCCCATTTGTTTATTATTGATTTTATGTCCATGATTCTAGGAGGTGGGTCCAAAAGGATCTTGCTTTGATGGATGTCATAGCGTGTTCTGCCTATGTTTTCCTCTAGGAGTTTGATAGTGTCTGGCCTTACATGTAGGTCTTTAATCCATTTGGAGTTGATTTTTGTGTATGGTGTTAGGAAGTGTTCTAATTTCATTCTTTTACATGTTGCTGTCCAATTTTCCCAGCGCCACTTATTGAAGAGGCTGTCTTTTTTCCATTGTATACTCGTGCCTCCTTTGTCAAAGATAAGGTGCCCATATGTGTTTGGGCTTACTTCTGAGTTCTCTATTCTATTCCATTGATCTTCCTTTCTGTTTTTGTGCCAGTACCATACTGTCTTGATCACTATGGCCTTGTAGTATAGTTTGAAGTCAGGAAGCCTGATTCCACCAACTCCATTTTTCCTTCTCAAGATTGCTTTGGCTATTCGGGGTCTTTTGCGTTTCCATACAAATCGTAAGATTTCTTGCTCTAGTTCTGTGAAAAATGCCATTGGTAATTTGATCGGGATTGCATTGAATCTGTAAATTGCTTTGGGTAGTACAGTCATTTTCACGATGTTGATTCTTCCAATCCAGGAACATGGTATGTCCCTCCATCTGTTTGTGTCGTCTTTGATTTCTTTCATCAATGTCTTAAAGTTTTCTACATACAGATCTTTTGCCTCCTTAGGCAGGTTTATTCCTAGGTATTTTATTCTTTTGGTTGCAATGGTGAATGGGAGAGTTTCCTTAATTTCTCTTTCTGCTCTTCTGTTGTTAGTGTATAGGAATGCAAGAGATTTCTGTGCATTAATTTTGTATCCTGCTACTTTACTAAATTCATCGATTAGTGCTAGCAGTTTTCTGGTAGAGTCTTTAGGGTTTTCTATATATAATATCATGTCATCTGCAAAGAGTGACAATTTTACTTCTTCTTTTCCAATTTGGATTCCTTTTATTTCTTTTTCTTCTCTGATTGCTGTGGCTACTACTTCCAAAACTATGTTGAATAATAATGGTGAGAGTGGACACCCTTGCCTTGTTCCTGTTCTTAGAGGGAATTCTTCCAGTTTTTCCCCATTGAGAACGATGTTGGCTTTTGGTTTCTCATATATGGCTTTTATTATGTTGAGGTAATTTCCTTCTGTGCCCATTTTCTGGAGAGCTTTTATCATAAATGGATGTTGAATTTTGTCAAAAGCTTTTTCTGCATCTATTGAAATGATCATATGATTTTTATCCTTCAAGTTGTTGATATGATGTATCACGTTGATTGATTTGCGTATATTGAAGAATCCTTGCATCCCAGGGATAAACCCCACTTGATCATGGTGTATGATTTTTTTAATGTGCCGTTGCAGTCTGTTAGCTAGTATTTTGTTGAGGATTTTTGCATGTATATTCATCAGTGATATTGGTCTGTAGTTTTCTTTTTTTGTGACATCTTTGCCTGGTTTTGGTATCAGGGTGATGGTAGCCTCGTAGAATGAGTTTGAGAGTGTTCCTCCTTCTGCAATATTTTGGAAGAGTTTGAGAAGGATAGGTGTTAACTCTTCTCGAAATGTTTGATAGAATTCGCCCGTGAACCCATCTGGTCCTGGGCTTTTGTGTGTTGGGAGATTTTTAATCACTGCCTCAATTTCTGTACTTGTGATTGGTCTGTTCATGGTTTCTGTTTCTTCCTGGTTCAGTCTTGGAAGATTGTACTTTTCTAAGAATGTATCCATTTCTTCCAGGTTATCCAATTGATTGGCATATAGTTTCTTGTAGTAGTCTCTCAGGATGTTTTGTATTTCTGCGGTGTCCGTTGTTACTTCTCCTTTTTCATTTCTAATTCTGTTGATTTGCATCTTCTCCCTTTTTTTCTTGATGAGTCTGGCTAATGGTTTATTAATTTTGTTAATCTCAAAGAACCAGCTTTTAGTTTTATTTATTTTTGCTATGGTTTCCTTCCTTTCTTTTTCATTGATTTCTGCTCTGATCTTTATGATTTCTTTCCTTCTGCTCACTTTGTGGTTTCTTTGTTCTTCTTTCTCTAGTTGTTTTAGGTGTAAGGTTAGGTTGTTTATTCGATCATTTCCTACTTAAGGTAGGACTGTATTGCTATAAACTTCCCTCTTAGAACTGCTTTTGCTGCATCCCGTAGGTTTTGGGTTGTTGTGTTTTTGTTGTCATTTGTTTCTAGATATTTTTTGATTTCCTCTTTGATTTCTTTAGTGATTCCTTGGTTGTTTAAGAGTGAATTGTTTAGCCTCCATGTGTTTGTATTTTTTGCAGTTTCTTTCCTGTAATTGATATCTAGTCTCATGGCATTGTGGTCTGAGAAGATGCTTGATATGATTTCAATTTTCTTGAATTTGCTGAGGTTTGATTTGTGACCCAAGATGTGATCTATCCTGGAAAATGTTCTGTGTGCACTTGAGAAGAAAGTGTATTCTGTCGTTTTTGGATGGAATGTCCTATAAATATCAATTAAGTCGAGATGGTCTAATGTGTCATTTAAAGCTTGTGTGTCTTTATTTATTTTCTGTTTGGATGATCTGTCCATTGATGTAAGTGGGGTGTTCGTTCTCCCACTATTATTGTGTTACTGTCGATGTCCCCTTTTATAGCTGTTAGCATTTGCCTTATGTATTGAGGTGCTCCTATATTGGGGGCATAGATATTTACCATTGCGATATGTTCTTCTTGAATGGATCCCTTGATCATTATGTAGTGTCCTTCCTTGTCTCTTGTAATAGTCTTTACTTTCAAGTCTAATTTATCTGATATGATTATTGCTACTGCAGCTTTCTTTTGACTTCCATTTGCATGGAATATCTTTTTCCATCCCTTTACTTTCAGTCTATATGTATCCCTTGGTCCGAAGTGGGTTTCTTGTAGGCAGCATATAGAAGAGTCTTGTTTTTGTATCCATTCAGCCAGTCTGTGTCTTTTGGTTGGAGCATTTAATCCATTTACATTTAAGGTGATTATTGACATGTGTGTTCCAATTACCATTTTCTTAATTGTTTTGGGTTTGTATTTGTAGGCCTTTTCCTTTTCTTGTGTTTCCTACTTAGAGAAGTTCCTTTAGCACTTGTTGTAAGGCTGGTTTGGTGGTGCTGAATTCTCTTAACTTTTGCTTGTCTGGAAAGCTTTTGATTTCTCCCTCAAATCTGAATGAGATTCTTGCTGGGTAGAGTATTCTTGGCTGTAGGTTTCTCTCTTTCAGGACTTTCAGCCATTCCCTTCTGGCCTGCAGAGTTTCTGTAGCGAGGTCAGCTGTTATCCTGATGGGTTTTCCCTTATATGTTGTTTGTTGCTTTTCTCTTGCTGCTTTTAATATTTTTTCTTTGTGTTGAATTGTCGTTAGTTTGATTAATATGTGTCTTGGTGTATTTCTCCTTGGGTTTATTCTGTATGGGACTCTCTGTGCTTCTTGGACTTGGTTCATTATTTCCTTTCCCATGTTGGGGAAGTTTTCCACTATAACCTCTTCAAATATTTTCTCAGACCCTTTCTTGTTTTCTTCTTCTTCTGGGATACCTATAATTCGAATGTTGGTACACTTAATATTATCACTGAGGTCTCTGAGACTGTCTTCTATTCTTTTTATTCTTTTTTCTTTTTCCTGCTCTGCAGCATTTATTTTCCCCATTCTATCTTCCAACTCACTTATTTGTTCTTCTGCCTCAGTCATTCTGCTGGTTATAGCATCTAGAGTATTTTTAATTTCAGTTATTTTGTTATCCATTGCTGTTTGTTTTTCTGAGTTCTTATGAACTGTTTCTTGTACTTTCTCTATTTTGTTATCAAGATTTTGTATCATTTTTACTATCATTACTCTAAATTCTTTTTCAGGCATTTTTCCTATTTCCTCCTCATTTATTTGGTCTTGTGGGTTTTTTTCCTGCTCCTTTGCCTGCATGGTGTTTCTTTGTTTCCTCATGGTTGTCCAAACTTTTGGGGTTGCTTGTCCTGGCGATAGAGGTGTTTATAGAAGACTGTCCAAGCCTCAGACTAATGTCCAAGTATTGGATTAAACGAATATTAAGTCTAGGAAACACATACATGTATAAGACACACAATTACTGAATCCATTAGGACATAAGGCTCTAGAAAGACCTGACAGAACCCCAGTGTGCTATCAGATATTCAAAGAGAAACCCAACTGAAATTGACAACTGAAACAGAACAAATCAGAGACAAAAGCAAAAGCAAACAAACAAACAAATAACACCTTACACATACAAACATTAATCCAGGGAGATTTTGTAAGCTAGGATCAAATATAGAAAAGAGCCAGAGTACCACCAGAGAGAATGGAGATTCTCAGAACGTAATTAGACAACTGTACTAAGAACTAAGATAAAGACAAAAGCCTAATATTAAATACCAAGGCAGTGCATCATCTGGAGAATAGAGCAAGGAGTCTGAGCAGACCGATAGTGTTGCTTATAAGTATGTTAAGATAAAATAAACTTAAAAAGGCTGGAAGAAAGGGGAACAGAAGAGCGTAATGTGGTTGGAAATATGCAAATAAAAAGAAAGGAATAGAAATGTATAAAAGATAGGGATGAAAGGAAAGTATGAGAGATATGTTGTCTGTACTACCAAGAACTTAGCTAGATATAAAAGTATATAAAAAGGCAAAAAAAAAAGAATAAAAAAATCATTAAAAAATTATGTTATAAAACTTGTAAATCCCTTAGGGCTAAGATCATATTTAATAAAGAAAAAAAAAAAAGAGAGAGAGAGAGAAAGAAAAAAAAGAAAAAAATCCAGAACTGATCCCAGAATGGACCAGTTCAATAGGTATTGATACTACTCTTTCTGTTTCCTTAGCGTCTCAGCTGTAAGTGTCCTTCTCCTTGCTTTGGGTTTTTTTTGCATTATTCTGTGACCAGCAGAGGTTGCTTTATTGTTCGTCTGTAAGCGTTGGTGTGTGGGGAGGGAGAGGGTATAATAGTGGCTCCTTCTCCTGGGAGTGAGTGAGCAGTGGCACACTGTTGTTTCAGTCGGGCTTGGAGGTGCCTGTTGCAGAGGGACACTGGTGGCTCAGGTGTAAACAGAAAGTCTTAGAGTTGGGCCTCTCTGGGGTTTTTTTTGTTGTTGCTGTTGTTGTTGTTGTTGTTTTTCCTCTTGGCAGCCTCCCTGCTGCCAGCTTTCCAAGGGGTTTTAATCTAGCCCCGCCCGAGTGCCTGAGGGTGCTTGTTAATCCTGAGCACCTTAGTTGGCCCGCAGGGCATCTCTCCACTGCCTGTTGCAGAGGCACTGAGAGAGAGAGAGAGGCTATGCCCATGGCTCCCCCCCCCCACCCGTGAGCCTGCAGCCTCCAGCTGCCATCATGGCCGGGCAGCTCTCTGGGATGGGCACTCCTCTCCGCGGACTTCCTCCCTCCTCTCTTCTCGGTCCATCACCCTACCGGCAACAATGTTTCTCACCCCGAACCAGCTCTCCGGTTCCCACGCTCCCGCTCCCGGACCCTCCGTTCAGCTGCGGATTGACGTCTCGGTCTGGGAACGCTGAGTTGCTCTGCAGACCCTCCATATGTTTCTCACTCCCTCCTGTCTGCCACAGCTCCGCCGCTTCACCCTCTTTGAGCCTTTGTAGATGCCTCCCTACCGGCTATGTCGGGCTCCCCGCGGTCCTTTCTGGTGTCCGAGGTCATCTGCTGGTGTTCAGCTGGTTCTCTGTGGGAATCACTGCGTCCTTCGGTGCATTCCCAATGCATCTGTGGAGAGGGATGCACTCCACGTCCCTCTACTTCGCCGCCATCTTTTCTCCCCTCATTGTTTTTTATGACTGAGTAATATTCCTCTGTGTGTGTGTGTGTGTGTGTGTGTGTTTACATATGTATACCACATCTTTTTTCATTCTTCTGTTGATAGACACTTACGTTGTTTCCATGTCTTGGATATTGTAAATAATGCTGCTGTGAACATTGGGGTGTATGTATCTTTTTGAATTAACGTTTTCATCTTTTCAGGGTACATGCCCAGGAGTGAGATTGCTGGGTCACATGGTAGTTTTATTTTTAGTTTTTAGGAAGCCTTCATACTGTTATCCACAGCGGCTGCACAAATTTACATTCCCACTAACAGCACACAAGATTTCCCTTTTCTCCACATCCTTGCCAACATTTGCTATTTGTGTTGTTTTTGATGATAGCCATTCTGATGTGTGTGAGGTGATACCTCCTTGTGGTTTTGATTTGCCTTTCCCTGATGATTAGTGATGTTGAGCATCTTTTCATGTGTCTGTTAGCCATCTGCATTTCCTTTTTGAAAAAAATGTCTATTCAGTTCTTCTGCCCATTCTTTAATCATACTGTTTGCTTTTTGATATTGAGTTGTATGAGCTGTTTATATACGTTGGATATTAACCCTTATCAGTTATATCATTTGCAAATAATTTCTCCCATTCAGTAGGTTGTCTTTTCATTTTACTGATGGTTTACTTTGCTGTGCAAAAGCTTTTAAGTTTAAAAGGTCCCATTTGTTTATTTTTGCTTTTATTTCCTTTAGGAGACAGATCCAAAACACTATTGCTGTGATTTGTGTCAAAGAGTGTTCTGCTTATGTTTTCCACAAGGAATTTTATAGTATTTGGTCTTACATTTACGTCTTGAATCTATTTTGAATTTCTTTTTGTATATGGTGTTAGAGAATGTTCTAATGTCATTGTTTCACATGCAGCTGTCCAGTTTTCCCAGCACCACTTGTTGGAGACTGTCTTTTCTCCATTGTATATTCTTGCTTCCTTTGTCATAAACTAATTGACCATAAGTGCCTGGGTTTATTTCTGGGCTCTCTATCCTGTTCCATTGATACATGAGTCTGTTTTTGTGCTAGTATCATACTTCTTTGATTACTGTAACTTTGTATTGTCTGAACTCAGGGAGTGTGATTCCTCCAGCTCTGTTCTTTCTCAAGATTGTTTTGGCTATTCAGGATCTTTGATGTTTCCTTACAAATTTTAAAATTATTTGTTTTAGTTCTGTGAAAAACACCATGCTTATTTTGATAGGGATTGCACTGAATCTGTAGATTGCCTTTGGTAATATGGTCATTTTAACAATACTGATTCTTCTAATATAAGAACATGGTACATCTTTCCATCTGTTTGTGTCCTCTTCAATTTCTTTCATCAGTGTCTTATGGTTTTTGGAATACAGGGAACATAAATTTTTAAAAGATAAACTTTATCCAAAGCTTATTGATTTTCTGTCTTCTTTGGGCAAACAAATTTTAAAAACTGAAAACGGTGGCAAAAATATAAAGGGTGGCATGAGAACTAATGTTAGGTATGTACCTTTCTATGCTGTGACTTGTATATACTTCATGACAACATCATGAGATACATTCTTTGTTATTTTACAAATCAGAAGACAGAGCCCAGAATGCTAGAGTAAATTTCTCAAGGTGACAATCAGACTTAATGGTGAAGAGTTGGGGCTTGAACACAGGTCTAGCCTGACTCTGAAGCACATGCTCTTTTCATAAGACCACTTTGCCACTCAGAAACCAGTAACTACAAATTGAAAGAATACTAGGTAAAGGACTGCAGGTAATAGACCAGATTAATAAACAAAACATATATGCTTAAATAAAAAGAAAAAAATTAAAAACTGACATCTTTCCCTCTTTCTCACTTATATCCTATAGGCAGTGTCATCAGGCATATCACATTCCAGGCTACAAATAGCATAACCAGCACTGCTTCTACACTATATTCTTCCTTTTTAAAATTCCCAATCATGCTGTCTCTTTGTGGCATGTGCCCCAAAGGTGTTTTTTCTGTGAGAGATTTTATTAGCAAGGTAATTAAAAACCTGAATTTCTCTTTATAAAATTAGGACTCAATATTAGTCCTTTAGCAGTAGGTAGATTCTACCCACTTTCCTTCCTTATTCTACCTCCATTGATTCTGCTTTGTCCCTGGCCCCATAACCTTTCTGTGTACACCCCCACACATTTGTCAGTCTGTAAAGAGTAACCGCTAGAAAATAGAGCACAGAGAAATGTAGAACTGAGACAGCCCCTAGAGGTGATCCGGATCACCATCCCTGGTAATGCCTGGGAGATGTATAGCCAGGAACAAGATTTGAAATCATACATAGAACTGATCTCGGAAAGACATAACTTCTTCACAGATACCATGAGTTTCACTGCTGACAACACCTAGTGCATGACTTAACTGTGATGCCTCAAGAAACTGGATCTACAGCCCCTGATCTTATCCTTGCTAGAGTGAATTCTAAGTATTCCCTGCTGCTTTATATTTCTGGCTCCCAAACCAAACTTCATTGCAGGTGCTTCTGATTAGAGCTTAGCTTTATGCCTGTGTCCTAGCTTCAAAGGTCTGAGCAAGCAGGTATCTAATGTCTATGGTGGGGAAAAAATGTCAGACAGCCATTGGATTTGTCAAGGTCCCTATTACAAAACGGCTCCCTAAATTGAACACATCATTCCAGATGGCTTATGCAGTATTCAGTATGCAGCACAGTTAACCCTCTTCATCTGGACAGAATACATAATTATATTAAAGCACATATTAAGATTATATGAACATTTTTCAGATCCACATCAAAGGACTGGTTCATAATTAAGCTTGCAGTTAACTATAACCTCAAAACATTCACCTTTTATTGCTGTTTAGCCATGTGTTCTCCATCCTGTATTTGTGCAATTGTGTTTCACTTTTTTAATCCAAATACAGAACTTTATATTTAGTTCTGTTAAATTTCACCTTGTTAGTTTTGGCCCGTATTTTCAATCTTTTACAATCATTTTGAATACGGTTTCTGTCATTCAATACAGTAACTCCACAGTTTTGTGTCATACACAAATTGGATAAACATGCTTTTTGTTTTCATTCAAATCTCTGATAAAATGTTGAAAAGAGTATAAAGTGTTATGGAACACCACAGAATATTTTCATCCAGGATGGCATCTAACCATTAATTAATGTTACAGCATATTAACCAAACCTAATTTATCTAGCGTTATATTAGACAACTGTTCATTCTTTAGCTTGCATCATGATAGTAATGATGAAAAGGAATATTTGAAGGGTATTTAAAATAAAAATTCTTTATAATGTGAGCATTATAGAATCAGCAAGTGATATGTGATTAAGAATCAAAGGTAACACATTCTCGAACGTGCGGACGTGTTTCTCAAAAAAGTAAAATTAGAGAAGCGCAGATCACTATCACTTATATGTTGACGATTAGTCTTAATAATGTACCCGTATAAATCTCAGAGTGTATTAGAACAGAGGCCAGTAAACATTTTCTGTGAAGGACCAAATAATAAGTATTATGGACTTTGTAAGTCCTCTGGTCTCTATGTAACTCTGCCCTTGTAGAACAAAAGCAGCCATAGACATTACATAAATAAATGGGTGTGATAGTGTTCCCATAAAACCTTATTTATAAAAGCATGTTGCCAGATTTGGCCCCAGGCTGTAGTTTGTCCATGTTAATGATTATCTGTTCAGGTTTTACCTGCCTTTAACCGATCTTATACACAGACTAACTTTGTGAAGTAAGTCCTCTTCTTAGAAGTCCATGTGGACTCCTTTTGTCTTTCCAAATCAATAAGGCTCATCTATTACAGTTGATCTTAAATAACCACACCAGTTGCTTACCATTTATATCACTTCGTGGTTCCCCCAGTTCTCACAATTTCTGGAGCAAGCACCATCTGTTTATACTGGTGTCTAGGGTCACTAAAACATTGCCTTAGCAATCTTGAAACTTCTAAGTCTCCTCCAGAAGAGACAATAAATAAATCTTCAAGTTCATTCTTTTAAAATGAGCTGTGTGGAACACTGGGGACTATAAGAAGGAGATCAAATTTGTGTTCCATATCAGTTTAAAACTCATTATAGACATGAGAAATGAAAACTCATGCCTCCCAACAAATAGGAATTGCCCAATGGATGGTGGGAAAACTGAGTAGGTAGTTAACAGTGTGCTGTAAGATGATCTAGGAAAGGGATAATGAAGGTGCATTTAAATGAAATGTCACCTTTTCCCAAATTACGTTCTCCCAAATGATTTAAAAGTCTTACATAAAATTACTGTGCACGGGGTTAAAATCAGGAGAGAGGAAAAAAGAAGTTAGAGAATGGAAGAGAAGTAGCATTTACTTAGCACTTTCTATTGTTAGTGATCCTGTAAAGCATTTTACACAGGCTAATCATTTAATCACTAACTCACTATGAGGTGAGTTTTGCTGATTACCATTTTATCGCAAGTCTACTGAGGAGCAGGGAGGTTAATAGTTTACTTAGGGACACAAAACTATTCAATAGTGAACTGAGACCCTAATCCAATTATATTCTGACTCTAAACATTTTTTCTCCCTATTTGTACTACACTAAAAACATATAAAGTTTGCAGATAGACCTAAAAAGAAAAACAGTCGCTGCTATACTTTGTTTTAATTGCAGCCCAGGAAAGATGCTTGATTCATATTTTCTTCAGAGAAAGCAACATGATAAACAGATTTCTAAATCCATCTTCAGAGCTTACACTAGTGAAAAACTATTATATGTATTTGGACTGAGTTAGTGATGAATATTCTGAATTTTGTTCAAGCAAGGATTGCATCCATCTAACTTAGACCGTTTACATTTTGGAATGAAAATTGCTCCCATGCTGTGGTGTTTCTAGAAAAGTAGTAGAATGCATTCTTTAGCAATTAGAGATTTGTAAACTTCAGGTGTTTTGCATTTTGGAAGATTCTTTCCTAAATATTGTTGCTGTAGTCAAACAAAACTTTAATTACAACATGGAAGTATGAATACACTGCAGATTGAGAAAAGATAGGGTTGGAAAGAGCATTGATAATGAGCAAGTGCCAAATGTATTTAACAGATATTAACTTAGAAGTTTTAATTGAGGCACTAGATACAATCAAGGCTCATTCCAAGACAGCTTACAAAAACTGAGTCAAAAACTGTTACACATCTTAAAAATCTCATACACATGAGACAGATGAAGAGTAGGGAGGCTGGCGAAAAGACTTTCTTTATAACTATGTTTTGAGCACTAGTCTCTAAATTTGTAAGGTGGAAGGAAGGTAATTTTCTCTTCAGATCAAGACAAATGTGAAGACTGTTAGTGGTACCACTCACAGAGTTTCCTGGGTCTCCTGAAATGAATGCCTGTCAGGAAAATCTAAGGAAGAGAAGGCCACCCAGTCACCTGATGGCAGTGTGAGGAATGTGTTTACTGTGTTGTGATTGGGCTGTGCTTTCAGAATTTGTACAGGTGAAGAATGCCCCAGTGCTTCCTGGGGACCAGATGCAGAGCATAATTAGAGGCCATCTTAGAGCTTGTCCAATAGGGCCACCTAGAGGGGAAGCTTAAGGCAGAGACTGAGTTCTGATAGATAAAATGGTCAAGAAGGTTGCAGGTGAGAGCATCAGTAGCAGAGGTCTTTGTAGAATCCGTGAAAGTGTCCCATGAGAGAAGAGGTCTGCTTTAAATATCCTTCATGCCAATCCTCAATCCCAGCTGGGAATAGGTCTGAAATAGCAGCTGGGAGTCGGGGAATGAATGTACAAAAAGGGGAGAAGAAGCCAATTACAGTTCCCATTCCCATCCCCACCCCTTATGTTGCGTACAACTAGCTAGTGGGCTATAACTGGGAGGAGGCAAAGAAGTTGTAGCTTTGCAATGAGATGGAGTGTGGATTAATGTATTATCCTGATATTTATTGAATTTATGTTCTATAGGTGTGTAAAAGTCACTATAGGACTATACGACCTATCTAGGTTTTCATCCAAGTTGACCATGATGGAAGAAAATTTCGAAGATGGATGGGAAACAGAAATGAAGCTGCTTTTTGATTGCAGCTTGATTGCTTTTTGATTTCCTTCTTGTTCAGTATATCAGGTACATATATTTCTATGATCAGGATAATTTCAGTGAGCTCAGAAGGAAGAGTTGGATAGGAAAGTTGATAGGATTGGAAATTAGTTTAGTAGAGCATTATGAATGTCAGGCTAAGGCATCTGGACTTTATTATATAGGAAGTGGGAAATCGTTGAATGTTGGAGCATGATAGATAAGATGACTATTATGACAATGACTAGTATTATTTTTAGTGATGACATGGGCTGATTCCAGGTGGAAGTTTAATAATGCAGAAGGCAATAAAGATCTCTGGACATATTAAATACATGAGTAACTAGAAATAGATTTTTTTGGGCTAAAACAACAGTAATATCTTCTGAGGTTTAAGTATATGTGGAATTAAAATATATGACAGTAATAGCACAAAAGAAGAAAGGCATTGAAATATAAGTTCCTTATTTTACTCTGGAAATATTTAAAGTACAAATTAAGAAAAACTTAAATAATTCTAAGATGTGTGTTGAAATCCCTAAAGTAACTACAAATAAAAAATAATGTACTATTAAAAACCTAATAAAGGGGGAATTGGAAGAAAGAAAACATAGCTTATTCTAAAAGAAGGTAGAAAAGGATATGAAAAGGAAAAAATGAGGCAAATGGAAAGCAAATATTGAATGTGTGTTTAAGCTTATATACATCAGTAATTACAATAACTATAAATGGACTAAAAAATTCAATTAAAACAAATACTTTCAGGTGGAAATAACAAATATATATATGCTCCTTTCAAGAAATAAGCAATAAACATAAATACGAAAAGTGTGTATCAATCAATAAACGGGAGGAAGTTGTTATAGCGCTTGTAATGTCAGATTAAATTATTAAAGGAAAGAAGTATTACCAAAGTTAGGAAGCACCATTACATTATAATAAATGAGACAAGAGGAAAATATAACAATTCCATATTAGTATGTACCTAGTATGTATGTACCTAGTATGTATCCTAAAAAAATGAGGAGACAGAAGAAAAAAGAGATAAATTCAAAACTATAGTTGGAAAATTTAACAGACTTCATTAGAAGCAAATAGAATATGCTTTTTAGAAATCAATAAGGCCATCTATAGAAGATTTGAACATGATTAACAAACTTTTCCTATTTGAAATAAATATAAAATGTTGCAATCAATAATTGTTGAAAATACATTTTTAAGAAGTGTATCATTTACCAAATATAAAGCAGGTCTAGACAAAATTCAAAAAGTGGAATTCAGACACATTATCTTCTCTGACCTTAGTGGAATTAAACTAGAAAGCCATTACAAAAATGTAACAAGAAAATTTATTAGTTTGAAAATTAAATGTTACACACATGTCAAATAAGATATCACATTGGAAATTAGAAAATAATTTGAACTAAGTGATAATGAAAATATGACATCAAACCTATAGGGTATAGCTAAATTTATGATTAGAATAGTGGTTCTCACCTGTGGGATACTTTTCCCCAAGAGAACCTCTGGCAATGTCTGAAGACATTTTCAGTTGTAACAGTTGAGGGTCAGGGGTGTTACTGGCTTCCAGTGGGCAGAGGCCAAAGATGTTGCTAAACTTACTACAATATACAAGGCAGTCTCACACAACAAAGAGTTACCTGGCCCCAACATCACTAGTTCAAAGGTTGTAAAATCTGGATTAGAGGGAAATCTAATGCCTTAAGTGTAAATATTAGAAAAGGAGAAAGGCTGAAAATCAGTCATCTAACTATCCATCTGAAAAAGCAAGCAAAAGAATAACATAATTTAGGACATAATTTTCGCTCTTTCAGCTCTTAAGATATTATAAACAACTTTACGTCAATAAACTTGAAAATTTAAATAAAATTGACAGCTTACTTGAAAAACACAACTTACCAATAAGAAGTAAACAATCTGAATAGACCTACATGTATTTAAAAAATTAAAATTTTAATTCAAACTTTACTTCTCTTCCAGAGATTAGAGAAAGGGAGAAACTTCTCAGTGTGTTTTACTGAGAGTAGTATAATGATGATACCACAATCTGACATGGATACAAAATATTTTGACATGATAGTACAAAAATAATTAAAATTAGAGTGCCAATCTATTTAGAACAACATACAAACTTCCTAAACAAAATATTAAAAAACATAACCCAGTAATATGTGAAAAGGAAATAACAACCAATTGGGGTTTACTCTAAAAATATAAGGTTAAGACATAAAAAAACCAATTACTTAATGTAATAAACCATATTAACATCAAAAGGTGAAAAACCATGTGACCCCACCCAAAAAGATCAGAAGCAGTATTTGATGAAATTTAACACCAATTTATGATTTAAAAAAAAACTCTTAGCAAACTAGAATTATTTAACTTCCTTAATAAGATAAAGGGTATCTACAGAAATATGCAGCAAACATAATACTTTATAAAATATTATAAAATATTAAAAACTTCCACTTTGATATTGGGAATGAGGCAAGGATATTTAGTAAAGGTATGTCTATCCAACATTTATACCGGAGATCTTTGCAAGTGAAATATGGAAAGAAAAGAAATAGAAGAAAGATTTAAAAGGAAGATAAACATTGATACCATGTGCAAATGACATGATTGTAAAAAATTGTTTAATTACAAATAAGATAGTATTAATACTTGCATTTTGCCCTCACTTCATGAAAGGCAAATATAAAAATGCAATTATAATTATTTTACTAACAATATACTTGAAAATAAAACTTCATAAGTGATACTATTTAAAATAGAATAAAAATCAAATTCCTAGGAATAAATCAAAGAAAAAACATACAAAACCTATACAAAAAACTATATTATTGAAAAAATTTTTAAAAATTTAATAAAAGGAGGGATATCCCATTTTCATTGTTTAGAACACTCAATATTCTAAATATGTCAGTTTTCATTAAATGTTCTATAGAGTCAGTGGAAACTCAATCAGACATCAACATGATATTTCATGGAGATGGACAAGCTGATTTCAAAAATTGTATGGAAAAACAAAAGATCAAGAATAACAAAGATAATCTTAAAGAAGAATAAAATGAGTGATCGTTTAATGACTGATAGGAAGATTATAAAGTTGCTAGAATTAAACAATGTAGTACTGGTATAGTGATTGTCAAACAGACCAATTGAATAAAATAGGGAAACCAGAAAATTATTTACATATAGAATTCTCGGATTTATTTCTAAGTTGCATCTACAATGCAATGTGAAAAGAATAATCTTCACATTAAATGGCCTGAGTCAATTAGATCTCTATGTGGAATTTTAAAAAATGAACCTTTTCCCCAATCTCACATGATATACAACTATCAAATTTAGATGAATTATAGACTCAGAAGGTAAAATCAATACAATTAGTAGAATATATCAAAGGGCATTATCTTTGCGGCTTTGGAGAAGGCCAAGTTTTCTTAAACTGGGCATCAAATGTACAAAACATAAAAGAAAAATTTGATAAATTGGACTACATTAAAAACCAGATCTCTTATTTATCAGAAATTACCAGTTAGAGAATGAAAACAGTGGGAGATGATAATTGCTATACATATATTCAACAAAAAATTCATATCCAGAATATAAAATAATTTCTACAAATCAATAAGAGAAATACAATCCAGTTTTAAAAACCATAACTTGCAGAGACATTTCACAGAATAAATATCCAAATTGCTGATAAACATTTATAAAGTTGCTCAATCTCATTACATATCTAGGATATTAAAATTATAACTAAAGTGATACCTCATGAGGACACAGGGTGGGGGGGTGTGAAGGGGAAGCTAGGACGAAGTGAGAGAGTAGCATAGACATATATACACTACCAACTGTAAAATAGATAGCTAATGGGAAGTTGCTGTATAACAAAGGGAGATCAACTCAATGATGGGTGATGCCTTAGAGGGCCGGGGCAGGGAGGGTGGGAGGGAGTCGCGGAAGGGAGGGGATATGGGGATATATATATAAACACAGCTGATCCACTTTGATGTACCTCAAAAACTGGCATAACAGTGTGAAGCAATTGTAATCCAATAAAGAGCTTAAAAAAATACAAAAAAAAGCTAAAGTGAGATGTTATTATATACCTCCCAGAATGCCCAGGTTTTTTTTTTTTTTTTCTTCAAGAACATGGAATAAATGAAGCTCATACATTGTTGGCAGAATGAAAAGGAAAATTTGTCAATATCTGTTAAAGTTGTACATTTGCATACTCTATGACTCAGCGATTTAATCATGAGACGTATTTATCAGAAACACATACAAATGTGCATCAAAAGACATGTTCAGTAATATTCACAAAAGTATAGTTTATAGTGTGCAAAAGTATAGTTTCTCAGTATACAACCTGAAAGCCATTCGAATTAACAGGAGAATAGATAAATATACTGTGGTTTGTTTACTCAGTGGAGTACAGTTGAAAACAGCTCTGTACAAAAGAACATAATTCTCATAATCATAATTTTGAGTAAAAGAAGGCAAAGATAACATAAATTGCATAACTCCATCTCTATAAAGTTCAAAAATAAGCAAAACAAATTTATGGTGATGTGTGTTGTTTATCTATTGCTGTTTAGCAAATTACCTCAAAACTTAGAAGCTTAAAACAACAAACATTTGTTATCACAGGCAGTTTCTAGGGACTGGGAAAATGGGAGTGACTTAGCTGGATGGTTCTGGCTCAGGGTCTTTCACGAATGCTGTCAAGCTGTCAACTAGGATTCTATAATCTCTGAAGATTTGATAAGCTAAAGAATCTTCTAAGCTCATTCAATTGACTGTTGGCTGGAGGCCCAGGTTCCTCACCACATAGTCCCTTTCATAGAGCTGCTCATGATGTGGCTTCCCTCAGAGTGACGATACACGTACGGGAGAGAAAGAAAACCCAAGATAGAGGTTGCAGTCTTTTTATGAGTGACTATCAGAAGTGGCATGCCATCACTTATGCTGTACATTATTGACCACACAAAGCAACCCGGTTACGATGTGGGAGGGGACTATACAAGGGTGTGAGTACCAGGAGTCAAGGATCAGTGGGAACGAGCTTAGAGGCTACCTTCCCACATATTATACAGTATTTGCCTTGGCAAGGTGAGAGATGATGAGAAGAGAACACTAGAAAGGACTCAGGAGTGTGGCTCATCTATATCTGCACCTGAACAGTGGTTACATAGGTGTATACACATTATATGAATTCATGTATGATCTCGAGATTTGTGTACTTTTCTGATTTACACTTCAGTAAAAACAAGAAAATATTTTGAAACATCCCTTTTGGGAACTTCTCACGACTTTGATCACATCAATTTTGCAATGCCAAGATGCACACACACACACGCACACTCACGACCTTTATCGTCCATTGTTTATTCCCTCATTTATTCTTTGTATCTTGGTACAGTTTGTTTGTATCTATATTTGCTCCCACATCAGTGCAAATTGCTTAATGGCAAGGGCAAGAATTCTCCACAGGGGCTGCTGGTTTCATTCTGAGCCATTTTATTGGATTCTCTGGAACTGGGCATTTATCACCCATGACCGGGAGTTGAGGGTTGGTCATTGGATGGTTGAGGGTTGATCTGGGGTTTGTCTTGTTGAGAACAATTGCTTTGGAGCTTGGGTTGACATACTTCTGTAAAGGATCAGAGAGCAAAATTGTTCAGCTTTGTGCACCACAGAGTCTCTGTTGTCACTCTTCAACACTGCTGTTGTAAAGGTAAATGCAGCCACGGACAGTATGTAAACAATTGAATGTGACTATGTTCCAGTGAACTTTATTTACAAACATACGAAGCAGGCAGGCCATATTTGTACCACTGAACACCCTGTGCTCTGACCTGTGCAGTAGATAAAAGAAGATAAGTACATGTAACTTTTCAATCATTGGTGCTGGTTGCACATCAGTCTGTCGAAGCCTTTCTGCTATTTTATAAGCTTTGGCTTGCACCAGTGGTAGTTCAGACATTCCTTAGATTTAAGGTTCCATTTTATTACTATATTTTAAATTTCAATTGGTTGTAGTATGGTATCATAAAAACAGAATATAAGCAACTATATTAGCATAAGGAGGTGAAGTAATTTTAAAAGAAATCTACTGTCACATCAAAGAGAATCAACATCTTCTACTTAATTGTTGGAAATGTGGTTTTCAATACCAAAAAAAAAAAGTGCATTTCACCTTTTACAGACCTATTGCTAATAAACTTAAGCCCTGTATTCCCAGTCCTTCTATCTGTATTGTGAGCATGGATCAACTACAGAATTACCTAGAGAAATTCAAATAAAATAGGAGACCTTTGAGTCATAGCAGTAGTGTACTTCTTGCCCCAAGAGAAGGCAAGCAGTGACTTATATTCTGATTGGCTAGGTGGGAATTCACTCCAGCTTTTATAGTCCTGTGATCCTTTGGCACAAGATTTTTAACATTGTATTAACTTTATCCCTGGAGTTGAAAAATGTAAGTCCCAAAGGTTAATTATAAACAGAGTTGTCCTTGGTAGAAAATATCTTTCATTCCAATTATTTAAAAAGTACATAATAGTGTAATAAAGCTATTTGAAAAAACAAGGGTCAGGTACTTTTTCCTATACTCTCAGGAGAGTGCAGCTCTTTTGGAAAACAGCCTTGGAGGCTGAAATGCCTGTTTCTTCCTCATCTTACCATGACTTCTTAGTGTGCTCTTGTGAAATTAACTTTTTTTTTTATCACAGGTGATGAGTTTGCAAGAGCATTGCCTTTTGCTCAGAGGTTTCAAGAGGCGTTATTAACTGTTTTTTAAAAAGGAGTTCTTGGTGGTCTTCCAAAGAATATTTTTAAAAATATTTCTATTTAAATGATTTCTCTTCCCTCACAAGGTTTTGATTGGCCTTTCTAAGTACTGAGCGGAATATATACATATATATATAGTTTTCATTTCATAAAATATTCTGTGGCACAGTGAGAAAATAGACAACTAAACAATAGTTAATTTCAAGACTAGATGGATTTTTTTTTTGGCTGCAGACGATTGCTCTTTATGGGTTCGTGGTTTCCAGGGAATTTGACTGCGCTATGAGTTTTGTTCATATAGTCTTGATGCTCACATGTGTGATACATTATAAGAAAATTTCTCCTTTTGGAGTTGGGAACAAAGAAATATTACCAGGAAAGTAGATAAGGAAACTGGGGCTCCCACTGGTGAGATCTGAATTATATAACCAGCCTATATCTTTTTGTTCTTTTAGGCACCCAGGCATTTTTAGGAGGCCTCTCATCCTTACCCAATACAACCGTACTTAGACTAGTATTTCTTACTTGAGCATAGCTTCAAGAGTTATGTCTGTAAATGGAAAAAGTCTGAATCCACATACCAATTTGTGTGCTATACCTGGTAGCTCCCTAGACCCTGAGGCTGATTGCTCTTGTTGATGTCTGAGAAATACTAAATTTGGAGCATTTCTCTTTTATCTTAATAATGTAAAAAGCACTCAAAATATGTGACAAATATCAGGAAATGGAGGCTGAGTTTAAATGCTATGATTATTTGAAGTAAGGGAGCTGTATAAATACAAAGTGTTAGTGTTATCATTTGTGGAAACACATTTCCTTATTAACCTCCATTTTCATGCCAACAAATATCCTCCAAAAGGCTCATTTTATCTTTGACCATTTTGCGTGCAGTCCATAATACCTACAAATATTTCATTATGAATCAGGCTTTTCAGCTGGTAAAAACAGAAAAATTAAGCATGATAATAAACCAACACTCCAAACCAAAAAATAACTGAAGCAAAAGTGAAAAATCTCAAAGCAGACTTCCCAAACCAAATATAACTCTAAATCCCCTATCCCATAATAAAGCCCAGGTTATTGGAAAGAGATGGCATAGTTTTATTCAAACACGATCATTTATCTAAAACACATAATATCCCTAATCGCTGAAAAGAAAGGCCATAGAGATTGGGTACACTTTTCCTCCAACTCAAATATAAGAAATACTTAGTGGGTAATTCATACCCTAATATTTCAGGTTAGCCTATTTTTAAAACTCGACTATAGGAGATGATGCTATATTAGCTTGTGCAGTATAGGGAAATTAGTATGCTTATAATTTATATTTATTACTTTCCAGTAAAAGAAAAAAAATGTACACTACTAGCTACTTTGTCTAGATTCTCATAGTAAAATAAGTTGTTCCTTTATAGCCCTTGAAGGCAGATTAAATGCATTGACATGACTCTGATATTAACACAACCTCTCCTGAAATAGGTTAGCTTTTTAACTGATTCTAAAGGACTAGTTAAAAGCAACTGTACTCCAATCAAAATAAATAAAGACTAGTTACAAACAAATTTTGAGGATGGAAGACAATACTTTATTAAATTAAGTGAAAAAACAGAACATCAACAAAAATAGAATAGCCTTTGTATGTATTTTCTTTAACTATTTTTGTATTTAAGGTGATTATTTGGCTCTAAGCATTTAATTATTATAATCTAGTTCCACATATCCCTCCTGTATTTTGTAATTCCTTCTCAAGAATTCTGTCAAGTATAGTCATTTTAAGATTAATATACAGTAAGTCCAAAGGGAAAAGTTTATTTCATTCACATTATAACAAAGAATTGTGAAACTGATGCACCGACATTTTTTTTTTTTTTTCTGTTGGGAAAAATTATAACTTTCAAGTGGAGATATAGAAAAAAATGTTATCCTTACTCAGCACTTCATTCCACATTGAGCACTTTCTGTCTATGGGCAATGTACCACAAACCTTCTGGATTCAGAAACTTTCACCAGTGCCTAAGGATAATCCCCCAATTCTCTTTTCTTACAAGTAATATGAAAACAAATGATTTTCTAAGGTCCATTGGTCTAAGGCTTTGAATCTGTATGATTCATCTCAATGAAATACTTCCTTAGAAATCTCTTTTTACCTAAATTAACCTTGTTGGATTTTCTTGGAGAAGGGAACAGTTTCTATTGCCATAACTGTGTTTGTGTGTGTATGTGTTTTATAACCTGGCATTTTGTATACATGTATCTAAGATTTTCTGACATCCCTATATGATTTAACATCATAGTTTTAGTTAGATTTTTTTCTTTTACTAGCAGCAGCAATCCTATCATAATTAACATGGAATAGCTAACATATGATATCGTGGCTTAAAGGACTCTTGTTTTCAGTGAGTGTTTTCAGTATATAACAAAGACTTCAGCCTTAAAAGTAAGTTGCTTGAATTCTGAAATGAGAAGCCAGGTAAATATAAAAGAGACAAAAATATCCAAGTATGTATTCATATCAGGAACCACATTATTCAATTATGCAAAGGTGTTTGAGAGTGAAAAGGATACTCTTAATAAATGTCAGGATAACAATTAAAAAGTAGGACTTTGACAAACTAGAATATATTGTTACCCTACTTATTACATAGACATGGAGTTTTCAAAAAAAAAAAAAACCCTCGCATACATGAAGGTGTCAAACTAATTAATGGTGTAGTAAAATCCAATTATATTGAATAGGATAGCATTTCAGTTTTGTGAGGATGCTGAGAAATGATCTAAAATTAAAGGTTACTATTAACATATAGTGATGTGTGTACTTTAACATCATTGGGAATTAAGAAGTAAGTTTTGCACAATATAAGGTCATTTATTACAACTAATACAGTATAAGCAAGTGATGGGAATTTTTTTTAACTGGATAAATTAATGGATACAACCATTCTTATACTGCTTCCACTGGAGCATCTATTGCTGACATAGGTTTCAAAGATCGCCTCCACCTCTATTTGGAAGTTGGCACCAGTACTGAGCACTCCAGCCTCTACTGCCAGAACACTTGCTATTTCTTCCCTTGATTTAGGCAAACCACATTGCTTTGTCCAAGTCTCAGTAATTACTGCATCATGATTTTTGTCAGATAAAATTAATAGTAACATTTTAATTCTCACCCACCTTAGCCAAATGGTCAAATAAATTAATAGTAACACTTTCTCACCCTAGCCAAGCATAGTTTGACAGTTATAAAGAAAATATTTGTTTAAGCCTCTTTCAGGGTTAAACTGTAAATCAACCTTAAGTTGAGAATACTTGAAGAGATGGGTTTTGCGCTGTTAATTGTGGGAAGTCAAATACTAGAATTCAGATTTTCTAGAGCATACTTGAGTATTCTTTCTTCATAGTCAACCGAAGATCTTTGGTATATCAGCAAAAGTTAGAATTCTCCCCTACATGTGTAAACATTCCCTAATTTTCTGTTCATGGGATGTTGGATTCCATGAAGAGAATTTTCACCCATAACTTTAAAAATTCAAAACATTTCATATCCTGTGATCCCCCAAAGGGATGTGGAATCCTCAAGCTTTACAGTAAACTCAAGAAACATGGACCCTTCCATCATTAATGGTACATTTTTCTAGTTGTATCTGAAAATGGTTTCCTTGAGTGTACTCGTCACAGACCCCCATATTTGGTACAACTATCTTTAGTTTATATTATTACTTTGTAAAATGTTTTACTTTAAAATATCACATTTGTAAAATTATCTTGTTTACAGCGTTTGAAGACCCAGGACCAGAAATACTGTAAACTTGATTTGTACGTTGAGTAGAAAAAGTAGATGATAGAATCCCATTAGAGGAAAACAAGTAAACTAGATTGTCACTTTAAGAGATTTCTTATGGAGGATTTATTCTTTAGCTTGTTATGATTTCATTTTTATGGAAGCAGCTGTACTTGTTATCGCACTCTGCCACATCATCAGTCATCTAGCTACTGCAGAGAATTCCCCCCGGCAGAACAGGACATTCATGAGTTTATATTACTGCCATAAATTCTTTGGCTGTAAGTTTTTATACAAATAATCCCATGTCTCTTGTATATATTGCACCAATTGGTTAATAACATGATCTCTACCAGGGGATTTCTGGAATGTTCTATCTTTTAAAGCAATGGCCCAGAGTACATTTTTATGTGAACTAAAAATATTCTAAATGAAACTGGGCAAACTGAGGACATCTATATGATGAGAAAATACGTTTTTACTTAATTTTCCAGTTTAACCTGGTGACTTTTCTTTTAGCTGAGTGACATGAAAACAAGTATTTGCAAAAGGGATATTGTATGGTTAGTATGTTTAAAAAAAAATATGGAATAGATTCTCAAATGAGAGTGGTGAGTTTCTGGCTGTGAAACTTTTCACAGTTCCTTTCCTTCATTGCTTTTCAGAATCCCAGCATTTCCGTTATGCCAACCACTAAGTAGTTGCCAGAGTTTCTGACCGTTAGCAAATTCTTCCCACAATAAAAGTGAACAGAGCGCTTGAGCACACCAATTGGTCCAATGACCAAAGCTTAAATGTACTAATCTGATTTTCCTTTACCTCCTTTTTTGTGTGACAAATACAGTAATAGGATCTTAAATATTATTCCACAACTCAGAAAGTTGGAAATGTTCTTCACTGGGTCTTCTTTCATCAGTTATACTATCTCTTGTGTTCTGGTGATCTCCATTTCTAATTGTACTAAACCATTAACTGGGTCTCAGATTTTAGTGATAAAGTAATATCATCTGAAAAAGCATAGGAAGTTTTTCAAAAAAAGAACACAGACACAACACAAAGTACCCCAATTTAGATTTCGGGAAGAGACTTTGGGATTAGTGTTTATGATAATTCAAAGTAATTTGATTTAACATCATTATTCCAAATCCAGGCACAATTTTCCAGTCTGAAAAAGTATGGTCAACTAAATAGAAACTTGAAATAGCTCACATACTACCCTCAGTACTTTGTTCTTCTGATTTAAGTATCTTCAGCAGCTTAAATTTAGCTTCAGTTTGAGTTTTAGATGTGCCTGCTATTGAAATAAAAAATAAGGTCACTCCAAAAATGGTATCCTCAAAACAGAGGTAAGTGGATTGTGAAGTTATAGATTCATGTATATAGTAGGATCCCACTTGTAGGGAGATGACATAAATATGTTTGCTTATGCTTATACTATGTAAGGATACCTACGAAAGTATTAATTGTAGTTATTTATAGGCTGAAAACTTGGAGACTGAGAATAGTGTAAGTTGTAATGTTTATATTTTTGTAATGTTTGAATTTTAGAAGAATCACAAATTTTTTTCTTTCTCTAGAAGAAAAAAAAACAAAACAGATGAAAGAAAACTGATGTGAACTCTTTTAATATTAATATTTATCAAGAAAAGTATATTTTTTTCATTCTGACTTTTAAAAATAGCACAGTCCATTCTGAAATAAAAATGAGTTAAAGAAACATTGTAAAATTGTGCTAAGAAAAACAAAACCATTATGAGCCATAGACAATCTAATTTGTGCAGTATTTTAATAACGTAAATTATCCAGTTTACTCACTTACCTTAAAATAGAGAATATTATAGCTGTGTTGTAAATTCTAAACTTTAGTCAAGATTAAAAAAAAGTATTTTCCTTTAAAATAGGTTTTCATTTAGTGGTCACAAGTAGGCCAAATAAACATTATGAGTAGAATGATAAATGTTTTTAAAGCCGAAAGAATGTCTTTTTAAATGTTAGATTTCCAAATTCATCATCTTTGTGCTATATATATAAAAAACATCTGTTAAGTGAAGTGATAAAAATCAAGGGAAAATGCATATGAACGCTAACCTCCTACTACTATCTAGGTTCATGTTGGACTTAGGGATGATAGAATTATATATTGTATTTTGAGAGTAAGTATGATAAAAGTAACTGTAAGCATTTGAGAATTAAAATTAATAGAATTTTTTATGCAGCACTGGAAAATTCAGGGAGAGGCTGAGTTTTATAGTTTAGTGCAGAGTGGAAAGCATAGGTGGCACAAGTCTAGATCATGCCACCTCTCAGTTACTGAGTATGCTTCTCAAACTCAGTGGACTTTTTATTGCACTTTTTGTTATTTCACCACTGTAGAATTTTTTTCTGGTATATTTCATGTCTGGTTTTCAGGCATTAATAATCTGACCAGAAGAAGATTAATCAGAATATGAACTGTAAATAATGTTTTTCAGCTAATGAGTTCTAAGGCCCTTGCTGGTTGCTATATTCTTTGATTCTAAATTCCTTGAAATTCTTCAGTCATGATGTATGAATTCATTTAGATACCATATTCCTCTTAAAGCAGGCATCTTCTTTTCCCTAGGAGCCCAGGTGCTTCCTTTATTTTATTTTTTTTATCTGCCCAATGAGAATGACAGAATAGTAAGCAAATCAGTTTTTTTTTCCAATTAATGGTGCCACAAACAGTGACCTTTCTATTAATCATATGGAAGTGATTAATCGAAAACAATACAAAATTAATTTATCTCTGTCAATAGGCATAATATTTTAGATTTATATGCTGTTATGTGTATATTTGATAGGGTGAGAATTCACTTTGAACAGAATAATAAGGCCACAGACACAGGAGGACCTGGAAGGGAGCCCACTTCCACAATCTAATTCCAAACTTAATCTTGTTCTATAAGCGCCTCCAGGAAGAAAATAGAGTACTCCAAGTTCTATCCTCTCTTAATTCTTATCTGTAACATAATACCTACCCAGTTGTTTGGTAGTCTCTGTGCTCAGAGAAAATAGGAGGTTATATATTGATAAAACAAATATTTCAGTGAAGTGCTTTTGGACTGTTATACAAGATAATTCCAAGATATATAGATAACTTGCCCATTGATATGTAAGAGTTTGCTATTAATCAGAGGAAAATAATTTTAATGAATCTGTGTGTTTATTCATTCAGCAAACATTTACTGATCACCATTAGTACCACTTTTGCTTTGGTTCAATACGGTAGGGGGAAGAGCAAGTTTACAACCACTGCCCTACATGAGCATACAATTGAGAGGAGAAGATAAATTATGTCCATATGTGAGAATTATATGAGTCATCATGAAGTAAATGCCAGAAGATGAATTATAATGAAAAACATTGTCCCCTGGCTGTAAAGATTGTATAAGTCTTCATTGGGAAAAGATCTGTTTTTGTTATGTAAAGCCTAATTTCAATGTTTTATTCTATGTTTCCCTCAATAATAGTATTTATTTTTATTTGTGATCTTCTTTGTTAATTTTTGTATATTAGGTAGGAACATGTGTCATTATTTCAGCTTTAGATTTAAATCTGGGGATACTGCAGATGGCATGGCAGTGGAGATGCAGAAGAGATTTTGTATCTTTCTAAATCCCCAAAAAGAAACAGAGCGACTAAATTACAAACCCCCAAATCTCTGTACGTTCGCAGCAAAACAAGGTGACAAGGTTTCCCTACAAACTCCAAAACCCTCACATACAAGCAGGTGGCAATAACCCATGCAAAGCCACAAGACCTTAATGATCTCAGCATCTGTATGGGAAGAAGCAGAAAGAAGAAACAGGGCATGTGATAATGCTGCAACTCTTGGGTTTCTTGATGAGCTTGAATTTGATTACAAATATATTGGAGGAAAAGCATGCCAAACTTGGTTTTCCATACCAGGAAGTCAAGTTATAGCTAAAATGAAACAAATAAACAAACAAACAAACAGAAACAAACCTAACAGTGTTATTTAGAAATATGGGAATAAATGCTAGCTAAAAAACGTTAAAAGCAGGATCAGTTAATACACAATGGGATAGAAGGGTGCTATTTTTTCTTATAGTCTCTATAGTACTATTTGATTTTCTGAACTATGTATATATGTAACTTTGAGAAAAGAAATTTTAATGTCATTGTTAATTGGCAAGAAATTTAAAAATACTATTTCAATGATCTAAGTGAAAATTGAATATAAACCTTTGAGGCTAACATTTGAGTGCCTTTTAATGTTAATATAGAAAAACATTAAGGAGAGTTTCAGTTAAATCCCAATTCCATCCAGAGAAAACAACCCATGCTGCCTTCACCCCAAGCAATTTTGGCTGCAGTGTATGTTCTGAAAATTGTAGTACTCTCTTCTTTCCTTAAAAAACACTGAATTTATTTTGAAGAAAATTTCTATCTGTGGATTATTCCCAAAATATATTGAAATCTTAAAAATTATTTTAAGTAATTAAAGTAAAATAAAAGATGTTAAATTCATTTCTTGTTTGATCATTAGAAAATACGGATGAACCTGAGTCTTCCTGTGGTCCACAGATGACTTGTCATAAAATTAAAGAAAGAGCCAAGCTTTAGCTTCAAATGTTTTGAGACAAAATTGAGTGATAGAGGTTCCCCAAAAGAGAATTTTAAGAGTAAATATTAAGTGACAGAACTTACTTAACTTGACCACTGGTTAATATTATTTAACTCAGGTTATATTATTACCTTCCTTGAGATTTTTCTTGAAAGATGATTAAAGTTGAAATAGAAATTTTAAAACTTTCTCTCGTTCAGCACATGGCAATATTTTGCTCTTCCTTCTCATAACCTGACATACCGACTTGTCAGTACTTAAATTCTGAAAGTTTAAAATTACTACTAGAGGTTGATTGATATGCTTGTGGACATGTGAAGAAAACTTGAAAAATAAACTGCACATAAAGTATAAAGTAAACTTTTTATAAAAGTATGAAATAATTATAGAAAACATAACTCATAAGTGCTCAGCAGAATGAATCCTTGTGTAGTGGACACAGCCACTTGACCAGCACTCCCGTGGAGAAAGAGAACATCACTACATTCTAGAAGCCCACAGTCACAGTAGATTACCTATTTTTTAACTTTATAGAAATGAAGTAACATAGTTTATACTCTTATGTCTGTCTGGCTTCTTTCAGATGATGTTATGTTTGTGGGTTACATGATTGTTGTATGTGGCAACAATTTTTTTTTCTTATTTCTATATAGTACTCTGTTAAATTAATATACCACACATTACTTATTCATTTGGTATGGATTGTTTTCAGTTTGGTGGTATTAAAAGCAGCGCTGCTGTGAACTTTCTTTTGCATGTTCTTTTTTGACAAATAGGTACCTGTTAGATATATACAAAGGGGTAGAATTGAGAGGTTGTAAAGTATGGCTTTGGTAGATACTGTCAAATAGTTTTCAAACTGTTTGTGCCAATGAATACTAGCACCCACAGTGTATGAGAGTTTGAATTTCTGCATAAACTTGTCAATGCTTAATATTGCCATCTTTATTTTGGCCATTTTAATAGAAGTATGGTGGTATCTCACGTTTTTAGCTGACATCTTCCTGATCACACTACTAAACCTTTTAGCCTTTATTTTGTTAAACACTCTTTTCAGCTCCATACAGCTGCTATTTTGGGGATTCTGATGATATAGAGGTAAGATTTTTTTCCATTGTGCCGCACATCCCTGAGGTTTTATTCATTTTTTAAAAAATCTATTGCCCCTGTTGTTTAGATTGAATAATTTTTATTGATGTATCTTCAAGTTCTTTAATTTTTCCTTTACTCTTGAATCCTCCACGTGAGTTTTTGAGAAATTTGTAGTTATAGTATTTTTAGTTCTTAAAATTTCATTTGCCTGTTCTTTATATCTTTACTTTCTTTTGTGAGAATTTCTACTTTTTCATTTGTTTCAAGGGTGTTCATAAATATTCATTAACTTATTTTTATAACAGCTGTTTAAAATCTTTGTCAGATGATTCAGATATCTGTGCCATCTCAATATTGGTGTCTATTGATTGTTCTTCCTTATTTGAGTTGATGTTTTTTGTATGATGAGTTATTTTTAATTGTATCCTGGATATTTGGGGTAGTAGTATATGTAACTCAGGTTTCTATTTAAATCTCATTACTGCCAAAGCAGGATGGTAATCTGAGCTGTGTTCACACAAATAATCTCTACAGATATCCACTGGTCAGAAGGGGAGCTATATCCTTACTGCTTGTGTGTGACGATAGCCTGTACACCTCTGTGGGTGCACACAGCCTGGAAAGGAAACTGTCTCCTTACCGCCATCTTGGGATAGTAGTGAGTCTATGCTTATACACAGAGTCGCTACAGATTCCCCACCAACCAGTAGCAGACCTACTTCCTCACTATATAACGTGGAGTGGAAGTCACGGTTCTGCTCACTTTGGCAGGAGTAGAGCTGATGTAGTTAAACTATTTTTGTCCTCCAGGGCTGCTCCTGTCCCAGGCCTACAGCTAGAACTTTATGCATAAGTTGTTTGTGTGTGTGTGCGTGTGAGTGAGAAAGAGATTGATTGATTAATGGGGTTTTTTTGGTTTGTTTTGCTTTGTGCCCATTGGTATATCTTGGCTGCAAAAGATTCTTCATCACCTAGAATGGGGTATATAGAAGGAAAAAACTAACAAACCGATAAACTGCAAAGAACAAATGGTAAACAAACCAACACAAAATAGGAAACTCAACTCTGAGTCCTGATGTCGCAAGAGAGTTTACCTTATTTTGTACCACCTTTTGAGTCCTCTGCTGTTTGTCTCATGTATTTTATCCTAGATTTAGGAATAATAAGCAGGATGAAATAGGGTGAAATATATCTTCTTTATATTGTTCAGAACCAGAAACAAAATGGTATTATTTTTGTTTCTTTTCTAATTGTGTTATTGCTAGTATACAGGAATACAATTGATTTTTTATATTGATCCCTTCTCTGGTGATTTGCTAAATTTACTTATAAATTCTAACACTCATTTTCTTTTGGATTTTCTACATTTAAAAGTGTGTTATCCGTGACTAATTGGAGTTTTCTTTCTTCTTTTTGAATATTTTAATGTTTTTTAATCTAATTGTGCTGAATACAGGGTTTAGTAAAGCCTTATGCCTAAATTCATAGGGAAAACTTTAATATTTGATCATTAAGCATAATATTTGCTGTAGGCTTATGGTAAATATTCCATCACAGTTTAAAATTCCTTTAAATTCCTTGCTTGCTGTGATTTTTATCATGAAAGAGTATTTAATTTTACCAAATGCTAATTCTGCAACTAATAAAATAATCATATTTTTCTCCCTTTTATAGTTAGGCTGGTGAATTTTATTGATAATTTTTCATATGTTCCTTTGCATTCATGGGCCAAACCTAACTTAATGATTTCTTATCCTGTTTTTATATTTCCTGGGATCTCTTTGCTAATATTTATTTATGACTTATTATCTATATTCAGGAAAGAACTTGGCCATTAATGTACCTTTCTTGTAGTATCCTTGTCAGTTTTTTTGTTTAGGTTTAAGTTGGTTTTATAAAAGTGTTTTCTCTATTTCTACTTTTGTGTGATTGATTTTATCCTTGTTAAATGTTTGGAAAAATTCACCAAAGAACATTGTTTTATGGGAAAGTTTCACATTACAAATTTAATTTTTAATACATATACAGAGTCTTCAGATTTTCTATTTCTTCTTGTGTCAGTTCTGATAAATTGTACTTTCTATAAACTTATTTATTTTACCTAAAAACATGAGCAGGATGACAGAGTAGATACCAGCCTTTTTCTCCCACAAAAGCATATATATTATATGTATGTTGAAATATTACATATATATGTTGAAATATTATGCAGCCTTAAAAAGAAGGAAGTTCTGACATTTGTGACAACATGGATGAAACTTGTAGGACATTATGCTAAGTCAAAAATAAACCAGTGCAGAAAGACAAATACTGCATGGTCTCACTTAAATGTGATTCTAAAAGTAAAAAATTAAACATATTAATAGAGAATAGGATGGTGACTACCAAGGGCTATAGGATGGGGGAAAAGGGGAAGCATTGGTCAGAGGGTACAAACTTTCAGTTATATGATGAATGTTAGTTCTGGAGAATTAATGTACAGCATGATCTATAGTTAATAATAATGTATTATATACTTGAAATTTTCTAAGAGAGTAGATCTCGTGTTCTCACCATTAAAAAAAGAAAATGAGTAACTATTTAAGGTGATGGATATGTTAATTAGCTTGATTATGCTAAGCATTTCACAAATGTATACATATATCAAAACATCACATTGTGAACTTAAATATATAAAACTTTAATTTGTCAATCCTACCTCAATAAAGCTGGGAGAAATTACCTTATAAGTAGAAAAAGATGAGTCAAACATTTTTTTATTCAACAACAAGGAGTTTTATATTCATTATGAGAAAGTTGTTCATAAATCCTCCCATAATTTTTTCATGCATTTCAGATCTACAGTGATACCCTCATCCTCATTTTTTATATTCAAGATAATTTTTTTTCATATTTTATTCCTTTTGCTAGAAGACTATCAATTTTACGTATCCATTAAAGAACTAATGTTTGGCTTATTTTTCTTTATTGTATATTTTGTTCCACTTCATTAATATCTCTTCTCATTTTTATAAGATCTTTTCTCTTATTTTTCTTGTTTTATATGTTATATTCTTTTGTGACTTCTTGAGATAGATACTTAGGATAAGATGGAGATGGATCATTGATTTTCTGCCATTTTTTCACTAATATAAACTTAAGATATAAATTTTCTCTAGTTTTAGGTACATCCCACAAATTTTGATAGGTCATATTTTTATTATTTAGTTCAAATTTTAGTCTAATATCATGATAATTTATTTTTGACCATTGAATTGCTAAAGTATATTTCTAAAGCACAATGAAGCTTCTAATAACATTCTTTTGCATGATTTGGGTGCTTAGTTACATATGTGTTCATTTTGAGAAATAATTTTTCATTAAGCTGTGCATGTTGATTTGTATACATTTTACTAAGGTATTCTCCTTCATTCCAATTAAATTTAGAAAATATAGTCTTTAATTTCCAATATTTTGGCAATAATTAATGTACTTTTAATTACTTGCTTTAGTTTGATTCTGTCTAAATATGTTGAATTATTTCAGTGCTTTGTTGACACTGCTAGAAATTCAATATGTGATAACGTATGTTTACTTTAAAAATAAGTTTTAAAAATATTTTCTGGGTATACCATTTTATATATGTTGATCAGGCCAAGATTATTAATCATGCTGTTCAGTTACATAATAGGATGCATTTTTTCCCACTTAAATCGTGGGGTTTGTTTTTGCTTTTTAAAAAAATTATTTATTGATTGATTATTATATATCTTTTTTGGAGTATAATTGCTTTACAGTGTTCTCTTAGTTTCTGCTGTACAATAAAGTGAATCAGCTATATGTATACATATATTCCCCATGGCCTCCCACTCACCCTCCCTATCCCACCCCTCTAAGTCATCACAAAGGACCAAGCTTATTTTTTTGTGTATGCAGCAGCTTCCCACTAGCTATCTCTTTTACATCTGGTAGTGTATATGTCAGTGCTACTCTTTCACTGTGTCCCAGCCTCCCCATCATGCCTGTGTTCTCTAGTCTGTTCTCTACATCTGCATCTTTATTCCTGCGCTGCCACTATGTTCATCAGTACCATTTTTTCTAGATTCCATATATATGTATTAGCATACAGTATTTGTTTTTCTCATTCTGACTTACTTCACTCTGTATGACAGTCTCTAGGTCCATCCACCTCACTACAAATAACTCAATTTCATTCCTTTTTATGACTGAGTAATATTCCATTGTATGTATGTGCCACATCTTCTTTATCCATCCATGTGTCAGTGGACATTTAGGTTGTTTTCCTGTCCTGGCTCTTACATAAATTGTGCTTCAGTGAAAATTGTGGTACATGTATCTTTTGGAATTATGGTTTTCTCAGGGTATATACCCAGTAGTAAGATTGCTGGGTCATATGGAGTTCTACTGTTAGTTTTTTAAGGAACCTCCATACTGTTTTACACAGTTGCTGTACCAACTTACATTTCCATCAACAGTGAAGGAGGGTTCCCTTTTATCCACAGCCTCTCCAGCATTTATTGTTTCTAGATTTTTTGACGATGGCCATTCTGACCAGTGTGAGGTAATACCTCATTGTGGTTTTGATTTGCATTTCTCTAATGATTAGTAATGTTTAGTATCTTTCCATGTATTTGTTGGCCATTTGTATGTCATCTTTGTAGAAATGTCTGTTTAGGTCTTCCACCCATTTTTGGATTGGGTTGTTTGTTTTTTTGATATTGAGCTGCATGAGCTGCTTGTATATTTTGGAGATTAATCCTTTGTTACTTACTTCATTCGCAAATATTTTCTCCCATTCTGAAGGTTGTCTTTTCGTCTTGTTATTCATTTCCTTTGCTGTGCAAAAACTTTTAGGTTTCTTAGGTCCCATTTGTTTATTTTTCTTTTTCTTTCCATTACTCTAGGGGTGGGTCAAAAAGGATCTTGTTGTCATTTATGTCAGAGTGTTCTGCCTATGTTTTCCTCTAAGAGTTTTATAGTATGTGGCCTTACATTTATGTTGTTAATCCATTTTGAGTTTATTTTTGTGTATGGTGTTAGGGAGTGTTCTAAATTCATTCTTTTACATGTAGCTGTCCAGTTTTCCAAGCACTACTTATTGAAGAGACTGTCTTTTCTCCATTGTATATTCTTGCCTCCTTTGTCAAAGATAAGGTGACCGTATATGCCTGGGTTTATTTCTGGGTTTTCTATCCTCTTTTGTGTTTCTGTTTTTGTGCCAGTACCATACTGTCTTGATTACTGTAGCTTTGTAGTATAGTCTGAGTCAAGGAGTCTGATTCCTCCAGCTCCATTTTTTTTTTTCTCAAGATTGTTTTGGCTATTTGGGGTCTTTTGTGTTTCCATGTAAATTGTATAATTTTTTTGTTCCAGTTTTTTGAAAAATGCCATTGGTAATTTGATAGAAATTGCATTGAATTTGCAGATTGCTTTGGGTAGTATAGTCATTTTCACAATGCTGATTCTTCTAATCCAAGAACATGGTATATCTCTCTATCTGTTTGTATCATCTTTGATTTCTTTCATCAGTGTCTTATAGTTTTCTGCATACAGGTCTTTTGCCTCCTTAGGTAGGTTTATCCCTAGCTATTTTATTCTTTTTGTTGCAATGGTAAATGGAATTGTTTCCTTAATTTCTCTTTCTGAACTTTTGTTGTCAGTGTATAGGAATACAAGAGATTTCTGTGCATCAATTTTGTATCCTGCTACTTTACCAAATTGATTAGCTCTAGAAGTTTTCTGGTGGCATCTTTAGGATTTTCTATATATAGTATCATGTTATCTGCAAGCAGTGACAGTTTTACTTCTTTTCCAATTTGGATTCCATTTATTTCTTTTTCTTCTCTGATTGCTGTGGCTAAAACTTCCAAAAGTCTGTAGAGTAATAGTGGGAGAGTGGGCACTCTTGTCGTGTTCCTGATCTTAGAGGAAATGCCTTCAGCTTTTCAACATTGAGAATAATGTTGGCTGTGATTTTGGCATATACAGACTTTATTATCTTGAGATAGATTCCCTCTATGCCCACTTTCTGGAGAGTTTTTATCATAAATGGGTGTTGAATTTTGTCAAAAGCTTTTTCTGCATCTATTGAGATTATCGTATGGTTTTTATCCTTCTGTTTGTTTATGTGGTGTATCACATTGATTTGCATATATTGAAGAATCCTTGCAATCCTGGGATAAACCCCACTTGATCATGATATATGATCCTTTCAATGTGCTGTTGGATTCTGTTTGCTAGTGTTTTGTTGAGTGTTTTTGCATCTATGTTCATCAGTGATATTGGCCTGTAATTTTCTTTTTTTGTGACATCTTTGTCTGGTTTTGTCATCAGGGTGATGGTGGCCTCAGAATGAGTTTAGGAGTATTTTTCCCTCTGCTACATTTTGAAAGAGTTTGAGGATAGGTGTTAGCTTTTCTCTAAATGCTTGATAGAATTTGCCTCGTGAAGCCATCTGGCCCTGGGCTTTTGTTTGTTAGAAAAATTTTAATCACAGTTTCAGTTCCAGTGCTTGTGATTGGTCTGTTTATATTTTCTATTTCTTCCAGATTCAGTCTTGTGAGGTGCTACTTTTCCAAGAATTTGTCCATTTTTTCCAGGTTGTCCATTTTATTTTCATGTAGTTGCTTAGACTAGTCTCTCATGATCCTTTGTTTCTCTGCAGTGTCAGTTGTTACTTCTCCTTTTTCATTTCTGATTCTGTGGACTTGCATCTTCTCCCTTTTTTTCCTGATGAGTCTGGCTAATAGTTTATCAATTTTGTTCATATTCTCAAAGAATCAGCTTTTAATTTTATTGATCTTTGGTATTGTTTCCTTCATTCTTTTTCATTTATTTCTGATCTGATCTTTATGATTTCTTTCCTTTTGCTAACTTTGGGGGTTTTTTTGTTCTTCTTTCTCTAATTGCTTTAGCTGTAAGGTTAGGTTGTTTACTTGAGATTTTTCTTGTTTCTTGAGATGGGATTGTATTGCTATGAACTTCCCTCTTAGAACTGCTTTTGCTGCATCCCCTAGGTTTTGGGTCATTGTGTTTTCATTGTCATTTGTTTCCAGGTATTTTTGATTTCCTCTTTGATTTCTTCATTGATCTCTTGATTATTTAGTAGTGTTTATTTAGCCTGCACGTGTTTGTATTTTTTACAGCTTTTTTTTCCTGTAATTGATATCTAGTCTCATAGTGTTGTGGTCAGAAAAAATGCTTGATATTATTTAAATTTTATTAAATTTATTGAGCCTTAATTTGTGACCCAAGATGTGATCTATCCTAGAGAATGTTCCATGTGCACTTGAGAAGAAAGTGTGTTCTGTTGTTTTTGGATCTCATGTCCTGTAAATATCGATCAAGTCCATCTGGTCTAAGGTGTCGTTTAGAGCTTGTGCTTCTTTATTTAATTGTAGTTTGGATGATCTGTTCATTGGTGTAAGTGGGGTGTTAAAGTCCCCTACTATTACCTACTATTATTGTTTTACTGTCAAATTCCCCTTTTATGGCTGATAGCATTTGCCTTATGTATTGAGGTGATCCTATGTTGGGTGCATAAATATTTACAATTGTTATATGTTCTTGGATTGAGCCCTTTATCATTATGTAGTGTCCTTTCTTGCCTCTTGTAATAGTCTTTATTTTAAAGTTTATTTTGTCTATTTTGAGTATTGCTACCCCAGCTTTCTTTTGATTTCCGTTTGCATGGAATATCTTTTTCCATCCCCTCACTTTCAGTCTGTATGTGTCCCTAGTTCTGAAGTGTGCCTCTTGTAGACAGCACATTTATGGTTCTTGGTTTTGTATCCATTCAGCCAGTCTGTGTCTTTTGGTTGGAGTATTTAATCCATTCACATTTAAGGTAATTATCAATATGTATATTCCTATTACAAATTGTGGGTTTGTTATTATCCCAGTTTAGTTTTATCAATTTTTAATTTATGAATTTTGGAGTTTTTTAGATACAACTACCTTTACAATTATTACTTGTTACTAGTACATTGCCACTTTAATATTTACAAATTTCTTTTATATATAATTGGACTTCATAATTTAAAGTCTACATGACTGATGATAGTATAAGTTACCAGTTTTATTTTAGTTAGTATCTGCATGTATTTTTAAAGATATTTTTACCTTTAAACTTTTTTGTATTCTTATATTCAAGGTGGGTCTCTATAAATAGCATATAGTTTTTGTTTTTTGTTTCAATCTAAGAATCTCTGTCTTTTAAGAAAAATAATTTGAGAGATTACATTTAATACAGCTTCAGATATATTTGAGTTTATATCTAGTATCTTACTATTTGTTTTTTATTTCTCCCATCTGTTAACTTATTAGGCACACATTCATTTTCTACTGTTTAATGATTACCCTAGAGACTAAAAAATGAAACTCTTGGTTTATCATGGTGTAATATAATTGATTCTTTTATAAGCCTCCTGACAATGCTGGTGCCTTAGTCCTTTAATTCGGTTCACCCCTTCTTATCTTTTATGTTACCATTGTCATGTGCTTATACACACACACACACACACACCCCAAAACACAAGAAGACTTTATTATCATTTTGCCTACACATTTACTTTAATTGCTTTTCATTCCTTCATGTGTCGCCTAGTTTCTGACTGATCATTTCTTCCTGCCTGAGGAATTCCCTTCAGTATTTCTTGTAGTATAGATGTACTGATTAGAAAATTCTCTCACTTTTGTTTTGGAAATGTATCCTTTATTTTAAAGGATGTTATCACCGTATATAGTATTCTTTATTGGAAATTAATTACTTGCTACATTTTTAAGATGCTATTACATTGACTTTGGGTTTTCACCACATCTGTAAAATAGTTGGCTGTAAATCTAATTGTTTCTTTGCAAGTAATGAGTCTTTTTTTAATCTGGCCACATTCAACATTTTCTCTTTTAAGATTTGTTTTTTATCAGTTATAATGCAGTATACCTAGGTGCTCTAGCCTTTGTATGTATCTTGCTTGGTTTTTCTAGAGCCTACTGAATCATTGGCTTGCTATATTTCTGTTTAGAAAAGATTTCAGCCATTTTCTCCTTATTTTTTTTCCCATTTTTCTAAAGTAACTAATACACATACATTGGTTGTTTGAATTGTGTCACATGTTTTCCTATGAGTTTTTTGTATCTTCCAGTTACTTTTCTGTCCTCACTTCTGCCTGGATATTTTCCACTGATATCTCTTTTGCTGTTTGCATTCTGCTGTGAAATCTGTGTCTTTAGTACTGGATATCAATATTGTATTTTTCAGCTCTGTAATTCCCATTTGTTTTATTTGCTGTATATTCTCATTATGTAAGAAATTTTTCTTATTGTTACCTATTTTAGGCCTAAAATCTGTCTCATAACTCCAATAATTTAGTGATTTATGTATCTGTTGTCTTATTCGTCTCCTCAGTAATTGTCAATTGAATGGCATATATTTTGTATGAAACATTACCTCTTCAAAGAAAGTTCAGTATTTTCTCTGATAACCAGCTATAGTGGAGTTCATTTGTAGACTTTGTAAGGGTTGATCTACCTCTGTTCCAGCCCCTACCAGTTAGGCATCCTAACTAAGCGTTTTGGATGTCTAGTGGTCTACCTTGTTATTGGGTACTGAGCTTCTATTTCTAATCTCCCAGTACTGTAGGACTGCTTAAAATTTCATTCCGTGTTTACTGAATTTCTGTTAGTCTTCTCAGCCTATCATCCTGTGCAGCTGAGGAGTTTGACTAACACTCGTGTGTTAAGTGGAAATCCATTGAGTGTTCTGCTCATACTTTGATTGTTTTTATTTCTGAGATCTTGATCACACAACTACTGACTGCCTTGAGAGACAGAAAACCTATTTTTCCTCCCAGTTTGTAGGATTTCTAAAACCTATTGTTTTTTCTTTATTTTAGTAGTGATTCTCTGCTAGAATTTTCAACCTCTCCCACCACCAAGAGTCAGGAGATCCTCCAAGGACAAAAGTGGGTAGAACGTCTGCTCAGCTCTCTGAAGTTCCCTTCTCTCCAGGACCTTGGCCCTTCCAATTCTGCCTACTCTATCACTTCTCCTATATACCCAACTTTGTGGGTGTGTGTCACGCAGGGGGTGTTATTTGGCTTTCCTAAGAGTTGTTTGCTGTGTAGAAAAAATGATAAAACAGACAGAAGGAGACATTGAAATATGTGCTTTAATTCTTAAATTATCTTTAAGACATTTCTATCAAATTGTTTCTGATATTTTTATTTGATAAACTGATGGAGCATGTTGGCTGAGAAATTTTACTTCAGACTTTCTACACCTTTCACTTAAGCCATTAAGAATTACTTATTTTAAAATTACTAAATTAGTAGTCAGATAAATCTATGCTTGAATCTTACTTCTGTCACTTCTTTGGTTAGTAGTTATGTGACTTTAAGCAATTTACTTATGTTCTTCCAGCCTTAGTTTTCTTATCTGTTAAATAAATGTAAAAAGACTTAGGTCATTGGTTTGTTGTAAGGATTCATTAAATTATATACTAAAGTATCAAATACTTGATCCATATTAACCAGCCAGTAAGTGTTATTTTCTTTTCTCTCATTTTCCTGTCCTTGGCTAATGATATGAAGTAACAGTGGATAATGATGGATAATAAGATATGATAGAAAAATAAGGGACATATATATATGTGAGTAATTGAGATTTGGCAATAAGTGCCAACATAATTATGGAATTCAGTTTAGTTAAATCATTTACTCTCTGTTTATATAAAACTATGAGAAGGGAATAAGGGGGAGGTTAGTGAAAAATCAAAGAAAAGACATATTCATCTATCATCAGACATGTAATAGGGCTCTGAATATATACTTTTAAAGAAAGAAAGTTATGAATCAATTATTCATTACTGTCGTGAAAGACTATATTGCCCACTGTTTATTAAATCATTAGCTCTTTCTGTGAGCAGTATTCATTTGGTAAATTAACTTTGATGAAGTATTTGTGATAAGCTTATCTACTGTCTCAGAAAACATCAAGCTGAATCTGTTCAGTTTTATCAACAACAGCACCACTGTCACCTCTAACCAGCAACATATACAACACAGCTCCCTTACCCTCCCTTAACTTTTTGAAAGGTATCAAATGGGAGAACTTTTTAAGTCCTTTTATTTTAACTGATGAATGCAGTTATACAGTGTCCATAAAGGTGGCCAAAGGACAGAAACAAAGGTGGCAAAAACACAGGAAATTATGTCCTAAGAGGAAAACTGTAAGACATAAAAGTAGTTTAGCTTAGAAAACAAATGATTATCTAAAGATCATATGGAAATGTTTTATATGTTAAAAAAAGTTCTGTTGCACATCCAGAAAAGTCTGGCTAAAAATGTGGATTTGAATTAGAATGAGCAAAAATATTAGCATCTTAAAACTATAATGTTTTACCAAAGAAGACTGAGGGGTGTTATTTTTCAGCGGGGTTCAAAGAAAGTTGGCAAATGTTTTAAAAATAGAGACTTCATTGTTCTGCCCTTGACTATGCATATGTCTAAGTTCTCTGGGAAGTGATACTGAGCAAATTATTTTTAGGTTATTATTATTTCGTTTTTATTAATCTAGTCTCTGAAAGATTCAGGGAAAATACATATGAATAAGAATACAAATTAATATGAGGTACAAATATAGGTGAGGTCAATGAAGATACTGACAACTTTGTAGAAGAAATGAATAAAGGATGTTGATAGGTCTTAATTTCCTGGATCTGCAAAACTCCTCCAGGAGCCAGCTTTCCATGCTTTGGGTTGCTTCATTTTTATTTTCCTTTATTATTTTTTTTACTACCTATTCCCCATTTATACAAAAATTTTTTTAGTGGGTACAGATTACCAAATCAAGCATGATTTATATTTACAACTTCAGAGGTGAACCTGTTTCATGGAGTGGGTCAAACTAAACATTTTTTAGAGTCATCCAGCCTACTTAATTTGAAAAGTAGTTGACAATGGCATGTTTTTGTGTAAGTTAATGATGTGAGAAATATGCATTGTATCCTGGGCTATTTCAACATTCAGAAAAGTTCTCCACCAGCAGAATTCCTAATACATTTCTTTTACTCCTTTCGTGACACATTAATTTAGTTCCACCAAATAATTCAAGTTCAATTATATACTGGTCAAGTAATAAGACGTTCCTACAAAGTTTCTTTGCCACTAGGGATGGTTGGGCAAATGGAGAAAATTCTTGTCAGTAGAAGTCTGAATGTTTGCCTTACTCAGCCTAGGTACGAAAGGAAAGCAAGATGGCCTCTGGACAATGTTCTACAAACTGTGACCTGTCAAGGACCTCAATTTTCAAGTTTATTTTGTCCCTTTCTTTCCTTTATTGCCCCATCAACCACTTGCGAGGTCAACAATTCCAAGATTCTGGCAGAGAAGACAATCCTTTAGAGTCTGTTGCCATGAATATATTTGTATTTGGCTTCTCTTTTGGATAGGTAAGGAACAGAGAAATAAATAAAAGAGCAGTAGAAAAGTAGAAAGAGAATACCAGTAATTTCTGTATCCCTCCGTGTCTCTCCCTGTAGCATTTATCAAAAAGGAGAGCCACTGTCTGTCTACATGTTTAGAGATGGGGTAGAATGAAAACTCCACTGCTTTGGGAACCTAGAAAACTGGATTCTGATCTCAGCGTGGCCACTAATACTGCATCCATCATCTTGCTGTGTTGTGATTTCCTCATCTGTAAAATGGATGCTGTCAGCTCAGCTCTGAGCTACTTTCTTATTTTACAAATCTTTGTTGACTGCAGGTGTGACAAAGCCAGAAGGCCATGTATCCCAGACATGATCTGGTCAGTGTCTTCTAATGAATGCTTATTGTAGATGTCGCCTCATTGATCTCACTTAGACCTCATTGAGCCCAAAGCTGCTCCAGCTAGCGGTTATGGGTTTTGCCTGGCAACTCTGAGTGAATATTTGCAGTTAACATAAGAGTTTGGAAAGGGACAGGAGGAAAGGCGGCCTCTGCCAGCTGTGCCTCCTCATGGGCAACAGGAGTAGGGGGGCAGGGCACTGAGAGGATACAAAGGAAATGAGAAGAATAAAAATGCCTGAAAGTCATCAATACAACTGTGGCACTAAAAAGTCTTCACATGAAAATTATCTAAGGATAGACTAACAGTCTATGTCTGTGGTTTTATAAGATTACCTATTGGAGCGAACTCAGTGTGTATGTGTGTGTCTGTGTGTCTGTGTGTTTTCTAACAAAAATCCTTAATGTAAACAATGGATCATCAACTTAAGAAACAAGTTACTTTCTTGAGGGATCTCTTATTTTTAGTTCAGAAAATTCACTGATTCTTTATGCTTTGGCCACTAAACTACCACCTCGGCAGGCATATGGACAAGGTATAAGAAGTGATGGAGGGGATACCTTACAATCTGTCAGATACTATGCAAGCATTATGTGTTTATAATTTCATTTAGTGCTCACAGCTATGTTATAATATCTTTTATTTTTTTTTAAAGAAAAGGAGCTCGGAAAGATCAATTAAGTACTCTAAGATCACATAGTTATTGAGTGTGGAGGATGGATTGGAATCCAGGTCCTCTTTGCTCTCATACTCTTCATTATGCCATGCAGCCTATATCAGCCCAATGGGGCATTATCACTAATATCTAGTGATTCTAGACACTGGTGAGCCTTGGATTTGATTTAAATCACCACAAGCTTAGCAGCTTAAAACAATACTGATGTATTATCTTACAATTCTGTAGGACAGAGTTCAGCACTGTTGGCAGGTATTCTCCTTAAGATCTCACAAGACCAAAATTAAGGTGTCTGTGGAAGCCATGGGAAAGAATCTGTTCCCAGGCACATTTAGATATTTCTTGTCAGAATTCAATTCAAATCCATGGGGTTATAGGGTTGAGGCCTTTGTCTCTTTGCTGGAAGTTGCCCAGTGTCTTGAGGTCACCTGTATTCTTTGGCTTGTGAGACCCTCCATTTCAAGGGTAGTAATGACACCGCAGATGTTTCTCTTTTTCTGAATCTCTTTGACTTTCTCTTCATTTGTATCTTTATGGTCACTTCTTATGCCTCTGCTGGTAAGGACTGATATGAATACATTGGGCTCACACTGAAAATCCTGTATAGTATTCCTGATTTAAAGTCAGCTATTTAGTAACCTTAATTACCTCAACATATTCTTTTCTGTGTGTGTTTGTAAGGCAACATATTGCACTTATTTTATTGTAATCACAGTCCCAAGGATTAGGAGTAGAATCTTGTTGGCAACATAATTCTTCCTGCCACAGTTCCTCTTGCCCCAGATCCTTTGAGACAATAAGATACGGTCCAGGTGGATGCTCATATGCAGTGGGTTTGCATCTTGGATGAGAAATTCTGAAGCCTGAGGAATCCACTTTTATAAGAAGCAGTAAGAAAGACTGTTCTTTGTTTAGTGGAGAGACGCTACCTCATTTTCAAGGTTATATCTCTGAATTGTATAACACAACCCTGAGAAACTACTCATGTGAAGAGTGGCCAGAGCACTGCATTCCTGGCACAGTTAGCAAGGATTGTAGGAGGCAAGAGACCCAGAGAGGACTCCCTCTTCTAACCAACTCCCAAAGTTGTTGAGGAAACCCAAATGACAAATTAACCCTGAATCTATGAATACACAGGTCATTCCCAGTGAAGTAAAAGATGTCTTCTGGATCAGTGAAAATTGTGCTCCCTGAATTTCAATAAAGAGGGAGGGGCATAGAGGTAAGTCTGCCTATCAAATTCTGTACAATATTGGTAGTTTGGGCATAGTCTCTACCATTTATATAATAATATTATTGACAAACAACAGTCAAAATCTCTGAAAAAGCTCAGGATGGCAGGTTAAAAAGAGATGTAATGGAAATACCTTTGATTACATTATAGTAGGGGCTAAGGTTTGCCCTGTACCTCTACAGATGTGTGATTTTTGATAAATTATTCAGAAACTCTCTGAACTTCTGTTTCCTCAGTCTATTTAATGAAAATAATAGTACCTATTTTTAAGGATTTATTGGGAGATAAGAATGAAATAATTCTTGTAAAGCTAGTAGCATTGCATTTATAATTTGTGTTTATAGTAGGTGTCCCATAAAGTTTTCTCCACTGGTCCCCTCTCCAACTCTACACATATCCAAAAATGAAGTATTTGACAGAAATCTGCCTTTGATCTGATAGAACACCACAGCTTCAATCCTCCAAAAATATTCACTAAAAAACAATAGGTATTGTCCACCGAACACTACCACTGTGCACCCAGGTGCCTCTAAAACTTAGATTCAAATTTAGCATGACTATACATAGTAAATGAATATAGGATTCCAAATTATATTGATGTCTGCATATATCTGTGGATCCCCTTACTCAAAACACTTAACTTCTATATTCTTCTAAGTTTAGAAGGCTTTCAAGAGATAAATCTTGCATGTCATGTGCTCAGAATTTTTAATTCACCATAAAAACATGTAGTAAGAGTGTAGAAAAACTCCCAATTTGGAAAATGTGGCTTTCTCCGAGATGAATATTCACCTGTAAGAGACTTTGGGAAAATTATGGTGGTTGCCTGGCTCTGCAGCAGTTTCTACAGACCACTTAGGCAGGGCATAAGGCCCTGAGGACCACCTACTCAAGTGTATTACTTTCTTTGATATTGCAAAGCCCTCAATACCATTCTGTGGTGTTTTTGCTTGGCTCTGTAATCATTATTGTGGTTAGATTTTTTCTTTTTTAATGTTCATTTTCCTGCTTTCCAGCACAGACTCAGATCTACAGTGGAAAATACATTTGTAAAAATATGTTGTTGCGTGTGTGTAACTTGCATTTTGGGCTTGTCCCAGACCACCTGGAACACCTTCATGGGTTCCAGTTATCCAAGAGCCACATCGTGAAAATCAGCGGGATGCTTCATTAGGTTACTACTGGCGGTACTTTGAGATCCCTGAATAAAAATCAGAAGCTAGGTTTTTGGCTTTTTTTTTAAACTTATTCTCCTTTTGCTGCAAATAAAATGTACCTTTTCTACATGTTAGTGTCTTGGTTAATATTTGAAATGTGCAGCATAAAAAAGTAATAACATATTGGCCTTTGACATTAGGCAAGAGTAAATTTTAAAATGACTGTAATGTTCTAAGAAAGCTGCCGCCTGTTTTTCTAACCCGGACACTGGAGTCTGCAAAGTACAGACCACACCCTCAGAGCCTACCTCAGGTTTATAGAAGGCCTAGTGTGTGGTCAGGACCCCTAGACTCACGTTACAAGTTCATACCAAGGATGGGCTCAATGACACCAATGGCTTTTTATTATTAAGTTGAACCGTCCTCTGGCAAAGGTCCCAAGAAATCAGTCTCTCAAGCATATGCCTCCAGAGGAAGGGCATCTAGGCTCCATAAATTTTTTCCCAACACTCAAGGATTCCGATTTTTAAATAAATATTAATGCTCCAATTTCTGTGCTATGGAAAGAGTAAGGAGAAGGCTTAGGAATCTAGCCCACAAATTTCATGGTTAGAGAGAACTAACTACCTGACCAGCAGACAGAGAAGGCCAAAGGCACACCAAACCACACAGCAGAAACTCAGTTTGCCAGAACTGTGGCTGAGTTGAAGTGGATTTGGCCCTCAATATATTAATTCCAGGCACCCGGTGGTCTGAGACAGAAAAGGCAAAAGTAAGCAAACTAATTGGTAAGAGGATAAGCTTTTTTCCTCCTCATCCTCTTTTGTAACTGTTTCTCTTTCACATGTGCCTCTGACTTTCCCACACAGCCGTGGAAGGAAGGGAAGGGAGAGGACAGCAGGTGACAGCACAGCTCAGAAGGGGCTGCTGCTCCGGCCAGAGGCAGGATTTGTCTGGCAGAAGTCTTTTAAAGTTCCATGTGTTCTCCAGCCACGTGAGGAGTATCCTTGTCCTTCTAAATGTGAGGGCTCATCTCCTCCTCCTTCCCCGTTTTTCTAAAATGAAACTATGTGCTCTTGATACCCAGTCTTTAAGGTCATATAAGCTGACTAGAGACTTCTAAACAGTAAATCTGAGGTATTGGCTGCATCAGAACTTGGCTCCTTGCCCAACATTAAACTTGGCTTGATTTGTCTGTATCCGTTCTTTTTACGCAAAAGAAAAAAACAAGAACACAAATTTTAAATCAAACTCCAGCTATCCACTGTGCTTTAATATTGTTGCTTTTATTTAAAAAAAAAAGTTTAATTTTTTTAAGTGTAGTGTTTATTTCTCCTTTAGATAATTGCTTCTGAGACAAAAGGGCTCCCTCTAGCCACCAGTTTAAGTAACACACATCCTGCTAACCAGAAAAATTTTCCTTAAATGTGGCTTATGTTTACATAGCAGTAAAGCTGCATTCTGAATTTCAGTGACAAGGCTTCACAGGGCTGTTAAACTTCCATCATATTGGATTGGATTTTTTACTTTGCTTTTTTATAATATATACATTTTTGTCAGGAAAATATTTCTGAAAAAAAGACAAATAATGAGGCATAGCCAGTAGTAGTAGGGATTATCTTTCAAATCAAGAATTGGAAATGTATTATGGTATTTAAGGTAATGCTTCTCTTTATACTCTTTATAAAAATATTGAGAGGGAAGCCAAGGTCCAAAAATAGTTGTTTTAAGTACAAATCACATCAAAATTAACCATAAAGCTTGCTGTAGAGTGTGAAGTTTATGTTTGTGTCAGTTCATCTAAAAAGACAAAGTTAGAAAATATTTAGACATCACGCTTCTATGTTAAACTGACTTGTGCTGCTGTTTTACCAGGAGTTACACTTCGTTCTCTCATATAGGTGGTGAGTGTATGTTTGTGCTTTTAGTACGCCCACCTTTAAGTGTTAAAAGAAAACTGAGGCATGTAAACAATCCACGTCTAAATTATTTCAAAGTGTTTCAACTGTGTTAAAACAGTGGGTTTTTTAAAAAAAAATTCCCCATCAAGTATAAGTCAGATGAGGGTAGGCATCTTACAAACAGAGCAGCAGCTGTCTTCCACACAGTCAGGTGATGGATGTCTCCTCATTACCTTTGCCAGAAGGTCTTCTAGGAACTGGGTAGAGAAAGCAGGACTAAAACAGGAAACCTGAATGGCATGACATATGGAATAAAATAAAATTATGGTAAAATGTGATATAAATAAAAATTATGGTGGGATAAAAGTTAATTTCTAACATTTTAAAGATGAATAAAAGTATTTATCTTGTAATACATTTATCATAACAATTACTAGCATCTGATAGCAATTGCAACCTTGGTAGTAAAACTTTTTTTGTTTTGTTTGGAGAGGGTGAGGGGCAGGTAGATACTCAGACTTTTAATTTTCTGAGAGGATTCAAAGAGTACCCAGAATCCCCAGATTTCCAGCTCTCCTGCTGGAACCACCTAGCACTTGCCGCTTTTTCACCCAAAGCTCTCTAGTGCTTTACCATTTTTATTTTGCATGCACATACCTTGCATGTGGGAATGATCATGGCATTCCCTGAAGCAGAGTGGGTTTTGAGATGATATACATTTCCCCGTCTCACCTCCCTGAGCAAAGACTTCCATTTCTGCATCGGTGTCTCTATGAATGGCAGTATACCACTTCTTGGCATGATGTCCAACATTTCACAGATACTTTAGATTCCAAAGACCAATTGGACATTACCTGTGCAATCTCATGCAACTAGTTGTTTGTGGTTTTGTTAGAACATTCTGAGTTTCAAGCCCTTATTCAACCTTTACTTCCATAATATATAGTATAATAATGTAGCAAAAGTTCCCGAAGTTTTCTAAATTCTCACTAACTTTAATATGAAAAGCAAGGAATACTGCTGCTTCCTTTTGGTCCTCTGCTATTGAATCCTGTATGTTGGATGCTGAGCCCACATACTGACCAGTCAGTGTGCGTCATGTATCAGTGTCTGTATGTTCTAGTTCATTTTTTTTTACTGATAGATATAAAAAAATAGGAAACCAGTTAACTAATTATCAGGAGAAAAATTTTAAATTTATTTTTGATATCTTTTTTAAGAAAAATATTTGTTTTTCCAAAGAAAAAACTGCCAGAGAAATCCTCTGGTGGGGAGCTAAGTTTGGTTAGCTCCTCTCAAAGAAAATATATCCAGTTTTCTCCTCCAGAGCATTTACTTATACACAGCTCTGGTAATGTTCTGAAGTCTCCTCTTGTTGTTTGCCTCTTCCATAGAATTACCTGCATCAATAGTTCCTATGCTAGAGAGCAAACTGCAATTTAACTGCAACAAAAGTGGCTAGTAGCCTCATAGTTTCTGACTGCAATTTGGAAGTCTTAATAGGGTAAAAAAATTTTTTTCATTTTTCCGATATAACTTGGCCTATAGTCTTCCTCTAGCGTGATTGCATACATTTTGTTCTATTGCTTATTGAAATTTGAATTGTTTATTTAAATAATAATTATTAAGTAGTTACTGTGTGCTAGAAACTGTTTTCGGGTCTCAGATAGGGTCTGTCTTGCTTGGTGAAGTTATTTATTAATTTACTTACTTAACTGGCTGCGCCAGGTCCTCATTGTGGTACGTAGGGTCTTTTTTTTTTTTTTCTTAGTTGCGGCATGTGGGATCTTTAGTTGTGGCATGCAGGGTCTTTAGTTGCGGCATGCAGGGTCTTTAGTTGCAGCGTGTGGGATCTACGAGGGTGAGTCAAAAATTATCCGCACTGTGGCTGTAGAATTTATTTATTTATTTATTTATTTATTTATTTTTAAAGCTCTTTATTGGAATAAAATTGATTTACACTGTTGTGCCATTTTTTGAGGTACACCAAAGTGAATCAGCTGTATTTGTACATATATCCCCATATCCCCTCCCTCCCACAACTCTCTCCCACCCTCCCTATCCTGGTCCTCTAAGTCATCACCCATCATTGAGTTTATCTCCCTATGTAGAATTTATTTTAATTAACTTTTAGAAAAGACAAATACATAATTTTTTGACATAATCTCCTTGCTTTTCAATACACTTTGTCCATCTGTCGTCAAGCTTTCATATTCCCTCATTTAGAAATGTTTTAGGCTGACTTGCGAGCCACAAAGGCACCACCGTCTTCACTTTGTCAGAAGTGAATCTTCGTCCTCATAGGGCTGCGTTCAGGTGACCAGACCATTGAAAGTCCAGTGGAGCAAGATCAGGACTATAGGGAGAATGCTTTAACACCTCAAAACGAAGTTTTTGCAGAGTGTTGACAGTGTGGGCAGAACTGTGCAGACGTGGATTGTCATACAAGATCACAATCCCCTTGGATAGCAGTCTTCTGCATTTAATCTGCATTGTCAGGCGGATTCTTAACCACTGCACCACCTAGGAAGCCCTGCATTTAATCTGAAGTTTAGGCTTCAGCTCTTCAATAAGCATCTCACTCTAAAGAGCACTGTTGATTGTTAAACGTTTTTCCTGATAATGTTCCAATACTGGCCCTTGAGAATCCCAGAAAACTTTAAGCATCAATTTTCCAGCTGATGGTTGACTTTTGAACTTTTTCTTGGTCAGCAATTGAGGATGTTTCCATTCCATACTCTGCTGTTTACTCTCAGGGTTGTAGTGATGAATCCATGTCTCATCACCAGTAATGAACATTTTTAAGAAACTTTCACGTTCCTTAGAGTATCGGTCCAAATTTTGTTTGCAGATATCCAAACACTTCTGTTTATGCTCTTCCTTGAGTTGTTTCGGTACCCATCTTGCACAAACTTTTCGAAACCTAAATCTGTCATGGATTACTTCGTTTTGAGGTGTTGAAGCATCCTCCCTATAGTCCTGATCTTGCTCCATCAGACTTTCACCTGTTAGGTCCCCTAAAAGCAGCCCTAGGAGAACGAAGACTCACTTCTGATGAAGAAGTGAAGACAGCGGTGCATTCGTGACTCGCAGGTCAGCCTAAAACGTTTTTTAATGAGGGAATAGAAAAGCTTGTCGACAGATGGGCAAAGTGTATTGAAAAACTAGGAGATTATGTTGAAAAATGATGTATTTGTCTTTTCTAAAAGTTAATTAAAATAAATTCTACAGCCAGAGGGCGGATAATTTTTGACTCACCCTCGTGGTTCCCTGACTACGATGAAACCTGGGCCCACTGCTTTGGGAGTGTAGAGTCTTAGCCACTAGACCACCAGGAAAGTCCCACTTGCTAAAGTTTTAATTCTAACGTTTGATGTTATTAAAACTACAGAAATAATGACATGTTTTCAATAGTGATAGATTCCAATAGTGGAGAGATTCAAAGGATAAGAAGCAAGGCTTAATTCAATCAAGGGGTTTAGGGAAAGGTTCTTAGAGAAAATGACCTGTGTGTGGAACATTAATGCCAATTTTTGATCTAACATTCAGTTGTCTTATTTTATTTGCTCTCACTCTCTGACTTCTGTAGATGAGTGGGGAAGTTATTTTTATTTTGGTTGAATACCAGTAGTAGTCACATAGAATTATACAGAATTTTCTATTGTGAAAAAGACTTTAGCTATGTATGTTTATAATGGATCTGAAAAACAAGATAATTCTAACTCCTCTAAATTTGCAGCCCCTGAGGACTGACTGAAACTGACTCAGAAGTAAAAGGCCCTGCTTCCTGTCTAGAGCCAGGACATTTATTTATAAACCATCACAGTGTTTAATTTCCTAATCTGTAAATTTACAACATTTTTTGGAGAACAACAACCATAATTCTTTATCTTTTGTGGTTACCCCTTGGGGATTCTGGGAAACTGCACATTCCTGACTGAAAACAATAGCAAATCACACCCAAGTTTACCCAGCTCTCTTTTAGAGGTAAGGGTGTGTTTAGATCAGGAAACTCTAGAAATCTTGAGAATCCAGTTATTCTCAAGTAGATGAGAACATCTCTCTTTTTTACTTAGCTGATTTGAAATTGTCAGCTTCTCAAAATAAATGTCATATGCTCTAATTTGATATTTGAATTTGGAATCACTTTAAAATAATAGTATGTTTGACACAGAAGGCACTCAATTTGGAATTCTGTCTTACTCTTCATATAGCCCAGTCTGACATAACTTTTTTAATATGGCAAAAATAGTTTAAACAGATTGGAGTTTTACTTTCAATTTATTATTAATCAATCAAATGTGTTTTTAACATACATACCAAAGTAAGATGAATATCAGGTATATCTTTGGAACTTGTAAGCAATTAAATAAATATTAAAATGTTGGCCTGTAACAAGGAAAACTAGACTTAAAATGTTTGAAAATTACTTTTTCCCTCTTTAAAACTGGATTTATTTTGCACTTTATTGATCAGTATTTTTGATAATTCAGGGATGTTTTTTCATATGATTTAAAACTTATTTTCTAACCATGTGTCTACATAGTTCCAGAAAATAAGCTTGAACACATTCCACCACAGCATGACCAGAAAGCTGTCATTAAATTCCAATTGCATATTCCCATAGCTATTTTCAGGAAAGTTTGCAAACTCAATCCAAAGCTAGTTTATCACTACAAATAGTATTGCCGTTATCATCGTTAGTTAGCATCAGGGTCTGCTGTTATGGAAAATTTGGCCAAGTGTGAAATTTCTCAACTCAAACACAGAAATCATGCCATGTTGCCTAAAGTAGAACAATACCAAACGTTCTCCTTTGGTGCACGGAGAAGGTGATACAGGAGTGATACATAAGATTATAAATGAGGATGAGTGGGGTTGCTAGTGGGGAGGAAGACAGGGTGTCAGGGCACAACAGACAAAACCAGTAGGCTGGCAGTTGTACATGTTTTCTTTCATCATTAGAACAGGCAGCAAGCAGCTAGACTATCTGAATGAACATGAGACATGTATACGTGGTGTTGAGCACAGAGACAGAGGTCTTTGTAAGTGACTCGTTTGAAATGCGGGCACTGGAATGAAAACAGACATCCAGAATGCAAGGACATACAATCAGGCCACTCCCCAACACATTTTAAGGGATTGAAGTTAGGGATTACAGTAAAGAGTTTAAAATTAATAGCAACAAACTCTAGCAGGCATTTACTTAAGACTATGAAGGATTTTTTTTGAATGTTATTGGAATATAGTTGATTTACAATGTTGTGTTAGTTTCAGGTGTACAGCACAGTGATTCAGTTATGCATGTGCATATATTCATTCTTTTTCAGATTCTTTTCCCACATAGGTTATTAGAGAATATTGAGTAGAGTTCCCTGTGCTATACAGTAGGTCCTTGTTGGTTATCTATTTCACATATAATAGTCTTGTGTATGTTAATCCCAAGCTCCTAATTTAACCCTCCGCTCCACATTTCCCCTTTGGTAGCCATAAGTTTGTTTTTGAACTCTGTGAGTCTGTTTTTGTTTTGTAAATAAATTCATTTATATCATTTTTTAAAAATTAAATTCAACATATAAGTGATATCCTATGATATTTGTCTTTCTCTCTCTGACTTACTTCACTTAGTATGATAATGTCTAGGTCTGTCCATGTTGCTGCAAATGGCACTATTTTGTTCTTTTTTATGGATGCATAATATTCCATTGTATATATGTACCACATCTTCTTTATCCATTCCTCTGTCGATGGACATTTAGGTTGCTTCTGTGTCCTGGCTATTGTGCATAGTGCTGCAGTGAACATTGGGGTGCATGCACCTTTTCGAATTATGGTTTTCTCCAGATATCTGCCAGGGAATGGGATTGCTGGATCATATGGTAGCTCTATTTTTAGTTTTTTAAGGAACTGCCATACTGTTCTCTATAGTGGCTGTATCAGTCTGCGTTCCTGCCAATGATGTAGGAGGGTTCCCTTTTCTCCACAGCCTCTCCAGCATTTATTGTTTGCAGACTTTTTGATGATGGCCATTCTGACTGGTGTGAGATGATACCTCATTGTTATTTTGATTTGCATTTCTCTAATAATTAGTGATGTTGAGCATCTTTTCATGTGTCTCTTGGCCCTCAGTATGTCTTCTTTGGAGAAATGTCTATTTAGGTCTTTTGCCCATTTTTTGATTGGGTTGTTGGTTTTTTAATATTGAGTTGCATGAGCTGTTTGTATATTTTGGAGATTAATCCTTTTTAAGTTGCTTCATTTGCAAATACTTTCTCCCAATCGGTGAGTTGTCTTTTTGTCTTGTTTATGATTTTCGTTGCTGTGCAAAAGCATTTGTTTCGTTAGGTCCCATTTGTTTATTTTTGTTTTTATTTTCATTACTCTAGGAGGTAGACCCAAAAAGATACTGCTGTAATTTATGTCAAAGAGTGTTCTGCCTATGTTTTCCTCTAAGAGTTTTATAGTATCCTGTCTTATATTTAGGTTTTTAATTCAATTTGAGTTTACTTTTGTTTATGGTGTTAGAGAATGTTCTATTTTTCATTCTTTTACATGTAGCTGTCCAGTTTTCCCAGCACCACTTGTTGGGGAGAGTGTCTTTTCTCCATTGTATATTCTTTCCTCCTTTGTCATAAATTAATTGACCATAGGTGCATAGGTTGATTTCTGGGCTTTCTATCCTGTTCCACTGATCTGTGTGTCTATTTTTTCTGTCAGTACTGTACTATTTTGATGACTGTAGCTATGTAGTGTAGTCTCAAGTCAGGCAGCCTGATTCCTCCAGATCCTTTTTTCTTTCTATTGTTTTGGCTATTCTGTGTCTTTTGTGTTTCTATACAAATAGTAAATTTTTTTTGTTCTAGTTCTATGAAAAATGCCATTGGTAATTTGATAGGGATTGCATTGAATCTGTAGATTGCCTTAGGTAGTTTAGCCATTTTGACAGTATTGATCCTTTCAATTCAAGAACATGGTATATCTTTCCATTTGTGTGTGCCGTCTTCGATTTCTTAAGACTGTGAAGGATTCTTTATGAGAGAGCTAATAATATATCCCTAGTTTAGGGCTAACTAGTCTAATGTCTCAATCTTCCTTGTTATCAGAGGCCAGTTCTGTCTTGGTCAATTCTCAGATTAGTCAGTGCCACATCTCAGAAAGCTCTGACAAATATATAGTCCACAATAGAGGAGAGATGCTGTCAGCAGGGCTGAGACCTTACAAGACCATGGCATTGTGAGATGGAGGAAGAAGGCATACAAAGTACCTGATGGGACAAAGATGTTGCAGATCTCAAAAGCACTATCCAAATAAGCATTTAACTGTGGTCCCACCAACTTAGAAGGCAAAGGTTGTGTCCTTTGATGACAACAGCCTATGACCAGATTAAGTTGTGGCTGAACCCTCTTTTAAGAAAATGGGCCATCTTGTAGAAACAGAAGCTAGATCTCTTAAATTGTGAAGTTTGGACAAAATATCTTAGTCTGTCCTTCATCCCTATAAGAGCCATTTGATGATAGTTTTCAAAAATCTAATTTAAAAAACGGTAAGGCAAAGGGATACATTTGGCATCCTATTAAGATAGTATATACGAAAAGGTGAAAATAATCAACATAATTTCCTATAGGTGATCAAAACTCATCAGAAATATGTTGCCTTAAAATGTACAAAATTCATAACCCAACATTCCAGTTGGAATTTAATCAGAGAATCAGAACTAGTATGCCTAATAGAGAATGAAGGATTTCTTCTAAGGGTTGGAACTTATGCAATTTGGGGAATTGCCTCTGTATCTAGCATTGATCCTGAAGTTTCTCTAAGTCAGCCAGAATGACAGTTGTGAAGGAAACCAGCATGTGGACGAGAGTAGAGACAGTCTGCAATGTGCATCTATTTTTCACCACCCCCATCCTTGAATTTGTTCATACTTGATATCTGATTTGTTCATCAGTGACATGAGCATCTTCTTTGCTAAATCAGATAATTTTTGAGTACTAGAATAGCATTTCCTCATTTTTGTCGTATTTATATTGTAAAGGCTACAGGTGCAACACAATTTAAAATTTTTTATTGTTGTTTCATGACATTTGCTTTTTTTAAAACTATTTTGTTATTTTTATATTTTCATGTGGACCATTTTTAAAGTCTTTATTGAATTTGTTACAATATTGCTTCTGTTTTATGTTTTGGTTTTTTGGCTGCGAGGCATGTGGGATCTTAGTTTCCTGACCAGAGGTCGAAGTTGTACCCCCTGCATTGGAAGACGAAGTCTTAACCATTGGACCACCAGGGGAGTTCCTGGTTTGTTTTAAGTAACATTTTTTCCCATCATTCTGTAAGAGCAGACAATCAGCAAAACATAAAGTGCTGGTTTTACCATTTGCCCACTTTTGTGATGTAAATGCTCCCACCATGATCAAAGTTGGGAAAAGACACTCAACAACACATCATTATGTAGTATTTCCACCATACACATATAATAGACCTAACTAACCTCAAAATCACAGATAATAATTATATGCAAGAAATAATTAGGAAGTAAAGAGATTGAAAGTTTTATTATTTTGTGGCTAATATTATGTAGCATTGCGTACTTCACTGTATGTAAATTAAACCTCACAAATATTAACAAAATTGAATTTACTACAGTTCAATTACTGCAGTTGAATTTAGTTGATTAGCTTTTAAGAGTGATGTGGGTTAGCAATTTTGAAATTTAATATATATTCTAGGCTTAAAGAAAATGTGTAAATATATTCATAATGGGAGGCAGTTTTTTCAGTCTTGAAGAGGAAGATAAATATATCAAAATGAGAGAAACTAGAATATACCTTGTGCTGTCAGATTGGAATAGAAGTTATGAACTAGTTAGATATATACACAAATAAATACACACACATATACATACAAATAAATAATATTATCATAATTATATTAAAGCTCTTGATGTTGATTGTTTTACTGTGGTCATGTTAGAAAATATTCTTGTTCTCAGGAAATGTCTACTAAAGTATTTGTTGCTGAAGAGACATGGTGTCTCCAAATATACTACTACATATATGATAGTATATACGTATACGTGTATGTATCCATGAATGTGTGTCCCTATGCATGTAAACATGCATGTGTGTGTGCGCACACGCATATACCAAAGATAGAGAATGAAGAGGAGAGGAAAGGAGCGGGGAGCACAGGTGAAGAAGAAGAAAGTAATTGTGGTAAAATGTAAACAGTTACTGAACTGGGTAAAGAGCATACTAGACTTTCTTATTCTTGGAATTTTTAGTTATGTTTCAAATACAAAGATATACTGTTTTAAAATAGAAATTAGTGAATGCATAATGTTTGAGGAAAATGATAAAACATATTATTCATAGACCACTTGATATTTTTACACCAAATTCCAAATAAATCTATAGAAAGGGTATAAATATTAATACATTAGTTTATCAAGTTTAAGATATATAAATAATACTCCAAAATCAATGTTAGATCTATATAAAGAGGCAAAATTTAAAAATAATACAAACTAAAAATGAAATAAAAAACATCAATTACCTAGGAATGTATCTAAAGAAATATGTGCAAGCTCTCTACACTGTAAACTACAAAATATTAAAAAAACTAAAGAAATTAAAGAATATAAAAATAAACAGAGATATAATCATGGATTGGAAGAGTTGATATTGCAAAGATGTTCACCAGTTCACCCCCAAAGCCAACTATAAATTCAAAGTTATCCCAAATAATTTCAGCAAGATTGTCTTTTGGTGGCAGGGACACGGATATTTTCTTTTCTTTTTTTTTTCTTTGCTTTTTTTTTTGTCTTAAAACATCAGAAATTTATTGTCACACAGTACTAGAAGCTAGAAGTCCAAAATCAGGCGGGACAGGGATATTTTCTGAAACATACATAGAAATTTAAAAACTAGGACATCTAAATCAATTGTGTACAAGAAAAACCATAGGAAAACTTAAATTAACATTTATAGCAAGCTTTGTTATAAGTCTACATTAATCATGGCAACATAGGATTGGAAAAAAAATACAAATAGATAATTGGGCAGAATACGGATTCTGCATACCAACTCCACATACATGAGCACTTGATTTGGAAAACAGCTAAATAATTGTATTATGGTCACACAATGGAATGATATATAGCAGTAAGAATGAATAACCTAAAAGTACATGGAAAATATGTTGAATCTCACAAACAAGAAGAGCAAAACAAGTGAGGCACAAAAGACTATATACCATATGATTGTATTTACATACTATAAAAAAAATTTAGAAAGCAGAACTATTTGATCCAGATAGAACTGTAGAAAGTGGATATTCTTTGAGGGGTGGGTCATGACGGGAAGGGGGCATATGAGGGCTTTGGGGTCCTAAACAATGTTACATGGTGTGTACAGTTTATTAAAAATATATCAGGGCATACACTTGTGTTAAGTGCATTTATCTGTAAGTCTGCTATAGGTCAATAAATTTTAAGAGAAATAAACTTCGAGAAAGTATAAGGAAATTAGAATGAATTAAATAAGCTTCTTGTTCTTTTTTGGACTAAAGTTAAAAGAATGTGTAGTTGCAGAGGGAAGAGAGAGCTACAGTTTGTTAGCATTTATGCTTTTATCTGTTTTTACTCATACAGGGTACAGTAGCCTAAAGTTTAGTATTTGCATGCCTTTATTAGCATAGAAAGGTAGTCAGAATTCACCCAGAAACATTTTCAAGGGATGCCTTTGATATTCTCTGTTGTAATGTACAGGATAAATCCTAGTGAAGTCCTTTGAAGGCTAGTAAAAGTTGGGCTCACTGCTGGAACACTTAACTTCTATGACCTTTACTGAAGGCATGCCAGGAAGTCTACAGAACACTATGTTGTTTCTTGAAAGACACTGTCACGTGGGACTAGAAATTCAGTCAGAAATTTGACTTTTACCCATAAGTTCTGGTGTGACTTAATTAAACTAGAAAAAATTTTAATAAAAATTCTTACTTTTTGATGCCCCTGAAATATCTGTGTAAGAAGCGAAAACTAAGAATATTCTGAATCTGTTTCCTTATTCCTTTTGTTTTTGAAACAGAGTTCAAAGTTATACAAAATTCTAGATATTAGTTGTCCATTTAACCTTAGGTTTGTAATTGAAGTAAATTCTCAATATACCAAGCTACCTATTAACATTTAGCAATTTTTAGGCATTTTCTACACCTAATGTATTTTTTAATATCATGTATATTCATGTGTTCTAGGGAAAATATTCTAAAAACTAACTAATATAATTGTCAAAGCCTCAATATATCAGAATTTAAATCTTTTAGCCTTTTAGGTTTAATGTATTTTAAAACGCATTTTAAGATGTATGCCTGATGTCAACTTAGGAGAATTCAAACTCACATCTTTTCAACTTGGACAGGTCAATTGTGCAGATAACAGCAATAGTAATAGTTGCAACTAATATTTGCGGACCTCTTACATAGCCGGCACTAAATGAAATCCTTTATAGAGTTTAGTCTACTTATTACTCACATAACTCTGGTGATAACCAAGGTTTAATAAGATCACATAGTTTACCCAAGGTAATGCCACTGGTAAAAATCAGGATGGAGGCCAAAAGTCAGGCAGTTTAAATCCAGAGCTCTTGTTTTTTTAAAAAAAGCAACATTAGAGATTTCCACTAATCATAGCACACAGTTGACCTTTGAAAGACACAGGTTTGAACTGCACCAGTCCACTTATACATCGACTTTTCCCATAAACATACAATTGGCCCTCCATATTCACAGATTTCTGAATCTACAGATAGAACCACTGTGAGTTGAAGTTTCTTTCTAGGGGTTCCTTAATCCATTCATGCTGAACTGTGCATTAGAAGGGCACACTGTAGGATTTGAGGGTGCGTGGACTTTGGTATTTGCAGCAGGTGTTGGGACCCTGCTGATACTGAGGGACAACTGTATATGTATTCTCTGTTGTAATATAATATACAAGGCAATATAATATAATAAATGTTGCATAGGTACATGTACACATATTTATATATATTCTGTATTATAAATTTGTATGATATACATTATAAACAGTGTTTACCTTTTTCCCAGTGATAGAGAATTTTTTAAAGTCTGATTATTTTAGGCCATAGATGATACATCAAAATATACAGAGATTTTATAGACTTCTTTATCAGATCAAGAACACTAAATAAAGTAAAAATGAAACTATGAATAACATCAAGACACCTCTCAGTCACTTGAAAATGTAAAAAACAAAAACAACAAAAAACCTTTATTCTCCATAATTTTGTGGACAGATTATAAATCGAGTCACATTTAGGAAATCACAGCATTTAGAAAACACCATATCAAAGGCGTAGGAATTACCAGAAAGCTCTCATCAAAGTTAAAATCTAAAATATAAATCATTTTTTCTCTAAGAAAATAAATTAAACAATTTAACTCAAGATAGAATGGGAACAGCAGGACAAACTTAGAGCAAATGGGAGAAGAATAATAAAGATCGAGGGAAAAATTAATTAACTATAAATTTAAAAACATTGGAATGGCTCATTGTTTAGAGACACTAGGCTAATGAGGCAAAAAAGGGAGAAAACAGAAAAATGTCAATCTGGATTCAGAGAAATTTTTAAAACTATCTGAAAGTAACATGTAATGAATTTGGTAATTACTGTAAAATGAATTATTTCTAGAAAAATATAAATTTACAAATTTTTTAAAGTACCAATGTTTAGGCCATCTAATGTTGCCCCTAATTTTAATAGTATTTGTAGAATTTATAAGTAACGCAATAAGATGTGTAAAAAAGACATAAATATTGAAAAATGGTACATATGATTTTGTACCAAGATAATTTAAGCAAATAAACTGAAAATCTGTGAGAACCAATAAGAGGGTTATATAGAAGTCTAGATAAAATACTAAATATTCAGAAAGGCTGTGGGGGGGGGGTGGCATGGGACTTCTACATAATCACAAAAATGGTTCAATCTATCATAACTCCCATAAAGTTAGTCCAGTTACCAAATACAGATGATATTCTTTTCCATGAGTCAGAATCAAATGGTACCTTGATCCACGTGAGCCGTTAAGTGCTTCCTGTTGTACAATTACACCCAGGTCTGCAAAATGAAGCCAACCTTTTTTATTGTGAATATTATCAAGAACATATTTTTCTTCATTTTGTTTTACTCTTTGCGTTGTGTGAAGATGTTGCAATGCTTTAATAAAAGTAATAAAATGAGTACAATCACTAAAAAAAAAGAACCCAAATACCAACTATCTAAACATCAACATCAAAACCTGATTGAAAATACAAAGCTAACAAAATACAATTCAAAGTTACAACAAAAATATGAAATTACTGGGAATAATTTTAACAGGAAATATGTAGGATCTGTAAGAGGGAATTCTAGGAAGACTAGAATAAATGTAAATAAGATTTACTGATGGATAAATTCTACCAAAATGTCAGTCTTCTCTTAAAACTATTCTACATGTTTAATTCAATCCCAATAGAAGTGCCAGTAAGATTTTTTTTTTGAGGGTAAGAATTTGAAAAGCTGGGAGGGAATCATATAAGAAGTTAAAATAAATAGATTGCTAGGAATAGGCTGAGTACAAATCAAGCATTGAGATGTCCCAAAGGAAACTGAGTGACATGTAAGTTCACTGTCACCATATTCTTGACATGAATAGAACATCTCCTACAGCATGTGCAGTGCTTCTTAATGGTGAAGGCCAGGAAGTAAGATGGAGAGAGACAAAGATAAATATGAAGCCATTTCTGCATTTAGAAGCTCTCCTTACTATGCTGGAGACAAATGTTTAACAACTAATTAAAATACCTTGTAATGACTGTTATAATAGATGTGTGTTTATGGCACAGAAAAGACTGCTATAACAAATGAGTGGGTACTTAACATTTGAAAAGTAGATACTTTTCAGCGCCACAATTAGGAGAGAGGGAAAAAGTATTTCTGGAAGGTAAACCAGTGCATGCAAAGAAGCAGAGCATGAGAATCCTTGCTGAAGCTGGAGTTCATGATACCAAATAGAGTCAAGGCTGGAAATGCAGATGAGGTCTCATTTATGAAGGATTTTGCTCATCCTGAGAACGCATGTCTTAAATATATAGATGTGTGGATGTGGGGGGTTGCATGCATACAAGATGTATGAACAGAACTTAAAGTGCTCAGTTTTGCTTATTCTACCTGCAACTTATCTTACACCAAACTTATCTTACACCAACAGAATTGTCATTGTTATTTTTTAAATAATATATTGGGTTGGCCAAGAAGTTCACTTGGGTTTTTCCATAAGATGTTATGGAAAACACCCGAAGGAACTTCTTGGCCAACCCAATACTTCATTTCATCTTGAATGGAAACTGTCCAGTAAGGAGCAAAATATGTCCATGTCATTTCACCAAAAGACTTTGAAGCTGCATTGAAAAATGTGCTAGGGGTTTACTGAGATTGGATTAAGAGCAGAACTTTTATTTCTTAGATTTAATACATAAAATGAGAGAAAAATTGCATTCATCTATTAATTCTTAAACCGAGGAATTAATCTTAAATCACTTTGTGTCCTTTATTAAAGCTGGAAGTATTATAATCATAATAGCTCTAATACATATCTTTTTTATGAGTGCACAGCAATTACTGGATTTTTTTCCTAAAAATATGAGCTAACACAGGATAGAGGTGTCTGAAACTTTTGTTCTTCATTTGACTCTTAGTGGATGTAAAGGGGGAAAAATCACTTTCATGTGAACAGAGATGCCTTTGGCCTCTACTGGAAATAAATCACACTGAGTATGCAAACTGAATTTCTTGATGTAGATTTTATTTGTGTTCTTATTATTTGTCAGACAGTAACATTAAGGTATTTATGAATAATAAGACTATTCTCAAAATAACTGAGATGAATTTCTTTCACTTGATTATTAATTATAGAAAGTAACCTTGAATCTTCGGACCTGCTGCTGAGTTGCTCAGATTGAGAAGTACAAAGTGAAGATCCTGCTGTGTGGGTAAACTGATGACTCACTTTTAATATCAGGTTGAGCCAGGAACTCAAACTCTGCCAAGTTAACTCCACAGGGAGTCCCACTTCAACCCACTCACATTTCCTAATAACAGCACTCTCTTCCAACAGTGCTGAAATAAACTGAGCTTCTCTTTGGCATTTTGATTTGTAAATGAAGGAAGCATGTAAAATAATGAATTGCAGTGATTTCTAGGATAAAATTTTAAAGCATCAAGTAGAAAGGATACCCATACTATAACAATGGCATGCAATTGTGTCCTAATGAAAATTAGAGAAGGTTCACTTTTAGCATATTTTTTGCCCCCATTTTAGTTATAAAATTATTCCACCTGCAGGACCAGAAGGATAATGTTGCTGTTATTTACAATATGAAGATAGTAGTAGGGAGGAGGAGTATTTATAAATTTATGCTTGTAAAAATAGGAGTTTGAAAGAAGGTTAATTTATAAACCTGGGGCCAAAGAAGTTTCATGTGATGTAGGCCATGCATTTCTGTGTTTTGACGTTGGGATTTAAGCTATCACGCTGGTTAGGATTTTATGACTCCTTTAGACATGTTTATTTGAAATCTCTCTGGCTTTGCTTGGTGAACTCTAGACATGCAAAAATACCCTGAGGGCACACACTCACCTCTGGCAGATTTGTTTCCCATTTTTCTCCTTTTAGAACTCTGGCTCTGCCACTATTGCCACCCAGATCAAAAGCCCCATGTTTATTGTCCTGGCCACATGGTGGAAAATATATCTCTGGGTAAGCCCTGCATTAGGTTTCCTGCCTGAAAAGACAAAATGTTTTCTGTTCAGATACAAAGATTGTTCTTAAAGAAGCTTGTGTTTGCATATGAAACTGCACTGCCACGCTGATGGCAAATCCAGCAGCATTTTGAAATGGTAACAAATCACTGTTTTGGTTTTGTTTCTTTAATGTTCACTTCCCTCCCCTCTCCACAACAGCACTGGAGTCCTTTGTAAAAGTCTTTCTAACTGCTCTGCACAGAGCTCTTCCTCAGGCTGAAAGAGGCGGTTGGGAGTACAAAGGACTGGTAATTTGAAATGTTTTAACAAGCTTGGAGAGGTGAGCCACACATCAGGCACACTTCCTAACTTCTGAGTGTGGTGCCTTCATGATATTGCAGGAGTATGTTCAGGGAATTAAATAAGCAATTCTTTAATTGACCATATCTAAGACTAGTGCAACACCAAGGGACACAGTCTTACTCAATAGCAAGATGTCAATGACCAAGGTAGAAACAGCCATTTCTGGTGGCCTGTGCAGCCATCTATAGATATGCTGCATTATAATACAGCATTGTTGACTTTTTCTAATTAGAAACTCTATTTTGAGATCTGAACTCATGAAGAGTTCTCTTTTCTGCTTTGTAGAGAGGGATATTAGAAAGAAGAAGAAGAGGAGGACAGGAAGGAGAAAGGAAAAGAAAAGGAGAAGAGGGAGGAGACGGAGGAGAAGAGGGTGTAAGAAAAAGAGAAGAAACAAAAGTAAATAAAATAGGCCACAGAATAAAATATATGTATTGAGACATGTGCATCCGAATACAACATAGAATATGACAGAATTTAGTCTAGAATATCAATCACATCAATAAATGTATACAGATTAAAACATGTATTAAAAGACAAGGAGTCTTAGATTGTCCAAAAATCAGCATGTAACACTATGCTTATATGAGAGACACATATGAAACAAAGAGATTAGAAAAAGACTGAGCGGACATGATACACTAGGCAAATTTAAATGAAATGAAAATCAGGCCCATGAAATTGATAACTGATTGTGTAGAAGACAAGTAGAATTAAAAGACACAAAGGCTATTTTTTTAATGCTTGGCCACAATTCAACATGAAGAAAAAACATAAATATATGTAATATATATATATATAACCTAGTAAATATCATAAAGCAGAAATAACAGAAGATATCTGGAGGAACATACATTAATAAAGGAAGATTTTACCATAAGTCACTCCTTCAAAGACAGATGAAGTGGCCAAAAAAAACTTATTGAAGACCTAAATCACAAAATCAGTGAGATGATTCTGATAGATAAATACACACACTGAATCCATTAATGAGAATATACCTTATTCTTACAAAAATCATACAAATTCAAAAAAATAGAAATAACAGAGCTTTTTCTGACCACAGCACAATGTAAAGTAAGGAATGTCACTTGCCATTAGATTCTACAAAGATTAAGTCATTGGCCACTGCAGTCTCTGACCTACAATACGCTCTGAAAGGAATTCAGGACAAAGGACAGAATGAGGCACTCTGTACTTTGGGAAAACAGGCCCTTAGATAGTTATACTTCAGGAAAAATTTTAATGAACCTAGATTCTTGCATCTTCCCATACATAGAAAAGCACTAAGATCATTAACTAATTGAGATGTCTGATCCTCATGAGTAGCAATAACCTTTTACCAAGATGTGTGCTTGACTATATATATCCTCAGCCAAAATCACATACATACTGATTTCTTCCCCCTACCTCTTCAGGCAGTTTCTCAAACTATCTATAGAGAGGCTGTCTTCTGGGCTGCAGTCCTCAGTGAGTGCCTCATAAAACTGAAACTCACAGCTCTCATGTTGTGTGTTTTTATTTGTCAACAACAATAAATCTGGAAATTAATAATAAAAGATATAAAATTTTTCTTCACCTATATATAGAAAGAAAAACACATTGTGAATTCTTAAAGAGCAATTTCAAAGTCAAAATGAAAAATAAAGATGATAAAAATATATGAGTTTTGGAGATATAGGTAAAACAATTATCAGTGAAAATTTTATTACTTTGATGTAACTATATCAATAAAAATGATGAAAGTAAACAAGATGAAAAGACAACTCTCAGAGTGGGTGAAAACATTTGCAGAGGAAGCAATGGACAAGGGATTAATCTCCAAAATATGCAAAAAGCTCATACAGCTCATTATCAAAAAAGTGAACAACCCAATCAAATCAGAAAACCTAAATAGATATTTCTCCAAAGAAGACATAGAGATGGCCAAGAGACACATGAAAAGATGTTCAATATCACTAATTATTAGAGGAATGCGAATCAAAACTACAATGAGGTATCACCTCACACCAGTCAGAATGGCCATCATCAAAAAGTCTATAAACAATAAATGCTGGAGTGGCTGTGGAGAAAAGGGAACCCTCTTATGCTGTTGATGGGAATGTAAATTGATACAGCCACTATGGAGAAGAGTATGGAAGTTCCTTAAAAAACTAAAAATAGAATTACTGTATGACCCAGAATCCCACTCCTGGGCAGATATCTGGAGAAAACCATAATTCAAGAAAACATATGCACCCCAATGTTCATTGCAGCACTATTTACAATAGCCACATCATGGAATCTAAATGCCCATCAAAAGACATGGATGGATGGATGGATGGATGGATGGATGGATGGATGGATGGATGGATAAAGAAGACATGGTACATGGAATATTACTCAGCCATAAAAAAGTATTGAAATTGGGTCATTTGCAGAGATGTGGATGGACCTAGAGACTGTCATACAGAGTGAAGTAAGTCAGAAAGAGGAAAATATCGTATATTAACACATATATGTAGAATCTAGAAAAATGGTACAGATGAACCTGTTTGCAAGACAGAAATAGAGACACAGACAGAGAGAACAAATGTATGGACACCATGGGGGGAAATTGGGGGTGGGATGAATTGGGAGATTGGGATTGACATGTATGCACTAGTAGGTATAAAATAGATAGCTCATGAGAAACTACTGTATAGCACAGGGAACTCTACTCAGTGCTCTGTGGTGACCTAAATGGGAAGGAAGTCCGAAAAAGAGGGGATATGTGTATACTTATAGCTGATTCACTTTGCTGTACCATAGAAACTAACACAACATTGTAAAGCAACTGTACCCCAATTTATTTTATTTTATTTTATTATTTTTTTAGCTCTTTATTGGAATACAATTGCTTTACACTGTTATGCCAGTTTCTGCGGTACAACAAAGTGAATCAGCTGCATTTATACACATATTCCCATATCCCCTCCTTCCCACAACTCCTTCCCACACTCCCTATCCCACCCCTCTAAGTCATCACCCATCATCAAGTTGATCTCTCTGTGTTATGCAGCAGCTTCCCACTAGCTAGCTGTTTTACAGTTGGTAGTGTATGTATGTCAATGCTACTCTCTCACTTTGTCCCATCTTCTCCTTTGTCCCCCCCCACCCCATGTCCTCAAGTCCATTCGCTACATCTGCATCTTTATTCTTGCCTTGCTATTGGGTTCATCAGTACCATCTTTTTAGATTCCATATATATGAGTTAGCATACGGTATTTGTTTTTCTCTTTTTGGCCTACTTCACTCTGTATGACAGACTCTAGGTCTATCCACCTCACTACAAATAACTCAATAACTCAATTTCATTCCTTTTTATAGCTGAGTAATATTCCATTGTATATATGTGCCACAATTTAAAAAAAGAAAAAAATGATGAAAGAAAATGAATAAAAACTCTCACCTCAAAATCTAGAACAGTGACCAAACCAAAGTAAAAGTATTTAATAAAGATGAAAACAGAAATGAGCAAATTAGAAAATGAAAAGCCAATAGAATCAGAAAAACAACCCAATAGAAAAACCATTAACAAAACCAAACAAAAATAAAAAGAAGAAAAAAATGAACAAAATTAGCAATCACATGGCAGACATAATCATCAAAAGAGTTAATTTAAACAAATCTTAAGAGACTGCTTTGTACAACTGAATTTTAAAATCTAGATAAATTAACTTTTTTCAGATATACCCATAGTGTCCATCAAGAGATGAATGGAGAGAGAAAATTATATATATATATATATATATAATTATATATATATATCTTTCTTCATGTATGGAGATGATCATATTATTAATTATATTAATGGATTTCCTAATACTGAGTCACCTTTGAACTTTAAATTAAATCCCATTTGGCCATGATGTACTATTTTTTGATGTGTTGTTTGACTCTGTGGGTTAACATTTAAGACTTCTTGCATTAATATGCATGTTACATTGGCATATAGTTCTCTTTTTTCATTACCAGGTTTTAATTAATATAATAGTTGCTTCATGAAATTAATTTGAAAGTGTTCCTTCTTTTCCTGTGCTCTGAAATTTCTTAGTAGCATTATGATCATCTGATCTTTTAATATTTTGTAGAATTCTCTGGTGAAACCACATGGCTCTGGTGTTTTTATGTGGGCAGACATAAATACATTCTCTGTTTCCTCTATTTCTGTAAAATACTGATTTATCTAGATTTTGAAATTTTGTGCAAAGTACCAGATGGTTTCCAGTGCTTGGCTGTTGTGAGTAATGATGCAATGAACATGGGAGTGCAGAAATCGCTTTAAGGTAGTGATATCATTTCCTTTGGATATATACCCGAAATAGAAATCCTGCATCATTTGGTAGTTCTATTTTTAATCTGATTGAGAACTTTTGTATTGTTTCCCACAGTGGTTGTACCAGTTTACATTTCTACCAATAGTATACAAGGGTTCCCTTTTTTCCACACCCTCACCAACACTTGTGACTTCTTGCCTTTTAATAATAGCCATCCTAAGAGGTGATATCTTGATACCTAAGATATCTCATGTAGAGATATTGCCTGTGGTTTTGGTTTGCATTTCCCTGACAATTAATGGTGTTGAGCACCTTTTCATGTACTCGTTGACCATTTAGTTGTCTTCCTTGGAAAAATGGCTTTTCAGGTCCTTTGCCCATTTTTCAATCAGGTCATTGGGGGTTTATTTTTCTCTTCTTTTCTCTCTTTATTTTCCTTCCTCCCTTCCTCCCTCCCTCCCTTCCTTCCTTCCTTTTTTGGCTATTGAGTTGTATGATTTCCTTATGTATTTTAGACATTAACCCTTGATCAGACATATGGTTTGCAAATATTTTCTCCTATTCCAGAGGTTTTCTTTTCATTTTGTTGATTACTTCCTTAGCTATACAGAAGCTTTTTTAGTTTGATGTAGTCCCATTTGTTTATTTTTGTTTTGTTGCCTTTACTTTTGGTGTCATATCCAAAAAATCATTGCCAAGGCTAGTGTCAAGGAGTTTTTTTTCCCTGTGTTTTCTTCTAGGACTCTTTAATCCATACTAAGCCTTTTTGAATGCATAGTGTAAGATAAGGATCCAATTAATTTTTTTTGCATGTGGATATCCAGTTTTTCCAACACATTTATTGAAAAGGTTATTTTTCCCCATTGTATATTCTTAGTGCTCTTGTCAAAGATTAGTTGACAGTATACATAGGTTTAATTCCAGGCTCTCTGTTCTGTTCCATTGATCTATGTGTCTTCTTTTATCACAGTACCATAACATTTTGATTACTCTAGCTTTGTAAGATAGTTTGAAATCAAGAAGTGTGATCCTTTCCAACTTTGTTCTTTCTCAAGGTTGCTTTGGCTGTTTGAGATCTTTTATGGCCCCCTACAAATTTTAGGATTTTTTTTCTATGAAAAGTGCCATAGGAATTTTTACAGGGATTGCATTGAGTCTGTAGATCACTTTAAGTAGTATGCATATTTTCGAACAATATTGATTCCTCTAATTCATGAACACAAGATAGTTTTCCATTTGTTTGTGTCTTCTTCAGTCTTTTATCTGTCTTATTAGTTTTACATATGTAAATTTAGAATATGCTACAGTAGCAATACAAATCACCAGGGGGGGGAAAAATCTTTTTAAATAAGTGTTGCTGGAATAGAAAGGCAAAATTGGATTTATTCTGTATACTGTATGTCAAGGTAAATTTGACATGGATAAGAAATTCAAATTTAAGAAATAGAACCATACAGGTAACTAGAAAATAAAATCATGGGTGAATCCCCTTATATTCTGGGTAGGGGGAAAACTTTCCTAACTAGCGCTAAAAATTCATGAATATAAAGGTTAACAGTGATATATTGGATTACATAAATTTTTAAAAAATACATCATGGAAGAAAAACACATTAAGTATAGTGAAAGGCAAATGTCATACTGTTAAAAATATTTGCAAATAAAATTACAGTCTGTATTAGTTTTCCATTACTGCTGTAACAAACTGTCACAAAATCAGTGGCTTAAAACAACATAACTTTATTATCTTACAGTTCTGGAAGTCAGAAGTCTAAAATGAGATTCCCTGGAGGAATGATTCCTTCAGGATTCACTAAAAGAGAACCTATCCTCTTGCCTTTTCCAGATGGTAGAAGCTGCCTGCATTCCTTGGTTCATGACCCCTTCCTTCATCTTCAAAGGCAATATCATAGCTGCTGTATAGCCTTTTATTATGCATTTTCTATTTTTAAAACTCTATTACAATAGCTCCTGAACATTTTTATAAAAAACTAATTTAATAACCTATTTTTCTAAATCAACACACATCAAAAGTTTCTAAAGCTTTGTCTACAAATGAAGCATGATTAAAAACATAGCGTGGGCTTTTCGGTGTTATAATCTGTATAACTCTGTATAACTCTGTATACTCTTGCATCTACCCTGCCCAGATCAAGAACTAGAAATTACAGGAAACAGCCCCACAGTCAGTTATACAACACTTATCTCATCATTTTATCTCAGTCCCAGCTGATAATTTTGAATTCTTAAAAGGGAATGTACTAGCCAAATTTTTTTGTCTTAATATCTTTATGAATAGGATTTATGGATATTTTGAGAGACATTAGAGTTTTTAGAGTTGTAAGGCTATACTGTGGAATAAACCTTATAAAGTTTTATTACAATAAATGTAAACACAGTTTTACGAAGAACACAATATATTCAGTCATCTTTCTCCCTTGTTGAATCCCTTAGTTTGGTTTGGCCAAGAGAAATTTTTCTACCCTGCTTCCTTAGATTCTATTTTTCTTTTCATCATCCTCATTTTATGCAATTCAGTGATTGTGTTTTGCACCTGTCTTTGTTAAAATCATTTTAATTTTTTATTAGGTGCAGATCAATTACTTTTTGTACAATTAGTCAAGGTAAGGCATATGTGAACTAAAATCTTTGTAATTCCATTGCTTTCACTGTTGGCGTTGCTCTTAAATGTGCATGTATGCAAGAACTATGATGCTCTCAAGTGCATATGCTGTGCAGAAAGCCTTTCCTCTCTGAACTCTGCATTGAGTAGCAATGCTGAGCCTGGCAAAATGGACCATCTTGATTTTTTGTTGTTGCAAAAAAAAGGATAACTTGCATGTTGAATACTTACTTTTAAAAAGTTACCTCCATTATTCAGAGGTTTATAACTTCATGTGACTATCAAATACCTCTGTTACTTCAACTATTTGGGATTTTACATATTAGGCTCTGCAATACCCACATTGTATGGGTACCCAAGAAGGGACAAAAATATGAATATATATTATGTATGTATATATGTATAATATACATATATTATATATTATATATATTATACACACACACACACAAATAAGACATTTCTTTTGCTAGTGAAGTAGTCTCCCAAACCCTAGTATTGGGAGTAATTGGGATTGGTTTTGAGAGTTAAAATTTAACTCTCTCACCTAATTAATCAGAGTATTATGTGCAAAATCAAATTAGCAATAGAGTAAATCTTTGCCTTCAAAACTTTGCTGTTACATAACTTAATATATAAACTTATTTACAGAAAGAATAGGTTCATTGGAAGAAGGTGCAATGGGGTATAGTTTTTTCAGCTGCAAGTTAAAAAAGGAAAGGCATACAGACAAACATCAGCTCTTTAAGTCAGAAAGTCCAAGGGAGAAGGGAATCTTTGCAAATGGATTTTATGTATTCTACACTCCTTTGCAGAGTCAACATGTGCGCAGACTGGAGGAGACTGTAGACAGTGAACATCGGCTTTCTATCCTGTTATGAGATGAGTGTATCAGGTTCCACTAAAATTTCACTCTAAATTTCCTTTAATTTGGTTCCATGTATGTTGAGGAAACGTCTATTTAATTTCAATTTCCTATTTGACTTTTACAGAGATGATTTGTTAATCAAACATACATTAACATTCAGATTTTAAAAATTCTTTCTGGGTATGATTTAGCTTAGCATTTAGCTTGACAACAAAGAAGTCTTTTCAGGTGTTGTAAACTTGATTATTCCTGTTCATGTGAGAGTTTTTCTCTTTTAAATGAATAAATGATCATTCTTTTTTGATACAGCTCTATCTCGAGTTGCTGAAGTTGAGTACACTTCTGAGAGACAGGTACTGTAGATGTGGTGATAAAATCAAGATTCTGGACTTTGTTAAATTGACCATTCAGGCAACAAAGATTTATTGAGTGCCTACCATGTATCACATTGTTCTAAGCACTTGGGACAGAACAGAAAACAAAACAGACAAAATTCCTACCCTCAGATTCTAGCTCAGACTCTAGTGATAGCCTGTGGACATCTGTGATGTATCTTCCTGACAGCTTGCTAGTCTTTCTTCTGCCCAGCATGCTCAAATCTGAAATACCTGCTTTTAAAATCTCAAGTAATATCTCTCGGATGGACTGTTTCATTCCTATCTCATTTTAAGAAATGCCTTATTAGAAAACACTTAAAACATTTTTTTTCTCACAAAGTTTACACTTTTCCTATTCTCAGGAAACAATATTTCTTGGAAATTCAAATTTCCTACTCATATATTCTGAATCATATATCTTTCTAATCAGAGCCATCATCTCTCTATGGGATTAAACATTCAGCTATAATAGCATTGTTTAATTCTTCCTCTCCATCTATTTAAGCGATAGCTTGGCTTTTTTTCCCCCTCTTTGACCACATGGAGCAACCTGTGGGATATTAGTTTCCTGACCAGGGATCAGACCTGTGCCTCCTACATTGGAAGCATGGAGTCTTAACCACTGGACCACTAGGGAAGTCCTAACTTGGCTTCTTCATAGAGCAATATTCTTCTAAAAATTCACTTGTAGACGTGAATTTGGATTTTTGTGCAAAGAGAAGAAAGCATAGTTTTCATGGGAAAAAATAATTAGTTCTTAGATTTTTATGCATATAGAGAACTCTTTTTAGAGCCAGGAAGTATTAGATGAATGCATTCATTACAATATATGAAGTATGAGTCTCTTAAAAGGCATCAGGAAGCATTTCTATCAAAAGCATCTTCAGTTCAGAAGAAGCACAAAATCCTTTCACAAAGTCAGCAACTTGCTAATTATATTACATGATATTTTAGAACTGAGACACACTGATTAAACATATTTTAAGTCAAGTCTGAAGTTGGGTAATTGACCTCATGTGTATCCATGTTTTTATGAAATAGTCCCAGAAAAGTGGCAGTATGCTTTTACTTTTATGTTTAGTCTCCGCTTCTTTCTCTTTTTCTAAGTCCTGCCCATAACATTTTTTCTTCCAGATCTTTCTCCAGTCTTCTTTATCTTCTACATCCTCACCATCCTAGTTCAGGCCTTTATAATCATCAGACTAGATCATTGTAATAGTCTCCCTAACTCAGTGCTATTCAAATGGCTGATGGGCTGTTATGAGGTAAGCACTATAGCAATTGAGGTTAAGCATTTAGAAACTATTACAGCATTTTCCCACATTTGGGAATTCCATGTATGTAATGATTGGATTTGTCTCATTGACTAGGTTGTGGACCATTTAGGGTGTTGTTAAACTCTTCCGGTGAGTGGCTTGTGACATAAGCTAGGTGTAGTGATGTCCAGTATGACTACATATTGATCTACAGCCAATTGGAAATTTATATGAAACAAAATGAAAAAACAAAATCTTGTCCAACAAAAGTGGTTTGAAAATAACTGACCCAACTGCTCTTGTCTTCCTCTTCTCAAGAAAATCTGTCAGTGACTCCCAAGCAGTAGAAAATACAGCCGAAGGCCTTGCAAGATCCTCCATTATCTTTTCCTTTCCCCAGTCTATCCATTCATCACTCTCTTAAGCACACTGTAAGCAACAGAAATGCCAAATTGCTAATGTGCCATGGAGACATGTGCTGTTTACACTGTTTCAGTTTCTGCTCAAACCTGTGTCTCCTTCAGTATAAAACCTTCCCTGGAGACCCAGTCTGGTTTTATTGTATCTCCTCTCTCCTAGTACAATTCTCCATGTATATGCTTATTATTACATATGTCCTATTGGAACAGACACTACTTATGTGTCTGTCTCCCTCATGGGAAGGTGAGCTTTTTCAAACAGCTGCTATGTCCTATTCTTCATCATTAAGCCTCTATTTCTCAGAGTCAACATTCAGTACTAGATTGTTAAATTAATCAATAATTAATGTATATTAGGCAAGAGTCAAGATTCCTGGGTTTGAGCTCCAGTTCTGTAGGAGGTATGAGTATTTCCTTGGATAGACTTGCACATTTATTTTTCTGTTCAGGTGGATACTCAAATGCAAAGGCAATGGATTGCACTCAGTGATTTCTAGTCTGTTTTCATGTCAATAAAATTTTAAGGCTCTACATTTTGAGAATTCTATATATGCTTTAAAACCAAAAAATTTTTATTTTTCATTCCTTCTTCAGATCTCCCCTAATTCCTTGGACCTGCAGAACCATTTAGCAAGTGGAGAAATCTTCAATTAATGTTTCAGAAGCCTTTCAATCATATTAACTACTTTTAAGTATCAGTGGTTTCCCCTAAAGAGTTCATCTTATACGTACATGCCATTCAAAGTAATAATGAATTATTAATGAAATTCCTTTCTAAATGAACATTGCAGGAATTTGGTTAAGCTTGAAAAATATTGGAAATGTTACAATCCTTTTTGTTTTAAAAGCCACACAGGTAGTAAACCTATATTAGACTTTTAGTAGAAATTCTAGCAGTTTGAGGAGCAGTGAAATATACACATATAAAAATTTTAAAAAGCTTCCACATAGATATATAAAGTTATGTGATAGTTCAGTTACAATTATAAATGTGTTGCAAGCGATGCATCAGACCACCTCCCTTTTTTCCCTAGTCTCTTTCCACCCCCAACCCCCCCCCCCACACACACTCAGAGACATCTTTCACCTTCCTTCCCTTCCCATGACCACCCAGACACAGGAATGGTTACCTAAGGGTAATTCAGTAACATGACACATTTGAGTGCTCTGGGTCATGCACAGTGTGAGATCATTATTCAGTACCCACATACATTAAATTTTTAAAGCACTCCTTGGATTTGATCCAAGAATTATCTCATCAATTAACACCCCGGCCACAGATGAAGAAGCAGGAGGGTGGAATATCACCCTGAAATATGAACGAAAAGAGAGAAGGAATCGAGACACAGAGGAGGAAAGGGCTTTATAACTACTCAGTGGCCACACTTTGCCTGCCAATCTACGTACCGGATGAGTCCTCAGGTGCCCAGGACAAGTGCTCACATGTCCACAGGGTACTTTCAGCCTGTGATTGTTAGCAGAAACAGAGTGTGGGATGGGTGGGTGTGAAAGGAGAAGGGGTGAGAGGAAGTCATTGAAAGAACACCTAGAGCTGCTTGAGAGAAAAAAAGGATGAGATGAAAAATGTAGAGCAGGCCTGGCGGGTAACACCAGGCAGCCGTGTTTGCTGAGAAAGAAAGAAGGAAGGCTTCTTTTCAAGCCTTTCAAGATTTAGAGTTCTATTACAAAAACAGATTTACCTTCAAAGACATTCAGCTATAGGAATAAAACCTATAGGAAAGAAGGAACATTTTTAGTGCACTCGAAGCATAGACTATGTTGCTCTATCTTTTTCTTCAGAGGATTCAGACGTAACTTTTTACTTGAAAGATTCTAGACTAATGAGAAAAAAATCACTTAAAAACTAGAAAGAACTTTGAAAGATGATCTAAATTGTTATGACTGGTATTCTTTTAATTCTTGTATGACTTTCAAGGATGTACTTACATCTTCATGACTTATGAATGTTTATTAACTGTTGGTGACTGTTTGAGAACTTGGGATAAAATGACGAACAAAATGACTCAGCCCTGATGTCTTTCATAGTCCACTGAGGACTATAGGCAAAAAAAACCCAATCACAATAAATTGTTATAAATGTTATGATGGGGAGGTAATAAATGTTGTGAAAGGCGTTGCAGGATCGCCTGACAGTGTAAGGGTAACAGGAAAATTTAAACACTTGACATTTTTCCTAAAATGAGGATGAGTAGGAGTCACCCAGTGAAGAATGAAGCCAAGTGTTTTGTTTTTGTTTTTTAATTATTAAAAGGTGACTGGCCAGAGGCAAGAAGAAGGGGGAAAGGATGGATGGGGGAGAAAATACAAAAGACAACTTATCATAGGTAGAGTATAGCTGGCAAGACAGGGAGTAGCCTGAGGTGAGTCTTGAGAGGAAGGCAGAGAAGCTGGTCAGATCAGGAAAGCCCTTATGAGAGTAATATAAACTGGGATACTTTCTAGAATAAGAGGAGGCACTATTAATAATTATACCAGGACATAGGCATAAATGGAGACATGTAGTGATTCTGTTGAAAAGACGTAGAAAGAATTTTAAACAGAAAGATGGCGTATTGACAGATGCGTTTTTTTTTAAATTCCATTTAATAGGAAATGGTTTGGGGAGAAATAAGAGTAGGCATAGGGAGACCAGCTAGGAAGGTTCTAGGTTAACTTGGATGATTGATAGTCATAACCTGAACTAGGATAGTTTTTGCCATTTAGAGTGAAATAGATGCACCTTGATTTAAAGGAAGTATAATTAGATCAGAGTAGGTGGAATTGAGGGGGTTCAGGGAGTGGGTTGGAGAAGAGGTAGAAGTCCAGAATCACTTCCAGGTTATTATTTAAGCAACTAGTGTATGGTAATGACTTTTATGAGATTAGGAACATTGGAGGAGAATCCCGACTTGGAGGTGGCAATAGAAGGTGTTGTTTGTATCACATTGAGTTTGAGGGGCTGGAAAGTTTTCAGTTCAAAAGCTGTTCAGTAGACAGGTTTGTATGACAAGAGATCTAAAAGCAGGAGTCATTGACAGAGCAAGTAAAGTGAAAAGAATGACATTTTTAAAGAAGAGAAGGTAAAGGTGATAAAAAGACCTTGGACCAAGTCTTGATGTTCTCCATCATTTAATAGTTGGGTATAAAAAGAAAGGTTGGCAAAGAAGGCTGAGAAAAAGCAACTAAAGAGATAGAAGAGTGCAACTTCTGAATGAGATATCAAGTAAAATAAGAATTATAAGTCTACAGTGAATTCAGTCACAAATAGGTCATTTGGGTTGCCGTATGTTTTCTCTCTTCCTTTTCTTTTTCTTCTTTTCTTTTGCTGTATAGACTGCTATATGAACTGCTTGTTTTATTTCTTTTCCATTGGTTTGTCAGAAATTTACTGTGATTTTGATTCTATTAATGATAATACAAGCATTATATGCAAACATACAGAATCCCCAGTTATATAACTGAAGTAAAAAGGAAACAATAATTTTAACTCTATTTTGTGAGCAAACATTATAAGTGTCTTGGGACTTAGGTTTCTTTTTTTCTTCTTCATTTTCTTTTTTTTCATTTCTTTAAACTGGTATTGCAAATCCTATATATATATGCCTACTAAACTCTCTACTATCAATATTTCTGTTTTCTCCCTGCCTTCTATTTTGATGGTATGATAACAATTATTTAGACATCAGATCAAATTCTCTTTCACAAATATTTCATTTCCTTTTGCCTTCTGGAAACTAACCAACCTGGATATAAATACTAGTTCAAGCTTATATTAATAACATAAACTTAAGCAACCAGATAAAATCTTTGTGGGCTTTTTAAAAAATGGAATGTTTCTGCCACAAGTTAGTGTTCAGAAAGTGTTTATTTTCTCCCTTTCACTTTATTTCTAATCTTTAGCTTGTTTTAAGCTTCACTGTCAGTCCATTTCTACTTTAACTCCCCAGTTCTTGGGTTCTGCTCTCGATTGAGTCATTTGACCACATAGAAAACTTTGGAAGGAAAAAGGACTATATTAGTGCATTTCCCAAAACCTTGTAAATCTGAGGATGTCTTTATATTACAATAAAATCATTGCGTTATAATCCTTTCCACTGTCAAATCTTTAAAGATATTTTTTCATTGACTTATGGAATTTTTATTGTCGCAAAGCAGAAATATGAGACTGGTTTGGTTTTGCTTCTTTGAAAGTAACCTCTTTTCTTCCTTCTGGATGCTAGCAGAATTCTTTAATCTTGAAATTTATCACTTTTACAATGTATGTGTGTGCACGTGCTTTTGAACTCAGTACACTGATTTTCCTTGAACAGTTTTGCCATCTCTAGAGCTCCCAAATTAGATCTTTTTGTGATCTGGAAAGTTCTCTTTCCCCATACAGTGGATTGCTGTTTCTAACTTATTTGCACTGTTTTTCAAAATCATCCGTATTTTGTAACCTGGAGTTTTATTATTTGCCTTCTATTAGTTTATCTTCTATTATATTCTATTTCTTTATGTAATTTGTTCTCCTTTTGGCAGTCTTTCAGAATTTGTCTTTTTTATTGACACTTATTCTGAAATATTGTATGGTTATTAGTATTTCCAAATTTTATTTAATTTTGTCTGCTACTTTTTCATTTCACTTATCTTTATAGTGAAGAATAGAAAGTTTATGGAGTTTTGCCTAATAGCCTCTAAGTTTTTCTATGAAGTAGAAGACGATATCTGTTGAGAGTTAAGGCAGGCAAGCATGAATAGAGAATTTGAGAAGATTAGAGAAGTAATGACATAGTTTTAGAGGAGAATGGAAAGGAAATTAACAAAGACAAGAAAAAGAAGAGCTGAGCAAAAAAGAATATTTGGCTAAAACAGAACCATAAATTTGTGGTTTTTGCCCTCAGGGAACATAAAATCCAGTTGGGGAAAATGAGAAGTACTCAAAGCATTACAACCAAAACAATGTACAATGGTGCGTAATTGTGAATAAGCAGTACAGATACGTTTATGACTCAGTTTTTAAATGATAATTAGACCTTCACAAATATACAAGGAGAAACATTTTCTTCTTCCATCAAGAAATCTGTAAAGAATAATAAGCATAATCACATCTTTCTACCAGCCCATCTACTTTCTGAAAAGTTTTCTTATAAACTTACCACTCATATTCAGATCAGATATATCTAAATTTACTTAATTTTTCATATATCTTAAAATGTAGATTCTGAACTAATTTTGTTCCTGCATCCTGAATAGCTTTGGCTTCTAATTTTCAAATTTAAGCATAAATAAATAAGAAGAAAATGACTTCCTAAATAGGCAGTTGTTTCCAAATTACACTGCATATATTTGAGGCTAAAATTACTACTTAATCTGAGCTTTTTGGTTTATATCTAGAAAAATGTTTCAAAGACAGTTACAGTAACTATACATATGAATCTTAAATCTTGGATTATATTATTTATACTGAAATAAGAAACATTACCAAAAGCTGCTCCATAAAATTATCAAACTTCTACACATACACACACACACACACACACACACACACACACACACACACACACACGGAGACATATTATATACATATATATATATATAAGCATATATGTGTATATATATGGTAAATTTTGTGGTTGTCATAGAAAATAATGTAATGATATGTAATGATGTAATGATAATCTCTTGATGCCTTTCAGGTTTTTTTTAAGATTACTAAAAAGCATGAAAAGGAGATTTATTCACTGTCTTGCCTTATTGCACATTAACTCAAGGCAAAACTAAAGAACCCACATATTTACTGAGTCCTGTAGGTAAAAAATCTGGGGAAAAGAGAAGCAGAAAGGAATGCCACAAATGACAGAAGTATTGACAAGATGGAATGGTATAAATTTAGATCTAAAATTGTAGCTGTTCTGGGGTATACCAATGTGCCAGGTAACAACTAGACATTTAGATAGTACGATTTTCACTAGAAATTCCCCCAAACAAGAATCACAATCTTTAAAGAACATAGAGAAAAATCCTTAGCTATTTTGTGGCAGTGCCCTGCATACAGACCACCTGTATTCATCTGCTTGGGCTACTGTAACAAAGTGCCGCAGACAGAGTGGCTTAAACAACAGAAATTTATTTTCTTATAGTTCTAGAGGCTTAAGCAACAGAAATTCATTTTCCTATATTTCTAGAGTGTGAAAGTGCCAGCAAATTCAATTTTTGCTGAGCCCTCCCTTCCTGCCTTGTAGAGGGCCACCTTTTTTCCTGTGTCCTCACTGGCCTTTCCTTGGGTGGGTATGGGGGTGGATGTGTGTGTGTGTGTGTGTGCACGCTATGCGTGTATGTATGTATACATTCAGAGAGCTGCTGTCACTTTTTATAAGGACACTAATGCTAGAGGATCAAGGCCCAATCCTAATGACCTCATTTAACTTTACTTCCTTAGCGGCCCCATCTTCAAATACAGTCATCTTGGAGTTGAGGGCTTCAACATATGAATTTAAGGGTGACACAAACATTCATTCAGTCCATAACACCTTCCATGTAATGGAATTACTGGAAAAATATTTTAGTTTCATTTAAAAGTAATGCCCTCCAAATGCGCCATTTTGGAGCTATTTAAATAAATCCTAAATACTTAATGAGAGCCACAGTTTAAATCAGCTTTAGCATCTTCCCAGGGCTTAGGACCTCTTTGAAACCTACTTGAGTCTCAGCATTACCCTGCCCGCTTTCCATGATCTGCCAGGGAGGTGGCAGAAGTAGGGGTGCAGGGTAGAAAATCCAAGATTATACCGTTCACGTGGCTCACTCAAATCCTTTTAAATGACCAAAAAGTATCCCGTGGACAGGCCAAAAAGCTGGTTGGCAAAATCTAAATCCCTCTTCCCCAAAATATCACTTACAGTTGTAGTTAGAATAAGAGTATTTTGTTTGAAGCACTCTCACCTTTGAATAAGTATCCAACCTCTTTTTCCTAGTGATGAGCTTGCCTAGATTTTACATGCTTAAAATATTTAACTTTGCTATTGCCTTATGTATTTGTTTTCTGAATGCCATTGTGAACTTTATATATGCCTATTTCTGTTTCAAATTTTACCTAGAATACTTTTATGAAAATTGCCTTGAACCATGGATGTTGATAATTTTTATAACTTAATCTTTACTGATATTGCTATTAAATAATTATCCTAATATTCCACTTGTTACCTAAACCCAGCACTTGTTTTTCAACCTTCCCAGTTACATTTCTGAGAGAGTTTTCTATATCTGTAGTTTTCTTGAGGGGAGGAAGTAATTTACTGGACTATTTCATGTTTTCTTTTGTTTAAGACAAAACATATTTCTGGAATGGACTATTGCAGAGGACTTGTATCAAAAGCAAAGTATGTAATAACCTTTTCACTGCCTATGCAAGTGCTCGCTATTAAAACATTTGTCCAGGGCATTGCAATGACATACAGAGTAATGTTTACTGCTCTGGAGTGAAAAGCCCTGCCTGTTGTTTTTCCAGAAACTCTTTGTTTCATCTCAGTGCATACTTGGATTTGCTCCCTGATTCGATTTTTATTCTTTGAACCCAGACTTCTTAGATATACCATCCATGATCTACCCACTTCTTCTTGTCTTATATATATCAAACAATGCAGACATCGTTGGATTATATTATTTTTAAAAACAGGTCTGGTACTTTCTTGGCTATTTTGTAACTGTTATTATTGGAATTTTTACAATTTTATGGAATTCAATGGGACCCTACAATTTCCTTGAGTATAGGATTTCTTCTTTCCTGTGTTTTTATGCCACAAAACTAAGTTTCAAAGAGAAACACGAGAAACACTCTTCTTTCTGCAAGGAATTAAAGGGCCTCAGCAAATTCCTAATCTAATTAACATCTTTAACAACTCAGACAATAAATTGACTGCAACTGCCCTTGAAGCTCTATGCCATCTTGTTAAGCTGCTTTCCAAGACTGCTATAAATCAAAGGAAAAATGCTAGGGTCGTTGCACATGTTTGTTGGTTGTTCCAACGTGAAAGGCTGATTGCTTTACCAACTGCTCATTTAGACTGGATACGTTTTTAGATGTGTTTAGCATTTCAGGTTTGGAAAAGAGGCCCTTCTGAATTCACAGGATTACATGTTGGCTCCAGTTCCTTAGGTCAAAATCTGATAACCTGGTTACTTAGCTTGTTATGAATTATGCACATTTTTCAAAGAAAATAATGGACAAATTAAAATATGAAAAAGGGGACATGTTACCCTTCAATATTTGATCAGAAATGATAGCATGCTATTGAAATTTTATAATTCCTTTTGTATCATGAATTTCCATGAGATATTGTTAGGGAACTCAACTGGCTCTGTGGTTGTGATAGCACAGGGTTATCATTTATGTTAAGATAAGTCAGTGTTATATTTCAAACTGAACCTTTATTCAGCTGAGATGCAGATGGAAAGGCAAGTGTTGGTTAACCATTTGAAGTAAATTTAGTCCTTCTGGACACATTCCGTCTTTCAAATACTTGAGTATTGTGGTGGGTTGAGCTGAATGAGTTTTTTGCCACTAGTACAGTTCACTTGTAGAGCAAGTACAAGGGCCACAATACATATTACATGGCCATCACCCTGGGATTTTAACCAATGCCTTTTTTTTAAACAATGTCTTTTATGAACCTCGAAAGAGCCCCTGAAAGATCATGCCAAGGTATGAAACAAAAGTATTTTATATTGAAGTCTAATTCATAAAGTTTTAATTATTGTCACACGATATTCAATAATTAAGTAACTTAGCTGAAATTTAAAAAAATAGTCAATTGTATTGCATTGTGTTGACAAAATAAGGAAAGGGCTTCTGGCCTATTCATAAAATGGGAAAAATAATAAAGAAAAAATTAAGAAATGTATCCTGTCTCACTGGTTACTAGGGAAATATGAATAGTGATTTCCTTGAACAACCATCTTATAACTATTTATTACAAAAGTATATAAATAATAACCAATGCCAGTAAATTCAGTACTTTCACATACTGTTCATGGTATTAACAGGGGGCATAATTTTTCAGAAACCAATTTCACAATATATCTATACAGCCAAAACAATATCCGGCAATCCCATCTGTGGTTATCTGTCAAGAAGAAATAATAGAGATGGTTAGAAAAGCATTATTTATAATTGCCAAAAGTTGATAACACGAAAGTATTTGATGATAATCAAATGGTTAATTAAATTAAGACATAAACTATGCGCATATTACTCAACAATTAAAGTGATGGTTATAAATTCCATATATCAGTGTGGAAAAAAGCTTATGAACTAATGTTAAGGGGAAAAAAAGCAGGATGAAAATTTTGTGCACACTACAGATACTCAGAAATGTACAGATAAATAGATGGGGAATAATACCCCAGAATAATAGTAGCTGCAGTTTGGGGGTAATGTTTTTATGACTGTTTTTCCTTTCCTGCTTTTCAAACTTTTTAGTAATATGGCTATGTTAATATTATTTTTATAATACTTAATAAAAAGCAAGCATGGTAATTTTTAACCCACTATTTGTAGATTAGTAAACAAAGACTCAACACAAATAACTATTTGGGAAATGGCCTCTGCCCAATTTTCTAATATTTCATAAATATATATTCTTTTTTTAATTAATTAATTAATTAATTGGCTGCATTGGGTCTTTGTTGATGCATGTGGGCTTTCTCTAGTTGAAGCGAGCGGGGGCTCCTCTTCATTGCAGTGCGAGGGCTTCTCATTGCAATGGCTTCTCTTGTTGCAGTGAATGGGCTCTAGGTGTACGGGCTTCAGTAGTTGTGGCATGTGGGCTCAGTAGTTGTGGCTCATGGGTTCTTCATTAGTTGCGGAGCATGGGCTTAGTTGCTCTGAGGCATGTGGCAGGTGGGATCTTCCTGGACCAGGGATCGAACCTGTGTCCCTTGCATTGGCAGGCAGACTCTTAACCACTGCTCCACCAGGGAATTATTGTGAGAAAATGACAAAAAATCAAAGATAAGTGAGGCCAAGCCTTCCTGCACTTCATAAATGGCTAATGTGTGATGAGTGAGTTGTGAGTAACTGAGGAGGTTTTACAGACTGATTCAATTGTCTATTTCCACATATTCAGGATAGAGGCTAGAAAATATTTTGCAAAAATACATTTTCATAAAGTGTACTGTATATGGATTAAAGCTTGTGGAAAGTCTGATGATTAAAATGATGGGTAAGTCAGCCAAAAGGCAGGCTGAAAGACCACTGATGAAGGTTTTTGTTTTGTTTTGTTTTTGCCCCAGGGTGATATCACAAACCTTCCAACTGAGCATTTACCCTTTGAGTTTAGGCTTGAGAAGTGGAACCTTCAGTGTCTGTGTTATCCGAATGAGCTTCATGTTTCTTGTTAAGTTTTGATATAGTGTTATTTCTACATTTAAGGTTACCAGATACCTGCAGTTTCAGGAGAAGCCTGGGATGTGCTCTCTGCATCCTCAACTGCATCATATAACTATTTGGAGGAAAATCTTGGAGAATTTAGCCACTCCTGGGGGATAAAGGATTAAGCTTGACTTTATTTATGGAATCCTCGTTTGGTTGAATACTTGTTGCATGCATGAATGCATGACTACGTCAGTGAACAAATTGAGTATGTGACTGAATCACAATTTCATCCTTCTCCTTATGGGCTCTCTAATATTTTTTCTTACAATTTCTCTAGATGACAGTGAGGAGCCTTGAAGTACGTTTTTTTCATCCTGCATTCAAGGGCAAGATGTATGATCTGAGCAGTGTCAAGACCTGGTTCTTCAAAGTGTGAGGTATTTCATTTCTTTACCAAACAAGAGGCCAACTGAAATGGTCTCCTACAAAGATAATTCTTCCCCAGACTGGAGGGCATATGCTTCTATGAATGAATTTGTATCTACAGAGAATGAATCTGGCCTTCTAAATCAGAACGACAGATAAACTAGAACAGCTCTTTAGTTTCTCAGCTTAAGTAAGTACTTCTTAAATCTGATGGTTTGGAGGCAAGGTAGGAAGATCTATAAGAACTGGGGAAGTACAGCCCCACCCTAGCTTGGCTTTAGCAGTGGCCCGTGGCAGCTAGTGGTAAGGACAACTTCTTCCACTGGAGGACCTAGGGACTCTGCCTCTGAAATAGAAGTTATAGATAAGAATTGCATTAGGCCTAAATGCTTTTTTGAGTATTTAAAGAAAAAGACTCTGAGAACTTCAGTCTGGCCTATTCTAAAAACTACCTCTCTTGAGTACTGTAGTAGACTTTTTGCCTATCTTTATCTATAGTTTTTGCTGTAAACTGCTTTTATGGTTATTTGGGCATGATCATATGATACTATGATGTTTGTAATTCCCTTTTCCTCCTAGCTTTAGTCACTGCTACAAATATCTTTAGAAGCATTAATTTGTGCAACTCATAAATTTAATATATCTCCTAACTACTTCAAAAACAGTAATTGTACTGAAAGAAACTTCTCTCCACTTGTTTTATAGTGTGAAGTGTATGGGATCTGTTTTGTTTTCTTTTATAGTCTTTTAAATATGGAATTCTCATTTTAATGGCCCTTAATTCCTTATTTATGTTGGGTTTCCGTGTCTAGCACTTTACATGGTTAAAAATCATCTAGTTACATTAGTCTCATTTGCTACTCTTCAGGCTGTCTTTATTACATTTTGCTAGACCTGCTTAAAACCTTCTATACCCTTATTAATCAGGCCAGTTTTCACCTTGGATTTGTGGTTACTAACTTAGCTATTCAGGCTGGAGGATTAAAAATATCCCTGATATCAACATTTTACCAGTAAAAACCTCCTATGGAACTTTGCTTTTGTACAAAAACAATTATAGAGGAAAAAGTCTTTGTTTCTTCTTGCTTTCATTAGTTTGCGCTCAAAAAACAGAACAATATAAAGGAACTAGTTAAATACCATATGCAATTGAATCTTTTTACCTATTCACCTTTATTTTTTCTCTGACCATCTTTTTCATCTATATCTCTAGCACAGAATATTGTGCTTATTTAACACATGATAGGTGCTCAATAAACCTATATTAATTTGGAATGAAATGAATCTATTAGCACATCATTGATATGTAAAAGTATGTACTAAATTTCATGAAAGATAAATAAGATTTTCAGATTTTCCTTCTCAAATTATGTGATCTGATGAGATTCTGGGACTGCATTCAACCATGAATTTGGTTGTAAAATATATAATTCATTGGTCATCACTAAGCAAATTGCTGAGACACTCAGTCACTTTATAAATATTCACAGTAACAACTGTGTTTATCTCCAGTTTCTATGAATTGGTCATCCAAACAAAAGATCTGCCTGGACCGTTTTGTTTCTTAACATGTAAACTTGAAGTCTTGAGCCTTCCAATTATGCCTAATGAGAGTTCCCAGAGTTATAAGCTACATGAGTGAATTGTTAAATAATCTAATTTAGTTAGGACTTAAAATAGCTATGTTTTAAAAGATTGGGTTGACCAGACACAAAAAGACCACATATTGTACTATTCCATTTATACAAAATGTCTAGAAAAGTCAGAGAGACAGAAAACAGATTAGTAGCTGCCTGAGGCTGTGGGTAGGGACAGGAATTAACTGTAAATGGCACAGGGATCTTAATGGGGCAGTGGAAATGTTCTGAACAGAGCCATGATGATGGTTACATAACTTGGCAAGTTTACTAAAGGTTTTCACAAACACACACACATGCACACACACACACACACTCACAAGAATGGCTTGATTAAAATATTTTCAAATATTGTGTTATTTCAGTGATTGTTTAATAGAATGTACTTGGTGTAAGCTTCTTATATAATCTGTCATTTTGTTACACATAGAGGAAAATAGAAGTAAGTCTGGATATTCGCTGTGCCTTCCCACATTTAGGGATGGGTGTGCATGCCTTATCTTCCACTTTTAACCATTTTGCTAGAAAACTTAGATGATGACAGTGACTGGAAATATGCTCTGGAAGGAAATGCAAAACTTATGCACGCACATCAGTCATGTCTGTATCACAGCTCTGCATCCCCAGCACCTATCATGGTGTCATGTACACGGTATATACTCTGTAAATATCTGTTGAATGAATAAATGGAGAACCGCATGCCTGTGTAGTGCCACCATAACGTTGCTGATTCTATAGCAGAATTTCCTGTAAATGTAGGAAGCTGTATGAAGTACTTTATAACCTGCTTTTTGTTTTGGTACTTTACAGTTGTTTAATACACAACACAAATATTTTCAACCAAAAATCATTTTATTTGTACACTACTGTTTTGAAATATTATTTTCTTAACCTCTCAAAAACTGAACATTCCCCCATGGGAGGGGGTTAAAAATAAGCACATGGTTCCATCAAGTTACTAGAAGACAATGAAAAACCATTTTTACGGTTATAGAAATAAGCGGTTATTGCGTGTTCTGATTTAATCGTAAAACGATGCTGGAAAGGCCTACTTGCAGTTCAGCTTTTGGCAGTGGACCCTTTTCAGGAACAGAATCAATAAAAGTCAGGGTGCATTAAGAATTTATGGATCAAACAAAGCCATTTTGGCATAAAAAAAAGAAAAATTCTTTATAACCTTTTGACTTATGGTAGTCAATTCTATTGAACTAAATGATATATTTAACTTAGTCACAGTGCTAATTTCATAGCCCCTTTCTTTCCCCCAGCTGTTCCTACATAGGTGTTAGACGTAATTAACTGCCATTTTTCTCAGTAATTCAGAAACTGCAGTGAATCAGAAACCTCTGTGTGAGTGATCCTAGAAAATGGCAACACTGAGTTTACTATGTAGCACATTCTTATTCCAGTTATTTAATGTGGGGAGCAGTTACCCCAGAATGTTTCTCACTGTGTAACAATTTTAAATCCACTGATGCATCTCGGCACCCACATGCAAACGTGAATATATACTGACACACCAAAAGGCTGCATGTTATTTGTGGCAATTATAGTTGTAAAGATTATTGATTAAAATTTCAGTGTTATGTTTAAAACAAGAGCCGCAACTTTTGAATTGTTTTTCATTGTTACATCATTTTAAAATGCATATCTCCTGAAAAATTTGTGATTCAGAATCATACGTGGCCATAGCGTTGTAATAAGAGAGAATGTATCTTTTCAAAGAATGCATCTTTTCCATTTATGTGTGGCATGGTAGAGAAAACTTAGGTCTCATCATTATTTGGTAGCTTGTGACTCGGGGTAGTCAAACTTCTAGTCTCTTAACTGAAACCACTAATAATTGCACCTGTCGCCATGACTCCATTTGAAACTTTAGTTCTGGAAGTAGTTCCATAATTGGAAGCTCAGTGCTCAGCTTATTAACATACCTAACAGGGCAGGCTGCTAGGAAACAGTTGATAGCTGCTTTCTATACCTTTGATCCTGTGGTAGAGGTAGAGTTCCTAAAACCAAGATCCAGCCTCTTGTTCGCAATCACAGCCTGCCCTAGAGGCCAAATGTGTGTAGCTGGGCCACCAGAACCACAGAGGGCTTGACGTGTGTTTTTCACCTTGGCTATTTCTATCTGCAGAGTTTCTACTAGATGCTGTCTTTTCATTTAAGAGGTTGATAAGAAGACTGGGCCACTACTTCCATGACCCAAGTCACCACATGCCTAAATAGGGTTTCCTTATGGCAGAGGAAACCCAGCACTATAGACATCTGTTCCTCCTTTCTATCCCCACTGGACTGAAGTACACCAAGGAAAGTACATTGGGCCCAGAAGACAGCTTTTCAACAGTTGCCTTTTTAGGACCTGAAGGCATCACTTGTTAAATTAACCTGCTGAATAATTCCCTAACATCTTGTTTGATGATGCCTCTTCCCCATGACACTGGAAGCTCCATGAAGATAAAGGCCATGTTTTTCTTTTTGTTGGCTACAGTATACACAGCACCTTTAGCATAGTGCTCAGTGCATGGTAGGAAATTGATACTTATTTGCTGAAATATTTTTAAAAATTATAAAATACACTGTGTGAATAGTTCCTTAACTGATATTCAGTTATAAACTCACTGGCTTGTTATGATTCTTGAAGTCCACTCATGTGTAAAGAGAGTGTAATTACTGCTGTATAGATTTTTTTTTTTTTTTTTTTTGCATCATGGTTGCCATTATCACTTTATTTACATAAAGCAGTAGATTCTTTTTGGAGATGTTGTGTGTCAAGGAGAGTGTATATGGGGCTTTGCATTTGATAGACTTGGGTTTTAAACCTAGTTGAACAGTGTGACATGAAAAGGTTAACTTTGCTTCTCTTGACTCAGCTACTGAAGAGGGACTTGTGAAAATTAGAGGTCAAGGGAGTGAAGAGCCCACTTGTTGCATTCATGTGCAACAAGGTAGACTCACAATTTATTTCTCATCTTATGTGCCAGTAAATGAAAGGAATCTATAATCTGTATAATGTCCTTCTGGCTCTCTTTGTTTGTTTTTGACTTGCAAGTACATGTGATTTTTTTTAACGTCTTTATAATTACTTTACAATGTTGTCTTAGTTTCTGCTGTACAACAAAGTGAGTCAGCTATATATATACATATATCCCCATATCCCCTCCCTCTTGAGCCTCTCTTCCCATCCCACCCCTCTAGGTTGTCAGGAAGCACTGAGCTGATCTTCCCGTGCTATGCCTGCTGTCTAGATTTGACGGTATTTTTAGTCTCAACATCTCCCAATTTGTTTTTTAGAACTTTCAAAATGATGTCTCTAGTATGAAGGCCTATTTAAAAAATCGATTTCTCTGACTCAGGGTTAAAGCATTTCTTCTTTCTGAGCTCGTTGAGGGCAAGTAAGGGCTGACTTTTCTTCAATAGCCTCCTTAGTCCTGAACTTCAGATCTACAATTTTCGATTACCTAACCAGCTGTGGCTTAAGTCAGCTCTATCTCAGTTTATACTCAGAGTCAGCACCCCACACCTGCAGCTTGCATGACCCAGCAACTCTTTGAAGCACATGCTCACAGAGTAGTGGTTTTTATGTTCCTCTCTGAGTGGCCCCTGGCTAAAATGGAAAACTTACCACAAAGTGAACATCAGGTCTAGGATGTGCACTCCGTTTCGGGAACAGATTTCTCCTTGTCTTGGTTTCTGCCCAGGTGGACACTGGCCCTCAAATCTGAGCATGGTTATTCTGAGGATTTATTTGGCACTTGTGAAGTACTGACAGGGTCCCCTGAACTGAATAAAACATAGGAGGCCCCATGCTTCCCTTTCTCACTGGGTTTAGAGTTGAGGCAATTATCGTTCTGGGTTTTGTGCATGTTTGGAATTTAAAACTGTTGCTTTGTCAGTGTGTTGATTTTATGGTCAGTCTCAAGAGTACGTAGATTTCAAAAACATAGCCAGTTAAGAGGAGAGTTGGCTGACTGTTAGATAGAAGTATCTGGATAATAGTAGTATTCCTCCCACAAGATGGTTCTGAAAGGAGGGTTATAATTGACTTAAGCCATTTTTTGCTGCCTGTTCTTTTAAACATGTGGCTGGAAAGCCTCTTCTGGTCTCTTAGCTCAAATGCTCAAACATATTCTGTAACAGTCATGCAGCCTAGTCCAGCACAAAGAAAGTATTGTACTTCACCACTTGCCTTGGTTTTTCTACAAGATCAAAAGTGAAAGCTATTTCCATTTGAATTGGAAATATGCAGTAAATGTTTTCTTGATAGAACTTTTAAGATTTCTCTGTGCTTTGTAAAGGAGGCAAAGAGAACAATTGGATTGTATCTCCTTAAAGCAGTAAAAATGGAATAAGACTTACTTTTTTCTGAAAATGTCACCGGCTGATATCAAGGAGATCATCGAACTGTTCAGCTGCATAAGGGACAATACTTGGAGATGGAAATACGATGTAGGACTATAGTTCAATCTTATAAGCTGAGAGTTTGTGATACTTTCGACAAGGGTTTGCCTTAAGTTTAGCTGAGTGATTTATAAAGAAAGAGTTTCTAAATCAACTAACTCATCAGGTAAAGACATTTATAGAGGGTATTTTTGAGACGTAAGAGGAACAAGTGACTATAATATCTCTTAAAGTGTTGAAAGTACCATTTTCATAACAGCTAATAATATGTAAAAGCCAAATAGTCCTAAAAGGAATTTATTAGATAAGGCTTTATTGTATAATTAGAATTTGTAACTAAACAAAAGTAACAGAAACCGTTGTTTTTTTTTTTTTTTTTCAGAATATTGTATAATTAATTATTTGCACCAAAAGTTTGCATCTTGTGTCTACCACACCCTCCCTTCCTCTATTTATAGATCCCAGCAGTGACCCCAGGCACAAAGCAGAAAAAGATGAGGGCCATCTACCTGGTATAGTCTTTTGTTTTTTTGTTTTTGTTTTCGTTACAGCTAGCCCAGAATATAATGATATGCCGTTGAGGAAAGGAGAGATGAGTCATCATCATTAAGGACATGGAACTGTGTCATTCTGTTGCCTCTCAAGTGGATTTTGAAGACCAATTGTATGTGGAATATACATCTGGGAAAGAGTTCTGGGAGGTTGACCGTGGCTACTGGAAGTAAGCATTTGGTGGGAGAGACAAAGGATGCAGCCATGGAGGTGAATATGCAGGGCTCAGAGTCCAGGGAACCCAGTCAGGTATCAGGGGTCCTTGGTGTATATCGCCAGCACAGACAGGAGAGTAGGGTGGGCACAGCAGCCCCTGAGGAAGAATAGGAATGGGCTTCGAGCTGGTTCTTGGAAAGAGGGTGGTTCAGTGTTTGCAAAGAGCAAAGCAGAGTGAACAAGACACAGTCAGAGTTGGGAATGGCCACCACAGACCCTAGGCCTGAACCTGTACCTTTGATGTCATCTTGGCCGAGGAGCCATGTCATTCTGAAGGAGGCCAGGGGCAAAGGCCTACGGGGTCATTTGCCTCAGTACATTTAGTTTGGCACAGATAGGGTAGAAATCCAGGGGAAGTTGCACCCTCCACTAGAACAGAGTAGCTCAAAGCAATCATTTTTTTCCTGCTGTTGTATGGAGGGGAATCTATGGGCAGGAGATGGTCCATAATTCTCTGTCCTACTCAGAGAACTGGGTTTGTGAGTGCTGCTCACCTGAAGACCATGTAGTGGAACATGGAGTAAATTACCTGAGAAGACCTGGTACCCTTGTTTATGGCTGAGGACCTGGTAAGAGCCTCTCAGGACAGGCAAAGTGTCACTTTTTGAACTCTGGTTCATCTCACGAGCAGTCTGCTGCGGGTGCTGTAAGCTCATTGACGTCTGTAGATACAGGCACCTGCTCTTCTTTATTCATGAAACCTTTGATAGTTGCTTTTGATAGTACATAATTTACCTTTTTCACATCAAGGTGGACCTCATTTTCAAGAAATTCTTCTTCTTCTTCTTCTTCTTCTTTTTTGAATTATGCATTTCCTGGTCACTCCAAGGATGAAGGAACTGGCCTGCAAGGGACAGAGAAATGTTAAGGCCCCTTGTAAAGTTTCAAGCTGCGTCTTTGAGTGTTTCTCAGGGACCTGCTTTTTTGTCGAGCAACGTGACAAAGATGTGAGGTGATGAAGTCTCAACCTAGGAGAGCAGAGATGCAGCCTCCTCCTCAAGTTTAATGTTATCGTTAGTTGGGGTGACAGGTTGGGAAGCCCCATAGGCCTGAATGTTGTTCAGGTGTTCCGTATGTTGAGTGTTACTGGAAATAGAGCAGGAAAACAGACGTCAAGGGTATAGGTAGTGCCCTAGAAGACGTCCTCTGATCATTCAGAGACATGAAACCCACCCCCGGTGAAGGTACTTAGTGTCCATTAGGTAACGAGGCCCACCTTGGCAGAGACAGAGAGCTCCCAGGAATAATGGGACAGACCCCACCATCCCCAGGAGCGGCCCCAGCCTCAGGCTGGAGAGAATGACTGAGGTTGGGACAGCAAGTTTAAAGAGCACAGTAAAATGACCCAGAAGGTGTTATTAACTGAGGGCCTTCTTTTCCCTTGCTGTCTTCTTTTCTTCTTTTACTTTATGAAGAGTTCTAGGAACTTTTGTCTGAATTTTCACTTCCAATGTTATTTAACCTTTTAATAAGCTCTTACCTCTTACTCACTTGCCTGTAAAAGGATTAACAATTCAGCCCATCACTGTATTGAAAGTAAAAAGCTGATTCTCCACCTTAAGAATGGAACTGGAGAAATATTTATGCACTGCAAAGTAATCAAAGATTCCAGTCTCAGACCAATACGCATGGCTTGTTTCAAATTCCAAGTAGAAACACATTCCCAGAATTGGAAATTTTGTAAAAAAAAAAAAAAAAAAAGCAGTGGAGAGGCATCTTATTAGCACAGGGGTTAATTAGGGGCAGGGGGACTGAAAGCAGATGCAAAATTTAAATCATGGGATCTTCTTCAGGTTAGTTAGCCATGCTGTGGCTCAGTTGCTCTCTCTGTAAAATGAGGATAATAATAACATCTACCCACAAGGTTGAAAAAAATGTTTGACTTTTTCACTCTGAGTTCGAGTCTTACTCTAAGAGCCGAGATGTGACTGTAGACTCCCACTCGTCTTCAACAAGGATATGTAAAGGGAGGGGGAATAAAATAAAATACCAACTTAAGTGGCAGCAATGTGTATCTTACTATACCAGTTATTTAAGAAGTGAAGTGGTTCTCCATTTGGGGGAGGGCTCTTTGGGCTGGACAGTAAGGGTCCACTGTTTAGTCTTCATGGCATCCTAGATTGCCTGGGTTTTCCGTCTCTCTTTTGGAATGCTATGCAGTTGTCTATTACTTAACCAAAGGGATTTTGCCAAACCCAGATCGTTTGGAAAATAAAAGCAAAGCTCCGGGCAAATATTAACACAGGAATTTCCAACTGGTTTTGAAAGGAGGAACTACTTTTCACTTTTCATTTCTCAGAGGGCTTAGATAACGAAAGCCTTTGGTGGGGGTTGGGGGTGGGTTAGCGGAAGATGAGCTGGTGAAGGAAAACTGTAATAGTGGAGTCCCTGAGAAGGTGGGAAGATAGGGGTGGGTAAAGATTTAAAAGGAGAGGTTTGGAAGAGGCACCATACCTTCAACACTGGAAGTCTTGGTAGCTCTTTCAGGAACAAGGTGAGAAATGAGAAGTGGGAAGTGGCCGTCACTTGACTTGGAACATTGCCGTTAGATTTCTTTCTGTTTGGTGGACAGACACTGTCAAGTTGTGCCAGACACTCCAAAGTCAGGAGACACAGCTGTTTACCTTTTATTTTCAGTCAAAGCTAATGATTTGAGTCAATGAGAGTTGAGGGACTTTGGCAGTGGGTAGAAGAATGTCATATAGATTTACCAGTATGAGCTTTATTCACTTATCTTTATTGTTTAGTGTTATATAATTAAATTCTAAGAGCCTCTGAGTGTGGAGAAATGCAGGTATGCAGGTATGCAGGGTCTGTAAACTGGGAAGATTATGCATTACTGTTGCATTTCATAGGTTTAGTTTTATTTTAAATGTGGCAGAATAGCTCCCTATTTATTTCCCTAAGGTGAACCTTTTTTGTAAAACAGAGACCCCTTTTCTAATGCCAGTGATGCTGGATTCCAATATTATGGCTTTTTTAGGTTCTTGAAATGACTCTCTAATCTAATGACTTCACATAACTCTAAAGTCTAAAATATGTTAGTCTAAAGTGTAACATATTATGAATATGTTATCTAAATAACAGAGGTCCCAAACCAGTGACTCTGTGGACCATTTCTTTGGCGCATACAGTATTATAAAGATTCAAATCAGTTGTAACTGATTTAAGATTTCACTGAAAATCCAATTCTCAACTTCTTTTGAAGGATCGAAGAACTTTAAAGGCCCAGTTTGAGTGCGTTCCTCAGTGGCAGCAAGGATTCCCCAGCCTTCACTACAGTCTCTCTGACCCACTTTATTCACATTTGCTTTACTCATTCATGTCACCTATTCTGTGATGGCATTTGAATCTGAGACATCTGACTTACACTTACCTTCATGATACTCACCACTGGAATACTTTTAAGAAGTTAAATCAACTAGTCAACTCAAATGAATGACTAGTTTGAATAATAAGAAATTTGCTTTTGTTTCATTCTCTCTCTCTTTCTCTTTCTCTCTCTCTCAGTAGTAGTTAATATATACTGGTAATCAACTTGTGTCCTTATTCTTCAATTAGTTTGGGGGATAGTTAAAATAGCCTAATTATTATTTGGAGATTAATCTTTGATTAGATGCCCTTTTTAAAAAGATATAAACTTTCATACAATCTTAAAAGCCTATCACCCTTAATAAAAAAGCAAAAAGGTTCTAATCAGAGACATTGGTCTCCTATTCTTAAGTAATAATCATTTAGAAACAGTTCACAGGCTAGGAGATTATATGAATTTTCCAAAAATTATAAATACTGATGATAAAAATTTAGTTCAGAAGGAAAAGATTTAAATAGTTCAATGGAAAAAAAGAAGCTATATCAAGCAAATCATTCACAAGTTAAAAACATAGAAGATACTTTAGAAAAGGATTTGCAATTATTTCCTTTTATAAATATGCTATTTTTCTGAGTTCTAACTTTTTAAAAAATGGGCATAGTGCTTTAAAATTTGTAAGACCTATCGAAACCTCATCATTTTATTTTTAAAACAACCATATGTAAAAAAGCCAAGAAATTCTTACTCCCATTTTAGAGGTGCAAAACCTGAGTTTCAGGTATGTTTGAGTCACTTGCTGGAGGTCACACAGCTAGTTATCAGTAGAACCAGCTGTAGAACTCTTTATTCTGACATTCAGTCTTGAGCTCTTTCCACTGCATTACCCAGACCCTCAATTTGCAATGGAAGCTTTTCCAAAGTAACATAGAAATAAAATGTCTAGTCCCAAAGGTGCTACAATGCTAAAATATGAGATGTGATTTAAATTAATTGTCACATTCTGTGGTAAAGAAATGAAAATATTATTCAAGTTTAACCTTTGAGACAAATTCAAATAAACTCAGCAAAATACTTGGAGAAAATTCCACAAAACTGCTCCAGGGAAGGTGAATCAAATTTAGCCAAAACCATCAGCAATGCTTCCTACTACTGTTTAAAGCAGAAGCCATACCATTGTGGTATTGCTCTGTGTGCCGTTTCTCAGAATATATTCTTGTTATCACCCTGACGTGCAATGCTGGTTTGTGGAGAAATTGGTGGGTTCTTTCTAGATATTTCCACTTTCTAATTGCTTGAGAAAATGGGTGAAAAACAAGTGTTGCAGCAATCAGACTAGCAGGCTCCTTGAATTTCCTGATTCTCATTTCTTTTATGGATTGATTGGTATAAATGAACAGTGAACACAAAAATGTATTGCAATTATTCTGACTTTTAAGATCTTAAGACCAATGTTGTCTAGTATAGGGGGTTCGAGTTTATTCTCAAAATGAGACATTTCTAAGGTAAAAACCCTGCTTTCCATTTTCCAGCTATGTGGATAAGTTGCTTAATCTCTTTAAGCCTCACTGATGCTTTTATTTATTTCAAAATATTTATTGACTCTGTAACATATGTTATTAAATGTATTAGAGGCTAACGATATAGCAGTAAACAAAGACAAAATTTCCTGTCCTCATGGGGCTTCCGTTTTAATGACTCAATATCACTGAATGTTAAATGAAGATAATTACATTTCTTCATTGGGGAATTCCTGGGATCTCATAAAATTAGCTCTAGGCTAGAAGTACATTTGTGCACATTAGATGTTCTAATCTCTGCCTTAAGCAGGGTGAAAAATGGGTTTAATGAGTAGAAATTTCAATTCCAATATACCCTCCTATGTAATTAAGCCGTGATCTTTCCTGGAAGTGAATGAAAATCAATGGGAAAAACCCAAACAGGACCCAGTAAAAGCAACTATCTCATAAATGAAAGATGTTAATTCAGCATCTCTCTCTCCCTCATTTTTTAACCTTTTTATTTTGAAATCATTTTAGACTTTAGAAAGTTTAAAAAATAATATAGACTTTAGTATTCTGTTCTCCCAGATTTCCCTAATGTTAATATCTTGAGTAACTTTAATATAATTAACAACACCAAGAAATTAACACTGGTAACATACATTAAACTAAGACATATTATAGTAGAGACCAGTTTTTGGTTTTGTTTTGTTTTGTTTTTTCAACCAATATCCTTCTTTTGTTCCAGGATCCAATCCAAAATACCACATTGCATTTAGTTGTCATGTTTCCTAAGTCTGTCATTTCATCAGTCTTTCCTTCTCTCTCATGACCTTGGCACATTTGAAGAGTACTGGTCAGGTGGAATGTCCCTCAGTTTGGTTTGGTTTGATGTTTTTTCTTATAATTAGATTGAAGCTATACATTTTGGCAAGAATAGCACAGAAGTTATGTAATCTAAGTGTACCACATGAGGGAGCACAAGATGTTGACATGTCTTACTTTTGGTAATGTTCACTTGGTTGAGGGGGTGTCTGTCAGGTTTTGTCTTTGTGATTCATAATATCTTGGTGGAGATACTTTGAGACTATGCAAATACCTTCTTTCTCCCCAAGTTTTTACCCACTAATTTCAGCATCCATTGGTAGATTTTGCTTGCAGTAATTGTTATAGTGTTCCAATGGCAATTATTCTATCTGCTTCATCTCTTGTATATTATTGCTATTGCTCTGTAAGGAAGAGCTGCCTTTTCTCTTTCATTTGTTTATTTATTCAGTTTTTATATCTTATGGATTTTTGTTTTATGCTGTGGTTATAGTCTAATAATATTTTTTTTTACTCAAATCGTTCCATTTTTGACTTTTAGGAACTTTTTTGGCTTAACTCTTGTGCCCTTTTGACATGCACCCATCTAGATCTGAATATTTCCTTAATTTCTGGCACAATATATACCTCTGTTTACTTATAAGGGGAGGCTGTCAGGTCCTTTGAGAGTGTAGCTTTTATGTCTTTTTCCAAGTGCTAAAACCAGGAAAATATTATCCTCCAAGACTTTGTTCAGGAAAGATTAATGTCAAGGGATATCTTTGTTCCACATTGTACCAAGCATTTAACTGTTCTTAAATTAAACTAGTCATATCAAAGAATCTGAGTTTTCCTATATTCCCCACTTTACTTAAAGGTGATTAAGTACATCAATGTACTTAAACGTTGATTTAAATAATTCCTGAACTCCATTATCCTCCCTAACTTAGTGAGAGTATCACAGCACCCAGTGTACCGTGATGTGTATTTTGGTTATAAAATAAATAAGAGGAATTGTATGCACTTGATGTTACTCACCAATACTCCTTAGTCCTGCTGGATCAGGGAGTGTGGGGTCAAGCCAAACAAAATGCTATTTCCAGAAATCTGTTAGGTGGACTTATTGGCTCTGTTATGTATTTTAAGAGAATGGGAAAAACACACCCACTCTGTAGAAAAGAGGTTTTAGAGTAATTTGCCTGTAGTCTCTACCTTCTTCTAGAACAGAGGTCAGCAAACTAGGGCCCATGGGCCAAACTGAGTCAGTTGCTTGGTTTCTTACAGTTCACAAGCTATCGACATTCTCAAATGGCTGGGTTTTATAGTTATGTGAGTCCCTACATAACATCTTCAGTTTTTCCTCTGGGCCCTCAAAGCCCACTATATATAACCTTTTAAGAAAACCTTTCCTCTTGTCTAGAAGTCACTCTTCCTGACTTTGCACATGCCGTTCCCTCTGCATAAAACACTTTTCTCAAGTTTGCCCACTTGACTGATCCCACTTGTCCTTTAAATCTCAACTCAGGATTCCCTGTTCTGCAGTCTTTCCCTGACTTACCACAAAGAGTCAGATATCTGTCTTCTAGCTACTTGTACTGTGAACCTGTAGTATTATGAAACACCTCTTCTCTGATTCAGGGGTATGCTGGGGCCAGCTGGTAAGAGCTGGCTGTGTGCATCTCTTCCCAGTTCCATATTCGGTGACATCACACTGGTATCTTGAAAGTGATCATGGTGGGAGTATTTACACCCTGGAAATTGGCAAACTCCACAAACTGGTGATTGCCTCTTCCCCCTGGCCTCTAGAGAGCAGGATGTTTAATTTTACTAGCACAACGCTGATTATCACAATGGTTTTGTTTGCTTGGTTTTTTGTTTGTCTTTTTGTTTTCCTGACTCTGTCATCAGAATCAGAGCTACTTAAGGATTGAATCTAGATTTTATTCTTCTTTGCATCCTATAGTGCCTTATCTACAGTAGGCAGAGCATACTTTCTGAATTAGTGAGAAACTCAATGAGTGAATGTTGTATCCACCGGGGGTGGGGGGGGGGGACCTTTTCTGTAATCATTTCTGAATCCAAGGGATAGTAAGTTAAGTTAGTGGTTTGAAACTGATGTAAATCAGAGATGAAGAGATGATTGCTTAAAGTAACCATATTTCAGATCCTCAATAAAAAACGAAGAATGAGAAAAGCGAGTAAAATAAAGAGATTGAATAATAGGATAATAGAATTTTCCAACTGAAGGCATTCCTAGAAATAATAAATTCCAGAATGCTGGTGGCATCCTGGAATAAGTCTTCGAGCCTTTTGATTCACGTCCCAGCCTCTTAATGCTACACTAGAAGCCAACAGTTAGACCACATTTGTCAAAGGGGACCTCCATCTTCTATGTCTATACTTTCTCCGTTCCTACATTGACCTCTTCCACCTGATCTCTCCTTTCTTTCTTTAATTTTGGCTGTGGGAGAGAGCTGTTGCAGAGAGTCTGCAGTAGCATAAATACTAGGAAACTAGATGCATTTCTTTCCTACAGTTATTGGTAGAAAATGGAAGGTGAGTGGAGAAAGGAAATAAGGAAAATATGTCTTTGTCAAAATCAAACGTGGCAGGAATATAATAACCTAAGTTTACATTCTGGGACATTATAACTTCAAAAATCTCACTTTTTTGACCAATGTGATTTGACCAGTAAAGACTTGGTACAAAATTAACACACACATACCAACATGCCTCCTATATTACTCAGGGTGCTGGGTTCCTTTAGTTTATCTCTATGGCTTCTAATCATGAAAAATGAATACTTTTCAAAGGGCAAAATGATTCCCTACATCTCCTAGTCAACCCCTTTCTGGGACTCCTGGGATCCAGGTGACTCTCGAGTTCTCTATGAATGTAAGCTTAATTCTCTAATTTCTTATTCCTGTTTCTCTCATATTAAACTAAGAAAACATTTCATAGGTGTAATAGAGCACATGTACTTTAAAGTAGACAAAGCGAGGCATATGACTTATGCCCTAAGTCAGAAAAGTCTCAGTTATCTTTGGTCACAGGGGAGAACCCAAAGGCAAGAGGCTGTATTTCTACAAAGTAAAGATTCCTGCAGAGGCAGTGGAAGAACTGAAAGTGGAAATCATTGTTTCTCTATCTAAACTCAATATCTGAATCTTTCAAGAATTGTTTTTCAGTAGTTTTAGTATATAGTTCTTTCTCACCCTATTTTGACAAAATTTGAAATTCTTGTTTTGTGAAAACAATAGATCTATCAAATGTATATATATATATATATATATATATATATATATATATATATATATATATTTGATGACACAGTTTGTTCCCCAGAAAGGCATTCTTTCATTTCCCCCACCACTGAGAATCATTGCAAATAATCAGTCGGTCTGTGGTGAGTAATCATTTTTCATAGCCCCATTGCATTCAGAATAATAATGCTGAATGTGTAGACCATCTTTTTGTTTGCATGACTTACTCAACATTACAGAAAGCAGCTGGAATATGAATTGCTCAGAGTTAAAGTACATTGCTTTCCAGCTTTAAATACAGAATCTTTTTCTCAGTCCCAATACCCATAAGTGCTACCAAAACTATTTCACAAGTGCAGTCCCCAGATCTTCAGGCAGTTCAGTAGTCCATGCTGTCTCAAATCAAAAGACACACAGTCCAAGTGATGGTGTTGCCAAGGCAAGAGGGTTGTATTTGGCTCCTGACTTGAAGGACAATCTAGCTACTGTGAAAAGCCTGGGAATTTGACTTCTGTTATAATTGGATCAGATCTTTCCACCAGCTCCTTCAAGGGGATATTAGTTTCATATGGAACCCGCAGTTCTTCCAATTTGAGCCTTTGATCGTACAAATAAATGTTGAAATGCTGATGCTGATCCTGTCATGCTAATAGAATTGGTGACCGGATTTGTATTCAACTGTGTGAAAGACACAAGGGAGTGGGCAAATAACTCAGTGGGCTGTTCACTTAGGAGGCATGGTGCTGGTCTAAAGATGATGAAAAGATTGTCTAAGCTTAAGATTTCCTGGAGATTTGCTTTTATTACTAAATTAATAGCCACCCTGTATTATCACGAAATCTGAAGTTGCTACTGAGCTGTGAACGATCAAACTCGGCAGATTTCTTGAGGAAATGTTTTGTAGTGCTAACAGCCTTTTGGAGATATCGGTGTCGTTGTTTTTCTTATTCACCATGTGGTTAAAGCTGATGCATCTGAAAAGTATGTGGAATCTCCTTTCAAAATGTATTATATTTGATGACTATGCTACAGGATATAAGCATTACACTCAGGATGTATTCAAAATTAAATATGACATCTAGCTCTTTTTAAATAAACTCTTTGCATTATAGAATACTTTCAGATGTATAGAAAACTTGCAAAGATAGTAGTTTCTGTACACCGTCTCCCCTGTTGTTAACGTCTTACATTAGTAAGATACATTTGTCTCAACTGATGAAACAATATTGTTGCATTATTATTAACTGAAGGCCTTACTTCATTCAGAGTTTCTTAGATTTTAGCTAATGTACTTTTTTCTGTTCCCAGATACCATCCAGGATATCACAGTACATTTGGGTTTCTTACCTCCTTAGGCTCCTCTTGGTGCTAGCAGTTTTTTGGACTTCCCTTGTATTTTATGGCCATGATGATTTTGAGGAGCACTGGTATGATATTTTATAGAATGTCCCTGGATTTGTTTGTCTGATTTCTCTCTTATGATTATAATGGTGTTATAGATTTTGGGGAGGAAGATCATAGAGGTAGAAGTAACATATACTAACTAGATGAAGTAGTGTGTGTCACATTTCTCCATTGTGAAGTTACTCTTTTCACTTTTTCATTCTGTACCCTTTGGAAGGAAGGATATATGCAACCTACATTTCTTGGTGGAAATATCTCAATAAATTATTTGGAATTTTTCTGCATGGGATATTTATTCTCTCTCATTCATTTATCTACTCAGTCACTTATTTCTGTCACTATACACTCACAGATACATATTTTATCACTAATGCAATGCTATCTTGTTGCTCAAGTTGTGTCAGCTTTGGCCATTGGGAGCTCATTTAGTTGGCTCTTATGTCTCTTTGACATACCTTCTCACCCCCCACCAACATTGTTATGTTTTCAGTGTCTTCTTACACTACAAAGTCTTTGGCACAGTACAAGATCACCTAAGCTTATCTTGCATATTGCCTGACTCAGTCCTAGAATCAGCCATAGCTTGGAATTTAATCAAAATCAATCTGTGGCCATCCTTCAGTCTCCATTGCTCATTTATGTAAACTGTGTTTGTAATAAAAAATAGAAGCTTCTATTTAGTTGCTAACAGATTGTTTTTCAAAAGCAAGTGACTTGGTAGCTTTTAGAATCATAATTGAAGTAATGATACCCTAATCCTCTATGTTATGTCTAACTTGCCTAATTCAATAAAGTATCATCTGATTGAATCATGACCCTAAGAAATCATCCCTGGCTGAAAGAGGAGAGTCAAATTACTGTATGGAATAATTATGAGTACGCATCCCGGCAAAAAGACTAGCTGTTCTAAAAAAGCAGAGCTCTCACATACTGAAGAAACAGCCAGGAACTAAAGTTTTACCTGGGCTCTAATTTTAGAACTTGGAAGGAAAAAAGAAAGAAAGAAAGAAAAAGACTCTCTTTAGTGTTGTCAACTTTATTTATTACATGATTGAAAATACAAGAATAAAAGTGATATCTAGTATCTCACTTGGGAATACATTAATAGAAGAGTCCTACACAATTCTAAAGAAATATGCTATAAAGTTTCATATGCATTTAAAATTCAACTTAAAAAATAAGTTTTTAAAAAAATTGTGATTACTACATTTTGGGATGGTGGGCAGGAGCGGTAGTTGTTGGGAAGTCATAAACAGTAAATCCCCTTTACTTGATCTCTTCATGTAATCCTGTGGGCTTTTTCCAAAACATTAGGCACTGCTTATTAATTTCTGCTAGTAGTCTTATGTTGGTGAATCGTCTCTTGGGAACACATTTGTCATGGTTTAAAAGAAGGTATCTGATGTGTGTTAAGATTCTTTAACTTCTTATTTTACTGGTTTTCTTTAAAAGGTCAACTTTCCTTATACTTCAGAATTTTGTTATGATAGACTCTTGTTTTGTAGCATTCGTTTTCATTTGGAGGCCTAAGTAGTGTCATTATAAAAAAACAAACAAACAAAAAAACATTGTTTTTCCCCGTCTTCCTTTGAAATATTTAAAGAATGGTAAATCAACTAAATCAATTATTTTTTCTCTTTTTCAAAAAAATCTATTCCTTTTTATTTGTTATTTAAATTAATTTATTTTTCATTATTCATTTTTTAAATTCTGATTTCCTCTCATGTAATATGATAGCATTAGCCTAAAGAGAATATTTTTAGAAGGTGTTTTAGAGTATTTTATAGAATCCAGGAATTAACTGGCTAGAGACCATCTGTGGAATACTGTCAAGAATCTACTGATACATTTATTTTCCATTTATCTATCCTGCCATCCCTCTGCCCATTTATTCATCCCTCTGCCTGCTGTCTCTCAATAATACTGTGTAAAACACTACACTAATGGAATTTAAAGTAGTACAATTGTTTTGCAGTTCCAATGTAAACAGAGCCAGAAGCTTACTTTCTGATGGAAGTCTGCATAAGAATGTTTACAAAAGGTAGAAGATATTATATACCAGATGAATGACACAAAAAAATTAAGTACTCTATAGACAGGCCAAAAAAATGGAGCTTTTCTTGAGATTGGGGCAGTCTTATCAGGTCAGACATAAAAGCATAAAACGATATTTGAATTGATCCTCAAAGGATGGGTTGGATTTTAAAAGGATAAGAAAGAAGAATGGATTCAGGAATGAATGCATTCACTCATTCACTAATTTAGAAAATGTCTAATAAATATTCAAGTAGAGGATAAGAGCATTATTTGAGGAACAGCTGATGATCCAGGTTTTATGAAGACTCACATTTTTGTTAGAGTGAAGTATGTGGCTAGAATTAGAAGTTGAGACTGGTAATATAAAAAATTGAATGTCAGGGTCAAGAGAATTCTGACCATTAATTAGTAAATATTAACTGATTTGAGCAAGAGATAAAGGTAAACCCTACATTTCAAAGAGGGATGAGGGAATTGATGATATTGGGGAAAGGGGGTTGGTTTATGAAAATATAACAGCTGCTATAGGAACTAAATAGGTAATTAATAAGGGTTGAATAAAAGATTCCTTAGAGTTTACTAGAGAACAATACATGTATTTTTATTAGAGCCCACTTTTATTCATTACTAGACATATAATGGGAGCAGAAAAAATATAAGGTGAAAGTGATCCAGAGTTGGAGGATAGCTTGTTAGTCATAGAAGAAGAGCAAGGAATGAACTTGGGAAATTCAACAAAGTGATTATGGAAAGAAAAAAAGTGAGTGGATTCAGGGAACTTAAGATTTTAATGAGGTGGTTTTTGAGAGAGAGGGAGAGAAATAGAGAAAGATCTGTATTTGTGGTGGTACGTATATGGTATACTGTGATGGTTAATTTCATGTGTCAACTTCACTAGGCTAGGGTGTCCAGTCTTGATGTTGCTGTGGAGGTATTTTTTTTGATGTGATCAACATGTAAGTCAGTAGGCTTTGAGTAAAGCACATTAATCTTCACATTGTGGATGGGCCTCATCTAATCAGTTGAAGGCCTTAAGACAAAATAACTGAGGTCTCCTGAGGAAGAATGAATTCTGCTTCCAGACTGCATTCACAATTGTGAGGACCAATTCCTTAAAATAAATCTCTCTCTTTCTTTCTCTGTTTCTATCTCTCTGTCTGTGTGTGTCTGTAAACCTACACACACTCATATGTATATATGTATAAACCTCCTGTTGGTTATGTTTCTCTGGAGCACCCTGACTAATACGAAATTATATATATATTTCCTAGCATTTCCTAACTACTGAAGGGGCTAGAAAAAAGACACCCAATAGCAATGAGGATAGATGGCATTCACATCTTGGTTTCTAATTATTCACCAATGAAAGGTTCTGGGTCCTTAAAAACAGCTGATTCCAGGTTGAGGCATGGAAAATATGAGATGAGACTTGTGGTGTGAGAAAATAGGAGTGTCTAAAAATAGATTGGGGTGGAGGTGGGCCTGTTGAAGGGACATATGAAACAATTTGAAAGAATTTACCATGACCAGATTTGAGACAATTTGAGCAACAAATTAAATAACATCCATGGAATAAATTAAATATCTATGAGTTTATACTGATATAACTAAATAAACAAAAATCAGGAGAGGGACAGTTCTCCTTACAAAATACTTAGCAATTACAAATGGAAAAAAATTAAAACATTAGAGTTTCAGATGAAACTTTACAGTTATGGGTGAAACAATGGAAAAACTGTGGTCAAGGTTAACATCACCAGTAATGAGATAGAGAAACAGCAGATGTTTCCTAATATGATACAATGAGAAGGGACATCATTTTTGTGGTATTTTTAACAAAAATGCACACAAATTTTGTCAGCTGTTTTAAGATGTAATTTGCATTGTCACTGGTATTAGCCGTTAAGTGTACACATTTTTTGTGTGTTTTATTAAATGTATATGCTGTGCAACATCACCATACTACATGTCTATCACCCCAAAAACATTCTCTCATGAGAGGCTGCAGTTAAACCCTGCTCTGACCCCAGTTCCAGGCAACAATTGATCTTATTTCTGTCCTTAGAGTTTTACCTTTTCTAGAAATATTATGTGACTATAATCATATATTATGTTTCTACTTTATCTAGTTTCTTTCACCTGGAATTACAGTTTTATATTTGCCATTGTCTCTTGAAATTTGTTTCTTTCAATTGCTGAATAACCTCTCATATGGATATACTGTATTTTCTCACTCATTCTTCAACATTTGGCTTGTGTCATTATTATGAGTAATGCTTCTGTAAACGTTTAAATGCAAGTCTTTGTATCAAGATAGGTTTTAATTTGGAGGGGGCAGGTAAATGCTTAGAAGTGGAATCTCTGGGTTGTACGGCAGGTGTATGTTTGTAAGAAACTAACAATCTGTTTTCCAAAGTTCCCATCAGTTTTTGAATTCTCATCAACGTTTCGGAGAGTTCCAGTTGCTTCGTACCCTTACCAGTACTTGGTTTTCTCAGGGTTTTTGTTTTTTAATTAAGCCATTTTAGTAGGTGTATAGTATCTCATTTTGGAAATGGTTTGCATTTCCTAATAGCTAATGATGCTTAGCATTTTTTAATGTATGTATACCTTCTTTGGGGAAGTATCTATAAAATATTTTCCCAAATTTTTACTGTATTTTTAGTTTCTTATTATTGAATTGTGTGATTTCTTTATGTATTTTGGTAGAAGTCTCCCATCAGATATGTGTTTTAAAATATTTTCTCCCAGTGTGGGGTTTGTCTTTTCATTTTCTTAAGTGTCTTTTGAAGAACAAAAATGTATTTCAATCAAGTCTAACTTATCAACTTTTTTTTTTTTTACTTTATTGCTGTGTGTTCTTTTTGGTTCTAAGAAATGTGTGTGTAATCAAATTCAAAAAGATTTTCTCCTCTTTTCTTCTAGAAATTGTTTAATTTTAGCTTGTATCTTATATCTATGATCCCTTTCAAGTTAATCTTTGTGTGTGATGCCAGCTAATGATAGAGGAATTTATCTGTGTATGGATATCCAATTGTTCCATCAGCATTTATTTAAAAAATGATTCTTGTTGAATTACCTTGGCACTTTGTATAGAAATGATGTTCTTTTTTTTTCTCAAATATTTGATAGGATTCTATATTTAAGTATTCTGGGCTTTGAGTCAGTTGGAAGATTTTTAATGACTAATTCAGTTTCTTATTGTCATAGAGCTTTCCTTTGTGGGAATATTTTTAATGACTAATTCAGTTTCTTATTGTCGTAGAGCTTTCCTATTTTCTATTTCTATTTGAATAAGTTTGGTAATTTGTGTGTCTGTGTGTGTGTGTGTGTGTTTTAGAATTTTTTCCATTTCATCTAAGTTGTCAAATATGTTCACATAAATTTGCTTATAACAGCTCCTTTAATTCATTTAATTTCTGTAGGATATTTAATAATGTCCCTTCTTTCATAACTGAAAGAATCATATTGATAATTTGTACCAATTGTGTATCCATATGTAAATAAAGGAATATTCATTGTGACAAATATTATTTTAGTCAACAAAATAAGACTAAATAAATTTCAAAAGACTGACATCATCCAGAGTGTATATTCTTTGTACGCATGCACATGGAAAGAATGGGTATTCTGCTGTTGTTTCAAAATATTCTATATATGACTGTTAGAAGTGTTGATCTCTCCGACTATATTGTCAATTGTTTACTTCTTTCAATTTAATTGTGTACTTCTTTCAAAATTCCTCCGGTATTTTGTGTCTCTGTTGTTAGGCTAGCTGTGTTGACATTCAATAAGTATAAAATGTCCCTCTTTATTTCTAGTAATATTCCTTAATATTAGTTAAATCTTAAAACCTCTTTTGTAGTAATATAGCCACTCTAAACTATGGTTATTATTTGCATGATATCATATTTCCCATCCTTTTCCTATCAATTTGCCACTTTGAATTTCAAGTGTGTCTCTTGAAGAAAATATATAGTTGCATGTTAGTTTTTCCAACAGTCTGACACTCTCTGCCTTTTGTTTGAAATATTTATTCCATTTCTATTTAATGGAACTATCAGTAAGGTTGGATTTATGTCAGGAATTTTATGTTATTCTGTTTGTTTCCCTTTCTTGTTGTTTGTCTGTCCATCCTCTACTGCTTTCTTTTGTGGTAAACAAATATTTATAGGTTGCCATTTTAACTCTGACATCTGTGTTTCTTTGAGGATGTATATATTCGTGTTTTTGTGTGTGTGTATGTTCTAGGTGTTTTAATATTCATTTTTAACTTAACACAACAACACAATCTTCTTGAAATTAGTACTAACTTACAGCTGGTAAAAAACAACAACTTTGTATACAGTAGTTCGATTTCTTCCCTATTCCATTTGTGTTATTATTGGCCTATATATATAGAGTTGGCCAAAAAGTTCATTTGGGTTTTCCATAACATCTTACAGAAAAACCCAGACAAACTTTTTGGCCAACCAATTATTTCATGGGTGTACCTTAAAAGCACAACAATTGAATGATAATATTTTTGCCTTCAATTTTTATGTTTTTAAATTAAGGGAAGAAAAGGGAAAATATACATACACATCCCCACACACAGTCTTTTGTACTTATTCATGTATTTATCATTTATTTGACTTTTCATTTCTTCCTGTGTTTAGTTACCATTTGATATAACTTTCAATCTGAAGGGATTTCTTTTAGTATTTTTGGTGAGGCATGTCACTAGCAACAAATTATCTTAGTCATTTTTTAAATGTGAGAATATATTTATTTTGCCTTTATTTTTGATGAATAATCTTGTTGGATGTAAAATTCTTAGTTGACATTTTTTTTTTTCTTCAGCATATGTAATGCCACTATCTCCTGACCTCCATTGTTTCTTTGAGAGGTCTGCCTTCAATTTTACTGTCCTCTGTACAGGATGAGTTTTAGTTTTATTGCTGCTTTTATGTTTTTTTGTTGAGGTTTTGTTGTTGTTGTTGTTGCCTTTATCTCTCAGTAGTTTCACTATAATACATCTAGGTGTACTTTTTCTGTTATCCTGCTTGGGGTTTGTTTAACTTCTTGGATCTGTTAATATTTTTCACCAGATTTGGGAATATGGGGGGTATTTCTTTTTCCAAATAATTTTTATTCCCCTTTCTCTCTCAGCCTTTCTTCCTGGAACACCAGGTACACATATGTTTTAGAAAGATTGCTTTGTCCCACAGATCTGTGAAGCATTGCTCATTTTTTAAAACTTTTTCTATCCTATTGCATGGAATAATTTCTGTTAGTGTACTTTCAGGTTCACTGTTTCTTCCTTCTGTTATTTCACATCTTCTATTGAGCCCATTGAGTGAATTTTCCATTAGTTTGTTGCACTTTTCAGCTCTAAATTTTCCATTGGGTTATTTTTTATACTTTCCATTTCTTAATGAAGATCCTCCATTTGTTGACTCATTGATAACATATGTTCCTTCAATACTTTGGGTATATATTTTTAATTCTATGAACATGTTTATAATTCCTTTTTTGAAGTTTTTTTCTGCTAACTCCAGTATTGTGCCCACTCAAAGTCAACTTCTATTGATGGCTTTTTTCTTCTCCAAGTATGAGTCACACTATGCTGTTATTTACATGTCTAGTAATTTTGCTTGCAAATTGGCATGATAAATAATATGTGGTAGTTACTGGATTCTGTTTTGTTTTTCTAAGGGTTATTGGGCTTTTATAAATAATAAATAGATTTCATTTTTAAGTACTGTTTCAGATTTACAGAAAAATTGAGTAGATAGTACAGAGAATTCCATACACTCAACCCCAGTTCTTCACAACACTCCCCACACACAGTTTCCCCTATTATTGACATCTTGCATTAGTGTGGTCCATTGGTTATAATTAACAGCAAATACTGACATATTATTATTAAATATATATTAAACTAAAGTCCATAGTTTACATAAAGATCTCTGTTTGTATTGTAAAGTTCTACGGAGTTTGACAAATGCATGATAACATGTATTTGCCATTAGAGTTTTATATAGGTTAACTTAACCACCCAAAAAATCACTTGTGCTTTACCTATTCATCCCTATCCTCCCTCCCAGTGGACTGTTGACTGCCACTGATATAAAAAGTTCTGTAAAACTGGTTCATATTTTTTGTTTTTAATAACAATTTTTTATTTATTTATGTATTTTTGGCTGCAATGGGTCTTCGTTACTGTGCTCAGTCTTTCTCTAATTGTGGCGAGTAGGGGCTACTCTTCGTTGCAGTGCGTGGGCTTCTCAGTGAAGTGGCTTCTCTTGTTGCAGAGCACGGGCTCTAGGCTTCAGTACTTGTGGCGCACGGGCTCAGTAGGTGGTGCACAGGCTCAGTAGGTGGCGCACGGGTTTAGTTGCTCCAAGACATGTGGGATCTTCCCAGATCAGGGATCGAACCCGTGTCCCCTGAATTGGCAGGCGGACTCTTAAGCACTGCACCACCAGGAGAGTTCTATACAATTTTATGTTTGCTTTCTGTGGTAGCTTGGTCTCCACACACACATATAGAAAGTCCACAACCTGAATTTAATTATGAGGAAACATCAGACAAACCCAAATATCCCCCTGCCTTAACTACACTTGATGCTCAAGAATGGTGTTAGTTGACTGCCTCCAAAGTAAAGAACCAGTCTAATATCTCCATCTTAAGCAAAAATATTCAAAGAAAATGTTTCTTATCATACTTATACTCAATGATATTTCTTGTATGAACGGAGGAGAACTCATGGCATTATGGACTTGGAACCAGATAAGATGTTGGGAAATTTGACATTAACTAATCTAGTCCATACAATTACCAAATATATGATGGTAATCTTTTGCTTGATTTAATGAATAAGCACTAAATGCCCTAGGAGAGAAGTGAACTAGTATATAGATCTTCATAATTTGCTTCTGATAAAGTTTTAATGATTATGGGAAATGTATCTTTACCCAAACTTACCCATCATGCTTTCTATGTAGTCTTGAGGTCATAAGACCTGTTTGGTCTCTGTTTTATAAATATAACTCTTTAGATTTAGCTGCATCACTTAGACAACCGACTTAGGGAAAGGCCTTCTATAATGAAATGTTGAAGCCATAAAAATAAAAAGCGTAATTCTTTCTGCCAAACAAGCCCTGGAACTAGCAAAGCCCAATTTCCTATAGAATTTTTTGGAAGCAGAAGATAAGGAGTTCTGATTAAATCCACATTTGATGCAGCTGTCTAGAAGTAGCATAAGTCCTACGAAGCTGCCAAGGCAACACAAGCAGTCCTCACACATTTCAATTAATAACTAAATTAAGTCTACATATGAGAATGAAAGGACTAAATAATGGTAACAAAGAACCATTCACAAATTCAAAAATTATGTTCTGTTTTTACTTGATGACAATTTATTTCTGTTGGAAGTTCCTATTAAGTCCAGTCATCACAACGAATAAGTAAAAATGAGCTTGAACTTTGCAAGTATATTTGACTTTATAGTTGCATTCCATAATAATATCTAGGCTCACCAATTTAGACACAGATATTACCAGAAACTTTACAAATATGCTTATTTGTATGCATATTTGTCAGTGCAAATCTTTGGTAATAGGCTCACATGCATTAATGATTATCAAATGAATGTGTTGTTATTTTGGTTCCTCCTCACTTCCCTGTTATAGATAATCATTATAGACCCTCACTGGAAAATCTCAGGTCACTGCCTTTTTATCCCTCTGTCACACTTGACTATTCACAATCCAGTCCTAGATGAGTTCTAGCATCCATATTCTGCTTTACTGACTGTGCATAGCTGGGCAGCGATGGAAATGATCACACATGGGCAAGTTGGTGTCACTTACTGATTCACAACCACAACCTCAAATGGGTACACAATCACAATGTTTAAGAGTAGGCTCTCTCTCTTACTATGTCACCATGTACGTATAGCACCTTTCCTTCTGTCCTCCATCTCCTATCTTTCTTATATGTAGCTGGTGTCTTTTCCCCATATTGATGATCTTTCCTCAAAAATCATGTCCACTCAGAGTATCCTCATCTTGTTTGAGGGAACTCCTTCTTACCAGTGTATCAGGCTAAAATATTTGGGGTCAACATTGGCTCCCCTCATTCTCTCACACTCCACCTCTGATCCATCAGCAAGTCCTCTTTATATTCAAGAGTTTCAGAATCTAATCACTTCTCACCTCTTCCACTGCTGCCTGTGTGATCTGACCTACAGTTTTGATTGTTTGCAATACCTTCCTAACAGGTCACCAACCTTAGCTGATTGTCTTGGTTCTAACTGCCGTCACTTAAAATAATGCCTGCCACTTAGTAGTTACTTAACAAATATTTGACAAATTAAGAAAGTTTGATTGAATGAATTAGCATTCAAACATAGTTTTAAATTTTTACTAAAAATAAACTATTTTCAACAAATGGTGCTAGTACTTAATATTGTTAAGATGACAGTACTACCCAAAGCGATCTATGGATTCAGCGCCATCCGTATCAAAATCCCGATGATGTTTTTGGCAAAAATAGAAAATTCCATACTAGAATTCCTATGGAAACTCAAGGGACCTCCAAATAATCAGAACAATCAATTTTGTCCTGAAAATGAATAAGGTTGGAAAAATAAACTCAAAATAAAAATAACTCATTAGCTCTCTTATTTCTATATCCTCTTCCAGTTAATGCTCTGTTTTCTACCAGTACTGCTTCCGCCAATTCTTGCAGCCACCAAATGTGATTTTTTTAACTCACAAAAGTGTTGCCTGCCCTGTACTATGTCTACCTTCTCACTTGACACTTGCCCATCTTCTTCCTCTGGACTGCATTCCTGTCCCCCACTACTCCATGTTCAAATTCTAACAGACACAACTTATCCTTACCCTAGATGATCTCTTGGTGGGATTTTACAATCTTCTTTTCTTTGTCAACAGGTCTCCAGATTTTCCTCATACCGCTCTGTGTTCTCATTACTTTTCTACTTTTAGAGTTATTTCTTGACCCAGACTTCAAGTGTCAGAGATCCTCAATATTCAGGACCAGGCCTCTGTCTTCTCTTTCTATACTCTCTCACCTTTCCATCCAATACCCCAATCCCTGTTCCTCAAGGCGGACTGCTTCTCAGTCCTCAAATATCAGCTTGAATGTCATTCACAGAGGGTTTCTCCTGTTGAACCCTAATTCTCCCTCTTCTCCTTCCATTTTCTGATTATTCTGCTTATCTCCCAAGTTATTTTATTCACGCCATCATTCTTAAATTTCTTTCGAATCACACTTTGAATCAGTTTTGAAGATTAAATCACAAATTTGTATAATCTCTTAAATTTTCTCATAATTTATTGAAAATTGCATGCTATGGTAGAACACAGGCATAATTATTTAGGAACTTCTCTCTGAAAACTTGGATAATGTTCCTTTTCCTTTTTGCATCTGATGAGAAAGTTGCCAATGACAGAGGAAAAGAAATGTTATTTTTTAAAAGCGTATGTTTTTATTATTTCCCACTTGTTTCCCAAATTATATCTTACCAAGGAATTTTTATTTATTCATAGAGATGTCAACCAAGGTAAGTATAAACATATATATTGTAGTTACCAACCCCTATTATTTTATTTTTCTGCCACAAATTGAATACAACACACATAGTAACTCATTGTTCTACATTTTGATGGAAAGTACATGACAGGCTTGTCTTCTCTTGTGTGTTTCCCCATTAATTCCACATAGTACCAGCATGAGCCCTTTAGAGCCACAGAAGAGAGAAAAATAATGTGCCTCCAAAAGTCCTGTGTGATTCCTAGCTGCATTGGTAGTTTATGCCCAGTTTGAACAGAAAATGGCTGAGCCGTAGTTAACAGTGTTAAGTTTGGTTCCAATAACATTTAGTCTTTGTGTATTATAGAGAGACTGTCACTTTATCTCCATTTTCTTTTAAACCAGATAAACTCCTTGATGAAATCATGGAAAATATAAAAAGGAAAGAAATGTAAAAAATTAATAAAACAGAAACTTCAGCTAAATAGAATTGGTAGACCAGAAGGGGAAACTCTCATGCCCTACCACGATAGCAGAGCCCAGTAGGAAAAAGAGACTCCTCTTTTTTCCTGGCAAGGACTCAGCCAACGAAAAGCCATGGACTCTTTATTATAGCCCTCCTAACTTCCTTTTCCCCTCTATAAAAGCATTCTCCTTCCCTTGCTGTGAGGGGACTTGGCACATGACTCACCATGTGTTGCAAGACCCCAAATTGCAATTCTCTGCTGATATCTATGAAACCCATCTTTGCTGAAGCAATATCTGGCAGTCTACTTATTTAAGGTCAACAGAAGCATAAATGAAAGTCACTAATTGTAAAAGAAAGATAACACCTAAAACAGGAAGGAAAGACAAGTTTATCACAGAAAATAGTTTGGAAGGGTACCTATCATAGAATATAGTATTTCCATATACTTGTAATTCAACACTACCTTTCTGCAGTATATTTAGTCATCAGGATATGGAATACTCAAATGCATTATCAGATTGTAAACTGAGCAATCAGAATAATAGCTAAAATCATTTCCACTGGGTAATGTGGCAGGCTTCAAATATATTGAGTGTAAAACATTGTAATTAAATGATTTATAAAAAACCCATCTGAACTAAATTCATTAAAATAGAGCATGAGCTAGCAGACAGCCAGATCTATTCCATTAAAATGTTGTAATAGCTACTCAAACTATTATTAATTTTCTCAACCTCTTTGGTCTTCGTTTTTCTATTGAAATATGAGAAAAACAAGTTTAGCTCATAGAAATATTGTGAATAACAAACTATATGACATGTAAAGCACTTGATACAAGCAGCAATTTTAAGAGAAATTTTCCTAATGGAAATACATTGCTTTTAAAGTCTGTCATGTACCTCAATTTCTGGATTATTCAATTATATTAACATTTCTCCCCACTGTCTGAAACATTAAGACAATGATGTGTATGAAATTTCCTCTCAGTTTTGGTAAATGTCAGCAGTTAAAGTGATTGATGGTGATTCAATGCTCCGTTATTCCTACCTCCTCAGTTCTCTGGAAGATGTTTTGGAATCCTTGTAAAAGCCCCAATGATCTGATAGTTCATTTAACTGTTTTCAAAGATATATTAAGTCCTCTGACTTCCTTAATTGACACTTTTTAATTACTGTGCAGAGCTTGAAGTAAACTGAGGATGAAAGAAATTGTAAAGAGGATAAATACTGATTTAATCTTTGAGTTAAAAAATAAATGCTATTTAGTTTGTAAAACAGCAGTTTTGCAGCCACCATTATTAACTAATGGTATTCAACAACATTTTTTAAGGTGTATCATGACTGAGACGGGTGCTTTTAAAGTTCAGTGTGCCTGTAAACATCTGGGAGCTGGTTACAGTGCAGATTCCAATTCAGTAGGTCTGGACTGGGAGCTGAGAATCTGTATTTCTAAACTCCTGGGTCATGGCCATCCTGTGGGGCCTCAAACTACTATCACTCAATCCTTGAGTAGCAAGGATTTTGAAGCCTTTGCTTGTGTAAAGAAATTTGAGCAAAAAAGGAAATTATCCAGTTGAACTTCACTTATTGTTTAGAAAAGATTTGGACCATGCAAGGAAATCTTCTCCAAGACGCTTTTATATTTTCAGAAGGCAAAGCAAAGACTGAATATATACATATGGAATAAACCCATCCAGTACATTGGAAATAGTGTGGGGTTCGGTGCCAGAGATCTGGCTTTGAATTCATTTGGGCCACTCACTAATTGTGCAATCCTGGACAAAACTACCTAAATAACCCTGCTTATTCATAAAATAAGTTAAGTAACAACTACTTGTGAGATCATCATAAGCACTAAATGAGAAAACATATCATCAGCATAATGAAAAGTAAAAGTATTTTTTTCTCTTCTTCAACGCGTGGAGCTGTATTTTTATATGCTGTCTATACCTTGTACTGTATATTACCCTTTACACCAGCAGTATTTACAGTATGAATATGCTAATTTTTTCTATTTAAATAAGTATGCAAAATGTTCATCATTTCATGAGGTTACTAAATAACATCAGTCATATTTAATGGTGAGTCTTTGGCAGGAATCAAAAGATTTAATTGTATAATTATTCCCATACTAATTTATATCTAAGTTATCTTTATATAACAATGACTGAAACACACCATCAAAAAAATTGTGAACTATCTATTTTAGTTTTCTACATGTACACAAAGTCAGAGACCTGAATTCAAGGCTCAGCTCTGCCAATAATTTATGTTTCCTTGGGAAAGACACTTAATTTCTGTAGACCTTGGCTTCCTACTCTGGAAAATCAGATTGGATTACAACTAAAATCTCTTCCATCTCAAAATTTCTAATCTCCACCCTATTAGGGCTCTTGCAACTCATTGGCTGAAAGTTTAACCACATGTATGAATATACCATGGCAGAATAGTGAGACTATTCTTTGAACAGTCGAGTGTGAAATCAGCTATGTAAATTCAACGCTCACCATACGAGTATATTTACACTCGGTTCATACTTGATGTTGATAAAACCGCTCATATAAATCTAAAATAATTATTTTTGAGCACTTGCTAGCTACTCTTCCACCTTTTATTTAAAAAATTAAGTCATTTAATCTTCATTATAACCGTATGAAAGTAGGTACTATTGGGATCCTCACTTTACAGTTGAGGAAACTAAGACACAGGGAGGTTAACATGCCCGTGGTCACTCAGGGTTTTGACCCCATGACTTGGCTCTGGAGGTCACATTCTTAACCACTATGATAATCAAGTAGTTTCAGCATAACCATAAATGTTTCCTAACTCGTAATTTATTCAGTCTGTGAGGTGGGAGCGCTGAATTGACTTTTTATTAGTTGATTTATGTATACGAGGCTCCCATAAAATCATTCTTTCAACCATGTTAAAGATTGCCCTTGCAAACATTGTGACCAGAACCTATTATTTTGTTTCCAGTGTCCTGTGTAGACACGCACTTAAGGTCAGATGTTTTGATACTTGCTTTACCCCACCACCCCTTCCCCTCACCGTACCACCCTTCCCTCAGAAAGAAGGGAAAGACTTGCTTCAGGGACCCAAGAAATAAAAATCATCAGAAAGTCCCTCATTCTCTTTTTGTTAGCACATTTGAAACTCTTAGGAGAGGGATTTTCTTCTTGGTAGTATTGCAACACATTATGCAACTTCTAGGGAAAATAATTCACTGCGTTTTGTTGGTAACAAGTCGAGTACACATAAATTCAAGTCCAGGTTAAGTAGTTATGCTTTTTGAAGATTTTATATCTGGCGTAGTCTGCTCAGTGTCACCAGGTTTCCACAGCAATATAGCTGTAACATTCCTTCTGAGAGAACTCGCATCAGGCACACTGGAGCAGATTTATGTCATCAACCCCCACAAGGTATTAATCATTCCTTGAGGTCACTTTCAACTATCAGAGTAAGTGCATTTGAAAAAAAAATTGCCAAAACTGCCTTCAAGCCAGGTCTCGTGGTTAGCTTTCAGTGGTGGAAAAACAAAAGTTGAAAATACACAAAACAAAACTTCTTGGCAGAGAAGGCATGAAGATTGAGATTCAGAGGGGGTGCTGCCATTCATAGCACACTTACCAAATGTCTGTGTTATGAAAACCAGGACACACTTGGAGGAAAATAAACAGCGATTTATCAACCTGGTTACAATTTTATGAGGTATAATGTCGAAAAGTTTCCACTGTCTGTGTGAAATCCTGACAAGATAATTTAGACATGGCTGGAGTGATGTCTCTTCTGTCAGATGCAAAAAAAAAAAACAACAAAAAACCATTAAGAGCCAGGTACACTTTTCTCATTTGAGATTGGGCCAGGTTCTAAAGATCTGTTTATATTTTCAAGATTTTATCTCTGTAGAAGTCAAACAACTAGCTTAAGTATATGTTTGGGAGCTGGTTATTACCTAACTAAATATCTGTAGTCAAATTGAGGGGAAGGAGAGTGCTAACATTTAGTCAGAGTATTCCATTGTCAAGTGCCTCAGACTTAGCTGAGAGAGGAATTGCCTCTCCATGGAAAAGCTCAGAGACTTGAACTATATCTGAATCTATACTTAAAAGTATAGGAAGCAGAGCTAGATATTAAAAGGTCATCTAAGATATATAAAGATTACAATGAGTGTATGGCAAATAGACTCATAAAGAATCTTTTATTTGAGATTTTCCATGTGGGTGGGTGTATTGTACTTATATGTACATAATTTCATTAAAGAAAAAGATACAGAACTTTTGAAAGCAAGGACCAACTGAAAGCATCTTTTCTGTCCTCTCAAACTATTTGCTCCCACAACTTTCTTCCCCACTCCCAAGTGAGATCTTTCAGCTTGAGTATTTTCTATGCACAATTAATTACAAAACCCACATGTGAAAAAGGGAGAATCCTTGCGATACTTCTTGGTTTCTATCTATACTTAAGATGGTTGAAGATGCAATTCAGCTATTTTCAAGCAATTGTGTTTATGATGTTTCTCCTTTTCCACTTGCAGTAGTTGGAGCAGTAGGCTTTTTTTCCTTACTCTAAAAATCTTTAAGGGTGATTTATTCCACACTTCCTTGAAACACTTAGCAGTATCTTAAAGTCTGTTCCAAATTTACCCCTATGTTAAGAAGATTTCAGTCCAACTTTTTGAGACTTACCCAATTTATAAGGATAGTGTGATCTCAAAAATAAATAAATAAATAAATAAATAAATAAATAAATAAATAAATAAATAAAAGTAAAACAGGATTCAGAAAGTAAAAGGAGTTCAGTGCTTTCATGAACTACAATTCCTTTTGTGTAGCAACAAATATTGACTAGATTTTTTTTTTACACTGAAGAGTGACTTTAGGAATAATTTTTCAAGGCTGCTTGGAAGTTCAAATGTCTTCTTCCTACCCCAACCAACCCCTTACCCCATAGAACTTTTGTTCAAGAGTCCAGTATCTCATCTCACATTCTTTGGAAAGGAGTACACTTTGTCCGTTTTCTCCCATGTATATCAAAATCTAACATGACTTTAATCAAAAAATAAATATATATTTGCTATACTTAGTCCAAATTAGGTACTGTACCTAGCAAAGTTTGGGTCAAATGGAAAATAATGTATCTATTAAGTATAGACTTGGTTACTCCAACATGACCGTGGTGGGATTACATGGGGTAGAGGGAAAATTCCAGACAGGAAGGTAACTCAACTTTAAGCAGCTATTTACCACTCACTCACTTTATGTAGACGAGTCCCTTAGAGAGGAGATTATAAAGGCTGAAAATTCACATGCATCATGATATACTTCAACCTATAAAAAGTAAGATATGAATCCTATACCCCCCCTGCTTCCTACCTGTCCTTTCTGATTTCAATGTTGCTTCAATGGAGAAGCTGTCTAGTGGGCTATATAAGTGACTATCTCATACTATCTTAAATATTTTCTACAACTACCTTTATATCAGGGTAGAAGGGAAACATTTGGGATGGAACAACACAGCATACTTTGAAGATATTCAGCTCCTTAGACTTAGAGTATATGTGGTTCCAGACAGTAATTTGGCTTCTCACTGACTGCTATAGACTGAATGTTTTTGTGCCTTCAGAATTCATGTGTTATATTCAGATACCTAATGTGATGGTATTTGGTGGTGGGGTCTTTGGGAAGTGATTTGATCATGAGGGCAGAGCCCTCAGGAATAGGATTAGTGCCCTTAAAAAAGGAGGCCTCAGAGAGCTCTCTTGCCCTTTTTCACCATGTGAGGTTACAGAGAGAAGGAAGCAGTCTGTAAACCAGGAAGCCGGCTCTCACCAGACACCAAGTCTGCCAGTGCTTTGATCTTGGACTTTCTAGCCTCCAGAAGTGTGAGAAATAAATTTTTCTTATTTATGAGCCACTCAGTCTATGGTATTCTGTTATAACAGCCCAAATGAACTAACACACTGGCCCAAGGCCTACTTTCATAACGTGAAGTGTTGGGTGGTAGCTTTCTTTGATGTTTGAAGAAGATGACATACTTCTTCATAATTGTGTGTGTGTATTTAAGTTGAGAGTCTTCCAAATATAATCATGTAATAGCTACCCCTCTCACTTGGTCTTTTTTGTTATAGATATGAAAGACAGAGTAATAAAAATCCAGAGAAAATTAAACAATGTCATTTTAGAGCAAATAATGTACTTTTTCAAATTGAGGATAACATGAGAAGGCATCACTGATTTGCTAACACGTTTTGAAAAAAAAATCTCAGTACAAAGGTACACATCAATTATAAAAAAAATACTAATTGTAGAAATGTTAAAATGTGAACAAAAGAATGGCTTATAATTATGGAAATACAATAGTTTTTGTCTTTCTCTTCAATATCAAATTATTTTACTAGACCTGTTATTAAATTACACTGATGCATAACTATTTGAATGCCACCATTTATGCTATAACAATACTTTATTATTCTGGGTGGTCAATCATACAAAAACTTAGAGAATAGAGTTCTAAAATGGAAAATCACTGTGCTTTCCCTCTATCCAAACTTGTTCTTGGAACAGTCCTGCCCTGAGAGCTGTAATAATGCTAAGGTTCGCGAACCTTCTCTCCATCTCCTCAGAAACGTATCCAGATCAGCAATCAGCATTTCCCCATCCTTCATGGAATAAAAGGTGCGGATGTGGTCAGTTTTTCTGAGAAATGTTGCCAAAGCTTTAAGGTTATATCAGCAACAGAGTGGATATAAGAATGAACCATCCTATTAAAGTGGAAGGAAAAGAGACCCAATTTCATTTTCTCATTTAGAGATTTGCTTTGAACGTTTTCTCTGTATTCTGTATTGACCTGAAGTTGCTTCTACCACCACACCCAATCCCACAAGAGTTTTAATTGGCATGCCTGATAATATTGTTTTAAATCTAGCAGGGAAGGCCTCCCACCACTGACTGTTTCTATGGAGCATTATTGAACTCTTGGGGAATTTTTCCTCCAAAAAAAGCATGGAATTCCTCTCTGAAATATTTATTTCTCTAGGACTCTAAATGGAAGTGTCTGGAATAAAAAAGAGAATAAGAAGGAGACAGTAAGAGAGCCTGGGAAGGGGGAGCATAGAAGAATGGGGCAGGGAGGCAGATTCTTGGTAAATAATTCTTAAAATTGGTTTTAATGACCCTAATTACCTATAAAAGTAAAGGAAAGCAACTTTGACAATTTTGAAATTTGCCACTTAAATTTCACACTTGCCTTGTGAAATTTCCATGTGCCCGTGGTACAAAAATATCCTTTTTGAATTTTTGCACATTTGCATTCTGCTGAGAATATATTTGACTTTTGGAAAATGAGATTTGGAAGATGCTAACAAAAAACTTGCATAGTATGAGTGAAAAGTCTACTGATCATTTCCTCCATCTTCAGAAATACACTTCTTTTCAAATTACCCAATACTAAAGAAGTAAATGACTATTTATTTGCTGTTTGTTGCCTACAAAACAAACATCACTGAACCTAAAATCATCTTTTTTTCCTGAACTTTTACATTGCATCTAAACTCCAGGCTGCAGTATTAGACAGCTCACTATTTGGAGTTATGCCAAGACTTTTTTCCTGATAATAATTTCCCAGTAGTCCCTCAAATTCTAAGATGCCTAGAATATTTGGGCCATGTCAGGAGGAGATGTCCTCTGTTCTGTCATTTAGAAGGATGACATACTACCTCCAAGTCTACCCTTATTAAAGAAGCTAAACTATATTTCTTTTAATTTACTTGTTCTAGTATAAAGCTTCACTGTTGGATACCTTTGGGGCGATATAACCATGTTTGATTTCCTTCTTACCATAGTCTACATATGATCCCTTTGACCCACATTCTTTCTTATGCATCCTACAGAGATAATCACCAAAGAGTAGGTGTCGGCTGACAGATACTTATGTCAGGAAGACCAATTAAAATGAAGAGTCAGAGTGAAGATTGTGATTCCTTTCCTGCCATCACTTCCAAAGTAGCCTTTTTCATGCATCCAGGTAATGCTTGGGCTCTCAATCCAAGATTAAAAACATCTGCTAGAGGAATTGTCAAACAGTCTTGGAACACTTAGTCGAATTCACAGGAACTCCATCTGGGGCTGGTGATACTTACTTCTTTCATATCTTTAATTGTTTCTAGCACCTCCGTAGATCAAAGTTCTGTCCATAATCCTTTCTTTCCATCATGGCATATTTATCCATTTTATATCAAAATATATAATCTTTACCATCTGGTTTCATAGAAGAATATAAATCTTTATCAAAGTAGGTTAACATTAAGTAACCTTTTTTTTTTCAGCTCTGTGTGCCTGTATTTCTTTCTTAAGTGCAAATTTAAGAAAATCATCCCCTCTTCTATGGTAGATTTTAAATTTAGAAACGAGATACCTGGGCTTTTCTAACTGTGGAGTATTTTTACATGTTGCCTGGGCTTGAATTTAGAAGTTCAAAAGAAGTCAGTTATCATTCATCTTCTGTACTGGAATGATTTATTGCTATTACAACACGTCACACAATCTTGATTATAATTTTGCACATTTGCAAAATGTATGTCATGTCACAGAACTACAAACATACAAAGACATGATTACGTTTTAACAATTTTTAGTACTTGGCCCAGTTCGTAGCAGATACTCAACAATTATTATGTTAATATCACAACAAATTATTATGTGGTCATGTACTCAATAAGTATTATGTTAAAATGTTAAAATGAAGATTTTTATGTTAAAATGAAAATTGTATATCTGCTAAATGTGGCAGAGTGTTAAATAATAGAAGGCTAAAATTATTGCACATATTTACAGAAATATTAGGTAATAATATGATTCACACAAATGAATGTATCACTCTAGTCGTTATAATTTATAAGCTCCTTTAAAACATCACTCCTATTTTCATACTATAGTCCTATGACATTTTGTATTTTTCTACTATTGCACATCCAGTGTACTCTGTTCTCTCAAACACAGTGCATGCAGTAACTAATTGCTTCTATTCACCCCACTTTTCCTATAATGCACACAATTTGGGTCTTTAATATAGACAACTCATTACTTATAAGAGGTAAAAATATATGGTTAAACCTTAAAATGTTTGTGTTGTAAATGTCTTTTCTATAACCAAATATTATGGTTTTTAATCTCAAGTTTCTGATCAGCTGTCAATGATTCCCTCTTGAAAGCGTAGACAGAATTCTCATTTATTACCCTTCATAAAGTAAATTCACATTCTGATTTCCAACACCAAAAAGCAGACATGGTCTGAAGAGACACTTTTAACTGAGGAGATCCTCCTGCAAAAAAATGTTTTGGAATTTGATAGACTTATTCTTTGTCTCCATTTGGGGTAGTTACCTATTTTCTAATCCTGGTGTTAAGGATAACACCTCAGTTGTGTTCCTCTTATTTCAAGGCAAAGACCTCTTCCAAGGAGCATACCAGAAATTCTAAATATACCTCCTCTTCTTCTATTATGACATATACCATTGGGGACTATGAAAAATGAGCTACCTTTAAGGCACAGCTTTGAAAAGACAGCATTTCTTACAGTGGCATATATCCTATTAAACTTCAAACAGTGAAGTATTTTAGGAGCAAATGTCAAGGCACATGTTGGAGAAATTTGTAGGAGAAAGAAGAAATATCTAACCATTAGGTCATGTGAATACCCCAATTTTTATTGAAATTATAGCTCCAGAAGTTTAAGGACTTTGCTATAATATCATATTTACATTGATAAAGTGAAACATTTATGTTTGGACAATTAAATTTACAAATGCATAGTTGTCTAAAAGTACAAAATGATTTTAAAATATTTAATATGATATTCTTTCATTGCCTGAATTAATTGTGGCTGTACAAAGTACCTAGTAAGGGAGAAAAAAAAACTTGAAGTAGGAATTCAAAGACTAATGTTTTAATCCAATACCTAATGCTAACTAGAAATTATGATCATAGGCAATATATTTAATTTCTCTGGGCCTCATATATAAAATTAGGAGATTGGACTACATGATTTTTAAAGTCCCTTTAAACATTAAAGTTCTATGATCCAAGACAGAAAACATTTAAATAGTAGTCACTATACTCAAGCCAAACCCCACATAAATCTCTGTGGTGTCACCCTAAACTTCAACCTGTGAAACTGAGTGGGGAGCCTAGAGTTTGCCTTCATGATGTTCTAATGTGGCACCCCAACACCCCCACCGTGGTGATGTCAGGGAAAGCCAAGTAGGGAACTGGGAGTTTTATCCCTGCTGGCCAATAATAAGCCTCATTCTAAGCCTCCAGGTCAGTGGAGACCAAGCAGGAAGACTGGATTTCCTCTTCCACCCAGAAGTAGTAGAGCATCCCTTCCCCTCCCTCAGGTGGTATTAGAGGATCCCCTAGTGAAAAGTCAAGACTTTCAAAATAGCTAAGCCATGTGCTCCCAGCAATAAATGAGGAGCTTCCCTTCTCGTATCAATGGAGGGTAAGTCGGGAATGTAAGCTTCTACCTTCACCTAACAATAAAGACATAGTGCTCCCCCCTCCCTTGCCAGAGCAGTTTCAGAGAAAGCTAGCCAAAGCAGAAGATTTAATTAAGATCCAGAGTCTCAGAACATAAGACAAAAATGTCCTGGTTGCAACAGAAAATCACTTATATTGAGAACCAGGAAGATCTCCTACTCAGTGAAAAGACACAGTCAGCAGATGACCTAAATGTCGGAATTATGTGACAAATATCTTAAAACAGTCACCATAAAAATACTTCAGTGAGCAACTAAAAACATACACAAAACAAATAAAAGATTAGAACGTCTCAGCAAAAGGTGTTTCTCCAAAGAAGACATACAGATGACCAAGAGGCTCATGAAAAGCTGCTCAGCATCACTAATTATTAGAGAAATGCAAATCAAAACTACAATAGGTATCAGCTCACACCAGTTAGAATGGCCATCATCAGAAAATCTACAAACAATAAATGCTGGAGACGGTGTGCAGAAAAGGGAACTCTCCTGCACTGTTGGTGGGAAGGTAAATTGATATAGCCACTATGGAGAACAGTATGCAGGTTCCTTGAAAAACTAAAAATAGAATTACCATATGACCCAGCAATCCCACTATTGAGCATATACGCAGAGAAAACCATAATTGAAAAAGACAAATGCACCCCAATGTTCATTGCAATACTATTTACAATAGCCAGGACATGGAAGCAACCTAAATGCCCATCAACAGATGAATGGATAAAGAAGATGTAGTACGTATATACAACAGAATATTACTCATCCGTAAAAAGGAACAAAATTGGGTCATTTATAGAGACATGGATGGACCTAGAGACTGTCATACAGAGTGAAGTAAGAAAGAGAAAAACAAATATCGTATGTTAACACATATATGCGGAATCTATAAAAATGGTACAGGTCAACTGGTTTGCAAGGCAGACATAAAAACACAGATGTAGAGAACAAACATATGGGCACCAAGCGGGGAAAGCAGGGGGTGGTTGGATTGGGGTGGGATGAATTGGGTGATTGGGATTGCCATATATACATTACTAATAAGTAAAAAATATCAAATTGTACACTTTAAATATATGCAGTGTATTGTATGTCAATTATACCTCAATAAAATGTCTAAAAAAAAATAAGTCTCAGCAAAGAAATAGATGATATAAAGAAGAACCAAATGTAAATTTTAGAACTGAAAAATATTGTAACCAAAATTAAAGGCCCATGGATGGGCTCAGTGGCAGAATGGAGGGAACAGAGAACCAACAGCTGCAGTTGAAATTACTCAATCTGAGATTAAACAAACATAAATGAACAGAGTCTCAGGGACCAGGGAAATTATAACAAAAGAGCTAATATTCATGTCATTGGAGTTCTAGAAGGAGAGAAAGAAGTCAGGTCTGCAAAAATGCACAAAGAAATAATGGATGAAAACTTCCCAAATTTGGCAAGAGATATAAACCTACTGAATTAGGATACTGAATGAGCCCCAAAGAAATCACTGCTAAAGCACAACAGAATTAAACTACTGAAAATTAAAGACAAATCTTGAAAACAGTCGTAAAGATACAATATCTCATGTATAGGAGGAAAATAATTAGGATGACATAAGATTTCTTATCAAAATCCATGGAGACTAGAAGGAAGTGGCACAGTATTTTCACGTGCTATAGGAAAAGAATTGTCAGCTCAGTCCTACAGCTAGTGAATATGTATTTCAGCAATGAAGGGGAAACCCAGAGGAAGGAAAACAGAAAATTTGTCCCAGGAGACCTACTCTAAAAGAATGGCTAAAGGAATTCTCTAAACAGAAAGGAAACAATATAAGAAGGAACCTTAGTATATCAGGAAGGAAGAACATAACCAGCAAAAATATGGGTATATACGATAGGCCTTTATTCTTCTCTTGAGTGTTCAAAATTATGCTTGATGGTTAAAGCAAAAATGATAAAACTCTTATGGTTCTAAATATGTGTGGAGAAAATATTTAAGACAATTATAGGTGGGTGAGAGTAATGAAAAGTAAAGGGAACTAATGTTTCTTTGCTTCACTTGAGCTGGTAAAATGAGAACATCAGTAAACTGTGATGTTATATATGCATACCTATATCTATACCAAGGAATCTGTACAAAGAGGCATATTCAAAATGCTATAGATAGATCAAAATAGCATTATAAAATATGTTCAAGTAACCCACAGAAGGGCATGAAAAGAAAACAGAGAAATAAAAAACAGAAGGACCAAAAAAACAAAAGCAAAAGCAAACAAAATGGCAAACTAAACCCTAACATATCAATAATAACACAAAATGTAATTAGACTAAATATTACCAGTTAAACAATGGAGATTGATATATTAGATTAAAAAATGTGACCCAACTATATGCTAATAACAATAAAATCACTTCAAATATGATGAGATAAGCAGGTAGAAAATAAAAGTATGGAAAAGGATATATCATGGAAATACTAATCAAAAAAAAGCAGGAGTGGCTATACTAATATAAGTACACATCAGAGCAAAGAAAATTATCAGAGACAGAGAGGGATATTATGTAATTATAAAAGGACCAATCCATAAAGACATAGTCTTAAATATGTATGCACTAGACAACAGAGTTGCAAAATATGGTAGGAATAACTCACAAAGCTGAAAGGAAAAAAAGACAAATCCAAAGTTATAGGGCTTGCCAATGAATTCTTAGACTTGACACAAAAAGCACACTTCATAAAAAGAAACACTGATAAATTGGACTTTATCAAAATTAAAAATATTTCTTCTGCAAAAGACCCTGTTCAAAACATGAAAAGACAAACTGCAGGCTGTAAGTCCAAGGTCAGAGAGCCAGCATGGTCATTTTCTGGTGAAGGCTCTCTTCCTGGCTTGCAGACAGCTGTCTTCTCACTGGGTCCTCACGTCACACACACATGCACACGCACACACACACTCATGCATTGAGAGAGAAGGAGAGGGAGAGAGAGATCTTCTTGTAAGGGCACTAATCCCATTATGTGGGCTCCACCCTTATGGCCTCATGACCTCATCTAATCCCAATTACCTCCCAAAGGCTCCATCTCCAAATACCATCACATTGGGGGTTAGAACTCCAACATGTGAATATTGAGGGGGACACAACATTAAGTCCATAACAAAGGAAGAATACTAAAAATCCTAAAATTAGCAAATATGTCAAAGTTCCTTGCTCATATAATTTCATATAAATCTCCAGGATCTGTAAGGAGACCTGATTGTTTTAGAGTTCAGTTGGAACTGGGACGTGTAAAAGAATCACAGTAAGCCCTCTGGTTTTTTCCATGAGGATAACCAACAGCATTGTCTGATTATGTTTGTGTGGATGAATTTGTCTGTTTATGGATAATGTTAGGTCTCCTAGAATAAATGTCTTTTATGTAAATAGACCTGAAATCAGTACTATTCAAAACTGTTTCTTGGTTTATATTATTCTACATTTCACTTTTTGTATGATATTGAAACATGCTGATCCCTTTGCAGATCTGCAGTTCTAGCCACATGTTAGATGAGTTTCCAATGAAGCTGTCGAGGGAGCTGGGCTCTAGGAAATAAATATAAAGAAAAAAATACTAGATAGGATATTGAGAAAGAATATTCTCACATTGATGTGTATGGAAATGTGGTTGCTATGTTAGGGTTCTCTTCTGCTTTTTTTTTTCTTTTAAGAAAGAAACTTAAGAAAACTGTGGCATGGTGCCAGTTTCACATTGGATACAGATGGGAATTCCCAAGTAACTACAAAAACTACAGACAATTCAGTCTAAAATTTTAAAGAGAATCTTTAACCTATTTAAAGAATTTGGGGGTTTGAAATAATTCCACAGTGAGCAGTCAGAAATAGTTCTGGTGAATGAAGCTGTAGGCATTTAGAAAAAGGGGGTAAGAGAAGAAAACAATCATGAGAAAAATGAAGAATTTTTTTGGTAAACAAACAAGAAGTTGTAAACATTTCAGAATTATGGGAGATAGGAGAATGCCTAGAGATCAATTTAAATATTGGTACAGAGTTTAACATTAGTGAGGAATAGTTGATAAATGTATTCTTAACTGCACTATCTGCTATTTTACAGATATGCGTATATTTTATGTGACATGTCTATCTCCTAATATCACATTAGGGGTTAGGATTTAACATATGAATTTTGGAGGGATACAAACATTCAGTCTATAGAATAGATTCATAGAAATAAAGAAATAATGCATACACACATACGGCCATTTTCTCACACAAAAGGTAGGATGTAATAGAAAAGTTTTGCCACTTGCTTTTTTAATATAATGCATATATCCTGAAATCCCTCAATATCAGTTAATATAGATATTCACTCTTTTAATAGCTTGATAATCCTCCATTATGTGAAAGTATCCTAGTTTATTCAACCACTCTGCTATGTGTGGGCATTTAGGTCATTTCCACTATTTTGATTTTACAAGTAATTCTGCAATGAATAATCCTGAGCATTTATTTTTGTATTTTGAGGAATGTGTCTTTAGGATAAATTACTAAAATTGGGATTGGTGGGCAAAAATTTAATATGAGCATCTTTCATATCTTTAAGGGTCATTTGCATATCATACCCTGTAAATTGTCTAACAGGTTCTCTGCACATTTTTCTAATGGATTTTGCTCTTTGTAGCTCTTAATTTTTTTAAAGAGTTTTTTACCATTGATAGTGGTTCTAAGAGTAAGTTTGCTACATACTGGTATATTGTTAAAAAAAAAAAAAAAAAGACCAAGCAAAATAATATTGAAAATTAAGAACTGCAATTTGCAGACTATTTCCTTCTTTTAAAAAGGAAAAGTAAATATAAGGTCATCCCTATGATAATAATAATACTCTCTTTTAATTGCTTTCCAATCTAGCATGTTGTGAAGAGGAGAAAATAACAGGAGCTTACCTGCCATCAGAGAATTGCACGTAATCCTAGGTAAGCCTATTGGCTTTGACTATCATCTTTCTTGTATGATGAGAAACAAACATACAATTGAACAGTTAGGTTCAAAATAATCCGTATGGAAATTTAAAATATGTCCATCCCTTGTTTGGTGTATAAAATCATTGTCAAAGCAGTCTTGTGTCCACAATTTGACCAGAACACTGAAACTTTCTGTGCTACCTTACAGAACAGAACAAATTGTCTTCCTTTACTCCCACATCATTCCTCAGAGCTTATGTCTCTCATTTTCCCATTTTGTGGAATATAGATACCTCGGGAATCTTTATTACTATCAGCCTGTTAGTCTAACTCATAATTATCTGGATGATAATATATTGGATTCTCTAAGTAATATATTTTACATATCATTGTTAGTAACATATATATTAGCAACATCAGCTAACTTCCTCCTGCCCACCCTCCCTCCCCCTTTCATTCTTCTCTCCCCATTCTTCTTTCTTTCCCTCCCTCCCTCCCTCCCTTCCTCCCTTCCTCCTCCATAATGTGTTATGGATGGATGTCCTGGACCCAACTTTGTTCCATATAAAGTCTTACCCCATCATAACTTCCTCATTTCAAAGATGTTTTAGCATAGGTATGTAGACCACATTTTTCAGTTTGCAGAACAGAGGTGCCTAGAACTTGATAATCAGGGGCTGCTGATTTTATTTGACTCTCCTACGTACTTACATTCTTCATCACCACATATCAGAGGTTCAAGGTTAAAACCTGAACTTTTACGGGAATGAGGGTCTATGTTTTTCTTATCCTTTTGGAACTGGCTGGACATGATTTACTGGTGAGAACTTTTTTTTTTCACTATGAAATGCTTTATTTAATTGCAGTGTCCATATAGCATGTGATGTCAAGACAGGAAGAAGAAGAAATACACACACAGTGAGACATGGCTACTAGAGAACAGGTTGAAAACACCAGCTTAGATAAAATAGAAATCAACCCAGCAGGGCCATATATCACAAGTTTGTAAACTGTGTTCACACTTTAGCAATTTATTACCCTTGCCTAAGTACTATTACACTATTCTGAAACCATTTAATCATTATTGCTCCTATTCTCCCTTTTGCTGCTCCTGTTTCACCCTCATTCTGATTTATAATTAAATAAGTTTCTTCTTGGCATGCATAATTACTCAACTCTGCAACCTGAGACAGAATTTCTTTCAAAGGAATCAGATTTATCTCACCTAATGAGTCATTAAGTTTTATTTCTACTGCCAAGTGCACATTATCTTTTATTCGATATGATATACTGAATCCAGAAACTTCCTTGAATGCCAAAATATCATTTCCCTCTCTCCACACTCTTTCTCCAGGGATTTACACATTTCTGTTCTACTCACCTCAGCCTTGATCTACTGCCTGCTATTTCCATCCCAGACATCTCTGCGAGGTGCCAATCATACTGCAGTTGGCCAGAAGGCTTGAGGCTTTTGAATCTGTACAACCAAATATCCAGAGACTGGGTTCACTCCACCCAACACTTTTGAATTTTGATTTTGGCTTTATTTTTCATAGAGACCTCCAGAAATTAAAAGTGCCCTTACCAAATCCCCATGCCACCTGACTCCTTCCACTTATTTATATTTTGTGTTTTCCCAGCTACAGTGAAGCAGCAACCCTAAGAGGAGATAGCAGAGACCCTTGAGGGTGCATTGAGTTTCACAATGAATACTTGCTACCTGACTGCTGGCCAGGGGCCTTATTTACTAATAATTTTACTATTTTGTGTTTCCTTCCAAGCCACCCCAGCAAGAACTTTTCTTTTGAATTTCAGTGGTGGAGGTGGGGGGGTGGTGATAGAATGATGATAGATTGGCATGATGCAGTTTTTACCAGTTTAAGAAGAAGCTTAAAGACTTTGGAGAAAATATCTAGGAGTAGCTAGAGATCATAAGCATTGAAAACTCTGAGTAGTTCAATTCAGTGACTATAAACCACTGCAAGTAACCTATTTGCTTTTCACAAGTGACATCATTCTTATTTCTTCTCAAAATTTGGCATGAAAACTCTTTGGAATTAGCAAATTACTATGTTTACCTCACATTTGCTAATCCTTATTGTTAGTATATACAAATACCACTCAAAAGGATGAAAATATCATTATATCATAGACAAGTTGTTGCTTGTACCTCATGAATTTAAAAAAAAAATCATTTCATTTCTTGAATCCATCACCCTAATGTGGAAGATTTATTATTAATTATTAATAAAACTATGGGAGAAGAAAGATGGTGGTGAAGTAGAAGGACGTGGAATGCATCCCTCTCCACAGATACATCAGAAATACACCAAAAGATGCAATAATGCCCGCAGAGAACCAGCTGAACACCAGCAAATGACCTCGGACACCAGAAAGGACTGCAAAGATCCCAACATAACTGGGTAGGACAGAGGAGAAACAAAAAAAAAGGAGAAAGAGGAAGAGAAGAAAGGAAAGGGACGGGTCCCACACCTTAGGGCGGAAGGATCTGAAGCAGAGGGGAGATTGCCAAATTCGAGGAAACGTCCCTTACCTGATGGGGAAACCCCTTCTCCAGTGGGGAGTTTCCCTGGGTCAGAAGGGAGGTATTTGGGACTGTTCAAAGAGGGTGAAGCAGCTGGGCTGTGGCAGACAGGAAAGAGAGAGAAACACATGGAGGGTCCACACCATGGCTCAGCATGTCCAGACTGAGACATCAATTCACAGCTGAACAGGGGGTCTGGGAGCTGGAACGTGGGAACCAGAGGACTGGTCCAGGGTGAGAAACATTGTTGGCAGTGGGGAGATGGACTGAGAGGACAGGAGGGAAGAAATCCACAACAGAGAGTGCCTACTGTGGAAACCTGCACTGCCAGAGTGGCGGCTTGATACTGCTGACTCACAAGCAGCGGGGAGGAGCCGCTGGTGTAGCCTCTCTCTCTGCGCCTGCAACAATGGACAGAGGAAGGACCCCTCTGGGCCTAGCTAATGCACTCAGGGATAACAAAGGCCCCCAGTTGGGGCTGGCCTAGAGTGCCTGCAGCCGAGAGCCAAAAGCCCACAGAGTGGCCCAGCTCTGGAGACATTCTGTTTACACCTGAGCCGCCGGCGTCCCTCTGCAACAGGCACCACCATGGCCGACTTGAGCTTCCGTGACCCAGGCAGGGCACCCAGGTGGAATCATAGCAGTGGGGAGGAGCCGCAGTTGGAGCCACTGTGGCCCAGGCAGAGCATCACTTCTCACTCACTCCCAGGGGAAGGAGCCACTGTTGTACCCTCTCTCTCCCCACACACCAGCACTTACAGATGAATAATAAAAAAAGCTCTGCTGGTTGCAGAATAATACAAAAAGGCCAAGGTGGGTAGGAGGACACTTACAACCAAGACCCCAAGGAAACAGAAATATTATTATTAATTCTATTGATCTGGTCCATTCTGGGGTCAGTTCTAGTTTTTGTTTTGTTTTTTATTAATTATGATCTTAGTCCTAAGGGTTCTACACGTTTTATAACATATTTTTTAATTCTATTTTTTATTTTATTTTTATTTTTAGCCTTTTTATATATTTCTATTTCTAGCTAAGTTTTTTGTAGTGCTGACTATATCTCTCCTACCTTCTTTTCATCCCTATCTTTTATACATTTCTATTTCTTTTTCTTTTCATATTTCCAGTCACACTACACTCTTCTGTTGCCCTGTCTTCTATCCTTTTTTAGTTTACTTTATCATAATATACTTATGGGCAATATTATCGGTCTGCTCTGGTGTCTTACTTTATTCTCCAGATGACACACTGCTTTGGTATTTATTATTAAATTTTGTCTTTATCTTAGTTCTAAGTATAATTGTCTGATTTCATTCTGAGAATCTTCAGTCTGTCTGGTGGTACTCTTGCTCTTTATTATATTTGACCCTAGCTTTCAAAATCTCCCTGGATTTGTCTTTGTGTGTGTGTGGTGTGTTTTGTTTTTGTTTTGATCTGTTTTGGTTTTCAATTTCTGTTGCTTTTCTCTTTGATTGTCTGATAGCATACTGGGGTTCTTCTGTCAGGTCTTTCTAGTGCCTTATGTTCTATTGGATTCAGTATTTGTGTGTCTTATACATTTATGTGTTTCCTTGACTTAGTATTTGCGTGACTCAACACTCTGCCATTAGTCTGGGGCTTGGACAGTCTTCCTTAAACACCTTTATTGCTGGGACAAGCAACCTCTGAAGTTTGGACGACTACATCAGAAGTCAAGTAGGAGGCTCTGGGAAGGGACCACTGAATCCAGGATGATAAACTGCTAGGGAGTCCTCACACACAGGGACGATTAACTGCAGAGAACTCTCACAGAGCCTCATATCAGAGTCTAAGACTAGGCTTCATCCAACTGTCTGCAACAGCCAGTGCTGGACACATCACACCAAACTACAAAAAGAACAGGAACACAAACTCTCCCATCAGCACACAGACTACCTAAAGCCATATAAACCTCACAGATACACTAAAACACACCTCCTGACACGTCCCTGCTCATCAGAGAGAAAGGACATAGAGCCACACACAGGAAAGCAGACACCAGACCCCCCCACCAGGAAACCTACACAAGACACTGGACAAACCCCACCACAGGGCACAGGGGGCAGAAACAAGAGGAATTGCTGCTAGGCAGCATAGGGAAAGGAGACAGCAAATCCTATAAATTAGACAAAGTGAGAAAACAAACACCATGCAGGCAACGGAGCAGGAAAAAAAACCCCACAAGACTAAATACATGAAGAGGAAAGAGGAAAATTGCCTGAAAAAGAATTCAGAGTAATGATAGTAAAGATGATACAAAATCTTGATAACAAAATAGAGAAAATACAAGAATCAGTTAATAAGGACTCAGAAGAACTAAAGAGCAAACAAAGAGTAATGACCAACAAAATAAATTAAAAGTACTCTAGATAGTATACACAGCAGAATAACTGAGGCAGAAGAACAAATAAGTGAGTTGGAAGATAGAATGGGGTAAATAACTGCCAAAGAGCAGGAAAAAGAAAAAAGAATAAAAAGAATGAAAGACAGTCTCTGAGACCATGGTGACAACATTAAGTGCACCAACATTCGAATCATAGGCATCCCACAAGAAGAATAAACAAAGAAATGTTCTGAGAAAATATTTGAAGAGGTTATAGTGGAAAACTTCCCCAACATGGGAAAGGAAATAATTAACCAAGTCCAAGAAGTGCAGAGAGTCCCATACAGAATAAACCAAAGGAGAAATACACCAAGGCACATACTAATCAAACTAATGACAATTAAACACAAAGAAAAAATACTAAAAGCATCAAGAGAAAAGCAACAAATAACATATAAGGGAAAACCCATAAGGATAACAGCTGACCTTTCTACAGAAACTCTGCAGGCCAGAAGGGAATGGCAGGATATACTGAAAATCCTGAAAGAGAGAAACCTACGGCCAAGAAAACTCTACCCAGCAGGAATCTCATTCAGATTCGATGGAGAAATCAAAAGCTTTCCAGACAAGCAAAAGTTAAGAGAATTGAGCACCACCAAACCAGCATTACAACAAGTGCTTAAGGAACTTTTCTAAGTAGGACACACAAGAGAAGGAAAAGACCTACAAATACAAACCCAAAACAATTAAGAAAATGGTAATTGGAACACACATGTCAATAATCACTTTAAATGTAAACGGATTAAATGCTCCAACCAAAAGACACAGACTGCCTGAATGGATACAAAAGCAAGACCTTTCTATATGCTGCCTACAAGAAACCCACTTCAGACCAAGGGACACATATAGACTGAAAGTCAAGGGATGGAAAAAGATATTCCATGCAAATGGAAGTCAAAAGAAAGCTGGACTAGCAATACTCATATCAGACAAATTAGAATTTAAGGTAAAGACTATTACAAGAGACAAGGAAGGACACTACATAATGATCAAGGGATCCATCCAAGAAGAGCATATCACAATGGTAAATATCTATGCACCCAGCGTAGGAGCACCTCAATACATAAGGCAAATGCTAGCAGCCACAAAAGGGGAAATTGACAGTAACACAATAATAGTAGGAGACTTGAACACCCCACTTACATCAATGGACAGATCATCCAAACAGAAAATAAATAAGGACACACAAGCTTTCAATGACACATTAGAACATCTTGACATAATTGATATTTATAGGACATTCCATCCCAAAATGACAGAATACACATTCTTCTCAAGTGCACTTGGAACATTTTCCAGGATAGATCACATCTTGGGTCACAAATCAAACCTCGGTAAATTCAAGAAAATTGAAATCATATCAAGCATCTTCTCAGACCACAACGCCATGAGACTAGATATCAATTACAGGAAAAAAACTGCAAAAAATACAAACACGTGGAGGCTAAATAATTCACTATTAAACAACCAAGAAATCATTAGAGAAATCAAAGAGGAAATCAAAAAATATCTAGAAACAAACGACAATGAAAACACAACAAGCCACAACCTATGGGACACGGAAAAAGCAGTTCAAAGAGGGAAGTTTATAGCAATCCAGTCCTACCTTAAGAAACAAGAAAATTATTGAATAAACAACCTAACCTTACACCTAAAACAATTAGAGAAAGAAGAACAAAGAAACCCCAAAGTGAGCAGAAGGAAAGAAATCATAAAGATCAGAGCAGAAATAAATGAAAAGGAAAGGAAGGAAGCAATAGCAAAGATCAATGAAACTAAAAGCTGGCTGTTTGAGAAGAGAAACAAAGTTGATAAACCATTAGCCAGACTCATCAGGAAAAAAAGGGAGAAGACACAAATCAACAGAATTAGAAATGAAAAAGGAGAAGTAACAATAGACACCACAGAAATAGAAAAGATCATGAGAGACTACTACAAGCAACTATATGCCAATAAATTGGATAACCTGGAAGAAATGGATACATTCTTAGAAAAATACAATCTTCCAAGACTGAACCAGGAAGAAATAGAAACCATGAACAGACCAATCACAAGTACGGAAATTGAGGCAGTGATTAAAATTCTCCCAACACACAAAAGCTCAGGGCCAGGTAGCTTCACAGGTGAATTCTATTAAACATTTAGGGAAGAGCTAACACCTATCCTTCTCAAGCTCTTCCAAAATATAACAGAAGAAGGAATACTCTCAAACTCATTCTATGAGGCCACCATCACCTTGATACCAAAACTAGGCAAAGATGTCACAAAAAAAGAAAATTACAGACCAATATCACTGATGAATATAGATGCAAAAATCCTCAACAAAATACTAGCTAACAGACTCCAACAGCACATTAGAAAGATCATACACCATGATCAAGTGGGGTTTGCCCCTGGGATGCAAAGATTCTTCAATATATGCAAATCAATCAATGTGATACATCATATCAACAAATTGAAGGATAAAAACCATATGACCATCTCAATAGATGCAGAAAAAGCTTTTGACAAAATTCAACATCCATTTATGATAAAAGCTCTCCAGAAAATGGGCATAGAAGGAAATTACCTCAACATAATAAAAGCCATATATGAGAAACCAAAAGCCAACATCGTGCTAAATGGTGAAAAACTGAAAGCATTCCCTCTAAGCCCAGGAACAAGACAAGGGTACCCATGCTCACCATTATTATTCAACATAGTTTTGGAAGTAGTAGCCACAGCAATCAGAGAAGAAAATTAAATAAAAGGAATCCAAATTGGAAAAGAAGAAGTAAAATTGTCACTCTTTGGAGATGACATGATATTATCCATAGAAAACCCTAAAGATTCTACCAGAAAACTGCTAGCACTAATTGATGAATTTAGTAAAGTAGCAGGATGCGAAATTAATGCACAGATATCTTTTGCATTCCTATACAGTAACAATGGAAACAAAAGCTTTTAAGTTTCATTAGGTCTCATTTGTTTATTCTTGATTTTATGTCCATGATTCTAGGAGGTGGGTCAAAAAGGATCTTGCTTTGATGGATGTCATAGAGTGTTCTGCCTATGTTTTCCTCTAGGAGTTTGATAGTGTCTGGCCTTACATGTAGGTCTTTAATCCATTTGGAGTTTATTTTTGGGTATGGTGTTAGGAAGTGTTCTAATTTCATTCTTTTACATGTTGCTGTCCAATTTTCCCAGCACCACTTATTGAAGAGGCTTTTTTCCATTGTATATTCTTGCCTCCTTTGTCCAAGATAAGGTGCCCATATGTGCTTGGGTTTACCTCTGCATTCTCTATTCTGTTCCATTGATCTTCCTTTCTATTTTTGTGCCAGTACCATACTGTCTTGATCACTGTGCCCTGGCAGTATAGCTTGAAGTCAGGAAACCTAATTCCACCAACTCTGTCTTTCCTCCTCAAGATTGCTTTGGCTATTTGGGGTCCTTTGTGTTTCCATACAAATCGTAAGATTTCTTGCTCTAGTTCTGTAAAAAATGCCATTGGTAATTTGATAGGGATTGCATTGAATCTGTAAATTGCATTGGGTAGGATAGTCATTTTCACAATGCTGATTCTTCCAATCCAAGAACATGGTATGTCCCTCCATCTGTTTGTTATCACCTTTGATTTCCTTCATCAGTGTCTTAAAGTTTTCTGCATACAGGTCTTTTGCCTCCTTAGGCAGGTTTATTCCTAGGTATTTTATTCTTTTTGTTGCATTGGTGAATGGGAGAGTTTCCGTAATTTCTCTTTCTGCTCACAGCAAAGGAAACCATAAATGAGACAAGAAGACAACCGTCAGAATGGGAGAAAATACTTGCCAACTAAACAACGGACAAAGGATTAATCTCCAAATATACAAGCAGCTCATGCAGCTTAATACCAAAAAAGCAAATAACCCAATCCAATAATGGGCGGAAGACCTAAATAGACATTTCTCCAAAGAAGACATACAGGTGGGCAACAAACACATGAAAAGGTGCTCAACATCACCTAGTATCAGAGAAATGCAAATCAAAGCCACAATGAGGTATCACCTCACATCAATCAGAATGGCCATCATCACAAAATCTGGAAACAACAAATGTTGGAGAGGGTGTGGAGAAAAGGGAACTCTCCTGCACTGTTGGTGGAAATGTAAGTTGGTACAGCCACTATGGAAAACAGTTTGGAGGTTCCTTAAAAAACTAAAAATAGAAGTACCATATGACCCAGTAATCCCACTCCTGGGCATATACCCAAAGAAAACCATAATCCCAAAAGAAATATGTACCATAATGTTTATTGCAGCACTATTTACAATAGCCAGGACATGGAAGCAACCTAAATGCCCATCAACAGATGAATGGATCAAGAAGATGTGGCATATATATACAATGGAATATTACTCAGCTATAAAAGGGAATGAAATGGAGGTACATGTAATGAGGTGGATTGACCTAGAGTCTGTCATACAGAGTGAAGTAAGCCAGAAAGAGAAAGACAAATACTGTATGCTAACTCATATATACGGAATATAAAAAAGAAAAAAGAAAAAGATACTGATGAACCCAGTGACAGGGCAAAAATAAGGATGCAGATGCAGAGAATGCACTGCATGACACAGGGTTGGGGGGCGGGGGGTGAAGGGGAAGCTGGGACAAAGTGAGAGAGTAGCATAGACATAGATACACTACCAACTGTAAAATAGATAGCTAGTGGGAAGTTGCTGTATAACAAAGGGAGATCAACTCGATGATGGGTGATGCCTTAGAGGGTCAGGACAGGGAGGGTGGAAAGGAGTCGTGGTAGGGAGGGGATATGGGGATATATGTATAAATACAGCTGATTCACTTTGGTGTACCTCAAAAGCTGGTAGAAAAGTGTAAAGCAATTATATTCCAATAAAGAGCTTAAAAAAAAAAGGAAAAAAAAAAAGGAAAAAAAATCATAGCCGAATTCAAGGTCATGTTTTCTTCTAAGAATTTTAGTTTTAGCTCTTAAATTTACATCTATCCTTTATGCCAGTACCACACTGTTTTATTAATGTAACTTAGTGTAAGTTTTGGAATAAAAAAGTATGTCTAAAAAAATTAATAAATAAAAATAAAGTGCATTTATAAAGCAAATTTCAGATATATGTATTTATTTTAGAACACATCTTTCCAGTAATCGAAAAGATCATTTCTTCTATACAAGATACCCCACTCCCAGTATCAAAGTACCTAGAAATGAAATTAGCAAGCAGAGATTGTGTGGAGCATGTGAGATCTTAGAGACGGACTGGAGTGGGATTGAAGGCTTCTTCACTAAGCTCTTTGAACACTCTTACTGTACTGATTGCTTCTTTCTGAGGACCAGAATATGTTCTTTGAATCTTTTATACACAGTCAACCTCTCTTACATACGCTCTTGTTCTCTTTTTTTTTCTCTTCCTTTCAAAAATTTTTCTGATTAGCCACTAGTGCATTTTTTTCTGGTAAACTCTCTTTGTCTCATATTCCATTATAACTGCCTTTCATTTTCATTGCAGTAGCACCTTTCTTCATTTCAACATACTTTCATACTATGTTACAATTCACAAGGGCATAAATTTTTCTTAAAATTTCCCAGCAGAGTTGTTATTCCCCATTTTAAAAGGGATTAGTCCTATCAATAATCTATTTCGAAATACTTTTTTTTGCTTTGAATAATTTTGCGGAAGGAATCCATCCATCTGTTGTGTACACAGTCTATTTAGCTTCTCACAATTGCTGACATTTTGGGGGGGAATCCATCTATCTTTTAGACTTTAAGCCTTATGCATCCCCTAAACATAATTCCCCAAATGGCCCTTTTACAAGAGTCATTGAAATTAGAAGTGCCATCTGCAGTGAAGCCATATGGGAAAATAAACTAGCTCTGGCTCCCTTAGCCATAACCAACAATTATATCAAAGAAGGAATAGATTATTGGGGCAAATGGTGTGTGCAGTTCAGAAGTCAGGTTTTCTTGTAGAGATTAGGATTTGAACCACAGCTCCACTGTTACTTCAGCTGTAGAACCATCAGCCAGTTCCTTCTCTTGACTTGTACAAAATAAAACTCTCTCTTCCCCATACTCCCTTCGTCTCACACCACCACTGGGGTTGTTTTAGGGCTTCAGTGAAAAAACACATATGAAATACTGAGCACAGTGACTGGCAGGAGTGGGTCATCAATAAATGTTGCCATCATGCCAATATCTGAAACAGGGTAAGAATGCTGGGATGGGTAGTTTGCTGCCAACTCAGCATCATAACCACACCCTTCTAATATCTGAGAAATTACATTCCTCAAACTCCCCTACTTCATTGTGGGTAGAATTTCCCTTAGAGAGGAAGTTGCCTGAGGTTTGGACAGCAGAAGAGAAGTTAAAGCCATTATTCTCTGGATGTGGTGGCAGCCAGACTTTGGTTAGGCATGAAAGTCACAGCAGTTTTTCAAGTGAGCACGTGAAAACCACCTACATCATTGCTGCAGATAGCAGAGATCTTCACAAATTTCCCTGACTTTCCAGCTTCAGTGCCCTTAATTTTCCTTGCCAGCTCTCTAATCTTCTCTCCCCAGCTCTTCCAACATCTGTGTAAAGCCTAATTTCTAAGTGAAATTTAGAGGCTGTTTTAGAGATAGAGTGGCTTAGTTTTCCCAACTGATCCCAGGCTGATAGAGCTGGCTGTGGTCAGGTTCAGAGAGCTGCCTGAGAGTGGAACTTGCCTGGAACAGGGCAGCTGCTGCTGTCCTCCTCTGAGAGGGCTTATTTGCAGAGTATTTGAATAATATTATTCTCCCCCACTACACTGTGCCACAGTGCAGTGCTGGGCTCATTGCAGGAACTCAATATGACATTCAGTGAAAGCGAGCATGCATGTATATGGCTGCTTCTGTTTGCCCCACCACTCATTCCCCTTCTTCTCAAATGTGTTCTTTCTTCCTCTCCCAACATAGTATGGTTGAACAAGAGCCACAATTGTCTTAGACTCTACTCTTCTGATCACGTTTCATTGCGTCTAGTCTCATCTGGCTAATCAAAATCTTTCTAAAGAGATTTTCAAGTGAAAACAAATAGAAGGGCCTCTTGCTGTATTATAATAGCCCAGAAGCTAGCTGTAGCCATTGTTTCAACAGCGTGAAGGAAATTTGTCTGAGAATGAGGTGAACGTTGAAATATTAGGCCTGTGAGATGGTGAGAGAATCCTGCTGCAGTAGTCCCCGATGAGTGGCGTGTTCCTCACCATCACAGTTTGGTTGTGAAGGATGGTACATCACCTTTCTTACCTCATCAAGTTTGAGTTGAGTTTCTGCCGTTATACCAGAAGAGTAATGTCTGATATATTTGCTTGTACCCCGGTAGTTTATCATGTCCCCACTCCTGACTTCTCCATTGGTTGTGCCCTTACCATCTACTTTTGGGAGGAGAGAAATGATAGAGGCAAAAGTTAAAGAGTTGAGTTAGAAGAGAAAATATTGCACCTATACAGGGAAGGCAGGTTGAGTGTTCTTGAGTCATCTTCAAAGGTGAGAGAAGAAAATTAATATTACTTTTTGAAAAGTTTTTAAGTGAATGCATCCTTTTCTAGGTAAAAGAACCAAGGCCTAATGTTAGGACAACCATTCAATTTCCCATTGTGTTGGTTAACTTAAGATCTAACTTATAACTTGTTGCATCACAATTTTTTTTTCATTGTCCATAACACAACCAAAGTGTTTTTTTTTTATTGGAATATAATTGCTTTACACTCTTGTACCAGTTTTAGAGGTGCACCAAGGTCAATCATCTGTATTTATACACATATCCCCGTATTCCCTCCCTCCCTTGATTCCGCCCCCCCTACCCTCCCTGTCCCAGTCCTCTAAGGCATCATCCATCATCGACTTGAACTCCCTTTGTTATACAGCAACTTCCCACTGGCTATCTATTTTACAGCTGGTAGTATATATATGTCTATGCTGCTCTCTCACGTTGTCCCAGCTTCCCCTTCAACCCTGCCTCCCCAAACCTCGAGTTCTCCAGTCCATTCTCTGCATCTGCGTCCTTATTCTTGTCTTGTCACTGAGTTCATCGGTACCATTTTTATATTCCGTATATATGAGTTAACATACAGTATTTGTCTTTCTCTTTCTGGCTTACTTCACTCTGTATGACAGACTCTAGGTCAATCTACCTCATTACATATGGCTCCAACTCATCCCTTTTTATAGCTGAGTAATATTCCATTGTATATATATGCCACATCTTCTTGATCCATTCATTTGTTGATGGGCATTTAGGTTGCTTCCATGTCCTGGCTATTGTAAATAGTGCTGCAATAAACATTATGGTACATATTTCTTTTGGGATTATGGTTTTCTCTGGGTATATGCCCAGGAGTGGGATTACTGGGTCATATGGTAGTTCTATTTGTAGCTTTTAAGGAGCCTCCAAACTGTTTTCCATAGTGGCTGTACCAACTTACATTCCCACCAACAGTGCAGGAGAGTTCCCTTTTCTCCACACCCTCTCCAACATTTGTTGTTTCCAGATTTTGTGATGATGGCCATTCTGATTGATGTGAGGTGATACCTCATTGTGGCTTTGATTTGCATTTCTCTGATACTAGGTGATGTTGAGCACCTTTTCATGTGTTTGTTGCCCACCTGTATGTCTTCTTTGGAGAAATGTCTATTTAGGTCTTCCGCCCATTATTGGATTGGGTTATTTGCTTTTTTGGTATTAAGCTGCATGAGCTGCTTGTATATTTGGAGATTAATCCTTTGTCCGTTGTTTAGTTGGCAAGTATTTTCTCCCATTCTGACGGTTGTCTTCTTGTCTCATTTATGGTTTCCTTTGCTGTGCAAAAGCTTTTAAGTTTCATTAGGTCTCATTTGTTTATTCTTGATTTTATGTCCATGATTCTAGGAGGTGGGTCAAAAAGGATCTTGCTTTGATGGATGTCATAGAGTGTTCTGCCTATGTTTTCCTCTAGGAGTTTGATAGTGTCTGGCCTTACATGTAGGTCTTTAATCCATTTGGAGTTTATTTTTGGGTATGGTGTTAGGAAGTGTTCTAATTTCATTCTTTCACATGTAGCTGTCCAATTTTCCCAGCACCACTTATTGAAGAGGCTGTCTTTTTTCCATTGTATATTCTTGCCTCCTTTGTCCAAGATAAGGTGCCCATATGTGCTTGGGTTTACCTCTGCATTCTCTATTCTGTTCCATTGATCTTCCTTTCTATTTTTGTGCCAGTACCATACTGTCTTGATCACTGTGCCCTGGCAGTATAGCTTGAAGTCAGGAAACCTAATTCCACCAACTCTGTCTTTCCTCCTCAAGATTGCTTTGGCTATTTGGGGTCCTTTGTGTTTCCATACAAATCGTAAGATTTCTTGCTCTAGTTCTGTAAAAAATGCCATTGGTAATTTGATAGGGATTGCATTGAATCTGTAAATTGCGTTGGGTAGGATAGTCATTTTCACAATGCTGATTCTTCCAATCCAGGAACAGGGTATGTCCCTCCATCTGTTTGTTATCACCTTTGAATTCTTTCATCAGTGTCTTAAAGTTTTCTGCATACAGGTCTTTTGCCTCCTTAGGCAGGTTTATTCCTAGGTATTTTATTCTTTTTGTTGCATTGGTAAATGGGGAGTTTCCTTAATTTCTTTTTCTGCTTTTCCATTGTTAGTGTATAAGAATGCAAAAGATTTCTGCACATTAATTTTGCATCCTGCTACCTTACTAAATTCATCAATTAGTGCTAGCAGTTTTCTGGTAGAATCTTTAGGGTTTTCTATGGATAATCTCATGTCATCTGCAAAGAGTGGCAATTTTACTTCTTCTTTTCCAATTTGGATTCCTTTCATTTAATTTTCCTCTCTGATTGCTGTGGCTACTACTTCCAAAACTATGTTGAATAATAATGGTGAGCATGGGTACCCTTGCCTTGTTCCTGGTCTTAGAGGGAATGCTTTCAGTTTTTCACCATTTAGCACGATGTTGGCTTTTGGTTTCTCATATATGGCTTTTATTATGTTGAGGTAATTTCCTTCTATGCCCATTTTCTGGAGAGCTTTTATCATAAATGGATGTTGAATTTTGTCAAAAGCTTTTTCTGCATCTATTGAGATGGTCATATGGTTTTTATCCTTCAATTTGTTGATATGATGTATCACATTGATTGATTTGCATATATTGAAGAATCCTTGCACCCCAGAGGTAAACCCCACTTGATCATGGTGTATGATCTTTTTAATGTGCTGTTGGAGTCTGTTAGCTAGTATTTTGTTGAGGATTTTTGCATCTATATTCATCAGTGATATTGGTCTGTAATTTTCTTTTTTTGTGACATCTTTGCCTGGTTTTGGTATCAAGGTGATGGTGGCCTCATAGAATGAGTTTGGGAGTGTTCCTTCTTCTGCTATATTTTGGAAGAGCTTGAGAAGGATAGGTGTTAGCTCTTCTCTAAATGTTTGATAGAATTCACCTGTGAAGCCATCTGGCCCTGAGCTTTTGTTTGTTGGGAGATTTTTAATCACTGCCTCAATTTCCGTACTTGTGATTGGTCTGTTCATGGTATCTATTTCTTCCTGGTTCCGTCTTGGAAGATTGTATTTTTCTAAGAATGTATCCATTTCTTCCAGGTTATCCAATTTATTGGCATAGAGTTGCTTGTAGTAGTCTCTCATGATCTTTTCCATTTCTGCGGTGTCCATTGTTACTTCTCCTTTTTCATTTCTAATTCTGTTGATTTGCATCTTCTCCCTTTTTTTCCTGATGAGTCTGGCTAACAGTTCATCAACTTTTTATCTTCTCAAAGAACCAGCTTTTAGTTTTATTTATTTTTGCTATTGCTTCCTTCCTTTCCTTTTCATTTATTTCTGCTCTGATCTTTATGATTTCTTTCCTTCTGCTCACTTTGGGGTTTCTTTGTTCTTCTTTCTCTAATTGTTTTAGGTGTATGGTTAGGTTGTTTAATCGATAATTTTCTTGTTTCTTAAGGTAGGACTTTATTGCTATAAACTTCCCTCTTAGAACTGCATTTGCTGCATCCCATAGGTTTTGGGTTGTTGTGTTTTCATTGTCGTTTGTTTCTAGATATTTTTTGATTTCCTCTTTGATTTCTTTAGTGATTTCTTGGTTGTTTAAGAGTGAATTGTTTAGTCTCCATGTGTTTGTATTTTTTGCAGTTTTTTTCCTGTAATTGATATCTAGTCTCATGGCATTGTGGTCTGAGAAGAGGCTTGATATGATTTCAGTCTTCTTGAATTTACCGAGGTTTGATTTGTGACCCAAGATGTGATCTATCCTGGAAAATGTTCCGTGTGCACTTGAGAAGAAAGTGTATTCTGTCGTTTTTGGATGGAATGTCCTATAAATATCAATTATGTCAAGATGTTCTAATGTGTCATTGAAAGCTTGTGTGTCCTTATTTATTTTCTGTTTGGACGATCTGTCCGTTGATGTAAGTGGTGTATTCAAGTCTCCTACTGTTATTGTGTTACTGTCAATTTCCCCTTTTGTGGCTGCTAGCATTTGCCTTATGTATTGAGGTGCTCCTACGCTGGGTGCATAGATATTTACCATTGTGATATGCTCTTCTTGGATGGATCCCTTGATCATTATGTAGTGTCCTTCCTTGTCTCTTGTAATAGTCTTTACCTTAAATTCTAATTTGTCTGATATGAGTATTGCTAGTCCAGCTTTCTTTTGACTTCCATTTGCATGGAATATCTTTTTCCATCCCTTGACTTTCAGTCTATATGTGTCCCTTGGTCTGAAGTGGGTTTCTTGTAGGCAGCATATAGAAAGGTCTTGCTTTTGTATCCATTCAGGCAATCTGTGTCTTTTGGTTGGAGCATTTAATCCATTTACATTTAAAGTGATTATTGACATGTGTGTTCCAATTACCATTTTCTTAATTGTTTTGGGTTTGTATTTGTAGGTCTTTTCCTTCTCTGTGTTTCCTACTTAGAAAAGTTCCTTAAGCACTTGTTGTAATGCTGGTTTGGTGGTGCTGAATTCTCTTAACTTTTGCTAGTCTGGAAAGATTTTGATTTCTTCATCGAATCTGAATGAGATTCCTGCTGGGTAGAGTTTTCTTGGCTGTAGGTTTCTCTCTTTCAGGACTTTCAGTATATCCTGCCATTCCCTTCTGGCCTGCAGAGTTTCTGTAGCGAGGTCAGCTGTTATCCTTATGGGTTTTCCCCTATATGTTATTTGTTGCTTTTCTCTTGCTGCTTTTAATATTTTTTCTTGTGTTTAATTGTCATTAGTTTGATTAGTATGTGCCTTGGTGTATTTCTCCTTTGGTTTATTCTGTATGGGACTCTCTGCACTTCTTGGACTTGGTTAATTATTTCCTTTCCCATGTTGGGGAAGTTTTCCACTATAACCTCTTCAAATATTTTCTCAGACCCTTTCTTTTTTTCTTCTTCTCCTGGGATGCCTATGATTGGAATGTTGGTACGCTCAATGTTATCCCTGTGGTCTCTGAGACTGTCTTTCATTCTTTTTATTCTTTTTTCTTTTTCCTGCTCTGTGGCAGTTTTTTCCCCCATTCTGTCTTTCAACTCACTTATTCTTCTGCCTCAGTTATTCTGCTTGTTATACTATCTAGAGTATTTTTAATTTCAGTTATTTTGTTGGTCATTACTGTTTGTTTGTTCCTTATTTCTTCTGAGTTCTTATGAACTGTTTCTTGTATTTTCTCTATTTTGTTATCGAGATTTTGTATCATCTTCACTATCATTACTCTGAATTCTTTTTCAGGCAATTTTCCTCTTTCCTCTTCATTTATTTGGTCTTGTGGGTTTTTTTCCTGCTCCTTTGCCTGCATGGTGTTTCTTTGTTTCCTCATGTTTGTCCAAACTTCTGGGGTTGCTTGTCCTCGCTATAGAGGGGTTTAGAGAAGTCTGTCCAAGCCCCAGACTAATGGCCAAGTGTTGGGTCAAACAAATACTATCTAGGAAACACATACATGTATAAGACACACAATTACTGAATCCATTAGGACATAAGGCACTAGAAAGACCTGACAGAAGAACCCCAGTATGGTATCACATATTCAAAGAGAAAACCAACAAAGATTGAAAACCAAAACAGAACAAAACAGAAACTAAAGCAAAGTCAAACAAACAAATAACACCTTACACATACAAACACAGATCCAGGGAGATATTGAAAGCTAGGATCAAATATAAAAAAGAGCTAGAGTACCACCAGACAGAATGGTGATTCTCAGAATGAAATTAGACTATTGTACTAAGACCTAAGATAAAGACAAAAACCTAACATTAAATACCAAGGCGGTGTGGCATCTGGAGAATAGAGCAAGGAGTCTGAGCAGATCGATAGTGTTGCTTATAAGTATGTTAAGATAAAATAAACTAAAAATGGATGGAAGACAGGGGAACAGAAGAGTGTAATGCGACTGGAAATATGCAGATAAAAAGAAAGGAATAGAAATGTATAAAAGATAGAGATGAAAAGAAGGTAGGAGAGATATATAGTCCATATTACAAAATACTTAGCAAGAAGTAGAAGTATATAAAAAGGCTAAAAATAAAAATAGAATAAAAAATATGTTATAAAACTTGTAGATCCCTCAGGACTAAGATCGTAATTAATAAAGAAAAAAAGAAAAGAAAAAAAAAAAAACTAGAACTGATCCCAGAATCGACCAGTTCAATAGAATTGATACTAACATTTCTTTTTCCTTAGAGTCTCAGCTGTAAGTGTCCTTCTACTCGCCTTAGGTTTTTTGTATTATTCTGTGACCAGCAGAGCTTCCTTTATTGTTTGTCTGTAAGCGTTGGTGTGTAGGGAGGGGGAGGGTGTCTCCTTCCCCTGGGAGTGAGTGAACAGTGGCACCCTGCCTGGGTCACGGTGGCTCGGGCGGCTCGGATGGTGCCTGTTGCAGAGGGACATCGGTGGCCCAGGCCAAGAGAGCTACTCCAACTGCAGCTCCTCCCCCCAGCTACACCTCCGCCAGGGCACCCTGCCTGGGTCACGGCGGCTCAGTTGGCCGTGGCGGTGCCCGTTGCAGAGGGACGCCAGCGGCTCATGTGTCAACAGAATGTCTCAGAGTTGGGCCTCTCTCCAGGCTTCTTTGTTCTCGGCAGCCTCCCTGCTGCCAGCGTTCCAAGGGGCTTTAAGCTAGCCCCTCCTGAGGGCCTGAGGGTCCCTGTTATCCCTGAGTGCCTTAGGTGGCCCACAGGGGTCCCTCCACTGACTGCTGCAGGCACCAAAAGAGAGAGAGAGGCTATACCCGTGGTTCCTCCCCCCCGCCCATGAGCCAGCAGCCTCCAGCTGCCATCATGGCCGGGCAGCTCTCAGGGGCGGGCACTCCTCGCTGCAGACCTCTTCCCTCCTGTCCTCTCAGTGCATCTTTTTACTGGCAACAATTTTTCTCACCCTGAACCATCTCTCCAGTTCCCATGCTCCTGCTCCCGGACCCTCTGTTCAGCTGTAAATTGAAGTCTCAGTCCAGGAATGCTGAGCTGTGGTGCAGACCCTTGGTGTGTTTCTCACTCCCTCCCGTCTGCCGCAGCTCAGCCGCTTCACCCACTTTGAGCCGTCGTAGTTGCCTCCCTACCAGTTATGTCGGGATCCTTGTGGTCCTTTCTGGTGTCCGAGGTTATCTGCTGGTGTTCAGTTGGTTTTATGTGGGAATTATTGTGTCTTTTGGTGCATTCCCAATGCATCTGTGGAGAGGGATGCATTCCTCGTTCCTCTACTTTGCCGCCATCTTTTCTCCCCTGCATCACAATTTATGTACCTTCTAGTCACTCTGCTTCATTAATCTCTAATCTGTATGAAAGCAGAGATGGTATTTTATCCATCTTCACATGTACGAGATCTAGCACTTAGCTTACCCCACCATAGGGGTAAGGTATACAAAGTGTATACATATATGTAACAAAGCAATATCTCTGTTTTGACATACTTTTTTAAAAAAAGCATCAAATGGCACATTCATTTAAAGAAATCTTGGGCACATTATAGTTTAAATGAATAAGGAATTTGGACAGTTTCTTGACATTTTGATTATATGAGGGAAAATATATATATACATACATACGTGCATGATGTGTGTGTACATATGAGGTCATTCTTTGGTGTCTCTTCCCTATCTCCCTCCCTCCCTTTCTCCTTCTGAGTGCCAGGTCATATGCTGTAGCAGCTGGGGATAGTAAGATGTACAGGCTTTCAGTTCTTAAGAGTGATGATAAAATCTAGTGGTAGAGATAGACACACTGATATCTATCTATCTATTTATCTACATGTGCCCCTGAGGACCTTGCCTCCACTACTTTTTTCTTTCTACCTTGGGCTTTGTGTGTGGTTTGTCACTACTGGCTTTAACCTCAGTCTTTTACATAGGAGATCAGATGTTATGATGGAAAGAGTACCAGATGAAGAATCCTGAATTCTAGGCAAGACTCTACAGATTCTTTGATGCTGCTACAATTCATGAAGTCTCAGTTGAATTTGTTCTAAATCAAAGGGGATAGGTGACTCCAAGAATGCATTCGGTTCTAAAATTCTGTTACTCTTTGCTGGTCCTCATCCCTTAAATTGGAAATTCCCTTTCCTAAGTCACTTGTCTCCCAAATCATCCAGAGTTGGTGTTTCCTTTTCCTATACACATTGGCATTTGAACTTGTGGTCTCTGCCAAATAGGTTTTGCCATGGTTAGAACATTTTATTTTGTTTGAACATTAATATGTTAGCTCAGCTCTGAATTATTTTTTAAGTGCTATGAACATTATATACTACGGCAGATACATACGTATTAAAGGCTCAATACATAATTGTTAAATTGTTTAGAAACTTCTAAACCACTTTAATGTCTCTCATAATGAAAAACAAAACTAATCTACCTTTAAGAATTGTTTTATTGTTAGAAATTAGTATAGTTTTATTTTACAGAGGAGTAAATTGAAGTAAGGGAAAGTTAAAATTCTTGTCTAGGTCATACCCCATGTCTTCTGATTTTAAATCTGTATTTCTTTGATACATATCATGTAACTATTTTCTTTAAAATGTATGTTTGAAATTAACAGTTGAGCAAGCTGATTTTTCTTCTAAGTGCCCCTCCACTTTAATCATTTGTCATGTGTTTTGTACCTACTATGTATCAGGCTACATGCTTGGCAAAGGCAATAATAGAAAAAAAAAAAAAAAGGAATCCAGTGATTGCTGTAAGTTGGCTTATGAGGTGGTGGTGGAGTGCATGAAACAACAAAATTGCAATAATGATATAATGTGAGAAGTAGAATGGCGAACCAAGATACAACGTGGGAAATGTCAATACAATATAGGGGACCTGATTCAAACCAATGGACAGGAAAGGTTTCTCTGGAGATAGTGATAGCTAAGCAAAGTCTGCAAGGGTAATAGAAATCAGCCAGGCACAGAATGAAGGAATGAAAAATGATGAAGAAGCCTCATACCTTTGGACAATAGCAAATGGTCAGGTTTGCCAGGACCAGGGGCGACAAGAAGACTCTACATAAGAATTCTTCATTTGTAAAACAATTAGACTTATACTTAAAAGGGACCTGCAATTAATCACAAAGTGAAAGTAATTTAAAAAAAAGAGGTGTGACAATAATAAAAGGCCTGAAAGAACAGGATCAAGCCCAGAAGGAAGGAAAATGAGGCAGAGAAGCATGAAAATAGCTTGACCTTTGGTTGCTGAGAAGCAGAAGAAGGTGTGTCTGTGGTCTCCTCAGCATAACTCAAGTCAGCCAAGGTGAAAGTCACCTGAAGAAACAGACATAAGTCACTGTGTACATTTATTTTCCCTACCACAATCCAGAAGGAGAACCAAATCAAGTCAGAATCCCAGAATCCATGGCTTTGCCTGCATGAGTGATAGCAGGTCGTTTTCTGTGAGCCAAGTCCAGCAATGTATTTATTCAGCATTGAAATGTAGTGAGAGAACAGAAAATTGGTCAACTTCCAGAATTATGAAATGAAACATTTGACCACAAAATTAACCAAATGAACAAATGTCTTTTGAGGTTTGTTGTGGTAGCTGCATTTTGCATGAGGCCTACTTTGGGATGTATAGCATTTTCATCTTATACTACATTGACTTGCCTCAGCCAATGAACATCATTAATGTCAGAGAGCATATGATATTGTATATTATGAAATCCCTAGTCTTTTCCCTGAAGCCCAACAGAAATCGATACCCGGATCACTATTAAGGAGATTTTCTCTCAGCACTGGCCATCTCACCAGGGAGATAAGTCTCTAATTTTTTCTTTAATTCCCCAAAGCCAATACTAACACACGCACTGGAGTTCTATTCACTTAAATTCTGTCAGTTTCCTTTGTCAGCTGAGGTTGAAATTGGCTACCCAACTAGATGTAATTAGGTTATATTCTCTTAGCTCTGGATTCTGTTGCTATTCAATAAATGCCTGATAAAATGGGATGGGCCCACCTACTCTATCAAAATCTCCAAATTGGGAAGGAATACAATAAGTTATTTTCAGTATTCTTTGTATTCCATCGTGAATTCCAAAGCATAATTCTAAAACACAATTTTGAATAAGAGCTATAAATTACCACTTTATAATAAGAGCCATAAATTACCATTTTGTAATAGCAAAAGTAACTTCTTATTTTAGTATAGTAGAAATATCACTGTGTTCAGGATCAGAAGACCTGTGTTTTTTTTTACCCCTAGATCTGGAACTAACTATACTTTTTTTATATTGAACAAGTCAAACCTCCCTGTTTTTCAGATTCTTCAAGTGTAAAACAAGATGTATGAACTAAGTGACTTCTATGATTCTTTCCTATGATTTTCTGAATGTTGAAAACAAATTTAGTTCATTCAAGGCTTCTATTTAAAGAGAAATCTAGAGACAAAAAACATTTTGTGATGAAGTCACAGCATCAAATCACTTTTGAATAGGCTTCATAATTGCTGTAATAATGATAGCCACAACTATCATGATACAGCATTTATCATATGTCTACATGCTCATGTCACCATGCTAGACACTAAAATATATCAAATAAACTAAACAGATGCAGTCCTGGCTGGACTCTTAGAAGCACAGTAGATAAAAAAAGAAAATGGTTTCCCACATGCAAGTGCTCCCTCAAAGGAACTATTCTCCAGGCTTTTCCTTCAACATGATTCATGATATGTAGTATTCTGTTTACTTTCAAGTTACAAAAGAATAACCAAGAATAGAACTGACAAATTAAGTCAGTCTGTGCCACCTGCAGTTGGAACATTGACATAAATCCTACTACTTTTTACAGGAAAATTTAATGAAAACTGTTTAGAAGAAAATCAATGAAACCATCAAATATTGAGTAACTGTTAGATATAGTTTTCAGAAGGAGGGGGTAGGGAATATAATATGAAAATCAGTACCTTAGTGCATTTATACCCTGGCTAAGAAGACAGATGTATAATTTCAATTAAAATTGATTCCAGAAATTAGTCATTTTCATATCATAGTTGCAGCTTATACACATAGAAATATCAGTGAACACGACATAATTATTGACATAAACAGAAAATAGTCTATAAGCTGAGCATAGAATGACTGCTGTAATCTTTCTGAAACTCATCTGTGCCTGGAGTGAAGCAGGAACATGGGATATCTTTCTGTTTATTGTGTCTTCTTCAAATTGCTTCATCAGTGTCTTATAGTTTTTAGTGTACAGAAGTTTCATCTTTTCAGTTAAATTTATTTTCAAGTGTTTTATTATTTTTGATGCTTTTGTAAATGGGATTGTTTTCTTAATTTCCTTTTTAGATAGTTCACTGGTAGTATTAATATATAGAAATGCAACTGAGTTTTGTATATTGATTTTGTACCCTGCAAGATAAATGAATTTATTAGCTCTAACAGTTTTTGGTGAAGTCTTTAGAATTTGCTATATACAATGTCATGTCATATGCAAACAGAGACTGTTTTACTTCTTCCTCTCTGTTTGGGATGCCTTTTATTTATTTTTCTTGCCTAATTGCTTTAGCAAGAACTTTCAGTACTTTCTTGAATAAAAATAGTGAGAGTGGTCACCTGTCTTGTTCCTGATCACAGAGGAAAAGCTTTCAGCATTTAACCATTGAGTATGATGTTAGCTGTAGGCTTGTCACATATGGCCTTATTATGCCATATGTGGCATAATATATGGTATGTTTCTTCTATACCTAGTTTGTTGAGAGTTTTTATTATCAAAGGATGTTGAATTTTGTGAGATGCTGTTTCTGTACCTATTTAGGTGATCATGTGGTTTTTATCCTTCATTTTATTAATGTTGTGTATCACATTTATTGATTTATGTTGAACCATTCTCTAAGCCCTGAAATAAATCTCACTTGATTATGAAGTATGATCCTTTTAATTTGATGTTGAATTTTGTTTGCTAGTATTTTGTTGAGGATTGTTGCATCTATGTTTATCAAGAATATTCACTACAATTTTCTTTTCTCATAGTGTCCTTGTCTGACTTTGGTATCAGAGCAGTGCTACTCTCATAAAGTGAGTTAGAAAGTATTCCCTCCTCTTTGATTTTTTGGAATAGTTCAAGAAAGAGTGGTATTAATTATTCTTTAAATGTTTTATAGAATTTGCCAATAAAGCCATCTGGTTCTGGAATTTTCTTTGTTAGGAGGTTTTTTGATTACTGACCAGATCTCTTAATAATAATAGGTCTGTTCAGATTTTCTCTTTCTTCATTATTCAGTCTTGGTTGATTGTATGTTTCTAGAAATTTATCCCCTTTTCCTAGGTTATCAAATTTGTTGGAGTGCTGTTATTTTTAGTAGCCTCTTATCTCTTTGTATTGGTATCAGCTATAATGTTTCCTTTTCATTTATAACTTTGTTTGAGTACTGTTTTTTCTTGTTTAGTATAGCTAAAGGTGTCAATTTTGCTTTTCTTTTTCAAAAAAAAAAAACTAGTTTCCCATTGATATTTTCCTGTTGTCTTTTTAGTCTCCAGTTCATTTATTTCAGCTGTAATCTTTATATTTTCCTCCCTTCTGCTAATTTTGGGTTTAGTTTGTTCTTTTTCTAATTCCTTAAGGTATAAATTTAGTTTGTGGGGATGTTTCTTTTTTCTTACATAGGCATTTATTGCTACAAACTCCCCTTTTAAAACTGCTTTTGCTGCATCCCATAGGGTTTCCTATGTTGTGTCTTTATTTTTGTTTGTCTCAGGATATTTTCTGATTTCCCTTTTGATATCTTCTTTGACCCACTCGTTGTTCAGTAGTGTGTTTGATTTCCACATATTTGTGATTTTTTTCAGTTTTCCTCCTATTATTGATTTCCAGTTTCATATCATTGTGATCAGAAAATATGCTTGGTATGATTTCAGTCTTCTGAAACTTCTTAAGACTTGCTTTGTGGCCTAACATATGATCTATTCTGGAGAATGTTCTGTGGGCACTTGAGAAGAATGTGTGTTCTGCTGCAGTTGGACAGCATGTTCTATATGTGTCAGTTACATCTATTTGGTCTACATTGTTATTCACTTTTGATGTTCCTTATTAGTTTTCTGTCTGCCTGATCAAATGTTGGGAAAACTGGATATCCATATACAAAAGAATGAAACTGGATCCTTATTTGACACCATATACACAGAAAAAACCTCAAACTAGATTAAGGACTTAAATGTAAAACCTAACACCATGAAACTGCTAGAAAAAAACAGGGAAAGATTTTCTTGACATTGGTCTTGGTAATAATTTCTTAGATACAAGAAACAAAACATAGGAAACAAAAACAAAAATAGAAAAGTTGGACTGTATCAAACTAAAAAGCTCTTTACAGCAAAAGAAACAAAGAAGAAAATGAAAAGGAAACCTATGGAATGGGAGAAAATAATTGCAAATCATACATCTGGTGAGGTAAATATTCAAAATATATAATGAACTCACACAAGTCAATAGCAAAAGTAAATAAATAAATAAAAATGGACAAGCGACCTGAATAGACATTTTTCCAAAGACATACAAATGATCAACATATATATGAAAAGGTGTTCAATGTCACTAATCAACAAGGAAATGTAAATCAAAACCACAGTGTGAAATTACCCTAAAACAACTACGATGGCTTTTAGCCACCCCCCACCCACTGCCAAAAATAGATAAATGCTGGTGAGATTTTAGAAAAAAGTGAACTCCTGTACATTGCTGGTGGGCATGTAAATTGCTATAGCCACTATGGGAAACCCTATCAAGTTTCCTTCAAAAGTTAAAAATAGAACTACCATAAGAGCTAGCAATCTCTCTTCTAGGTGTATGTCCAAAAGAATTGAAATCAAGATTTCAAAGCGATAACTGTACTCCCATGTTTATTGCAGCATTGTTCATAATAGCCAAGACATGCAAGCAAAATAAGTGTCCATCAACAAAAGAATGGACAAAGAAAATACAGTGTATATTTATAATGGAATATTATTCAGCCTTAAAAAAGGAAGGAAATTCTGCCATTTGTGACAACATAGATGAACCTAGAGGACATTATGCTAAGTGAAGTAAGACACAGAAAGACAAATACTGCATGATACCACTCATATGGGAAATATAAAATAGTCAGATGCATAGAAACAGAGTTGAATGATGGATGCCAGGGGCTGGGTAGAGGGGGAAACAGGGAGCTACTTGTCAAAGGGTACAAGGTTTCAGTTATGCAAGATGAATAAGTCCTAGAGTTCTATTGTACAGCATATTGCCTGTATTATATACAGGGAAATTTGTGGCTATAAATGCCTACATTAAAGAAGAAGAAAGATATAAATGCTGTTGAAATAGACAAATTTCTGGAAACACACAACTCACTAATACTAACTCAAGAAGAAAGAGAAAATCTCAACAGACTTATAATAAGCAAAGATATTGAATCAGTAAGTAATTGAAAACTTTCCAACAAAGAAAATTTCATAATCAGATGACTTCACTGATGAATTCTACTGAACATTTAGAGAAAAATTAACATCTATACTACTCAAACTCCTCCAAAAAATTGAAAATAAACACTTCGTAACATTCTATGAAGCCAGCATTACACTAATACTAAAGCCAGACAAAGATACTACAAAACAAACAAAAAAAAAAGACAAGCAAAAAAGATCAATATCCCTTGTTAAAATAAATGCAAAAATCCTCAACAAAATACTAGCAAAGCACATACAACAGCACACTAAAATGTTTGTATACCATGATCAAGTGGGATTTATGCCAGGAATGAAATAATGATTCAACATTAAAAAAAAATCAACCAATGAAATATACCATATTAATAGAGCAAAGGAACAGTAACAACAAAATGATCATCTCAATAGATACAGAAAAAACATTTGACAAAATCCAAAAACTACTTTTTTAACAAAATTTTTTTCCAATAGCAACTTTTCATGGTAGAAACACTCAGAAAACTAGGAATAGAAAGGAAATTCTGCAACATAATAAAGGGCATTTATGGAAAAGCTCACAGCAAGCATCACACTCAATGGTGAATGACTGAAAACTTTTCCTCTTAGTTCAGGTGTAAGGCAAGGATGCCTTCTTTCACCAGTGCAATTCAGTATTGTATTGAAAGTCCTAGCAAGAATAATTGCGTAAGAAAAATAAATATGAAGTATCCAAATGGAAGGGAAGAAATGAAACTATTTTTATTTGCAGATGACAAGATTCAATATAGAGAAGATCCCAAAGAATCAAAACAACAGTAACAACAACAACAACAAAACCCTACTGGAGCTAATAAATTCAGCAAAGTTGCAAGTTACAAAATGAACATGCAAAAATCAGTTTTGTTTCTCAGACTAGCAGTAAACTATCTGAAATGAAATAGAGAAAACAATTACATTTACAATCACATCCAAAATGATAATGTACCTGACAATAAGTTTAACCAAGGAGGTGAAAGACTTACATACTGAAAACTATAAAATATGGCTGAAAGAAATTAAAGAAGACCTAAATAAATGTAAAGACATTCCATGTTCATGGGTCAGAAGGCTTAATATTGTTAAGGTGGCAGTATTCCTCAAAGTGATCTACAGATTCAATGCAATCCCTATAAAAATTCCACGTGCCTTTTTTGCAGAAATGTATATAAGCTGATACAAAAATTCACATTAAATTTCACAAGGTCCCAAAGAGCCAGAACAACATTGAAAAAGATAAGGTTGAAGGATTCACATTTCCTGATCTCACAACTTAGTACAATGTTAGAGTATTTAAAAGAGTGTGGTACTGGCATAAGGATACAAATAGAAAAATGGCATGGAATTGAGAGCCCAGAATTAAGCCCAACATCAATGGACAGTTGATTTTGACTAGGGTGCCAAGATCATTCAGTGGGGAAAGAATAGTTTTTTAACATATGTGCTGAGACCATTGGGTAACTATATACAAAAGAATTAAATTGGACTGCTACCTCACTTTTGCAAAAATTAGTCAAAATGGATTAACAACCTAAATATAAGAGCTAAAACTACAAAAGTATTATAAGAAAAAATGGGGATAATTTTTGATGACCTCATCAATGGCAATGGATTCTTAGATTTGACACCAAAAACACAAGGAATAATAACAACAGAATAGATTTATTGGACTTCATAAGCATTAAAAACTTTTGTACATGAAAGGATATTATCAGAAAAGTGAAAAGACAGCCTGCAGAATGGGAGAAGATATTTGCAAATTATATATCTGCTAAGGTTTTAATATCCAGAATATATAACCCCTAAAACTTCACAACATAAAGACAGTCTAATTAATAAATGAACAAATAACTTAGACATTTCTCCAAGGGAGATATAGAAATGGCCAATAGCATATGAAAGAGATTTCAACATCAGTAGTCATTAGGAAAATGCAAATCAAAGCCACAGTAATACCACTTCACAACTACTAAGATGGCTATAATTAAAAAAAAAAATAGGAAGATAATAAGTATTGACAAGGATGTGGATAGACTGTAACCATCCTACATTGCTGGGGGAAATGAAAAATGCTGCACAGAACATTTTGGCATTTTCTCAAAAAGCTAAATATAGCATTACATATGACCCAGCAATTCCACTTTTAGAAATATAACTAAAAGAATTGAAAATGGGGGCTCAGATTCTTGTATGCCAAATTCTATTGCAGCACTGTTTGCAGTAGCCAAAAGGTGGAAACAATTCAAGTACACATCAGTGGATGACTGAATAAAGAAAATGTGCTATATAAATACAATGGATTATTAATCAGCCATAAAAAATGATATTCTGATACATGCTGCAACATGCATGAACCTTGAAAACATTATGCTAAGTAAAAGAAGCCAGACACAAAAGGTCACATGTGATGCCTTGTATGTGAAATATATATAATAGGCAAATCCTTAGACATAGAAAGCAGATTGGTGATTTTCAAGGGACAGTGGGAGCAGAGAATGGGGAATGATTACTTAATAGGTACAGGGTGTTCTGTGGTGATAAAAATTTTGAAACTGAGAGCAATGGTAGTTGCACAACATTGTAAATGCATTAAATGCCATTTAATTTAAAATGGGTAATTTATGTTACATGAATTACACCTCTATAACAATAAATCTGTTGGACTAAACATAAGAATATTTGGTTTCTTACCACTCTGCAATTATAAAAGGAAACACTGAACAACTCTTCAGTTCTGAAATAATTGCTTTCAATGTCATCTTTCTCCTTCCAAATTTGAATTTGTCTTCCATTACTGTCTTAATCTTGGCTCCATATACATGCTGAGGATGAGGTGGGGAGCTAAGGAAAGTGTCTTTTTTCTTTGCTTTATCCAATGCTTAAAAGTTGAAATATTTCTGAAAGACAGATATGTCTCAATGGGGGCTCTGAAGTATTTTGGTGTAAGTCACAAGCAACACTCATCATTTCAAATGGTCTCCTGGAGGTCTGAGATGTGAGCCACTGGATGTTATTTAAGCATGCTTTCTTCATTTTCATGCATAAGCATCATTTGTGTTTGTATTGTATCTGTGTCACTGCCCAGTCATATCTCCTGCCATTAGTCTATTTTGTAAGAAACAAGGGGGATCAGGCAGAGAGATATCACAGAGATATAATTTCATGACTGTCAAATCCATAAAGGGTGCCCAAGTAGCCTTAGCTTTCAGGTAGAGCCTTTGTGCTTGCTCTGAGTTATAAGCAGCATTAAGTAATTGAAAGGAGACTACTTTGACTGTACCTCAGCTAGGAATTATTTAATGTCAGTAAGTTAACTTTGTTTTAGAAAGTCAAGACTCTAGCATAATGATTCTAAAGCAGTTTAGTAGGACAGCCATATTTTCAAAATAGTACAATGTAATTCAATAAATATTTTCAACACAAACTATACATTATCACAATTAATACATATATACAAAATATCAATCAATCATCAAAACAGTAGATTATGCCATGATTGTTACCTTTGAAGAAAAAAAACATACACAATTTCATGAAAATTAAATACCATTTGAAGACCCTATGTCATTAAATCTCCACAGGATTGGAATAGATTTATTTTCTTTCTTCTGTTGGGGCCATTGAATGTTTATTTGTTTTTAGTTATACCTGAGTAGTAATTCAAAGGAGTCTGATAGTGTTTAAAAAAAATAAAATAAAACCTTATTTCATAGTTTATCTGCATAACAGAATGAGTCTAGTTAGGAAAGCATGGTGTAAAAAACATCCCATATTTAAAGCAATACTCCACCCTGTGGTAGAGTATGAAAAATGCAGACAGTTTTTCAACAATGAAGAAATGATTGTAAATTCATTGACTCTGAAATAAGCTTTTTTTTTCCCTTGACTTTTTCTCTTTGAGAAAATGCTAGAAGATATATAGGCATTTTAATAATGATTTCCCCAAAAAATGATCACTCAAAAGCAGAATTTCCATGTAATTTTGAGAAAACACACTTTAGAGAAGGATGAAATACTATGTGACGTTATTGACTAATTTTAATATGCATATATTGATAAAAGTACATTTAAATTTAAAATAGAAGTTATGGGTTACTGTTCTCTAATGGCGAAACAAGGCAAAGGCTTTTAAAAATCTGAGAAGTCAAAACTAAAAACTAAAATTAATACCTGTACATGTTCTATACATTTATAACATAAATGATTTTATAGATCATGGTTACACCCTAAAGAAAAGCATACTAGATAACAAAAATATTGTTTATGGTGAAAAGAAACCAGTGTTTAAAGAACACTGCAAAAAAAAAGCCTGAAATCTTTAAAGCCAGTACAGTTTTTAAGTTTAAAATCTGAACCTAATCATTTCAAAGTTTAGTAGTAGAAGTACTTTATACTGAGATTTTTAAGGGTGTATTTTTTTTCAATATGGCAATTTTTTGGTCATTTTTGCTTTTTTAAGGAAGAAAATCTCTAAAGTATGTAAATACATATTGCAAGCACAAAGTTTTCTTGGATAATAGACCAAGGAACATCTGTTAAGAGAGCCAAGTTCTCTTTTGGAAAAAAAAAATGTAGGAAGCAGAACTATGTTTCAAATAGTTGCTGTTAATTGAGGGCCAACCATCAGCAACCAATGGACTGAGTCCTTTTCTATAACATCGCTGCAAGACAACTCTTATTTTCCTCACTTGAGAGATGAGGAAACAGAAGTTCAGAGTTAAGTAACCTACGCAAAGATTTGGACCTAATTCTTCCGGGGTTCAAGCCCTTACACTGCCTCATATCACCTTTTCTGTTTGCATTGCAAGGGCAAAGTGTTCATTTATGAAACAAAGAAAATTTCACAAACTATCTGAGAAGGGCTAACTTTTTTCTTTTACAAACAAATGAAAAATAGAATTAAATTTATATAATATAAATGATTAAGAATATATTGCCATTGTGAAAGAAGTTTTTAAATATCTTGGGCTGTATTCATATGTATATAATGATATGTTAGAGGATGAATGAGTTTAACATGCATGTATGTATGTTAACAGTACAAGAGTTAGAAGCTAAATTTCACCTTTGGTCAGGATAAATTAGCCTTTTATTAAAATGTATTGTCTGTTTTTAAGTATGATGGAAACTAAGGTGAACAAATTGTGGAAGATCCAGCAGGAATTATTCATGGACTTGAAAGTACTTTGTTATTACAACCTGAGTCAACTGACAGGTGCTTCTTGAAAGCACTTGGAAAAGCTGAAGGGTGCAGACATAACATTAGGAATTACAATATTAGGGAAGAGGCTAACAACATTTATCAATTGTCAAACATATCAAAAGTATGATATGGAGTAAAGAATATCTCCTTTGGGGAAAGCATCATAATTCCTTGACTTCCCCAAAGTGGTTACTTTTAGAAAAACTGAAAGAGAAGTGCTTTGGAGATGTTTTAAACAGTTTGTAAAAAGCCATCCAATTTATGTGCCATCTCTGCTTCAAAGGGGCTTTTCCAGGTAGAAAGAATTCTCTTATAAACAAAGAAAGCTACAATCAACAATCTTGGGGTCTTCAAATAGTAGGTGCTGGAGAGGGTGTGGAGAAAAGGGAACCCTCTTGCACTGTTGGTGGGAATGTAAATTGATACAGCCACTATGGAGAACAGTATGGAGGTTCCTTGAAAAACTAAAAATAAAATTACTATATGATCCAGTAATCGCACTACTGGGCATATACCCAGAGAATATCATAATTCAAAAAGACACATGCACTCCAGTGTTCATCGCAGCACTATTTACAATAGCCAGGACATGGAAACAACCTAAATGTCCATCAACAGTTGAATGGGTAAAGAAGATGTGGTACATATATACAATGGAATATTACTCAGCTGTAAAAACGAAACTGGGACATTTGTAGAGACATGGATGGACCTAGAGACTGTCATACAGAGTGAAGTGAGTCAGAAAAAGAAAAACAAATATTGTATATTAACACATATATGCAGAATATAGAAAAATGGTGCAAGTCAACTGGTTTGCAAGGCAGAAATGGAGACACAAATGTAGAGAACGAACATATGGACACCAAGTGGGGAAAGTGGAGGTGTGGGGGGGAATGAATTGGGAGATTTGGATTGCCATATATACATTACTACTAAGAAAAAAAAATCAAATTGTACACTTTAAATATATGCAGTTTATTGTATGTCAATTGTATCTCAATAAAAGTTCTTAAGGAAAAAAAAAAGAAAAAAACAATCTTGGGGTCTTCTCGGTTCTCCTCAACGAGCTGGTGTCCTAAGCCCTCTTTTAATTAACAGTGCATGTGTAGAGAATATAGTAGGAATGGCATTTTATTAGGAAGATCATTCATTTTCCAAATAAAATGCAATTAATCCACAAGTCGCTTGGATTAATAGCATAAAAATCAACCTTTAAAATTCAGAATGAAAGAAAACATGAATGTCATTTGGAAAGAGTTCAAATTAAACATGAAAGAAATATTGATTGTTTTGGAAATACGTTTAAAAAATTTCAACTCAGAAGTGAAGAGCCTCCTAAATCTGGATAAATTTAATATTAGATTGTTCTATTTAAGTGCTTTCAGGGCTTGGATCCATAAAATTAGGCAGTAGATTTTAACTACATTTCTTTGAGCACACAGTAATGCAGAAGAGGGTCGCAAGAATTGGGAGAAGTTACCAAATTTTATATACTTTATACACAAACACAATATATTCATCAATCCTCTCACTGATAGAGAATTTGAATGTGTTAAAACACTGTGTATTTTCCTTATTTAAAATAGTGCAGGCAAAAAGAGAAAGAGAATAAAACAATGATATATTGAATTGTAATTTTTCCAACCATAGAATTTTTATGACCCTAATATTTTAAATTAAATACTGAGAAATTGACATTTTTAATGCACAGTTTTTAATTTTAATTCATATAGAGATTTGTATAAATAATTCCACTATCAGGATACAAAACCATTCTGTAAACCACCCTACCCCCAATTTTTTCTCGCTATTTGTAGTCAAAGTGTCTCATTACTCTGCCCTGGCGACTACCGATCTTGTCTTTGTCCCTGTAGTTCCAGAATGTCATATAAATGAAATCACACAGTGAGTAACTGTTGAGACTACCTTCTTTCACTCAACACACTGCCTTTGCCATTCATCCATATTGTTGCACGTTCTAATAATTCACATAATGATGCATTTCTTTTTATGCCTGAGTGGTATTCCATTGTATGAATGTACTGTATTTGGTTTGATCCACTTATTCATTGAGGTACATTGAGACTATTCAATTTCTGGTGATTATGGTAGAGCTGCTATAAACACACTATTTTTTACATAAGTTTTAATATCTCTAGGATTAATAACTAGGAATGGAATTACTGAGTCATATTGTAAGTACATTTTTAAGTTTATAGGAAACTGACAACCTGTTTTCCATGGTAGCAGAATGTTTTTCATTTCTGCCAGCAATGTATGAGATATTTATTTATTTATTTTTATTTAAGCTCTTTATTGGAATATAATTGCTTTACACTGCTGTGCCAATTTTTGAAGTACACCAAAATGAATCAGCTGTATTTATACACACATCCCCACCCTCTCATTACTCCCTCCCACCCTCCCTGTCCTGGCCCTCTAAGTCATCACCCATCATCTAGCTTGTCTCCTTATGTTATGCAGGAACTTCCCATGAGCTATCTATTTTACATTTGGTGGTGTATATATGTCAAAACTACTCTCACACTTCATCGCAGCTTCCCCATTGCCCTCCCCTGCCCCAACCCTGTGTCCTCAAGTCCGTTCTCTACATCTGCATCTTTATTCTTGCCCTGTCACTGGGTTCATCACTACCATTTTTTTTTTTTTTTAGATTCCACATATATGAGTTAGCATACAGTATTTGTTTTTCTCTTTCTGATTTACTTTGCTCTGTATGACAGACTCTAGGTCTATCCACCTCATTACAAATAACTCAATTTTATTCCTTTTTATGGCTGAGTAATATTCCACTGTATATATGTGCCACATCTTCTTTATCCATTCATCTGTTGATGGGCATTTAGGTTGCTTCCAAGACCTGGCTATTGTAAACAGTGCTGCAATGAACATTATGGTACATGTTTCTTTTTGGATTATGGTTTGCTTTGGGTATATGCCCATAGTGGGATTGCTGGGTCATATGGTAGTTCCATTTTTAGTTTTTTAAGGAACCTCCAAACTGTTTTCCATAGTGGCTGTACCAACTTACATTCCCACCAACAGTGCAGGAGGGTTCTCTTTTCTCCACACCCTCTCCAGCATTTATTGTTTCATTTGTTATTGTCTGTTTCATTTTATATTGTTTGTTTTAGCTGTTCTAATAGGTAGTGTTTTGATAGCTCATTGTGCTTTTAATTGGCATTTCTCTAGTGCTAATAGAATGTTGAGTATCTTTTCATGTGCTTATTTACCATTCCTGTCTCCTTTAATGAAATGTCTGTTCCAAACTTTTGCCCCTGCCCCCAGCCTTTTAATTAAAATTTTGATTTTTTACAACTGAGTTTGAGAGGTCCTTCTATATTTGGAATATAAGTCTTTCTGTGGATATGTGATTTAAAAATACGACCCAATCCTCATTATTTTCACATTTACCTACTCACTAAAACTTAATTTGTAACTCCCAAAGCAATACATGCCATCTTCCTATGGTCATTTGCAGATATGCAGAATGGTGAGAAATTTGAATTGACTAACATGCACATTCCCAGCTGAGGTCGAACAAGGCAATATTCTGCCTTCTTATATCAGCTTTCATACTATAAAGTGTTCTTTTCTCAGCCTATTAGGTGCCAGGATTTTTCATTTTTGCCTGTTTTTTTCTAATTTCACTATGTAAAATGGCCCCCAAGCATAGTGCCGAAGTGCCCTATAAATAGATGCACACCTATAGAGTCAACTAATTGTTGGCAAGTGTGCAAAGCAATCCGAAAGGGAATAAGTAAATTTTTTCAACAAATGGTGCTGAAATAATTGGATGTCCATAAGCAAAAAATATATACCTAGACACAGACCTTACATGTTACACAAAATTAATTCAAAATGGATCATTAACAGAAGGATAAAACACAAAAGTATAAAACCTATATGAAAAAAAAATACAGAAGACAATATTTGAGCTTCAATTTGGTGGTGAGACTTCAGATGTTTTACCAAAAGCATGATCATGAAAGAGAAAAAGTTGGACTTTATGGAAGCTAAAAATTTCTGCTCTGTGATAGACACTTAAGACAATGAAAATGTAAGCCACCAATTGAGAGAAAATACTTGCAAAACATTGTAATTAATGACAAATTGAAATTATAATGGAGTAATCATAGTTCAGCAGTGATAAGTCATGTTGACAGTATGTACCATTGATACGATATGAGAATGGCACTTTACTTTTTAGTTTTGTTCAAAAAACACATAACCCCTGGTCCAATTGTGAAAGAAATTCCAACTGAGGGATATTCCATAAACTCTCTAACCAGTACTCCTGAAAACTGTCAAGGTCATCAAAACTAAGGAAAGTTAGAAAAACTGTCACAGCCAAAAGGACCATAAAGGGCCATGTTCACTATCCTGAATGGGATCCTGGAATAGAGAAAGGATGTTACATAAAAACTAAGAAAATATGAAGGAAGTGTGGACTTAAGTTAATAATAATCTATTAATATTGGTTCATTAATTGTGATAAGTAAACCATAAGGTGTTAATAGGAGAAACTAGACATGGGTATATTGTATCAATATTTCTCTTCTTTGCATTATTATCGCTGACTTGGACTTCCAGCACTGTATTGATTAGGAGTGATCAGAGTGACTTCTTTTTTTTCCAAGCTTTGGAGAAAAGCACTCTTTCATCATTATGTAAGATTTTAACTGTGGGTATTTTGTAGATTCCATTTATCGGTCTCCATCTTCCTAGTTTGCTGAGATGAGAGATTTTTTTTTTTCAATCATGAATGGTTGTTGAATTTTGTCAAATGATTTTTCTGCAACAACTGATAGGATCATATGGCTTTTCTTAGTTAATATGATGAATTACATTGTCACCTTGAATTCCTGGTATTCACTCCACTTGATCATGGATTAAGACTTTTTATATATTGCTTGAGTCAGTTTGCTTACGTTTTGTTGAGAATTTTGTGTGTATGTTCATGAGGAATATTGATCTGTACTTTCATTTTCTTGTACTTTCTCTAGTTTTGGTATTAAAAGTTAGCTTCATAAAATGAATTGGAATCTGTTGCTTCCTCTTCTATTTCCTGGAAGGAACTGTGTAAAATAGGATTATTTCTTCTTTAAATGTTTGCTAGCATTTGTTAGGTTAAAGCAGAAAGTTCCTACATGCCTACCATGGGCTTTAATTTCAATGTCAGTCCAGTTTCAAAGTGCTACCCAATAGCCAGTATGAGACCTGGGTGGTTGTCTAAACCCAGAGTTCAGTTCTCCAAGGCTTTATTTAGTATGCTGTTTAGGGTTGGATCCACTCATCAGTAGTTTGAGGGTAAGCGACAAAGCTAGTACAAAACTTGAGAGTATTGCTTTCTTGAGCTCCCTTCTCTCTCTATGCTCCCAGTTGTTTCTGACTCTCAGAGCCCCCACCACTACCCCCTTACTGGTCCTCTTTATAAAAAGCTGTGGCTATAGTTTCCCTACTCTGCCATTCATTTCTGAAAGTATGTCTGCCTCCAGAGCTACGTGGTGAGAGGGTATAGAGAGAAAATAAAGCAATGGGCATTCTCCCCATGCTCTTTGAGACCACAGTTCCTCTGGTCAAAGGAAAAAAAATTCCTCTCCTTTTGAGTTTTAGGCCTCATCCAGCCATTGATTCTGTTGCTGCCACTGGTACCATAGGCTTGCTTAGAAATCAGAGCTAGAGGGAATTTTTTAAAAAGGATTTACTCTACTCTTTCACTGGGCCCTCCTTTCCTACCCTTTGGATGGACTAGAAATAAAAATGTTCTCCTTCTGTCAGCATCTAGTGCACAGTTCTTGGTTTCAGTGATGATCAGAAGAAATCAGGGAAAAAGAAATAGGAAACTCACTACCAGTTCCATGATACATTATTTGCTGCTTTCCTTCCTCAGTCCACCAGCTGCCATTATTCTCCAGAGTCCTCAGATAGTACTCCATGCATTTTTTCCAGGGCATTTAATTAAATTCAGACAGGGTGAGTATTGCTTATTCAATCTTGACAGTAACCAGAACCACCTCTAAACTTTTTTTTAATAAAATTACTTTTTAATGTGGCAGCATTTTGTTTAAGATATATTCCTGAAGATCTGGAATGTGCTTCAAGAGCTAGTTTTGTTTTTGTTTTTGTTTTCCTGCATAATAATTCTTAGAAGGGAGAAGAATGAAATAGACAAAGTAGAAGTGATAATTTCTCAGCAAAATTGCATTAAACTTCCACATATATTAAAGACTTAGTAATGAAACATTAGTAGTCTACCGCCATACCACCCTGAACATGCCCAATCTCGTCTGAAACGTTAATAAATAAAGCAATGATAAGTTCATTCAGCTATGATTTGTAGGTGGAGAGATTAATCCAAACAAAATAATATCAAAAAGTGAAGAAATGAAGAACTGATTTGTCCTGCAATTCTCCAAGTGAGAACAAGAGAGGAAGGGAGAGAGCTCTCATCAAATATATTATCATTTTTGTTTATTGAGTTTCTTCCTTTATAAATACTTAATTTTTAACTTTTTAAAAGATTTTATTTTCCTAGAGAAGTTTCAGGTTCACAGCAAAATTGAGGGAAAGGTAGAGATTTCCCATATATTCCCTACCCCCTCTACATGCATAGCCTCCCCCATTATCTACACCTCCTACTAAAATGGTACATTTGTTAAAACTAATGAATGTACCTTGAGACATCATTGTCACCCAAAGTCCGTAGCTTTCCTTGGAGTTCACTTTTTGTATTGTTCATTCTATGGTTTTGGACAAATGTGTAATAACATGTATCCATTATCATAGTACCATACCAATTATTTTTACTGCCCTAAAAATCCTTTCTGTTCTGCCTAGTCATCTCCCCCTGCTCTGCTCCCATATAAAATCCTGTCAACCACTGATCTTATTACTGCTCCATAGTTTTTCCTTTTTCAAAATAGTTGGAATCACAAAAAATGTGGACTTTTCATATTGGATTCTTTAGCTTAGTAACATGCATTTAAGGTTCCTCTGTCTTTTCATGGTTTGATAGTTCATTTCTTTTTAGTACTGAATAAAAACGACGTCTTGGTTTCTTCCATGTTTTGACAGTTATGAATAAAGTGACTATAAATATCCTTGCACAGGTTTTTGTGTGAATATAATTTTCAGCTCCTTTGAGTAAGTACCATGGAGAATGAGTGCTATACCATATTGTAAGAGCATGTTTAATTTAATAAGAAATCATCCCTTCTCGTTAATTCATTCCATGCTCTAAATTTCCCTTTAAGAATGCCTTACTGCGGGGGGGGGGGGGGAGATGGCAGCGAAGTAGAGGGACGTGGAATGCATCCCTCTCCACAGATGCATTGGGAATGCACCGAAGGACACAATAATTCCCACAGAGAATCAGCTGAACACCAGCAGACAGCCTTGGACACCAGAAAGGACTGCAAGGAGCCCAACATAACTGGACAAGCAATCTCAAAAGTTTGGACAACCATGAGGAAACAAAGAAACACCATGCAGGCAAAGGAGCAAGAAAAAACCCCACAAGACCAAATAAATGAGGAGGAAATAGGAAAAATGCCTGAAAAAGAATTCAGAGTAATGATAGTAAAAATGATACAAAATCTCAATAACAAAATAGAGAAAGTACAAGAAACAGTTCATAAGAACTCAGAAAAACAAACAGCAATGGATAACAACATAACTGAAACTAAAAATACTCTAGATGCTATAACCAGCAGAATGACTGAGGCAGAAGAACGAATAAGTGAGTTGGAAGATAGAATGGGGGAAATAAATGCCACAGAGCAGGAAAAAGAAAAAAGAATAAAAAGAATAGAAGACAGTCTCAGAGACCTCAGTGATAACATTAAGCATACCAACATTCGAATTATAGGCATCCCAGAAGAAGAAGAAAACAAGAAAGGGTCTGAGAAAATATTTGAAGAGGTTATAGAGGTTCCCAACATGGGAAAGGAAATAATTAACCAAGTCCAAGAAGCACAGAGAGTCCCATACAGAATAAACCCAAGGAGAAATACACCAAGGCACATACTAATCAAACTAATGACAATTAAACACAAAGAAAAAATACTAAAAGCATCAAGAGAAAAGCAACAAATAACATATAAGGGAAAACCCATAAGGATAACAGCTGACCTCGCTACAGAAACTATGCAGGCCAGAAGGGAATGGCAGGATATACTGAAAGTCCTGAAAGAGAAACGTACAGACAAGGATACTCTACCCAGCAAGAATCTCATTCAGATTTGATGGAGAAATCAAAAGCTTTCCAGAAAAGCAAAAGTTAAGAGAATTCAGCACCACCAAACCAGCCTTACAACAAGTGCTAAAGGAACTTCTCTAAGTAGGAAACACAAGAAAAGGAAAACACCTACAAATACAAACCCAAAACAATTAAGAAAATGGTCATTGGAACACACATGTCAATAATCACTTTAAATGTAAATGGATTAAATGCTCCAACCAAAAGACACAGACTGGCTGAATGGATACAAAAACAAGACCCTTCTATATGCTGCCTACAAGAAACCCAATTCAGACAAGGGACACATATAGACTGAAAGTCAAGGGATGGAAAAAGATATTCCATGCAAATGGAAGTCAAAAGAAAGCTGGAGTAGCAATACTCATATCAGACAAATTAGACTTGAAAGTAAAGACTATTACAAGAGACAAGGAAGGACACTACATAATGATCAAGGGATCCATTCAAGAAGAACATATCACAATGGTAAATATCTATGCCCATAACATAGGAGCACCTCAGTACATAAGGCAAATGCTAACAGCTATAAAAGGGGACATCGACAGTAACACAATAATAGTGGGAGAATGAACACCCCACTTACATCAATGAACAGATCATCCAAACAGAAAATAAAAAAAGACACATAAGCTTTAAATGACACATTAGACCATCTCAACTTAATTGATATTTGTAGGACATTCCATGCAAAAATGACAGAATACACTTTCTCCTCAAGTGCACACGGAACATTTTCCAGGATAGATCACATCTTGGGTCATAAATCAAACCTCAGCAAATTCAAGAAAATTGAAATCATATCAAGCCTCTTCTCAGACCACAATGCCATGAGACTAGATATCAATTACAGGAAAAAAACTGCAAAAAATACAAACACATGGAGGCTAAACAATTCACTCTTAAACAACCAAGGAATCACTAAAGAAATCAAAGAGGAAATCAAAAAATATCTAGAAACAAACGACAATGAAAACACAACAACCCAAACCTATGGGATGCAGCAAAAGCAGTTCTAAGAGGGAAGTTTATAGCAATAAAGTCCTACCTTAAGAAACAAGAAAAATATCAATTAAACAACCTAACCATACACCTAAAACAATTAGAGAAAGAAGAACAAAGAAACCCCAAAGTGAGCAGAAGGAAAGAAATCATAAAGATCAGAGCAGAAATAAATGAAAAGGAAAGGAAGGAAGCAATAGCAAAAATAAATAAAACTAAAAGCTGGTTCTTTGAGAAGATTAACAAAATTGATAAACCATTAGCCAGACTCATCAGGAAAAAAAGGGAGAAGATGCAAATCAACAGAATTAGAAATGAAAAAGGAGAAGTAACAATGGACACCGCAGAAATAGAAAAGATCATGAGAGACTACTACAAGCAACTATATGCCAATAAATTGGATAACCTGGAAGAAATGGATAAATTCTTAGATAAATACAATCTTCCAAGACGGAACCAGGAAGAAATAGAAACCATGAACAGACCAATCACAAGTACGGAAATTGAGGCAGTGATTAAAAATCTCCCAACACACAAAAGCCCAGGACCAGATGGGTTCACGGGCGAATTCTATCAAACATTTAGAGAAGAGCTAACACCTATCCTTCTCAAACTCTTCCAAAATATCACAGAAGGCGGAACACTCCCAAACTCATTCTATGAGGCCATCATCACCCTGATACCAAAACCAGGCAAAGATGTCACAAAAAAAGAAAACTACAGACCAATATCACTGATGAATATAGATGCAAAAATCCTCAACAAAATACTAACAGACTCCAACAGCACATTAAAAAAATCATACACCATGATCAAGTGGGGTTTATCCCTGGGATGCAAGGATTCTTCAATATATGCAAATCAATCAACGTGATCCATCATATCAACAAATTGAAGGATAAAAACCATATGATCATCTCAATAGATGCAGAAAAAGCTTTTGATAAAGTTCAACATCCATTTATGATAAAAGCTCTCCAGAAAATGGGCATAGAAGGAAATTACCTCAACATAATAAAAGCCATATATGAGAAACCAAAAGCCAACATCGTTCTCAATGGGGAAAAACTGGAAGAATTCCCTCTAAGAACAGGAACAAGACAAGGGTGTCCACTCTCACCATTATTATTCAACATAGTTTTGGAAGTTTTAGCCACAACAATCAGAGAAGAAAAAGTAATAAAAGGAATCCAAATTGGAAAAGAAGTAAAATTGTCACTCTTTGCAGATGACATGATATTATATATAGAAAACCCTAAAGACTCTACCAGAAAACTGCTAGCACTAATTGATGAGTTTAGTAAAGTAGCAGGATACAAAATTAATGCACAGAAATCTTTTGCATTCCTATACACTAGCAACGGAAGAGCAGAAAGAGAAATTAAGGAAACTCTCCCATTCACCATTGCAATAAAAAGAATCAAATACCTAGGAATAAACCTGCCTAAGGAGGCAAAAGATCTGTATGTAGAAAACTTTAAGACATTGATGAAAGAAATCAAAGATGACACAAACAGATGGAGGGACATACCATGTTCCTGGATTGGAAGCATCAACATCGTGAAAATGTCTGTACTACCCAAAGCAATTTACAGATTCAATGCAATCCCGATCAAATTACCAATGGCATTTTTTACAGAACTAGAGCAAGAAATCTAACGATCTGTATGGAAACGCAAAAGACCCCGAATAGCCAAAGCAATCTTGAGAAGAAAAAATGGAGTTGGTGGAATCAGGCTTCCTGACTTCATACTATACTACAAGGCCATAGTGATCAAGACAGTATGGTACTGGCACAAAAATAGAAAGGAAGATCAATGGAATAGAATAGGGAACTCACAAGTAAGCCCAAACACATATGGGCACCTTATCTTTGACAAAGGAGGCAAGAATATACAATGGAAAAAAGACAGCCTCTTCAATAAGTGGTGCTGGGAAAATTGGACAGCAACATGTAAGAGAATGAAATTAGAACACTTCCTAACACCATACACAAAAATAAACTCCAAATGGATTAAAGACCTACATGTAAGGCCAGACACTATCAAACTCCTAGAAGAAAACATAGGCAGAACACTCTATGACAGACATCAAAGCAAGATCCTTTTGGACCCACCTCCTAGAATCATGGAAATAAAATCAAGAATAAACAAATGGGACCTCATGAAACTTAAAAGCTTTTGCACAGCGAAAGAAACCATAAACAAGACTAAAAGGCAACCCTCAGAATGGGAAAAAATAATTACCTATGAAACAACGGACAAAGGATTAACCTCCAAAATATACAAGCAGCTCATGAAGCTTAATACCAAAAAAGCAAATAATCCAATCCAAAAATGGGTGGAAGACCTAAATAGACATTTCTCCAAAGAAGACATACAGATGCCAACAAACACATGAAAAGATGCTCAACATCACTAATCATTAGAGAAATGCAAGTCAAAGCCACAATGAGGTATCATCTTACACCAATCAGAATGGCCATCATCACAAAATCTGGAAACCACAAATGTTGGAGAGGGTGTGGAGAAAAGGGAACTCTCCTGCACTGTTGGTGGGACTGTAAGTTGGTCCAGCCACTATGGAAAACAGTTTGGAGGTTCCTTAAAAAACTACAAATAGAACTACCATATGATCCAGTCATCCCACTCCTGGGCATATACCCAGAGAAAACCATAATCCCAAAAGAAATATGTACCATAATATTTATTGCAGCACTATTTACAATAGCCAGGACATGGAAGCAACCTAAATGCCCATCAACAAATGAATGGATCAAGAAGATGTGGCATATATATACAATGGACTATTACTCAGCTATAAAAAAGGATGAGATGGAGCTATATGTCATGAGGTGGATAGGCCTAGAGTCTGTCATACAGAGTGAAGTAAGTCAGAAAGAGAAAGACAAATATTGTATGCTAACTCACATAGACGGAATCTAAAAATGGTACTGATGAACTCAGTGACAAGAACAAGGACGCAGGTGCAGGGAATGGACTGGAGAACTCGAGGTTTGGGAGGGGGCGGGTGGTGAAGGGGAAGCTGAGACGAAGCAAGAGAGTAACACAGACATATATATACTACCAACTGTAAAATAGATAGCCAGTGGGAAGTTGTTGTATAACAAAGGGAGTCCAACTTGAGGATGGAAGATGCCTTAGAGGACTGGGACGGGGAGTGTGGGGGGGACTCGAGGGACGGTGGGGGGAGTCAAGAGAGGGAGGGAGGGAATACGGGGATATGTGTGTAAAAACAGATGATTGAACTTGGTGTACCCCCCCCCGAAAAAAATAAATAAATAAAATTAAAAATAAAATTTAAAAAAAAAGTGTGCCTTACTGTATCACACAAATTTTGATAAGTTTTTGTATTCATTTAGTTCAAAGTATTTTTAAATTTCTCTTGATATTTCTTCTTTGACCCATGTGCTATTTAGAAGGGTGTTGTTTAATCTCTGCATATGTGGGAATCTTCCAGTTATTTTTTCTGTTATTGATTTCTAATTTAATTCCATTCTAGTCTGAGTGCAGACACTGTATGATTTGCATTCTCTTACGTTGGTAAACGTGTGTTTTATGGCCCAGAATGTAGTCTCTCTTGGTGAATATTCTATGCGAGCCTGAGAAGAATGGGTATTTTTGCTGTTGTTGGGTGAATTAGTCTATGGGTGCCCGTTATATCCAGTTAGTTAATGGTGTTGTTGAGTTCAACTATGTCCTTACTAATTTTCTGCCTCCTGGTTTGTCCATTTCAAACAGAGGCATGTTGAAGTTCCCAGCTACGATAGTGGACTCATATATTTCTCTTCGGAGCTCTGTCAGTTTTTGCCTCATGTATTTTGATGCTCTGTTGTTAGACACATACACATTAAGTTATATCTCCTTGGAGGATTGACCCCTTTATCATAATGTAATTCCCTTCTTTATTTCTGATAACTTTACTTGCTTTGAAGTCAGCTCTGTCTCAAATTAATTTAGCTACTTCTGCTTTTTTTGATTAGTATTAGCATGGTATATTTTTCTCTATGTATCTACTTTTAATTGGTATGTGTCTGTATATTTCAAGTGGGTTTTTTATAGACAACATATAATTAGGTCTTTGATACACTCTGACAATCTCTCTCTTTTAATTGGTACTTTTAAGCCATTGGCATTCAAAGTGATGGGTGATGCAGTTGAATTAACATCTACCATATTTGTTACTGTTTTCTATTTATTGCCCTTGTTCTTTGTTCCTATTTTTGTCTTCTACTCTTTTTATGCCTTTTGTGCTTGTAACTGAGCACTTTATATGACTTCATTTTCTCTTCTTTCTTAGATTTCAAACTTCTTTTCTTACTTTTTTTTAGTGGCCACCCCAGAGTTTGCAGTATACACCTACAACTAATTGAAGTCCACTTTCAAATAACACTAGACAGTCACATGGATAGGTGAGTATCTTATAATAACAAAATAATTCTAATTTCTACTTCTGGACTCGTCTATCATTGTTTTCATTCCTTTTACTTTTATATTAGTATATGTGTGTATACATATAAAATAATAAAATAATAGCAACAGTATTTGATTAGGTATTCTTATGTATTAAATACATTATATATAATATATATATGCTTGTATTATATGTAAATATAAATATATAAAATACAATAAGAATACCTAATCAAATACAGTGTTGCTATTCTTATTTTGAACAAATTATCTGTTAGATCAAATAAGAATAAGTAAAAGTTTCATTTTACTTTCACTTATTCCTTCTTCAGTGCTCTTCCTTTATTTATGTATATCTGAGTATATTATGTATATTATTTTCATTTTCTCTGAAGAACTGCTTTTCATATTTCTTGTAAGGGAGGTCTACTGACAATAAATTTTCCCAATTTTTGTCTGAGAAAGTCGTTATGTCTCCTTTACTTTTGAAAGATAATTCAACAGGGTACAGAATTCTAGGTTGGTGGTATTTTTCTCTCAACACTTCAGATATTTTAACTCCATTCTCTTCTTACTTGCATGGTTTCTGAGGAGAAATTGAATGTAATTCTTATATTTGTTCCTCTATAGGTAAGGTGTTTTTTTCCTCTGGGTTCTTTTGGTATTTTTCCTTTTTCTTTGATTTTCTATAATTTTACAATGATAGGCATAGGAGTTGATTTTTGGTACTTACCCTGCTTTGTGTTCTCTGACCTTCCTGGATCTGTGGCTTGGTGTCTGGTGTTAATTTGGGCAAATTCTCAGTCATTATTGTTTCAAATATTTCTTTTTCTTCCCTTCTTTTCTTCTTCTGGTATTACCATTATGTGTATGGTACACTTTTTGTAGCTGTCCAACAGTCCTTAGATATTTTCTTTTCTTTTTTTTTTCAGTCTTTGTTCTCTTTACTTTTCAGCTTTGGAAGTTTCTATTGTCAAATCAAGTTCAGAGATTCTTTTTTCATCCACGCCTAGTCTCTAATAAGCCCATCAAAAGGCTTTCTTCATGTTAGTGTTTTTGATCTCCAGCGTTTCTTTTTTAATTTATTTATTTATTCATTCATTTATTTATTTCATTCTTTCTTTGGATTTCTCTCTCTCTGCTCACATTGCCTATTGGTTCCTGCATGCTATCTGCTTTATCCATTGAAACTCTTAGTGTATTCATATAGCTGTTTTAAATCCCAATCAGATAATTCTAACATCCCTGCTATGTCTGGTTCTGATGCTTGTTCTGTCTCTTTAAGTTGTATTTTTGCCTTTTAGTATGCCTTGTAACTTTTTCTTGATAGCTGAACATGAAACACTAGGTGAAAAGAACTAATTAAGTCGGCCTTTAGTAATGATAGATATGGGGGAAGGGGAAGTATTATATAGTTTATAATTAGGTGTCAGTTTTGGTCAATCTATGCCTCTGACTGTGAACTTTACAAGTTTCTCTGTCTCTCTGTCTCTCTCCCCCTCCCTTCCCTCCCCCGCACCCCCCACCCCCATCTCCCCCTTCCATGGGACAGGATGGCTAGAGTGGGCTGGAGTTGGGTATTTCCCGTCTCCCCATGGAAGGCTACAGCTGACTACTGTTGGTTATTTTCCTTTCCCTGAGTCAGTTGGGCTCTGATTAGGCTCCAGCAGGTTAATTAGACTCCCCTGAGGTCAGACCTTGTTAAGAAGAACAAAGGTGCTCTGGCCTGTTTCAGAATGGAGCCTGTTTCCTTGCCCACCAGAAGCATGAGGGGATTTTCCTCCAATATTTAGTATGGGAACGTGGTCAAGCCCCTGAATGTAAGTCTTACAGCTTTGTGGGGGCATTCCCCCCATGACTGGGTCCCCTGGAGTTTTCACTTTCAGACTTAAACACACTAAGCCTCCAGTAATTTGTTAATTACAGTTTAGGTTTTCTCACTCTGGCACTGGTTCCCCTCCCTGCTCTGATAGTTTCCATTTGGGAGTTTAAGCTCTAGGAAGCTCTGTAATCCACTGTTTGTCTCTCCAGTCTTGAGGGCAACAGTTTGCCCGGTGTTCTATACTCCCTTATGAATCCAAGAAAAGTCATTGATTTTTCAGTGTTTTCAGCTTTTTAATTATTGTTAGCATGGGGTGGCAACTTCCAAACTACTCGTGTGTGGAACCACAAACTAGAAGTCCTCCGTGTGTATATTGATTTTTTAAGATTCTTTTGATTATTTAAGTTTCTCATATTTTTGGTACATTTATGAGGAGGAGTAAATTAATGGGAAAGGTAATATGAAAAAAATTATATAGTAGATTTAGTAACCTGAGGGGATTTCAAGGGATCATCTGCTATAGAAGGAATTACTTCTAATATGCAAAGATTCAAGTGAGGATAAAGGAAGGAAAATATGGGGAGGGGTGAAACAGAAGCTGATATGACAAAAGTGGGTATCAATGCAAGGATATGAGGGAGAGAGAGAAAGAAAAGTTAAGAGACAAGAACTATGAGAAAAGTGTTATTATTGTATTCTGGGACTTGAGAAATTGGAGTGTTTATTTACATTCTCTACCTAAGCAAAAAACTAAAGCAAAAATAATGGGATGCATTTCTCAAGTGCAAACATGAGAAACTAAAGATCTCAATTAATGTTCTCTCATCTTCACTTACTGATATTGTTGGGAGGGCTCAAGATATGCTTTTCTTTCATTGGCCTCATTCACAAAAAGCCTGAACTATTAGGATTTGTTTCCTGGTTACCATCAAGAAAAATTAAATGATGTTTACTAAGTTTATTTCGGATCTTAAAAAGGATAAAAATGCAATAGACTTTGCATGAATAAAATCACTTCTGAAAGATGATTATCGGTCTAGTTAAATTTATCATTATGTTTTTTTTTATTGGAATATAATTGCTTTACACTCTTGTACCAGTTTTAGAGAACTGAGAGGTAAGCCCAAACACATATGGGCACCTTATCTTTGACAAAGGCGGCAAGAATATCATTATGTTTTTACTTAATGTTTCATTTAAGCTTCTTGTGCAAATTTATACCATTATAATCAATTTACTTCTGCCTTAATTTTTTCATGTTCAAGTTATTTTAGTGATTATTTTGCCATCACTTAACTGTAATTAAGTACTATTTTTGAGTTATTAAATTATCTTAATCTTGTATAAATCTCTATCCTTAATTACTTCTATTCTTCTCAAAGTAACATTCAATTTGTTAGCTGTGTCCAGATCTTTGATATGTAGCATATCATAATATGTATGGCTTTTTTTTGGACCCCATCCTGAGGAATCATTTTTTTTAAATTGAAGTATAGTTGATTTACAGTGTTTTAGGTATATAGCAAAGTGATTCATTTATATATGTGTGTGTATATATGTATTCTCATATATATATAAAAGAATATGTATATGTATTCTTTTTCAGATTCTTTTCCATTGTACATTATTACAAAGCATTGAATACAGTTCCATGTGCTATACAGTATAGTGTTTATCTGTTCTATATATAGTAGTGTGTATCTGTTAATCCCAAATTCCTAATTTATCCTGCTCCCCATTTCTCCTTTGGTAACTGTAAGTTTGTTTTCTATGTCTGTGAGTCTCTTTCTGTTTTGTAAATAAGTTCATTGGTATCATTTTTTTTAGATTCCAGATATAAGTGATATTATATATTTGTCTTTGCCTGGCTTACTTCACTTAGTATGATAGTCTCTAGGTCCATCATGTAGCTGCAAGTGGCATGATTTCATTTTTTTTTATGGCTGAGTACTATTCCATTGTGTATATGTACCACATCTTCTTTATCCATTCCTCTGTCAGTGGACATTTAGGTTGCTCCCATGTCTTGGATGTTGTAAATTGTGGCACTATGAACATTGTGGTGCACGTATCTTTTCGAAATAGAGTTTTTGTCTTTTCCAGATATATGACCAGGAGTGTGATTGCTGGATCATATAATGACTGTTTTTAATTTTTTAAGGAATCTGCATACTGTTCTGCATAGTGGCTGCACCAATTTACATTCCCACCAACAGTGTAGGAGGGTTCTCTTCTCTCTACACCCTCTTTAGCATCTGTTATTTTCAGTGATGGCCATTTTTAACCAATGTGAGGTGATACCTCATTGTAGTTTTGACTTCAACTTCTCTAATAATTAGTGATGTTGAGCATTTTTTAATGGGCCTGTTGGCCATCTGTATTTCTTCTTTGGAAAAATGTCTATTTAGATCTTCTGCCCATTTTTTGATTGGGTTATTTTTTATTTTGATATTGAGTTGTATGAGCTATTTTGTCTTTTGAAAATTAAGCCTTTGTTGATCACATGGTTTGCAAATATTTTCTTACATTCCGTAGGTTGTCTTTTGTTTTATTTATGGTTTCCTTTGCTGCGCAAAAGCTTTTCAGCTTAATTAGATCCATCTGTTTATTTTTGTTTTTATTTCTGTTACTCTAAGAGGCAGGTCCAAAAAGATATTGCTGCAATTTATGTCAAGAGTGTTCTGCCTATGTTTTCCTCTTGGAGTTTTATAATCTCCAGCCTTAATTTAGGTCTTCAATCCATTTGGGTTTATTTTTGTATATGGTGTTAGAGAATTTATATTTTCATTCTTTTAAATGTAGCTGTCCAGTTTTCCCAGCACAACTTATTGAAGAAACTGTCTTTTCTCCATTGTATATTTTTGACTCCTTTGTTGTAGATTAACTGACTGTAGTACATGGGTTTATTTCTGGGCTTTCTATCCTGTTCCATTGATCTATGTGTCTGTTTTTGCACCAATACCATATTCTTTTGATGACTGTAGCTTTGTAGTGTAGTCTGAAGTCAGGGAGCTTGATTCTTCCAGCTCTGTTCTTCTTTCTCAAGATTGTTTTGGCTATTCTGGTTTTTGTGTGTGTGTGTTTTCATACAAATTTTAAAATTATCTGTTCTAGTTCTATGAAATATGCCATTGGTAATTTGATAGGGGTTGGATTGAATCTGCCTTGGGTAATATGGTCATTTTAACAATATTGATTCCTCCAGTCCAAGAACATGGTATATTTTTCCATCTGTTTTTGTCATCTTCAATTTCTTTCATCAGAATCTTATAGTTTTGGGAATACAGGTCTTTTGCCTCCTTAGGCAGGTTTATTCCTAGGTACATTATTCATTTTAATGTGATGGTTGATGATATTGTTTTCTTAATTTCTCTTTCTGATATTTTGTTGTTAGTGTATAGAAATGCAGCCAATTTCTGTATATTAATTTTGAATCCTGGAACTTTACCAAATTCATTGATGAGCACTAATAGTTTTCTGGTGACGTATTTAGGATTTTCTATGTAGTATCATGTCATCTACAAACAGTGATAGTTCTACTTCTTCCTTTCTAATTTGAATTTCTTTTATTTCTTTTTCTTTCTGATTGCTGTGGCTAGAACTTCCAAAACTCTGTTGAATAAAACTGGCAAGAGTGGGCATCTGTATCTTGTTCCTGATTTTAGAGGAAATGCTTTCAGCTTTTCACCATTGAGTATGATGTTAGCTATGGGTTTGTCATGTATGGTCATTATTATGTTGAGGTAGTTTCCCTCTATGCCCACTTTCTGGAGAGTTTTTATCATAAATGGGTATTGAATTTTATCAAAAGCTTTTTTTTTTACATCTATTGAGATCATATGGTTTTTATTCTTCGATTTGTTAATATGGTGTATCACATTGATTGATTTGCGGCTCTTGAAAAATTCTTGCATCCTTGGGATAAATCCTACTTCATCATGGTGTATGATCCTTTTTAGTGTGTTGTTGGATTTGGTTTACTAGTATTTTGTTAAGGATTTTTGCATCTACGTTCATCAGTGATATTGGCCTGTACTTGTTTTTTTGTGATATCTTTGTCTGGTTTTAGCATCAGGGTAATGTTGGCTTCATAAGATGAGTTTGAAGTGTTTCTTCTTCTGTAATTTTTTGGAATAGTTTCAGAAGGATAGGTGTAAAATTTTCTCTAAATGTTTGATAGATTTCACCTATGAAGCTTTCTGGTCCTGGACTTCAGTTTGTTGAGATTTAAGATTCTTTTCATATTGACTTTTAAGGTTGGACATAGTTTATAATAGAAAAAAAAGTTATTTATAGAAATATGCAGGATGGCCCACTGGCTCCCTAGGTTCTGCATCCGCAGGTTCAGCTAACTGTGAATCCATCCAACTGTAAATTCATCTCCAGAACCCATCATTCTGTGATCCAGGCAGAACCTGTGGATCTAGGGGGCAGACTATTCCACACCATTCTATATAAGGGGCTTGAACAATCTCAGATTTTGCTATCTGCAGGGAAGACTGGAACTAACCCCCTGCAGATTCCGGGGACACTGCAGTTGCCCAATTGTAATTCAAAACATCTTCCCCTCCCACATTTATCTTATCATAGATTTGCAACCTGAGCAACAAAAATTTAGTACTGAAATTTAATAATGCTACAGGTAGTAAAAAGTGAGGGTAAATATTACTGTAAACATTGTTTCATCTTAACAAAGTAACTCATTTATCCTTCACTTCAGAAAACATACAGTATTTCTACAGGGTCATTTACTAATCCAGTAGTTGATGGATTGATGATTAAGAACTTTGTTAATCTCCTCTCTTCCTCTCATATACACGTTTTATCTGTCTTTTGGTTTCATTCTCTAAAAGGCTAACCTAAATCTTGCTATTGGGTAAATAGTTTCTGAAGTTCTTTGAGAAATTTATTAAATATTTTATGAAAATAATATTATGACTTTCGAATTTATCCTACACATCTTGCCCATTTTGTGAGAAAGGTGGCATAATCAGCTTTCTAAAGATGTGTCACCACCATAAGAGAATGTTAACTAATCTGCATTATTTGACTATCGTAGTGAGCAAAGTTTGAATTATAGTTATACAAACCAGAACATAGACCATTCCTTTTCAAAAGATTTTCATTAGTTCAAAAGTACTCTATATGTGAAGGAACAACGTGGATACCACCTGTTAGTCACATTTGTAGTCCTCTTTGTACTTAACATAAACCTGCAAGTAGTAAGCTTTTAATACACTGCTTTTAAAGTCTTAAAAATAAAATGTAGTACAAAGCTTCTTCTCTCATCAATGTTTTCCATATACTTCGGTCTCTCTGTTATCATAAAGTGGGGAGGAAAGGGGAAAAGGGAGGGAGGTAGAAGGCAAGTTATTATATTTTCAAATTACTGACTGAAACCCATTCACATCCAGGTGAGGGTAGTTACAAGTCTAGAGATTTTCCCTAAATAGTGAACGTACTGCACACTCACAAGTATGACATCGCAGTGCCCAAATGTAACAAGTAGTCATTAAACTCAACTTTATTCAAATGAGGGAGGAGAAGAAAGATGCTTTTTATTTAGCTTATGGTTATCTATCAGAAATCTGAGGAGAAGGCTTGAGGAGATGTTTGTCCAGGTGCAAGCACCGCATCAAAGGGTCCCACATTCCAGCCTGTCTCATTCCCTCCTGAGAGATTCTGTACCCCTTATTCTTAAGAGGTAAGGGACCAAAGATTTCTTCTTCTGAAGCTTCTTCCTGCTGGACAGGGGCCACAGATTCTAGCCTACCCTAGAGGTGGAGAAGTCCCTTACTGACTGTTCCAAGGACCTGTAGGGACCTGGGCCATCTTCCACTGAAATGGGCTGAATTCCCCAAACCATCACGAGCCTTACTTCAAAATGTTGGAACATAGAAGACACACACTTAACCAGAAGATTAAACAAACAAGGGCTAAAGGAGAAGAGCAACAATAGCCATTGAAGGGCCCAGACAGGAAAGGAACCAGGTAAATTTGGGAAGGGCTTCCTTAACTGTTGACCAGACAGGGGAGGCGATGTCGCCCCTGCCAAGAAGCTGTTTTCCTTGGGTGTATATTTTTGTTAATCTCAGAGTTAAAGTTTAACGTGTTTCTCTATTTTTAGAGAAAGGAAGGAAGGTCTGGGCTTGTTGGTCCCACGTCTCCTTCTTGGGCAGAGAAGTCTTAGTCACAGGTTTATAACGGCAGGGAAGACAACGGAGCACTAGACGAAACATAACATAAACCAGAGAAAGAGAAGGATTATAAGAAAATGAAAACCTCCTGCCAGAAAGTTTTCTATACCTTTTGGGATCTAAGAGAACAAACTAGAGAAGCAGTTTTCAATTTCCCCGCCCACATTGGATAGCAAGGATTGGTGGTTAATTGTCTGCTGAAGCCAGGTGGCTTGTGGTCAGATTTTCTCCATGTTGGTTTCTGCCTGGGAAGAGGTGTTGAGTATGTGCAACAAGAAGCGTCGGCAATTGCACATATCCCTCCTTATTTTGTCAATAGATGATCAAGTGCCAATCGGTTGTCAAGTACCACCTTGGTCATGGAATCTAGACTTATTTTGGTTTCTGAACTGCTTCTACGAGTTGTCAAATCTCAGCCCCACATTTTACAGGGGAATTTTTTGCATTTAAAAATTCCTCTTTCTTTCCAAGTGCTGTGTGGGCATGTAAAACAAGGAAAGAATATTTTGAGTCTGTGTATATATTTGTAATTTTTCCTTCCCTTAAGGTAAAAGCTCGGGTTAGGGCTATCTGTTTAGCCCTCTGGGCTGAAGTGTCGGGTGGCAAAGGTTTTGCTTCTGTGACATTATGAGCACTCAAAATAGCATACCCTGCCCTCCTGACTCCATCTTTAATGAAACTACTGCCATCAGTAAACTTTTCCTCCTCAGGGTTTTCTATGGCCTGGTCTGTTAGATCAGGCCTGCAGGCATAAACCTGGTCAAGAGTTTCGAGGCAAGAATGTGTTTGTCCTGGGCTTTCAGTGGCCATCAGTGTTGCTGAGTTAAGAGTGTGGTAGGTTTTGAGGGTTACCTCTGGGGAGTCAAGTAGTGAAGTCTAGTATTTAGTAGGGTGGCCTCCAGTTAGCCTTTAATCTCTAGAATCGCTTGCACTTGAAGTGGGATGGTGGGGGGAGGTCTGGACTTCCAGTGACTGTCCAAAGGTAAGTTTGTTAGCTTCTTCTGCTAATAGCACAGTGGCAGCTACTGCCCAGAGGCAGCCAGGCCAACCTTGGGCCACAGAATCTAGTTGTTTGGAAAAATAGCCTATAGGCTAATGAACTTCTCCTAGCTTTTGTACAAGGACCCGCAGAGCTGCCCCCTGCTTTTCAGCTACGTATAAGATAGATGGCTTTTTTAAACTGTGGAGACCCAGAGCAAGGAGCTCTGGTGAGGGCCTGTTTAATATTATCAAAAGCCTTTTCTTGTTCCCCAGTTCAAAGTAATGGTTCTATATCTGGGCCTTTAGTGGCTTCATATAGAGGTTTAGCCATTAGCCCAAATCTTGGAACCCAAATTCTGCAAAATCCTGCCACACTTAGGAAGGTATGAAGATGTTTCTTTGTCTTTGGGGCACTTTGGCCTAATATAGCTTGTTTTCTATCTGGAGATAACTGTCTAGTTCTAGGTTTTATAACATATCCCAGATATTTCACTTCTTGCTTTGAGTTTTGTGCCTTTTTCTGGGAGACTCTGTAGCCCTGGGCCCTAAGGAAATTAAGGACCTCAATGGTATTCTGATCTGAGGCCTCCAAGGTGGGGCTACATATTAATATATCATCTCCACAGTATAGAATAGCCCCTTCCTTTAGGTGTATTTCCCTTAGTTCTTTTCCTGGGGCCTGGGCGAACAAGTGTGGGCTGTCATAAAACCCCTGAGGCAATACCGTCCAGGTGTATTGTTGCATTTGGCCTGAGTGTGGGTTAGTCCACTCGAAGGCAAACAGGTATGGTGATGGAGGGCGAACTGGGATGCGAAAGAAGACATCTTTGAGGTCAAGGACAGTAAACCATTTGGCATCTCCAGGAGCCTGAACTAATATATTATAAGGATTGGCCACAAGGGGATGTATAGGGACCACTGCATCATTTACTGCTCTAAGGCCTTGTACCATTCAATATTCCCCATTTGGCTTAACGACTGGAAGAATACGAGATTTGCACAGAGACAGACCGGTCACAAAGAGGCCATGTTTTAAGAATTCATCTATGAGGGGTTGCAAACCCTTTTTTGCTTCCAACTTTATGGGGTACTGTTTCTTGTTAGGGTAAGGAGCTTCGGGCTTAAAGCTAATTTTTACAGGTTGGGCATTTATAGCCTTCCCAGGGATTCCTTTGTCCCAAATTGCAGGGTTAACTGCGTATAGAATATGGCTGGGAATAAGCCCTTGTTCTTTCAGCTGATTTGTCTTAGAGTCAAGAAAAGGGGCTGCTCAGGGCCTCCTAATATGACTTCAAGGGAACCCAGAAGGTCTCTCCCCACTAGTGGGTAGGACACTCAGGCACAACTAAAGAGGCAGATGAGATCAAATGCCATTCAAATTGGCAAGTGAGAGGCCCAGCGAAGTAATGGGTATGAGGCTTTCTGTCAGCATGGGTCACTGTACAGCTTTTGGAGGAAAGAGGCCCAGCGTGGAAGATCAGGACTGAGTAAGTGGCTCTCATAAAATAATTTTTTAAGTGGCTCCCAATTAAAACTTTGATTTTCTTACCTGCCACATCAAGGGCCCTCTGAACCTCCTTGATGGAGATAGACATCTCGTGGCGAGGAGCTGCTAGAATCCCAGAGCCACCTCAGTTATCTAGCACGGTCATCTCAGAAGCGGGAGTCCGCCTTCCCCTTGGGACTGGGGACAGTTCTACTTCCAGGGATCTGTTTGTTTGCAGATGGGGCACAGACCAGGAGGCTCTTTCTGGCACTTGCGGGCACAGTGGCTAGTTGACCTACACTTGAAGCATTTTTCCTTGTTGGCTTTAACTCCAGGTAGATGGTTAAGCTTCTTTGGCTCCCTTTGGTTGTCCTGAGGTTGCAAGGCATGGCTGACAGCAGTGGCTATCAGTTTTGCATGAGTACTGGCCTGCCTGCTTTCACCTTGGGTTCTCTCTTCCTCCTCAGCTTGATCTCAGTTATCAAATACCCCAAGGGCCATCTCTAGGAGTTGAGGCATAGGGGTTTGTGGGCCTAATTGTAACTTTTGGAGTTTCCACCTAACATCAGGGGTAGACTGCCTGATAAAATGTTGCCCCAGCAGGAATTGACCCTTGCAGGTGGAGGGGGTCAAGATTAGTAAATTTTCTAAAAGCCTCCACGAGCCATCCCTGAAAGAAAGCTGGATTTTCTTTTTCTTCTTGGGTCACTCCTTTAACCTTTTCATAGTTAACTGGCTTTTTGATACACTTTCTCATCCCTTCTAATACATATTTGATCATGTGGTTTCTGGCTCCTGTTCCCTCCTGGGAATTATAATTCCAAGAAGCCTCCTGATTTGGGACTGTGTCTACACCCGTAACAGAACATTGGGTTTCATCCCTGGCAAGCTGGTCAGTGTGCCCCTGGGCTGCTGCCCAAATTCTCTGTTTTTCTCAGGGGTACAGCACATAGATATGACTATTTGGACATCCTTCCAAGTTACGTCAGAGGCCAGAGTTAGGACCTGAAACTCTTCAGCAAACTTACTAGGGTCTTCAGAAAATTGGCCCAATCTCTGTTTGCATTGGCCTAAATCGATTACAGAGAAGGGCACACATACTCTAATTGTTCCTTCACCATTTGCCACTTCCCTAAAAGGCCATATTTTCCCTGATCCTGGGTGATAGGAAGTTCCACTACGAGTTACCCCAGAGGGACTAGTCTTTCCCTTCTGGGGTAATGGAGGATATAAAGGGACATGGGAGGCAGAGTTTGGGATCTGTCAGAGGCATCTGGAGAAGTAATTGCCTCTGTGAAAGTAGATGGCTGCGGAGAGGATGGTGGCTTCAGAGAAGCAGGGGAGGCTTGGTTTCCCCCAGACAGTTAGGGAAGATTAGAAGGGGATCATCTAAAATGTTGGGAGTGTCTTCTGATTCCCAAGGCTTTTGATTACAGGATCTGCTTAGAGCAGGATTTTGTTAAGGAACTTTGAATGCTTGAACATAGGGAACTTGAGTTCCTTTTCCCATCTTGCAACTGTAAAGATCCAGTTGCAAGGTGGTATTGTAATTTAGAGACCCATTTTCAGGCCATTTTTCTCCATTCCCCAGCTTATATAAAGGTCAGGTGGTGTTACAGTAGAGTTTTTTTCCCTTTTCAGCTCCTCTGTTTTTAAAAATTTGCAATTCTTAGGAATACACTCCAGAGGTGTTTCTTTTGGCTTAGAAAGGAATCCTTCCATGTTGAGTAACCTGCAACCGAGAAAGAGCACTCCTAGAAATGAAGTCCGGTGTCCCCAAGATATTTACCAGGAGGCTTTTGTTGGAAGGGGGTTGGGGTGGCCTCCGAATTCCCTTCTTACCTAATGGGATTTTGAGTGTCCTCCACTTTCCTATCACTTAACCAGAAGACTCTGACCCTTGTGCAAGGGGTCCCCAGGTGGGACATTTGTGCCAGTGCATTGTCAGGACTCTCCTTGAGGAGCATCTGTTGTCTATAAAGATTATGTCCCATAATAAGTTTCCCTATACTGGGTGTATACCTCAAGATTGAGCATCTGTAAAACCTATCATGTGGGCTGCTTGGAAGTGGCCATCCAAATAGGTAAGGTAGTCTATAACAATATATGGGCTGCCAAGGTCTGAAGAGAAGCAGTTCCTAGAGTTGCAAAGAACTCCTAGAGGAATTGGAGTTGCACAGAATAGAAAACACCATGGGAGTCGCAGGACCTGAGGGGCTAGAGGCGGGAGTATATCCACAGGGGATTTTTGGACGGAGAGTAAGGTGAGAGACTAGAGAGCAGAAGAACCCAAAACCCTTTCCTCTATCTGTTTGGCAGCTGCAGTAAAACTGGGGAGAGCCTGATGATTCCATCTGACACAGGCAATAGCAAGTTCAGATAATGTTTCCTATGTAGTTTAACATGCCAAATGAACCTAATTAATTTAGGATCCGTCTTTGGGATGCTCCAGGGGCCCTTTGAAGCATCTCAAAGTTAGCTGGAGGTCAAAAGAATTTTAATTAGAATTTGATATTTGGGAACTCTGTCAAAAATTTCAAAAAGTTTTAAAACCCCTGGTCAGATGGGACCATAGGTTGCTGTGAAACCATACTTATGTCTCGAGCTAAAGTGAAAAAAAGATTTCTGAAGTAAATGCAGATCACTTAAAGGCACAGAAACTCACACAATCTGTTATCAAAAGCAGCATTCCAGGAAAACTTTGTTCTCTTATGAGAGAGAGAAACCAAATCCAGTCTTGCATCAGCTTCCTCCCGATAAAATCCATTTACCTAATTAAATTTAATCTGACCTTAGAAAGTCCTGATCACATACAAAATTCTTTTCCCAATGTTCCTTTCCCATAAACCTTCTGCAACTTTCTGTAGCCATATTATTTTGCCCTTGATTCTTTTCCTATTCAAAAATAACCAGCTTTAGGACAAAATCACCCTTTTTCCTTTAACAAAATATATTTCCATTTCTCGTACCTTCTTTTTCTGAAAACACACATTCTACTTTCCTTAAGTAACTATGAGCTGTCTTTTACATTAGTATTCTCTGATTGGTACCATAACCTCTAGAAACATGCATCTTCCCAAAATACAATTTGTTTCCTTAATGTGGAGCAAGACGTGTCTAATAAGCCCAAATATCTTTAGTTTCCCTCTCATAAGAAGACAAAACTAAATACACTTAGACCTGTTTAGCAATTAATGTTCTAATATTTTATTTTATTTGAAATGGCCTAGATACTCAATGGATTCCTGTCATTTGACTTAATTTAGTTTCAAGTCACCAAAATCTGCAGAGACTATTTATATGGACTTTTCCAAACTATAATTATTCCTTTAGAGTTTACCAAAAACTTTTACCTCAGTTATATTTACTTAAAAATTTAATTACATCCGGTGTTTTTCCTTGTTGATAAATTCTATAACAGAAATCATATGCATTTATTGACTTCCAGTAACCCTAGGTATACTAACAGTATCATACTTAATATTGATGATCTAAAGACAGGTCTGTCTTTAAACCCGCAAGCTCAAGGTAGCTCTAATACCAGATATTAACTCAATATTGAATATTTTCCAAATCACATGAACCTGGAATGTATTCTGGCAAGGTTTCTTTTATATTTCCTCAGAATGTATATAAGTGCTCAATTTCCTTTAAGTAAATTAAATACAGCTCATTTACAAGTAAATTTTTACATAAAGACAGAACTGGAAATCTCATCGTTTTCCCACTTGAATTTAAAAAGGCCTCTTTTTTTCCCTCGGTCTAGGGGACTACAGATAGATCAAATAGTTTCCAAGAGCCCAGGCAGAATAGTTACATTGCAAAGGCAGAGGAGGCAAATGCAAACCCCCCTCCTTTTTTTTTTCTTAATATTTACTTATTTACTTATTTATTTAATTAATTTTTGGCTGCCTCAGGTCTCAGCTGTGGCACACAGGATCGTTGTTGCGGTGTCTGGACTTCTGTCTAGTTGTGGCGCCTGTGCTGTAGAGTCCGTGGGCTCTGTAGTTGCAGCACGTGGGCCCTCTACTTGTGGCCCACATGCTCAGTAGTTGCAGCATGCAAGCCTAGCTGCCCCACAGCATGTGGGATCCTAATTCCCTGACCGTGGACGGAACCCGTGTCTCCTGCATTGGAAGGCAGACTCTCAACCACTGGACCACCAGGGAAGTCCCGTCCTTTTTTTTTCCTTTAGAATCCTAATAAGTAACCCAAGGCTGGAGTCTCAGGCAACATAGGCTGTGTTTGTATTTCAAGTCTTATGTGCTCCACCGGGCCCACAATTTCAGCAAAGACTTGCAGGAGCAGTTGGACAGACAAAACTACATAAAACAAAGATTACCAGTGACAAAAACTTAAAGACACAAACAAGAAGTTTTCAGGATAAAGGGAAAGGGAATGCAGATGTAAGGATTGGGGGAGAGGTAAGGGGAGAAGGGACAGAAAAGCCTGAAAAAGAGAGACAGCAGGAAAATAAAGGTGAGAATACTGGGATGGTAAGATTTCCAGCCACTACACGACATGAGGTGTGAAGCTCTTATCACTCTCATAAAGCTCCTGTCAGGGAAAGCCCGCTGGACCAAGGTTTGCATGGTGTGAGGTGAGCCTCTCCCATCTCTGCTCATTACCCATCAAGGTGAGTGGCTGCCGGCCAGAGGGAGCATCGTCTCACAAGCTGAGAGGAGTGATGCTATAGCTGCCCAACATCTGCTGTCTTGTAAGGAGGGGACAGGAGTAGGAGAGGACACAGAGAGGAGAAGCAGAGAGATTTCAGGAGAGGAAAAGTGAGAAAGGGGAGGCGGGAAGCATCACCTGAATGAGGGTACAGAAGCCCTCAGTGACCAGGAAAGCAGACTTACCCAATGTGGTGATGCTGAAACAGAGGTTCAGATAGCCATTTGTCCCTCATGGGAAGCTGCATTCAGTGGTCCTGGAAGTGCCAGATTCTCTCCTGGGAAGGGGACACCTGCCCCACCTTGGATGCCTTAAGTTTGTTACCAACCAAGGTTCTTGGCCTCCTTAACCAACAGAAATTGATAAGAGGCCAGACAAGAAGTTCAGGCAAGGCTTTATTGGGGCCTCTGCTGCAGCAGGAGGGAGCGAAAACAAGCAACAGTTTCCCTTGTTCGCTTTCTGAGGGGGGAGCAAGCTGGTTCCTTATATGAGGTGAGGGTAGGGGTGTGTCTAGGGGTTCGGCTGGAGGGGTGGCATAGGTGGTCTGCCCACCCTTTTGATGGTACTGTGTGCAGGGGGCATTCGCAGTACTCTACTTCTGCACCTGACACCCTGTTTTTGTTCTCAGCTTTTGGCAGTTGTTGTTTTTTGGTTTTTTTTTTTTTTTTATCTTTTTGTGTCTTGTCCAAAATTTGCCTTAACTGCACATGCACGTAGCTATTTTTAGTCCTTTATACTTCGTATTTTGTTGCTTGACTAGACATTTGCCTAGGTACAAGCACTGCCGCAAAGGGTCCCAGGTCCCAGCCCGTCTCACTATCACACTTAATATTTTAAAGGCCTGGTTAAACAATGCAACAAGCCTATTTCATTAATTTAATTTCAGTCCTTACAATAACCAGACCCTAACAATAGTAAAGGGTCCTTTGGCTGCAAGAAACAGAACCCCCTCAAAAGAGTTCAAATTAAAAGGATGTTTATCATAAAGAGAATACTCTCATGGAAAGCCAACAGCAGGAAATATAGCCAGGCCTTAAATGAAGTAGAAATTTGGCTGGCAGCCAGTTTCTTAAACCCTGTCCTTATGGGGACATACTATCTTCTTCTCACAGAAACCCAGCTCTCTTTGTAAGGTCCTAATTTTTGCTTGTCAGTAATTTTTTTTATATAAATTTATTTATTTATTTATTTTGGCTGCATTGGGTCTTCGTTGCTGTGCGAGGGCTTTCTCTACTTGTGGTGAGCGGGGACTATTCTTCCTTGTGGTGCGTGGGCTTCTCAGCTTGGTGACTTCTCTTGTTGCGGAGCACAGGCTCTAGGCACGCAGGCTTCAGTAGTTATGGAACATGGGCTCAGTAGTTGTGGCTCACAGGCTTTAAAGCGCAGGCTCAGTAGTTGTGGCACATGGGCTTAGTTGCTCCACGGCATGTGGGATCTTTCCAGACCAGGACTCAAACCTATGTCCCCTGCCTTGGCAGGCAGATTCTTAACCACTGTGCCACCAGGGAAGTTCCCTAATTTCACCTTCTAACAAGGCCCATATCCACTATGGTATTTAAAATTGTCATTGTAATTCTAACCATACTGATAAGTCTTCTGCCTTATTTTTCTCCACAATATTTATCATTATCTGCCATACTACCTATTTACCTGTCAGTGGAGGACAACTGAAATATGCTCTCCATTGACAGGTAATTTTGTGTTTTGTTCTCTGATAAAATTCCAGTGTCTAAATCAGAGTCTATCACATAGTAGGCATACACTAAATATTGGTTGCGTGAATTGAATGGCTCAGAGGAAAAAAACAAAAAAGAGCAAAAGCGATCTGAATATAACAAAGCCAGTGGCCTTTTAAGATGAGAGTATATTCACATTCAACCTCATCAAATAACTTGGGGCCCCCAGAGACTACTAAGTGTAGGCCTTGAGGTACAACATCATGTAGTATCAAATAGGATGCGCAGGCTGAAATTAACAGGAAATAAAAATGTTAGTTTAAAAATATATATATACATAATAAGTTAAATGTGAAACTCTTCAATTTTATTGGGTTATAAATATACTTCTAAGAAAAATTGATAGAAACTGCTCTGTTGTGATTTGTAGAATCACACAGATCTCTACTGGAGATTAGAGCTGTCACTGTCATGATTTGAGTTTCTTCAGTCTATAAACTCTATCTGGAAAAAATTCAAAGTTTAGAATGTAGGCAGAGTAGTCTAATGCTTCTTTCTTCTCTTTCAATCATAACTGATGTTCTTATAGCCAGTGGAATAGATTGAGAAAGAAATATATGCATAGAAAATACATTTAAAAAATTTGTCTTGCTACATTAAAGAAAAAAAAGTGTCCAAAAATAAAGTTGGGCATAGTCTTTCTTTCTTTTTTTTTTTTTTTTTTAGCTTTAGTTTTGTCTAGTCTAAGTCTGCCGCTAAGTGTTCTTTGGACATTTTGGCAATCAAGGAGTTTTCACCATTTGCTTTTTAAATGTGTTGACAGTACAGGTTTTCCCTGTTTTTTAATAAATCAAACTCAAATGTAGAGACAGTTAGCAAAAGAACCCAAATCTAGACTGTATGCACATATTACTTCTCTCTCCCTGTCACACAGACTGGCAAAATATACACAATCTCCCACATTGGGCTGGAGGAAAACAATACCTCTCTTGGCTGTTCTTGCATCTGCTGACCCACCCACAAAGGCACTTTGGCAGCCCTCTGTATGTTTTCATTTGTTTTCCTCGCACAGAGCAATAAACAGTGTGCCAGCATCACAAACCACAGCCTCCAGGGCCGTGAAGGAGGGTTCAGGCTGTTGAGTGGGAAGACAAACTGTTCTGCCCCAGAACTGGCTCTATCGAGTGATTTTAATAATAAATGGATTCTTTCCATTTTTAAAAATGTGTTATTTTTGAAAGGAAGAAATAGATAAGCCATGTATTTCATGCAATAAAATACAAACTTCTAGTACTATAGCTTAATAAATTTATAAATGCCTCTCTTCATCCTCCCACCGCTCATGACCCCTTGTGACGACACAGGCACATTCCCTCTGGGTTATAAAAACAGAACATACATCTTCTCCAAGCTGTATATTCCCATCTCGACTGATTCAGTCAGCAATAGACTAAGCCTGCAATTTGCTGGTAGACTCAGACGCTGATGATACATGGATTGGAAAGATTCTCCATGACTCTTATGTTGCTACTTCTATCTCATGTCCTTTTCACTGAATAGAAGATGCAACTCTGTTAAGAACTTTATGGGGAAAGAAACAATACAAAAAGAAAATTTTACCATTTCAAAATGCTTATGAAGATGAAAATGTTTATCGGATACCAGGTGTGGAAGTCACCCTTTGGAGTATCTGCCGGATAACAATCCCCATTTTTGGAGGGCTTGTTCTTAAAAGCCCTCATAAATCCTTACAAACTCTCACAAGTCTGGGAGTCAGGCAGCTGTGTTAGTACTACCAGGAGTGGACAGTCATCCCCAAACGGGGCCGGATTCTTTCGCTTATGAATTGGCCATTGGGACTGAGAGCCAAGTAATCACTCTCCATATGGTTGGGACTGCAAGATGTAGGGAATGCCTATGAAAGATCGAGAAACTCTAGGTACTTTCCAGTAGCATCATCTAATCTTTCTTGAAGTTTTACAGCATTCTTTTCCTGGAATTTCAGTGGCACCTCTAAATTTTTACAGCAGCTCTTGTTCATTCCCACTGTTTTTTAAGCTTATGTAAATTCTAGTAGGTTTCATTTGCTTGGGAAAAATAATTCTAAATTATAATATGGGATTATGGGGAGAGAAGTCAATATATTGTTTGCGAAATTCTTGCTTGCTCCAACAGAGCCTGTCAAGGTAGAAAATGCAAGACAATGTGGCTCTAAAAAACAAAGCAAAGGGAAAAAGTTGTTATTATGGGCATACAGCTCTAGAGGGTAAAGCCTGAAATGTATATTAAAGTAGATTTAATTTAAAGCTAACTTGTATTTAACGTATTATCTTTTCAGTGGTTGGAGGGTTTTGTAACATGTTTTGCAGCCTGTTGGCATATAGTGAAGATAAAATGCTTGTCCTGCATCACACCTGATGTCACCAGTATGTAGTATGTTGAGTAAGTGAGTGAACAAATGTGTGTCCTTCATCAGTTTGCTCCACATAGTTTTAGGCTGTGTATAGTCAGGGCCAAGGAAAGGAAACAGTCAAGGGCTGAGGTTTGCAGGGGCAGCTTGGGTTGTGCTTAGGAAGGAAGGGTCGTGTTACAGGTGCTCTGTGCTTGTTCTTAGAATCTCTTGGCTGGTGAGCTTTCTTGGCCGCTCATACCGTGGAGCTTCCACATCCAGTGGCATTTTAGGAGCAGAGCAGATACTGGGCAATGTTCCTGTTTAGGTTAACTTTTAATCATATTAATGTAGAGTTTCTTATAGAAAGAATATCTGTTCCGTAGCGATCTGGATGATTACCTGTAATTGATGGTGACTGATGTTGTGGGGGGGCGGGGTGGAGGGTAAATGCTCTTCTCTCCTGAGGGTGGATTACTCAGACCCTTTTCTGTGTTCAAATAGAACAAAGATTCTGCTCAGTGGATCTCCTGAACTAAAGTACACTTGGCTCCATGGCCGTCCTCTGTACTTCCATAATAATCCAGCAGTTAGAAATTACAAAGAGAGGAATTAGAGTGTAATTTTTTCATTCATTCAGCAAATATGTATTGGGTGCCTATCAGGTGACCAGCAAAATACTAGTGCTTGGAATTCAGAGGCAGTCTGGAACAACCATGTTTTTGCTCTCCTGCAGGGAGATAGGTGATGTTCCTGCTCTCATGGAAAAGGAGAAGGAGAGAAAAGAGAGGGAGGGGACTTCCTGGTTTATAGACTACATAAGTCCATGAAGACAGCTCTGGCTTCAGACTGACTGATTTTAGCAATTCAGAGAACATTATCAGTTCTCTCCATCTCTCTGGCTCTGTTTTCCTGATTCTCAATAGGCTTATTCCACATGACAGTCAAAATAGTCACCATCGCCTTTAGATCCTACTAACAGCTAGTGATCTATGTTAGTCAGGTGTTCCAAGAAAAAGACACCTAAACATGATTAAATATGCAAGGGTTTTGTTAGGAAAAATGCCTGTGAGAGAAAATGAGGGAACTGGGGAAGACAGGGTAAGCTGCTGGACCACAATGTAACTCTGAGCCAGAAGGAGAGAGGGATGATTAGGCAGAAGGATTCTAGGTTGCTGTGTAATCTAGAGGGTTTAGGGAGGGGCCACCAGGTTGTTTTCAAGTCAGAGTTAGTTGTTGGAAAAGTTAGTGTCTCCCAGGAATGAATCTGCCTTCATATTCATGTCACAAGCTATCACTGGCTGAGAGCAGCAGTAGAGAGCACGGCCTTGATGCATATGTGATGGGTTTGGATTTCACAGTGAAGCAGCGAGGACACACAGATTTGGAGATCTGTGAGGTATGTTCCCATGGAGGTTGAATGATCCCGGAGATGAGAACACAACCTTCTTTCCTGCAGGATCAAAATAAGTACTCCCAAAGCTCCCCTGCTGTTTGCGTAATCACTTCATTATTTCAGAGCCCATGATTCATGGGATGGGAGTCAGATGGGGCCCCAATATTGGGTCCCCTGATTTCACAACCCTGCATGAATCCATGTAGAGGAGGTGGTTTTCGAAAAAGGATGTTAGAAAAATTAGCATATATCCACTAATATGTGTGAGTGCATTTATGTATAAATGTGTGTGTAATGCACCAGTGTTAGCATTTTGACTATGTATTAGTTTTTTTAAGAACTTTCATTGAGATACAATTGACATACAATAAACTGCATATATTTAAAGTGTACAATTTGACATTTTTTTTATTAGTAATGTATATGTGGCAATCCCAATCTCCCAATTCATCCCCCCCTCCCCCACCCACTTTCTCCACTTGGTGTCCATGTTTGTTCTCTACATCTGTGTCTCTATTTTCCAACTTGCCTATTGGGAACATTTTCTGTAAATGGAATCATACAACATATAGCCTTTTATGTCTGGCTTCTTTCACTTAGTATGTTTTTAAGGTTCATCCAAGTTGTAGCATGAATCAGTACATCATTCCTTTTTATGGCTGAATAATATTTCATTGTATACATACACAACGCACAAGTTGATAGGCATTTGGGTGGTTTCCACTTTTTGGCTATTGTGAATATTGCTACTATTAGCATTCATGTACATTTTTTGTATGGACATATGTTTTCACTTTTCTTGGGTGTATATTCAGTATCTAAGAGTGGAATTGCAGGGACTTATGGCAACTATGTTTAATTTTTTGAGGAACTGTGGCTATACCATTTTACGTTCCCATCAATAAAATTTCTCCACATTCTCACTTTCACTAAAAAAAATTTAATTACAGTTGATTTATAATTTTGTGTTTCTGGTGTATAGCAAAATGATTCAGATATGTATATATATTCTTTTACATACTTTTACATTATAGTTTATTATAAAATACTGAATATAGTTCCCTGTGCTATACAGTAGGACCTTGTTTATTTAATATAATCGTTTGTATCTGCTAATCACAAACTCCTAATTTATTCCTCCCCTCCTTCCCCTTTGGTAACCATAAATTTGTTTTCTATGTCTGTAAGTCTGTTTCTGCCTTGTAAATAATTTCATTTGTATCATAGTTTAGAGTCCACATACAAGTGATATTTTATGGTATTTGTTGTCCTGTCTGACTTCCTTCATTTATCATAATCTAAGTCCTTCCATGTTGTTGCAAATGGCATTATTTCATTCTTCTTATTGCTGAATAGTATTCCATTATGTATATGTACCACATCTTCTTTATCCATTCATCTGTTGATGGACACTTAGGTTGCTTCCATGTCTTGGCTATTGTAAATAGTGCTGCAATGAACATTGAGGTGCATGTATCTTTTTTGAATTACGGTTTTCTCCAGATATATGCCCCAGAGTGGGACTGTTGGATCATATGGTAACTCTATTTTTAGTTTTTTAAGGAACCTCCATACTGTTCTCCATAGTGGCTGCACCTATTTACATCCCTACGAATAGTGTACGAGGGTTCCCTTTTCTCCATACCCTCTCTAGCATTATTTGTAGACTTTTTAATGGTGGCCATTTTGACCTATGTGAGGTGATACTTCATTGTGTTTTTCATGTGCATTTCTCTAATAGAGATGTTGAGCATCTTTTCATGGGCCTGTTGGCCATCTATATGTCTTCTTTGGAGAAATGTCTGTTTAGGTCTTCTGCCCATTTTTTGATTGGATTGTTTGGTTTTTTGATGTTGAGCTGTATGAGCTCTTGGTATGTATTGGAAATTAATCCCTTATCAGTCACATTGTTTGCAAATATTTACTCTCAGTCCATAGGTTGTCTTTTCATTTTGTTTATGGTTTCCTTTGCTGTACAAAAACTTTTAAGCTTAATTAGATCGCATTTGTTTATTTTTGCCTTTATTTCCATTACGCTGGAGGATGGATTCAAACAAATATTGTGATTACATCAAAGAATGTTCTGCCTATGTTTTACTCCAGGAGTTTTAGAGTATCTGGTCTTACATTTAGGTTCTTAATCCATTTTTAGTTTATTATTGTATATGGTGTTAGGAAATGTTCTAACTTGCTGTCTTTTCTCCATTGTATATTCTCACCTCCTTTCTCAAAGATTAATTGACTGTAGGTATGTGAGTTTATTTCTGGGCTCTAATCTTTCCATTGATCCATATATCTGTTTCTATACCATGCTGTTTTGATTACTGTAGCTTTGTAGTATGTCTGAAGTTTGGAGGGTCATGCCTCCAGCTTTGTTCTTTTTCTTCTTGGCAATTCTGGATCTTTTATGGTTCCATGTAAATTTTAGGATTATTCACTGTAGTTTTGGGAAAATGTCATGGGTAATTTGATAGGGATTGCATTAAATCTGTAGATTCCTTTGGGTAGTGTGACCATTTTAACAATATTAATTCTTCTAATCCAAGAGCATGAGATATCTTGCCATTTCTTTAAATGATCTTGTTTCCTTTATCGATGTTTTATAGTTCTCAGCATGTATAATGTCTTTCACCTCCTTGGTCGGGTTTGTTGTAAAGTATTTTTATTTTCTTGATGCAATTTTAAAAAAGATTTTAAAAAACTTTCCCTTTCAGACATTTCATTATAAGTGGGAAAAAAATGCAACAGATTTCTGTATGTTATTCTTGTATACTGCTATCTTGCTGAATTTATCAGTTCTAGTAGTTTTTATTGGAGTCTTTAGGATTTTCTACATGGAGTATCATTTCATCTGCATAAAATGACAATTCTATATCTTCCCTTCCTATTTGGATACCTTTCATTGCTTTTCCTTTTCTGATTGCTGTAGCTAGGACTTCCAATACTATGTTGAAAAGAAGTGGTGGGACTGAGCATTCTTGTCTTGGTCCAGATTTTAGTGGCAAGGCTTTCAGCTTTTCACTGCTGTGTGTTATGTTGGCTGTGGGTTTGTCATAAATAGATTTTGTGATGTTGAGATATGTTCCCTCTCTACCCACTTTGGTGAGAGTTTTTTATCATGAATGCATGTTGAATTTTATCAAATACTTTTCCTACATCTATTGAGATGATGTAGGAAACGTGGTTTTTGTCTTTTCTTTTGTTGATGTTCTTTTCTTTTGTATCACATTGATTGAATCATGTAGGTTGAACTATCCTTATGACCCTGGGATGAATACAACTTGATTGTGGTCTATGATCTTTTTTATGTGTTGTTGGATTTGGTTCACTAATATATTGTTGAAAAACTTTACAACTATACTCAACAAAGATATTGGCTTTTATTTTTCTGGTAATGTCTTTGTCTGATTTTGGTATCAGGGTGATGGTGTCTTCCTAGAATGACTTTGGGAGTGTTCCTTCTTCTTTAATCTTTTGGAAGAGTTTGAGAAGGATCAGTGTTAAGTTCTTCTTTGAATGTTTCGTAGATTTTCCCAATGAAGTCACTAGACTTTTGTTTGTAGGGAGTTTTTTGTTTGTTTTTATTTTTTAAGTATTGATTCCATTTCACTTCTCAGGATCGGTCTGTTCAGATTATTTCTTCTTGATTCAGTTTCTGTGGGCTGAATGTTTCTAGAAACTTGTCCATTTCTTCCAGGTTGTCCAATTTGTTAGCATATAATTGTTCATAGTATTCTTATGATTTATTTTGTATTTCTACAGTTTTGGTGGTTATTTCTCCTCTTTCGTTTATTTTATTTGGGTCCTCTCTCTTTTCTTCCTGGTGAGCCTGACCACAGGTTTATTGACTTTGTTTACCCTTTCAAACAACCAGCTTTTGGTTTTACTGACTTTTTCAATTTTTAAAAAATATTTATTTCCTCTCTGATCTTTATTATTTCCTTCCTTTTGCTAACTTTAGGTTTTGTTTGCTCTTCCTTTTCTTTTAGGTGGTAGGCTGTTTTTTTGAAATTTTTCTAGTTCTTGTTTCACTATGAACATCCCTTTTAGGACTACTCCTGCTGCATCCCACAGATTTTGTATGGTTATGTTTTGTCATTTGTCTCAAGGTATTTTTTTTTTGGGGGGGGGGGTACACCAAGTTCAATCATCTGTTTTTATACACATATCCCCGTATTCCCTCTCAAGGTATTTTTAATTTCTTCTTTGATTTCATCATTGACCCACTGGTTTTTTAGTAGCATGTCATTTAGTCTCCATGTAATCATTTTTTTCTTTTCTCTTTCTGTGGTTGATTTCTAGTTTCATGCCACTGTGGTCAGAAAAGATGCTAGAAATAATTTCTATCCTCTTAAATTTGAGGCTTGGTTTGTTTCCTAGTATGTGGTCTGTCCTAGACAATGTTCCATGTGCACTTGAAAAGAATGTATATTCTAGTTTATATATATATATATATATATATAATTATAGTCCTGAAAATATACATGTTATATATATATATAGTCCTGAAAATATCAATTAAGTCTCTTCTATTGTGTCATTTAGGATCTCTGTTGCCTTATTGATCTTCTGTGTGGAAGACCTACTGATGTCAATGGGTATTAAAGTCTTCTATTATTAATGTATTCCCATCAATTTCTCCCTTTATGTCAGCATATATGAGCACCTAGATATGTAAAACAAACAGTAAAAAGTGTAATTTCTTCTTGTATTGATCATTTTATCATTAGTGTTTCTTTATAGCCTTTGTTTAAACACCTATTTTGTCTGATATGATTATTGCTACCCCCGCTTTCATTTCCATTTGCATGAAATGTGTTTTTCCATCCCCTTTCAGTCACCCTAACATGGCTCTCATGTAGGAGTATATTGTAGGCTCTTGTTTTATCATCTAATCTGCCACTCTGTCTTTCACTTGGATCATTTACTCTATTAACATTTAAGATAATTATAAACATGTATTTATTGCCATTTTAAAACCTTGTTTTCCAGTTGGCTTTGTATTTCTTCTTTGTTCCTTTCTTTTACTTTTTGTTTTTCCTTTTGTGGTTTGATGGTTTTCTTTTATATTATGCTTGAGTTCTCTTCTTGTTTTCTGTGAATCTACTGTGGTTTTTGATTTGTGGTTACCCAGTTTTTCAAGTATGTTAATCGATTACTATACCTACTTTCTTTAGACTTGTAATCATATAGGCTCAAACACATTCTTAAAAAGAAAAAAAGCTACATTCTTATTCCCTTCCCCCCCACATTTTATGCTTTTGATGTCCTCTTTTACCTCTTCACATTTACCCTTTTGATATTCATTGTAGTTATCTTCACTTTCACAAAGGTTTTTTAAAAATCAAAAACATTATGTACTGTCTTAAGTAATTTACTTTACAATTATGATTACTTTCCTATAGATTTTTGCTTCTTTTCTATTTAGAGACGATCTATCAGTATCTCTTTTACAATACATTTAGTATTGCTGTATTTTTTTAGTTTTTGCTTGTTTGAGAAATTCTTTAGAATAGGAGGAGAGATAAATTATAATCTTGCTGGATAGAGTATCCTAAGTTGCAGGTTTTTCCTCTTTAGAACTTTGAATGTATCTTGAGACTCCCTTCTGACCTGCAATATTTCTGTAGAGAAATCAGCTGAAAGACTTATAGGGGTTCCCTTGTAACTACCTCTGTTTTTGCTTGCTGCCTTTAGAATCCTCTCTTAATAACTTTTGCCATTTTAATTATGTCTTGGTGTAGGTCTGTTTGGGTTCATCTTGAGACCTTCTGTGCTTCCTGTTCCTGGATATCTCTTTCCTTCTTTAATTTTGGGATGTCTTCAGCTGTAATTTTTTCAAATACATTTTTCATCTGTGTTTCTCTTTCTTGTCCTTCTGGGATCCCAATTATACGTAGATTGGCTGATTTTATATTACCCCATAGGCCTCATACATTGTTTTCTTTTTTTCATTTGTCTGTTTTGGTTGACTGATTTCCATTATTATATCTTGCAGATCACTTAATTCCTCATTATTTAGTTTGGTATTCACTGCCTTTAGCTCAGCTTTCACCTGTGCAAATGAGTTTTTTTAATTTTAATTGGCTCTTTATAGTTTCTAGTTCCTTTTTACAGTGATCTGCATTTCTACTGATAGCCTTCTTAATTTCTTCAGTATTTTTATCACCTTTTTGAGTTTGGGATCTGGTACACTGGAGAGGTCCGTTTCATGGTTAGTTCTTTCAAGGGCTTTCTGTTTTTCTTTTAATTGGAAGTGACTCCTTTGCATCTTCATTTTATGTATATTTCTCTGACTCTGAATTTAGGAGAAACTTATCTACTGTGGTCTTGAAGGGCTGTTTTTATGTGGGAGTATACCTGTGTAGCCCACGTGAGTCTAGTATTTTTGGAGTCAGGGCTATTTCTCATATGGATGCCTGCAATGTCTTTCCTCAGTATGTGCTGGCCATTATCCCCTTGATAAGGAGTGTGATTGGTGTTGTGATGACCAGAGCCCTGAAAACATTTCAAACTTCTATTTATTTACAGTGATTAATGATTAACAGTAACTGAAAAAGAGGGTAAGGGGGTCTAGTCTAGGGTAGAGGATTTTAATGAGCAAATTCCAAGACAGAAAAGGAAAAACCTAGGTTAGTGTAGCATGTGAGAAATGTTTTGAAGGATATATGGAAGATACTATGGAAGATACCATCATCAGAAGTTTCGGTATCAGATAAAAACAGTCACTGTCACTTTATTCTAGGCAAGGCAAATGACCAGATCTGCCTTTTCAAGGCTACTTCTTTCTACAAAGATGCAAATTACTTTAAAATACAACACTGACAGAAGCACCAACTGAAGTAAAATACAAATATGTGGGAATTTATTTTGCTAAGCCACAAAGTATTTTTACACAAATACATTAATTTAACAGTTTCTTTGGCATTTATCAGGAGGGATTTAGAACTGTCTCACTAAACATTATGTATTCAAATTTAAAAATTTTAAGGAAGCATTTATAAAACATTTTCTGGGTAAGGCACTATATTAAACTCTGAGACTATGATATAGCTTATTTTAAATATCATCCTTCCTTTAAACCAGTACTGTCCAAAACAAAGGTAATGTGGGCCTCAGAGGCAATGTTTAATCTAAAAACAACCCCGAAAAAAGCTTATTTAACATTTTATTTACCCCAGTGTACCAAAATATTATAATCTCACCAATATACAAAATTGAGATATTTCACATTCTTTATACATCTTCAAAATCTGATGTGTATTTTATACTGATACCTCATCTCAATTTGGACTAGCCACATTTTGGGGGCTAAATACCCACATGAACCTAATGATAAGGAAAGACACTGGCCTGCATATTTCCATTGTCTGGCACATGTGCTAGTAGACAAACACTGTGAATGACTGCCTCTCTGCAAATTCTATCATTACAGATTTGGATATACTACTACCAGAACTTATATGTTAACAAACAGTAAACAATGAAAGAACAGTACAATGGCTGATACTAGATAAATGGCAATGAAAATGGCTGCCATGGATCACAACTAACAGCAAGTAGACAGTCGTCTTTTTCTTTGTAGCACAACAATTAGTAATTTTGTGTATTTTCGTACTTAAATTGTGTATGTGCATCTGTTTCTCCTGACATTCTGTGAGGGAAGGAATTATTTCTACCTTGTTTGCCATTATACTCCTGGACCTTGGTAGAATGTGTTACACATAGTAGATCATCAAATACCTGTTAAATGAATGAATACGACCTTGCATTGATTATCAGGCTGAAACAGCTTGTCATTTCATTCTTCTATATTTTCCAGTAGTTAAGACATATTCCACATTTTCTCTGTGAAAGCTATGAATAGCTGTTTTCTCTTCATAGTAATTTCTAGTAGCTTAACTCAAGTATTAAAAATACAGAAATTCCCCACTAATCACATTTATCCTGTCTTCATCAGACTCTCCTCCAAAACACAACAGGCACAAATGAACAAGTATAAGAAAACAGCCTCTCCACCAACCTCTTAGACTGAGAGAAAAAGGAAAACACACATGCACCTAGAAGGGAAGAATAGTGAATATTGTTTCCTGCCACACACTGAGTAGTGGCAAGGTTCTTCAGAGCTCTGGAAACTTCAGAAACTCCTTTGGCAAACCATTCTAAATTAAACAAACAACAACAGAAATACTGTAGTAGCCATGATAAAAGAAATCCTAAAACTGGCAAATGCCTTGAATTTTAAACAAAGTAAAGTAACATGGCATGTAACATCATAACTAAATGTGAAACCTGTAACAACAACAAAAACAAAAACCCAAGCTCAAAACTCATTCTTTTATAATACAATGTTAATTCATATTATGAAGTCCTTTTGTTAGTCTTGAAACTAAAAATCATTTTGTTTAGACTATACACTGGAAGAAGGAAAGAGCTGAGTGAGGGCAGCTCTTACCTTTCTATTCTGTATAAAAATGGCACTTTAATAATACTGGTATTTCCCAAATTATCAGTTTTATAATTTTAGTACCCAAAACTCAACTCCTAACCAAATGTTCCCTGTTTTGCAAACTACTGGAATACAAAGCATTTAATAATTCAAACTTTAGTCATCTATTGTGTGTAAATCAATTTTTAAAAACCCTAATCATATTTAAAATGCACGAAAGAAAATTACTTTTCTCTTTTCTTTTTAGGTGCATGTTCCAAAAGCAGTGTAAATTCAGTCTCCTCACTGTGCTTTCTTTTCTTTTTTTTCTTTTTATGGTCACTTTGGTAACCACTGGAGTCACTGCCTTGGAAAACAGGGTCCTGGTCCTGATCTTCCTGGTGCTTTTTCTTCTTCTTCTTTTTCTTTGGCTCTTCCTCCCAGAGGCCATTCACACTGTTATTAATCTGCAGGTCTGTCTCTTCCTTCATGGTAACATCTGCGAGCTCTGTGGTACCACCTTCCACTTCATATGGCTCTGGGTCTCTCTTCTTTTTCTTCTTCTTCTTTGGAGGTTTTTCGACAGCTTCTTCAATGCCAGTTTCTGTTACTTCTTCAGAAACTGTGGAGCACTTGGTTTGTAAACTATAAATTCACAATTTAAAAAATTTACAAAGCATTAAGCAAAAACAAAGGAACAAAACAAGATCAAGAATATTCCAACTTCAAATATTCTATTATCTCCCAGCACATTGACACATCTTGGAAAATTAAATTTTTTGTTTCCCAAGTACTTTCCCCAGACTGTTTCACATATAAAAATGACATAAGATTTTTGTCAAAACATTGCTTCTAAATTTTAGTTTGGTTCAGAAAATTCTGAACACTAAACATCACCATACCCAGCCTTATCAGCCAAACCAGTGACATCTGATAGAGAAAAAAATATACTCTGGTATCTATCAAAATATTGGAATTCTGTCTACTATCTCAATCCTTCTTTCTAATAGTTCACTGTTCTTACCCTATGCTGAAACAGTATTACTTCAAAGTTGTGAATATTTTATATCACTAAATAAAAACAAGTATCAATGAAGTAGCCCTCTCTCTATAGAACTGCTGTCCCATACAGTAGCACTGGCCACATATAACTACTTAAATTTATTTCAATCAGATAACTTTAAAAATTCACTTCCTCACTCACACTAGTTACATTAATCAATTGCTCAAGAGTGAGGCTACTATATTGCACAAATACAGCACATTTCTATCATCACAGAAAGTTCTGTTGGACAGCTGCTCTAGAACTTTAACCCATACTCGTTACTTAACAAGGCCTTATCAAGGCAGAATCTAGAAAAAGTTGCCAACACAGAAAGTACGCCAAGTTTTTGCCCCCTGCCATTAAACTTGGCTCCCATGAAACCAGGCTCAGGATCAATTCTTACAACAATTTCAAACAAGTAAAATACAGATTAAATGATCTACCTGGTATAATGACAATAATCAAAAATTATTTTTGTTCCAATTGCATAAAAAGTAGTCTTAAGCTCAGGGATCAACTTTTAGGATCAATTTTAAAAAGATTAACAACAAACTAGACAATACTTTGAGAAACTGAATTATTAAAATGCAGACTGGTTAGATGCAGAGCTTTATTCAATCACTTATGATTCATATTTACACTGACTATATAGTTTGAAAATATGAATATTCTAATAAAAATTAACTTTTAAAAGAGGGACTTATGTTCCCTAAATACAGTATTAAATAGAAACAATTAAGTATCAAAATGATAATAATATGATTAGGAACTGACCTAGTGCTATTTAGTTTTCCCCGAATGCAGAATACTCCAGCAGCATCTGAGTCTAAACGAAATACTTCAAATTCTAGTTCATCACCCACATTTATCTCCAGAGTCTGCCACTGCTCGGCTGGCATCTGCTCAGGTTTAGGGATGGAGGCATTGAAGCACCCATGTACTAAACAGCCAATGTGGCTGGAAGACACTTTATTAATTGTACCCTGAGAAAAAGAAGGAAAAGAGTATTACATCAAGAAGAGATCCAAAGAGTTAAAAGGTGAAACAAACTTTATAATCTTCAAACTGATCTTCAAAGAGAAAATATCAAAATAATCGTATAATTTAATATTGAAAAAGCTGATTTCATTTAAAACTTACCACATGTTACACTAAAATATCACTTTAGGGACACTGTAGAGTTTTTAGAACACTCACCTTGAGCATGGCTATTTTAACTAAATCATAACATTATTAGAAGCTTTAAAACTAAAATAACAATACATGCTATGTGATTTTAAGGTTAAAATGAAAATTTTCAAGAAACAGTTTTCTATTCCCCTAGGAATCAACATATATAAAGTATATGAATGAAAACCTGAAGCATTTGCAAAAAAATCATGTATTTTGAATTATAGAACGATAAGTAATATTAACACGTATACAATATTGTTTAATATCAGCACCTCCTTCTACCTGTGACAGAATAAAACTTACTTGTCTGTCATTATAAGGAGTTTGGAGTCCAGAATGGTACCTTCTGGATGGTCTGTATAAACTAGTACACTTATACAATGGAATATTATTCAGCAATAAAAAGAAACAAGCTATCAAGCCAAGAAAAAGACATGGAGGAACCTTAAACACATACTGCTACATGAAAGAAACCAACATGAAAAAGGTACATATTCTATGATTCCCCTATATGACATTCTGGAAAAAGGCAAAACTATGGAGACAGTAAAAACAAATAGTGGACATGGTTTCCAGAGGAGGGAGGAAGCAATGACTAGAGCACAGAGGATTTTTAGAGCAGTGACCAATTATTCCACAGGATACTGTAAATGTTGGATATATGTCATTATACCTTTGTCAAAACCCACAGAACCACAGAATATAAATACAAAGAGTGAACTCTACTGTAAACTATAGATTTTATTTAATAATGTATCAATATTGGCTCAACAACTATAACAAATGTACCACATCCGTATGTATGTCAATAATAAGTGAAAAAGTATGTTTATGTGGTGGGTTTTTTTTTTTGGGGGGGGGGATGCGGGGAGTGAGGTGATGTATATGAGAATGCTATACTTTCCATTCAGTTTTTCTCTAAGTCTAAAACTGTTATAAAAGACAAAGTTTGTCAGTTAAAAAATACTCAACAAGGAAAGGGAAAGTCTTTTCAATGTATGGGTTGAGAACAATGAATATGGGAAAGAGAATGGCTCTCAAAGACCTACAAAGTACCACACACAAAAAACCAAGATTGATCACAGACCTAAACAGAAAAGCTAAAATATCTCCACAACTGAGGGTCAGTCACGTTTCTTAGATAGGATCTAGAAAGCAGTAACTATGAAAGTATAATACGATAAAAAAGTGCATCAAAATTAAAAGCTTCTGCTTGTCAAATAATACCATTAAAAGTTAATAAGACAGACTGGAAAAGAATATTCACAATACACTTACCTTCTTACCAAAACACATGAAAACGCTCATCAGGGAAATACAAATTAAATCCATAAAGAAAAACTACCATATGCACCTCAGTAAAATCAAAAGACAACACCAACTGTTGGCAAAAATGCATAGCAGAAGTACTGAAAGGGAAATTAGCCTGACAGTAGTTCTCCATGAAGTTACACACACACTTACCCTGTGACCTAGCAATACTGCTTCAAGTTTCCACTTAGGAGAAATGAAAATACATGTTCACAACAGCTTTGTTCATAGTATTTCCACACTGAAAACAACCCAAATGTCCATCAATGAGGATGGAAAATCAAATTGAGATATATAACTGAATACCATGAACAATAAGAAGACAAAAACTACCCATATACACAATAGCATGGATATAACTCCAAAAACACGAGCGAAAGAGGCCAGAAGGTGAGTGTATAATGAAAAATTCCACTAATAAGGAATTATAGAACAAGTGAAACCAATTTATGATAATGAAATAGAATGATGTTTGTATCTAGGGTAGAGAAAGGGGATGGACCAGGAAAGAGCATGAGAATCACTTCTAAGGAGACAGAATGGTATACGCACTTGTCAAAATTCACTGAGCTGCACACCATGATCTGTGCATTTTACTGTATGTAAATCAAACCTGATATATTATATTGTATGTAAATTATATCTCATATTAATAAATGAAAAAAAATGGCCAAATGTATCCGAGGACTGGATCTTACTGTAGGGGATAGAGTAAAAGGGATAATTAAACTCTTTCATTTCACTTTCTGTATAACTTGAATGTTATTTCCATGCACATGTTTACATTTATGATAATTTACAAAAAGTGGATGACAGTTAAATTTGGGAATTTTAAAGTACAAATCTTCCGCCAGCTTTAATAGTATGGAGATTGTAGGATCACAGTTTGGAGGGCAAGGATACTATTTCTAGCAGTTTAAATGACACTGAAAAACATTTTTAAATCAGAAAGATCTTGTAATTTGGTTATAGTGGAATCTGACCTACATTTTTATTAACAATATCAAGGGCTAGTTAACTGTTCTCATGGATTAAACAATTCCTATAAGCATTTACTTTAAAGAAAAAATATATATATATAAAGAACTGCTGGTGGGAGAGGAGCAACTGATGTGGATAAGTGGATACATTTCACTAGATTTCACATCAATTTCTGCATTTTCACCTTCTCTTTAAAAAAAAAAGACCTTCCTTACAGGGCCTTCATTCCCAAGACACAGTATGGAAGCCCTGACCCCTATCGTTCATTCATTTCCATTACCTGCCTGGTCCCACAACTATTTGGATTTGCAACTCCTGTTTTATGTACTACTATACCATTTGAATCCTACATAAACAAGCTAGTATCTATTTGAGAAATTATAAAATAACATATATATTTTCACCCTTTAAGAGCATTCTGATGGTATAGAAAGGAAAAAATAATTGGATGGGACATATACTCTGTACATGCAGGTTTTAGTAGGATGGAGTTTAAAAACGCACCTGGACTGCCACTGAACAGAATAAAAAAAAAAGAATGAAAATAAACAAGGACAGTTTAAGAGGCCTCTAGGACAATATCAAGCACAGTAATATTCGCGTTATAGGGGACACAAAAGGTTAAGAGAGAAAGGGCCTGAGACAATACTTGGAAGAGATAATAGCTGAAAACTTCCCTAACCTGGGAAAGCCAAGAGGCACTCAAGTCCAGGAAAGGCAGACTCCACACAGGATGAACTCAAAGAGAAACACTCTGAGACACACTGAAAAGCAACAAATAACCTATAAGGGAACTCCCATAAGGCTATCAGCTGGTATTTCAGCAGAAACTCTGCAGGCCAGAAGGGAATAGCACGATATACACATTTAAAGTGATGAAAGACAAAAATCTACAACCAAGAATACTCTACCCAGCAAGGGTCTCATTAGATTTGATGGAGAAATTAAAAGCTTCACAAACAACAGCTAAAAGAATTAAGCACCACAATATCAGCTTTACAACAAATGTTAAAGGAACTTTTCTAGGCAAAAAAGAAAATGCCCCAACTAGAAACAAGAAAATTACAAAATGCAATCACCATTAAGAGCAAACATAGTTAGGGTAAGAAATCACCCACATGCAAAGCTAGTAGTGAGGTGACAACACAAAAGTGGTAAAATCACCTGTATCCACAATAAGCAGTTAAGGGATATACAAAACAATCAGATGTAAAATATGATGTCAAAAATATTAATCCTTAGGGGAGAAGAGTACAAATGCAGTGTCTTTAAAATGCATTTGAAATTAAGAGATCAACACCTTAATGCAATCACATATATATACAGACTGCTATACAAAAACTTTATGGTAACTGCAAACCAAAAATCTGTAATAGATATACACACAAAAAAGACAAAAGGAATCCAAACATAGCACTAAAGATAATCATCAACTCAGGAAAGATAATAGAAGAAGAAGGGGGGGGAGGGGAAAGACCTACAAAAACAAGGCTGAAACAATTTAAAAAAAAATGGCAGTAACAACATACATATTAATAATTACCTTAAATGTAAATGGACTAAATGTTCCAACCAAAGTACACAGACTGGCTGGAGGGGATCAAGATGGCAGAGTAAGACATGGAGCTCACCTTATTCCACAAAAACATTAAAAATACATGCACGAGTGGAACAATTCACAGAGAACATCTACTGAAAGCAGACTTCTGATCACAAGGAAACCTCCATGTAGCTGGGTAGGATAAAAGGAAAATGAAAAAGAAGTAATTGGGATGGGGCCTGTGCCCCAGCAAAGGAGCGGTGAAGAAGAAAAGGTTCCTGCACCCTGGAAGTCTCCTCACTGATGAGGAGATCAGAATGTACTAAGAGGACAGCGCAGCAACTGGTTTGTGGAAGGCAAAATGGAGAGGAACCTGCACAGAGGGTCAGCACTGCCAACTTGTGCTCCGCAGCCTGAGACACTTCTCTGTCGGTGCGGATGGGGGCTGGGTGCTGAAGCTCAAGTTTCAGAGGTCAGACCCAGGGAGAGGACTAGGACCACCATGAGCTTCTTTCCCTGTGAGCACTCCCAGGCAACAGGACACTGCTACAGGACCTCCGGGGTGGGTGTGAGTCACCGCCACCATCACAGGCTCCCAAAGCAGGCATGGACCACCAGTACAAGACCCACAAACAGAGGCCAGGCCCTGCCCCAACTGTCCCAGTCCCAGGAATGTGAGGATAGCAGCTACCCATATGAGACCTACAAGCAGGTGTGAAGCTCTGCCGCCCTGTCCCAGAAGTGCGCAGGTAGCACCAGCCCATATGAGACTTGCAAGCAGGCATCAAGTGCTGCCCCCACTGTCCCAGGAAGGCAAGTAGAGCGGCCACCCATATAACACCTGTAAGCAGTGCCAGGCCCTGACCCCGCTGTCCCGGGAGTGCACAGAGAGCAGCCACCCACACAAGACTCAAGAACAGACACCATGCCCTGTTCCCATTGATCCAAGAGTCATGGAGAGTGGCTGCCCACACGAGACCCACCACCAGGTGCCACGTGCTGCCCCTGCTGTCCCAGGAGTATGTAAGGGACCCTGTACCTGCATAGCCCATATCAATGGGATAATGGCCAGCACACACTGAGGAAAGAGACAGCAAGCATCCAAACTAAAAGCAGCCCCTCAATTCCAGGAAACTGGGTGGAAAAGAAGGACTTGAGCTAACCTCCTCTTAAGAAAACACCAAAATCACAACTAACTGCTGAACAACCATTGATAAAGAAGACTGGAACCTACCAAGAAAGGTATTTTACATTCTAAAACAAAGAAGAAACCACAATGAGATGGCAGGAGGGGTGCTTCTGCAACATAATCAAATCCCATACCCATTGGTGGGCAATCCACAAACTGGAAAACTACTATATCACAGAGGTTCTCCCATGAAAGTGAGAGTCCTGAGCCCTACGTCAGTCTCCTCAGCCAGAGGGTCTGGCATCAGGCGGAAGAATCCCTAAAAGCATCTGGCTTTGAAGGCCAGAGGGGCTTGAGTGCAGAAGCTCCACAGGACTAGAGGAAACAGAGACTCTGCTCTTGAAGGGTGTGGGAAGACATTCGGGAACCTTTTTGAAACCTTGAAAATGTTGAAGTATGTGGGCCAAGCGATGGGATTCAGAATGTCCTGCTTGAGCAGTGGAGGAGCTGAGGGTGCAGGGCGTGGAGACTAATATCACCCTGTTTGGTCCTGAAGGATGGCTGGTTAGCCAAAGACGGGTAAGATTCCTCAGAGGAGGAACAACCTAAGACAGGCACAGCCGCAGAGGGGCCAACAGGGGTGGTGCATAGAGCCTTCCTTATATCACCGTGTTTGGCCCTGGAGGATGACTGGTTAGCCAGAGACGGGTAAGATTCCTCAAGGGAGGAACAACCTAAGACAGGCACAGTTGCAGAGGGGCCAACACGGGTGGGGCACAGACCCCCAATATCTGAGAGAGGTCTCCTGCCCCCAGGGCTGTTTTGCTCTCCACACCCAGCTCAAATCCACACCTGCTCAGCTCGGACCCAGGAGGCAAACAAGGATCATTGCCCCAGTCATGTGAGGCCTTTGATTGTTTATGAGTGTAACCTGAGAATGTTAGCCCACGAACTCAATAAAAGCAACCTGGGATGAGTCAGCAGGGCTCTTGATCCTAGAGGTCTTGAGTCCCCCGGTCCCATCTTTCTCTTCAGTCTGTGTCTGTGTCTTCTTCAAGCTTGCGGCACCCGTCACTCACCTCAAGTCGCCGAGCTGGTCTCGGCAGAAGGGCACACACAAGGTTTTACATACACTGGGACCCAGAACAAAGCACTAACTCCATAGGAGCCACAGTTGGACTACCTATGAGACTAGGAGGATTCTTCAATGTATGCAAATCAATGTAATACACATTAACAAATTGAAGAATAAAAACTGTACGATCATCTAAATAGAAGCAGAAAAAGCTTTTCATGAAATTCAACATCCATTTATAGTAAAAACACACCAGAAAGTGGGCATAGAGGGAACATATCTCAACAGAATAAAGGCCATATATGACAAACCCACAACTAATATCATGCTCAATGGTGAAAAGATGAAAGGTCAGGAACAAGGCAAAGATGACTACTTTCAGCACTTTTATTCAACATACTTTTGGAAGTCTTAGCACAGCAATCATAGAAGAAAAGGAAACAAAAGGAATCCAAATTGGAAAGGAAGAAATAAAACTGACACTGTTTGTGCATCATGATACTAATACACAGAAAATCCTAAAGACGCCACCAAAGAACAAGTAGAGCTCATCAATGAATTCGGTAAAGCTGCAGGATTCAAAATTAATACAAGTTCCCTACATATGAATGAGTTCTGTTCTGACAGCATGTTCATAAGTCCAATTTATTTGTAAGTCCAACAAAGTTAGCCTAGGTACCCAACTAACACAATCGGCTATGTAGTACTGTACTGTAAGAGGTTTATAATACTTTTCATACAAATAATACATAAAAAACAAACACAAAAAATAAAATTTTTAATCTTACAGTACAGTACCTTGAAAAGCACAGTTGTACAGTACAACAGCTGGCATCAAGTGAACAGGCAAGAAGAGTTACTGACTGGAGGAGGGAGAGGAGATGGGAGATGGAGGGTAAGCTGCAATTTCACTCACACCTGACATTGATGGAACTCACGTTTGCATCTTTGAGAGATTGCAACTTGAAGGTTCATATGTAAGGGACTTACTGTAAACAGATATAGATTGTATTTCTACACACTAACAACAAACTATTAGAAAGAGAAATTAAGGAAACAATCACATTAACCATCATGTCAAAAAGAGTAAAACAATTGCAAATAAACCTACCTAAGGGGTTAAAAGACCTGTACTCCAAAAACTACAGGATGCTGAAAAGAAACTGAAGTTGACATAAACAGATGGAAAGATATACTATGTTCTTGGATTGGAAAAATCAATATTGTTAAAATAACCATACTACCAAAGGCAATCTACTGATTCAATGCAATTGCTATCAAATTACCAATGGCAGTTTCAGAGAACTAAAACAAGTAATTTTAAAATTTGTATGGAAACACAAAAGACCCTGAATAGCCAAAACAACCTTGAGAAAGAAGAAGGGAGCTGGAGTAATTAAGCGCCCTGACATCAGAGTATACTACAAAGCTACAGTCATCAAAACAGCACAGTAATAACACAAATACACACACATAGATCAGTGGAACAGGATAGAAAGCCCAGAAATAAACCCACGGACTTATGGTCAATTAATCTATGACAAAGGAGGCAAGAATATTCAATGAGGAAAAGACAATCTCTTCATTAAGTGGTGCTGGGAAAACTGGACAGCTACATATAAAAGAATGAAATTAGAATATTTCCTAACACCATATATAAAAATAAACTAAAAATGGATTAAGAACCTAAATGTAAGACCAGATACTCTAAAACTCCTGGAGTAAAATATAGGTAGAACACTCTTTGACATACTCACAACAATATTTGTTTGAATCCATCTTCTACAGTAATGGAAATAGAAGCAAAAATAAACAAATGCTATCTAATTAAACTTAAAAGCTTTTGCACAGCAAAGGAAACCATAGACAAAATGAAAAGACAACCTATGGACTGAGAGTAAATATTTGCAAACAATGTGACTGACAAGAGATTAATTTCCAATACATACCAAGAGCTCATACAGCTCAACATCAAAAAACCAAACAACCCAATCAAAAAACGGGCAGAAGACCTAAATAGACATTTCTCCAAAGAAGACATGCCGATGGCCAAAAAGCCCATGAAAAGATGCTCAACATTGCCAATTACTAGAGAAATGCACATGAAAACCACAACGAGGTATCATATCTGTCACAACGGCCATTATCAAAAAGTCTACAAACAATAAATGCTGGAGCGGGTGTGGAGAAATGGGAACACTTCTATACCATTGATGGGACTGTAAATAGTTGCAGCCACTATGGAGAACAGTATGGAGGTTCCTTAAAAAATTAAAAATTGAGTCACCATATGATCCAGCAACCCCAGTCCTGGGCATATACCCAGAAAAGACAAAAACTAACTCCAAAAGATACATGCTTCCAATGTTCACAGCAGCACTATTTACAATAGCCAAGACACGGAAGCAACTTAAGTGTCCTTCGATAGATGAATGGATAAAGAAGATGCGGTATACACACACACACACACACACACACACACACACACAATGCAATATTACTCAGCCATAAAAAAGAATGAAATAATGCCATTTGCAGCAACATGGATAGACCTAGAGATTATTATACTTAAGTGAAGTCAGAGAAGGAAAAATATATCACTTATATGATGAATTTTTTAAAAATGATACAAATAAACTTATTTACAAAACAGAAATAGATTCACAGACATAAAGGACAAACTAATGGTTACCAAAGGGGAAGGGGAGTGGGGATAAATTAGGCAGTTGGGATTAACGGATACACACTACTATATATAAAACAGATTAACAACAAGGACCTACTGTATAGCACAGGGAACTATATTCAATATCTTGTAATAACCTATAATGGAAAAGAATCTGGAAAAGAATATATATATGTACATATGAATATATGAATCACTTTACTGTACACTTGAAACAGAATGTTGTAAATCAACTATACTTCAATAAAAATTTTTTAAAAAACCTAGATTAAACTGATGGAAAATAATTATTTTTTCTTTAAAAAATGATTTTTAGTTACCTACAACAGCAATCCTTGTGACTTTCAAGGAGTACAGTCTCTTAAAATTTTCCAAATTACATAATTAAATAACTAAACAAAGAAAGATAAGGAAAAAAAAAGATACATACCACAAGTTTTTGTCCTGGTTCAGGGCAGAAAATAACAAAATCTGCTTCAATGTTAAGATGAATGTGTCCTTGATCGTCATAAATATCTCCTAATTCACCCACTACTTTGATGTTATCATAAGCAATGGGTACACCTAAAAGGCTGTTTAAAAAAAAAAACAAAAAACCGATATTTTTTTATCCCCTTTTAAACTGAGCCATTATCGTACTGATTAGATAGTCTGAGTCCAAAAAGTACACACATCTTAATGTAACTGCCCATGGCAAAAAGGACAATAGTATGTGATTAGTCTGTAACAACTTCAGTAGTTCAATTTCACCAAAGGGTTCCAATATAATGGCTAAGTTAAAAATACTTATTCAAGATAGGTACCCAGAAACAAAATGTCCAATTATGTAAGAGCAATAAGTTGACCTTCTTCCCTATCTGCTATTCATTTGAACATTAGTCATGCTAGAATGAGGCAAAACAATGGGACTTAGCAAGAAAAATGTCGATTTCTGTGAATATTACTGAATCAAGGCAATTTTGTATTATCCACCATTAATGAATTTCTGTACTAGATGGCATATAGCAAGAAAAGTACTAGGGTCAAAGCTGAAGCCCCTGAATATTAAAGCCAATGACTTAATGTAGAAAAATCCCCAAAGTGCAACTGTTGCTAGTGTAAGGAAATGTTAAGAAATATAACTATATCATTTTTTGAGAACTGACTCTGATGCTTTAATTTGTACGTTGACAGGATTTGGGGAGCAACTGCTCTTTCCAAATGTCATTTCCAAGTTCTTAAAAAATTACAATTACTAAGGAAGCTGAGCTGGTGGCTTCACTGCCGCAGCCACTAACTACCTGTTTCAGAAAATGTCCCTGACTCCCCCAGGAAAGGCTGAAACCATGCTGCCTCTACTCCTATAGGACTCTGAGCAAAGCTTATCACTGTAGTTATTTACCTAATCTCTGTTTATATGTTTGGATTCCAGACAGGACTCTAAGGCCTTTGAGAGCAGAGAATATTTTTGGTGAACTCAAACTTCTAGAATGGTTCACAATGAATAAAAGTTAAGAATTTATACCTAGTAGCAGTTGTTTTAAACAGCCAGGAGTCACTGGAATGGAACTTAATTAACTACCAAATTAGGAAATTCATAAACTCAGTGACTTACTCCAGACGGCACTCTTCTGAATTACCAATTTGTGTGTGTGACTTTCCTAAGCAGGAATTATACCATCACTAAGACAATATTAGGGGCCCAGAAAAGACAGCAAGGAGGGGTTAAAAAAAAAAAAAAAAAGTAACCACCATCCGCCATATTAGTCAGAAAAACAAAATTAAGACTTTGTTTCCCCTAATCAAGAATTAGAGAGTTTCAAGTGGGAAAATACTGTTGGTCCCCTAAGGGGCATTTGGGAGTTTGTGGTACTAATCATAGGTGTCACACTTCAAAGGCCGGGGATGGAAAACATTCTGCCATGTACAAAACAGTCCTATATAATGAAAATTGTCCCTAGCTCTACATGATTTAAATGAGCGGAGAAACCTCATTTTATAAATATTTACAAATAGTCAGAGTACCTAACTCTGTGTGTGTGTGTGTGCATGCGCACGTGTGTGTGTGTGTGTATACAAAATCATCTTTGCATGGTTTCGATATAAATTAAAATTTCCAAGAATATAACTAACATAAATTCAAGAGTAGATTGCTTTATGTGGAACTTTACTGAAAATGACACATTACTTCAGAATAGCACTATAGGTTGTGAGTTGTCTCACTCAAAACCCCTGCATCAATCTACATTTGCAACTGATACATTCAGGACTCAAGGTACAGGTTCAAGAGGCAACTAGCTACTTTATTCTCTTCAGGTAGTCATGCTTGAGCATTATCACATTGAAATACATTTTACTGTATTATATTAGAATGCTATATGAATGTTTTTTCAATTGTATAAGTAGATTATATTATCTTAAAGTTTCACTTCAGTACAGTAAAATGTGTTTCCAATGACAGTAAAGGAAATACTGCAAAATATTTCTTATAAGAGGAAATACTGAGTTCTGCAGGGTTCAGAACTGCTGACTAGGGAATGTGACCATAGAGCCTAAACACAAAAGGACTTGTGTAAAGCCAGCAAACCTTCTGGGAAGAAATTCACTGCATAAAATTTACTAAAAATCATCAGATAGAGACAGACACCTCAACATTTTATCTTTCCTCTTTTACCTTTGCTTTTCTGAAACCATCCTAAGTAGGTTTCAAGGCAGAGTGGTAGCCTCACTTGAGATAGTTAGGGAACAATTAAATCAAGTTTAAGGGATGATTAAATTACATGCACACTTAAGACTTTTCTAGAACTACTGGGAGGGAACATATTTGCCACCTTCAAATAACTCAAGAGCTGTCATATACAAAAAAGATTTTCTTTTTTCTTAATGACCTTGCAAAGATATAACAGAAATTATAATGTAATTTTGGAAAACTACTTACTTTCTCTAAGCAGACTTTTCAAAATTGAAATGGTATTATCTTTAAAAAAATTCTGTCATTGGGGAAAAAAAAGTGGACAGTCTATCAAATAGGGGATGCTGTTGAGATAACTAATATAAAAGCCATTCTCAATTCTTCCCTTTTCCTCATTTCTTAAACAGAGAACCATGTCCTCCTGATTGTACAGGACGGCCACACAGTCTGGAAACAAACTATATATGATAAATGGTTTATTGATATTACAATTCTTGACATATTAAATGTTTTGTCCCTCATTATTAATGCACCGTTTAATGTATGGTGCCCCTTTCACACAGAATAAACTGGAGTTTTTTTGCACACCCCAAAAATAATGGGGGGTAGAGTGGAAGTTCAGATCTGTTCAGAGTGTAGCTCAGGCGACATGGTCACAATGTCCAATTCAGTTACAGAAATTATTATCCAGTCAGTTCTTCATCTCTCTGGTGTAATGACTCCTATTCCCCTAGCCTGTCAAGTGGAGGCATTAATTGGTTACAGATCAAACATTTGTCTATGTTTCCAGATTTTATGACCACCTTGCATATCCTTAAATCTCCCAAATGCAATCTCTCTAATCAATTTTATCTTGGACAATTATAACAATCTCTTACTCTCCATGTTTTCTGTTTCACTCTCCTTAAACCATCACCTAATGCTATCAAGTCATTTCTTAAACTGCAAATCTGATTACGTCCCAGAGATCACAGGTACTACTGTCTCTCGAGTGTGCCAAGTTTCAGAGTTGGAGGTTATTGAAAGGATGAAGTGGTAACCGTTTCTTGCTTAAGCAAACAGAAAAAAAAACTCCAAAACAAAAACACCTGGCAAAGGCAGGAAACGAAGAGCAAAATGGCCATCCTCTCTGAATTATCCTCTACCCCATCTCTGAGTCACTGTCCTCCTCTCCAGCTGTACCCAATGTCTTTCCCCTGATATAAACTTTCCCTTAGTTATAAAGTACTTACATTATCTGGTCAAAATATTCTATTCACAACTACTATCCATTTGTTCATGCCACTCTTGTTGCCCACAATGCTATTGTCTCAAAGTACCCTCCTCCTACCAAGCTGTTCTCCAAGGTCCTAAGATCCAATTCACCACTCCTTCTTACTGTAACTTAATTTAGAATTGTCAAATTTTAACATTTCATTGGATTTACCTGGCTCACATCTATATCTTTATTAGAGCTTAAAACTCCTTGAAACAGGGATCTTGTTTTTTCTTTGTTTTTATATCCCAAGTCTCTAGTATATAAAACAGACACACCAGTGTGTGCTGCTGCTTGGAAGAAGCTGTAAATTACAGATTCTTAATCTGCGTGGGGTTCAGGATTCCTTGAGAAAGTGGTGAAAATTCTGGATGTTTTGCCCAAGAAAAGTGACAGAAAAACTATGGGTTCATTAAATTCCTGAAGGGTAATAACCAATCTCCAGGGAATCCACTCACTCTAGTTTTAGAATCCTTACTTTCAAACCAAGTGGTCTAGAGGAATATTAAGGTATATCTGCCCCCTCCCTCTGACCCTCCACCCTTGTAATTCTGAGTTTTCAAGTTATTTTCTAATCTTACTTTAGATGTACCAGAAGGTTTTTTTCACCTTTAAGAACAACGGGCTTTCCTTCTCCTATTCTTAAAAAGGAAACAAAGTATTTTTTTCTCATCCCTTTTCAGGTCCAAGAGAAAAGAACCCAGGGAAAGTACCAGGGCCCAAACAACAAAAACCGCCCTTCGGGGTTTATCAATAAACGATTAATTATACGAAGTATTAATGACTGATGTATATTTTTTTATATAGTGAGAGAGAATCTTTTGAAGTACTGCATTTCAAACTTTCATTGTCAAATGAGAAAACAATACACAACTGGTCTCCAGACCCCTGCTCTATTCTTACTTCCACTTCTCGTGGAGCGTGCTTCTTCACCCCTTCCGCCGGCACAATTCATGCCACCTTAACGCTTTCTTTTTTGTCTATGAAAGGGACTCTGTACAGATCTTGACTAGGAAGGCACTAGCCTCTCGGGGTGGACTGCGACTCCAGAACGCCTCGGGGCTAAACTCGCGGTAGCCGGTGCGACCTCTCATTCTCCCCACTTTCTGCGGCGCCACTAGGACGTCCACCCGCTGCCCCCTCCCGTGCCCCAAAGAAGGAGCGGTAGGTAGGCAACGTTAAGATATTGTCCGCTCTGGGAAAGGAAAGTGTAAGAAACTGATACCTCTCGGAATAGCGCAGGAGCTCCGCATCGAGCTGTTCTCGAATACCGGTGCGCTTCCTGTTGAGGTAGCGCGGCGACAGTGCGATATGTCTTCGGTGCGGCCCCACCACCAGGCAGGAGTAGCGGCTATTCACGAGCGCACAAGCGGCCCCGTAGGTAGGCAATTCTAGGCAAGGCAAGGCGCCGGCGGGTCCCACCACCGGCCCTTCTGAGGCCGCCTTCGGCCGGCTAGCCGCTGAGCAACCCGCAGCCATGCGGCTTGTCAGGTTTCCCACGGCGCGCACTACTGACGCAGTCAATAACCGCCTATCTCCGGACGCTGGGTTTCTACGTCATCCACCAGCTAACACGCCCCTAGGAAATTTCCTCTCCTGGCGCTGCAGTACTCGGTTCTGACCAGCAGGGAGCAACCGCTTTTTCGCACTCGGACGAATGGGGAGCTAGGAGCCTGTGGTTAAGCTTTGAGGTCGCTCGAAGGCCACCCATCGCCTGGTCACTTAAGGGAGCACATTTTCTCTAACGTCCTCATTGGATTTAGAATGTAGATTTAATAAGAGTTCACACTTTGATCATATCCAGTAGTAAGGTGCCTTGTAGGTTTACAAGCTTGGACATTACAGTAATACATTTAAAAATTTGTATGGAATATATTTTGTGCAGAGAACCCAATCCTGAAAAGCAGCCCAGATGCCTCAAATGCAACACTTCTGGAAACGAAATCATCATCTCTCTCCAGTCCTGCTTCTCTCCTCATTCTGTAATCACTAATTCAGGAAATCATACCACCACTTTCCAAATGGCTCGGTCCAGCTGTCATCCTCGGGGCCTCTCTTGTACCCCCAAACGTCACATCAGCCCCAAAACCTGTGGGCCCCAAAGCCGAAACATCACTCTATTCGGACATTTCTCTACGTCCTTGCTTCCAAAACTTCAGAACTGCCTGTGGAAGCTTAGTTTTATGGTCAAGAGGATACTCTGGAGCGGCCGATCTCTGAAACACAAATATGACCATGCCTTGCCTTGTTTAAAGCCTCAGGCAGGCACCCCGTCTCTCCAGGAGAACACAAACACCTTCATGCGGCTGTTAAATTACCAAGCCATTATACGATTTGCCCCCAGCATTTTCTTTTACCAATCCTCCCCGCCCATGCTCAGTGAGCCCCACCCATGCTCAGTGAGCCGAGTTCAGCCTACCCTTCGCGCCTCCCCCCTACCTCTTCCCCTCTCTTCAGTCTTAGCTGTTCCTTCTATCTGGAAATAGGGCAGGTTCTCTTATATGGGAAAATTCTACTCCTATGTCAAATTTTAGCTTAGATTTTACATTCTTTTTCTCTGTATAGTTTACTACCACCCTACTTCTCTTCCCCACCTAATGATAAGGTAGTTCCCCCATCTTTGTAAATTACCACCAACAAGCACTTGTTTTATGTTAATTTTATGTTAATTGCCTGTTTGTCTCCCTCCCCTCCCCCCCAACCCCTTCCTTCCCTAAACTCCAAGCTCACTAAGGCTGGAACAATTATATCTGTCTAGTTCACCACTGCAACCCCCATATGACTCAAAAAAAAAAAAAAAGATGAAATAAAATTCATATTTTATGGCAAAATAAGAAAAATTTAAACAAGAATAGTCTCTGCCAATTTTGGCCTCCTCCACCATTAGTGTGTATTGTGCATCTGCAGTAACCAGACCTCCTTAGGAGATAACCTTCCTTCTTAACCCTATAAAGGGCCATGGTGACCACTACTCACTTGTAAGTGCATATCTGCATCGTATAAACTGTTGATGCATCATTTGATGTATAATCCTTAGTCTGCAAAACACATATAATTGTGCTTTGCTATCTAACAGCAGAGCAATCCTCAGAGCTTTCTGAAAGGCTCTCTCCCAGGTTATAAACCTCAGGTTGGTGCGAATAAAATTTTCCATTTCTTTCTTAGATCAACTATTAATTTTTTTGTTGACACTGCATCTTAAACGAATGAATAAAATAACAGGAAATAAAGAGTGTTGCAATGCAAATAGAAGTGATTGTTCTTTTTCCTCGATTGTTCTTTTTCCTCTTGAGAGCAAGGAAAACAAAGAGAACTTCTGACAGGCTAGAGGAGAAAGATAACCTGGCCTGAAAGAGTTAAACAATCTTGGTTATTCTCTAACTAAAAACACTTGTAGCTAGACTTGTCCCTCACAAAGCTGTTTGCTCTCTGACTCCATAGGAATTACACCTTGCACCTGGCATTTCTTCCCCCCTTACACTCCTTTGTAGCACTTGTCATTTCAGAAAGAAGGTCATGGGCCCATAACTTCAGGGACACCAGACCTGGTTGCTACGCTGCCTGATGCCAGCTTTGGCCATGAATTTGCAGAAGAAAAGAATGCAAGATACTCGCCACCTGGACTCTTATCATTTACCCGGACTGCAAGCCCCACATATAAAATCTTCCCTGATTTCCGAGGAGCAGGGGGCACAGTTCTTGAGGCGCTAGCCTGCTGTAGCTTCCCTTCTGCCTGGCAGAAAAAAAAAGCCGTCTCTCTCTTCCTCCAAAATCTCTGTCTCCGTATTTCTATTTGGCCTCAGTGCACAGAGTAGCTGTTATTACAGCATCAAGAGCTTACAGTCTAAGTGAGGAAATAGGATCTAGACATAAACATGTAACATGTATTAGACTGCCTAAGTGCCAAGAGAAGTGTATATCAATTAGTGGCATGAGTACTAACACCCACCCACGTCCCCTAGTTACAGTGAAAAACCTCTAACTTCTCTATACCTTTTTTCCACTTGTAAAATAGAGATAATATTTGCCCTGCCTACTGTAGAGATGATAGAAGTTCAAATAAGGTAAGTAAAAAGCATTTTCTTTAGTATTCTTTAATTCACTTCAAATTTAGCAAGAGATGAGAACTGAATGAAACCGCTCCCAAAGCCCAATAGTGAACATGTTAAGTCCATAAATGGGAAATGTAATACAGCCTTTACCTTGAATTCGTTGCAAAGCCTGCAGCACACTGTGCTGGACCCCTTTGGTCAGTGTTCTCAACATTAGCTGAATATTAAAATACCCTGAAGAGTTTTAACCTTTCCTTATGCCTAGAGGGCACCCCAGACCAATTAAATCAAAACCTCTCCTTGAAGTCAAGATGCATCCCAGTTGTCTGCAGATGGTAGAACACAAATAAAAGCAATTTGTCCAAACACAATTTAGTAAAAAAAAAACAAGCTGGACGTCAGGACAATTCAGGCAAAACATAACTTACCTGAAATCAATTACTCTAGTAATGATTTTACACAAATTTAAAATATGGAGTAGTTTTGTAACTCTCTGGATGTTCAAAGGCAGTTTGCTTGTTTGATTTGAAAATTGTTTTCTACTTTTTAGTCTTTTAAATCTGGTTTTATTGTTAGCCACTCAACACACTCTGCATGGTTTCAAATAGTAAAAGGGTGATTCAGCCTGCATGTAATTGTTCACATTATGGAGTGACTTTCCCAAAGTAACTTGTTCCACCTACCCCCCCCCCAAGGAAGAAGAAAACAAGTATAATGAAATCTCCCATCCCACCCACACAAAGTTTATTTCATCAAGGATCTATATTCAGCCTGCACCATTTTCTTTTTCTCTAAAATTTGAATCAAAGTGTAATAGAAAGTCAGGCATTGATGGTCCCTGTCTCATGAAAAGCCCTGTCAAACCAAAGGCAAGTCTGTGCTAGGAAAATCCCCTTTTTTGAAGAAGATAGGAGGTTAGAAATGACTTTGACCTCATGTCCACTGACTCCAAAGTAAGAGAGGAAAGTGTTCCTGCACTTTGCTGTATTTTGTTTAACCACTCATCCCTCCCTCTCCAACATGCACACACATACACTGTATTATATTAGTCCGTTTCTATTTGTTGCAATCAAAGAATCCCTGGAGCAATGTAAATAAGCGATAATTGGTGGTTTTGCTGAAATAAATTACAAAGTAATTTGTGCCAAATGCTTTGATTTTTACAGGAAATATGCACACTTATGTGATTAGAAAAGAATATGTATATATAAATACCATGTGCTAATATTAGTTATCTCTTGAGCGTGGATTGGTTTATGGCTTTTTTTCCTTTGAGCAAATTTTCATGTATTATTGTAATGGGTGTGCATTGTTTTATACTAAAAATTAAAAATCAGAAAATCAGCAAAAAGATTCCTGTTGTTGAAGATTTTGTTTATTACAAGAAATCCTCTATTTTTAGATGGTTTAATGTAGTGCAAGATGAAAACCTGGGTGCTAAAGTCACAAGTTTCTTTCCTTTTTTTTTTTATTTTTAAGGAAGTCAAGCTGACTGCCCAGAACATACTTCTTGAGTGAATGATGGACTTTCCTAAGGACACACAGATGTTAATCAATTAAGGACTTAACCAAGGTATGACTTACTTCACAGCTCAACTAAAAATTCTCACTTTTCCTAGACGCACGATCAACACTTATAAAGGAAGAAATTCTAAGGGTCGGGAAAATGGGTGGCTTATTTCACTTATCCTCTGCCTAAAAAACATGGAAGTGGGAATCAGACCAAACTGGTAAATACTACCATTTTGACAGACTTGGGAAGATGTCAAAAGAGCACTGGTTTTGGCCAAAGTATTAGGACTGGCAGTCCTGCAGAAAATGATTCAGGCAATATGGCATGGCTTGTAGGAGCGAGATGCTACAGTCAGTTCATTTAGGTATCAGTCTAGCCTTTGTAAACTTCAACTTCCTACCTAATTTGTAGTGTAAAGGTATGGTGATATGGAAAGTTGTGAGGATTAAAGGAGATTATTATCAAGGCAATACTAAGCACAGAGAATGGTCTGTATTAAGTGCTCATAATAGATCCTTTCCTGAGTCCATGATTGACGCTTCAGTTTAATATGCTTGATTCAGCCTAATTAAGGCTGTAAAGATGAACATGGGAGCAGGAGCTTATGATCTTTTTGAATGAATAGCAAGGTAAAGCCCTACGCTTAAGATGGAAACTTGGAAAAGACTATGACTAATAACTGGAAAATGCCTTGGTCCCATTGCTGGGAATAATTTTTTTGTTTGGATTTGGTGTTAGTAGCGTAATTAATATCATCTCCTTTTCAATGTACTGCCATTGTAAACAGTCTACTTACATAAACATTTGCTTCAGCTTAAAACAATTAAAGATTTCAGTATAGTATCCTCTTAAAATATTTAATTGATAAAATTCACTCTAGATATGAATTATGTATACTGAGATACAAATTTGCAATTTCATTTGTCAGTAGAAAAAATTAAAATAGCTTCAATACAAACTAGCTGTTTGAAATAAATGTGTTAATTTTGGGAAACAATTTTATCTTAGTTGTTCAACAAATTGTGCAATACAGTGCTTTTGAGGAAAATACATGTATAAAATTTACCTAATGGGTTTTGGAAATGAAACAAAACCCAAAAATCTGAACACAATATATACCAACCCTGCAGACTACTTGTAATTCACAAATGTGTCAGCAGATGGCAAACATGAGCTTTAAATTTATAGAGTTTTGCTTTAGCCCAAAGCAGGAATGGCAAAAACCAGGGAACTATTTATTGACGGCTGTTTTTACCTATAACCCTTCAATAAAGCATGTAGGATCAAGTTTTGACTTTGAAAGCCCTTCCTACGGGCTTCTTAAATTGTTGAACCGAAAGATGTACACCATGCTTGCATTGAAGAAAAAGAAATAATAAAGCACATTATATTACATTTTACTGAATGTAATAGGTTTTATATTTTGCAAGCTATAGCTATTGCTGAAAATACATAGAAATGAAATGATTCAAATGTATCTGTCTATAAGTTAAGACCTGACTGCTTTAATGAGGTTATATTTTATCGGTAGTCCTTGAAGTCAGGTCCCTAGACCAGCAACTGCTGCGTCACCTGGGAAGTGGTTAGACGTACAGGTTCTTAGGCCCCACCCAGGCTTACTAAATCACAGCTCTGGGATGGAGCTCAGCAGTCAGTTTACCAAGTGCTCCAGGTGATTATAATACCTGCTGAAGTTGGAGAACCAGGGCCTATAAGAGGCTTGAAATACAGAAGAAAGGCTCTGAATTTATGATTTTTTGTTCGGGTATAGTTGATGTAAACACAGTGGTAATCAACAATGTAGGTGATTACTTCTTTCATATGGTTTAGTGTTCAAACACAATAAAGTCTGTAAAATAAGGAACATAAAATAGTACCCTATTTACATTGACTCAGGAGGGTAGAAGCCACTATTTAATTTCCATGCATTTCTTATACCAAAAGAAGAATTTCAGTGTATGTTCCCCTTGGCATTATACTGAAAGGGATAACATTATGGTAAATTTTGCATTACAACCTAACTGATGAAACAAATTCAAACTAAGTCAAAATAGGATTATTTCCAAGGAGTAGGGAACCATCTTCATGAAGGAAAGCAATTCTCTGCAAAACATGTTACTCTTATTTGTATTAACACATGCGTATGTTCTATTTTCTCTAAGGCACAGCCAAATCCTCCTGCAATTCTTCTGTCACTGAAATAAGAGGCACAGCCATTTAAAATTAACAACAAATATACCCAGGCACACTTTCATTTGTAAAAAAAAGATATACAAAAGTTGTTTATCTATGTGATAATTTTATCCTAAACACTACTATGCTTCAATTATCTTACTATTTGAATTTTTTCATTAATTCAAAATTTCTCAGAGAACACATAAATTGTCAGTTCCCATGAAGAATCAGTGTTTACTCAACTTTTTCAGTATAGAGGAAAACTTTTTTCTCCTCTATAACACATAAATACAGTTTTCACACAGTTTTAATAAAAAGACCATTGGTAAATGGCATCAGGTGCTTATGAGGGTAATAACGAGCAAAAATCATAAGTATTCATTGTATTTTCACTCTCTAGATATGTAACTATTTGTGTCTGGCTGTTGTGGTAACCAGATATAACAGTGTTGAAACATCCTGATCTTTATGCTTAGATTTTATCTCCTGGCCATAATTCAGATGTTCTGACTATTGCCTAGGAATGTGTGTGTTAGACTTCTCTCTCTTTCACTCTCTATACATGTATATATACGTGTGTGTGTATATATTTATTTAAACCTGAACTTTAAAATATCAACTTAGATAAAATCATATCAATGGTTTAGCTTCACCTACCTGAGGTTGCAAGTATCTATCTAGGTATCAGTCATTGCCAGGAAGGCAACTACATAGCCCTTTGATTAAAGATTCTAGTTGAAAAGGATTGGCTTAAATAATAAATTTAATGTGAGGTTTGTGTTTGTGTATGTGGGTGTACATATGTAGCTGTGTGCACTGGTGATGATTGGGAAGAGGTTAAGAAGTATTCCGAAGGCCCTATTTCCTTCTCAGTTAGATGTTACTGCAACAGTGTTTGAATACCACTCTTTCAAGGTTTTCAAATCCTAGGAATCTGGTCAATAAAATTAACCATGGTGCTTGCAAGGGTTTCTATGGAAATTCTCATCTACTCCCATCTGTCTTTAGCTCACTGCAGAGCAAAAAGAGAACACTGTTTCCTTTTCTATTTTTTGAATATTACTTTAAAGCTGTGGTTTAATAAACCAGTTGCTGACTGCAGAGTTTGTGTATGTGTGAACTCGCAGATCTTTGACATTAAGTATATTTCAAAGAATACGGTATGGAAAATTTGAGAGTGGAAAGTAGATAAAAATGAAATTTAGACATGGTGCATTTTGATATAGAATTAACTCTCAAGTCATTACACAAAATGCATACTAATGGATCATATTCTCCACTTCCTCTTATGGCTATAAGATGCTCTTAATACTTTTATGATTTGGAAATTATTACAATAGTGAATTTATCTAGTGGCAAAATGGACCTTCTCACTTGTGAAAGAATACAATAATGTGCAGAATTTACAAGGGAAGATGCTACATAAAAGTCACATTTGTCAGTAAAATGAAACTCTGGAACTCCACAATTCACACTGAAATGAGTATTTCTGGGTGAGGAGGACCAATGACTAAATTAAAGCAACTGTATCCCCTTGTGTCTCACTTTCCCTCTACATTTCTTGTTGTGATTCCTGCTGTCATGCGCCATATTGGTTTTAGAATGATTCTAACAGTGTTAGCTCTGCTTGAATAAAACCTCTTCCTCTAATGTTTTATGGTGCAGGTGAGTAGGCTAAAGATTTAAAAGAAGAAAAAGACAGATACTGCAAGAAATGAGCAGATCTAACATATAAAACAGAATTTTGTCCATTGTAAGTTTTCTTTATAGCTTACTGGTCTAATTCCCATATGAAGCCCAAAGACACATGCACCCCAATGTTCTTTGCAGCACTGTTTACAATAGCCAGGGCATGGAAGCAACCTAAATGTCCATCGACAGATGAATGGATAGAGAAGATGTGGTACATATGTACAGTGGAATATTAGCCATAAAAAGGAACAAAATTGGGTCATTTGTAGAGACGTGGATGGACCTAGAGTCTGTCATACAGAGTGAAGTCAGAAAGAGAAAAACAAATATCGTATATTAACACATATATGTGGAATCTAGAAAAATGGTACAGATGAACCTATATATGCAGGGCAGGTATAGAGATGCAGTCGTAGAGAATGGACATGTGAACACGGGATGGGATGGGGTGAATTGGGAGATTGGGACTGACATATGTGCACTGTCATGTGCAAAACAGATAGCTAGTGGGAACCTGCTGTATAGCACAGAGACAGGGAGCTCAGCTTGGTGCTCTGTGGTGACCTAGATGGGTGGGATGGGGGTGGGGTGGGAGGGAGGTCCAAGAGGGAGGGGATTTGTGTATACATATAGCTGATTCACTTCGTTGTACAGGAGAAACCAGCACAACATTGTAAAGCAACTATACCACAATTTAAAAAAAAAAAAAAGGAGAGGAAAAAGGAAAAATGATCTTGCCTTCGTTTCTCACTTACAGCTCCCTGCCTGTCTCTAATGACCACCTAGATTTTTCAACCTTTTTACATTCAAGTTATAGAGAGCTCAAGCTTTCCCTTTAGTTACCTGAGATCCTTCCTTTGAGTTCCCACTTTCAATTTTAGCACATGCCTATTTGCCAGGTAACTAATGTTGTTGAAGTCCTGTTTGCTTAGAGTGAAGTGCGTGGCTGTGGCAGTCGAAGCTTGACAACCAGAGAGATAAAGTCTCAGGTTCAGGTGCAGGGGCCAAAAACTGAAATCAAGGCAGTGCCATAGAGCAGATATGTGGATCTGAAATCAAAAGAAGCAGAACGAGTCAAGGGGAGTAGTTCATATAGGGTGGAGTTGTGGTTTGTTCTTTAGACCTAAGTGTATATAACTTGCTTGATTTGATTGAATGACTTTAAGATTTGTGGGTACAGCCAGAAATGACCTCACCTTTCAGGGTGAAATATTGATGTCCTCCCACCTTTTCCTTATTTCACATCAAATAGATGCTGTTAATATGATAGAGGAACATCCACATTTATAGACAATGTACATTATAATAGCACTTAATAAGTGGTTGTCTTTTACCTGCTGCACCACCATGGGTGTTGCTGACAGATAGGCTGATATTGCCTCTCTTCATGACTTGAAAACATAATATTCTCTCCTGAAATTTGTTTTATTATAAAGGACATGGAGCCTTTATTTTATTTTTCTCAGATACTGGTGTAAAAATATTAAGATACTTGGAAGACAGAACACACAGACATGTCCAAATCTTGAAAGACTTTTGGGATAGTAATGGGGCAGTAGACATCTAGCAGCCTGGAGCCCTTCAAGTCCATTTATGAGAATAAGGTTGAACGTTACCTCTTTCCTTGCTGATTCACAATAAGGGACAGAGTGAAGGACAGTGTTGGCTTGTACAGCCACCCACAAAGGGCTGTGGCTTTTCTTGTCTGGGCAGTAAGCTTGGAGGGCCCAAGGGATTTCTTCCAGCCCCAGCTCCAGATGTTGTGAAATGACATTTGAGGTCCTCTGTCTTAGTGAGTAGGTAGGGATTAATATCCTGATTGATTAATAACAAGGAGCGATCATTTCAGTCAGTAAAAGACAATGCAAATTTGACAAGATTTTAGGTTTTTCTGTGAAGCTCCTAGAGTCTCTCTAGCAATTTTCAATAACACAATATATTTTGGCTTCTGAGATAGAGCTTGCAATGCCTTGTGTGGCTAAAGAAGCAGAACCTTTGGATGTTAAGGCAGGAAAACCTTTGAAATCAGTATTATTAGGTGATGTGAAGGAAAGTGGAAATGCTCCTAGTTCTACAGATTCTCAATTAAATGAATGTGATCTGCCTATAGTTAATTGATACAGATAAAGCTGAACTGTTAAAATAGTGAAATAAATTTTTTTTAAGATCTAGAATTTGACTTTTCACAATATATTTCTTGGGAAATACATTCCTAGTAAAAGATTTTATATTCAGTAGATAGTTTTCCTGGCAAAAAGTGTTTAAAAAAATCCTTTTGTGTAAGTTTACTAGGCATTCACATTTCCAGCAATTTCTGAATTGGCTTCCCCTGCTATGAGTAACTGACAACCTGTGATTTATGGACTTGGAATAATTGAATTTCTTGGCTGTCACATACTTTGAGTAAGAAATATTACATATGTTTCCAGAAAAATGATTTAAGGAAGAAAAGAGTGAAGTGATGCCAAGTTCTGAGACTTTATTTGGAAACTGTGTTCTAACCAAATGGTACTTAAAAAGCTTCTGAAATGCGTTTGCTAAATAATCTTTGAAAATGTAGTTCTAAAGGTGCCACTTTTGAGCTAAGACAATGAAAAAAGTAGAGGGCAGCATATTGTTCTCACCTTCTCAAGGACAACAAATGCAGACTTTTTCGTTGATGCATGGTGATAAGCTGAGTAAATTTCTTCCAAAACAGGAGTTACACAACATCTCATTTTATCTGTCAAACAAAAAATATTTAATGATTTAGTGGAAACTTTGCATAAACAGATTTTTTTTTATAACATGAAATCTCTAAAGCAACTTTACTATGTGTTTGACCTACACTGTGCTTTTGCTAGTTTTTGCTAGTTTTGTTCAGTCCTTGGATTTAACTGGTTCGTCATCTTCAAACTCCATGGAGTGTTTACCAACTCTTTTCACACATTCTATTATAATGATAATTGGTTGACTGTGGAAGAACTTTTGTACATACTGAGCGTGAGGAACAGTTCTCTTCTATGTGCTTTCGATTAGCTTGTCCAATAGAACTTTCTGAGATGATGGAAATATTCTGTAACTGTTGTCCACATGTGGCTGTTCAGCACTTGAACTGAGACTAGCTCAACTGAGAAACAATATTTGATTTGGTTTTAATGAACTTATATTTAAATTTAAATAATCACGTGTAGATAGGATTGTGGCTACTGTATCAGATAATATAGTAGATCTTAGACCAGTGAATTTATGACCCTGAGCAATTCAAGTCCACACTTGTGGGTGGTACTAACATTCATTGCTCTGGATCATGTTCAAGGGTCTTCCTCAGTGGTTCTAAATTAGGGGGCAAAACTTCCCTACCAAAGATACAGGTAAAAATTTGTTAGGATATTTTTTATTGTTACAACTGAAGTGTCCTCCTGGCATTTAGTGGGTGGGGGGCCAGAGATGCTTAGTGGCCTGAAGTGCATAGTACAGTCTGCACAGTGAATTACTGTCCACCCAAAATGCCAATAGCAACAGATCTGACAAATCCGAATAGGTCAGCAGAGTTCTCTAAATATTTCAGGTAAAGGTTTCACTTGTGAGATCTCCTATCTCTAGTTAATTCTGTCTCCTGTGATCTGTACCTTGTTTCCTCCTGCCTCTTCAGGGATCTCACCTTCTTTTATCATGCTCATTTTATCCCGTACCTTCAAACACTTCCTGTCTACATTTGAACATACTTTAATCTTTCCTATTTTCTCAAATAGGAAAGATTAATTACCCTTTCTTAATTCCATATCCTCTAGCTGGGACTCTCTCTGCCTCCTCATTCACCACATCCTGTCCCCTGCCAATCTCAGAACTGCACCTTTATTCATCTAGCTATCAGGGGGAACTATTTTTTGTATCATGATGGAAAGAAAGCTCACACCATATGTAGTTTCAAAACACACCATTTATTACACAGATATATCAATAGAGTCATCATACCAAGTTCCACTTCTAAACAATTGTATATACATGTATGTGTAGAGACACACACATACGTTGAAAATTTTCCAAGCAGAGTCCACTTTTATTCTTTTATGCTTATAATTACTGCACCTTTCTGTAGCTAGTCTCTACAGCACACCACCACATTAGTTTCACATTTTTTTTTCTAATTTAGTATTACATTACTTTTTCCCAAGGGTGGGCTCATACTAAAACTGTAATGTAGTCACTTAAAATATTCTAATTCATAGTTCAATGTTTCATGAAAATTAAATTTCAAGCACTGAACAATGTCCTCCTAACTTCCCCTACTGATCTCAAAACGAATCACTACACATCCCAAATAAATCACTCTAAATAACTGAGTCCTGAAACTATTGAGTTAAAATAATTACATTAAAGACATATCTATACTTGGTTAAATACACCATAGACTACTTGGATAAGTGTGATGATGGCATCTCTTCTTAACTATGTCAAAGCAGTGATATGCCTACTTTTGTCTTTTAATGGGTGATTTCATATATTATTTCAAAAGGCATTAAAACATCTTACTGATGTATTATAACTCTGTATTGTACAAACATGTCTACAAAGAAATGCCTCCTAAAATTAGAGTTGGTGGTTATTCTTTCAGTACAAAACTACATCCTTGCATAAATTCAAGTAGAACCATATACACAAAAAATACCTGCATTATATAGTATAGATTTTCAGTGACAAAGATCATGCCTAATTATGGCATCGAATAAACAGAAGTGAAGTTGATTCATTATTTGAGGCTGCACTTATGGGCAACTTCTGTAAACCTGCTGGATGATGAAGTTATTCATATGAGCTGGGAGACTTAAAGAACTACATGAAACAACCACAGTCCAGTCATTTCTTTTTAACATATACAACCAGATTTTTTATAAGCTGATTTAAATAGGGTAGGTGATGATCAAGTTGTTCTAAAACTAAAAGACCTTCAGATTTCCATTAACTGGCATTATTTTTATTTTTTAGCACAATTAAAACCTATATTTTGCTTCTAAATTATAACAGTTTTCATACTGGAGATTAAAGGTGTTAATTTACCTGTCATTCAGTAAGTAACTCATAAAAAATGACTTGAAAACTGATTAGCTTGGGGGGAAAATAAAAGTGTATAATACAGTGAGAGTTATATATTTTAATATGTATATATTTTCTTTATCTGTTGCCACAAGTTATATTCTCATAAATATTTTCAGAGACCATGCTATTTTCTCGCCTGTATGTAGTATCATAGGTTACTATTTTAACATTCCATTATGGAAGAGAAAGATTGAATCTGGCTATATAAATGTAAGCCTACCTTTTAATTTGCTTCTACAGAGAACTCTTTCAGGTTCTTTGGATATAGGCTTTCTTAAAAAATGGTCTGTCTTTATTTTTCCATGTGAATTGTAAAACAAAACCAAAAAACCTAAATTAAATGCTAACAAAGCTATCTGTAACTTCATCTTTTGGGCATACATCATCTATCCTTTTATGTAATGTAATTGGGCTGTAAAGTGTTTGAAATGCAAATGACATTAATAATTGCAAGTCATTCTGTCCATAAATGTGGAAGTATTTGAATTAAAGTTATGTTTATAAATCAATATTAATAATTATTCATACATAAATACCATAACAGTAAAATAGCCAAATAATTAAGCAGTCTGTCCTGATACTACACTATTCAGATCACTTAACTCCATAAATATCAGCCACAATGATATTTACACACAGCAGACATAATAAAGAAAACTGAAAAAATTTAGTAGAAATTAAATGTGACTTTGTGGGCATAGAAAAGCCTTGAACAATTGCTTTCCCATTTCTGTGGGAATAGAATCTTGATAATATCCCCACAACATCACAATTTCTTTTCTACCACTTATTTACATTCATGAATGCTATAAATAATTATGTGCTGTATATATTTCTATATTTACAGTATATACACACACACACACATACTTTATTTTATTCTTAGGCTCATTCATGAACATGCCCATCAATCAACACAGTATAATCAAAACATTCATTTTCCTTAAATTATATTAATTTATAGCTTTTCACTCTGTGGAAAAATGCAAAAATATCATACAGATTAATATTGTCTCTCTTAAAAAACCTCTTTTTTATGTTTTAGATTTTTTGGTAATTTACAAAGAAATTATGAAATATAGTTCATTCACAAATTGAAAATAATTACAATGTTTTTATAACAAGGCATTGCTGAGGTTTTAAATTGTGGCATTCTTTGAAGCCATCGTCTTTCAGAACAAAGACATCAATGAATTGTTATTTCTTGATATTTGCACTTTTTAATTACTTATGTGAAATATGTCATTACAAATCTAATACTCATGCTAGTCAAATAGTGTTGTGTAGAATATGAATCTTTCTATTTTATCTATTCCTTTTTTTTTTTCTTTTCCTGAGAAGTCTTTTTTAGAACAATCTGGAAAGTTGGTTGAAATTACTATACTAGAACATTTCTGGAAAGTTTTTCACCAGTAAAAACAAGCTGAATAAATAAAGTGAGGCAAAATTAAAGAAGAATAATTTTAGTAAGTACTAAGGAGAGAGAACAGCAAATGCAAGAACTGTTTTAACTTATCTCCTAGTCCTTTGGTATTTCTTTGCCTCGTGAAAGTCTTTAAAAATGTTCAATTCTTTAAAACATTGATTATACTCTTCCATTAAATATCAGCTGTGGTCCTCCATTGCTCATGTTGTCTGTCATTTCCTGTTAGGAAAACAACATGAATTAATTAAAATTCACTTTCAGAGAAAGACGTTAATTTGGTTAAAAGGTTTACAAAACAGAAATTTCAAGCCATTGAAAAACTTGCTGAGTTTTGGGGGAGGACAAGGATTACTACTGTTGAATTTGAGGAAATGAAATTTCATGGCATCTTGGAACCCATGAAAATGCTGAAGTGACAGCCTGTTAAGACCAAAGTCTTCTACCCACAACAACAGTTCAATCTCTCCCTGGCTCCCTTAGGCTCCCCTTTCGTTTCTCAGCTCTGTTTTGGAAAGACCTCACCTAGAAAGCAGATGGTTAAATACTCAAGTTTTTTCAATGTATAGGTTCCTCTGTTGAGCATGTCAACAAAATGCCAACAGGTTATAGGAGTTACCTCTGCTCTGCAGAAAAATGTGTGACCTTTTTGCGAGGAACTGAAAAATGTCCACCAGGGGATTGCCTATCTGTAACCGAGGATCACGAATAATTCATAGTGGAACAGATGGCTTTTCATGACACTGTCACTCACACAGTAAAAAAAAACAAACCGTAAAAGCTCTTAACGTTTTTTAAGGGATCTATTACTAAGTTAATAAGGAAAACTATATGGGAAGGCAACAGAAATTTAGATATAAAGGATGAACTTACATAAAAAGTTTCATTTGCAATTTTAGAAAATATGTTAAGAAAAATTCAGATGCTTTGAATTCATATGTTTTGTTAAATGCTGAACTCTTCCCTACACAATAAAAGGTACTGAGATGTGAGGCCCATTCATGTTTATAATGGTTAATGCACCAAATTATAAATACTATTTAGGCAAAACTATCTAAAAATAGATGAAAACATCTTTCCAGACTGGAACAAGCCTATTTGCAAAAGTGTTGTAAAGAAGATCCCAATGGAAATAAATTATTTCCTCAATGATCTCAAGCCTACAGGGTATATCTAATTTTTGTTTGGGTAAATTAAAAATAAAAACTAATGTGTTTGCTTTTGTAAACCTTAGAAATTCTTCCAAATCTTTATTTCAAAAATGAAAAGACATCCATGCCTCACTTTTAGTCTCTTCTCTTTGAAAGTTCAGTATAGGAGATGGAGTAAAACACAGATGCTTACTTCTTGTATGGTGGTTTTGAAAATTGCTTAGTGAGGGACTGGAAGGTAGGAATTGGTCCGGTTTTGGAACTTTGCTTTTGAAAACTGGTGTCTTTTAGAAGATGGAATAGGGTTTCATTCAAGAAAATTCTGAGAAAAAAAGACAATATGCAAAGAAGACTCTTCCTCTTCTTACACCAAGACCCATCTTTCTATGCAAAGTGGCTGGCCCCTTCCAGGCCATAAGGGTAGTCCTTATAAGGGTAGGGTATCCATTATATCTACCCTAATAAGGTGCTGAGGAATTGCCTAAAGCCTAAAAACTCAAACCAGTTTAGGTTAAAGGCTCTGACAAAAAGTGGAGAAGTTCTTTTGGCACCAGTAGCCTGCCTCTATGGTCTGGCAATGGTTCAGTCTGAGAGGCTGGTTCTGCTAGGGGCATACTGGTGAAAGTAGGTCTGAAAAAACACTGGGGTTATTGGGCTGAGGTTAAGTTTATTGACAAGATACCTGACTTGAGGTTCATTTAAGAACTCACTATTGGTGGCAAGAAAAATGGAAATGATCTCTCCACAATGATTTTCAATAAAATTTACTCATTCATCTATTTCTATTCCTTCTAGTAGATCAAGAACAATTTTCTAAGGAATCTATAGAAGTAAGATTCATAAGTGCCTTTCCTTCTCCTAAAATAATATTGCATCCAAAAAGTAACTTAAAAGTAATAAAAAATTAAGGTATAATCTTTTATTGTGGGATTAAGAAAAAATCCAGTTTTTAAAAATCTTACAAAAAGAAAAATTTTCTTAACTAATAAATTCACCCTAATTTGGACACAGAAAAATCACTAGTAGGACAAAAAATAATGAAAATTAGTTTTTAAATGGTCCAGTATCTTCAGTTTATTTGAAAATAGGCATGTCCAACTTAGCAAAAGATTATACTTTAAATTTGGGCAGGCCCAAATGTGACTGTTTGCAAGCAGATATACTTTCTGCAATTGGGCCACAGAGTGTGTGACTTCCTGTATTTCTTATTATATTTTTTAACCAAAGCAAGAATGGTGACTATTTATTTTCATACATCTAAAATATGGGAAATAAACTTGAAATGTATCATATCAGATAAGTTTATAAGAAGAAAGCTTTTATACAGAATTTTTATTGTATTAGTGTAGAACTTAGGTTATCTACTCCTGCAACTTTGGCATGAGAGCTATACAAAGTTGGCCTTTATTAGATACATGTATTATTAAAAACAAAACTCTGGTTTATGAATGATGACATCGAGTCAGAATCATGATGTAGCAGAGAATAAAGGAGTCACAAATCATCCAAGCAGAAATGTGTTTGGATGTTTACAGGCAGGCTGAATATTTTAAATACTCAACCAACTTTCAAGCTGCAAGACTTTGCCATGTTGGTTTATGTCAGGTCCTCAAAGTAGTTCTCACAAAAGTGATACTTTGAGGAACAATATCACAGTATCAGTCCAGACTGATCTGCTGACATCATGGCTTCCTAGAAGAGGCAGTGCTTCCTGCAGTGACATTACAACATGGTAACTCCCTAGAAATCAGCGTACCTTGTAGGTAACTCTGGTGTCGGGGGCACCACCGGGCGGCTGGGCAAGTCGGTTATTTCAATAGCCCTCAATCTCTAATATAAATATAACAATCATACAATAAATATTGCACAAACATATCCACAAAAACCTAAATCACACTAGTATAAAAATAGAGCACAAAAGAGCTATTAACCAAATACATAATGATAACCTATTTTTAACAATCCATTTCTTTAAATTACCAGTCCTGCTATTTGCACTATTAATTCTTTTTTGAAGGAAGAGATCTGTTTAAAACTGCTTTCTTGGAACAACTTAAAAGCCTCTATTCTCCTTGAGTGTATAGAATATATATGAAAGGGAAACACATGAACTACAAAATATTTTTTCTTCAAAATCACATTATAAAGAAACACGCAGTTGTAACTCTTGCTACTCTTCTGTTCTGTTATGCAGTTTTATTTCCATGATATCAAGTAAAATATAATGTGGCCATTATCTTAGTGAGTTTATTTTATAGATGTTTTATCTTTTCCTTAACAGATCCAGTAGCAGGAACTGAATTAAGAAATATGGGCAAAATGTAGAAGAAACACAGACAGCTCACTGTATCATTTGTCTTTTGATGCAATAAATGTAACTTCTTGTTTGAATGGGTATCATGAAACAATGATGCAAGGAACATTATTTAAAATAAAGACAAAGCTACCCAAATATGCATGAAGTTTAGATGAGAATTAAATGAAGCTTTATGTGTATTGTAATATCTGCACTGATAGGCAGGGCTTTTTGTTGCCTTATTAAAAGGCCCCTTTATGCTGGCAAATGTAATTTACATAATCAAATGCATCTACTTACAAGCACAAGGGGTGAGCTAGAAAGGAGAATTCATCGGATTTCTAAAACTGGCATTGAGCTGAGAGTGTTTTTAGTTTATGATTTTCCTCAGTACAATAAATAAAAATCCATATTTATAAGACATTCAGTATTTTATGAATTCTGTTTCAGGAGCTGTGTTTTTATATAGAGAAAATTATGTTGAAAATAGGTGTACCCAGAATTACAGGGAAAAAATAATTTAAAATTCCTATTCTTAGTCCAATAGGGCCAAACTTTTATAAAATCCGATTCTTCAAATTCTCATCTAAAGCTGCAAGCTGATTCACCTAGATTTGACTGCAGTCTCCATCATGCGACAGCAATGAGAGGAAAAGGTACAGAACTCACTTTCTCAGCCATTTCGTGAGAGTGATGCAGGGAGTGCTCCCTCTCTGAGAACATCCTCCTCTGCTCATAGCTGGCCAGCCGACAAGTGAGCCACGAGGAGAGGGTGCAGCCCCCAATCCCGATGCACGCCAGAGACATGGAGGCGAGATGCAGGGGATAGAGGGAGGAGGTCTTCTTCGTGACTGCCCGAAGGAACTGAAAGTTCAAGATGCCCCCAATGAGTCCACAGATGCAGCAGGCAGAAAAGAGGATCATCTGATAAGGAAAAGAGAGGGGGAGTTGAAGTGGAGGAAGCAAAGCTGACTAGAACACAGTGCACTGTCCTGCTGCCACGTCAGGGACAGCTGACTGACAGTAAAGAGACGGTGCTTTTCGTGCTTCTTAGAGGACAGGGGCTATCTTTTCACCAAGTTTCTCTGCCCTCTGATTCAATGCAGAGGGCGTTGACCACAGTGTTTCAGGAATTAATAGTCGACTATATAAAGGCCAGGGACACATCTTATGAAAACTCTGAAGTAAGCAAAGTTTATCTTCTAGGTAGATTCAGATTTAAATAACATCTAATATCTATTATGCGCTACTATGCTAGAAAATTGAATAGGTATTATTTCAATTAACCCGCCAAGCTACCTTCTGAGAGATAATATACATTTGGAAAGTGGATGATGAGCAGTTACCACTCAAATTTAGGAACTGAATCCCAGTTTTCTGACACAAAATCCAGTTTCACCGTTAATTCTGCACACCTCCCCACCCCCCACCCCCACAATATCTAAATGTCTTCTCACTGAATTGTCATTAGTTCCACTGAGCTTCAAAACTTTGTACTTCTCTAGCTGTGTGAGCTTAGGGAATTTAGTTAGCTCCTTTTTTTTTCATTTATAAGAATTTTGTTGTTTTAGTGTCTATTTTCTCCACAGATAGTTTAGGGACTCTCTGTGAACTGGTGCTTTATCTTACAGATCTTTTGTTACTCTGTGACACTACACAATACACATTCCAAAAATACTGTTTGGATGACTGTCACTGAGAAATGCATGATGTGGCGTTGCTTTTAATCTTCCTCTTCGTTTGATCTGGGGTTTTTACTCAACCTAAGATCATAGGATCTCTGGCAGAACCAAGCACAATGGCTTCTGCACAATAAATGGTCTATGCATATTTAATAAATTTAATTGAATACTCCAATAGCTTTAATAATTTTATTTTGTATTTGTATCTAGACTAAATTCTCCTATGAGCTTTCATGATACTTTACAGTGTGATACTAATTTATCCAACCCTATTTCCACGTTTCTCTGGAACACAGTCTCTACTCCAGTCACCTCCCTTGTCCCTCAATATAGCTTGTTCATTGCCACCTCAATGATATTTTCATTTTCTGGAAATTATTTTGCTTCTTTCTTGGCTCCTTAGATGGAAGACTGACTCAAATCTAGTCCTTACTTCCTCAGAAAGCATTCCTGGACTTCACTGATCCCCTTTGGCATAAGTCCACAGAGCAAACAGCTATATAACTTACTTTAGCATTTAATTTAAGTATTAGGTATTATTTTCTGTTGACAGTTATCCGAATTTAGCAAACACTTACTGAGCACCTAACATCTGTTAGGCCATGAGCGAGGCAACAGATGTCATTACCAATAAAAAAAAAAAAAAAATCCCAAAACAAAAAAACACCAGCTCATATTTATTCCCCTTAAGTACTCTGCAGTCTTGTGTGAGAGAAGACCCAACGCTCCAACGTGGTATGAGAAATATTAAGAAAGAAGGATGAAAGGTTGCCCTTGGAGTAGGGAGGAGAGGAATTTAGCCCAACCAGGAGTTTCATACAAGGCCTCCTTGACAACGTCATCTAAGCTAAGTGCATGTAGTTCCCAGCAAAGGGTAAGGCCATGGATGTATGAAATAGAATAATGGGTAGAAAGAACCACAGGTAGTTTGCTCTGTTTCTCTAACTTAATTCAGCGTTCCTGATTGTGTATGTCTTACAATACTTATCACCAAAACTGAAAACCCAGTGATGGATGAGTATAGTCCGCTAATAGTTAATTAAATATAACATTGAATGTCAATTACCAAATAAATGAATCATCCCAAGTGGGAAACATTAGCTCCCAATTTCAAATTGAATATACTTTAAAAGGAAGTATAACTATTTCCTTTTAAAGGACATGCTGTTCCTTGGGAATATATTTTGGTATTAACTCATTCTTAGAATCATGGAAAGATATTACGCTCTAGCCTTCAAATAATGAATTACTGTTAATTACTAAAACAAATGACAAATTTAATAGACTATTACAGGAAAACACTCTCTCTCCTGATGTTACCGCCATTAATTCCTCAAAGGCATGACGCTTCATTAACACGTGCAGACAGAACATTCTCACCCAGGAATTAAACTGTTAAAATCTGTACCAGGTTTATAACCATATACTATTTTCAAATCTTACCAGACTAGAGATTCTAGACTTTAGAGATATCTGGAGTGGAGAAACTTTGACACAATTTGATTAAAGCATAGAGAATATTTGACAGTTAAGGTCATCTATGGGAAACTCAGACGGTAAAAGAGGATAAAGTTGACGGTAGTTTCTAAAAAGCTGAGATCTTATAGGTTTGTTTTTTTTTTATATATAACATAATTAGAAGACTAGAAAAGACACTAGTGCACTAGTGGCCTTTAAAAAATCCCTCCCCTTCCCTTCTTCTATGAACTGAATATTTGTGTCCCTCCAAAATTCTTACTTGAAGGCTAATCCCCAATATTACAGTATTTGGAGGCAGGACCTTTGGGAGATAATTAGGTCATGACACTGGGGCCCTCATGAATGGGGTCTGTGTTTTTATAAGAGATTCTAGAGTGCCCTCGTCTCTCTTTTGCCATGTGAGAACTTGGCCAGAAATTTGCAACCCAGGAGAGAGTCTTATTAGAACCCAATTATGCTGGCACCCTGATCTGGGACTTCCAGCCTCCAGAACTGTGAGAAATAAATTTCTGTTGTTTGTAAGCCACCCCATCTATGGTACTTTGCTACAGCAGCCAGGACTGACTTAGATGTCTGCCCTCCCCTCCCCCTACCTCCCTCTCCTCTCCCTCCATTCTCATCTCTTCCCCTTCCTCCCTCCCCATTTCTTTCCTTCTTTCCTTCTGTCTTTTGTCCCATCTTTCTTTCTTCCCTTTTCTTTCATCCATATTCCAGGAAATTGTTACTATATAGCCATGAAGAATCTTGATTGAGGAAAAGTGTAGAAAGAAAGAAAATCATAGTAAAGAGAATAAAAAATGCAAATTACAAGCCTCTGAAAAAATTTTTATCCAAAGGTTTCCCTTAATGTAATTTTTCAAAATTACATCTCACATAACTAAAGTAAACAGGGGCTTTATCCTTTTTGTCACAATAGGTATTCTCACAAAGAAAATTGTGATTAGAAAAAGGAGTTAAACAAATGACTGCAACACTCCTCCTTCCCTGGTCTCCTGATCCCCCTCTCCGTTTTTAGTTTCAAAGATCGCTTCCTAGGGTCCATGGACAATATTAATTTTGCCAACTTATAAAGGTCTATGGTATTTCCTATTGTCCTCAATAAAATAAACGTGCTTTTTCCTACTTTCTAACTCTCAAAAAATGTCATGAAAGAGAGTGGGGAATCCACACTTCAGCACACAGAAGTCTTCCTCCAGCCAATATCAGAGTTAACTGGGAGCATATTCCACACACCCCAAAACCCACGACAGTACCAAAAAACTTATGAGAATGCTTACATTTGCATTCGGTCATAAAATAAAATTACATTAAAAACTCTTTGGGAATTAACTGCAACTATAACAACACAGCTGTTTTGCTGCTTTGCAAAATTAACTTCACAGTCAAAGCCAGTAATCTTTAGGCCCAGTTCCATATCTAAACAGTTAAATTTCCCATGAACTCAAGCTCTGTCTTTTTCAGCTCAGTGAAGGATTCCTGTGAGTGTCTGGGGGCCTATAAACGAAAAGTGGAGAATGCCATCCACAGCAGTCATTAAGGGTTGCAGATTCATGTATTTAAAGAGTATATCAAAGCTTTTCTTTCTTTTCCTTTTGTCATAGTCTATAATAATCTTGATGGTTTTCTTTGAAAAGAAAAAAGCCAGGATTTATTTGTCAGTCTTCTTTTTATCCTGAATGAGTAACATTCAGGGCATGAAAGTTGGCTCGTCATCATTTCCCTTTTTGAGTTCTTATATTTCAAACACTTCAACGCACAATACAAACAAGGCAAAAACTTACGACAAGTCCAGATTTTTTTTTGGCGCACAATATTCCACATATGCCACAAAGAAGAAACTGAAAAGGAAAAGAATAACAATTATTTCATATCCAAAGATAAAAGAACTTCTAGCTTTTAGCTAATAGTTCACTCATGACACTTGCTCCAGGGAAGCTTGAAAATTTTTCATTCCTTTCAAAAGCTGAAAAGGAAAATACCTCATTCTAGAATAATAAGGGATAAAAATGTAAACTCTAGTGAAAGTTTTCTGCGAAGTTGATAGAGGTGCTTGTGGACTTTAAGCAGAACTTGAATCAGTTTTACCAGCAGGCAAAATGATGAAGTAGATGAAATTAGAGTTTTGTTCCTCCTATCTACTTTCACTGTGGTTCTATCCCTTCCTGTTTTCTCAGGGAGAAAAGTGGTATGGTACATTCATTCATGCTAAGTAATTAGAAATCAATGGGCTCTGCTACAGGAAGGCAACATGGCACACAGAAGAAGGGAAGGACTCAGACAAGGAGATGTTTTTCTATAGGGATATTCTTTGTACCTCTCAAACTGTGTCAGGTAAAATAGCTGCCTCCTCACTCTACCAGAAATACTGTCCTTGTGGACATGTCAGAACACCAGGGGATGAAGCTATCAGTGGTATGTAATTGCTTATAAATAAGCACACTGGTGACATAATTGCTTTGCAAAAGCAGCTGCATCAAATCGTCTACCAGTGACACACTATTACACTTTTTGGTTATCAGAAAGTGGTAAATTGTTTAGTTTGGAGAGAGATGTTTAGAGCCATTTGTGCATACTTTTGCTGGAAGTAAACCATATAAGTAAAATAATAAATACATTCATAAATAGTAAGGGCTTTCGGATTAGCAAGGAAAACTTTGAATATGATTAAGCTTGTTTTCACTTGATTTGTCTTTTAAATGTTGCTATCTCAAGTCAGAACTAATAATATAAGTGGTTTTAACTCAGTATTTTGCACATGGATAGATTTTAAAAATATACACATCAAAATACTCTAAGGATTATCTGAAATAAATAATATGCTTGTGGGAAGCATCAACAAAATTTAATTAAAAATAATAGGTACAAGGAAACAAAATGATTATAAAGCAGGTAATGACGCAGCAAGACAGACCAGGGAACACAAAGATATATAAGAATCTGCTATATAATATAGATGAACTTTCAAATCAGTGGGGAAAAGATCAGGATTGTTTATTCAATAAATGCAACTAGGACAATTTGTTAATCTTCCCTAACATCATATACCAAATGCCTACAAAACAGTTTGAACAGTTAAATATATAAAAAAAAATGTGGTAGGAGATGATAAAGTAGAATATTTATTTGATTTTAGAGAAGTGGGAAGGATTTTCTAAACATAGCAGCAAAGTCACAGACCAAAATGGAAAATACTTACAAATACTAATAGATAAAATTATAGTTTTGATAGTAAAAAATAGCATAAGTCTCAAAGGCAAAAAAGAAATTGGGATTATATTCAGAGAGCATATAACAAAGGGGTGATATACTATAGAAACAAATCTAACAAAATGGTTTTAGTACTATAAACCATGAGCAGATAGAAACTCAGAACTTTATAAAACTTGAATACTTGCAGAATTTTTAGAAGCCTTTTTAGAAGCAACTTCTGGGTGACCATTTCTTACCCCCTTCTGTGTTCTAAGTCTAGATGATCTTGTCCTCGTATGGACTCTTTCTTATGGATCCCATCTCAGACCTTTCAAAGTTATGCTCAAGTCACTCCAGTTTGGACCAATTCTGTGCCTCTCAGTGCTTCCAAGTTTCAAATCAAAGCTTCAGCATGTCTTACTCCTGCTTCCCTGACTAACGCATTATTTACCCCGAAAGTCCATTCACCCAGAACTCATTCTTGAAATAATTTGAAAGCAGTGCAGTTTTGTGTTCCTTGGATCTTTCTGAAATCTATAAACATTGCTATTATTTATTCACAACAAAGCCCAAGAGGACCTCAGGACCATAAGCAGAACTCTCCAACCTAATTGTCCATCCACTTGGTTGGAACAACTATGTGGCAATAAAATTGCTTCTTCCTATTGTACCTCTAAGAAACGGAAGGTCGGGTTTAGGGCAGGGGGAGGTAGAATAGGAAGGGAATCGAGTAATGTTTTTCTACTCCTCAGCAGGTCTGCAGTGTAAATACTTCTGTTAAGGTATCCAAAATCCACACTCTTAGAGGAAACTGTAACCTGAGAGAAAATAGACCCATGTAATGGGAAGAATACAAAATAATGCAATTCTGAGGGGGCTTTAAGGGATCCTGGCTTAAGTTTAGTCATCAGAATTTATAGAAAAGAGTAAAAAAAGCAGTAAATAATTTTTTATTTTACTGCCTAACTTTACCCCAAGTCATAGCACCAGAAGGAATTTTTAAAGATGACTTAATTCAGCCTTTGCTGTTTGCACCTGGGAAATGAGAGGTCCAGACAGGTTTACTGACTTACTCAAGGTCATACATCAAGGTCACAAATCACACATAAAATCTAAAGCTTGATTAAGTGTCTAAGTTAATCTATTTCTAATGATGTAACAGGAATGCTTTTCAACAAGATTTTTCAGTGCTAGTGCAGACTGCATTACACTAGCTAATCCAACCAGAAGCAACCAGTGACTCCTCATCATCTACAATTGTACTTGTTACCCATGCCATTTGTTAATTTTTGTTGTAATAAAATAATTATGAGATTAGTTGATTGTATCACAGTCTAAAATTAAGCATACCTTACTATATAAGGAGTCTGTTATAAGATTTCAAGATCACTAATTTTGTTCAACATAACTTTATCCAGGATGCAAAACACACATCCACATTATAGAAATTATGAAACAAGTGAAAAACAAATTAGTTTTAAAAAAAAGTGAAACTGATGGCTGGATATCTATATCTATATCCTGAATTAGATATACAATTTTACATGAGAAAATATACTTTTATTTCTGAGAAGGTAGGCTTTTTAAATCTAGGGAGAATTATTTGCTTTGCTCTTACTAGGAAGTTGTATAAATGAAGCAATCTAAAGATAGGGCATCAAGTGCAACTATATAATAAAACTAGTTAGTCCTCCAAGTGGAACTTTTTATTTCAATTTAGATTAAATTCAATAGATAACTAAGGCAACTCATTGTAGGATGAAGCAGAGCTGTTAAGGAAATAGCAATCTATATTTTGAGTGGATTTTCTAACGAAAGGTCCACGGAGCCTTCTGCTGTTGCTTAGGATGTAGAAACGCTAACGAAATACCACCCTAATGATAAGAAAAAGTGAATAAAGTACAGACTGATAACTTTTCCAGAAGTGAGCAGGGACAATGAAACGCTGAGGGTGAGGCACTGACACTGAAAAAGTTCAGGTAACCACACCTGTCCGTTAATGGAATTTGAAGACTTGATGCACCAGAGATAATCACTGTAACAGTAAAATCAATTCCTCACTAGAATGGCTCCACTTTTCACACTAACATCTTAAAAGAAGATATTAAGATAAAATACAAGATTTTGAAAGTAACTTTTGAATGTGAGCTGTACATTCAGCCAATCTCTCCTTTACACAAGAGATTACAAAAAAAAGATATGCTCATTAGGGCAAAAGAACTGTGGTAGACTGAATAATGGCTCCCAAGATATACACATCCTAATCCCCAGAATATGTAAATGTTACCTTATACAGCAAAAAAAAAAAAAAAAAGCCTTGTGCAGATGTGATTAAATTATGAATCTCAAGATGAGGAGATTATTGTGGATTATCTAAGTAGGTGCTAAATGTAATCACATGGTCCCCTAAGAGGAACAGAAGGTCAAAAGAAAGTTACATAAAGACACAGAGACAGAGATATTTGAAGAGGCTACACTGCTGGGTTTGAAGATGGGGGAAGAGAGACAAAGAATGTAGGTGGCCTCTGTAAACTAGAAAGGGTAAGGAAATGGGATTCTTCCCTAGAGCCTCCAGAAAGAATGCAGCCCTCTAGACCCATTTTAGACTTCTGCCCCCTAGTTCTGTGGCAGAATAAATTTGTTATTGTAAACCACTAAGTTTATGGTAATTTGTTCTAGCAGCAATAGGAAACTAATACAGGCTCCAAACATTATTTCACATGACAGTCTCTAAAGGAATTAGAAGCTGTTAAAAGAATTAGAAGCTGTTCTTCAGGAAAACAAATAGGGGAAGACATGAGTTAAGAAAGAAATACAGCAGCAAGAGCACAAAATAAAGCAAAACAGTAAATATTTTAAATAGAAAAGTATTGATTAGAAAAATTACTATCTGTTTAGAATGAATATCCCAGGTGATGTTGGCGTGAGAGATGGTGGGTTGGGGGTAAAGGAGATGTAAGTAAAATGTTCTAAGATTCTTGTATCATTTAGCAGCATAATCGAGGAGCTAACATGCTAGATATTGATGGAAAACTAGGAGTTTAAATTTGTGCGTTAAAATATCAAAGACCAGAAAAATTAAAATAAAGAGAAAAAATACAACAATGACAATAAAGACTGAACGAACAGATGTCAAGAAAGTTTGAAAAATGAAAGGAAATAAAGTGAAACTAAAAAGTTGGTGTAAATAATTTCAATAATGTAAGCAATCAGAACATGTGTGAATGTATTCAAGTTTTCTAATAACAGGGAGAAGAGAAAGAGAGAGAGAAACTCTGCTAGGTAAAGAAGAAAAGAGATTTGTTAAAACTTTCCTAAAATGAATGAAAACCTCTTTCCTTACTGGTTTTCCCTTTCTCTTTCTCTCACTGGTTTTCCCTTTCTCTCAGTCTCTCTCCCTGACCTAGATGCTAGTTAATGACCATCTTAGTACTATTTCTTTCCATCCAAGAAAGCTTACTTTGGAAAATGACTAAGAGTCAAAAAGGTTATTGTAGAATTTCTGTTTGAATTATGTAATGGAAAATTTGGGAACCATGGTTGTAATGGAAGCAGATAGAAGAAGCAATGGTTCTATCAGCTGCTAGGAGAACAAGCAAGTACTGGGCAGAAGGGATTATGAAAGACAGTGGGCCAATTTTATTTTAAGACAGCTTATTAAAATGTTTCTCACATAACATTTAATCACCTCAGGTGAATTAATTTTCACTGAAATTTGCTAGCCATTACAGAAGATATACACATTTGAAAATAGATATGGTACTTTTTACCCTTCAAGATAATGAGATGAACCACAAATTGAACTTAATGCTTTGGTAACATTTAATGATTTATAATTCCATCAAAATTAGTTTCTTTAAAACGTATAGAAAAACTATTAGGAAAACACACAGAAAAATAATAAATGTTGAGAAGTTAATTCAAAAGCATTCTGTCTCTGATTGAAAGGGCATATTTCTCCTTGTACCTGGATTAAAAGTTTGATGATTGTTTTTGCTACCACCAGCGCTTAAATATTTTTACTCTACTTCAATCACCTGTTAAAGAATAATAACTGGGGTCTCTAACAGGATTATTTTGTAGTTTAGCTCACAAATGCTAGTATGCCAAAGTAGTTCATATTCTTCCAGATACTGTGCTGATATGATTTTGACTTTCTTGTATGACACCTGGCTAGACTCCTAAGGATGTCTTCTCTGTCATGGGATTCTTTTGTTTGGGATCCCATTTCTCTAGCGATTCCAGTATCAATTATATGTGTAAAATGAGGAAAGTTTATTCAGTTTGAAAGACTGTCCGAAAGCAATGAATCTCAAACCTGGCTGTGTATTAGCTTTTAAAATTTCTGATATCTTGACCAATTAAGAACCAGAATCTCCAGGCTGGGATTCAGGTATCAGTATTTTAAATCTCCGCAGGTGACTCCAATGTGCTCTCATGGTCCGGAATTGCACGCAAGGTGTTCACTGTGCTTTGCCAGCAGGCCTACTCATCTTAGAGCTCTTCACTGATGTACTGATATTCCCCGTAATTACTCTCAGTGAGATACCAACAAATGCGAAGCCAAATAAAGTGTTCTTTAAGGGAGAGACACAAAGTTCTTGTTTATAAGTTCAAAGTGTCAGAGCTGTTTGGTTTCTAATGGTTCTTAGAAATAGAGGTCATTATTTCATAATTTTTAAACTTATTCTACCCAGTGCCCTTCATCATTGCTAACAGATTTTTCTCTTAAGCTCCTAAACTTCCCTAAATTTTCTGTGTTTTGTTTTAGTTAACTGTATCTAGAATTGGGCATGATACACTATTATCTGGAAGAATATGACTAATTTTGTGTTGGGAATTGAGAAAATAGGCATAATAAAGAAACCAACACAAATAATCATCCTTGTAAAAAATATTGGAAGGAAATAGATTGAAATCAAAACATAATCAACAACAACAAAAAACAATTGAGTTAACACTTGGCTAAAAGGTCTGAACAGATGTTCTGTCCAAAGAAGATCTAAGGATGGCACATATGAAAAGATATTCAAGACATAATTTACCATTAAAAATTATGAATTTAAACAACAGTGAAATACCGCTACACAGCTATTAGAATAGCTAAAATTTTAAAAAAAAACTAGTGATGCCAGTTGCTGGTAGTGTGGAACAACAGAAATTTTCATTCATTCCTTATAGTAGTGGAAAATGGTACAGCTACTTTGGAAGACTGCATGGCAGCTCTTACTAAGCTAAACATAGTCTTTCCATATGAGCCAGCAATTGTGCTTTTAGGTATTTACTCATCTAATTTGCAATGTTATAGCAGTGTTGTTCATTATTGACAAAAACTGGAAGCAACCAAGGTGACCTTCAATAGGTGAACAAACAAACGATGGCACATCCATACAATGAAATACTACTCAGTGATAAAAATACATGAGATATCAAGACACTCAAGGTCGTGGATGAAATTTAAATGTATATTGGTAATGAAAAAAGTCAGTCTGGAAAGACTGTATACCATATGATTCCAATTATATGACATTCTGAAAAAGTAAATAATAGAGACAGTGAAAAGCTCAGTAATTTCCAGGGTTTGGGGGAAGGTAGAGGAAGTTGAATAGGTGACTAAGGAATATTCTTAAGGCAGTGAAACTATTCTGTATTACATTGAAATGTGATTGCATGCTAATACACATTTGTCAAAACTCACAGAACTTCACAGCACAAAGAATAAACCTTAATGTATGCAAATTAAAAAAATCATTTAGAGTGTCATGGAATCACAGGATGGAATGCAGAATGTGACAAAGCAATCTACTCTATAACAAATGTATGAAATGGTTTCACTGATGGAGGTTAGGAAAAAGATACTGACCTGAGTAAGGAGTGGAGTCTGTTAAGGCAAAAGAAACTGTACATAAGCACCACAGTCTGTTTGACAAAGTTGTTTCCTACAGGGTTACTGGTTAACAATTCTGATCCTACTATATATGTATACTAAAACAGAACAATTAAATTAAATGGATGATGAAAGGTGAGAGACAAGTTTCTTGGTGTTGGAGTGAGAGTTTTATAAACATGGGGATCAGCCTGGAATGATCCATATGGTAATGGCTTAGAGTTGTAGATAGCGGCGTGAACTAATTTTTAGCTTAATATTTATAAATATAGTTACATATAGAACTATTTATAGGTCTGTGCATACACACATTAGCATACACACATTTTCTTGCTCTGTCAGCTAAAGGGCCTAGATGCAATGATACTAGCAACAAAGAACACATCTGTCACTCAGCTCTTGGTTTCTAAAACCAGTCTCCACTAAAAGGAGTCACAGATCCTTAAAGAAATGCCTGTTCCTTGGAATGTGGCAGGAAATATATGATAATAGCTAGGAGCATACTATACTGTCAGAAAGTATGGAGGTGCTCAAAAAACCCACGTTCATTGAGGTTTGTCAGAAGGATGCAGAAGCCAATTGAGAGTTCCCAATGATTAAAGCTGGAACAATTTGAGCAACAACATAAATAAATTAGTATTGGATTGTGACCAATGAGCTAATAAATAGTCATGGGGCCATACTGAAATAAATAAATGATTGGATAAGTAGATAAATAAACATAAATACGGAAATAAATGTAGAGAAGAGATGAACCTATGCAGAAAAATTCCAAATATTTTACGTAGATACTTCATTCTCAGAAAGATGTGGTCCATTCCCTAAGTGTGATCCACACATGAAGACTTCTTTCCAAAGAGTATCATATGAAAAAGGGTGGGGGCGAAGAGTAACTTAGAGGAGACATCTAACAAACACTACCTCAGCCAGGTGACCAAGGTCAACATCAGCAGCAATAGGTTATGTAGATAGTAAGTATCCTTGATACAATGTGATGAATGCCCAGTATCACAATTTTTGTTGAATATTGGAATGGAGCCACTAGACAACTAGACAACACAATTAGATAATAGAAAGAAATTAAAGTATTAAAATTGGAAAAGAGGAGACAAAACTATCATTGTTTGCAGACAGTATGATTAACACATGAAATTTCCAAGAAAATCAACTCTAACATTCACTACAAAAAATAAGATGATTTAGTAAGGTAGAAAGGTACAAATTAATATATGGAAACTAATAATATTCATGTATACAAATAACATCCTACTGGAAACTAGAAGGAAAGAAATTCAATTTTTAATAATAATAAAATCCTTAAAAATACATTTATAATACAAGTGTTAACCAATAAAGATAAACTCTAAAAACATTAATAATAGTATATTTTTACAAATGGAAAAATACAACATGATCTTGGATATAAAGCTTTAACAAAAATTATGCTAACACTTTATAATCTGATTTGTTAATTTAACATAATTCAATAAAATACCAATAGGATCAATTTTCTAACTTGAAACATGATCCTAAAATTGATATAAAAGAATAAATACCTAAATTTTATCAGTAAAACTCTGGTAAAGATGAGCAATGAAGGTGAATGTTAACATCAGATATCAAAACATAAAGCCTCAATTAAAACAGAATGACATTGACACATGAAAGAAAAATTGGACAGAAGAATAGAATTATAAAGTTTAGAAATAGACAAAATGTATTTGAAATTTAGTATATAATAGAATGGCATCTCTAAACATTTATGAACAGACAGACTATTCTGTAAGTGGTGTTTGGACATCTGTGTACCCATCTGGAAAAAGAAATGAAACTAGATATACATTTTATGCCATGTAACAGGATAAAAGCCTAATGTACTAATGATTTAAAACTAAATCATAAAAATACTAGAAGAAAGTGGAATTCTTTTTATTACTTTGTAGTTACAAAGACCTTTTAATTATGATTAAAATCCATGAAATAAAAGACCAAGTTATTCAAAACTTAAAGAAAATAAGCAAAAAAAAAAAAAAAAAAAAAGCTGCATGACAGAAAGTTATCATGAACAAGTTCAAAATGACAAACTGGGAAAAATATTTACAGTTTATAAACAAAAGACTAATCTCCCTAAAGTAAAGTGAACTCCTGGAAATCGGTAAGGAAAAGACTAACAGTCTGACAGAAAAATAGGCAAAGGATATGAACAGCTACATCCCTGAAATACAAATGACTGCTAAATGTGAAAATGCTCAACTTCATCTATAGTGAGAGAAATGTAATTTCAAATGAACTCAGATACATTTTTTCCATCTATCAGATTGGCAGGAATCCTATAGTTTAATAATCTTGGCAAAGATATGGGGGCCAGATTGTCATACATTGCTTGTGGAAAGATAAATTGATACAGCCTCTACTGAGAGGAATTTGGCAATAATTATCAAAATTATATATACACACACACACAAATATAATACACACGTATACACACACACATATACATGCATATACGGATATCTCATTTCCCTCAGTAACCTTGCATTTGAGAATTTACCCAACAGATATAGCTGCAAGTGTGCAAAATGATCTATCTGTCAAATTACTGGGTTGGCCAAAAAGTGCATTTGGTCTTTGGGTAAAAATAAAAGACATATTCTTCATTTTCACCAAGAACTTTATTGAACACAACATATCCACCCTTTTGTTCCACTACCTTCTGTTATTTTTCAGGCAACTTCATAATTCCATCTTCCCAAAACGTTTTTATTTTTTGAGCAAGGAACTGTTCCAGGTGCCTTTTACAGTCTTCCAGGGAATTGAGATTTTTTTCTATTAAGAGAATTTTTTAAAGACCTAAATAAATGGAAATCCGAAGGTGCAATGTCTGGTGAATACGGCGGATAAATCAGAACTTCCCAGCCACATTGTAACAGGTTTTGCCTGGTCATCAAAGAAACATGTGGTCTTGCGTTATCCTGAAGGAAGATTATGTGTTTTCTGTTGACAAATTCTGAATGCTTTTCATCAAGTGCTGCTTTCAGTTGGTCTAATTGTGAGCAGTACTTGTTGGAATTGTTTGGTTTTACAGAAGGAGCTCAAAATAGAGGACTCCCTTCCAATTCCACCATATACACAACGTCACCTTCTTTGGATGAAGACCAGCCTTTGGTGTGGTTGTTGGTGGTTCATTTCACTTGCCCCACATCTCTTCCGTTCCACATTATTGTACAATATCAACTTTTCATCACTCGTCACAATTTGTTTTAAAAACAGAAGTCTTTCATTATGTTTAAGTAGAGAATTTCATGCAGAAATACGGTCAAGAACGTTTTTTTTCCACTTAACTTATGTGGAACCCAAACATCAAAGCAATTAACATAACCAAGCTGGTGCAAATGACTTTCAGTGCTTGATTTGGATATTTTGAGTATGTCGGCTATCTCCTGTGTGGTATAACATTGACTGTTCTCAATGTCTCGATTTGATTGCTATCAACTTCAACTGGTGTACCTGACTGTGGAGCATTTTACAGCAAGAAATCTCCAGCATGAAACTTCACAAACCACTTCTGACACATTCGCTCAGTCACAGCACCTTCTCCATACACTGCACAAATCTTTTTTTTGTTTGTTTCAGTTGCATTTTTACCTTTATTGAAATAATAAAGCATAATATGCCAAAAATGTTTTCTTCCATCTTCAATATTAAAATGGGTACACAAAAATTCACAAATTTTGATGTCTTTTTTTACATGCACGCAGATATGACAGCTGTCACATAAATCTAACAAAATTGTTTTGAACGAAGTTAAAGATAACTAAGTGCTACTAGAGCCACCTTACGGAAAAAGACGAACAAACATTTTGGCCAACCCAATATTTATTTTAGCATTGTTAGTAACAACACAAGAGGAGCAATCTCAATTGTTAGTCAGTAGAGAATTGATTAAATTCAATGGACTTCTCTGTGTCTATTAAAAAACATGTGAGAATATCCTCTATATACTGATGGGCAAAGTTCTCTGAATGCATAGTTAAACGAAAGAAGCAAGATGCAGCATGGTGTATGTAATAAACTACTTTTTGTGCAAGAAATATTAATAATCTATGTACATATTTGCCCTTCCACATATAAGGTAAGTCTGGAAAAACATGTAAGAAACAAATAGCTGTGATTATGTGTGTTGGAGGAGGGATGCCAGCTGAATAAAGGGGACTAGACTTTTCATTGGATACTTTTGGTTATTTATTTTGAAACCATATGCAGGTGTTACCCATTCGAAAAGTTTAATGAGTAGACTCCTGTTTTCTCAAGGCGTAATTATTGAGGTACTAGGAAACACTATCTTACCAAGATTCATCTTTACTTGTGAATGACTTCCAGTCGTGTATAAACACGGAAGAGAGATATATAGATTGGTGAATGACTCAAAGTTCCAGGCTCCGTATGGGTATTTAAAAAAACAGCTAATAAAACTCCCCAGTCTATGTGTTTTCAGAATGTATATTTGGAAAGGAGGATGGCAGTCCATATTCTGGAGTCAAGGAGCTGTGCTAGTGTCTCTTCAATCACAATGCTAAGGCCGTCATCTTGCCTGCTTTTACACAAGGCTGGTTTTGCATACTGAATTGAATTGAGTTTGGAACCTGCTATGGTCAGAGCTTTCAGGCACAAATTCAAAAGTGCCAAAGAGTAGTTTATGAGAATTGAATTCAGTTCTTTTGAAATAAATGGAGCCTATCATGGAGAACTGTGATTGAAGGCTGAATATGGTTTCATTCTCAGTTAAATATAACGAATCATAAACCTTATGTATTTAAACTACATATTAAAGTAGATGTAACTTCACCTTCAACAACCACCATAATTCATCTTTATTTAGAAAAGGTCTTGTAGTTCTACACATTCATAATAGGAGCTGAAATAAAACTTTCATTTTGCAAAGCATTTTGATAATCTCTCAATCTTCTAGAAGAAAAATGGATTGCAAAGGGGAATTATGCTCCGTGATGGGCAGGTCAATGAAGAAAAGAAATAATGGAGCAAAAGAGCAGTTTTGAACCTCACATTACTACAAAAATGGAATTAATGTGTTATTTCATTTGCCATTACTGGTACTCTTAGGGTGAGAGATCATCTATTTTTATATCCAACTTTGCCATTGCTCCTCAGATAAAGCTGTGTTGTTGAAATAAATTTTCTAGATGACATAATGAAATTTCAAACTGAATGTATTAGTAGATGGATAGATGAATGTATTTACACTATGCATGGGGGAGGGGCAGAAACTGACCAAATTTAGCCAATTCCAAGACATATAACTGGGTACAATTAGTCTTTTCACTGAATAAAATCCAATTAATTTTTGTTTTTATGAAATAGTCATGATTGATCAAATTAGGTTAATTCTCTTATCAATAGTAGCATTTGAAAATAGTTTGGATGTGTTGACTTTTTAAGTGTCACAATTGTAGCTTTGTGAGTTTCAAAAATTTCCTTCTCAAACCTCAGATGCTCTTGAGATGACAGCATAAGTAGATCTTTCTACAAGAAACAAAACAAAGACTAAAAGATAGTGCCTTGGCAATGAGTGATAATTTCCAGGAGATTCTTTTTAAAGGTGAGAAGTGGCTTCCCAAACTTGAAAAGGTTGTGTCCATTTTTTTAAAATAAGTTTGATTAATTTTTTTATTGGGGTGTAGTTGACATATAACATTATATGAGTTTGTGCTCTTAGTTCTATGAGAGAGAAAATGATTTGGGAAAGTAACCAATGAGTTTATAGCCCAGCTGTTGATTCATTTTCTCTCAGAACACCAAGCTTGGCTTCAGAATAGACCCAGAATAGTTTTTTCCCCTTTGGTGAAATTAGAAGTCAGACAGTGTCTCAGTAGTATGAATGCTATTACCTACAATCTGCTGGTCTGATCTACAGTAAACTGTTCTGAGTGATAATGGTTTAATCTCCTCTTTAATCACCCTTTAACCTTGATGAACACTATCCCAATCCCATTCAGTAATTTCAGTCAAGATCAAATAATGTAAAAACAATCAAAGGACATCATAAAAATCTTCAAGGCATCAAATTATGAGATTACAATTTTTTAAAACATCAGGTCAATTGCTCTGTTACTCTGTTATTTTTTTAAGCCATCAGGTACTATACCTAGCAAGCCAAGCATGTCTGAAGCAGAGATTCTAAAGCAAGAAGAGTACCGCATTTTCTGATTATAAGTAATGTGATGTCCTGAAATGCCTATGACTTTGGTAAGTAAGTACCACCTTCATGTGTTCCTACTGGGGAAAAAGAGAATACTATGGCAGGCAGAGTAGGATCCCTAAAAACAGCTTCATCAAACGTTAGGGCTTATGTTACAATTAAAATAATCCTGACTTTACTTAAAAATCTTTGTTAAGATCTCACTCAAAGTAAATGAAAGCTCTCCCCATTTGAGGACATATGTTTCACATAATAGTTCCACCTGTATATGTATCCATCCAGTCTCAAGTAACAAGATTTTCCCTAACACACTTCAGATTTAGGCAGTGTATAAAAGCTGCTCATGCTACATCCCTTTTTCTTCTCCAAGGACAGTCTTTGAGAATATGCTTTTGGTAGTCTTAACAGTTGGACCCCTTTAGCCCAAATGACCTGAGTTACAAAGCACTGACAAGCATTTTTCAAAGAACGACAACCATAAACCATTTTTATCATAATGACATGGAGACGCTTGTTTGTTATAAGTGCAGTCATGATCCCCTCTTGCCTCAAATTTTGGTAGTGTAAGGCTCAAGAATCTGCATCTTGGATAAATTCCAAGCTAACTGTTAATGTGTCCTATAATTTGAGAACCTTAGCTGTAGAATCAAAGGAATGATTTAACTCTCTAGTTTGGCTCAGACGAGATGGTTCTACCAGAAACTGGCCAGCTATGGAACCTAGCATAGGAGCAGTAGACCTGAAGGGAGCAGGAATGGATATCTAATATCAGACTCTGAAGACTCCCTAGGCTTCTGTGGTAAACCCAGCTTCTTCTCCTTCCCGAAGGGCTTCAACCCTCGTAGAGAACACGTCTCTCTCTATTCCCAGGTGTGATGTCAGTTGTTAGAAGAACTCTGGCAGAGTAGAGTGTTTTGTTCACGCACAGCATCGGCCACAGAGGAAGGGAAGTTGATGTTGCTTTCTCTGGACCTACTGTAGAGACTACGCCTTTGCTTGCAAAGTTTTAAATGCCTTATCTCCAGCAGATTCATTTCTCCCATCAAGGAATGGTGGTATATGTGGGCTTTTAAGGTCTTTTAGGCTTTTTTTCCTCTGTTTCCCATGATGATGAATCATTTCTGGTGATCAGAACACCTAGACTGAAGGGAAGGCGGGGCCATCAGTTTTCTACATAGAGCCTCTAAGGAATGAGAAAGTTGCTTCTTTACAGGGCATTAACAAAAGGGATGTTTTCTTGCCCAACTTTCTCTGTTCACCTCTTTCTCCGTCTCCCTCTCTCTTTTAAGAGAGTCTGGAGCTGTTGATTAGTCTTGTGAAATAAACACAGAGAATTTTAGTTTCACTCTGTGGTTCAGTATTACAGTTTACATTGCTTAGCCAGGCTTTCTCTGTTTGCTACAGTAATAACGGATATTGTGGATCAGGTAGGAAATTACAGTTTTCTTCCTGAATATATTTATGCCAGAGCTTGTCAGTATACATAATAGGACTATGAAAACCACAAGACTAGAAAGAGTGAACTAGAATAAGGTGTTTCCATAAACCACGGGTAACCAACGAGTTGCAGAGCACTATTTATAACTCGCCTGACATTTCTAAGTGTGAAGTGTCCCTTCTCTCCACATACCTATGTAGTTAACGTCAAATTGGTTTTAAACGACGGCAACCATGCATTATATCTTTCCTGTACCTGGTTCAATTTGATTCCCAGAAAGCCCTAAAACCTTGACAAGGTAAATAGGGAGACTTGTACCTCAATTCTCAAAAGAGGTCATTAGAAAACTTATAAAATTGAAAATTGATTATAAATTTCTCAATGCCTAAAAAATTTTAAGTAAGATCTTACAAGACCATGAATCAGGCTGTTAAAAGTAGCAGTTTCTGGGAAATGAATCTGGAGAGTGAGGTTTTTGAAGGCCAAATTTTGGAAGGAATCATTGTAATCGAAGTGCAGTAGCAGTGGAGAAGATTTTATAAACTTAAACTAATAAAGAATCCAGGGAAGATGCTGAGTTTCTGAATTGTTTCAGAATAGCTCTGAATGGTGGTTTCTGACTGTCATTGATTTATATTATAAATGGGATGGCTTTCTCTGGATAAAGAAGACCATCATGAAATAATTTTGAACCCTTATTCCAGCCTTCCACTGATTCATTTCTTTATTACTCAGCAGCTTTATTATGCCAGTAGTTGCACAGACACATATCTTTCTAGTATTATAAGATGATACTACTGTAAATAAAAAATAACTAAACCCTCAACACAGCCAGACAATAGGTGTTGGTTCTTAAAGAAGTAGAAAAATTAAGCCTGACAGATTTTCTATTTCCTGGAGTTAAGGTGTGCTTTAACTGAAAACCACATAAGATTATAAGAAGAAAAAATAACATGGCAAAAAAAAATAATTTTGGAGCATAAAAGAACACTTGGGTTATAGGCTTTGGAGAAAATATTAAATGCTACACTCTCCATCAATATCCTTCAGCTCAAAGACTATTTGCCTTACTGGCAGAAAGTAGACAAGATGTCTTAGCAGATGAACCTTTACCCTCATCATCCAGTCTCTTTATTTTGATTCTTGTTAAAGAACCCTGAATTGGAACAGTTTCTCAAGTATTCTGTTGGTATAAATTCTCAACTTTCCATAGTTTACTTTTTCAGAAGTTTCCAACACTTACTATTTGGGATCTCTCTCCTAGCATTTCTGGGAAGGCTGAAAAAACTCCTTAATATTTCCATTTTGTGGATAGAGGAATTAAGATGCCAAAAAAAAAAAAAAAATCACACAGCAAGTCAGTGGCATAAGCTCAATGAAAACTGAAAATTGGGGTTCCCAAATCATTGCTTCTTGTGCACTCTGCCCTATTTCACATTAGCTCTAAGTATATTAGAAACAACTTGCTCAAAAAGATTCTTTTTAATAGACAAGTCATAAAATGTCCCCAGTGGAAAGCATTTTAGGGAAATCTCTCTGGTTGGAAGGACAGCGATACAGCTATGACAGTGACCTTAGTTTTAACCTTCCCCTTGAAATTTTTTCTCTTTTTCCTCAAAGCCACTATATACTTAGCTTGAGGTTCCCAGCTGTATCTACAGCCCAGTTGTAAATGAAACCTAGCAGAAAGTAAATTCCTTTCTATTTATCCTCTCAACACAACTAAAATAAGCTGATGCTTTCAAAGGAACTTGATAAAAAAACAAAGGGGTATGAGAACAATATTAACAAAGAAATCGTAAGACGCGTGGAAACAGTCCCCTTCCTGGTACATAACGCATCTAATATGCAGGCTGTGTTCCATCCCACATCCTGTTTGAAGGACCCCATGCTGATGATTCCAAAAGGACATCAAGTCTTAGGAGACAAAGGGCCAGAGGCCACTTCTGTGGTCATCTGCTCCCAACTGAAATCATCCTTTAGAGTATTCTGTGAATTGATTTAATAAAAATGGTGACCCTTTTGCATTTCATTCCAATTTCTCTTCAGATTTTTAAAAATCAAATGACTCAGAGGATCTTTATTTTTATTTCTTTTAAAGTGCTGAGACCATTAAAATACCTGTCCGTAACACTGCACGATTGCTGAAAGATAAGCTATGTACAGGTACGTTTTGTGCTGCAGGATACACATATTCACAGGGTGAAGCTAATATTATTCAAAATTCCAGTCTTTAGCCTATCAGGGAAATGGGCATAGCCTAAAATTTTGCCAATTATTTTTAGATTTAAATACTAGAACCAAGAATAACAGATAGGAGTTACATGGATGGAGATTTCCACAAATCACCAGAAAAATTTTTCTAATGAACAGACCTGTCCACGAAGTAGCTTAGGCTTCCTCACAACATTCATGAGGTCCCTTTATGTTTGGGGGGTGACTGAATGACCACCTCTTGGAGTGCAGAGGACAGGTTAGTACAGTTTTGACAAGGGGATGAGGTAGGATCCTATGAAATATACTGACATTTTAGTTGACAGTAATATACCACATGGCTAGATGATCAATTTTCAAAGAACTGGAGTTCAGTGACAAACATGTGGCACCATGCTATCTACCTCTGATGAAAGAGAGGACATTTGAGGCTCCTCAGTGTCCTGAGCTATTTGTTGTCATGACCGTAAATTAGTGGAGATGTTGTGTAAATGTATGAACCTACTGATTCATTGAGGCTACTGAATATAGAATGCCAGATAACCATTTACTGTAACTGCAGAAACAGCCATGCTATTTTTACCTTTCTTTTTATCTAAGGCTAATCATAGATGACTCTTTACGGTTCCTAGTGTGTAAAATTATAATTAGCATCCATATATGGATTTTAAATTTTAGGCCACTTTTCAAAAAATTAATAAATTCATATTCTTTACAGCACTATGTGAGTTAGGGGAGGTTAAAAGGGACTTGATTGCCTTGCCCAGAACCACAGCAGGAAAGAACGACTGCCAGATCCAGATTTAGAAATTAGAGGGTTTCTCCATTCCTGTGTTCTCAGCCTAGTTCGCTTTGGAGCTAGACAAATCACAGAGCATCCCTATCATGGCTGGCAAAGTGTGTTGCTGTAGGGATTTTACCTTCTTAGCTTGGACTTCTTTAGGGTTGGGTTGAATTATATTCATATTAATTGCAATGACAATAAATATTTATTTAGGATTAGGGAAGGGAACTGTAGTATAATAGTCATGGTAATAAAAAGAATGGGCTAACATTTATTGAGCCCTTGCTGGATACCGGGCTCTGGGCTAAACATTTATATGCATCACCTAATTGGATCCTCATCATCAACTAAGAAAACTGATCCTATGACCAATTTTTTCACTTCACACAGCTGGTAAGTGGCAGGACTCAAACATCCATCTTTCTAACTCTAGAGACTGAACTACGTTAGGATTTTCCAATCGTGATTTTATCCCAATTCTCTTGGCATTCGCTGCAGTTATATTTCTTTTTTCTCTCTGTATTGGAGAAATCTCCTGAGACGGACATCAAAATAAGCCTTAAGTTTTCTCTTTGGACAGGAAGATATTTTGGTAGTGTGGTAATAGAAATCGAAGACAGATGGGCATTTAATGAAGATCAGATTTTGGGTGGTTATGATGCAATAGGAAGGGATGAAATAAATTCAGGTCCACAGGTAATTACTACATTGTGATAGGGAGCTTTCCCCCCTAAAGGCTATTGGATTCTTGACTCTGAAGAATATTTTTCTACCACTTGGTGGCAGTAGCTACCAATTAATTTACAGGGTTGTTTTTCAATTTATAATGGAAATACTGATCTTTAGCTGGGAGTGATTTTTTAAAAATTTCTCCCTTCAATTAATTAACCTTTTCATGTAATGCATTTACTTCTACCAGTTCTTCTCTCATGTAGCTTTATGATAATGATGATGATGTCTTGGATGTTATTTGGATGCCTCTCCTAAGTTAAAGACCTTTGATTTCCCTTTAGCATAAAGAGTATACATAATTACAATAGAGAAGTTTCTTCCATTCAACCTTATGGTTTTCAAGGTATTTATCGTGTAGCTGGCCAAAACAGGGTGATGACAGACTTAGGTAAGAATGGGTAGGAGAGCTTATCAAAACATAAGCAGAAGGAAACTTACAATCACTGACTTATTAACATTGAGTATTAACTTATTCACGTTGATTTAAAATAATCAAGAAACCTCAAGCATGTTGTTCAATCCACAAAACCAGTCCATTTTAGAGAAGAAGAAACTGAGGTTGAGAAAAATGTAACTGATCTTGTCCAAGATATGCTTGGATGGTATACAAAGTTAATGAATGGCAGAATTAGGATTCAAATCCAGAACTGGCTGCCTCTACAGCGTGTGTACTCCCCACTGTCTCATGCTGACTCTGCTAATGGTATTAACATGTCTAAGGAAAGAAGCAGTGATGAAAGACTTCTCATTTTCAAGTTCAAAAGGGAATACCAAAATTCTAAGGACGCGCAACTCTCCGATGTAGAGACAAGCAGAAATCAGTTTATCGGATAAAGAATACAATTTGAAGTCAGGTAGAAAGTTGGAATGGTCTACTAAAGACGAGTCTGTTTCAGGAGGTGTAGATAATATCAATCTTAGGTAACTGTATGAAACTATTGGAAAGCAGAAGACTGGACCAGAGAACTAAAATTTAGTCTTTAAAATTGTGTTTACTTTGAATGTGTTAGGTCATGATGAAATGCTTATAACACTATTTTAAGTTTAACAAAACAGTGGAATGCAAAACTTTATGCCCATTTTTTGTATTGCAAAAATTATTATTTTCATGCAAAGTTAAGGCAATATATCACGGTGTCTATTTCTGAGTGGTGGACTCATTGGTGATTTCAATGTCAATTTTGCTCTTTTGTATTTTTTCCAATTCTCTACAATAAACTTATGCAAAATAATAGGATATTCCTTTTAGTACTTCCACAACTTTTTTCTGATCACACCACATAAGCCATTGGCCTATGGCTTTAGCATTTGGAGCAGTCAATGAATACGAAAAAGATGGAAAATAAGAGAGCAGAGGCAACCCCTCTTAAAAACAGAGAAGGCTCTATTGACATAGTATAATATGGAAAGAGCTAATCAAAATATTTCCCTCCTTGGCTTTAAGTTCCCACCATGTGAATGACATCCTTGAGTTAAGTCACAAAGTCACAAAGGGCATCCATTTAAATTCCAACTTACAACGTGGGTGGGTTTTACGTGCACCAAAAAAGTTAGTATCCATATGGGGAAAACACCATTTTCTTGTTTTCTGTGCATGTCAGAGCCCTGGGTAATAATCCAGAGCAGCACGAAATGTCCTGCAGAGTCCTGTTTTCGGTGAAAGGGAAGGTCAGGGCTTTTTGTGAATTAGCCTTGTGTTCCTTAACAGCTCCTCCAGATTCCTCTCTTTCATTTATCCTCTGCTTCCAAATAAACAAGGCTTACCAACAATTCTCCCACTTACTGGGGCTAAGCTCAGTCTGCTGCAGTGAAAACTAGCATGTTAGTGAATCATACAGTCATAAGGTGCCCAACCAGGGTCACTCTGTTGCTTGACAAGAGTGCTCACCGTTTTGGACCAATCTGCTCCATCAAGAGAGTCAGCCTTTTTTCATCTTTAAGTAACTGTAATTGTCAGAGAGCCCTTTCTTTCAGTAAGCCTGGACGCTTATCCCTGTGGTGTCGACCCACGGTCCACATTTTAAGACAAGGTTACCACCAGCCCTGTGTTTTTTCTAGGGCAAACAGGCCCTGGTTTCTCAGCCATCTTCATGATCGCTCGCCCCTGAATGTTCTGATGTCCTTCCCTGTCAGCAATGGAACTGCCTGAAAAGCAAATCAATGAATTGGCAGACATTCTTCTTTTAGCCAGGAGAAGATTTCTTTCTAGCAGATTTCCAGATCATTGATGTCTCTAATCATTATGATGTTTGGTCCAGAACATTTACCCTCCCTACAGGTATTGGTATCTCAGAAGAATTAACAAATATCAGTCTTAAACTGGTGGAAATTTGCTGTTGGGTAATAGATACTTTCAAACAGCAGCCCTCTGTCTATTCCAGGCCATTCTCTACCCTCAAACAGGATGACACAGTTGAAAATACATGGGGTCTACAATGTTTAGAAGCCTATAAACAAACACTATCCATTATCCAATTCTTTTCCTTTATGGATAGTTCGTACTTTACAGAACTCAATAAAAGTAACATCGTTCCCTCAGAAATAAAGCCAGCCTTGCACAACTTAGGACTAAAATACAGCTTCAGAATCTCTGAAGGAGAAGAAATCGGGTATTATACACTTTTTAAATATTTGTTTTAGAGGTTACAATTTCCCAATGCTCATTTCCTTGTATAGTGTTTTGTTTCCAAAGGTGTCTGTGAGAAGTTATTGCAATACTTGGGACAAATTTAGGGGAATGGTGAAAAATGGAATGCAATTTTAAGTTTGACCCTGATTTCTGGAGAAAAAAGAAGAAGAGCATCTAATTAGAGGAAAAGGAATATCATGGTTATTTTGTTTTTTAAGTGCAGCACTAGGAAGAAGCAGGTCAGCATGGTTTTCCTGTTAATCAACGTGAAGAACACAAATACTGGAAAAGAAAATAATCTCTTTCCCCCAGCAAGACAGGCAGTGTGATGGCTGTGTACCAGCGAGCAGAATGGAATTACAAGTGGAAGAGAGGTATCTGCAATGCCTCTTCATGCTGAGCTGCTGGGTCCTCTGAAGAATGAGAGGAGTCTTATTTATGCTCCAGGACATTTCTCACTCTGGGAAAAGATCAATCAATGGGTGCTGTTGACTAAGGTCTGGGATATAGAAACAATGCTGCTTTTTACAGCCAGAGCTTAAAAAATGGATGGAGCATAGCATAATGGTTAGGAGTACAGACTCTGGGGTCAGGAAAACATGCCCTTTAAATCTGGCTCTGCCACAGATTAGTGGGACTTACAGCAGCTGCTTAAACTCTGACTCTCAATTTCCCCATCTATAAAATGGATACACTGCTACAGGTATGCTAATACTTAACCTACAGTGCTATTAAAATGATTAATGAAGTAATGCTTTTGATATGCTTGGTGCAATTTCTAACACCCACTAAGCCATAAACAAATGGAGCTATTCAAAATAATTTTTAGGGGCTTCCTTGGTGGTACAGTGGTTAAGAATCCACCTGCCAATACAGGGGACATGGGTTCGATCCCTGGGCCAGGAAGATCCCAAATGCCATGGAGCAACTAAGCCCATGCACCACAACTACTGAGCTTGTGCTCTGGAGCCTGCAAGCCATAACTACTGAGCCCACATGCTGCAACTACTGAAGCCCACACGCCTAGAGCCCGTGCTCCGCAACAAGAGAAGCCACTGCAATGAGAAGCCTGCACACTGCAACAAAGAGTAGCCTCTGCTCGCCACAACTAGAGAAAGCCCACCCGTGTGCAGTGACGAAGACCCAACGTGCCAAGATAAAAATAATAATAATAATTGGTAAAATTATATAACATTTTTGAGTACTGATGAGTATAAAGCAGTGTCTGAATTCCTGACAGGAATTATAAAACATATTTTATACTTTCATTCTGTTACTTTTTCCTCATTTGCAAAATCTCCCTCATGCCAAAACTGTATCTATCTTTGCCCCTTCATGAATGTGGGTTGTCCCACATCAAATCCATATGTACTCAGGGATTTGGGCACTATTATTCTCTCAGATTTCTAGCCTTGACATGCTGAGCTGCAATGAACAAGACTTCAAGATTTATAAGTGGACTACCTTCTAGAAAGTAATTATCAAATGTATTAATTTCTATTTGATGCAAGGGGAGTCCTCCAAGCGATGCCAATAATACTCGCTTCTGAACGTGATGTTTTGAAGCAAAATGTCATGTCTAAAGTGGGCCCATGTTCCAAGAGGCCAGAGAATAACGTAGGTTATCGGTCATCATGAAAGCTTCATCTATTTTTAGCTCAGCTACAATCATCCTACAGCTCAGTGTGGTCGCAGCTGGATGCATGGACGTCAACAAAAGAGATCCAGCAGGGATACTCACAAAATGAGTCTCGAATCTGCTTTCACTGTCACTTTACTATTTCTATCACTCTCACTACTCTTCTTTCACAACTCAGAGGCACTTTTGATTTTTCCCCCTTCTACATCCACAATGAACTTCTTACTTCATTCAGGCGCTCACCAGCCCTCCCCTGGGTTATCTGAGAGCTTTCCAGAGCGTCTCTGCCTTGTACTTCTCCAATGCCATCCTAAGTTCCTTCTAAGCGTGACTTTTAGTAACTCAACACAATTTTTGTTTTCCAATGGTTCACCAAACTTCCTGGCCTGTCATCAGGGCCCAGATGGATTGTTCCAACTTAATTTGTGAACTGCTGATACGCTACAGCCAAAGTGGACTTAATAATCCACGCACACACTCAGCTTACCATCTTTGCCTATATTCATTTCTCTGCTTCCGCAATTTTATTCTTATTCTTACCTGTTCTCCAGGGTCCATCTCAAATCACACCAGGTGTGATCCCATCTTTTTTTATGAATTCTCATAATATCTTATGTGCCTATTTTTATGGTCCTTATTATATTTCCCTTGTATTATAGTTATTCACATGGTTATTATCTACATCGCTAGACAGTAAGCTCTTTAAGTAACAGACTGTTTTTCATTCTGGTTTATAACTACCACCAGCACTTTACTCCCACCCAGAATACTTATCGTGGTGCCTGGTTTATAGCACAAACTTACTAAATTTTTGGAATGGAAGAGTAAGGTCCTTGGTCACAGTACTTAACAACCAGCAAGTTCTCAGTAATTATTTGTTGAATACATAAAGTAATACATTGAGCTTTTACTCACACGTCACTGAAATTGCCCAAAGATTATCAGTGACACCCTATTGGCCATTCTTTTATTTTTGAAATATGTCTGCTCACTGGATTCCATGACACTGAACTCCCCCCGTCGCCCTCCTACTTTTCTGCCCATTCTGCCTCAGTCTCTATTGTTGGATTCTTTTTCCCTCTCATGCTGTAGGCTTTTGTTCCTGAAGTTTCGGTTCTCTTCTCACTGTGCTCTTTGTAGAACTATTACTTTTCTGCCAACAACTTCTCACATCCATATAGCAAGCACCGACCTTTATCTGAGCTCAGAAACAGAGTTCCAACTGTCTTTTTCACAATGTCCTCCTTAAATTTCAAACTATACATTTTTCTCTTTCTTTTAGTCAATTCTATGGCATCACTTATGCGTAGTGGTAGAAATCTGTTATTTTGCTCTTCAGGATGTATTTATCCATCTTCTGGTAATTAAATCTCATTTTTCTGCTAGAAAACCATTCATCCCTCACTCTCAGGCATGTGCTTCTCATCCCCCACAGACATGTGATCCAGGTTTAATAAGTTAGGATGTTCTGTCCCTTTGTCACAGTAATTGCTTCAGAAGTGACCACAAGATACAGGTAAGGTCAAACTAGGGAAAGAGAATATATTTTAGAAATTTTGTTTCATCAGCCAGGAAGCAGACTATCTTTTCTTGCCTAGGTCTGGTGATGATATGACCTGAGAACTGCTGGGGGCCACAATGTGAAAACTAAGAATGACACCAACTAAAAGAACCAGGCACTGTGGTGCCTCACAAAAATACTTTATGCTCAGAATGTCCTAATCATATTTTCCTGAAAGTATCGTGAGCATGTTCTCCTGAAAATACTTTCATCTTCCCCCAGACAATATCTTTCTCCTCCACTATTTCTCACTTCCAGAAATAGCACATCCATGCACTCAGTTCTCATTCTTGACATCTGGGATGGCTTACTGACACCTCCTTCCTACCCTCATGTACCACAGTCAGTGAACCACACAGTGATCTTCTTTTTGTCTCCAGAACATAGCTGAAATTTACCTTCTTCTATTCACTGCCATTGTTTCCATTCTATCCCAAATTGCTAACATCTCTCATTAGCATTACAGCAAAAGCTTTCAGATTATTCTTTCCACCCTGCCTTCATCAAATCCACTCCCGTCTGAACTTGTTACATCTTTTAATATTATCCTATTGTCTTTAAGAAAAAATCCAAAATTTTTACATAGTTTATAAAGTGTTTCATGATCTGCCTTCTTCTACAACCTCAACCTCACTGATCTCTCTCTTAACTTGGAATTCATCCCACTCAAGGAAAGGACTTGGAATATGCTGTTTCCTTAGCCTGAAATAGTCCTATTCTTCTTCAACTAGCTAAATGCTATTTCTGATTTAAATATGACTTAAATATGACTGCCTAAATACTACTTCTTCATGGAAGACTTCTTTAACTTTCTGGACTGAGTTCCCATTTTAAGCTCTGATGGCATCCTGACTTTTTCCTTTGTAGCACTGTAATTAAATACTTATTTCAATACTTATTTATTTCATGTTTGTCTCCCTACCAGAGACTGTAGTTGTCTTGGAGACAGAGACCTTATCTTCTTGTTCTTTATTGTATTCCCAGTACATAACACAGGGTCTGTTGTAGGTTGATGCATGAATATTTTGTGAATAAGTGACTTAACAAAGCACAACTTGTCTAAACTTCATTTGTTTTCTGGCCCTCCACACATGCCTTCATTTTTGTTTTTCCAATCTGGGTGAAACTCTCTCATTCTCTTTAACCCAGGCAGAAAGGCAGCCTTAATTTCCATTCTTTTCCACCCTCATTTTTCATAACTCGCTTCCCAGCAAGTCTTGTTGAATCTATCTTCGTAAAGTTGCTCACATATGCCCTTTTAATTTCCATTCCTGCTGAAGTTATCTACATTCTGATTGTAAACTTTAATATGAAAGATTTTCATAATCCCCCTGGCTCTAATTCTTCACACTGCCTCCTAGGTGATTATTGCTAAAATACACAGACTCTTACTACTTCTAACCTCAAAACCTTTAAACCAATTTTAGTACCTGTCCATTTCTTTAAAAGTATGACTTCAAATCCCATAGTATAGTAGTCAAGTTTCTATCAGTTAGTTTAAGCCTACCTCTTCAGACTCTCTTCTTTCTGCACATTCTGTGCTCTGAAACCAATATCCTCTACCATTCTCAAGCTCTCCATGGATCACGTCTCCACCAACCTGAAATGCCTTGCTTTCCTCGCCTCCCATCAAACCCTCCCTACTTCATTTCTTCCCAGACTTGCCACCAAAACATATCCTCCATGAAGTCATCTGTCTCCATCTTCACTTTCCTTTGTGCATTCATAGGATTTTCATACACTGCATTCTGTATTTAATCGTATTTATTTAGGTTAGTAGGAGTCAGTATGGTTTAGAGATTAAGAACGACTGCTCTAGAGTCGAATTGGCTGGGTTTGAATCATGCCTGCATCATTTTCAGCTATGTGACTTTGAGAACGTTATTTAAATAATTTGCCACAGTTCCCCCTTTAATTAGATACATGAGAGCATACTTCATAGAATTGCTATAAATATTAGATAAAATAATAGATGTAAAGCACTTAGATGAATTCATATTCAGTATCTGTTGTTGCTTACATGTATTTCCCCAACCAGCTAGAAAGCACCTGAATCCAGAGTCCAGATAATTATCTATCTTCAGATTCTCAGCAAAACACTTCATTTAAAGTAAGAGCAGTAATTATTTGTCAAATTGATTTACTGGGAAGCTCTAGAGTCCTGTGTATATCATGAAGCTTTGTATTACCATAGCTATCTCAATAAGACCAGTCCTGTTAAAGGAACAAATATTTAGGAAAGCAAGGAAAGAGGAGGGAAAATCAAAATTTCAAAACAGGAGAAATTACGTGAAAAATTATCAATAATATTGTACCTGAAACTCTGAATAGTAGAATACAGAAAGGAATCGTGTACAAACAAGCTGAAAGCTTGTAGTAAACGATGAGCAGTAAATGATGTGTTGTTACCAAAGTGCAGCTTCTGATGAATTGTTTTCTGTAGTCACGGGCTTAACAAGCTGTGGCCACGCATTATTGAGAAAAAAGTTGTGCACTTCAGAACAGAAGCCCTAGGCTCTCATTCAGTCTTCCTTTGTCATTTAATCATATCAGGCGAGTCAGCTGAATTCTCTGGGCTTCATCTGTAAAAGCAAAGAGCTGGATTGGATGGGATTCGTGACAATCCCCCTGCTCTGACAATTCTCTGATCTGCCATCTAAGCAACTCTATTTTTAATCCACTCATCTTCAGCAGACACGTCTCCAGTATTGACCAAATGTACCAGATATTACTCCAGTACCTATCATGATATATATCACACTGAAAATATAATTTACAATAAAATGACAGTCTCCGTTCCTTTTATAACGAGGAGACATACTCATAGCAGATGTCGATGGAATTAAAAGAAACAACCCACATGAGAGTGCTTAGCCTTGACTGTGGAACATGGCAGGTGCCAATAAATGTGATTTTCTCCCTCTATTTGGAAAATTATTTTGTTTTGTTTTGTTTTCGCTGCACCCTGCGGCATGCAGAACTTCCCTGACCAGGGATCAAATCTGTTCCCCCTACATTGGAAGTGCGGAGTCTTAACCACTGGACCACCAAGGAAGTCCTGGGAACGTTATTTTTTTAAATATCAAGATCCATTATTTGTGAAGCCTTTTCAACCCCTCTATGCACTCCTAGTCAGAACCTAACAAAATATACTATATTTGTGTCTATTATAACACCGATGCACTGATCATATTTTATGGTAATAATTCTATCATTCTAAAAGTTCTTGAACTCCGTGTCAGGTGTTACATATTTTAATCTTTAAAACTTTAGCACTAACACAGGACCTCACACATACAAAAAGTTCACTAAATATTTGTTGATGAATGGATAAATGAATGAATGAATGCATTTCAGGTTAGTAAAAGAGATGGGAAAAAGCCTCTCTTCTCCCAAAATACTTTTGGTACATGCCAAATAATATTTGCAATCCCTTTAACAAAAAGTTACACAGTCTTTGGTTGCACCATTTAAAAAACAAAGGTTGACAGGCTTGTGGCATGGGAGCAGGCAATGCAGGTGTCCAGTCTGGGAAGTGCTGTCCTGTAACATTTAGCTGTTTCTGGTGTCTCTACCAGCTAACTAAGCCAAATCAGCCTTCCAAGTTCACTAATAACTCAAATTGTCTTAAAGGCTTTCCTCATCTATAGTTCATGTCTTAGGTAAACAAAATGTGAAGATTTCCTTGATTAGCTAATTACTTTTTTTGATGAAAAAAACATCTAGATGAGAGCTAGTAGAAATCTAATGTAAGCCATAACTGTGAGTCAATATATAACTGCATCTTCTAGTAGTCACCTTAAAAAGAAAAAGGTGAAAATTTTAATATATTTTATTTAACTCAATATATTGATGCTATTATCATTTCTCCATGAAATCAAAAATTAAAAAAAGAACTTGAGATACTTTATGTTCTTTTTTCATATTCAGTCCTTGAAATCCAGTGTGTATTTCATACTTATGTCTTAACTCAGACTAGCCACATTTAAAGTGCTCAGTAGCCACACGTGGCTAGTGGCTACTCTATTTGTACAAATGTAGAGAATACCTAATTCTTGTTATGGTCACAAGTCAAAGAAAAACAAGTCCCCCTGCCCCACCCCCCCCAATATCACCCAAGAAATACAGTGATTTCCTAAATTAGTTAATTATAGTTATGTGAGAACTCGAGAGGCAACTTGTTCTCTATTGGCCCAAGTGTCTTGGTAACCCACTGCATGATGTCTGCCAAATTTGCGTCTTGTAACACAGTAGCTACTTTCAACTTGATATTTCATTAACTCCTCAAATATCCCTCTAAGAGACTATTCTGAAGGTCTGAGAGCCAAAGATGTTTGCTGATACCCCTTGGCTAGAGCTGAAAAAACATTAGCAAAAATCACGAGTTAAAGTTACACCTCTTTCTCCAAAAGAACTTTTCCTTTAAGAAAATCCTTTCTTTCAACTACAAGTAATTGGGATATAAAGGTGGTGAAAATTGCTACTCTTTCATAATGATATTTTAATTTCATAATGTCATACTAGAAAACTCAGCTCACCCTATCACTGGTAAGTACACTCTGCTATATTCATGGTCAAGGATACACATATAGAAAAGAGCACCTTTTTTTAGTGTGGCCCTTTAAAGAAATTAATCATTATAAAATATTTTGACAATTTTACAACAGTGTTGGATAATGGCATTTTATATTTATAAATATACACATATTTGTTCCTAGCCACTTTAGGCAAACTGTGTACCAAATTTGACTTAATTTTGCTTTCTAGATATTTGAATTAAAAAGTCTCAAACAGAAAATATTCAGAACTACAGGACTTTGACTTTAAAGCCTTCTTGAAAGCAGTCTGCTTACTTACTTAAATTGATCACTAGCTCTTGCAGGTTTGGAAACATTAGTAACTTCTAAAAATTAGTTTCACTATCTCAGTTGCTTTGGAAAAGCACCATGGAGAAGAATTTCTATGGAAAACTGTTTCCCTGAAACTCCCAACTGGGAGGAAACATCTAAAATCTGTTAAAATAATTATTACATCTCCACGAGAGTCAGCAGTGCCAATAATTTGAGATCATTCCTGTTCACTTTGGGGCAGTAGCCAGATAACTGCATTATCCTTTTGGTTGAACACTTATTTTTAGGATACTTAATGTTGTGAGGCATCTGTGGAAATAGTGTTAGACCAAGAGTTAGATGATTTGGACTCTTGTCCTTGTTCTATAGCTAGCCATCAGTGCTAATTCTCTGGGCTTCATTTTAGTTATCTGTGAAATGATGAATTTGGAATAAATTATTTTTATGTCTCTATCTTGTTCATATTGTGTGACTTCATTATCATTCTCAACCAAGAGGGAGAGAAGACATTTTAATCATGTTCTTAGAGTCAAACCAGACGTTTGTTTCTTCTTTACCCTTAGCTATTGACAGATCTCAAATTAGATAGAAAACACAGAAGACATCAGAGAATCCTCTCTTCAGTTGCCATTAGGTGTGACGAACTCTGCATGTTCATGCATATTATCTTGCTTTATTACAAGAAACAAAGATAAAACTTACGAACACAAAACCTCGATTTTAGCTTTAAATTCAATCACTCTTCATTTACTCAGACTTTCTCTCTTCCCCTTTGTAACTCTTCCATTCTACTTCATCATTCACATCGGCATGCCAAAGTGTTCCAAAATCTCCCTTAAAAATGAAAGCCTTCCTTGACTCCAGATCTTTTTACATTGATTGCTCTATTTCTCTACTCCATCTTCCCTTTACTGCCAAGCTTCTACCCTTACTATTTCCGTATTCTTACTTCCCATTCTCTCTCAGACTTCAGACTGCCTCTGTTTTACTTCATCTACTGTTGCTAAAGTAAGTAATGACTTTCAAATTTCAGTCCTCATCTTACAAGGAACTTCTCTCCTTTGGGCTTCTCTGATACCATGCTCTCCTGGTCTTCAGTATATTTTTCTGGTCACAACTTCTCAGTCTCTTTTTTCTATTTCTGAATATTACTGTAAATTCTGAATGTCCAGCTTATGAATATAACAGTAACTAAAGGCATTGTTTTCGGTGGTTTCTAGTCATGTGGCTTTAAATGCATTTAATGTATTTACAGTCTACTCCCATTTTTAGATTTCCAGCACTGAGCTCTAGACCCATCTAATAGCCCACAGCATCTCTCCATCTGGATATCTCGCAGGCACCTCCAACTTAACAGATCACAAATAAATCCTTGATTTCTTCCCACTGTATACAATTACCCCCCTACACATACACACATACAGTTTTTCCTTCTCCAACACTCTAGTCTCAAAAGAGTAAATATCAGTTGCTCAGTCCTGAAATCTGAGACTCCTTTTTTAAAAATTATTTTAAAATTTTATTTATTTATTTTCCCCCAGATCTTTATTGGAGTATAATTGCTTTACACTGTTGTGATAGTTTCCACCGTACAACAAAGTGAATCAGCTGTATTTATACATATATCCCGATATCCCCTCCCTCTTGAGCCTCCCTCCCTATCCTACCCCTCTAGGTCATCACCAGTCATCAAGTTGATCTCCCTGTGTTATGCAGTTACTTCCCATTAGCTATCTATTTTACATTTGGTAGTGTATATACCTAGAGTCTGTCATAGAGTGAAGTCAGAAAAATAAAAAATACTGTATGCTAATGCATATATATGGAATCTAAAAAAAATGGTACTGATGAACTCAGTGGCAGGGGAAGAATAAAGACGCAGATGTAGAGAACAGCCTTGAGGACATGGGGAGGGGGGGAAGGAGAAGCTGGGACAAAGTGAGAGAGTAGCATTGACATATAAGACTCATTCCTAATACTTTACGATAGTATCTAATGAAATACAAAGTCTTGTCAACTCTGTATCTCAAATATCTGTTCTATATTTATTTTATTTTTAACTCTCATCCACGTAACTGTTGTTTCATACACCCCAGTAGCCTCCTAACTAGACTTGTGACTTAATTTGTGACAAGTTAAGAACTTGTCTGATTCCAAAATTTTTCTTAAACTGCAGCCCCAAATGAGCTTCTTTAAATGCAGATATCATCTTGTCACTTTCCCACTTAAAATCTTTTGGTGGCTCCTATTATAATTAGGAGAAAATAAAAATGCTGTAGCATGTGTATAAAGCCTTAAGTGATTTTTATCCCCCTGTGTGTCTCTTCACCTCACCCAGTGCCTTCTATCTCCTCCTGCTCACTGGTTATTCTTCAGTCACCCTGGCCTTCTTTCAGTTTCTCAAACGCATGGAACTTTTTCTATCTCAGAGTCTTTACACACGGTATTCCCTCTGGTTGGAACAACGCTCTTTTCCCTCTTCATCTGTAATGTCTCATCATCCTTCAGAAAATATTGCTTCCTTAGAGATATATTTTCTGATTCTCCCATTATTGATAACTGTTACAGTCTTCATAAGCCTATATTTCTCCTACTCAACAGGTACAACCTTTGATTGTTAATTTGTGTGTTATTTGTTCATTGTCTATATTCCTTTTTAAATTTAAGCTTCAGAAGATCAAGGGTCATGATCATTTTATTCACCGCTAAATTCTCAGAACCCAGCTCAGAGCGTAACTGTTGAAGCTGTGGAATCAACAGGCGTTAACTAAGTCTTACGGGAAAGTGAATTGAGGAGACTAAGCATCTGGCTCATGAAAATGGGAAGAGGATCTTGACTCTCCTGATTCTCTGCAGCTCCTCACCCATACCACGCTGCCATTCCTCTCCTTGACTCATCCCAACCCAGGGCAGACCATGCAGCTCAGGCCTATCAAGTGTTTTTGTCATTGACCTCAATGTTGATGTGGCCCAATTTTCATAAGCCTAACCCCCGGGGATCCCAGGCCCTGACCATGCTATCTAGCAACCCAGTTTCCTGGGCTTTTTCTGCCTTTATTAGATTTATAGATCTCTTTAATGGCCTTTGCTTTCCCCTCTCCCAATCCTTCTGCATTTTTAGCAAAGTATTCATTTTAAAATGTCACTTTTCTACTTTCCTATTTATATTTCTTTCTTTTCTTAGTCCATGGAAAACCCTGCTAATTATGCAGTGTTCTTTTTTTCCCTTAAGCTAGATCTAATTTCTTATTTTCCATCCCAAAGCAGAACACTGAAATAAAGCAAGGCATTTTACATACATTGATCCATATACTATGTTTCTTCCACTCCAGGAAAATTTGAAACTTAAAAACATTTAAAAGTTCAACTGGGAAAGGGTAAATGTATAATACAGCCATGACCTCTCACAAATATAATCACCTTCATAGGAAAATAAAATACCAAGAGGATAAAATGTACACGAGATATGCTGCTGTGATAAGCAAGCACTTCTCCAGGCCACCTTGGTAGTTTAGCAGACAGCATGGGATAAGAGGCCACCATAGCAAATAAAGAAATTAAACCAAAAGCACTCAAGGGAGAAATGGAAAGGAAAACCCCAAAGTAGTAAATGGGGATGCACAGCAAGTAGTGAAAGAAACCTTTGCAGAGACTGTAAAGTAATTGAATGAAACCAACAACACACAAGAATGAATTTCAGAAGAAATCTTCAAACACAGCGTGAGGCTGATTGGCAGGCCAAGCTCTTCTAAATGAACCCAAGTCCAAAAACCTCAGAAACTTCCCACTGGCCTGGGACCAACATCCTTAGGTGTGGAATTCTTTCTTTCTTCAGAAAGAATCAGCCTTGGCTCTCAGGATGTCATTCATTTCTTCACACCCCCACTCAGTGTTCATGTAATGCAATCTTTCTAATATTTAATGAATTATGCATTGTGTTCTGTTATAGTTATGCCTTGTGATAGTTTTTCTTTTTAAAAAATAATCTGTTGAATATTTTGAGTATGCTAAGTAAATAAGGCTTTTTGATGTTAGAGCTATTTTGGCTCCAAAGGTAGCGATGGGAATTTTAACTAAATCTGTAAATCTTCAGCAAGAGCGACTTTGAATTTGTAGTATATTTAAGTGGCAATTGTCCAAGTAAATTTTAGGTGTAGTTATTATTCATGTTACTTCTTAAAACAAAACAAAATAAAACCATAGATAGCAGGAAAAAATCAGAAGAGTTTATCTCCTGAGTCCAAACTTTTTGTTACTTTAGCCAAATATAATATATAAATGAATTTTAAAATTCAAACTTACTTAAAAATTTAAGAAATGATTAGTTCTGGAGGGAAGTAAAGGAAGATGCAATCAATATTCAACATCCAGATATACGTGTAAATCATGTTGTCAATAACATTCCACTTACTAAAGTAGCTTAAACTTTTTATATACATTTTACAGGAGCTTTGTATAATGTATTTCATAACAACTTAAGTATTTTTACATTAATGTGGGCTATCCTCATTTGCATGATTTTTGCTTGCATTTTTATGTTTAAGATTCCTTCATGTCATAAAAATAAAATTAACTTAGATACTATAATATATTTGGGCAACATTCAAATATCAAGCTCACAGCTTTATATATGTGGAAGATATAACAGAGTTTAAAACGTAGAAGATGGATTTGGTGAAGAGGAGAGAAAAAAAGATACTTCCTTGGTTACATGCCAGCTTTCAGTCTACAATTTGTGGCCTGTCCTCTCAGAGTTGAAAATATCCAGGGGCTACAGGGGACTGGAGGGTAGACGTTATGCTCTGCCTAAGAATTGTCACCACCACAAATGAATGTCCATCCAACATGCCCAGCAGTTTCTGAAAGCCAGCCAGTTATGGAAATAAGAGGCAGCTGATAAGAGCACTGTGAGCTTGCCCCCAAATCAGGGCACTAGCAGGCTAAATGCAGCTTATATTGCATATCAGTGATAATTACCTACTTCCACCTAGGAATTACTTCTCTCTCCATCTCCACTGCACGTGTGCGAGCACCCGCATGGGCGCATGTGTGCACACGCACGCACACGTACATTCTTTCTTCAGGTGATTTAGGTTTCTATGCTACTCCTGCAATTGATTTCCCTTTCAGATCTTAAATCCCTAAATCCTAAATCCTTTAGGTTCTCATCCTAAAGGTGAAGAAACTCACCTGTTGAGATAAGTGGGATAACAAAAGCAGGTGGAGTTCTTAGGCAATGTAGTATATTATAAACAGAAGCTGCCATTGGGGTTATTATTTATGTCACCATTATTATCATTAACTATTATTTTAATTCCTCAGAGTAATCCATGTAAGAAGTTAATTGGCAGAAAACAAGTAGGGAAAGAACTAAACCTTTCAACAACCCAGCAAAATTTAACACATCTGTATTTGATAGAACAAACAAAAATTACACCTCTTTACCCCAATACTGACCTAGAAAATATTCCTGGGAGCGTGGGACAAGCACACTAAATCACAACTATTAATGCCCCCAATTGGTTATGATTAGTACATATTTTCCAAGAGAGTACATGTGACCTGAATGTTACTAAGTCGTGAGTCCAAGGTCAATTTCATCAATGGTCTTACAATAAGCTCCCCTTCAGAAATGTATAAAAATAAAATGTCTATAATACATAATAGAAATGACATACAGAAAATGGATTTTTCCAGAAATATGGAAAAAGCATACAGTCATTGCTGTGGGCCAGTCAGTTATTGAATACCTAACATTTATCATGCCTTTTATAGAAGTACTACATTTAATTTTTAGAAAACTTCAAGAGATAGGCAGTAGGATTGCTATTTTATCAATGAGTTAGCTGACTGCTCAGTGAGATAATTCAAACTTAAACAACTAGAAAATGCTAGAGCTAGAATTTGAACCCGAGTCTTCATACCTCCAAAACCTGTTTTCATTTCTTTGTGTCGTGCCAATACTTCCAATTACACAAAAGAATTCTTACTTTTTTATGTTAGGCAGCTGTAAGAATAATTGAACAAAAGGAACTTACGATCTTACAAATCCACTGTCAATAATAGGAAAGCCATGTGTAGTTGGAGTTAGGTTTGTGATGAAAGATTTTCACTTCCCTCAAGTCTCAAGATTTCCCTCAAGTCTTTTTCTTGATCCCGCATACACATCTCGGAACCAAGGGTTGGTGTTTTGCCTTGAAATTGAGCAGCAATGCCTGGCACAAATGCCTTCGCCTCATGACCACCCAGTCCTACTGAGTAGAACTCACCAAGCTAGTTGGGAATCAAGAGCAGACTAGTCTTGCCATTCTTTCAGGGCCCTTCTGAAGCTGGTCCCATCTTATTTAGATGAGGCAGCTCTTCAGTTACTATTTTTTCTGTGAATATGTCTCTGCTCTAACAAGTTCAGTTTCCTCAATCCTCCACAAACTCTCCATTTTATTATTCCTTCCATGACTTTACACATGTTAATAACTTTGTTTAGCACATCATCTTCTTTCCTCTGCCCACCAGAAATCTGCCCAGTCTCCAATGCCTGGGTAAAGTTCTCCCTCCATGAGGAAGAATATCCTTGATTCTTCATTGATACCTCTCATTTTGAACATATTTAAACAAATGTTATTTTGTGTCTTCCTGATTTGTCCTCATAATATTTAATGATTATTTGAGATGCATAATTTAGCTTTATTTTTCAAGGCTAAAGCTCAAGCTTTACGGGTAGGAACAATTTAATCTAGTATTTCACACTTTTGAGAACATGAGGGTTGTACTGTTGACCAGTTGACTGTATCAGTCTTTTTTGGAAAATAGATACAGTGATCGGGACCTGGCCTTTATGCCATCCTGCCTGACTCAGATTCAAGGATGGGAGCAAATAATGAGGTAAGGCCTCAGTGAATGACTTTTTCATGAAAACATCCCAGGTTCCACACAATGCAATCAAAGAAGTACAGATTTTGAAATAAGACTACCCTGGCTTTAAATACTAACTCAGCTGATTAAATAATGGTAGGCCCTAGGTAAGTTCTTTTTCCTACATAAATTTTATAAGACACTACATTGTTCACAAAGTTGTTAATATTAGAAATAAAATGTGTATGAAAGCATATGGACCATAGTTAACTATTATTAAATCATGTCTAGTATTATCTCTATAGGATAAATAGCTCAAGGCACCCTGTCCCCCAAGCTGATATACTTAACCACTAGTATTTTATTTTTGCCTTAATTTTTTCCAGTATTTAATAGTAGATTATGAACTAGTGGAACTTTCGATTGCTTCTTGAGTCGTACTACTGGTGCTAAAAATCATGATCACTAATTAACACTATAAGAGTCATTGTTGACATCTAGATACTTCATTGATGAATCTATTAATAGTGAAACATGTAATAAACATTGCTCCAAAAGCTATTTGGGTAGTTCAGGCAAAACCATACAAATTTCCAAGATACTATCTTTGTCAGAAGTATTAATTTATACTTTTATTTGACTTTATGACAATAACATATAGTTTTATATGTGTTTCGAGGACTTTGTTTTGTGGTATAAAAAGTAGTTACCATATCCACCCTGTTTGACTTGCCTAACTTAGATAATTGTCTAATTTATCTGATTATCAAATATTTTTATCAGTTTCTACTACCCTCTCCATCTCCAACAGAAAAACAAAGAGGTGCCTTACAGCAGCAGCTGTTTCTCTATTCAGTTTTAGCTGAATATTTACATGACTTCTCTAATGTAGATATCTTGGTACATTTTTGTAGTTAATGTATATACCTGGATTAAATCAAAAGCTAACTAGATACTATACATGAAAAGGCAAAACAAACAAACGGTGAGTCAAACTAGAGTTGATTTAAAGGTGTTGGAGAAATGCTGAGAGCCAGTGCACCACAAGTGGGTTATAAATTCCAGGCAGTCATGGAGCTGAACAGGGCAGTAGAAAAAAGAAGCAACTAGTGCTCACCGAGCACTTTGTTCCAAGTCATGTACTAACAGCTTTATAAGCATTGTCTTAGCTTCACAGCAACTCATAAAATAGGTACTCCTTAACTTAGTGAAGAAGCATAAGTTGCCCAGAACCTCAGTAATATTGAGTGAGGTATATGAAGCCCATCTGTCATTCAATGAGTAAAGTATACACAGATTAGATCTGCATTCATGAGGATTGCATGGCTCTATACATCACTGAGGAAAGTAGTTACATAGTTTCTTTCCTCTCCTTCTCTCCTAAAAAATGCTTGATGAGAGTCTTTATATACTATCATCTAATTATTCTGCCATTGTCCGTGTATTTCAACATGGACACCTATCTGCAGAGTAACCACCTTGTAATTTGACTAAATTATTAGGACAATAAAGTTAAATATTTTGAACAACTCTGGGCTTAGTTATTTAGGCATAGAAATGCCATTTGAATGAATAGAATTATCTATCTATCCAGTGAAGTAGTAGCATGAAATTTTGTTCCTTCATAAATGAATGAACCAACATCTCTTGAACAGAAAATTGTCGGGGTTTCGGTATATACACACCCACCAAAATCCATTCTAATTTTTATTGAATTTTAAAGGCAGGCATTTCACTTTGGATGACTGGGTTATGTCTCCCATCTACTAATAAAACTAAGTATTATCTGAGGGCTAAGTCAATATACAGGAAAGTTAATTTGCTTAACCATATTCAAAGCACATATTGGATGATCTGGCTAATAATTAAGTCAATATAGAGAGCCAACTTGAACATTATACACAAAAACATCCAAATGAAAGGACCTGACTTTGTCTAGATCACGTTATATGGAGCAAATTGTCAACAAATTGGTGACTGATGCCATTATTATCACTTATTCCCTAATGTTTCTATGGCAAATTCTTCAAAACCAGTTATACCTTTGAATAAGGACCAAAATCCTGAAGCAGAATTTGTCATGGGCTCTGGATAGAAATTTCAGCACATGTCACTTACATGTGGGTGAAATACAGACTAAAACAAGGAAAATCATCAGATAATGGCAAAACTCACCATTTTTCCTCCATCATACCATTATCAATCAACACCAGAAGCTGGCATTTTATTTATTTTTTTGACATAGAATATGGTTCCTTGAATAATAACTACATTTTCCAACTGTTGAGCTTGTGTAACTTATCTAATTGCCAGTTATCTAACTGCCCTGACTCCAGTAGATAGCAAGTAGCACTTGAGAATAAGAGTGTGACTCAGATAAGGAAGATATTCTTTACCTGGGCTCTGGAGAGAATCTCTGAAGGGGCTTTAGTATATCCAGAAACTTGATATAAAAGTTACTCTGTATGTTCAAATAATACTATTTATGCATGGAGAAATATCTGTAAGATTACACACTAAATTTATAATGGTGGCTAATTTTGATGAGGTGGTAGGGAAGAGAACTTCAGTTTTGAACCCTTTGAGAAAGATTTATGAATTACTTATATAATCAAAATTAATTTAAAAATTGGATATAAATGTACATTTGTAATTTTTTCTGAGGATGGAGCAGTGTTTTCATCTCGACAAATTATATGAGTCATTTATGTTATATATTTCAACTCTGGAGAAAAATGATGTATTATCTGGCCAAAGACACACTAGCTTCAACTTTTGTACAACTGAAGTAATTTTCACTTTGTTTTGTTTTCCCTTTAATGAACTGAACAGATTTAAATATTAGAAATAACATTTTGGAGCAACTATCATTTATATACAGCACCTCATTTGTGGTGCTATGGTATGGATCAGAACGTACAGTAGGTGAATTTCAACACAGTTTTACAATTGGCTGAATTGTCGCCATGGTGAATCAGGAGTCCACTAAGTCTACTAAGCATGTGACTTGATTATGCTATAAATTTCACTCACCTAAAGTATCAGATACTTTAAAGCAGATAAAGTTATGGTGTACAAATCAAGTTTCAGAAAAATAAGCAATAAAAATCACTCAAACTTTATATGATTTTGATCAGAAAAATTTTGACTGTTTTAAAAGACTATTTTACATGTGGGGTAGAGGAGCCTAAAGAAAGTTATCTTAATATATTTTATTTATAGAGTGAATATCAGATATAGATGGATGGAATTTAGCATGGTATGTATCAAATAAAACTCAGCATCAGATGCTTTTCTGGACACCACCATCTGAATCTTTAGATTTTTCAAGTGCCAACTTAAAGCAACAAAATAAAATTCTCTTGGATATCTGTGTACCACTAAAAGCAATCCATTCTCATTATAGATGATGCACTGGAGACTGAGAAAAATGACTATCCCACAGCAGCTTGGAAACATAGCCATGTCTATTCAACTCTCTGTCAATATATCTTACACATCAATTATATTTCACATGCCTATGTCTTTTCCAAAGCAGTTTACTCAATGGTTCATTTATTGTTATCTAGTAGTAACATGTTCTTTCATGCTTTCAATGAGGTGTCTATATAAGTTATAAGAAAGAATCAGGAAGAGGCCAAAATCCTAAAAGGCATTTACAGCTTTCTTTTGCTATGAAATTATAGTTAAATAATTTTTTCCTTTTACTTGCCCACATCTTTTAGACTGGTCCCAGGAAGTACCTTTTGCCTGATTTTGAAATAGTGACTGGAAATAATCTGTATAAGTATCCATTTTGTGGATTTTAAGCCCTTCTTCTTTTTTCAAGCCACTTAAAAAAAAATTTGGTCTAATAATTTTTCCAGTAATCCCAAAATATCCAATAATAATTTAAGTCCAAATAATCTAAATAGTTGCCTGAATTCTTAGTGCATTTGACCTAGAAAAAAGCTTATGATGTTGAGGTCCAAAGATAATAAGTAATCCCTTCATAGTGCAGTTTTTATTTCCATTGGCTTCTAAAATTTATTTCAAAATGTGGTAATAATGATATTTCTGTGTTGAAAAAACTTCATGGCACCAATCAAAACACACTCTGATTATAGACTATGACATGAAAGGTTAATTATTATAAAATCCCATCTAGAGTTTATAAATAACACAGACTTTTAATTCATCAAATATCAAAGAGATTAGTAGTTTTCAATCTAGTTTTCTGCTGCATATCCCTGGAATCTCTTTGGGACTTAAGAATTGGTATTATTATTATATTACAACTATAAGGAAATAAATCTATTGCTTTCGACTGGCACACAGTCTCCCATGGTCTGGTTCTTACCACTCTTTCCATCCTTATCACTCCCTCAAACTCCTAAGGCCCAGAAAAATAGAAGAGCCTGTTTTACCTGAAACAAAACCCATCCTGTCCCAGTGTTTTGTCTTCATTCTTGCTGACTAAAAGTTTCTCTTTCTCATGCCCTTCATTGCCAGTCTATGCACCCAGTGCTAGCTGTTTGCATTTATTCAGTGCTTACTACATACCATGCATTTTACTAAGAGCATTATTTCCTCTGTGCCTTCTAGCAACCCTATTTTACAGAGTATGAGGAAACTTTGGCTAGTCATCAAGACAGTAAATGCCTAATGGCTGACCTGGGATTTGCACCCAAGCAGACTCCAGATTTCACACTGTGATACATTACTTAACATTGTGATACATTAATTCCAAGTTTCAATAAACTTTAAAAGATCAAGAGAAAAATAATAGTTTTCCCATGGATACTTCTTCTCTCCCCCCGTTATCTAACCCTGTAACTCCCTGAAGTCAAACTCTGGTTTCTCACCACTGATAAAGTTAGTGACATACCCATCTTGTTTCCTCTGCTAGGCATTCTGATTCATCTTCATAGGCTTTGTGTTAAACAGTAAAATGCCTTGCATATGGTAAGCCCTCTATAAATATTGATTACACGAATTCATCATTGCCAGAAATCTCTTAAGATATTTGGAATGTATTATGAATGACCTCTGAAAAATTATTTTAAAAATCAATTTAGCCATCCTATAATTTGATAAATAATGATCAAATTGGGATATTTATATCTTTGCAAATTTGATTTTGAAGTTGAGTTAATAAAAGTGACCAACTTTTTTGAACACTCAAGTTTTAAATCCATTCATTCAATCACATGGATTTTTTTTTAACTGAATCAGACAACAGAATTTGAAACTAGTATTTGAGAATCCTAGGTGAATTTTGGGTACTTAAAGAAACCTAAATGTTAAAAATGGAAATAATTCTTTATGATAATGACTGTATGTATTATTTTATTTGCTTTTCACTGAGCTGCTTCAGAATTTCATTTTCTGTACACATATATCAACCCACCTAGATATTAGTAAAGAGTTGGGAAAGAGAGAAAAAACCATTTAATTATTTTTCTTACATGACACTAAGCAAATGTAACCACTTCATTTATTCTTGAAGGTAAACTGGATACTTTAATGCTATTTAGAGCAACCTACATTTGCTTACTCAATTTCTTGAATTTCAGAGGGGAAGTGATTTGAAGAGTATTTGAGGCTTCTTCCTCATAAGCCACCAAAAGTATGATTTTATGTTTTAAATGATTTAAATGTTGACATTACATTTCATTTTGACAGCTGTCTGATAGAAGTTTTAAAGTCTATTTCTATTTAAATAATAATAATAAAGTAATAATACTACAACTCTCAAAATAATCACTACTATATATAAGATGTAAAATTATTAGATTTAAGATTTGCCTTTTAGCCATTTGTACTTAAATTTAAAATATACATGGATAAAATTACATAATAAAAAAGGTAATTACTTGAGGCTGGTGGTAACTTATTGAATTCAGAACAAGGATTCTTAGAAAAATTCAATGTTAGAATTGAACACCATTTTTCTTTTTTCTTTCAACTTCTGCAACTTAAAAACACCTCACTTTGAAAAGTTAAAATATAAAAATTAATTTTCTAAAGCACAAGAATGCCAGTTTTAAGAATGCTAGAACTTCCCTCAAAAATGAATTGCTTCAGAATTACTCTTGAGCTCATAAATGATCATGTTTTCCTCAGTGGCCTAGAGCATGACTAACTAAGCCACGACTGTTAATTATACTCACTAATGACCAGGGGCAGAATAACATGCTATTAAATTATCTTAGAAAATAGAATCAAGTCAGAGACCCAGAAGGATATGGATGTAGCAGCTATATAACTTAAAGGAGAAGAAAAGCCGATTTTCACAATTAGGCTCCCACTAGGAATAGTGCTGAGTTATTTTATTGACCCTTGGTGGAAGCAATGGGTCTCTAAAGCTTTCCTGGAGTTTCACCCAAAGTAAAGAAACAAGAAGCTTGCTGGGCCTGACCTCTGACATAGAGAAAATTATGACAGTTTCTCTGAGTACCTAATGCTCAGCATTAGGTACTCTTAACCTGAGTTATTCTTCAATTAGAGTGTTGTTACATATTATACCATTTGTTGTTTAACTTATTGCCTAGAACTTACCAAAGAGTTTTCTAGATGCTAGCAAAGGAAAATTAAGAGCAGTGTTTTCTGGGATAAAATTCTCCTTTCACACTCACACCACATTTCTCTTTTTGTGATATCGGTGTGGCCTTTAGTGTACTTTGGGCACTGTTGCCCAGAAATAAATGCATAACTCTATCCTTGCTTGTTGCTAATATAAGAAAACGATATAACACTTTCATTTTGATTTTCCTTGTAAAAGAAACGAGGCTAAGCCAGCCTGCCCTTGACAGGTGTGACCCCCCCACCCCCACCCCATCCCCTAATCAGCACCACTGGACAGCCTTTTGCAGATTCAGCCAGTGAAACTGCCCTCCCCCCAACTTTAAACAAAGCCATTTAATTTGGTATCAAGTCAAGGAAAGAAAAAAACCGCTAATAATTAAAGACAACATAAAGAAGCATAAGCCTGCCAACATGAGCCTACATACAAGCCAGAGGAGATTTATAATTTTCTTCCCCAGGGAGGGAGTGACTAACGCACACACACTGACCATCACCGTAAAGAGGTAAAGAGAGAGTGAAATGGCTCAACGTACACACACCCCGCTCCATACCGGGGACGAGTCTCCAAGCTGCGGCTTGTGCTCTCGGAGGGCCAGGCTGAAGCTGACTGCCCCCACGGCCACGCTGGACACCCCCAGCCCTATCTCCAGCACAGAGAGCACCAAGAGGCTCCCAATAATCTGGCTGCTGGTGCACATCCTTCCTTGGTCATCATTCCTTCCAGATCAGAGAGGGAAGCCAATCATCCACCTTCTTTCTTCCACTATCTTCCTTATCCCTTCTGCCCCCTACCAGACCCCAAAACTTTTCTTTCGTCACCAGCGAAACATTATCCACAAGGATTGGATTTCCAGAACCGGAGACCCTCTTCCCTGACCGGATCAGAGTCAGAGTCGCCCCATCCGCTGGCACGTTCAGGCAGGGATCAAAGAAGGATTTTCCCGGTTCGGTGGTCAGAGTCCAGGAGAGGAGAGCACACCGGTAGCAAGGGCTTTCAATAAGGAGCTGGAAGCCTGGAGGAGCCAGGGAGCTCGGAGCCCCTAGCCCTGCTCCGTAGGCGCTGTCCAGAGTTCTGCCGCGTCTCAAGTCTCTGCAGGGAAATCCCGTTCCCTCCTCAGCCTCCCAGACCCTTTCAGGCTCCCCTTTCTTTCTTTGCCAAGGAGATGAGCTTTGTTTCCCCAGATCCAAAGCGGAACTGCTCAGAGCTTCTCTTTCCCTCTCCCTCTCCTCTCCTTTCCTTTGTTTTCGTGGTAACACAAAGTGCTTCTACGAGTCCCTCGGTCCCCAGGCTGAGCGGGCGGATGATATTCAGCACCACGCTCCTCGCAGTTGCTGTGTCGCCAGAAAAAGCGACCTTGTCTGATGGCCTTTTTTCGTCTGGGTTTCTTCTCCCTCGTCGTCGTCCTCTTCCTCCCCCTCTCTCTTGATCTGATTCTCTCTCATTGCAGTGACCTCATTGGGATTTAAGAGGTTGATGGAGGAGGGAAAAGCTTGATCTATTTGTGGGTCCAGAACCAATACTCGTCTGGCCCTTGATCGGCCCCGCCTCAGGACCCTTATCACAGAGATCCAAGCGATCCCTACCTTCGCATCCCTCCCCCCACCCTACAACTTGCTCCCTTCTGAGCTTCTGTCCAGATGGGAGGGGAGGTGATGCCTACGTCAACGTGGGGCTCATTCTGTGTAAAACTTTCTTCTGCGTGTACACGGGGTGACGTGGGAGCGCAGTGAGTAAAGAAAGGCAGAGAGAGCACAGGGAATGGAGAAAGTACAGACTCCTAAAATCACGAGGACTCCGAAGGACCCTCACCAAGGGTCTTTCCAGAAGAGTTAAACTCAAGCCTGCTTTAAGGAGCTGGCCACTCCCTGCTGCCATAACCTGTCACCTTCTGTGTCTGAAGGTGGGGAAGACCCAATTGGCTGGGGCTGCACTTCTGCAGGAGGAAGTGGTCAGCAGGCAGACCCTAGCTCTCCCCTAGCAGCTTGGCTACACGTTCTGCGTAGCATCACCAGACCACACACCTGGGATAGCGTGTTCTAACTCAAATTCAAGAGATGTGTATATTTAAGTACTACATTGGAAAGAGCATTATTAAAAACAAAAGTCTGTCTCATTGCACAACCTTTTATGACAGGGTGCCCACATCAGAATTCTTAGAGCAAGGGCCAACCATGGCTCAGGTATTTTTGTGTTGTAGTCTGATGCACATGGGACTCTAGAAGTCTGGGAATCACTGAATCCCGGCCTGGTTTCATGTCCCTGATTTTACTTCATGAAAAATCCCTAGGTATTCCATTAGCAAGACCCAGGGAGTTGGGGGGGATGAGAGGGTGTTTGTGGGTCATCTTCCTCAAAAACTGGTTTCTGGGGAACTTGGAGATGGATTAAAGGAAAATAGAAGAAAGGAGGAGTGAGTTGGAACACATTGCACAAGACCAGGACATCTTGACCTCTGAATGCGTGCAGACTAGAGCAATGCAGTTACCTCTGATTAGAAGCTTCTTTTTTTTTCTTTCTTTTTCTTTGTTTTTAAGCCCCAGTGCTGAGAACACTAAAGTTGAGTAATATGCAATCTATAAGTGCCAGTTTTAAATTTCTTGAATTCCAGAGTTTGTTTCATAGTTTAAATTCAAATGTACAGTATAATTTACTTTCCTTATGATATACTTATAGTCCACGTTTTAAAAAAATTGAGTCTTCTTCCCTTAAAAAAAGCAAGGAAGGAAGAATTATAAATTATTAGAGTCTTAATAAGTCTTAAAGAGTCTTTAGTTACTGTGATATTTGGAGAACAACTCAAATATTTATTTTCAATAATTAGTGAGTTCACTTTCCACTTCTTTAAATCTCAGTCCACCAAACAGCCAAACATTAGAATTCTTTATATAGTTTTTGGCTTTAATGAAGGATATTTTGTGTTATTTAAATCTTGTAAAAGTCATTTAAATGATCCAATTTATATGTGGAAATAATGAAGTATCTATGTTGCCTAACTTTTTGTCTGCCTTTAGTCGCTGCTTTCCTTTTTTAAAAGTCTTCCCCATTGAAAGAGAAAGTTATAGTAATTGTCAAAATAAATTGGTTAATACAACCATATAAAAATGAGTGTAATTTATAGGAAGGAAAATTAATTTTTAAAGGTAGTGTTAAAAATGGATGAATTTCCCAGAGAGAAAGAAATGTGTAAATTATGTATTATGATTGAATTTTCATCTCTGAATGTAATGGCTAGAAATGTGTTTTTTTATAACCCCAAAGTCTAATCATATGCTTGAATATAAGCAGTCTTCATTTTTTGAAAAATAAATGTGCATATATATCACTTATATGTGGAATCTAAAAAAAGGGTACAAATAAACTTATCTACAAAACAGAAACAGAGTTACAGATGTAGAAAACAAACTTGTGGTTACCAGGGGGTAGAGGTGGGGGAGGGATAGATTGGAAGATTTGGGTTGACATATACACACTACTATATATAAAATAGATAACTAATAAGGACCTACTGTATAGTACAGGGAACTCCACTCAATACTCTGTAATGACCGACATGGGAAAGTATCTAAAAAAGAGTGGACGTGTATACGTGTAACATTCACTGTGCTGTACAGCAGAAAGTAATACAGCATTATAAATTGACTATATTTTAATAAAAATTAAAAAAAAAGAAATTAAATCCATCCTCACTTATAAATGACTACCAATAAGTCACACCAAAACAGAAGTATTTACTGGAATAAAATAAAACCAATCACTACCACAAACAAATTACTGTTTTACATTTAAAAACATGAAGATCAATGTTGTTAGGACTTTCAAAAGTATCTTACGTTACTTGTTCTAGGAGAAAAAGCATATTTTGCATGCCCTTTAAAATGATGGGAAGATCCCCACCCCCAAGTAAATGTAGGAATGCTAAATTTTACTCTTAACCATGGAAATCATAGCAAAAAAGAAGAAGGGTACATTTGGCATCCTCTATCTCTCAAAATTATTTATTAAAGAATTACAGGATAAAACAATAAATCAAGAGGAAAACAAGTAAAGTATTGGTATTTGGTATCTAAACACCAGTGGCTCTACAATTAGAGGGTTTAATTTTTCTTATGATATGGTATACTAAAAAAAAGCTATTCATAAGATCTGTTGATAGAAGTATGGTTCAATACTTTTACTTCCTCAATAGAGCAATAGTATAAAAAAATCTCAAGTTTGCCACCTGCTGGCTTATATATGACATGGTGAATATGAACGTGTAGGTAATCTCAAAATAATTTTTATTAAACTTATTAATCAGAAAAAAAAATCCTCCGTAACTGCTTTCTTTAAAGACCTAAATTCTGCCAATAAGTATATGATAGTTCTGAGATCTTCGTGCACCCATTTACCCAAATAAGATTCATAGAATTTTTTTATTAAAGTATAGTTAACATACAAGATTATATTTGTTTCAGGTATACAACACAGTAATTTGATGTTTATCTACATTATGAATAGATCACCACAATAAGTCTAGTAATTATCTTTCACCATACAAAGTTATTAAAATAGTATTCACTATATTCCCTATGCCATATATAGAAATATTAATATGTGGATAAAGGAAAACCAGGAGCTGGTAAACAAATACCACCTGTCTTAATATAAGGTTAGTAAATGAAAAGGTCAAAATTTTAAACTGATTAATTTTGAGAATTGATTTAAAGTATTCAAGCTATTACAAACTAAATTTGTATGGTGATCTTAGGAACTGTACTGAATGACCAATGTAGTATAGAAGATTAAGAAAAATAAAAATCTCAAAATTATTACAAACCATATCGCAGTTTTTAAGCACTATGAGTCTATTTAATATTTCAATACTCTTGTCAGAGTGGCTAGAAATGATGGTACCTAAGACTTAGCTAGGATTTTATAAAGTAATTCTGCTAAAAAAGGGAAAGGAAATAACATTTTGAGGACTTTTTTTCTTATTTAAAGCTCAAGTAGAAGAGATAATTAAACCTGAATTTATCTTTTGCCTTTTTTGTCTTCTAGTGATAAAATAGCTTAGAAGTCATTATCCAATACTAACATCAGTGCTTATGAAAATTAATTAGAGAATGTATAGTACTCACATTGTATTTATAACAATTTTCCATTTATATCTGAAATATATTTTGATTATTAATGACGTTTAAGCATGTAAAAAACCCCAATTCTGTATTTTATACTGATATCTACTTTTTAACAAAGAGTGTGAGCATCTATATTCCTAGCCTGTATGGAGTAATTGGGACTGGATTTACTCTCCTACTATATACAATATATTCAAACAAACAGTGTTAGGATACCATACAACAGGTAGTGCAGAGGTGTAATCCCTGCAAGAAGAAAAACAAGCAAGGTTTTCTCTCCTGGTCTTTTGACTATAGGCATCTAACAAGCTGTGTTACAAGAAGAGGGGTACCAAGCAGAGCACAGTAGTCTTACAGAATTCATGGGACAAACAGCAGAGTTTTTGGAGGCTGAGGTACCCAGTATTTTCAGGACAGGGTACTACAGAGGAGAGTGTTTAAGAGAAAGAGATCCATAAATCTCTCTAGGGCTCCCTTGAGTCTTTTGTTAAACCTAAACTGCAAAATCATGGGGTGAAACTCCACAAGGCTAGAAATGGAATGACCAGAGAACTAAAATCTGAAGCTTAGATGTCTGGGAAATTTTTCAGGTTCATAATAGCCAATGAGAGTTCTTGTTGAATACTCAGTCTTTGGTGGAAAAAACAGGTAGAGCACACATAAGCAGTAGGGCTAAACTATGCATGGAGTAAAGGAAACTCTATATCTGACCTAAAAATGCTTTAAAACAGGCTTCTAAAGTACAAGTCTGTTTGGTAAGTAACTTAAAGTCTAATACATCTTAAAGAAAACGACAAAAACTATCACTCAACAATGTAATGATCACAATCTATACTATCCAATTAATACCTGAAATATGAAGAACCAGGAAAATGTGATCCATAACTAGGATTTCAGAGACGATGGAATTCATTAACACTTGAAGGCTTCTATTATAAATATTAGAAATATTTTAAAGATGAAGAGAGAAAAAAATTAATAAAGATATAAATTGAATTTGTAATAAAAATGAAAATATAATTCTTATAGATGCAAAATTGTATATTTGAAATGGAAAATGACAATTTAAAATATTGAAACTTAAAAACAATCAGAAAAACCTATTAATCTAGAATTATATTCCCAGCAAAGATACCTTAAAAATATAAGGGAAACAGATCTGTCAGACCAACAAAAGCTGATTCAATATACTTAGTAAATTTACTCAGGGAAGACATGAGATCATCACTTAAGAAATATCAAAAGAAATATCCTTGGAACAGAATTAAAATGTACCAGAAGGGAAACTTGGATCTACACAAAGAAATTCTGCACATCATAATGGTACATAGATGCGCAACCGTGAACAATAGTTTTTTCCTCAGTTTTAGTCTCAGACAGACTGAAAACATGCATGGAAACCAGAGCTGCCATGCAAGGAACAGAGTTTATGTGGTTCCAGCACAGGCAGAAAAATTAACACTGGAAACAAAGGATATAATGCTTACTAAAGAAAAATAACAGAATCCAGAATCTTTACAACTTAATATTCTTAATATCCTAAATATAATAAAAATTATTCAACATATGAAGAACCAAAAAATAAAATATATTTTCTGCCAAGAGAGACAAAAATAAAGCAAGTCCGACCAGAAAATAAACCAGATGTTGGAACTAATGGATAAAGATTTTAAGACAGTGCTTAACAATTATCCCCAATGATCTAAAAGAGAACACTTTTTTCAACCAATGAATATTTCAGTAAAGAAATGGGAAATTTTAACCAAGATAAAATCAATTTAAAAATGGTAATTCTATAGGTAAAAAATACAATTTTTGAAATAAATAAAACTGGAAGGACGTAGCTCAATGAACATGACAGAGAAGAGTAAGTTAATTTAAATATAGTAAATAAATACTAATAATTATAATAAACAATATAAGTGTTTTTAAAAGAATGGTGTTGCAGGAACACGTTAAATGATATCAAATGGTCAAATATAGGTATAACTGGAATAGAAGAAGGGGAAATAGGCTTGGACAGAAAAATATTTCAGAACATAATGGCCAAAATTTGATGAATCTATGATAGGGAGAAATTCACATATTTGAGATGCTAAATCAACACCAAGCAGAGAAAATACAAAGAGGCTAACAGCAAAGCACAAAAAGGAGAAGTTAAGTTTTTGAAGTCTAAAGATGAAGAGCATCTCTTAAAAACAAAAAGAAAAAAATGGTATATGTATCAGAATCAATGACTTCTCATCAGAAACCATGAAAACCAGAAGACAGTGGAATAACTTATTTTAAGTGCTTAAATAAGAGAACAAAACAGAATTCTCTTTACAGCTAAAATATCCAATGCAAGGGGCCCAGTTTCAATCCCTGGTCAGGGAACTAGATCCCACATGCTGCACCTAAGAGTTTGCATGCCGCAACTAAAAAAGATTCCGCATGCTACAACTAAAATAAACAAACAAACAAATAAATAAATGCCATATGCCTCAACTAAAAGATCTCACATGCCACAACTGAAGATCCACAAGCAGCAATGAAGACCCCGCGTGTTGCAACTAAGACCTGGCACAGCTAAATAAATTAAAAAATAAATATTAAAAAAAATAAATCCAAAATAAAAATATTTTCAGATAAAAGTAGACTACAAATCCACGTCCTTCAGCCCTGAACTGTAAGAAATCACAAGTTCCTCAAACTGAGGAAAATGCCACTCAGGTCCTAAGAAAGGAATATGGAACACCAGAAATAGTCAGTATCTGGTTTAATACAAAGTTTACTTTTTTCTTTTTAACTTTTTCCTCTTTATATCTTTATAAACCATTTAACTGTTTAAAGCAAAATCATAACATATTTTGGGGTTTATAATGTATGTAGATTGTTATATATAACAAATTATCTGTAAAGGATGGGAAATATAATTCTATATGTTTACATGATTTTCATATTTAAATGAAGCAGTACATAACTGACTCTAAGTGGATTATGACAAGTTAAGGATGTATTGTAATTCCTGATGTAACCAAAAGAAAATAAAACATAAATAAGAACAGAAATATACCTAAGAAGTCAAATAGGAAACTTCAATTCTAAAAAATATTTTAAAATACAAATAAAAGGCAGGAAAAGAGAAACATAGGAACAAAACAGAGGAGCCAAGCAGAAATCAAAAAATAAAATGGCACAACAGTATTCAATGATATTAATAAAGTGTATAATACTAATGAAATAAAAATTACAACTAAAAGGCAGAGATCGTCAGAAAGAATAGAAGGAAAACAACACACTCAATCATATGTTGTACACAAATATACACAAGATATGTTGTACAAATTTTGAAGAAAAAAACCAGATAGAAAGTGAATGGAAGGAAAAATATTCCATGCAAACAGTGGATGTAATAATAAAAGACAAAATATACTTCAAAACAAAATTATTACCAGAGATATGAATGGACATAATAAAAGGATAAAAAGTTTAAATTAACAAATAGATTCTGCTACTCAGCTTCTGACAATGTCTCACAATGATTTCTGCCTACTGGTACTCAAATCCTTGTATAATACCCTCCCCTTGAATGTAGACTAGATCTAGTCACTTACTTCTAACTAATAGCATTTGATAAAAGTGATGGGACATCACTTCTGTAACTAGGTTATGAAAGACTCTGACTACCATCTTATGGTCATCTCTATTACCTTCTCTGATGGTGTGTTTTTAATAAAGCATGCTAATGTGTTAGGAGCCCCACAAGACAAGGAATTGAGGGAAGCCTCAGAGGAATGGTCAATGAGGAATTAACACTCTCAATCCAACAAAAGGAGGGGGGGCTGAATCCTGCAAACAACATGAGTGCACTTGGAAGCAAATTCTTGACCATATTAGCCTTGAGATGACTGCATAACTAGCCAACACCATGCCTGCAAAAGAGGCACTCAGATTTCCAATTTCCAGAACTGTGAGATAATAGATGTTGTTTCAAGCCATTAAGTTTTGGCATAATTTTTTTTACAGAGCAATAAACTAATAAAAAGGCATAACAATCATAAATGTAAAAAATATCCTGGAGAAAGATGGCAAGAGAGTAGAGGGATGTGGAGTTGATCTCTCTCCATCGATGCATCAGGCATACATCAATAGATACAACAATTATCACTGAAAACTGCCTGGAGACTAGTAGAAGACCTTGGACACCAGAAAAGACTATAAAGATTCCTACAGAACTGGGATGAGTGACCATTGGGGGTATTGATTTCTCAACAAGAAGTCAGGCCTGAGGTTCTGGGGAGGGAGCTCCGAGACCAGGATGCTAGACCACTAGAGAATCCCTGACCACAGGGAATATTAATGGCAGAGAGCTCTCATGGAGGCCTCTATTGGAGTCTAAAACCCGGCTTCGGCCAACTGCCTGCAACTGCCAGTTCTAGATGCCTCACACCAAACTACAAACAAGGCAGGAACATAAACCCACCCATCAGCACAAAGACTATCTAAAATCATACTAAGCTCAAAGATACCCCAAAACATACCACCTGACACAGACTTGCTTATCAGAGGGAAAAGACTCAGATCCACTCACCAGAATGCAGGCACCAGTCCCTCTCATCAGGAAGCCTACTCAAGACATGGACCAAACCCATTACAGGGGGCAGAGAACAGAAGTAAGAGGAATTACGACTAGGCAGCCAAGGAAAAGGAGACCTCAAATACTGTAAATTAGCCAAAATGAAAAAAAGAAACATCGTCAAGCAAAGGAGCAAGATAAAAACCCACAAGAGCAAATAAATGAAGAAGAAATAGGCAAATTGCCTGAAAAAGAATTCAGAGTAATGATAGTAAAGATGATCAAAATCTCAAAAACAAAATAGAGAAAATACAAGAAACATTTAGCAAGGACCTAGAAGAACTAAAGAGCAAATAAACAGTAATGAACAAAACAATAACTGAAATTAAAAATACTATAGATGGAATCAAGAGCAGAAAAACTGAGGCAGAAGAACGAGTAAGTGAGCTGGAAGATAGAATGGCGGAAATAACTGCCACAGAGCAAAAAAAAAAAAAAAAAAAAAGAGAAAAGAATAAAAAGAATGGAGGAGAGTCTCAAAGACCTCGGGAACAACATTAAGTGCAACAACATTCGAAACAGGCATCCCAGAAGAAGAAAAAAAAAGACAGGATCTGAGAAAATATTTGAAGAGATTATAGTTGAAAACCTCCCCAACATGGGAAAGGAAATAGTCAATCAAGTCCAAGAAGCACAGAAAGTTCCATACAGAATAAACTGAAGGAGAAACACACTGATGCACATATTAATCAAACTAATGAAAATTAAACACAAAGAAAAGATATTAAAAGCAGCAAGAGAAAAGCAACAAATAATATATAAGGGAAACCACATAAGGATGACAGCTGACCTTACTGCAGAAACTCTGAAGGCCAGAAGGGAGTAGCAGGATACATTTAAAGTCTTGAAAGAGAAAAATATACAGCCAAGAACATTCTACCCAGCAAGAATCTCATTCAGATTCGAAGGAGAAATCAAAAGCTTTACAGACATGCAAAAGTTAAGAGAATTCAGCACCAGAAAACCAACATTACATCAACTGCTAAAGGAACTTCCCTAGGGAGGAAACACAAGAGAAGGGAAAGACCTACAAGAACAACCCCAAAACAATTAAGAAAATCGTAACAGGAACATACATATCAATAATCACCTGAAATGTAAATGGATTGAATGCTCCAACCAAAAGACACAGACTGCCTGAATGGATACAAAAACAAGATCCCTATATATGTTGCCTACAAAGACCCACTTCAGACTGAGGGACACATACAGACTGAAAGTGAGGGGATGGAAAAAGATATTCCATGCAAATGGAAGTTAAAAGAAAGCTGAAGTAACAATACTCATATCAGGCAAATTAGACTTTAAAATAAAGACTATCATAAGAGACAGGAAGGACACGACATAATGATCAAAGAATCAATCCAAGAAGAACATAGAACAATTGTAAATATATATGCACCAAACATAGGAGCACCTCAATACATAAGGCAAATGCTAACAACCTTAAAAGGGGAAATTGACAGTAACACAATAATAGTAGGAGATTTTAACACCCCACTTACACCAATGGACAGAACATCCAAACAAAAAGTAAATATAGAAACACAAGCTTTAAGTGACATATCAGACTGGATGAACTTAATTGATATTTATAGGACATTCCATCCAAAAACTACAGAATACTCTTTCTTCCCAAGTGCACATGGAACATTCTCCAGGATAGATCACATCTTTGGTCACAAATTAAGCCTTGGTAAATTTAAGAATATTGAAATCATATCAAGCATCTTTTCCAACCACAACTCCAGGAGACCAGATATCAATTACAGGAAAAAAAAACTGTAAAAAATATAAACACATGGAGGCTAAATAATATGCTATTAAACAACCAAAAGATCACTGAAGAAATCAAAAAGGAAATCAAAAAATACCTAGAAACAAATGACAACAAAAACACAATGACCCAAAAGCTATGGGATGCAGCAGAAGCAGTTCTAAGAGGGAAGTTTATAGCAGTACAGTCCTACCTCAAGAAACAAGAAAAATCTCGAATAAACAACCTAACCTTGCATCTAAAACAATTAGAGAAAGAAGAACAAAAAAACCTCAAAGTGAGCAGAAAGAAAGAAATCATAAAGATCAGATCAGAAATAAATGAAAAAGAAAGGAAGGAACAAGTAGCAAAGATCAATAAAACTAAAAACTGGTTCTTTGAGAAGATAAACAAAATTGATAAACCATTAGCCAGAATCAACAGGAAAAAAAGGGGGAAGATGCAAATCAACAGAATTAGAAATGAAAAAGGAGAAGTAACAACTGACACTGCAGAAATACAAAGGATCACGAGAGACTGCTATAAGGAACTATATGCCAATAAATTGGACAACGTGGCAGAAATGGATAAATTCTTAGAAAAGTACAATCTTCCAAGACTGAACCATGAAGAAATAGAAAATAAGAATAGACCAATCACAAGCACTGAAATTGACACTGTGATTAATAATCTTCCAACAAACAAAAGCCCAGGGCCAGATGGCTTCACAGGCGAATTCTATCAAACATTTAGAGAAGAGCTAACCCCTATCCTTCTCAAACTCTTCCAAAATATTGCAGAAGGAGGAACACTCCCAAACTCATTCTATGAGGCCACCATCACCCTGATATCAAAACCAGACAAAGACATCAGAAAAAAAGAAAATTACAGTCCAATAACATTCATGAATATAGATGCAAAAATCCTCAACAAAATACTAGCAAACAGGATCCAACAGCACATTAAAAAGATCATACACCATGATCAAGTGGGGTTTATCCCTGAAATGCAAGGATTCTTCAATATACACAAATCAATCAATGTGATACACCATATTAACAAATTGAAGGGTAAAAATCATATATGATCATTTCAATAGATGCAGAAAAAGCTTTTGACAAAATTCAACATCCATTTATGATAAAAATTCACCAGAAAGTGGACACAGAAGGAAACTATCTCAACATAATAAGAGCCATATATGATAAACACACAGACAACATCATTCTCAATGGTGATAAACTGAAAGCATTCCCTCTAAGAACAGGAACAAGACAAGGGTGCCCAATCTCAGCACTATTATTCAAAATAGTTTTGAATAGTTTTAGCCACAGCAATCAGAGAAGAAAAGGAAATAAAAGGAATCCAAATTGGAAAAGAAGTAAAACTGTCACTTTTTGCAGATGACATGATATTATATATAGAAAACCCTGAAGATGCTACCAGAAAACTCCTAGTGCTAATCAATGAATTTAGTAAAGTAGCAGGATACAAAATTAATGCGCAGAAATCTCTTGCATTCCTATACACTAACAATGAAAAATCAGAATGAGAAATTAAGGAAACACTCCTATTTACCACTGCAACAAAAAGAATAAAATACCTAGGAATAAATCTACCTAAGGAGTCAAAAGACCTGTGTGCAGAAAACTATAAGACACTGATGAAAGAAATCAAAGATGATACAAACAGATGGAGGGACATAACATGTTCTTGGACTGGAGAAATCAACATTGTGAAAATGACTATACTACACAAAGCAATCTACAGATTCAACACAATCCCTATCAAATTACCAATGGCATTTTTCACAGAACTAGAACAAGAAATTTTACAATTTGTATGGAAACACAAAAGACCATGAATAGCCAAAGCAATTTTGAGAAGGAAAAACAGAGCTGGAGGAATCAGGCTTCCTGATTTCAAACTATACTACAAGGCTACAGTGATCAAGACAGTATTGTACTGGCACAAAAACAGACATACAGATCAATGGAACAGGTTAGACAGCCCAGAGATAAACCCATGTACCTATGGACATCTTATCTTTGACAAAGGAGGCAAGAATATACAATGGAGAAAGGAAAGCCTCTTCAATAAGTGGTGCTGGAAAAATTGGACAGCTACATGTAAAAGAATGAAATTAGAATATTTCCTAACATCATACACAAAAATAAACTCAAGACGGATTAAAGACCTAAATGTAAGGCCAGATACTATAAAACTCCTAGAGGAAAATATAGGCAGAACATTCTATGACATAAATCAAAGCAAGATCCTTTCTGACCCACCTCCTAGAATAATGGAAATAAAAACAAAAATAAATAAATGGGACCTAATGAAACAAAAGCTTTTGCACAGCAAAAGAAACCATAAATAAGAAGACAATCCTCAGAATGGGAGAAAATATTCTCCAGTGAAGCAAGTGACAAAGGATTTATCTCCAAAATGTACAAGCAGCTCATGCAGGTCAGTATCAAAAAAAGAAAAAACTCAATCCAAAAATGGGCAGAAGACCTAAATATGCATTTCTCCAAACAAGACATACAGATAGCTAACAAACACATGAAAAGATGCTCAACATCAGTAATCATTAGAGCAATGTAAATCCAACCATGATGAGGTAGCACCTCACACTGATTAGAATGGCCATCATCAAAAAAATCTAGAAACAAAAAATGCTGGGTAGGGTATGGAGAAAAGGGAACCCTACTGCACTGCTTCTGGGAATGTAAACTGGTACAGCCACTATGGAGAAGTGTATGGAGGTTTCTTAAAAAACTAAAAATAGAACTACCACATGACCCAACAGTCCCACTACTGGGCATATACCCTGAGAAAACCATAAGTCAAAAAGATACATGTACCACAATGTTCATTGCAGCACTATTTGCAATAGCCAGGATATGGAAGCAACCTAAGTGCCCATCAACAGATGAATGGACAAAGAAGATGTGGCACATATATACAATGGGATATTACTCAACCATAAAAAGAATGAAATTGAGATATTTGTAGTGAGGTGGATGGACCTAGAGTCTGTCATAACAGAGTGAAGTATTCCAGAAAGAGAAAAACAAATACCTTATGCTAACGCATATATATGGAATCTAAAATAACAGCACTGATGAACCCAGTGGCAGGCCAAGAGTAAAGACACAGATGTAGGTAAGGGACTTGAGGACATGAGGGAGAAGGGGAAGCTAGGACAAAGTGAGTGAGTAGCATTAACATATATACACTACCAAATGTAAAATAGCTAGTGGGAAGCTGCTACATAACACAGGGAGATCAACTCAATGATTGATGATGGCCTAGAGAGGTGGGATATGGAGGGCTGGAGGGAGGCTCAAGAGGGAGGGGCTATATGTATAAATACAGCTGATTCACTTTGTTGTACAGCAGAAACTGGCACAACAGTATAAAGCAATTATACACCAATCAAGAGCTGGAAAAAAAAAAAACCCAATCCCAATAAGATAGTCAAAACATATGAGACAAATTGATAGAATTTAAAAGAGAAATGGAAAATTCAATCATATTTGGAGATTTTAAATACCCAGTTGATAGACCAAGTAGAGAATCAGCAAACACGTAGAAGAAATAAACAAAACCATCAATCAACTGTCCTAATCAATAAACCAGGGATAATAATATCTGCAGAGACTTGCTTTCTACCATAAAAAGAACCAGCTGCTTGACTACTGAGATTCAGTGAAATGCAATGTTCTGCCCAATTTGTGCTGCCAGAAAGAGACAGTTTTCATAACTATTTCTGATTTCTGAAATTCTCTTAAACACTCTAAAAAATGAGTGCTAAGATATTTTAAATCATTTTGTAATCCATTTATTAACTAAGCGACTATTTACATAATTATTTCAGAGACAAACTGATGAGAACAAGCTATGAGGTTACATTAACAAATATGAAAAATAGGTTAGCATAGAATGAGTTGATAGGGGCATGAGAATCCCTCTTGTTAGATTTCATGCTATATTTAAATCCTTCCTACCACATTCCTGACCTCTTCTTCAAATCTTCCAGTGACTCGGAACACACTGCGTTAAAAAAAAATAGGCTGACTATTAGACCAACATCTAGATTTTTTGTGAATTCCATCCACTGCTCTCAGTTCTATCTTCTGGAACAACCGCAAACAAGCAAAACCTATTTTTGTTATCACAGTCGTTCAAATAGTTTACAAATTTCATGCCTTATGTCGTGTTCAACATGTACAGAAGAAACTTCTCAGTCCCTTTAAGATGATGCAAAATGGTCCAGGTCATTGATACTAGTGCATCTAACGTGTCCCTGTTTCTCTAAAGTAAAAACACTTATAACTGTGTAAAGTATAACAGGTGTGTTCTGATAAGGGCCCAATACTAGAGGATAATTAGCTCTGTAATTTTGTATTTTTGTAAATGTGCCCAATAATGATTGTGGCCATTTTTGGATGCACTCTGAATGACCAATTCATACTGAGTTATCAACCAGTGAAAACCCAGAATAATTTTCCTGTAGACAGTCCTGTTTCCCCAATCTCACACTTACTCAATTGATTTTTTGTAACATATGTCAAGTTGACTTCTTTATCACTATCTAATTTCATCTTGTTATCTTTGGTGCTTCATTCTTTCCTGTAGAGACCTTTTTTGAATCTTCTGTCATCCCAGGCATTAGCTGTTCCTTCCAGAATTATGCATGTCATATCCCCCCAGGCAGTGGGTCTACTCTGGCCTCATTCTTCTTGTTCTGAACATTTCTAAAAATTTCATTTTTATTGTCTTTGGCATTTTTAACAAGCCTCTGCTCATTTATGCCTTTTGCTTTTCTGCTATTTCAAGATTCCTGTCACTCAAAGCTTTATCATCATGTGTATGCCCCACATTTAGGTTTTCATATTTCCCTCAAAAGATATGGCTATCTCAGTAGCTCCTGGGCAGACAAAAGACAATAGTTTTTATCTTTTTCTTTTCTCCCAAATGAGGAGTTTGTAGTTATAATCGCAATTTTGGTTTTAAGAGAAACCTGTCCACTTCACGTATCTTACAACTAGAGTGGCCAGCACCTCATTTTATATAGTCTAGAGATTTGGGTGTATATTTTACTATGTCAATGTTTGTTTCCTGTTTTTTGAGTTGACACTAACTTGTAAACTTACTGAACAAATAATAAATGTTTAACAAATATGTGAAAAATTAAAGAAAAAAGAATTGATGAAACATAGAAATAAGATGTTATTTTTCCAAGACTATCCACTTCAACTTCTTTAACTACTTATATTTAATTACAAAAAAATCAGATCAGCATGGGGACTGCCTCTCTTTGATTCCTTCACTGATTCATTGAAGATAAAATTAAAACAATTACTTGGAAAAAATGTGAAATATTTATGATAAAGTTTTAGTCTTCACATATAAATAGCTATTTCAAACAAAAAAAATAAAAAAACAACCTGATAGAAAAGGTCACAGTGTGTGAACAGTTTTCACACCCAAACAAAATATTACAGATGGCCAGTTAACATGTTAAAAAATGTTCAGACTCAACAGCAAACAAAACGTGTAATTGGTTGTTAATTCTCTTATTGGACTGGCAAAAATTCTTTTAAAATAATAATTAATGTTACTGGGGTAAAGTTAAATGATTATTCTCATAAATACTGTGGAAATTTAAATAGTTACAATATTTTAAAAAGATATTTAGCAATGCATATCAAGAGTTTTGAAAATGCTTATACACTTTGACTCAATAATAACCTTTGCATTTTTACTCTAATAAAATACTCATTGATGACCAAAAGGATTTACATGTAAGAGTGTTACCAACAGTGTAATTGTAGGAAAAGCTAAAATCAACCTAGTTTTCCAATTAAAGGCTATAGAGAAATAAAGAATTATAAAGTTATGATAGAATAATTCAGTGTTAAAATTATATTTTAAAATCATATATTATTTAGCTATGAATACAATTTGAAACCATATTTTAAAAATCATAAGTAAGCAAAACAATCCTTATTTTCTTTAAAAGTATGAATATAAAGAACACTGTAAGGAATTACATAATCATTTTATTAGTACTTTGTTTTAGATGTTTATTATTTTCTCCTTTATGCTTCCTGTACTTTTCAATTTGGGAACAAAAACTTGTATTAATTTTTAATCAGAAAAAGTCACACAATAAGAAACAGGAACTAAAAAGCACAGCAGTCTGGGGTCATTTAACATGGGTGGGAAAATGCATATAAATCTCAAAACCTCCAGAGAACATCATTTTATGATACCTTAATTTAGAAATTTATGTTAATAATGATGTTTAGAAACTGAAGTTGTGTTGAATATTCCCAGCTTAAGAAGCCAGGGGAATAAATTGGAAATTTTAAAATGATCTTTTTTCATCAGAAATCTTTACAGCTTTAAAAAAAAATGTATTCCGCTGCCCTACGGAAAGATAAGGGAATATGAAAAATCCAGTAATATGAAAGAGTTTATTCCTCCAGTGATGGGCCGTAACTGTAGTAGATCATGTGCCACCAGGGTCGAGTAAGCATAAAGTTCCTGAGATTTCAACGGGAACCCTTTCTGCTCCGTCAACATTATATTCTCTTAGCAAACATGCCAATTATTGGCAATAAATGAGAAACATCGAAAGGTCTGTTCATTTTTCAGGCCATTTAGACACCAATAAAATTACTATTTTACTTCACTTCCTGTATCTTCAGTTAGAAAAATCTCGAGGAATAAAAGTAGCTTTTTACATTTCCCTGATATCTTAGGAATGGTTCTTAGTTCAGAACTCTGTACATAGCCAACAGTAACAGAATTTTAGGTTTATTGATTGGCTGGACAGTCACAATAGCATTGACTTCTTTTATAAGAGAAGAAGATTTAAAGAAGTAGGTCAGACTTTATTTTGAGGGCCTTGAGTTAGGAAGAGAGATATTACATAATATTTTTAAAAGTCTGCTTAAATTAAATTTTATTCTGAACTATTCTCATTTGTTTACCCTCTCCCCCACACTGGATCTTGACTTGGGGTTCTATATATGGGGTCAGACTCTGGAAACATTTTCTGAGCAAAAGGACAGGAAATACTGATTCATGAGATGAATAATAGCTAATATTTATGGAGTGCTTACTATGTACCAGGCAGTATTTTAGCCACTGAGGATATCTCATAAATAAGACAGAATATCTGCCGTAAAACAGTTTACATTCTGTGAGGGATTCAAACAACAAAGTCAACAAATAATTACATGACATAATTTCAGACAACAAAGTAAATTAATTCCAAGTTATGGGAATGAAGTGATAAGTGGGTAGTTTAATTAGTGTCCAGTAGGTGACACATGATCAGAGATACCTGAATAAAGTGAGCATGGGAACTCAAGGAAGAACTGAAGAAAAAGCGTAGCAGACAAAGGGAAGAAAAAAGCATAAAGTGTTTTTAGAATGACTAACACCTAGTGAGTTAGGGGGAAAGTGGTTGGAAATGAAGTTGAAGAAGTAGCCAGGGACTAGATTATTTAAGCCTGCCTGATCGTGGTAATATTTTGTATTTAATTCTAAATGGATAGATTGAGGGTTTTTGAGAAAAGAAGTGACATGATATGACTTACATTTTAATAAAATCAATTTCCTAATCTGCTGACTCCAAATACAATCCGCTGAGGGATGGGGTAAGGATGGAAGCAGCTGGAGTCTATTGCAATCGGAAATAAAAGCTTGAATTAGAAAGGTAGTGTTGGAGGTGGTGAGAAGTACATTCTGACAATATCATACAAGGGAGAAATCTGAATTTTTTTTAAAAAGTAGAACATTCAACTACAATCTTACTTTATAGTGCTGGACTGAGAAACTGAAACCAGGCCAAGGAACTAAAGAGGAGACAATTAGGAAAAGCGACTCCTGTAAAGTTGCCTAAGTCAGAGGTTGGTAATGGTATTTCACCACTTGGCAGCATGGTAAACTGTATTACATATGTGCCAGGAAATATCTGTCTTCTCAGTCTTTAGAGTGCTTGGTAGGGTGGTGTGTTGGGTGGATGGAGCCCTTCCTCCTTACCCTCATCACCTCCCCATACCCACTGCTGGATACTTCTCACTACTGGGTGAATCTGCAATCACTGCAGGCAACAGAGTATTTACTACCATCTAGTATTAGCTGGTATGGTATGTGATAGTGAGCCTTGCCAAGGAGGTGCTCTATCTTTTGGACATCGACTTAATTAGCCAGGTGTAAACATATTCCCTGGATAAAGCGGCTCATGGAGGAACCCTCACTCCAGGTTCCTAAGGATCAGTGAAGTAGTACAAGGTGACAGAGTCAGGGAAAACGAATGGTGGCCAAGTGGAGGCTTCTGAAGGGTGCAGCTTTAGGTAGTAGTGTCTTTGTGTTCACTGGAAAATTCCTTTTGTGGGTCTTGGGCCATGTAAGCCAGGTGCAAGCAGTTTTGCAATTACAGATGGTTATTAGGAAATACTTGATATAAGAAAATCTACTTGAATTTGAAGAGCATTCATATTAATATAATAAATTTCAAAAGTACATTTGTAAATTACACAAAAATTGCTGATAGAATTTTTACATTCCAAATGTTATTTATGATGATTTATAGTGATTTAAAATTATTATCTGCCTTATTTTATATCTAGTACTTTGTACCTCTTAATTCCCTTCCTGCCACCCTCTCCCCTCTGGTAACTGCTAGTATGTTCTCTGTATCTGTGAGTCTGCTTCTGTTTTGTTATATTCATTTGTTTTATTTTTTGGGATTTCACACATAAGTGAAAACAAACAGTATTTGTCTTTCACTCTCTGACTTATTTCACTAAGCATAATACACTCTAATTCCATCCATGCTGTTGCAAATGGCAAAATTTCATTCTTTTTTCATGGCTAATATTCCATTTTGTGTGTATACATGTATACCACATCTTCTTTATCCATTCATCTATCGATGAACAGTTACGTTGCTTCCATATCTTGGCTATTGTAAATCATGCTACTATAAACATTGGGGTGCATATATCTTTTCAATATATAAGATATAGGGATGTAATGTATAGTATATAGGGAATATAGCCAATATTTTATGATAACTTTACATGGAGTACAATCTGTAAAAATATCAATTCACCAAGTTGTACACCTGAAACTAATATAATATTGTAAGTCAATTATACTTCAATACAAAATGTATTAGAAGCACATAAAAATAAAAACAAAATAAAAAAATTATTACCAACTACTGATCCAAATAAAATTTCTTGTCAAGAATTTTAATTTTAGCAAAATCAGGGATTATGTAGCCATTTCATGGTAAAAAAAAAACCTTGATATAGTATTATTTCCCACAAAGTTTTTGTTAGAGTATATCTAGAAATTTTATACAAATTCAAAATGTAATATTTTCCCTAATACTTTAAATAGATTTTTACCATAATTATGCTGTATGAAGGAAATGTAATGATTTTTTAAAATAAAATCCCATAGAGATGTACCCAAATTCTCTCCATCTTTCTCCAACAGGCCATACATCTCCCATAATGTTCTCTATGTGCCATGACTTGAAGAAGGTGGTGAAGCTTAAGAAATACTGTACCTCAGGAAGGAACAGTTAAGAGCATGAAGCCAGTTCAGCTGTTCATGTCTAAACAGACTGAGAAGCTATCTTGCTCTATTGCTTCTCAGGTTCTCCAAGAAAGAAGAGGTAATCTCTATTTCCTCTTTCAAAAGAGCAAGTTGATCTTAAGACTTCTTTTGCTCCAAGAAAGAACCAAGAGACTTTGTTTTGATAGGGGAAAATTGGAGAATTCTTGGAAGGGTTGAACAGTGGTTGGGGAAGACTGGATTTTGAGGATTAAGAATAGTGAAGGAGGTAATTTCTCTCTGAGTTATGAAATCTGGTCCTTAAGCTCATTAAGGGGCCTGGGAGGTAGAAAGAGATCTGATGTGATTACTGGTACAGGGGCCTTGGAAATGTTAAAAAGTCCCAGTGGTTGAGAGGAGATGAATGTGTGTTGTAAGTAGTCAAGGAATAGGCTTAAAATGGATCACATGAATTTAGATCACCCTTTCCCAACCAAGGTTCTAGAAGAACGTTAAACTCAACAGGAAATGAATAGTTTGTCAGTGCTCCCAGGGATGAATTATAGGTAGTCTCATTCTTGGAGCAAAGGAAAAGAAGTTAAATCATTACATTCAGTGAAATATTTAGAGTTTCGGACTTAACTTTTATGGAACCCTTGGTTGGGAAGGGTTGATTTGGATAATGACCTTCTCAGCGTGGACCACCGTGAATCAAGGACAAAATCATTTTTCAGCTTTATGAATTGTGTATGATCTCTTGAACTCTTATACAGCAATTCTTGGGCAAAACAAAAATGGTGATTTAAGTCAAAGTATATGAATTAAAACAATGTGATATTTCTCATATATAAGTTTTGAGGGGAATGCTTACATCTATTTTATGAATAGACAATTTATAAACCAGAAGACAGCAAAAGGGTGAACTAACGCTTCTTTTATGAGAATATAATTGTCCCATAAGGTATTTTTTTTTGATCCTTATATCTTTATTTTTAAAATTTATCTACATCAGGAAAGAGATGAAATTGGAAGGTGATAGTGAATTTTAAAGAGTTTAATCGTCATATTTCAAACTGCAGCTAATTTGCAGATGTAGGCCTCATTGGAATAAATCAGTATGGATGTTGCATCAAGGGAGGCTTTTGCTCCATTTCTTGAGTCCCATAAGGTATTAATTGGTCTTAGAGTCTTACCATGATACTTGCATTGTATGTATGACATTTGCTTACAAAAGGAGATTTAGAAAAACCCTGGCAAAACAGATTTTCTCCATGAGGTATCCCAGCAAAATCGTAACTTGTCCATTTCACCTAGTATGGTTTTGTTTATTTTTCTATGTAAACAACGATATTTATAAAAAGATTTGGTAAGCGGAGCTTAGTAGAATCGGAAATTCCTATTATACTTTTATTTCTACATAGGAAATCCGATACTGTACTACTTTTTGACCTTTGAAGAGATTTAAGGAACAAGAAAGGCTAAATAATTGATTTCCAAATATATAAGGATTGAACTTAATCCATGGCACTTAAATACTTGAACAGAACCTAGGATTCAATATGGTGCTGAAAATTGGATATGGCATGGCCCAATAATTTGTGCACTTTCTATTTAAATACTGAGCCTGATTTAGGTATGTGTATTTTCCACTATGTTCAGTCTTTCATCATCTATCCAAAAAATATTTACTGCCTTACTACAAGGCACTGTTTTATGAGCTTAGAATAGAACAGAAAGACCTTCACTTTTTTTTGTTTGCTCAAACCTTTAAAAATATCATTAGTTTTAATGACACAAGAGAGACACATTAACATATTCCACAACACAGATCTTTTATCTTCCTTATCTACTCAAAGACAAACAATTGGTAACAAGATAAAGACGAAAATAAATATATCCAAACATAAGCATATCTTAGTATATTTTTAAATGAGACTAATTTCAGTATTTAAGATGCTAGACCTAAACTTATGGGGAGGAAATTGGGGAGGGATAAATTGGGAGATTGGGATTGCCATATACACACTACTATATATAAAATAGATAACTAATAAGGACCTACTGTATAGCGCAGGGAATTGTTCTCAATACTCTGCAATGGCCTATATGGAAAAAGAATCTTAAAAAAAGTGGATATATGTGTATGTATGACTGATTCATTTTGCTGTACACCTGAAACTAATATAACATTGTAAATCAACTATACTCCAATAAAATTTTTTAAAAGATTAAAAGATCTACGCTCCATAAATATTTTTTTTTATTGGAGTATAGTTGCTTTACACTGCTGTGTCAGTTTCTGCTGTATAGCAAAGTGAATCACCCATATGTATACATATATCCCCTTTTTTGGATTTCCTTCCCATTTAGGTCAGCACAGAAAACTGAGTAGAGTTCCCTGCTATATTCAGGAGGTTCTTACCAATTATCAATTTTATACATAGTAGTGTATATATATCAATCCCAATCTCCCAATTCATCCATAAATATTTTAATAAATAATCTTTTGATGGGGGGAGATCCTAGACCAAACTAACCTCTCGACAGCAAAGTATTACTCCTTGTAACTTATCATCTGTCTGCTTAGCCAGCTTCTGCTTGTGCTGTCCTGAGAAATGGGGCTCACATTTCCTCTATTTAATGAGAGTTTCATAGCTGAATTGTTACTCTGAGCAGACTTTTCTTTCTGATGTTTAACCTAAATTGTTCTTTAAAAAAAATTATATCCTACCACTCATAGATATACCTTCTTACACTTGACTGTAATAATTTACTCTTATCTTATTTTAGAATTTATACCTTTTCCCATATTTATGAGCTATTATGTTCATTCTCACTGACAAAGCAAAACTATATGTATTTTAACCCATCATCTTTCTTTTTTTTTCTTTTTTCTTTTTCTAACAGGCATGGAATTTCATAGTCCCTAGGCTTCCCACGACTTGCTCTACTGCTGGAAGCTCCTGAGGAACCAAAAGAAAAAGAATAGTTTTCAGGTGCAATCTTAGCAGTCATGTTGAAAGTGATAATAATCCTCTCACCATGACACACTGCCCAAAATAGCCTTGGCATCCTTTGACAGACACTGTGAGAAAGCAAATTTTATCTTATTTCACGTCCAATTGGCAGTCATGCCATATAACACAAGCTCATAAAAAGAGAACTCCATTGGTGACTGAGTTTGAGATAATCATTCTCTGGATAAAGAATATGGAATTAATTGGAAATGAATAATATACCACTCATTTCATCACATCACTGATACTGACAGTTCAGCAGTCTAAAGCCTATCACGTAGGTAGGCATGGTGAATACTGATTGAGTTTTTTGTGACACTTTCACATACTTTAATTTTATTTAATCTTCACAATAACCCTGTAATATATTGTAAGTGGGTAAATTCTGTTTCAGAAGTAGCTCAGGCTCTTACAGCTAGTTACTGACAGCTTTCACAAATGCAATGACCTTTATATGACATTATAGTGTCCTCTGTGTTTTTAACTTTTTTTGTAGTGTAATATACAAAGATAAAGTGCACTTAAGTGTACAGACCGATAGGGGTTTGCAGATTGAACACATATGTAACCAGCACCCAGATCAAGAGCCTCAGAAGCTCCCCCATGCCCGTTTCTAGTAACTAGTCAACCTGCCAAACTCCGAAAGTAATCTTCTAGAACCCTGACTTCTAACAACACACATTTTTGCCTACAATTGTACTTTACATCAGGGGAATCATATTATACTCTTTTGTATTTGACTTCTTTAACTTAACATTGTATTCATGAAATTCATCCATATTTTGGCATGCAGTTCTATATCATTCTAATTGCTATATGCTATTCAATAAAATGTAAATATATCACAATTTATTTACCACTCCACTGTTGACAGGTATCTGGGGATTTCTAGGTTTGGGCTATTACAAATAGCACTATTATGAACATTCTAATACATGTTATTTGGTAAAATATGTACTCATTTCAGAGATACACCCATACACACACATACACATACCTCCTAGGAATGGGATTGCTGAGGCATAGGTTGTACAAATATTCAGCTTTGATAGATACTGCCAGACAGTTTGCCAAAGTGGTTTTACAGTGCCTTTTACAGTTATTATTAAGTAATTACTGTTACTTATTATGTGTTCAGGTATGACTCCTACCATCTCTACTATCATTCTCTGAATAATGATTGTGAGATAGGCACTCATATGTATATATTAAAAATTATACATATATTACATATAAATATATATATAACATATAGTTCATATATGGTATATATAAATATATTATATAAAAGCACTATATCATACATATGTGTACATGTTAAAATATAAGTATATAATATATAAGCACTATATTATATATGTATATACATATATATACATACATATATATTTGTATTATATATCACAACTATAATATACTTACACTCCTTGAGGTTGGCATAGATACTCATTCTTGAGGGTGGAATATCTACATAAATTCTTTGAAATTATTCTGCGTAAGAGATATGACTCTTCTCCCTATTTATTTGTTCAATTATTCATTTACATCAATATAAACTTATGGATATTTATTTTATACTTTGCATTATTATACAATAGTATTGATTTTTTTCCTCAAATTGTTCTCACTTTGGCTGTTAGGATCTCTTTCAGTGGTTCCAGGCCTAGCCCTAGAATTAGCCGTTGATCCAAGGATTCATGGTTCTTTGTGAGTATGGTGTTAAAAACCATGTTCTGGTTGCTTGGTGTGCTAGTTTCTACTGGGGTATCATTGCCTGTAGGTCCTCTAGGCTGACAGAACAAATAACTATGTGGTGTGTACACCAACTTACCTGTGTAGATATGCATCTACAAATATGTCTATACCTGACCTTCAATATCTATATTAAACATGAGTTAATAGTGATATTTAATGCTAATCCATTTCCATATGGATCATTATAGCCCTCTCTCCATCTTGATCCATAAATTCCTACAACTGTGAAACACACAACGCCCACCAAGCACCATCCATTTACTTAACTGCTCAATTCTAGTATACATGTATGTATAGCAGTATCAGTAATGTTAATCCAGGACTCTTGTGGGAGTAAACTTTATCAACTGAAGTACAGGGCTTATGTGCAGTTCTTTATGCCTTTAGTCTTACAGAAAGAATCCACTCATTGTTAAGGTTATTTAGGTCAGCACCTTTCCCTCCCCCTCATTTACTGAGGTTTTTTTCCTATATTTGTAATAGAGTTAAATTTTCTTGTGACAATTTGTATTCCTTCCTGGGATCCCCAGCCTCCTAAATGATTTTTTTAAAGCTTACAAATGTTGTGAACTCTTTTTGCAATACAATTCTATGAATTTTGACAAGTTCATGTATCTACCATCGTAATATCATGCAGAATAACTTTTCTGCTCCCAACAAACCCCCCATGTTTCACCTATTCAATCATTCCCCCAAACCTATAGCTACCACTGATTTATTTACTATCTCTATAGTTCTGCCTTTTTCAGAATGTCATATAGTTGTAGTTATACAATTATACAGCCTTTCAGATTGGCTTCTTTCATTTAGCAACATGCATTCAAAATTCATCCATGTCTTTTCATGGATTGATAGCTCATTTCTCTTATCAATGAATATTCCATTGTATGAATGTACCAGTTTGTTTATTCATTCACCTATTGGAGGTTGCATCTATCTTTTAGCAATCATAAACAACACTGGTATAAACATATCTGTTCAGGCTTTTGTATGGAAAGATTTTGAATCAGCTGAATCTTCAAGTCAGTTAAATATTTCAGCCCATGATCATGGAATATCTTTTCATGCAGAATGTACAGTTTTCTGCAGCTCTGGTCACAGGTAGATCTAGAAACTCAGCAATGACTTGGGGAAAATGTCTCTTTCCCATATTTGAATTCTGTGTTCTTTTGCACTGGCACTTTTCTGAGATTGGTTCTCTCCAAGAATGACCTTAGAATAATCCACTTATTTTCAAGAAGTTTAGCAACATTGGGAGAAAGAGATGCTTTTACCAATCAGTGAAAGTTTAGGGTGAAACTCTTGAGCCCAAGTTGTATCCTGTGCCCATAATGGACAAATCATTGTTACGCTGATCAGTCAATGAAGCTAGAGGATGAGGTCCGTCTCATTATGACCACATTGACTGACAGTGGAAAAGACTAGTTCTCCAGAGGAAAAGTGAAGTTACCAGAAATGGGGTAGGGGATTACGGATGCTAGCCAGACAAGAGTCTACCATAGTGGGGAAGTTCGACATCTAGTCAAAATCTAAATGTATGTTAGGTTTTTTTTTTCATTTTTTTATAGTAAAGAGATTTGGATTATACCCATATAAAGAGTAAATAAATGGTTGAAAAGAGGGAAATGTTACTGTGGTGGTTAATCTATCCATAGGACAATAAGCAAGTGGTTTGGCAGATTTCTATTCTTAATTGATCCAATTATCATTGCAAAATATCATCTAAGATTTCTACTCTCATGTGATTAATTTCTGATTCACAACCCTGCTTTTTCTTACAATTTGCCTTTAGAAATTTTCCAAGAGAAATAAAAGCTTAACAAATGAGTATTAGCTAATATGAAAAATCTGGAGCTTAGATGAAGGCAAGAGAGCTAACTTATATAATGAGGCTCTAATTTATTCAACTTTAAAAGACTATACAAAATTTTGACTCGAGTTTTTAAGGATATGGCTTAGACTTGGATTTAGTAGTAAATGTCCACATTTAAATTCATCATGTATAATTATTATTCCAGTAGAGTAGATGAGGTATGAGGGTTTTATAAAATTGATATATAACTGACATACTGTATTAGTTTTAGATGCACAACATACTGATTATATATATACTGCAAAATGATTACCACAATAAACGTAGTTAACATTCTTCACTACACATTGTTACACATTATTTTTTCTTGTGATGAGAACTTTTAAGTTCTACTCTCTTAGCAACTTTCAAATATATAGTACAGTATTGTTAACTGCAGTCACCATAGTGTATGTGACAACCCCAGGGCTTATTTATCTTATGACTGAAATTTTGTTACCTTCTGACCACCTTCACCCATTTTGCCCATCCCCTTTCCACAACCTCTGCCTCTGGCAATCACCAATCTGTTCTCTGTATCTTCAAGTTTGTTAGTTTGTTTATTTGTTTAAGATTCCACATGCGAGATCATACAGTATTTGTCTTTCTATGTCTGACACATTTCACTATGCATGTTTTTTAAAACAAGTCTTACTTAAGCTACTCCTCTTTGGAGGAATCAAGGGTGAGCATATTCTCCCCTTCATAAGCAATCATAAGTGCAGTTTCTAAGTGAAGTAGAAGAAAGAGTAGTCAACTAATATCCAATTAAAGTAGTGTTACTACATATCAAGGGAGCAGATATGAATGAATCAGAAACACTCTACCAAATGAATAAGTTCATTTTAGAAATATCAGTAGAAATGTTTTCTGTGTGTGGCAGACTCCCCTGAACATAGACAAAGTCAATAGAGAAGGAGGCACATGTTTAAAAATAGCTCTCATAAAATGTGAATTAGTCAAGAGAAGAAATATCACATTATTTGTTGAGCTGAAATTTGCATGGTAAACATTTCATCACTCATTCTATTCCTTTCACTCTCGCTGAGCTCCTCCTGTATCCTTAGGAGGGAGAACACACTGAATGTGCTATTTTTATAACAGTCCAGAAAGCAATAAGCAGGTTACAGGACAGTTTACAAATCAGGAGTGATCTGAGATGGAACACACCTATTATTTTTTCCCTTGGCATTATTTCAACTCTTTGTCCATACTGATAACTCATGTTTGAAAATACAATAATAATATATCCTGTCAGGTGCAAAGAATGGAGAAATAATTCTTTTATCTCATTAGCTATTCTTCCCTGGAGCCAGACATGAGCCTTATGCTTGGGCAAATAACAGTCCTACCCTATTGTGAGCACAAAGTAGTTTCTTTCCATTGTCTAGGAAGCCACATTTCTAGGAAGCTATTATTGTGGTATCTACAGAGCTTATGGCTTTGCTCTCAGCTACTTGATGACTATGATGCCTTTTAGGAATAAATCCAGGATACATCACAGGGGAGAGGGACCATTAAAAATAACCCAGCTAGGGAAGTGTTGGAATATTGAGAGGGAGTATTTCACTCTTTCTCAAACAAGGTGAGATTCAAGGCATATTTTAGCTCACTGTCCTTGACTCTTCCTCAGTGAAACATTGTGTCATTAAACCCTTGCTTCACTCCATTCATGAATACTTAAAAATACAGCAGAATGGATTATAAATAGCTTACAATGTACTTTTAGACACCTGAAGTGAAAAATTTGGGTATGTGTATCTCGAAGGAGATTATTTATCATATCTGGTCATGTTTTTCACTTCAGCATTCATTCCATCTCACTTTTAATTCAATGAACATTTCTTAATCATGGACTAGGTCACAGACACTCTGCTGAGATGAATGACACATAATTCCTTCACTTACAATCCAGAGGGGGAAAAATAGACATATACCCAACAAACTACAACGAAAGGCAGAATAGAGTGCTGCACAATTTTTACATATTTGTCTAGTCTGAGCCTCATAAAAATCATCAAGCAAGCAAAGATGGCTAACAACAACAGATCCTTTGGGAATGATCCTTTAAGGGCTGGGTATTACAAGAAAAGGTCTTTCAAGAGAATTCCACTGCAAATTTAATTTTATAAGATAAAGGGTCCTGAACCATTGTCTAAAGACACTTTGGCCCATTTTTCCCTCAAGGTTTTGGATATTTCAGCATGATGAAAATCAGCCACAATTACAAAGTTTAGACAAAAGCATAAAACAGAATTTAGAATAAGGTTAATATAAAAGAATTACAGAGAAAAATTTATTGCTCATCTGTTTATTTTGGAGCAGAGATTTTTTTCCCCTTTAGACCATGTCTTTAGATCAGTCCATTAAAAAAATAGAGACTTCAGAAACAAAAAGAAGAGACCTAATGCAGGGACTAAAAAGAGTAAAGCACAGCATCCAGGATTGTGTCTCTCTGTGTCAGCAACTATGAGTCCCTAAACATACATTACTTTCCTCCTTATAAACATCTGAAGAGTAGGTGTTGTGATCCCTGTTTCCACTGGTGAAAACGGACTATGAGAAATGAGGGGTTACCCTCAGGACTTGTAGCTCTAAGCAGGGAGCATTAAGTGTAGATCTCTCCAAAGTCCCTCCACTATGCCTTGAATGAATCTTTCAAGAGTCAAAATTTGTTATGATAATTCAATATAACTGTATGCATTCAATTGGGAATTTGGGAAGTATTTGGGAAGTATTCAATTGGGAATACTGTTTATCAATTGTAGTGGAATATTGACAAGACATATACTCCAGCTGGTCTGTATCAGAGCTTCCATCCTGTTAGTCTGTGCTTGAGCCTAATTGTTTGGTGGTCTGTTCTGACTGGTTGCTGTCATGCCATATCAGTAAGTATTTTGAACATTTCCTTTGGGAATCATGAATATCATGGAAGGCACTGAGTCTGGAGCAATTGATCTTGACAAAAGATCCATGTTGTATGTAGAGAAGAAAGAGAAATTTTGTCTGAGATCTCTATTACGGAAATTCAAATGACAGAATTGATTGGCAGATGCAATTCAGACTAATAAAATTTATAGGCTTTTTATGAAAGAAAAACCAGAGGTTGAATTTATTGCATTTTCAGTCGCTGTCATAGTGGATAGACTATGCTTATTTTGGAGTCAAAGTATCCTGTGTTCAAATCTTGTCTTTCTCAACATGTTAGTTTTAAGACAGTGAAAGAGTGATTTTGTCTCTCAGATCCTAAGTTTCATTATGTGTAAAATTAGTACAGTAATACCTTACTTGTAGTAGACTTGTTACGAGAAATAAATGGAATGATATATTGTCATAGGCTAGATATAGCATCTGAGATATTACAGACAATGAATCACACTTTTATAATATTATTAATAGTTGAAATTAGTTTTCTGAAAGGCAGACGTTTTGGCATGGGCATATAAAGAAATTCCTCTTACGAGAGAAGAAATGTCAAATAATTGAAGGTGATACATTCTTCTTTTAGTAATCTAAGATAAATAGGAAATGAGAATAAAGGGTAGTGCAAATAGTCCATGTCCTTTCTAAAGCTGGCTTAAGAAGCAATAATCTTTGGCACTCCTCTGAAGAGGACTGCTACATATTTAAAAGAGAACTGGCCCTTATACTGATCTGAAGTGTTATATTCTCGTCTACTTTTAAGGGTAGCTCTCAAATTCATTATATGATTCACATTTTAGCCACTGTTCCTGAATTACAGAACTACACTTACAATGCTATTCAAGGTCCTCTAAAGACTGGACCCAATATGTATTTCCAAACATTATCTACTATTGCATTCTATGCTCTGATCTAAAGAAGTGTTTGTTCTTTTTTATCTACATCCCACACTTTCCCACGTTTATTCCTTTTCCTTTGCTCAAGTTGTTTCTTCTCCCTGCTTATGAACCCTGATCTACAAAGACTTCCTGCAAGCAGAAATAATTATCCTTGTTATAAATTAATCTAATACTTTGCCTTTATCCCTCTGATGACATTTGACACTTTCCTTATTAGATAATATTTAAGTATTTTCAGCTTCTCTGTGAGACATTAGCACCTAGAGGGGAAGAACTGTAGCTGATTCACTTCTGTACTCCTACAATGTTTAACATAGTGCCTGGATGCAATACAGTAAAAAAAGTTTAGAAAAATGGAAGAAATAATTTATCTAGGTTTCATTGTATATGCTGTGTCCATTACCATTTGAAATTTATTTCTAGGACTTTGAGGTCTCCTGCTTCCTTCGGGACATGCAATATACGTGGCCTTTTTTTGGAGAGTGTACGCAACTTCTATGCCATAGAATCTTAAAGAGGCATATTGACTTTTTAACTATCACCTGACTTAAACTGATATTGAGGGATTTTCAAGTCCTTGATTACTTTGGCTGAAATTTGGTTTCTCTTCTGTAATATTGCGAGTAAGACCTTTCTCAGTATTATATGAAATAACTTAGAATTTTGAAAATCCTAAGTTTTCTTTAAAAACTTTTTCAAAACATGCTAATATTTCCTATATTGCTTTTTCTTCTTCACACATTTTCAGTATTTTTTGATGAAAAATTCGATGTTTGACCATGTTGTAGATGTATTTGAAAAACAATCTTTATGTGTTTCAAGTAGACTAGTGGTTCATTATCCCTCTAACGCAATCAAATTACACTTTTACATTTGATGTTTCAATCTGAAAATTTATGAATATAAAAATAGAGTAATACTAACATATACTTTATGTTGAATAGCATGATATGTTTTTATTTATTTAGTAATCTCAAGTCTTATTTAAGACAGAATTATATTTGCTGCTATTTATACATTTAGTGTATAACCCATGTATTATTATCAAATGAGAAGAGGCAGGTTTTATAAACTATAAACTGATTCTTAAAATGAACTATTCCACTACACACCTATTATGGCCAAAATCCAGAACACTGACATCCAAATGTTGGCTAAATGTGGAGCAATAGGAAGTCTCATCTATTGCTGGTGGGAATGCAAAATGGTACAGCCATCTTGGAAGGCACTTTGGCAGGTGCTTACAAAAGTATACATATTCTTGCCACACATCTGACCCAGCACTTGCACTCCTTGATATTAACCCAAATGAGATGAAAATTCATGTCCACAGAAAAGCCTGCATGTGAATGTTTATAGCAGCTTCATTCATAATTGCCAAAACTTGGAAGTCAGCCAAGATGTCCCACAGTGAGTGAATGGATTCATAAACTGTAGTGCATGCAGACAATGGAAAGTTATTTGGCACTAAAAACAAATGAGCAATCACACCATGGATGGAGCCTGAAGGCATTTTTCTAAGAGAAATAAGTCAGACAAAGATAAATACGGTCTATTCTCACTCATATATGGGTGGAATCTTAAAAAAAAAAAAAAAAAGTCGAACTCACAGAAACAGACAGTAGGAGGGTGGTTACCAGGGACTTGGGATGGAGGAAATGGGGAGATGTTGATCAAGGGCACAAACTTGCAGTTACAAGATGAGTAAGTCCCAGGGATCTAGCGTACAGCATGGTGACTATAGTTAACAATAGTGTATTATACACTTGCAGGTTGCTGAAAGAGTAGATCTTAAATATTCTCACCACACACACAGCAAATATGATTATGTGAGGTGATAGATGTGTTAACTAAACTTATGGTATAATAATTTTGCAATATATACATATATTAAATCATGTTTTACACAAACATACAATGTTATATGTCAATTATACCTCAATAAATCTGGAAAAATTTTTTAAATAAATAAAGAATGAACTAGGAAGTGATGACACTCAAGGCCAGAGAAGTAAGCATAGGTGAGGTCATGGAGGTCCTTAGACCTCAGGACCCTATGCAAAAGTGGTTAAAGTGCCTCAAGAACAAGAGTGACAGGATGAGATTTCCATTTAGAGAGTTTTCTGGCAATGTAGTATAATTGTGAGAGAGTGTATGAGATGCAGGGAGCTTATTTAGGAGAGAACTATGGAAACCCTGTGGAGAAATATTGGCTTCCTAGGACTACGAGGGTACCTTTGAGAATGGAAAGGGGGGAATAGATTCTTATGTTTAGGTGCTAAAATCAGTGTATTTCAGAAACTGTTGATATGTGAGGTGAAGGGGAGGAAAGAATAAAATACAATGCCTATGTCAGTGCCTCGATCCCTGCAAACTGTAGTACAAGATTGGCTGGTTTGGGACATGTAGAGTTGGGAGTTGCTATAGAACACTCAAGTAAGTTGATGGATGGACAGATGAGTAGTCAGACCTACATTTGGGGTAGGAATTTTGATTTGGGAGTCATACAGTCAGCAGCTAAAGACTTAGAAATGGATGAAACACCCAATGAGAGAAGAGAGCCCTGGATAGAAAGAACCCAGGGAATCACCAATATGTAATGAATTGGCAGAGGAAGCAGTGACTACAACGAAGATTGAGTAGTAGTAACCAGAAATCCAAGGAGAGGAAAACCAGGACGACATAGGATTCTATGACAACTTTATAAGTTAAAACCCACTTCAAGAAGGATGGAGTGGGCATCAGTTAATTATCGGGAAGTTAAACTATGATCTGCAAAATATGTGTTATATTTGGTATCTTATTAAAATCTATCACCACTAAGAACATAGGTGACTATAATAATGGTAAATTATCATTATTGTTTTAATTATCAATACCATTATGTTACTATTAAGTTTTGACTAGAGATATCATTTTATTTTTAACTAAGTTTTATAATTTCAATTTTATAAACATTTTTGTCCATTTAAACACTTTTGTCTTGAAGGAGTATGAACATTCTTTTTAATTGAACTAATCATGCATACTTCAAAATCCAAATAATAATATTCAGTTAATTATCTGATAATAATCTGAAGGTGTCTCTGGTGATACTTACATTTTAAAATATCAAATAGCTATTATTCTAGAATTTATATTTAATTAGCTGATGTTCTTAGAATGTGTTATATTGTTTGTATAGTGATTTATTTTAAAATGCTTCAGAATAAACAGTGTGCTGTGTCTAATTTACTTTAAACCTGGGGAGTGGTTTTTAGAGTCTTAAATTCCTAATTGAGTCAATACTCTGAAGGTGGCTCTATAACACTATAAATATCATTATCAAAACTGTTATCAGGAATATGTTAATTAGCATCAAAGATGCTAGAAATAATGTGTTGTTAGTGGTAAAACTCTATGAAATATAAAAGCTTTATTTTTAAACTAAGGAAAAGAATAAACAGATACCATCTTTTCTAATATACAAAAGTTGTTATTCTAAAACACATTTAGAAATAAACACTTATTTTCTGTGTGAACAAAATGCTCAACTATTTTTAGAGGTAATTGACAATATTCTTTAGAGGGATGAATTAAAAATCAATTTCAGATCATGACTGTTGAATTTAGTGATGCTATAACTTAAAAAATAAATTAAATAATAGATTGTGTGTCCCAAAAATGTACATTAAGAAGCATAAGCCTTTTCCAATTTGAAGGCAGCACTGTTTATATTTTAGAGCACGCACTACACTGTTTTTAATCTCAAATGGGGATGTCTGAAAACTTTTGGAGTTAAGAAACCACATTCCTCATTTCTTTCCTCTCCCTGACCCTTAACTCTCACTCTAAGGACCCCAAAGATGTTTAGCCTTTATTGACAAGCAGGAGAAGTCCAGGTTACCTGAATCATTCTCAGTTGGTAAAAAGAAATAAGAAAACATAACTTTCAAAACTCTAACTTATCTCTGTGATTTGCAGCAGAATTTCATGCTAATCACCCTAGAGACGTCTGGAGAAAGCTGTTACACATTCAGGGTTTTATGATCTTTAATGTTAAAAGTTTTTCTACATCTAATGCAAGTGCTTAACTGATAAAAATCATTAGAGCTTTTTCCTCTTTTTCTATCTCCAGGCAACATGATATCCTCAGGAAGAGGGTATGTACTTAGTGATTATTATCTAGTTGCTTCCCTGCTTGTTATTCAATAGATTGTGGTCAATGCTTATAGTATCTGACTCTAATACTAGCTTGAAAACTCCAAATAAGGGATGGGGAGAGCTGGAGTGGAGGTAATCCATCATTTCTATGGAGCTAAGGAAGAAGGCCAGGCAGAGGGCAGGTAGTAAAAATCACAGAAGACAGCAGTTCATGTAGGGCTAACAAGGTAGGTCCAGAAGTTTTCTGGCAGAGAGAAGGGAGGCAACCAGCAGGCTAGCCAGAAATAGCGTAACATAGACTATAATATAAGTGACCACACTGTGGATATCTTTAAAAAATAAACTTGTAACAATTCATAGATCCAGGCAAATTTTGCCTTTGAAGGTTGTTAACAAGGGAGACCATGCACTTATTGGAATGGTATCATTGCCCAAAATCATTTGGGAATTTCTTTGGAAAAGCCTTCAGAGCCTTTGGCATGATCATTTAGCTTTCCTTAATGGAAGCAGATTTCCATCCATTAATGGAATATTTACCAAAGTTCCCCATAAACTATGTCAGAATCGTCTAAAATACCTAGATGAATAGGAATTTCTCAGGTTAGGGCACAGGGGTTTGCAATTTGTAGGCTTTTCAAGTTCTTAGTAAACTACTATATTAAATGAAAGATGGTCTGGTAAATAGAGAATGCTGTGGGGAAAAATCAATGCCTCTGCACAGTTATGCAAAAAAGGGGAATAGGTATATAAGTCTACAAAGGAATGACACCGATTTTCTTGTCTTGTGTGTCAGTGATATTAGACTTTTCCAGATGAAAATTTCCCAGTGTTTTGAGAAACATTGTAATGGTAACATTTAGGACACAGTCCTTTGAAAACTTTGAAGGTCCTTGAAAATAAGTAAAATGTGATATGTCTATTTTAAAAAGTGCTATTTAAAAATAGTCATACCTTGCAGTAAATTATTTTAAACCTTTTTAGCCCTTGGCTGCATATTATTATTAAAATATAAAAATATCATGTCTTTTTCCCCCAGGAGATTTTGATGTATCCCCTTGTGAAGGACCTAGGACACTTGAGTATTACTGTGTTTGCATTTAAAAGAGCGAGATTTATTTTTTTCCAAATTAACAATAGTTTAATTTGAATGTACTTTATTGAACAGGCTATACTTGCTTCCTTTCAAGATTCTGATACTTCCTTGGAGGGAGTATTTTTTCCTGATTGGAAACACTGTCATACAGAGAATGTGGGAGGGAAACTGGAAAGTAAACACTAATTTATATACATTCTTTTTTTTGTTGTTTTTATCTCCAGGCAAGTGTAAGTAAACTTAAAACATCCATCAAAGACAATGTTCCTGCCCAACTCATAGGAGGTACTGTTTAGCTAGAATTTTTCATGGCTACTGTGGTCAAATTTATAACATAATTATTTAATTTTCACTTTATTAAAGACAATGGTAGAACCTACCTCCTTTTACTGAATTAAAACTGTTGTCAGTTAAGCAGTGGCAACAGGCAGTGTTGTTTTTTACCTTATGTGAAAAGATAGTGGTATAAACTTAGAGAACAAAATTTCCAAAATTTACTTTTTCAGCCATGTTGTCCCAGGTGCTTGCTAAATCTTGTGTGTCCAAGTTCAGCTCAGGTTCCATCTTGGCATAAACAACAATATGAAATTTAATGACATCCAGGTGTGTAGACGGTTGCTACTCTCTTGGGAGCTAGAGACCTGACTGGCAGGTCTGAAAATTAGTTTCTGAATTCCACATATTTGCATTATCTTCTTTCTGCTCAGCACAAGGAAACGATGCTAAGGAAATGTTGTTAACATCTAATTTAAGAAGAGCTGGTAAATGACATTCACAGAATGGGCAAGATAAATCGAAATCTCAATGGGACAGCAGCCAGATCCCAGCAAAAAGTTTGCCAAAGACTCCAAGTTTGTTCCTTTGGACTTGGATGCTTGTGCTTGGACACATGGGGAAAACTCACACTGTGAGCATGCTAACTACGGAATCACGTGTGTCTCATTAAGATCTGGCTAGCTCAGCTGCATTTTGGGGCATATTAATCAGGATTTTCAGTTGTCAATTTAGTCTCTGGCATTCTAGTTGTTTATATGGACTTTCAATTTTCTTTAGGCACACTTCATAATACTGTGTTCCTTGCAGCAGTTTCTAGTTAAGGCAGTAATTCCTCGTACATTATTTTTTGTTTGTCTTGGTGAGCTTAATAATTAGATTATATATTATGATAGAAAACAACTAAATAATGAACGAAGTTCTTTTTTTTTTTTTTCTTTTTTAGTTGCTTTAGCAAAATAGAGAGCCTCGCCCCTACCCCACCACCCAAAAAGAGAAATATAAGCCACAAATGAAGGTGTCATTGCTGTCCATGAGGCTTCAGCTATGAGTCAGAAAACCTGTTTCTAAATAATGGCAGTGGCTGGTGTCATGCATTTGGCTCACATTGCACAGGGGAAAAGCAGGGACTAGGGAATGCATACGAGCTACCTAGTTTCCAGCTGTATTGCAGATTGCCTAACACCTGAGAAGCAAAGTTCTTATTTTCTCAGGTGGGGCTGTGAGGGTAAGGAAATTATCACCTCATGAGTTCTAGAGGATAAGTCTAAACAGATACTGAGCAAAGATACTTGGCATTCCATCTTGCTTCTGATGATTTAAATGCAAAAGCTTTAAGGGGATTGAGGAGGAAGAATGACTGCCTTTGTTTAGGATGGTGAGAGGGCTAGGCCTCATCCCCTTGAGACTATTATGTATCTAATGATTTGCCTCTGTGAGTGTGTGTGAGGGTGAGTCATGGCTCTTATTCCTTATGCAGGCAGGGAATGGAGATAGTAAAGAAGGATCTCTGTCTTGTTGGGGATGTATTTCCTCATACTAGTTTTGAGGCTTCCTAAATTATTTTTATCTTGGCTGTTTCTTGAGAATAAGAAATGATTAAAATTTATTTGAGGCTTAAAGTGAGACTCTGAGGCTATATGTTTTTCCCACTAAAATATTTAAGATGATGCATTTCTGACCCATTGTCATGATTTTCACTATAACATCCAAATGGCTTCTCTATGTATCATCTATCACCTGAATAGACCACGATTCTGAATCAGCAGCAAAGGCCCTTTTCTCCTCCTCCAGGACCAATGGATCATAACGTCCTTCCCCTACTATGATACCTGACTTTGCTTGACCTGGAATTACTGTTCCCTACGCACTTCGTGGAATTATAACATTGTAGAAATGTTAAACAAACCACCAGGGGCTGAGCAGCTGCACCATTTGGACCTTGCACCAGAACTCTAATCCTTGTGAAAAATTACCTCCATAAAGTTATTGTCAACAAGTCCACTGAGATCTCAGTGCTGTTGCTTCTTGGCTGCTCCAGACTATTACAGTTCTGCAAAACTAGAGGTTAACCATTTAAAAAAATATATGTTATGAAAAAAAGACAGAAAAGTGAATGTGTAATGATATCAAAATATTTGCATACCATATATCTGATAAAGGACTTGTAATCAAAATATACAAAGAATTCTTAAAACTCCATAATAAGGAAACAACTCAAAGATATAAACAAAGATCTCACCAAAGAAGACAGAAAGATGGCAAATAAGTATATGAAAAAATGCTCAGTATAATTTGTTGTTAAGGAAATGTAAATTAAAACAACAATGAGATGCCACCACACACCTACTGGAATAGTTAAATAGAAAAAAATCAATACTAAGTGAAGTGAGGATGCAGAGAGCTCATCCATCGCTGGTGGGAATGCAAAACTGTATAGCCACTTCAGAAGACAGTCTCTCAGGAAACTAAACAGTCGTGGCATGCAGTCCAGCAATTGTGCTCCTAGGTATTTACTCAGATGAGTTGAAGACATATGTCCATACAAAAATCTGCGCAGGGATGTTTACAGCAGCTTTATTTGTAATTGCTAAAAGCTGGGAGCAACAAAGATAGCCTTCAATAGATGAATGGATAAACAAATGGGTACATTCGTATAGTATAAATACAAAAAGAAATAAGCTATTGTATTAGTAGTTAAGGTTTTCCAGATAAAAATAGGATAGCAATAGGAGATAGATACACACACACACACAGAGAAGCATGTATAACGGAGGTAGAATTGGTTGAAACAATTATGAAAGCTGAGAAGTCCTTAGATCTGCAGTTGGCAAGCTCAAGAAAACCAAAGTTTAGGTCAAGTCTGAGTCCAAAGGCCTGAAACTAAGAGAACCAATGGTATAGGTTCCAGTCTGAAAGCTTGCCGACCTAAGATAGAAGAGCCCATGCAGTAAAAGGATGTGGTTCCTGCTGATTGCATTCTGGATTCCAGCAGGAAGCCTGTCCATAAGCTGCAGGGAAAATGTATTTTGTATGATACTGTACTGATGGCTACATAACATTGTGCATTTGTCAAAACTAAAAAAAATTTACAGAAGAAAAAGTGTACCTTGGTGTAAAAATTTTGTTCTAAAAATCACTTAGGAAATCAGATCCCAGGATGGAATGCAGATTGTGATTTTTAAAATCGAATTATATACAATATATGGCATAACCTCACCAAAGGGGTAGGAGAAAAGATGTTAACCTAAGTAACTTTGGAAATCAGTGAAGACTAAGGCTTTATTTTATATCATCTATATAAACTGTATACAAGCACTGTTCTCTAGTTGATAAAGTTGTTACTCAGATAAGGTATAGGTTAACAAATAAGAAACAATCCAGAAATAATCCATTTCCAAATATATCAGTCTCCCTACACCTGCTCTTCTTTGTTTTTTTTTTGTTGTTGTTGTTCCCTCATAGTGTGCTTACAATCTTCTAAAAGAGTAGATTATTTATTTACTTATTTAATTGTCCATTGTTTCTCCTTATTCAAATTTGAGCTCTACAGAGTTAGGCATCTTGGGCCTAGATCATAGTAGCTTCTCTATAAGTTCTGTTGAATCATTTTGAATTGAATTGAACATGCTTTGTTAAGTATCAATATAATGCCCATTGGAGACACTACAGAAAAAAAAATGGTTAATGTGGAAACTCCAAAACCCGCTCACCTAGAAGTGAATGCTACCTCCAATACTTACTTGCTTTATGACCCTAGGAAAGTAACTTAAAATTCAGCTAGGGAAGCTGCTGCAGCATACAGTTAAAAAGCAGATTCAAATAGCATGAAATATCAAATAATCTTCCTACCTATTTACTTAAATTTCATTTTCTTTGGGGAGTAAGGCTAGAATTTTTTCCTCTACCAGTAATTTTGTGCTATTAAAGCCAATATTGAAGCACAGAGGAAAAAAATTTCTACCACAAATGTAAAACATGCATCTCTACAGACTTTAAAAAATCTATGTTATTTACAATGAAAAGTACATAGACAGCCTGGAGTCTTTGAGGGTGCAAGAAATAATGTTTTATTTGACTTTACCTACATCAGAGTTCAGACACAGCAGTATATCTGCAAGAGCAGTGTAATGAGTAGATCAGTCAGCAAGGTTATTTGTGGAGTAAGCTTCCAAATTAAAAGTTTTGGTTTTCTGATTTACCATACAGAGAGGACACCAATAGTATTTTGGAATTAATGGATTGTTCTCAAAACTCGGCCAATCTGATAGTGATCACCGTCAATTACAACAGGGGAAATCAAATGCCCGATTCTAATAAGTAAAGTGTTAGCAGAAAAGGATTGCTTTTCTACTAACCACTAAATTCTGAAGACTGAATGCCAAAGATTTTATCTAATGTACTTTAACTTATTCCTCTTAAAATAATTTGACAATGTGTCTGATAAGGGGACTTTATTTCAGAACAGTAAGGCTTGTTTTAAATATTTTCTAAACATCCACGACATTTAAGCATATTAAGTACCGAGAGTAGCTAAATTTGCTGAATTTCAAAAAATAGAAATAATTGTTATCTATTAGCTTGCCTGAATGATAAGACAACCCCAACCAAATGATATGGAGAAGAACTAAACCTATGAAAACAGGATTGAATGATAAATTCTCTTTAGTGAAGCTTGATAGAGAAGAATCATAGTAAAATAGGAATTCATAATTAACTTGTTCTATTTCCTTGCAAAGGTGAGTTAATGTTGCTGTCATTTACAGTAGCAAAATGGTCTTTACATCATTATGCCACCACCTGTTCTTCTTCTAACTTTTCAAAGAGCTTTGCTCTCTTTGACTAGCCCCACCATAACAGTAGCTTAGTACAAGATAATCCCAGTGGTCATTTAATGTAGAAAATAACCCTGAATGATTTTGGCTTCCATTAGGATGACCCATGATGCCATCATCTCTTGGGAGTTTGTTAACTAATTGTACCCCAGAAAGGAGCCACACGACAATCCAAATTCCTCAAATACTACCCGAGTGGCCTGTATCACTATTTCCCAGACACTGAGACAGAGATTGGAGGTACAAGGTACGAAAATGAGTAACACATACCATTGGCCCTTAGATTGTCCATAGTCTTGTAAGTGAAACAGGCATATAAAAAATAGTAATGATACGGTGTGATATACGATAGAATTGTGTATGATGAATTTTACAGTGACGATTGTGTTCAACAAGTCAGAGAGTCATGAAATCTTCAAAGAGAAAATTAAACATGTCTTAAGTTGATGAATAAGAGTTTTAATAACCAACATCCTGTGAACAGGCATTGCAGAGAATAAACAGCATTGACAAGGAATTGAAGGGCTATTCAGGGAACTACCAGTGTTTTGGTATTTTTAGAGCATAAGACCAAGGACAAGGCCAATGCTCAGGATTCGTGTTTTTGGTACACTAAAAAACATTACCTGGTTGGACATTAGTCACTGAAGGTATTTGAACCTGAGGGGGAGCAGAGAGGATTAAGATCAGATCATCATTTCAGAGAGAACACTCTGGCAGCGGTGGGGATGATATGCCCTAGGGAAGTGAGGCTGAAAGCAGATGACTTACAGTCCGTGGCAATGTTGTGGTATCAGATGACAAGTGTTTGAACTAAAGCAATGAAAGTGAGGATGTAGAGAGAGCAGAAAATTTGAAATAAATTTAAGAAATTAATCTGACAGGACTTGGTGATTAATTGGCTGCTGGGGTGGATTACAAAGGAGAGAGAAATTCTAGAAGGACTCTTGGGAACTTTGTGTACTTTGTTAGTAAGGAATCACTTTCTCCTGCTAGTAACAGATACTAGAAATAACAGTGGTTAAAGTAAGTAGCAGTTTATTTCTCTCTGCCGTGAGCCAAGTGGGAAGGAAGCGTCCTTGGCCTAGATGATAGCCGTGCAGTGTTAACAGAGACCCAGGCTCCTTCAAGCTGCTGTTTCACCATCTGTTTTTCTTCTTCATAAGAATTTGCATTGTCTAAGCTGATTGCTTAAGGTCAAGTACCATTTCCTTATCCCAGGCAGGGAGGAGAAAGTGAAAGAACCAAAATGAGCACAGCACAGCCTCTTCTCTCCACTTAAAAGGCCGACAGAATGCTCACCTAACAACTTCCACATTTATCTCTTTGGCCAGAACTTAGGAGCATGGTCAAACCTAGTAGTAAGGGTGGCTTGGAAGTGTACTTTATCTGAACAGTTTGCCACTCTGGATATATTTAGTGTTGGGTTACCAAAAAAGAAGGAAAAATGGGTATTAGAAGGACAATTACTTTCTTTACAAGTAACTTGTAACCAACTAGAAAAAGTATAGTGAAAGAACATTAGGTGTGGGATAGAGCGGGGGAGAGGAGTTAATGTATTTACTTTTGGATAAACTGAACATGGTACGCTGTTGGTCTTAGGGAATATACAATCGATATTGGTCAGGTGTACAAATGCCCAACGGAGAATTCAATTCTTGATTTAAAAGGAAAAGTAGAGTTAGCTATATTGACTTGAGAGTCAACTGATGTATGAAAATACAGAAGATAAGCCAAGTATTTCTGATCTCATCAATAGTACTAAAGCTGAAGACAGGCATAAATTGCAATAATGGAGTCGGGTACAATAACCACATTCTGGTACATTTCTAATTCTCCCTAGAGGGGTGGTTTTTATGAATTTGAAGTATCATAGGAATATATAGAATATTCTCAAATACAAACCAGGCTGAGGTCAGTAATGTCTTCTGCTCATACAAAGGTATCATCACCACGATCTTTGGTGAAACAGGTTGCCTCTGCCTTTTTTTTTTTTTAATTGTGTTATTCCTCTAGATTAACGAGAAATAGTCTTTCTACCTTTTTTAAAATTTAAATAAATGTTTTTAAAGCACCTATTACCAAGCTCTAGGCACTAAAGAGAAATCAAAACAGGATCTATGTTACTTGACAAATGTGACAACTCATACCCTTTTATCAATCAGCAAGGAAATGAAAATTAGTAGCTTACTCCCTTGACATCCACACTCTTGTCAGAAACTTTTCCAAATCTATGACATGTAACAACAAAGCAGAGTCATAGCTCTGGCAGGTGTGGGAACTCCTGATTTTTAAATTTTAATATCCCACTAATTTCAGAGTCAAAGAACTCTTTTTTCCAAGTTGCATAATGGAGGTAGATGAATATATATTGCATATTTAGAGTTACATCTTAGGAAAGACCAAGCCTATAACTATAGAGATGATTTTCCAGTGGAAACTCTAAGCTATGAAGTTAAAAACAGGTTTGGCTGAGTGTGCTCCTTATGGAACATCACGCTTTGCATTACTTAAAAATTTTACAATGAAGATGTTAATTTTTTTGACAAGCTGCTTCAATAGAGCAAATACAGTTCTGTTCTTTTTATAATGCCCTAATTTTCAAGTACTTTCTTATTTTCTATAAACAAGGTTGATGTAATAAGTTTCAGATATCAAAGGTCAAAACTTGTTTAGGCTGGTCCCTACATTAAAATCATTCAGTCTTTTAAAGATGTTTGGATTTATCTGAATAAGATGAATTACTGAAGAATCCAAATTCCATCTTATTGGCTTATTAATTTTGAAAACACAAGGAATTTTAATTTAAAAGTATTATTTTTTTCCCTGGAAATGATTCTTCTCTATGCTAGGAGTAAAATTCAATAGAGCTGAGTTATTGACACTATAACTAGTGATAATTTTCAGGCATATTTAACTAGTTTCTGTGAATGAGTTAATTAAAAGAATATGCGTATATATGTATGTGTGTAAATTCTATAACTTGGGAATTCAAAATATAAAGATAGTTTTCCAGTTGTACAAGATAAATGAATTCCTTTGCTTACTTTCTATTCTGTTTACTATCGACTTTAATAATATTGAACAACCTGGCTATCCTTTAAAACATCAGCATCATTCTCTCATACTGGTAACTGGGTTTTACCAATCTTTTTAATAATATAATCTCTTTGGTAACATCATATTCTAAGCTTTAATGCTGTAGTATTTAAGGAATTAAATGGAATCCCTCTGTAAAACCCCTGACATAATTTGTAGCAGTAGTATTCTTTAAACTCTGTATAATTTCCCTCCTAAGTAAATTCTTTCTAATCCTCAGGACCACATTTCTAAATCCTTAAGAGTATGCCTTTTGGAAAGGGATACTTTATTACTTATTAAATAGCTTTTCAAGAGCTTTTCCTCAAATAGATGATCAAACTAGATAAAAGAAAAGGTTAACAGAAAAATATTTTATTGTACTCATCAGCTATGAGCCCATGTGTTTATTCTTCATACAGTTTTTGTTGAAAAAATTTTCATATTCTCAAAAACAGTTTTCATGTAATTTAACAAAAATAATCCTAAATGATAATGTCTTGAAGTCTAGCAACATTTTAAACCTCAGTTGAGTAGAGTGCTTAGTTTAATTTTGTTGATTAATTCCATGCTACCCTTTGATTCAAACCTTGTGATTAAAATTATCTATCAGCTATTTTATTGCTTTCTTGTCATAGTAACAAAAAATTAAATATTAAACATAATTAACTGCTATTAACTAATGGAGGACTTAGTGTCGTTATGCTATAGTTTTATGTAGTTACTCTCACGTGCAGATAAAGGGCACAGGTAAACTTTCATTACACCTATAAATGCCTGCATTTTTTTCTTAAGTAAATTCTTACATCAATTTGTTTCTTTTACATTTGTCCCTTTGACCTAAGATTAGAGCTAAAAAAATTTCAATAAAGTTCCTTGGTCACTGAGTTTGAATACAGTAGCATATACAACTGTAAACAAAATAACACCATATAGTTTATGTACCTACAGCTCTATAATAATTATATACTTAGATTGAAGGGAAAATGTCTGTTCATCTTCTGCTGAGTTTTAGCTTAATGACTTTTCCTTTTGTTTACTAGCGTGGAGTATTAATGGTATTTGTTGATCTATTTTTCCGTTATTTTTGTCTCTATTAAGATTCATCATCCTTCAGATAGTTTTTACCAATATTTCTCATATATCAAGCTTGTTCTCAAGTTACTGAAAATGTAACAGCTAGACATTTGATTTTCAATGTCCTAAATCCTACCTTGTCATACGAAAAAGACTCAAGGAGAAATTAGCTGATTACATATAATAACATATTATACTGTAGAAGAGGGAAAATCAATATGCATAAATGCAAGACTTTTACACAACAGATAGCTCCTGGAAGGACTAATTTGCTAAAAGAGACAGCAACACAAGAATAGCTGTCAGCGGAATACAGCACTTGAATTTCATTGCAGTCTTTTCTTGATACTGTATCTGCTACTATAATTGGAAGTGAGAACTATCAGGATTCAGAATTTTCCTCCTGACAGAAGCCTTTCTGACATCCATGTTCATTCTACCTGAACTACATGCTTCTTCTTCTGTTGTTGCAATGCTCACAAATAGCTTTCAAACAGCCCTTCTTTCACTGGGCCTCAAATACAATGCTTCAAAATGTTTTGAGCAAAAAACAGCATTGTGTTTTGCTTTTATCTTCATTTACATAAAGTATGATTTTTGGAGTCACTTAGGGTAGTTTCAGGAATTTTTAAAATTTATTTTCAGAGACTCCCAGTTCTTTTGAATCAATTGCTCCTCCAATTATGCAGCATCCTCATTATAAGATCATCACAAGGGACAAGAACTTGATCCTATTAGAATCCAGAGATTCAAAATAGGAAGTGCTGTGTTGAGTAAATAAAAGATTATGTGTCGGCCTATTTTTCGTGCATAGGGAGTACACGTTTTCAGCCTTTTACAAATGAAACCATAGACATGAGAAGATGAAATCAGTTTCCTTTCTGAGTTGAGTCTTTTAGTAATCAAGCAGTTATCATCTTATTAAATGTGTGCCTGAAGAAAAACAACAACGCCTTGAAAAATTCTGTGCATTGGGCATACACTAAGACTGTGCAGACATTTTCTGAGAATCAACTGAAAGAGCGTATATAAGGCTTCATACTACTAAAATATTTCCAGCTTTTCTCGCAGGGCAGAGAAAGAAAAAAGTAAAGTCATCATACAATAAATATTTGAAATTGGAATTGATGAAAAGGTCAAGAATTGTGAGTGCTCTCTAGCATGTTTTTCAAGTTAGAATGTTGATTCCATTTGACACTGAACTTTCCTCTTTCCTAAATTCCTTCACATTTATCATATAAATGTGAAATAAAAGAATAACTATCATATTTGAATATGTAGAAAACTATTAATTAAAACTTTGAAGTCCTGAAATGATGAAGATAAAGTATTGATTATAAGGGTACTTACAATTAAAATATAATTGGAATGAATTAGCAAACATGTATGAGAAGTACAAAATATAAATCCTTTGTGTGTTTTTTTGCAAAAGACTGATCTAATTTGCCATCGTGTTTTTAAGATGAATATTTGCTGTGGCTGGCCCTACATTTGTTTAATGACTTTCCCTTATTGGAAGCTAACATTTTAGAATATTTCTGCTATCTCAGTTATACCTCAGAAGGTAGCAGGAGTGGAGTTACAGATGTTTTATTTATGGCTTTCTCAAGGAACCCATCCTCTGGGAACTGTAGAATCAATATAATCCTAGGTTATCTCAAATATAATGTTTATGGGCCAAGGATGGAGACTATAGAAGGACTAGATAACAGGAAAGTTATACATCTTTGACCTTATTTAATGGAATCTTGTTGGATTGTATTGTGATAAGAAGAGCCAACACTGAAATGACTCTGGAAAGTATTTTGTAATATCAAGGCTTTAAAATTCTTTTCTTGCCTTTCCCTCATGGAATGGAAATTACCATGTGATCAATGAAAACCCTTAGAGTCTACTTGTCTGTCTATGGTTCATAATATTGTGGAACATCAAGCAGTCACTGCTACAGGGACTGGTAGGAGGAAAGAGTGAGAGGCAGAAACTGTGAGCAACTATTGCAGGATGTGGGGGAGACAGACAATTTGACCACACCTAAGATCATGGGGATTGCCCCAGGCCTAGAAGAGGAATACCCACCTGCCTCAGGTACCTTACCTGTCAATCAGAGATGGTGAGTCTCCTCAGTCTGCTTCTTAGCTGTCCTAACTCCCTCTCCACACCACACAAGTGATGCAAACTACCAAATAAAACTGGATAGAGGAGAAACTTTCCTCTTTCCCTTTTGATAAGAACTATTCTTTAACAGAAACCCACATAACATCTAGCAGGTATTTACATGACAGTAACAAAATTGCAGACTTTTCTTCGTGAGGATTAAGAAAGTGATGGGAAAAAAGACCAAACTAATCATTTTAAACTGACCTGATCCAGTTGGCTATTCAACAATTGGTGGCCTTTGGAGATTGGAGTTGAGTGTACACTGCATGGCATCTGGTTATCAGGTGATCTGTTAAAATAAAAGTAAATTTAGACCAATTATGCCAAATGAACCACATTTATTAATAGGAAGATACAAAACACCATACAACATGTTCTTGCGAATATGGGGCTGTATTTCTGTCCTCAGGCACACTGATAAGAATGCAAGCACACATGACAGCAAAATCAACATAGTTTTAGTTGAGTTTGACTACACAGTCCTCTTTATAACACAGACCTTGCACTCTGTGTCTAGTATCATGTTTTACCTCAAAGATGTTCAGCACCTGGGCACATAGGATATTTACATATTGTTCATGCCAGAGATGTGTTGCCATTCGAATGGCCTACGTATCTTGACTGTCAACAAATTTAACAAACTGATTTCCAACAATCTTTATTTTGATGTTCCCTCTGGTGTACATTTATATAATGTCATTTGAAACCCCTTGCTGGTGAAGCCATGTGCTTAGTTGCTTCAAACCCTAACTACCTGTGCCTCCACACATGTACGCTACTGTTTCACCACAGAACTTTGAAACAAATTACCAATACAATATTTATTGTACAAAGATTACATAGCATAAAAGAAGGGAAATGTATTCTGAGTAATCAAATGGAATAAATCCAAAGAAGGGAGAAAATTAATAATAAACACTTTATAATATCAGGGAGATTGAAGGGTAAATTAAATCTATTAAAAAGAATCATCTGAGATCAAGAAATAGTGCCTCAGTCAAAAAACCAAATTATCAAATTTAAATGTGCAATGGAGACCTCGAAGAACTAAGATACTATGGAAAATTAAGCCAATGAATTAGAAGGGCAGTTAAAGGAATTCTCTCAGAAGACAACAGAAAAGAGAGATATATAAAAGGAAAAAAAGAGAAAGAAGACAAGAAATCCAAAATACATGCAATATGAAATCCAAAATATAAATATAATTTCTAATACTTAGGGAATCCAAAATTGCCAGTTCTATTATTTATTCAACAGTTATTCATGCTTATAATTAGACTAAAGTAATTTAATTTTAATGCAGAATTTGAATAATGGTTGTCACTCTAGATATATATTGTCCAATATGGTAGCTACATGCCACAATTAGCTATTAAGCACTTGAAATATGTCTAGTTCAAATTGATATGTGCTGTAAATGTAAAATGCACACTGATTTTGAAGACTGAATATGAAAATAAGAATATAAAATATCTAGTTAATTTTTTAAACGTTACATGTTGAAATAATTATACTTGATATGTTAAGTAAAATGTATTACTAAAATTTATTTAACTGTTTCTTTTTACGTTTTCAATGTATCTATTAGAAAATATTTTTACTGGATAGTGCTGCTCTAGACAATACTAACTTGCCTTGGAAACATTTTGTTACTTTTATTTAGAATCACTTTCAAAACCTTGGGGCACATTCCGAGGAAACTTTGGAAGCATATCTCACTTGAATGTGGACTGGATCTTGGAAAACAGTCAAAAGGCATTTTGAACAAAGTCTGTTAAGTGAGGCGGTGATAAAGTTGGACAACACACTAGCAGTCAAAGACAAGGTTCCACAACTAAATATTGGATCTTCTAATTTTGGGTGACTCATTAATTGGATTGTAGTATATCTCTTCAGACTTCAATTTCTTTTTCTGTAAAATGAGAAGTTTCTCCTAGAGTATTTTGAAGGCTCTTTCAGTTTTCTTTGTAATTTTTGTGAAGAGTTTCACATTAGCCTTAATGGTATAAGATTATGGAATGGGTTTTGGAATCTGCTGAAATACCTAAAGAATTATGTTAGCTGTGTTCAAATTTAGTAATGGTGCTATTCTCCATTGAGCATAGAGACTTTAACCATCATAATACAAGCCCACCAAGGAAAACATTTCCTACTATTTCTTTCCTCTTGTGTGTTTGAGTTCACTGGGTCCTTTCTTTGTAAATGAAATAGATGGATGTTTAAAGGTTTACTTATAATCAAACACTAAACTTAAATTCACCCCTATGATGACTTTTTAGGTTTCACAAAATAGTTTCTACAATTTTCCTTTAATTTTTTAACAATTTTGATTAATAAAAGGCATTTCTTTGCATTTGATTTTATATTGAGCTTATATAATTATACTTATTTTTGTCTTATATTTTGATAATTGTTTCTTCGAGGACTTTATAAGTACTTCAATAAGAACTTAAAGTAATAAAATCATTTAAACTGGTATTTAGAGAAATTCTTTCAAAACTAGATGAATGGATTTTAAAGGTAATAAAATCCTCTGGTCTTTTTCCATGTGGTTCTGGCAGAGTTTGTAACAGGAAAATAAATAAAATTCTTTCACTGCAAATATATCTGTTATGTCTCTGAGCAGGAATGTGCTTTTTAATGAAATACTGAACGTGCATATGCTGTTCTAGTCAAATAGCCTAAGGGTAAAAATACATATTCGGTCATAACCTCAAATGCTCTGAGGTTTTTCTCCTCCATTTTCAGTGAAGTCTACTACAATCACATTTTTTTCAAGGACTCTAGGGAAAACGCTGTATTCTTTAGATACTCTGTGTACTCTGTGTGTGGTTTCCATGTTTCGGGCTGATGCAAGGTATTTTCATACAGCCTCCACTAGATAACATGGAGTCTGTCTATAGTGAATAAAAATGATCAAATCCATGTGTTAATGAATTAATTCATTTATTAAACATTAAATAAGTTGTTAATTGTGGATACAGTAATAGGTATTGTACCTGTGACCTAGGATTCTCAAATCTTGAAGACCAATTTTAATTCTATCTCTGTGTGATCATTAAGCAAATTGGGAAAACAATTCTTAGCATACAATAAGAGCTCACAAAATATTTTTTGAATGAATGAATCACTGAACCATGTTGTAATAACATGAATAATGTTTATTAAGTGCCTGTTCTGTGCCAGACAATGTGTAAAAACATGATATAATTTAACATTCATACCAACTCTGTAAGTTATATGTTATCCCAATTTGATAAATGAGGAAAGGTGGCTCAGAGAAGTTGGGCAATTGACTACAGTCACCGAGCTAGTAAATTATGGTGCTAGAATTTGGACCTAGGTCCAAAGAACTACAAAGACTGTCCTATGACAATGTCATCTGAACACCATGGTGTTTTGAACCTGTGATTTTTTGTCAAGAGATAGCTAGGTATGGTCCAGCTGGCTGTAAGTTCCACTGTAAGCATGTAGGGTTGAGAATAAAATGTGATCACCAAAACAGGGCAGGCCGTGAAGAATGGACTCCAACTAAGTTCAGTACCCCAGGCAGGCCATTTTATCCAATGCTAGTGATCATGAAATGATGTCACTGATTTTATGGTTTACATAACTGAACATGCATGGGAAATATACTGTATTACTTTTCTATTGCTGCTCTAACAAAAGACCACAATCTTGGTGGCTTAAAACAACACAAATTTATTACCTTACAGTTCTTTGGGTTAGAATTCCTCAAAATCAAAGTGTCAGCTGCATTTCTTTCTGGAGGCTGCAGGCACTGACTCTCTGGTCTCTAGAGGCTGCCCTGCGTTCCTCGGCTTGTGGCCCCCTTTCTGCATCTTAAAATGCAGTGGTTTGAGACCTTCTCATATTTATCATTCGGACCTTATTTCCACTGTCCCGTATCTTTCTCTGGTTTCTTCTGCCACCTTTCTCCACTTTCAAAGCCCCTTGAGATTACATTGGGCCTGTCTGGGTAATCCAGTATAATTTACCCACTTGGAGATTCTAATGATAATCACGTCTCCAAAGTCCCTTTTGACAGGTAAGGTAACATACTCACAGGTTCTAGGGGTTAGAACATGGATATCTTTGGGGAGATGATTATTTTATTTAACATATATACTAGACCAAGTATAGGTCCTTCACTATCAGTATTCAGTATCACCACCGCACTCAATATTCACAGTCACTGTTCAGTATCCTTGACTATTTATCTCATGTTGCTTTCACTTACTAGCTGTTGAAATGCGATTACCTGAAAAACAGACTGAGATTCTGAGATTTTGCCAGGATCATTCCTGGGATCAACACCAGTCAGTGAGTGAAGAACACAGGGTACAAGTTGAACTGTGATGCAATTATAACCAAGGTCTTGGACAATCCCACAGGGAGCTGTGGAGTTGGCCTGGTCCTTCAGAGTTGTCTCACCTTGAGGCAGAGAGCTTGGGCCTTGGTGCCCCTGAGTGACCAAAATTCCCTGCACCTGACAGAATGAGTGTCTCCATCCTGAGAGGATGCTGCACAGAATCCACAACACAAACTAAGCCAGTTCAGAGCAGTACACTCTGCCACGCTTTATGCCCTATTCTTCATTATAGGAAAATCCAGGGAAATGCTTTGAGTTAAATATATCCACCGAAGAGCAACAGAACCCAGCAACCAGAAGTTAAGTTGAACTTATTTTCTTGTTCTCCCCTGACATAATCTATTCCCACAGGCACAGTGTTTATTATTTTTCCTCTTTTTTTTCCAAGCTGCAAAATGCCACTTGAAATAAAATGATGTATCTTACCAGTACTTATATGTTTAATTAGATAAAGTATTTAATGATAGGCATTTTCCCAAAACAGTAAGGACAACAGGGATCACTTTCACTGTTGCAATTACTCACCTGTATTTAAATTATGAAAATGTGTTCTCATCTTCCCTCCAGGATGGTTATTTGGGTAATAAAGGGAAAATATTCTTAATGCTATATTACCTTGGATTCCTTAATTCCACCAAATGTCCCCCTTTCTGTAGAGAAGTGGACAGTAATTTTCTTTCATACAACTGACAGAAGAAAAACTATCTCATCCTTCTCTGCCTAGCTATATCTGTGCGAAGAGCTCCAGGAAAGAGCAGGAAGAGGATAGGAGTGAAGAATGTCAGTGAACTGACATCCATTTGACTCATTACTGAAAAAGGGGAAAATATATGTAACATTTTTATCATTTGGGAATCAGAAAAATTAGTTTGAGGGCCCAGTTTCTCAGAAGCATAACTATATCAGCAGTTCTATGGTCCCTGGCGCAGTTTTAGGTCATTTTGCTATTTTCCATGCAAAGGAGGTAGTCAGGTAGAAAATACACTAAGTAAACTGTATGTTAGGGAAAAAAGAAAAACCACAAAGACTTCTCATGTTTAACTTTCACGAAGCAGTTAAACATTCTTGACATGCCGGCTGATCAATGATTCACTGATTAAAAAAAAAAACCCTTTTGGTGTGGGTGATGAGAAGATATGAATCATTTTAAATTCCTTTACTCTTTACAAAGAAAAGGAAAAAAAGATATTCATCGATCTTCTTTCATTCTCTCATGGGTAAGTATTATGCTAAATATCACAGCAATTTGACATTTCAGCATACAAAATGCATTAGCTTCCCCAGCCTTTTGTAGCAAAGTATTTCAGAATTAAATGACTTAAAACCACAGAAATTTGTCATACAGTTCTGAAAGCTCGAAGTCCGTACCAAAGGTGGCAGCAGGGTTAGCTCCATCTGAGAACTCTGAGAATTTGTCCCATGTCTCTCAGCTTCTGGCGACAGCCAGCAGTCCTTGGCATTCCTTGGTTTGTAGATGCAGTACTTGAATCTCTACCTCAGTCTTCACATGGTGTTCTCACTGTGAGATTTTGTGTCCAAATTCCCCTCTTCTTATTAGGGCACCATTCGTGAGGGTTAGGGTGCACCCTAATAACCTCATCCTGACTTGATTACATCTGCAAGGACCCTATTTCCATATACAGTCACACTCACAGATACCGGTAGTTAGGTCAGCAACATCTCTTTTGGTGTGTGTGGCAGGGGACACAATTCACTCCATAACAAAAGACTTGATCAGAAGAGTTAAAAATGTAGAAAAGACTAGAGGTTTCAGATTCAGTGAGGGAAAGATAATGCTCTAGTTACAGCCTTGTTCCTCATGTACAGTGTGGTTTGCAGACCAGTAGCATGGGCGACACCTGAGAACTTATAAGAGATGCAGAATCTCAGGCCTTATCCCAGACCTACCAAATCAAAATTTGATTTTAACAAAATCCTTCGTTTATTCAGTTGCAGATTTGGTTTGAGATGCATTCTCTAAGGCCCACAACCTAGAACTTTATTAGATACATAATGGTATTAACTAATGCCTCTAGTATACCATTTATGATTTTTCATCTATCTTTTTTTAGCTGCAAAATGACACAAAGTGGAATAATGTCTCTCACCAGTGCTAGTATGTTCCAGTAGATAAAATATTTAATTATAGGTAGACAATACCAAAATGACACAAATATCACTTTTAACCCTGCATAAACATAAAAAAGTATAATGTCTCACGATGAAAGTATACATCTCACTCACACAAAGTTCTGAGATATTCCTAATCTCAGAGCAATTTTCCTCTAAGTGATAATTCAGAGATCCAGGATCCTTCCATCTTGGGCTCTACCATCTTCGTTATGTCGTTTCCACATTCATCCTGATCATCTTCTGTGAGCCAGTGGACAGGGAAAGAGCAAGGGTGACTCTGAGGGAGATTTTATGCCTTAGAGAGGCACCCTGCACCTCAATTACCATTCCACTAGTCACAATTCTGACTTATGGCCCTGTCTTCCTGGGAGCAGGATGAGAAGATATCATCTAGCTGTTTGCTTAGGAAGAAGAGAAAATAGGTCTGTTGTCCAACAAACCAACTCTACCTCAGGCATTTATGTATGAGGTAGTAGATTATCTCAGACACCAGTCTGTGAGATCTTGTGCCACAAAGGCTTCATCTTTAATATTGTAATGGCTCATTCTCTAATGGAGTCATGAGAAATTGCATGGCTACCTTTAAATCCAATCTACTACAGACTCCAAACTACTACAGGGTGATATTGTGAGAAATTAGTAAAAGGATGGAATTAGAAAGATGAAAATTGCCAAACCCTGACTTTTCATACATTTTTTCGTCCAGTTTTATTGCGATAGATTTGACATACAGCACTATATAAGTTTAAGGTGTATAAAAAATAATGTATAAAATGCATGTAAAATTTGAACAAACAAGAATGTTAAAATACAGTATAGTTAACCCACGGTATCTGTGGGGGATTGGTTCCAAAAACCCTGTCAGATACTGAAATCTGAGAGTTCTCAAGTCCCTTACATAAAATGGCATAGTATTTGCATATAATCTACATACACCTTCATATATATTTTAAATCATCTCTATATTACTTACAATACATAATACAATGAAAATTCTATGTAAATAGTTGCCAGCACGCAGAAAATTCAAATTTTGTTTTTTTGGAACTTTCTGGAATTTTTTTGCTGTTGTTCCGTGGTTGGTTGATTCCATGGATGTGTAACCTGTGAATATGAAGGGCCAACTGCACCTGCTTTGGGAGTTTGGGAAAAAAGCTATTCTGAACCTCTCCATTGTAAACTGTGATACGTGTGCTATGGACCTGTTTTATTCTATGTGCTTCCCGTATGCACTATGGGAATGACCCGAAGGCATTGCGCTCGTGCTTCCACACAGCTTTGTGTGCTTGGAGGTAACAGTCAAAACTAGACTCTGCTAAACAGCGTTAAACTCTCTGCCTCTCCTTTGAATAGGGTACTCCTTTTGGAATAGAATTAAAATAAATTTGAGGAAGTATGGTGGCTAAATTAAGATGAGAAAAGTAAAACTGCAATTCACTACAATCTCAAAAATCAAACCAGCCTGCATAACTTTTTCTACTCATTGGCAGAGTATTCATATTTCTCCTAATATTAGCATTAGAAATATATTAAGTGCCTGCCATGTACCAGGTGCCATGCAAGAGGCCTTACACGATCCCTAATACTCACAAAAATAGGTGTTATCACCCTTTTTTTAAAAATGAAGATGGTGAATGTCAGAGAGGTTAATTAACATTTTCTTTATCACACAGAGCAATATTTTATGCCAGCTATTTGTGATCCCAAAGTTTGTGATCTTCAATTACCTTTGCTTCATGATATCTTGCAATATCAGGAGAACCCTGTTTGATAGTTGGTATTAATAAGAACAAAATTTTATGGGTGCTTTATTTATAACCAAGAATTTTCATACTTGTTTCTGGAAATTATTTTAGGGGCATCAAAAATTAATTACTTCTCACTGTCAGAGATTATATACTCTGTTTCGCATATAAATATTTTATTCAGATACAATCTACTTGAAAATATAAAGTCACATTGTCTTGTTTCACTGATTCTAAGGTATATGCATCCTCCCCACTTTTAGTATCTCTGAAATCCTTCTGTGAAACAGTTTATGGCTTCTTCAAATTGCTGTCATGCATTTTTCACAGAACTAGAACTAAAATTTATACAGAACCACAAAAGATCCAGGAATGCCAAAGCAATCCTGAGGAAAAAGAACAAAGCTTGAAGTATAACCCTTCCAGACATCAGACAATACTACAAAGCTACAGTCATCAAAACAGTATGATATAGGCACAAAAACAGACATATAGATCAATGGAACAGAATAGAGAGCCCAGAAATAAATCTATACACCTATGGCCAATTAATCTACAACAAAGGAGGCAAGAATATACAATGGAGAAAAGACAGTCTCTTCAGCAAGTGGTGTGAAAAGCTGGACAGCTACATGTAAATTAATGAAATTAGAACACGCCCTCATACTACATACAAAAATAAACTCAAAATGGTTTAAAGACCTAAATATGAGACATGACACCATAATACTCCTAGAAGAGAACAGAGGCAAAACATTCTTGGACTTAAATTATAGCAATATTTTCTAAGATCAGTCTCCCAAGGAAAAAGAAACTAAAAAATAAACAAATGGGACCTACTCAAACATAAAAGCTTTTGCACAACAAAGAAAACCATCAACAAAACAAAAAGACAACCTACTGAATGGGAGAAAATATTTGCAAATTATGTGACTAACAAGGGGTTAATATCCAAAATATACAAACAGGACTTCCCTGGTAGCACAGTGGTTAAGAATCCACCTGCCAATGCAGGGGACATGGGTTTGATCCCTGGTCTGGGAAGATACCACATGCTGCAGAGCAACTAAGCTCGTGCACCACGACTACTGAGCCTGAGCTCTAGAGCCCATGAGCCACAACTATTGAGCCCGTGTGCCACAACTACTGAAGCCCACATGCCTAGAGCCCATGCTCTGCAACAAGAGAAGCCACTGCAATGAGAAGACCGCACACAGCAACGAAGAGTAGCCTCCACTCATCACAACTAGAGAAAGCCCATGTGCAGCAACAAAGACCCAACACGGCCAATAAATAAATAAATAAATTCATTAAAAATATATATATATATACAAATAGCTCATACAACTCAATATCAAAAAAAAAAAATCAAAAAATGGGCAGAAGACCTAATAGACATTTCTCCAAAGAAGATATATGATGGCCAACAGGCCCATGAAAAGATGCTCAACATTGCTAATTATCAGAGAAATGCACATCTAAAGTACAGTGAGGTATCACTTCACAGTGGTCAGAATGGCCATCAGCAAAACTCTACAAATAACAAATGCTGGAGAGGGTATGGAGAAAAGGGAACCCTCCTACACTGTTGGTGGGAATGTAAATTGGTGCAGTCACTTTTGAGAACAGTATTGAGCTTCCTTTAAAAAAAAACTAAATATAAAGGTACCGTATGATCCAGCAATTCCACTCCCGGACATATATCTGGAAAGCATGAAAACTCTAATTTGAAAAGATACATACACCCCAATATTCATAGCAACACTATTTATAATAGCCAAGACATGGAAACAACCCAAGTGCCCATCAACAGAGGACTGGCTATTGAAGTGTGGTATATCTATATATACAATGGAATATTACTCAGTCATAAAGAAAAATGAAATATTGCCATTTGCAGCAACATGGATGGACCTAGAGAATGTCATACTAAGTGAAGTAAGTCAGACAAAGACAAATATTATATGGTATCACTTATATGCAGAGACCTAAAAAATAATACAAACGAATCTATATACAAAACAGAAACAGACTCACAAACATAGAAAAGAAACTTAGGGCTACCAAAGGGGAAAAAGGGGGGTGAAGGATAAATTAGGCATACGGAATTAACAGGTATGAACTACTATACATGAAATGGATAGGCAACAGGGATTTACTGTATAGCATGGGGAGCTATCGTCAGTATCTTGTAATAACCTATAATGGAGAATAACCTGAAAAAATATATACATACAACTGAATCACTTTGCTATACACCTGAAATTAACATGATATTATAAATCAACTATACTGCAATTTAAAAAATTGCTGTCATGGCCTGCATATACGTGAATGTGGTCAAAGCTGTTTACATTGATGAAATTTTAGAATAATTATTGACACGATTGGCACTACATATATTTAATTTAATTGACATTTTAAATGTCATTAAAATATTATAGACAATCTTTTGTCACTGAAACAGAAAGTTTTTATATACGTATTCAATTACAGAAATAGAATGAGAGAGTGTTTGTATCAGTGAAGCAGATATGAACTATAGAAGTAATTACAATTTCATCATTTTTTGCAAAGACAAAATACTTCCTAGGGCCAAATACAGCAAGACACTGACAACATGTTGGAAAAAAATTTAACACATTTTGGCAAGATGAGGAAAAACTGGTACAATGTGTGATGTTTGACTTAGAATAAATTCCATTATTTTAAGAGATGCTGCATTACCATTGCTCTTCATTTCAGAGAAAATGATATTGGGAGAAAAACCTGGATGTTAATGATTCTGAGTTAAAAAGTAATTCAGAAGCATCAAATACTTCTGATTGAGAAGAATTTTAGAAATACTATAAATTATTTTGCTTATATTTATCTCTTCATATAGGCATAAGAGCGATAGATGATTAAAAATTCATGTCTAAATAGATCCAAAATATTTTTTAAGGATGATGTAAGATGCTAAGAGATACAGAATTATAGTTGAAGTAGCAATGCTTTTTTTTCTTTTTTCATAATATATAAAATAATTTGTGTATAGTCAATAATACCTTATTTGATAAAGTATTACCAAATGTATAATTGAAATCTGTTTAAATATCATACCACTGATAATGAAAATGTTATTTCATAAGAAAAAATGTATAACTGTAAGATATAAATTGTACCAATTATCATAGCAAATATATTAAGGCTGTATGGAAGATGGACTCATATCCTTACAAAAGCAAAATTATTAAGAAAATTCAGAGCCTAAGTTAATGTCATCCTACACTTAACATTAATTTAAGCTATTTTTGGATCAAGGTTAAAAAAAAAAAAGAATCTAAAAAATCTTCTCATCTGTCCTTAAAATATTTTTTTTCTTTCTAGTTGCCTGCTAGAGTCTTTGCCTCTATAGACATAGGAATTATTTTAGGTGCCTGCAGATATAGGCTTAACTAATCATTCATAACTGTTTCCTGTTAAGAATATTGAACACCAAGAATTGACAGCAAAGGGAAAGAAGTGTTAATGTGTTCAAAGGACCATTATTTAACTACAGCTTGCAGATGTGTGCAGCATCTCTAGAGGATTTAATGCATTTGCAGAGCAAAGCTTTTCCATTAATATTTAATTTCCAGAAGTTGAAATTAGGGGCTTGGTTCATTACAGATTTACATACGTTATATATTTTGGCATATTTGAAAGACATTTCATTATAAATCAAAATTCTGCTTTTTAAGGCATAATTTGCTGGTAAAAATATGAATTAGGTAAAATGTTGTTTCTAACATTTCTATTGCCTTTTTAAATGTTCAAATCCAGACATAATACTGCAACAATTTATGTTCTCCCTTTACCTTCCCCAATGTGTCAATTAAAGATGCTCCCCTTACAAAGAATTTTTATTAGAGATTCTTAAAGACAAAATGTCCCTTACACCCAGCTGAGAGTTTAGACGTGGACCAACATGAATTTCACTCCTAGATGTAGCATTCAATTAGTTGTATGGTCTTGGATATATTACTTAACTCTCTAAGTGCCTGTAAGATGGAGTAATAACTATTTTATAGAATAATAAAATATGTGTAGCTTATAAATCTTATATAGTTTGATATAACCCCATAACTTTCAACTAATAGTTGCTATTTTTATTACTACTTTAATTACAAAAAAAATTATGCCTTAAAGTACATATACATATGATTTTATGTATCAATTTATCAATAAAATGTGAGGTAAAGACAAGTCATTTTTTTCTCTCATATTTATGTCCTCAACATCTGACATATGGTAGATATATATACATGATCAACTTTTTTGTAATGAATAGATGAATGAGTATTTAGACCTAATGAAATGAGTATTTGATGGAAGTTGAACAAGTAACAAGCAATTTCTGACACTGCAATGAGCACATGACTTCAATGAACATATCCAGCTTTTCTTTAGTTTTCCTATTTATATAGAGATCTGTGCCCCAGAAATTCTCATGATTTGGGTCAGTGACTGAGTGAGCAAGCTTTTCTTCAGTGTTGGAAAGTATAGTATGAACATTAAATAGCAGCATGATACTGGGATAGTGACATCCCTACGATTCTAAGTATCTCAGTCTGTAAAACGACAAATTTGAACTAAGTCATTGGTGCTAAAATATTTTCTTAGAAGCAGCGTTTTCAAAAACAATCTCTTATGGAACTCCACTAGATAAAACTGATGAAACTCAGAACAGGTGCATGAAATGGGTCTACGTGTCTATGTGTGTATGGGAGTGGGCATTTGTGCCCCCAAGAGAGGCAGAAAACACAATTTATCAAGAATCCTTTGAGCCACACCTCCCACCTCCTACTCCCACCCACCTGGACCATGCACACAAACCTATTAGCCTCTGAAACAACCCTGAGCGAATGTTAGAAATCCACTGTCCAAAGTTTCAAAATGGATAAGATGAACAATGGGTTCTACTCCTGCCTTAATGTTCTATGATAATTGTAATTTCGAGGTTCAGAAGACCCTTCTTTCTGATCTTCACCCATCACTATTTGAAAACTGAGACAAATAAATGAAAAGAATAGGATTAAAGAGTCCCTCTCAGCTTCAGGGCATTGTGGTAGAGGTAAACCAAGAAAGACTGAAACAGGACAATGAGCAAAAGGCTGGAAATGGAAGCCCTGGGCTAACAGGTCCGTGCTCCTAACTAGCTCAAGCTCAGACTGAGTCAGACTGTTTACATCTATTCTGTGTTATCACTTTTACAGTTTCATCTTATGTAACCAATCAATAAAGTTAGAACAGACGTCTTTTAAACCCATGGTGTGATTGAATTGACTAGCTGTTTGGTTGAATTGACTGAGCTCTTTCTAGTATAATGTGGACGCTGCCTGAGAGTTAGTGAAAGGTGATAGAACTCTGACTTTTCTTTGCCCAGAGATAGAAAAAGGAAAAGAAGCAGGAGGTATGGAAAATGCAACAGAAAGATGGGTAGAGGAAAAATCAGCAGAGGAGAAATCAGTAGCCTACATAGGAGTCCCGAATATAATACTTGATTTCAAGGGAACTTCTCTTTACTTTAAAAGCTATTTTAAAATGAAGCTGACACAAAGCGAGAGAGTAGCACAGACATATATATACTACCAACTGTAAAATAGATAGCCAGTGGGAAGTTGTTGTATAACAAAGGGGAGTTCAACTCGAGGATGGACGATGCCTTAGAGGACTGGGATGAGGAGGGTGGGGGGGGGAGTCAAGGGAGGGAGGGAATATGGGGATATGTGTATAAAAACAGATGATTGAACTTCGTGTACCCCCAAAAAATAATAAATAAATAAAAATTATAAGCAAAAATAAAAAAATAAAAGCTATTTTAAAATGAAGAAATGTTGAACAGAGATGATATGAGGCAGATAGAAGGAGAGGCTAATTTAAGACTAAAAAATGAAAACAACAGCAATGAATATACTATTCATCACTAAGAGTAAGATAATCTTGTCACTATGTAAAATTAATTTTGATTTTGTAAGGTTTCATGTATATACCAGTACTAACTTTTAACATAAAGCAAAAAGAAAGCTGAATTGTTGGGAAATGTGCTAATAACACACACACACACACACACACACACACACACACACACACACACTCATGTGTAACATACAGTCTATTTCAAAGCCAAGGAAAATTTCTTTATGGCATTCTTTTAGCACTGATATTTGCTCATTTATATTCATGTATCAGTCAATCCTGGTAACTTCAGAAGTAGTTGTTTCTACTTTGTTTTAAATTCCACTTTGTTTCACTGTAAGCTTGGAACAAAACCATCTTATTTGTTTTTCTAAAAAGGCAGATTTTTTTTAGCACAGTAAAAAATGTAGATCCAAGCATGGGAATTTTATTCAAGAAATATTAATGAATATTCATGCATGGATTGAAGAATATAAAATATGAAATATCAACTTTCCTAAAAGTCATGGGATAAAAATTTTTGTGGAAGGCAATTTTATTACTCAAAAAAAAAAACCCTTCATAAAAACCCCACACCACAGAAGTGCATGATACATTTAATGTCCTCTTTTAGATAAACATAAAGAAGGAAATGGCATGCTACTTTCAATTATTATCAATTATGATGTAACTATAAAGTGATAGTGACAGTAAGAAAAAAGTAAAAGAAATATTAAAACATATTCTAAAATATTCTTCTCCACTTTGTTTTCCTCCATAGCACTTATATCCTTATACTTTATTATTTCCAAGATTATATACACCTTTTTATTTTTCTCTCTTCTCACTATAAAGCAGCTCTCCTATAGTAATATAATTTTTTTCTGTTCACTGCTGTGTCCCCAACAATGTTTTTAATAGCTGGCACATAGTAGGTGTAAATATTGGCAAAATGAATGAACTAGTGTGTGGCAGGATGAGCCAAGAGATACCAACTCAGTTTCCTTGATCTTTCTGACTTTCCTTCCAAAGTCAAGTCAGAAAGATCAAGTTAACTATGATGGGGGATAAAAATTAACATGTATTCAAATTCAAAGGAACTTTCAATGTTGGAAGGCAATGGAGAGATGTCATTAGAGAGAAAAACAAGTTCAGACTGTGGTAAAGATAAGCAGCTTATATAAGACTAGCTCTCCTACAAGTAATTATTATAAAATAATATATAAGCCAAGTTGAAGGCACTTTAGAATGTCCAAAGGCAGACAGCAATCATGGAATATTTCAACTTTTGAAAGAATAAGTGGCCACTGAGTCAGATCCACATTCATTTGACTTTTCCCTGAAGGCACTTCCCATTTCACATGGCACAGGGCAGCTATAATTTAAGCAGAAATCTGCTGTTTTATTAGGTTGAGGTGTTGGAGAATGGAGTTTGGGCTACCAGATGAGCTACAACTTGAAGGGGGAAATCCTGAGAAGGAAGGCACCAGAGGGAAAGAGTTCCCAACTCAGCATATACACTTTCCTCAAATCCTTGGTTGATCTTTGAATGCACAAGGAAAATTCCAAGAAGTCTAGTGGAAAAACAACAACTGGAAATGTGAAAAAACTGAGCAGATATTTTAGCTCCTGTCAACTGCAAAAGAGATAGAATATATCACCTAAGTCTGAATTTCTACCCATTGATGAAGGAATCAGCTTTTCCTTTTGTGCCTTCTGCTGTAAGCACAGCTCCTCTATCCAAGAGCTAGATTCTTTGCCTTCATCATTTGTGAATTCAGACCAGGGCGAAGCTTTCAGATCTAATCCGAGTTCAGCAAAGCCCGTCTCAACAGTAGCAATCTCATGATGCAAGGGTTAGACACCTGAAGCATTGAATTTGTCTCATCCAAAGATGTCCCCTTTACATTTTAATATGGGTATTCTGCTGAGCCACTTCTTTTGTTATCTTGCTATTTGGCCTATTGTATGACTGGCACTTGAGTTCTAAAATTAACAGAGGTAGAGCCAGTTAAGAACTCAGTGGGTATTTAGGCATTATAAATGGCCTGTGTCAATTTTTCTAATAAAGAGTACCAAGCTACTAAGTGAATCACTTTTTTGCTTCAAAAAGTGACTGGTCAACATAGTTCAAGCCTGAATCCTAATGGTTGCAGCTGTGAGACCAGGATCCATTCTTATTTAACATTATTTCCACTAATTTGAAGTCATTACACTTTGGTGTAGGGATCAGAGGCATAGAAAAATTGCAACATATGCTTGACTGTCTGTAATAGTCTTTCATCCCTTTTTATGCATTTAAAATGTTGGGATTTTCTTATTATCTTATATAAGGATTCCCAAGGAAGAATTTGTTTTTACAACAACAAACAGCACAACTTCAAGTTCCTTCTTATCTTTTAGAATGTCCATTTCCATTGTTTTCTGCTTAAGGGATGAGGATATTCTTCCTTTCTTGAATAATCAAATTATTCTTAAGAAATGTATTGAGATTTCTGCCTATTGTACTTTTACTCGTGCTAATGACCATTCCCCACTTGGCAAATACTATGTTTCCCATGATCATGATAACTGTATGTAGTACATTACAATAAATACCTTGTTAAAATTACTAACATTTTATCATCATAAGTTATGTACTATTACTGAGTTATTAATAATCTTAGTTCAATCTAGTAAAGATATTAAATGCTTTTTATTATAGATTCTTCGTACCCTTCTCTGCTGTGTTCATGAGATTTTCCCCAATGACTAAATTCACTTACGATTACCAGACATCTTGTTTCTATTGATTCTATATGTTTCGGGATTTATTTAAAATGGTTAGTGTGTGTATATACAAATGATCACTACAGTAGAGTTGCAATTGCTCCTGACGTGACTCTAACCTGGCTACTGCCCTAGTCTTATGACTTGGATGGTTTTCCATCTTGAAATCCTGATTAATTTTATTCTGAGGAATACTCATCTTCTTCCTCCTCTTCCTCTTCTTCATCATCATCATTTGTCTAAATCCTCCTTCCTTTCTTTGCCCAGGGTTGCTCTGGATACAATATTTTAGATGGGTGTGGTCTTCCTATTTCACTCTTCTTTTTCTAATCATTTTTATTTCTTCATCATTTTCTATGTTTAATTTTCCATAATGATTAATAATTCTGGTATTGGTGATGATGGTAGACCACCTAGTTCATCTTTGGATAAAATTGTTTTCATTTATTATTTCTGGATCAATATATCTGATCCACGATAATTTTTTTCTTTGCTTCAAAATTGTATTGTTTATTTTGGACAACCTATATTAACATTCTTAGAATTAAAAAAAAAAACAGTCATTTGTATTACTACTGCAGCTATGTCCAGTGGTCAGAAAACTTTTCTCTAAGAGCCAAATGGTAAATACTTGTGTCTCTGGGGCCCAAGAAGCAAAATTAAGCAACTGTTATTGCCAAAGAGCTAATAGTCCTTTTACATTTTACACTTTAATAGGTAAAAACAAATTCTTCATTTACAGGTCATACAGGAATAGATGGAATATTAGATTTAGTCCATGGGCTATATTTTCCAGCCTTCCTCTTTAGCACACATTTGTCAGGTGATGGGTAACTTTCTTTAGAATCTTCTAATTTCTGTGAACTTCATCTCCATTTGTCCCATTTGATATTTCCTTATCTATTTAAACACATACCCACTCTACGATTCAGAAATTCTCTCCTAGGTATGTACTTCAAGAAAGGAAGCAATTTATCCATGGAAGACATACACAAAAATGTTTGCACTTTTATTTATAATAGTACCAAACTGGAAACAATATAAACATCCATCAGGATAAAAGATTTAAAAAGCATTGTAATATATTCATTCAATAAAATACTACTCAGCAATAAAAGTGAATGAACTACTGATGTATGCAACAATATAGATGAATCTCAAAAACCATGTGTTGGGCAAAAGAAGTCAGGTACATAAGAATGCTGTATTATCTACATGAAGATCAAGAAAAGGCAAAACACATTTAGCTTAATAGAAATTGATTATGATAGAGTAATCTATGGCAGTAAGGATTGGGGCATGTATGGGGGCATAAGTAAATTTTATGGAGTTATAGAAATGCTCTGTCTTTACTGGAGTGTAGGCTACGTGGGTATAATCAAATATCAAAAGTCATTTAATTATCTAAATCTGTACACTTCACCATGTGTAAAGTTTACTTCAATAAAACCACAAAATGGAATTTAAAAATATGAACAGATATCCCTCATTAATATAAACCAATACAATATTTACTTAAATATATACTTGACAAAATATTACCATATCAAATTCAACAATACATGAAAGGGATTATAAATCCAAATTGTGTTTATTCCAGGATTGCAAGGTTGCCTTACCATTGAAAATCAAAAATTTAATTCACAAAATTAACAGGAAAAAATGAAAAATTCCATATGATAATTTTAATGGATACATACAAACGTTTAACAATACATGATAAACAAAGAATAGTAGAGAGTATTCTCAATCTGATAAACTGCCTCTAACAAAAAAACCTAAAGCTAATATTAAACTTACTCATGAAAGACCGAATTATTCATCCCCCCACACTAGGATCAAGAAAAAGACAATAAGGTCTACTTCTACAACTTCTATTCAATATTGTATTGGAGTTTTTAGCCATTGCTAGCAAGAAAAAGAAATAAAGCACATAAATATTAGGAAGAAAAAAAATTAAAACTCAATGAAATTACTATACAGTAAAATGGACATTTATTTGTGTATAGTTCTATAAACATTAACACAAAAGTCACTGTCTGAGAGTCCTACTTGCATGAATCAATCAAATAAACCCTTACCTCTCATACCACTCTCCTGCCCCAAGGGCTGGACACTATGCTCTATTCCTTGACCAACTTATACCATTTCAGTACATAGTATCTGAGATTATAGCTGCTAATATCCCTGTCAACAACACTGAAGGATGATTAGTTTAAAAAATGGACAAGGGAGGGCAACAGTGACAGCAAAAGCCTCAGAAAATTATATTATGTATCCTGAATACAGGAGACAATTGTTCCACCTTTTTGGTTAATTCCTATTTTATAGGATATATTGGTTACGTGAAATGCATCTGCTTGAATGATCAACACAACTGCAGAGAAAATTCTGTATTCTATTTGGATTATATCTTAAACGCCAATAGTAAGTGAAATCATGCATTTAATGCTTAGTCTATGTAGGATACCCCTGCCTTTGGAAAAACAATATCTTTAATTTATAAGCTGAATTATCACATGGTTCTCAGATTACAGGCCCAGTTGGTTTGCTGATTGCCCTGGGAGTAACTCCATCTAATTAACTTTGCTATTCTAATTTCATAGTGAAGGAATAAAATTATGGGTTTGAACTTGCCTTCAACTTTTGATGATATGCCCCTTAATATTCTTCTTATTTTATGTACAATTGGATTACATTCATCCTTTTGATGTTTGTGGGGTGCACACTTCCATGTCCAAGTATTTTTTGTAAAACAGGATTGAGCTACCATGAGATATATCATTTAGCAGAACTGGATATTAGACTAAGCAAGAGAATTTAGCCTATGGCTATGAGACACAGTCAGGAGCTGGCAGCCCATAGATGAAAGCACAAAGTAAAGAAAACCTGGCCTCTAACCCAGTTTTTCCACCTTAGAATTTATTGTTGGAAAACAACTTACCCCTCCCCTGGTTTATGAGAGACTGGGATGCAAGCCTTAAAGCTATAGCCATGACATAATGGAAATCTTGCTTCCAGTCCTATTTTGGCACTCAGGATTTATGAATGGAGAAGATCAGACCTTCCTCCAGCATGACAGAAATAATGAGGTCTGATTCTATAGACAGCAACTGTATGGCACAGGGGAATAGCAGCCTCTGTTTCTGATCCAACACCTCCACGCTTTACCAGGATCTTAACTACTTAATTGGTTAGTGTTTCCATGGAGCTTCTAGGAGTCTAGTACCTTTCTGAAAGGGAAGCCTGTAGATAATGGGCCTCAAAGTTTAGACCCTGTACAAGCTACATGAGCATCACCTGGGAAATTGTTAGGAGTTCAAATCTAATGTATACTGAGAATTCCCTTGATTTTAGTATTATGTGTAGTTCCCCAAACACATTTAGCCACAGAAACTTTTCTTTTTTACATAGGCATCTCTTCAGGCTTATGTTCTATGAAATACTCTTAATAAAACAGCTTTAGAGAATGCTGTTTGAACTGGGATGCAGTTCAAAATTATGGCTAATGATATTTCCTTTCCTTTAGTCAAACAAAGGGCATACAATTGAAAAGCACATGAAGAAATAAGGTCATTACTTTTAAATACATTTATATTAAATGGATGAGTTAATTCTTTGAAGTAACTAATGTTGAAAATCCAGTTTTTCAAAAAATTTTATCTTGTGGTTAAATAATTTAAATTTTCTAAAATGTGCCAACATATGCTGACTTGTCCTCTTTTATTATATTCCTCATTTTATAAAATACTTGGCAAATATGGTTACAATCAAGACAAATTAGATTTTTAATTAAAGAAGTAAGGCTAGAACAGTTAACTGAAATCCCCAGTTAATCCAAAGCTTTCTGTTAACCAATAGATTCAACTAAGCATATAGCTGCATCTTATTCATGGCTAAATCATTAAGAATCTAGAAAAGGAAAAGCAGATCTACTGTTACTGTGCATGTTCCCACAGTTTCAATGCCTATGAGACCCAATCTGCTGGAGTTTGTCAGTGTTCCAGGTTTTAAATAAGAAGATGGCTGCATACTTGCTCTAAATGGTATTCCAGGAAGCTCTTAAACTGATTTTACCTGCTATGTCACTTAATTTGAGCTGAGAACTGAATGAGTTTCTATCCAAAATCAGTTCTGAAACTAAGGTGTCTTTATACCATCACTGGTAGCCCCTTTTCCATATTCCATAAGCTATGAAAATTCACAGTTCTATCTCCATGTAAAGCTGGTTCACCAGTTGAACCAAAAGGAGATGGTTATTCACATGAGAAATGTGTTTAAATGTTAGTCATCTATCCAAGGAGAAAAAAATGAAGACAAATGATCATTTCACTTTTCAAGTAAAAAAAAATGGCAACAAATAATCATCAACACCAAAACTTCCAGTTATTAATTGCTTAAGTAGTCCAAAAATCATGCTCAGTAAATTATTTACTAATTTAGAATAAGCTCCTTCTTGGAATTTATCTGTTGATATATTTCTACATATGTTAAACAATATATTTAATAGCAAAAGATTGGGAAAACCTTAATGATCATCAATAGGACCCTGTTTAAATGAAAATTAACACGTGTTCACCATGAAATCCCAATGTGGAAACAGATCACTGTATGCTCATGCTTGGCTAGAAACAAACCTCAGCCTTGTGACAAAGTACCTTAAAGGAATGGAAAATCACAAATACAAGGGTTTCAGGAGTGTTTCTCAGACATTTTCCATGAAGGCACAAAACATGTAGACATTAAACCAAAGGAGCTTTTATTTTATTTTATTTGAAAATCAATCTTTGCCCCAAAAGAGCTTTTAGAAGTATTAATTTCAGTGAGTAGTGACTATTTTAGTGGTAGTGGGACATGATTTACTCAGAAGAGCACTTGGTTGAAGAAGCCCTGCCTTCTGGTCTCAGTGTTGCCATGATTTTGGAAAAGTCCCTGAATTTCTCTGAGTGACACTGTCCTCATTAGGAAAATCATGTAGCTGGGCCAGATAATCTTTCAGAACTTATTGCTATCAATAATTCTATAACCTCTTGTATCACTGCACTTAAAATTTTTCTCTTTAATGTCTTTGGGAGATCATGTCTTTAGCAAGCTGAGAAAGATTCACAAAGAATTCCTTCAGAATCAAATACAGTGTGTTCTTACTCCCATATCCTCTAAGTGATGGGAAGCTTCCATGTTTATGAGGGAGACTGTGCTGCACATAGTGGGTCGTTCCCATGCATAGGCCCAATAGCCAGTCTTAAGTCTTCTTAAATATCAAGCCTAGCTCGACATATCAACTTATAACAGGAAGGACAGGAGATGTAGTAAGAATAGAACATTTAGAAACGAGAGTTTTGGCCTAGAAAAGACTTTCGGCTGGCTCCAGCTCCTTCTTTATTCTTTTTATGTAATTCTGTGTCTTTCTTTTGAAAATGTGGTTATAAAACTAAGTCAAGTGTGGTGGGTGATTGATAAATGTTAGATACATAAGTGTTAACCCAATGGGTGGTGATTATATTTTAAATTTTAAAAAAATGCCAAATAACTGGTGAAATTTACACAAGTGCCACAAAATTATATACAATCTCCCACATAATTTTTAAGGCATCTGACCTTATGACATCACATGGAGAAGCGCCTCCTTGAAGAGGTGGGAATATTGCTAATGACCACTGGTGATTTAAACAGTATTGGTTAGTTCACATTACTGGCAGATTTGTTATTCCCTTCTGGAAATCTTTGAAAGCAGGATTTCTAACTCAGGATTTATTAGAAGTATAATTAAAAGATAAACCCTTTGGATTAGGAGCTCTTCCTAAGTAATAGCAACAAAGGTACTAAATTATTTACATAAATGTTTTAAGGGATTCCTTAATAATAACTACAAGCCTCATGCAGTTATGATGTTACTACTTTCACATAATCTCATTCATTTTAAATGAAAGAGCAACAACAAAAAAATATCATTTTCTTGCACTGCTACTTAATACCTACACGAAAGCTGCCAGAAAAATAACTAGTGGGCATAAGCAAACTTTTCAGAAGAATCCAGGCATAAAAACTATATTAAATTATGTTTCTAGTTTCTTTATGTTTTTATGAGAGCAATACATTTCTTTCCAGTAGCTCAAACCCCATTTCATTGATTAATTCATCTGTCTACCATGATCACTTTAATTGAACTCAGAGACGGAGCAAAGTACCTATATACACATACTGCATGAACTAGACGATACAGGTGGGGCTGGCAAATGGTCTCACTAAACTACACATTACAGATGTGCTCCTAGAGAATCTAAGGAAGATATCAGTCTGTATTCATTGATAGTCTGTTACATTGGTAGATTCTAGGATTAGAAGATTCAGCCAATAAAAATTCAGGATACATGGTTAAATTTTAATTTCAGATTAACAAGGAATAATGTTTCAGAATAAGTGTTGCACATATTGCACGGGACATACTTATACTAAAACAATTTCTGTTGTTTAGGTGAAATTCAAAGTTAACTACGTGTCTTGTATTTTACCTAGTAACCCCAGCAGTGGCCCCTAATGAGATGCATCTCCTCAAATCCACACACTTCTATAGCCCTGTGACTGGGCCTGTGGCTTGCTAAAACTAAAAGAATATAGTAGAAGTGATAATTGCCAGCTTTAGGCCTAAAACTTTAAGAGACCTGGCAGCTTCCGCTTTTGTGGTTTGTGGGTGCTAAGCCAACACATAAGAACTCCACCCACCCTGACGGACTACACGGCAGTCAGCTTAGCTAGCACCAAGAACTGAGGCCCTAGACGCATAACCCCAGCTGAAATACTCCAGGCAGCCCTAAAGCATCTGAGCCATCCTAGTGGAGGCACCAGATATGTGAGCTAAGAAGCCATGTTGGGTTTTAGGGCCCCAGTAGACACCGTGTGGAGCAAAGACTTATCATGCCTGCAGTGCCCTGTTTGATTCCTGACCTAGAATCATGAGAAATAATAAAAAGATTGCTATTTTAAGTGCTAAGTTTTGGATTAGCTGTTAAATAGCAGTAGATTACCAAGACAGGCAAGTCCCAGCCCTCACTCTACTAGTTCCTCTAAGGAAGTTGTCCTGACCTCTCCAGGCCTTTTGAAAGTAAGAAGAGAATATTTGCCTTCTTCACAGGCACATCAAGAGAGTTAATAAACTCCCTTGTCAAATGCGTTTGAGAATATTAAAAGCTGTACAAATATTAAACAGATATATGTGAAGCATTTGTAAAATCAAAGTAAATATTTAAAGGGAGAAAAATTCAATGTTAAGGGGTAAGTTTGAATAGCAGAGGTGGAATACTCAGAGGAATTTCTTTTCTCTCTTTTTTTAAAAAAATTTATTCCTTTCGATTGCTTTTTTTTTTATAATTAGCTTTCCAGAGATTAAATTTGAATGGGACTCCGCCATTGATTCTATAATTTTAACTTTGCTACAAATAATTTCTAAGAGAATAGTTTAACTTTTGTTTCAAACACAAGAGTGAAAACTGTAGAAGCATCAAGACACACAGCACTTTTTCACATTAGGAAGAGAGAAATAATTCTCCATAGACATTACAAAAGAAACAGTCATAGATTGCAATCCTGATGAAAAGTTGTACAGTTTAGCCTGAAAATTGATTTTTATATAAAACTACACTTGGACTTCCCTGGTGGCGCAGTGGTTAAGAATCCACCTGCCAATGCAGGGGACACGGCTTCAAGCCCTGGTCCGGGAAGATCCCACATACAGGGAGCAACTAAGCCCGTGCGCCACAACTACTGAGCCCACATGCCACAACTACTGAAGCCTGTGAGCCTAGAGCCTGTGTTCCACAAGAAAAGCCACTGCAATGAGAAGCCCATGCATCACAATGAAGAGTACCCCCCACTCGCCACAACGAGAGAAAGCCTGTGCACAGCAATGAAGACCCAACACAGCCCAAAATAAATTAAAAAAAAAACACAAAGAGATTTAAAAGAAAAACAAAACCAAACTACGCTTAAGCTAGACAAACCCAAAGATATCCATAATATCAATTAGGATGATATTTGGCTGCAACTAACATAAGAAAATTCCTGAGGTACAGAGAGAGAGTAGTGTGGCATTTCCACAAAGCGTTATTCCTTCTATCCGGCTTCTCACACAGTTTACATGTGTGATCCCATGATTAGTAAAACCTGCTTGAGCTCTAGTCATCACATCCACACTCCAAGCAGGAGGAAGAAGGAAGGCACACAGAAGGGCATGACCCTCCTTTTAAGGAAACTTCCTAGAATTTTCATTAGAAAACTTTTTTGCTTGATTTCTTTTGGACAGAACTTAATCACATGATCATATGATTGGGAAAACTGTCTCTATTCTGAATGGCCAGATTTCTGTTTTAAATGGAGATGACTAGTTCTAAGGAAGACTATCCAAGGATGACTATCGCTATTAATTTTTTTAACACTGTTTTTAAAACTGAGGTATAGTTGATGTACAATGCAGTGGTTCACAATTTTAAAAGGTTATACTCATTTATAGTTATAAAATATTGGCTATATTCCCTGTGTTGTACAATATACCCTTGTAGCTTATTTTACACATAATAGTTTGTATCTCTTAATCCCTTATATCTATATTGCCCCACTTTTCCTCCTCCACTGGTAACCACTAGTCTGTTCTCTATATCTCTGAGTCTACTTCTTTTTTGTTATATTCATTAGTTTGTTTTATTTGTAGATTCCACATAAAAGTGGTATCACATAGTATTTGTCTTTCCTTGACTCATTTCGCTTAACATTATACCCTCCAAGTCCATCCACATTGCTGCAAATGGCAAAATTTCATTCTTTTTTATGGCTGAGTAGTATTCCATTGTGAGTGTGTGTTTGTACATATACATCTCACATCTTTTTTATTCATTCCTCTGTTGATGGACACTTATGTTGCTTCCATATCTTGACAAGTGTACATAATGCTGCTATGAACATTGGGATGCACGTACCTTTTCAAATTAGTGTTTTTTTTGTTTTGGGAGGGATTGTTTGGAAATATACCCAGGAATTGCTGAGTCATATGCTAGTTCTATTTTTAGTTTTTTGAGAAACTCTTTTCCAAAGTGACTGCACCAATGTACATTCCCACCAGCAGTACACGAGGTTCCCTTTTCTCCACATTTTTGTCAACATTTATTATGTTCTTTTTGATGATAGCCATTCTGACAGGTGTGAGGTGGTATCTTATTGTGGTTTTGATTTACATTTCCCTGATAATTAGTGATGCTGAGTATCTTTTCATATGCCTGCTGGCCATATGCATTTCCTCTTTGGAAAAATGTTTATTCACTTCTTCTGCCCATTTTTTAATTGGGTTGTTTGTTTTTTGATATTGAGTTGTATGAGCTGTTCATATATGTTGGATGTTAACGCCTAATCAGTTATATCGTTTGCAAATATTTTCTCCCATTCAGTAGGTAGACTTTTTGTTTTGTTAATGGATTCCTTTGCTGTGCAAAAGTTTTTAAGTTTAATTAGGACTGATACTTGTTAATAACTGACTCTGCATAGATTCTAAAACTATTCGCATATGTGTGATTCAACTAAAATTGGTAAGGAATCATTGAGTACCTATTGCAACGCAGGGAACTCTGTTAAGTGCTGAGGGATGTAAAGGTAAATAAGCTAGTTTTGACATCAAGGAGCGTACATCTATTTAAGAATTCTATAAAATATAATACATGATTGAAGAATCCTAATACAGTGTTTGATTAATAAAAGAAGCTCCAACAAAATGTTGAGAAACTACCAGGTAAGGAAAGATTACAACTGGTAGAGATATTAAGCAAAATGGCTGTGGGAAAAATTCTACTCCTACCAAAAAAGAATTAGTGAGAACATATGTTTGTGCTGATTTCCCATCCCTTCCCAATCCTTTATGCCTCAGGTATCTCATACCACTACAAAAACTGGCAAAACAATTTAAAAATAAAAATAAATACTTTATTCTCAGCCTCTTTACTCCTTCCCTCTCCTTGCCTTGTTCAAACCTGGCTCTTCCTCCACCCTCTCAGAGCCCACTCATTTCCTAGAGAGCCCAGACGCTGTATCAAGTCTTCTGGCTCCCACTCCTTTTTGATAGCACTTCCGGCTCAATAATCTTTCTCCCTCATGCAAAACCCTTCCTCTTTGAGAGACTAATCCCCTAAGCAATACCACTCTCTCCTCTTCCTTATCACTGCCATTTATAGATATCTCATTCTTCCTCATCTCTGAAGACTTTGATATCTGCTTCACATTCTTTCTCCCCATTCTTCCCTAGGTTGTCTCGGACAACTTCAACATCCACGCACTTGACCCATCTGAAACCTTAGTTTCAAAGCTTTTTAACCACCTGAATTCCAACTATTTTTACCTCTAAGGAATTTTAACCACTTTCATAATAGCAACATCTTCAATCTTGATATCATTATGAACGGAGTTATCTCTAATGTTTTCTATTTTAGTGCCTAATATTTACTACCTGTCTTACAGATTTTCAGCATTAACTATGCCTTCAATTTCTTCTCTCTTCCTTCATTTGTTACTATTATTTACTTACTTCCATTTTGAACTTAGTGTCTCTATGGCATGGGTACCACTTCAATTATAAATAATGCTTTCAATCTTCCATTCCCAAATAGTGTCAGGTGGGCACTTGGGGCAATTAACAGATCAATAGACAGACATACAGGAAGGCAGATAGATTCTTCTCTTACTGTCTGTAATGGGTATGAAACATACATAATTCCAATTTGATACTCAGTTCCTCTCCTCTCTCATTAGATTATCAGGTGATCTTATTTGTCTTCCCTAAAATTTGAGATGCTTACATTTGAATTTACTTAACTTCCTTTCAAGTTCTCACAAATTTATGCATCTGCCCCCATACCTACTTTCTTTTCCTTGTTCTCAGGAAAGGAGTCTCCCTTCTCCATTTCAAGCCTAGGTCCTGCCCCTGTCCTCTCTATGCCATCCTTCCCATTGCCTCAGGGTCCTTAGCACTGGTATTATCCTCTTCACTCTCCCACACCTCCCCACATGTTTTAAGATGTTCACCCCTCATGCTGACACTCCCTTCCAATGTCTGCCCTCTTACTTCCCTTCTAGTCACAGCCAAGATACTAGAGACAGCATAGTTCATATTCACTGCTTCACCTTTGTTCAATCCTCTGAAATTGAGCTGCAATCCCACCTCCCTTTACTTGTCTACCATCACTCTCCCTCTCTTCCAAGACACCACATCACTATCTCTTGGTTGCTAATTTCAGTGGACACAGTTTAGTTCTCTTTAGCCTTCTCTGTACCTTTGTAAACATTCACCACACTTAGCGATAGGAAACTCCCTTCATTGTATTTTCCTGACACATTTCTCTTAGCGATTCCCTTCTACCTCTCTGGCTGCCCCTTCTTAGTCTCTGAAGAGAGCGCCTTAGGTGGGTTTACTTTCCATATTTCTGATTTTTGCTCCCTTATTTTCAATCTACAAAATCTCCCTTGATATTTCATCTACTCCCATCATTTCAATTGATATCAATATGCTTATAGGTCTAAAATTTCTATTTCCAGACTTGACAACATGAATGGAAATAAAGGAGAATATCATGTTTATTCTTTTTCCCCAGGTAGTTTATAAACTTCCAGTGCAGGAACTATACACAGGGCTTGATACAATGCTTAGCATGCTGAGGCCAATTAGACAACAATTAAACTGGCAGAAAACTATATTTTAATTCTTTTGTGTTTGAGTAGGGGTGTAGAGAAGCAGCAACAGTATGTTTAGAAAAGTAGTATTTTTAAAATTGAGATAGCAAGATTTAGAATCAATTTCTCTTCTACAACTATAAAGAAATTCCAAAAGTATAGTCTACAGTGCCCTGTAAACCATGGTCTGTCATTTTATACTTCTAGCTGAAAGATAAAAAGTCAAATGCAAACACCTACAGATGAATGGATTCACATTAAAATATTTTCATTTTTTTGGACTGTGCCTTACTTCTACAAGAGAATTGAAATCTTTACTTCTTATATTTCATCACCTCGTAATGGAACTTATTCCATTTACTAGAGGAATCTGCTCGAACTCCCTGCTGCTTAATGATCTATCGCTCAGTAAGTATAACTCACACGATTCCTCAACATTTATATTAATAGGCTGTGCTGAATGTGGGCTTTCTCCAGTGCCATTATTGATCTACTGTCCTCTCCTCTAACCTCCCTTTTTCTTCTCTTTCACCCTATTCCTATCATTCATTCATCACACATACACACACACACACACACACGTGCACAGATACTTACATCTGGAAAGACAGAATCTCCTATGTTCCCAATTCTTGGTTGTTAGTTTGTTATAACTCATCTTCAACAAACTGTTCCTATGTATGGGCATTACCCATCCTAACCTGTAGTGGACATTATCACTTCCCCACCCTCCTTCTTCTGAGAAATGATCCTGCTGACAATATGGTTCAAGAGGGTGTGGTCCCATTTTCAGACCCTGCAGCTATGGCCACAGTTGATTGATCTGGGTATGAAGTTAGATTAATCAGGTCCTTTTCTTGGTATTTTTAAACTTGGGAACACTTAAAGTGAGTTTAGTTATTCTCTGTGGAGAATATGTGAATCTGGAGTTGTTGGTGGCTGTTCCAACAACGTGAGAAAAAGATTGAAGAAAGTAAAAGCAATCCACAAAGAGAATCAGAAATTAAAGGCTGCAGAGAGAATCCTTCTGTATTCTATACCCTGGTACTGACTGACCTTGAGGTTAGCTGTAGCCAGCAATTCCTGAAATTTGGTTGCAAGAAGCAATACATTTTCTTATTTCTCTTTTTTAGTTTGAGTTAACTTTCTGTCAATTGCAACCATAGTCCTGACTAAAAGTATATTCTGTAAGCCTAAAGTTGGTTTTGTTCATTTGTTTTTATGTACTTTTTTATGTTTCTCATAAAGCGAAATAAGTATTCTATTTAATTAGCTAAGAGTATTAAAATTGGGGCATACAAACTGAATATTTTTATTTTGTGGCAGAGGAGGGAATTGTTCTCCTAGGGATCCCTTGTATCTCCTTGCTTCCTCACTGCTCCCTGATATCCCAAAATTAAAGTTTGTTCCTTCAGCTTGTGTGTCTGTAATGAGGAACCACTAGGAAGTAAATAGCTGAAGGCAACATTTTGCCAGGTGGGATATTTGCCTGGGCTGCCCGTTCTGGATACCAGAGCTTTGACAGCATTAGTAAACTGGGGGCATAATCAACTGAAAAACAATGACAAAAGCAAAAAACAAAACAAAATAAGACTGTCAATAATAGTACCTAAGGTTTCCACAACTTGGGATTTTATAAGGTAACAAAAAGATTCATTTAGTCTGCTGTCCCTCTAAATCTAATAGATTTAGAATTTCATAGTTTACCATACCGTAAACATAACTTTATATACAGGAACAATAAAATAGACATTGAGAAGTGCTTTGATACAAATGCTTAATTCTTCTTGTCCATGAATTGGTTAAAAAATTAGCCAGGTAGAATAAGGGCATATTCACAGATGGTTCCGTCCAAAGTTTTCATCTCTTTTGCTCCCCATCTTGGTGCCCCTAGGGTTCTGACCTGTCCTGATCTTCAATGGAATGTTTGCATGTTAAAAACTACAGGGTATCGTCATTCTTGGCTGGTCCTATAACTCCACCCCAAATGCAGAGAAATTAATAAATGATGGCTGAGGAGGCCATGGTGCACTAATGCTGTTCCTTATTCACTGGAAAGGAAGAATTTCTAGGGAAGGATTCCTTGTTCCATCAGTCAATCCTGTGTCCCTTTTAATATCTTAGTTGTCTCTTTTTTCTGCCACATATCAAAATAGCAGGTAATTTTACTACTTCAAATGTTGGCAACTTCTAAACCAAGTTTGAGCTCAAAAGGAGCAACCTCTGTCCATAGGCAGGTATAAGTCACTTCCATTGTAAGTTATCAAAGTGCAGAAGCTTAGAATGTCTCTTTTAACTATTTCACAATTACCCAACAGGAGGGAAACAAACTAGGTCCTCAAAGACCACTGAATCAGAAATTCTTCAAATCTAGGGAGAAGTAAGAACTAACATTATTAGTCATTCAATTCTTCGCATAAGAGGTCCATATTGTTTTCGGGAAATAGGTTTTATGAAAAGGAGGATGAAGCAACTACTAAGACATCAGCCTTTCAGGGCAATAGGTAAGGGCTCTAAACACCTCACAAGAAGTGGGAAGAGAAGAGTGAGGGTTTCCCCTTCACAGCTTTCCTGTGACAGTTCTCAACATGCAATTCAAGAAAAGTAAGTAATGTGTTTGGTGGCCATACTCTTTTTGCCTCTCTGCTGAATCCACATAATTCTGCTAAACCGAATGTAGGGTTTGCTGGCTATTCTAACAAATCTAAAACTGATACTCTTGGGTTTGAAATGATTATAAGAAGGAAAATGGGGGAAATTTTGATTATATACATATGGATCCTGTGAGTGTATCTGCATACCATTTTAAGCAAGGCCATGTCTTCAAGTACTGTTGAAAAACTCCCTTTTGCATCTAGTACCTCTTTCAAAGCAGTGGGACTCCCTAGAAGCTCTGGGTCTTCTGAATCTGATGACAGATGATTAAGGGTCTGTAGCTATGGCATATTTAGCTGGGAACACACAAAGTTTACCATGGAAACTCTCAGTGGTTCTACATTGTAATATTTTCGTACTGAGCTCTAGAAAGTGGTCTAGCAAGTCTCTTATGGAATTGGGCATTATGTTTGTCCCATTAAGCTAAAGTTCAGCAGAGGTGTTATATTTTAAAAAAAAGGAAAGAAAAGAAAAAAAAAAAAAGAAGCACACGGATACCTAAGAGTTTGCGTTATAGATCTGATTAACAATAGGATTTTCTTAGGTACACATCTTTTGTAGATGTAATATTGGAGACTACCACCACAGAGCTATTTTCTGTTTCCTGGTCAACAGCTGTTTTCCTGAATGTTCTTGGTAAATTATAAGAACAGATTTTTCATGGTCATTGTACTCTAAAAAATATAATGTTATATGATGTGAATACATAACCTCAGATATCTTAGTCAAAGCTTCCTTATTATCTTCTTTAAGGATATAGTTAACAGAATTATTCATAATTTTTATACTAATCCACCCATAATATTCTCCCTTATATTTTCTATACTGAAGCTGGTTCTTTTAAAAAAATGCTAGATATTTTAATCTCTTGTGTTTTCTTTGCGCTATATGAAAATATTGAATAACCTCTTCATTCCCTTTCTCTTTTTAGTTATCAACAAGTCCATGATTGCTGAGAAGCTGTCTTCAACTATAATTTTAAAGAAAAAAGCATAAAGGACTACTCTTTTGTGAGTTGTAATATATTTCAGAAATCAATCCCATTTCTTTTCTGTAATGTTATCTTTGAATTAGAGAAAAAAGTAAATACTCTGAAAACACATTTTTTTTCACAAATATAAATGAGTTTTTAGTTATCAGTCCCTTTAACACATTCTCTTATCCACTGAGGGTACATTAAGAAAAGCAGGATACGTGTTTCCTTTTTGCTTATGGCATTGATCGTTTTGCTAGATTTTTGGTATTTTGATTTCCTAAAACTTAGCTTCAGTAATTATTTTGGTTTCAAAACCCACAATGAAATTAACACCAATAACAGAGTTAGGCACCACAGAGAACACAGTAACAGCTGTGACTGCTATTGACAATAATCATGTATGGTGTTTCATGTCTATGTGGTTTCCTAATAATAAACTCTTGCTTAGTGTTCATGTTATATAGAACCCAGAAAAAAATGTATGAAGATAGTTCTAAATTATTTGGCAATAATTAATGGAGTATATGTATTTAAATAACAATGTATTTAAATTTCTAGAAGTTAGCCAAATTGTAACTTTGTTATTTTCATTTGTAAAACAGTTTCAGTATTTAAATGCACTGCAGAAATTGTTTGGGTTGCAAGTGTGTATGATTTTCCGTTTTGTTTTTGGCAAGCATAAACTAGGAACTATAAACAGTCTGCCTATCCATAATGTTTTGCCTTTAAAATGTGTTTCTCCATCATTGAAACCTTTTAGACAATTAGGAATTGAGTTAACATATGTGACAAAAGCAATCAGAAACTGCTTACCAAGCCTGAACTCTCTCTATATATAGAACTACCATATGATCCAGCAATCCCACTTTGGCACTTATATCCAAAGGAAATGAAAACAGGATATGGAAGACATATCTGCACTCCTATGTTTATTGCAGCATTATTCACAATAGCCAAGATGTGGAAACAACGTGTCTATCAACAGATAAATGGATAAAGAAGATGTGTCATACACACACACACACAATGAGCTATTATTCAGCCACGAGAAAGAAGGAATCTTGCTATTTGCAACAACACAGATGAAACTTAAGGCATTATGCTAAGTGACATAAATCAGACAGAGAAGGACAAATGCTGCATGGTATCACTTATATGTGAAACCTAAGAAACAAAACAACAAAAATAGTCAAATTGATAGAACAGAGAAGAAAAATGGTTGCCAGGGGCTGGAGGGTAGGGGAAATAGTAAGAGATTGGTAAAACTGTACAGACTTTCACCTATAAAATGAATAAGGTCTGAAGATCTACAAAAACAGTCCTTATTTGTCTTCCCTGCTCCTTCTCATACTGACATCCATCCAGCCCTGATTTCCCAGGTATTCCAAACACAAGTAAAAAATTAATAAACAGACACCTTAACTAAATAGGATTGGGAAACCAGAAGGGGGAGCTCTCATGCCCTGCGATGATACCAGAATCCAACAGGAACGAGAAAGACTACTTTTCTGGCAACAACTCAGCCAATGAAAAGCCAAGACTCTGTTTACTATACCCTCCATCCCCATCTTCCTTTTCCCCTCCTAAGAGACTTCTTCTCTTGCCTGCGAGGACTTGCACATGACTGGTTAAGTTTGCAGACCCCACACTTCAATTTTTTGCTGATCTCAAATAAGTCTTTTTTTTTTTTTTTTCAGTAGAAATAACTAACAGTCTATTTGTTTTATTTTGTCTCTGTGAAGTATATATAGCTGATCATGAATATCCTGTCTTTGCATATGCTATTCCCCTTCCTAGAAAGTGGTTCCTTGTTTTTCTGAAGAGGGCTCCTACTCAGTTTTCTAAGAGGCAGTTCAAGTATTACCTCCTCCAAAGTAGATTAATTACTATTTCTGGAGTCCTCACAGTACTCTGCTCATACTTCTTGTATTTAAATGAAATCATTAAACATTTGTGTTCCTACCTTATGAATGAAAATATAGGCACAAGTGAAGATAGGGGATCTGTTTTTAAAGTTTTATCACATGGCATTATGCTCACTCTGTGCCTCAGTAACTTAAAACACATCACCACTTCTTATTCGTGTCTACTTTCCCAGTTTCTAACACTGTTTGCACATAGAAGGTATGAAATAAAAGTTAATTCAATGATATATGCATGAAATATATACAAAGTGTAAGGCAACTGTTCTAGTTTCCTAATGAAAAAATCCTAGCAAAATAATACTGGTCAATATAGATATAAAAATCATTAGAAATTCAAATGAAATACTCAAACACTGACTTGTAATATTTTATTAGTTCATACATATATGTATTTTAAAAATTATATAAAATAACATGACTCTACAATTCCTTATATGTCTATCCAAATTCCATAAGGATATGATAACTAAGATTTTTATAACTCATTTGATATGAATATTCACAAATTTATTTCCATAAGCATTATTAGACTAGAGACTGTTTCCCCGTACTTGCTGCAGGTGATACATAATATAAAGTATATGCACTTTCTAAAGTCTAAATTCCAAAATATTACTCATCTCAAAGATTTGAGATAAAGGATTAGAAACATATCAACTTATTAATTAACTTAGTTAATTAAAATATCAGTTTTCTACCCTTCACATTCATAGATCAATTTTATTTCAAACTTTCTTATGCTTCTCCAACTCTGGAATGTTAATAATCAGTGAAATCATTTCTGAATTCATCTAATACTTTTCTAAAGAGCCTATCATGCTCATTCTAAGTTGTTTGAAATCCAGAAGCTTTTATGTTCATACTTGGTGCTTTCACTGGATATTTTCTATTCCAAGTACCTAACTACACCATCACCACCACTACCATCATCTTTGTTCTTTTCACTGTATTCAAAATATGTATCAACTGGCATTTCACTCTCCCTAAGGACAGAAATGACCACAGTGCTGAAGTAGAGTTCTGGACCTCACCCCCTCCCTGCAAACCTGGTGCCAGTACCATCCTTTTGTTTGTTTCTAGGTCATGTAGTGGTCCATGGGATTCTAGGGGAGGAATCAGGGCAGGACTGGGACTCTGGGCAATAGATATTTATGAACCACAGAATTTTCCACATGTTTTGACCACTGCTTTATCTGTAGTGGTACATGTAGGTAAAAAGTCAGCTGGTCCTATACTACATTGTCTATGCTCTCCATAATCAAAGCATGATTTTTCTTGCTTTGGAAAGCAATCTTTAAAAGGCTAGTTTACAAGAATATTGAACATAGGCAATTTGTGAGGTCATCCTTCAAGAAGAATTATTCAATCTCTGTTAAAACCCCCTCCTCCACACCTTTTTTTTTTTCTTTTAAGATTAAAGAAACACAAGTTTTTTAGCTGAACTCTGTGATAGCAAAATTAGCATTAATCCAATCAGGCTCAGAAGTGAAGTTAGCATTGTGCCCAAATGGAACTTTGCTGTTCAAACTAAATTCAGTGAAAGGGTAAGACTTCAAAATTACTTAAATATAAGGTAAGTCTAACCCGGGAGGCATATTTTTGAAAATATATGTAAAACATAGTTTATATTAATGTGTATATAATATGTATGACTTCTCATGCTTCAAGCACATAAAAATAAATTATATTTAAAACTTTTCCACAAAGGGGAAAAACGTGAAGTCTTCTTTTCTATTGTCTTAAGACATCCCACTAATATGATCTTAAGATCTGATCCTATCACCATTAGGTTTCCTATCTTTTTAATGTTCTTCTAAGTCTTGCAACCTATTCTAACTTATTTAACTATACCCCAAATATCTTGATTTCTAGCGCATATTATGTGTAGGAAAAAGTTGGTCTTTTTCTTTTTTGAAAGTTATGTAGCAGAGCATTTTAAAGACACAGAGAGCATCCCTTTTGCTATGGCCATTACTGCATTGTGGAAACTGGGAAATTATTAACTGAGGGTGACAGGAGGTAGAGATCATTGATTATTGCCTAGGAAATGCAGCCTTCGCTATAATGACATGAGGAAAACTTGGGTACCAGATTATTTATTTTCAGACTTTCAATACTTAGATTTGGCTTTTATTCCAAATTTACATGAGTCTGATAATAAATCACAGAATGCTTATGTAAACCAAACTATGTTTTGGGAAAACAAGTCAAGGACAAAGTGGAAATTGGTGCTGACACATTATATGACCTCTACTTTGTTCTGTAATTTAGGGTTGCGGAGGCTTACACGAATGCAGGCTTGTAGTTAATGACTGTCAGCTGGTTTTCCCCAAGCCTTGTTTTTCTGAGTCTCCCTCAAGAAAATACTGGATTGATGGAAATTTGACAAACTTCTGACTCAAGGATATGGTCTTAAATAGGGAACAAACCTACTAACAAATCTTTTGGTTTCATTTTAAAGTAAGTCATCAATTTCAGTTTGGGGACACTATCATTTACCTTTTTTTTTTTTTTAAAAAAAAACTCTTTTGTTATAATCATCTTCTAATTTTGTTCCTATAAACCTTTTTCTCTCAAGAGAATAAAAATCATACAGATCTTGCTACGTCTTCTGCAAAGGGGGTGTAAGTTGAATCTTTGAGTCTGAATACATCTTGGGGGCATGTGTGAATCACAGAAGTTAAGGCTACAATGAGCAATTTATACTGTCCTTCTTCAGATACCCTTCTTTGAAACAGAAAATATTTACTCAGAAACAGCAAATAATGTTAGGATTAGTCACACAGAAGTAGAACAGCTGGCTCTTATTCTCTCTCAAAATGTCCTTTCCCAGAAGGGGACAGCAATTAAAAAACAAAAAACAACAAAAAAACCAAACCTGGTTTTGAATTTTCAAATGGGATAAAACACAGGAGGAGGGATTTGGTCAAAACCCCGCTGTGGCTTTAACACTTTATATTATTAGCAAGATGCCTGAACATTTTTGGATTAGAATCATTTCGAAGAAATATAAATGGCTTTAATTCTGCCATACGCCCCCATAGGCCGTATGCTATTGGCTAAGACTTCAGGAAACTATTTTCAGAATCCCTAGAGGCATGGATAAAGATCATTTAAGCCAATGGATATATATATATTTTAAACTGATAAGGAAACTGAAGCCCAGAGAAGATGAATGGCTTCTCAAACCAAGTCATGAGCAATTCTTGAACCAAGACCAAGACTGTCGACTTTCAGTTTTGGTCTTTTTGCTTTGCTCCTGGTGATTTCTCAAGACTAGAAATCCTGAGAAGTAGGAGTAGCCTACCTTAATAGTCCCACAGGAGGAAGAGGGGGTGGATGGTTAGTTTGGAATACTGACCTTTCACTAGTCCTCGATCCAAAACACATGACTGCATGGCAATAATATCCTGAGTCACTAGCTTGCCCACTTAGTTCACTAAAACATAGACTCTATTTGTCACAGCAGAAATAAAGAATAAAACATATAGAGGGGAAAGCAGAATCTCTTGAGTCAGGGACTCCTAAGATCAGTAGGAGCTGAGTGACGGGACACTACATGTAATGTCCTCATCTTCTCTTTGGTTAATTTGTATAGTGACTAAGATGCTTCATAATTTCCAATATAGCATTGCTTCTTGGTCCTTTATTTTCAAGAATCTTCATAGTTAAGATTTAAAAAAATGTTTACTAGCTTGTTGCATGATGAAATGCTTATAGGTCAGTGGGATTACTTAGGCCTTCATGAGAATCTTCCAAGATGATGGCCATTTCACTAGCAGGTCAAAGCCCTTTGAACTTAAAAATTGTTTTTTTCAATGAAATTTGGTCTGAAGAATATATAAAACATGAAAAAAAAAATAAAAATGTACATTTGTGCATTCACCAGCTGAGTGAAGAAATAGAACATTTCTATAAGCTGAGAGGTCCCCATGGGTTCTTCCTTCATGTTTAGCTCTTCTTCTCTCTCCACCAGCCAGTGACTCTCCAGAAGTTTTATTAATCTTTGCTGTGCTTTTTTGAAAAAATGCATAGTTTCACTACTGATGTATGTTTCCTTAGCAATATATTGCTTTATTTTGATTGCTTATTAGTTTTCTATAAGTGAAATCAGACTTTATTATTTCACCAAGACTTACTTCTTTCACACAATATTAGTTTTAGTTCCATCCATTTTGAGGCGTGAAACTGAAGTTTATTTCAATTTTGTATTGTATGAATATACTATTATTTATCTAGCATTGATAACTAGGGTGGTTGCGTTGATTTAGACTTCTACTAGCCAATATATGGGTACTCCTATTACTTCACATCTTGGCCAACCCTCTATATAGACAGACATATTTTTAACAATCTAGTGCATGTAAACAACTCGTTGTTTAAACATGCTATTCCTTCATTATTAATGAGGTTGAGCATCTTTTCATATGCACATTGACCACTGGGTTTCCCTTTCCCATTCAAGTCCTTGCTCAATTTTCTATTGTAAATTTGCCCTTTAATGATTTGTAGCAATTCTTCATAGATTCTGGATACTTACCAACTTTGTTTGTATATGTGTAATAAATATTTGCTCCCAGTTTACAGCTTGTTTTTAATTCTCTATATAGTGGATATTGAGGAACAAAAATTATTCATTATAGTCAAATTAGTTTAAACCCAAAATTATATTTTGTTTTTAAGAACCACAGATTTTCATTTTTCCTGTCCAAAAACTATTGCATCTGTACAATTTCATATAGTTCAACACAATAATTTGCAGATTTTTGCATCTTGTTTAAGATATCCTTTATATCTGAGATCATGATATATTCTCTAAAGATTTAATAATTTTACTCTTCACATTTATTTTTTTAAGTGATTATTTTAATGTTTTTGTGAGTTGAGGGTTTAATTGTACTTCTCTGCATGTGGTTAGCCAGTTGTCCAAGAAATGTTTATTTCCCTCTGTTGGAAGACAGTTATCCACAAGCCTGTTTGTTGGGAGACAGTTATCCATAGGACAGGTATCCATAGAAAGCCCTGGTGCACACTATCTTTTCAAGGATGTTTGTATAGTGAAAAGCATTAGAAAATGGAAATAGTATCTCTTTCTAGTTTGTACACTCACACACACAGGCAGACAAATGAACGCTAAAAATTCTTGAAGACAACTGGCAACTTTATACTATTGAGTTGTCAATACAGGAACATTGTACTTCTCTGTATTTATTTTTATCTTAATGTGTTAAATAAAGTCCTACACTTTTCTCCCTTAAGATCCCACTCTCAAAATTGCACTTTACATTTTTGATGCTTTTTTCTGTAAACGTTATATCTTTTGAAATATTTAATAAAATATTATTTTATAACTTGTTGAAGTACAAAAATTGAATTCATTTTATACTGATTTTCATCTAGAAAAGTTCCTTGACCCTTGTAGTAAATCTAATAATATTTAAAATATAATTATTTCATTATGAATAATAGTTTTGTCTCTTTCTTTCCATAGTTTAGACTTTTTATTTCTTTTTATTATCTTACTTTGTTAGTTATAATCTCCAATGTTGAAGAGAAATCATGATAAATAGTATCAAATTATTCCTTAAAGAGACTGATTCATAATTTTAGCACTTACTGTGATGTTTATTGTAGAGTTTTTGCAAATACATTTTATAAAGTTTTTTACAGGCATTTACTGATGTTGAATTACAGGAAATGCTTTTCATCATTATCAAGATAATCATATAATTTTTCTCTTTAATTTATCAATGTTTTGTCTTTATTTTAGTGTTAAAACAATCTTGAATTTCTGTCATAACTCACTTTGGTCTATCATTTTCTTCTATTTTTCTTAGGTTTACATCTTTTTAACTCTAAGATAGATACTAAGCCCACTCATGATTAAATATTCTTATTAAAAACATTAACATTTATACATTTCATCAAAGAAGTGTTTTTATTTTATTTACAATTTTAGCACATGTAATTTGCATTATCTCTCAATTCAGAATAATTTAAAATGTCAATATTATTTCATTTTTGACCATGGGTTACTTGTTAATTTCCAACTATATAAGTTGTCCACCCCTCTGAGACTTCCTAGCTTAATTTCATTATAGCAGAGAACATGTTTTCTATGACATCAATACTTTAAAATTGTTGAAATTTTCTTCATGCCCTAGAATATAGATTGAGGGTTCTTTTGTGTGTGTGAAAATTTTGTGGGGGCTTTAAAAGTACAGCTGCCAAAGGGGAAACAGCAGGGGGTGAGAGAGGGATAAATTAGGAGTTTGGGATTAGCAGATACAAACTACTACATATAAAATAGATAAACGAGGACCTACTGTATAGCACAAGGAACCATATCAATACTTGTAATAACCTATAATGGAAAAGAAGCTAAAAGGGAATATATAACTGAATCACTTTGCTATACACCTGAAACTAACACAACATCGTATATCAACTGTACTTTAATAAAAAAGATTCTTTAAAAAGTATGTATATTTTTCAGTTTATTGTTTGCTGTGTTCTAGTCTTTCAGGCCCAAGGAATATCTGAGTGGAGTTTCTAGAAGAAAGAAGCCTGGTTACCTGAATGTCTGTAGAAACAAGCACCGCCACCAAAAACCCACATAGACTGTAAAATAAACAAGAAATAAAACTTTATTTTTAAACTATTAGTATTGGGGGGGGCAGGCAATTTTTGTTACAGCACTTAGTCTGCCTTTATTAATACAACTTTCTGCTAAAGCCAAAGGAATATAGCCAAAATTTTCCTTGAAGGAATATATATTGCTTCAAATGCATTTTAACTTTTAAAAGACCCAAATGAAAGAATTTGGGTCTTAAAAGGTCAGAAAAACCATCAAATAAGCCAAAAGCAATCAAGAAAGCCATGGACTGAGTCCTAATCTTGTATTACTGTCCTTGAGAAGTTAAGTTTCACAATTTCTCTGATTTTGTTTCTTATCTATATAATATGTCTAATAATGAGTATGTAATAGAGTTTGACATGGATTACATTTGGTTCCTGGCTTACAGATGGTGCTCAGGAAGAGGATATACTAAGATAACTAATGATAAGTATTAACTGCACCATTTTATTTACCACTATTTTTATTAAGAATATGTCCATGACTATGCCAGTTCAATAGCCCCTGTTTTTTCATGGAGTTAATAAACTAAAATGAAATATTTTACATAGGTATATCTGTTTTTAAAATGCATAGGCCATTGAACAATTAATGCATAGTCAAATATAGAAAAGTCCAAGGTTGACTTAGTAATAAAAAATTGAAATAATCTAACAAAAACTTATTTCTGATATACAGGAGAGAGAGAACTGATGAACACTGATTATTAACAGGTCTTGCTGGCAACACATCCTGGGCCAGATGGCATTGTCAGCACAAGGTATTTGAGGAGACTTGTTGCTAAGCATTTCCAACAAGTTGGTCTCTAATGAGCAGCTACGGTCACAAAAGGCTCCTGTCACAGGTTCTGTGCTGAGATGCCAGGAACAATTTATGGAAGCTATTTTTAATACCTTAAATACCCTGCTATATACTATAGCTCAAGATAAATATCTATTTGTGAGCATAAGTGCCCTACTCTCTGTTAAATAATGATTTTTGTTTCTATCAGTTTGATATTTTTCTCTATAGTACTGTTTTTTCAGCATTCCCTGGGCTCTTTTAGAAATATTCCTACCATGAACCTGAAGAGATAAAGACAGTTTGTTATTGTTATGTCTGTGAAGTTAGCTTTATGCAGTTGCAATTAGAATATCTACTTATTGGCAATAGCTAAAATATTATTTTAAATGTTTGTATAAATATACACATACAAGCTCCTCTAGCTTTTACCTGTGGGTACCTGATTACCAGTTCATGTGGAGCTCTTTTGTCACTTCCCCTTCATTCTTTTGCCTGAACTAGCATAAGCATAGATATCAATGATTTCAGAGGTAAGAGTTAGGTTGAGCCAAAAGCTTCAACCCTCCAAATAACCTTACTTTTTTTTTATACAATAATAGTCTTCCTTTTCATAATGCTCTTTTCTTTCTATGCTCCCCTAATAAGTGCTAACTCTAATGTTGACACATTTAGCTCAATTTGCAAACTGAGTTTTTTCCATCCAGTTTTATTAAGATGTAGTTGACATGCAGCTCTGTATAATTTTAAGGTGTAGAGCATAATGATCTGACGTATGTCATGAGATGATTACCAAGTACGTTCAGTGAACATCCAACTCATATAAATACAAAATTAAAAATTTTTGTTTGTTTGTGAAGAGTAAGTACTCTTAGGATCTACCCTCAACTTTCACATGTAACATACAGCAGTGTTAATTATCTTATAATGTTGTATATTACATCGGTAGTATTGTACTTATTTATCTTATAACTGGAAGTTTGTACCTTTTGACAGCCTTCATCCAGTTCCCTCTCCTCCCACCCCCAGCCTCTGGTAACCACAATCTGATCTTTTTTTCTATAAGTTTGTTTGGTTTTGAAGTATAATTGATCTACAATCCTATGTTAGCTATTATACAACATAGTGATTCAATATTTCTGTACATTTCAAAATGATCACAATAATTCTAGCTACCATATGTCACCATACAAATATATTATATAATTATTGACTATATTCCCCACACTATACATTTCATACCAGGGATTCCTTTATTTTGTAGCTGGAAGTCTGTACCTCTTAATCTTCCTTGCCTATTTCTCCTCTCCCTTGACCCCTCTCTCCTCGGACAACCACCTGTTTGTTCTCTATATTTATGATCCTGTTTCTGTGTTATGTTTGTTTTGTTTTCTAAATTCCACATATAAGTGAAATCATACAGTATTTATCTTTGTCTGTCTGAATTATTTCACTTAGCATGATATTCTTTAGTCCATCCATGTTTTCACGAATGGCATTATTTCATTCCTTTTTATGGTCAGATAATATTCTATTTCGTGTGCATGCATATGTGTGTGTGTGTGTGTGTGTGTACACATAATATCTTCTTTGTCCATTCATCTCTGATGGGCACTTAGGTTGCTTCCAGACCTTGGTTATGCACATCTTTCTGAACTGGTGTTTTCATTTCCTTCAGATAAATATCCATGAGTGGAATTGTTGGATCATATAATAGTTCTATTTTTAGGTTTTTTTTTTTGAGGAATTTCCATACTATTTTCTATAATGGCAGCACTAACAGTGCTTGATGGTTCCCTTTTCTCTACATCCTTACCAACATTTTTTATTTGTCTTTTTGATAATAGCCATTCTGACATGTGAGAGGTGATATTTCATTGTGGTTTTGATTTGTGTTTCTCTGATGATTAGTGATGTTGAGCATTTTTTACATACCTGTTGGCCATCTGTAGGTCTTCTTTGGGAAAATGTCTATTCACGTCTTCTGCCCACTTTTAAAATCAGTTTGTTTGTTTTCTTGATTTTCAGTTGTATGAGCTCTTTGTATGTTTTGGATATTAACCCCTTATCAGGTATATTATTTGCAAGTATCTTCTCCCATTGGGAGGTGGCCTTTTCACTTATTGATAGTTTTCTTCACTGTGCAAAAGCTTTTTAGTTTGATGTGGTCCCATTTATTTATTTTTGTTTGTGTTTCCCTTGCCTGAGGAGACATATTCAAAAAATATTGCTAAGGTTGATATCAAAGAGTGTACTGCTTATATTTTCTTCTAGAAGTTTATGGTTTCAGGTCTTACATTTAAGTCTTTGATCCATTTTGAGTTTACTTTTGTATATGGTGTAAGAAAGTCTGGTTTGACCCTTTTGCTTGTAGCTGTCCAATTTTCCCAGCACCATTTATTGAAGAGGCTATTTTTTTCCCATTTTATATTCTTGCCTCCTCTGTCATAGATTCATTGACCATATAAGGGTGGGTTCACTTCTGGGCACTCTATTCTGTTCCACTGATCTACATGTCTATTTTTCTGCCAGTACCATATTATTTTGATTACTGTAGCTTTGTAGTAGTTTTAAAGAAAGAGTCATGGCTGTCAAATGCTTGCAATTCTTTGTGCTCTTATAATGCATCAGTTAGTAGAGAACTATTAGGTTTATTAAATGTGAGGCATATTCCAAAATGTGTGGAAGACACAAATAAGCATAAAATGGCTCTTGCCCTCCTGCCCACAAAACCTCAATTTAGTTGAGAAGAGAGACACATATATCTTAAGGGGGGCGGAGCTCAACCTTGGGTTTGTTTACATGCTATTTCTTCTGCCTGGGATGCTCTCCTTATCCTTCCACCTGCCTCTTCCTCGCTGACTCCTTTTCTTCTAGGGTCTACCTAAAACTTTTTAAAAAATTTTATTGGAGTATAGTTGCTTTACAATGTTGTGTTAGTTTCTACTGTACAGCAAAGTGAGTCAGCTATACATATAGATATATATCCCCTCTTTTCTGAATTTCCTTCCCATTTAGGTCACCACAGAACACTGAGTTGTGTTTCCTGTGCTATACAGTAGGTTCTCATTAATTATCTATTTTATACGTAGCATCAATAGTGTATATATGTCAATCCCAACCTCCCAATTCCTTCCAGCCCCCTCTTCTCCCCTTGGTATCCATACATTTGTTCTCCACATCTGTGTCTCTATTTCTGCTTTGTAAATAGAATCTGCTTTGTAAATTGGTAAAGAAATACCAATTTTTTCAGATCCTGCATATATGCATTTATATATATTTGTTTTTGTCTTTCTGACTAACTTCACTTTAATTTCTTCCAGGAGCACATTCTTGGAACCTCTTGATCAGCCAGTCAACAGTATTCTACACTTTCCCTTTTACCATCGCCCTTTGTTTCAATAACCTGCTTTTTGTCTGCCTTCTCCACTAGACTATAAACAGTGTGAGAGTAGGGGGCTAGTTTGTTTGATTCACTACTATAGCTTCCAAATTTAGAAGAAAACTGATAAATACGTGTTGACTAAGTGATTAATATATCATAAACTTTTGAGAAAGGATAAAAAGAATTTTTTAAAGTGCCATTGGCATTTCCAGAAGGAAAGAGATGACTTTAGGTGGTCAGGAAAGAAGACTTCATCCGGTAGGGTTGGGTCTGGGGTTTTCTATTAGAACTAAACACCAAGGTGGAAAATAAAATCTGTCTGTGGTGATTAGAAAACAAACAAACAAAAAAGCTATGATTGAAAGTGTGGATTGACACTGAAGGAAAAGTAGAAATTGCCATTCACTTCTGGCCTGTGGTTCATTTCTAGAATCAAACTCAACCTGGCTGACATATTACATTCTGTACACAGCTAAGAGCTGTAATCGATGGGCTCCGTGTGCAGAGTGTCAAATGATTTGGAATTGCGAGATCAGAATGAAAACGCTTTTTAAAAAGGTGAAGGCTAATGGTAGCAACAACTTTCAGTTTTACTACTTTCAGGTGGCTTAATTATGGAGGCAGTGGGTATAAAAAGATCAAAGATTATGATAAAAATGCTATTTCCGCAGTTTTTAGATGGGCAAAACATTTTTACGGATTGGATGATGGGAAATATTTCTTATGGGATTTTCAATCAATTTTGTAAAGATTTCTTCATAAGAAAAGTCATAGAACTAAGAATTTTAAATATTCAAAAAAATGATCTTGGGTTCCTAAATCTAATATTACTTCGTTATTTTTTGCTTCTCCATTCAGTAGATCTTCTTCCCTGATATATACTTTCAGTGGCAATTTGTATTACTTTCATTTACCAGAGAAACATGAAAGAACTGATTGTGCTAAACAGATGGCAGTGCCCATTACAAAATAAGCTAGAACCAGAACACTTTCATGCAATTTTTATCTTTAGAGTTACATTACCAGTGATGACAAATGTAATTTTACAAGTCTCTGCTTTTATTCTGTAAAATATACAAAATTTCTTGCTGTTTTTTTGAATTGCTGTTTATTTATTGCTCTGCTATTGTCTATTAGAGAGCAGAGAAAGAATTATTTTCTAATATGATTACAGTATTGCTTAGTACTTGGATCTCAAATTGACTAAAATTGAGACTGTCATAAAACTCAACAAAACAAACAAATAAAAGGGTAATTTCTCATAAATAATGAGATTTTCAAGTGATGATCTCCATCTAATAAACATAGTTCTTCGAATTTCCATCTGTCACTACTCATTATTTACATCTGATTTGGGGAATTCGTAACTGTGTTGGCTAGAGTCTAGGTAAAAAGAACCCAAGTTCTGCTAATAATATACTTCATCCTGGGGTTGTTCAGTGACATGTATTTCCTAAGCTAACATGAGACAGATGCAAGAATCAGTTTGATTTTAAATAACAGTTCCTTAATTCTGTATTTCTACTATTTTCAAAAGTTAATGAAGGCCTTTGGCTAATAAAAATTGAGATGACGGCACTTGAAACATACTAAGTGTCTATTTGAAATCTCTCTTTCCAGTGTCAGATATTTTATTAAAACCAAAGAGTCATTAATTTATGTCTCTCCTTTTATTAGCTGGTAAACATCTCAGAAGAGTACACTTCATTCTTTAGTCCAGCACAATCATGGCTTGTGTCCCTTCCACTCTTTCAAATAGTTTTTATTATAATCATTAATAACCAAATCCAAAGATAATTTCCCATCCTATTTTCTTTTATTGTCAAGTGGCATGAAACTATCTCTCATTTACTTCTGTGACCTGAATGATAATTTATATTTCAATAGCTCCTATTCTCTATCTCCAGACTAGATTTTTTCTCCTGAGGTTCTAGCTCATGTTTCAAATGCCTATTGGATGCCTCCATTTGGGCACCTTATAGAAACTTAAGCCCTAAAATCCAAAACTAAGTATTAATGCATTCTACAACTTAGTTCCTTTATGTATAAAATTTGGATAATAAAAAAAAGGCCCTAATTCATAGACTGTGTGGTCATAATTCAATAACTTAGTACAGTACCGAGCATAGATAGAGCAGTCAATAATATTAGCTATTATTATTATTAATGCTGTCAATACTACTATTCCTAGTTGCTTATTTGATTCCAACCCATACTTCATCTCTTGAATACCTTGTTTTTTTCATGCAGAGCAATTCACTGTCCTTGTTCTCAATCCTTCAGCCTAAGCAATGACCAACCGAGTCATATTCTTAGTCATGTTAGTTATATTCTAAGCCAATTTGATACAGTCAATCTTAAAACAGCATCTGTGACAGAGCATTCCCTCCCAAAGCACTAATGGTTAATCGGTTATCCTGAGAAGAGTGCTTTTATACAATTAGTTTATGACTCAAAGCTCATAAAAATATGCAATATCTATGCAAACTTTGCAGTCTCTTCTCTTTGAAAAATCAGCTATATTACATTCTATTTAAAAGTTTAGCATCCTTTAACTCTCTGGTTAGCCTTATGTTTCATATTTCCTTCATTTCTCCTCATTTATTTCATTTTTTCTTACTATATGAATCAAATGTAATTTTATTAAATGCTGGAAAAATAGGCCACTATGATGAAAAATGGGTCAAAATTGTTTTTAGGATACCCAAGAACAACCAGATAACTTTAAGCATGTATTATCAGAAAATGTGTGAAATGACTAAGAAAAGCAGACATAACAAGGAAAGTCATCCACTTTCAGGATCTCTAGTGGCACAGAGATCCTGAAATACCTTGGAAACAAGGTGTCTGTTTTGACCATGAGGAACTGAATATTATTTCTACTCATACATTATTTTTGTCCCTTAAAAATGCAAGTTCTGTTTTTAATGAAATCCTCAAGGTATTCCCTGTTTCCAAACAAGAAAATTAAGAGACTAGCAGATGGCTTGTTTCTTTTGTTATTCCATCCCCAGTTTTACAATAGTTCTCCTCAGATAATCCTCCAGTCTACATAACTTGGAGTTATTGCTTTTCAAAACCCTTTAGCAATTGTTTGTGACTGGGTGCCACCACCTCATTCCATGGAATCCACTAATACTCAAGTAACCAGGCAGGGGTCTATAGCAACCCAGGGATGGATATGCTATGAAATGCGTTTTCAAAGATATGGGCTATAGCCTAATATTATCTCTGGAGAAGTAGAGAAGGAGTCCAGAGAGAGAGCTTAGTAATTTAAAACAACTGACACCCATAGCTATCCTTAGAAGAGTCATGCATGTCCTTTTGGACAAATGCCAGAATGTTCTCTGAAGTGCTTTTTATAAAGCCTGCAAACTCCTAGTTCTTAATAAGCTCTGTTCACTAGTTATTGTGATCTATCGTAGATAGATCATTTCCCCCAAACAGTGCTGTTCCCTGCAGATTACTTAAGCATATGCTGATTTATGGCTCTGCTACAAGCAAAATAAAATCTTTTATTTTTTGAATTCAAAACTCTAAAATTATTTTTTTAAAACAGTATGGTCACATTATGCACTTGTCTAGTCATAAATAAACAGTTACACAGTTTCCTAAGCCATTAGCAAAGTTTGTGGCTCTTACTTATAATAAATTGTGGAATATGCAAAGAGGAACCAAAAATATATGGGAATGTTCTTTTGAAAGGAAATGAGCTGAATGTGATGGTTCATACATTTTCTTAGGTGAATCATTGAGATTTAACTCAGGCATTAAGATAATATTGAATTTCTGATCTAAAAATAGAATTACCATATAATCTAGCAATCCCACTCCTGGGCATATACCCAGACAAAACTATAATTTAAAAAGAAACATGCACCCTCATGTACATAGCAACACTATTCACAACAGCCAAGACATGGAAATAACCTAAATGTCCATCAACAGATGAATGGATAAAGAAGATATGTGGTGTATATATTCAATAGAATACTACTCAGCCATAAAACAGAATGAAATAATGCCATTGGCAGAAACATGGATGCAGCTAGAGATTATCATACTAAGGGAAGTAAGTCAGAAAGAGAAAGACAAATACTATATGATCTCACTTATATGTGGAATCTAAATTATGACACAAGTGAACCTATCTATGAAACAGAAACAGAATTACGGATACAGAGAACAGACTGGTGGTTTCCAAGGGGGAGGGCATTGGGGGAGGAATGGAATGGGAGATTGGGGTTAGCAGATTTACGCTTTTATATATAGAATGAATAAACGACAAGGTCCTACTGTATAGCACAGGGAACTATATTCAATATCCTGTGATAAAGCATAATAGAAAAGAATATAAAAAAGAATGCATATCTATCTATCTCTGAATCACTTTGCTGCACAGCAGAAATTAACACAACATTGTAAATAAACTATACTTCAATTAAAAAAATATTGAAATTCTGGCCAAATCAACCATTGCTGGAATTTATAGAACAGCTTAGAAGTTACCAGTTTCAACTTCATAGTTGACTGAGAATTCAGCTGTGTCAGCTCAGCCAGAGTGTAATAGAAGGTTAGACATGTGACATCATCTGACACCATGCAAGAAGGGGTCTAGAGAGAGGGAGGGGGACCTGAAACAGAGAACAGTTCCTTTGTAGACAGTAATCAGCAAGGAAGGGGTGAATTTTTTTGCATTGGAAATAGACTCTTTATTGACATGAAAGGAAAGCAATTTTAGCGTCAACTGTAGAAATAATTGCCTTTGCCTCCAATTTGTGTGGTTTGGGGCAGCCAGCAGAGGACCATAACCCCCATGTCCCAGAGGTGTGAAAAGCTGTCTGCTTTGTACAGTGAGCCAAATGGCCAATTAAAGTGAATGTGAACAGGAATGATGCCAAATGCAAACGCATTTTCTGTGGTGGCTATTTTTAACTATGTGCAATATCTTTTGACCTATTTCCCTTTGCTTGGCTATCTTCAGTGTTCACATTCCTAGGGATGACTCATCTGAATACTATGCAGATATTTTCTTCATTACCAAGTTGGGTAAAAAAAGGTGGGTAATGACCCTGAAATAAAGGCTTAGCCTCTTGGCAAGTTGAAACATGGCTTGGGGAGTTTACTTTTCCTGCTTTGCTAGTGGTGTCTCTTCGGTCTCTTGACTGGAGAAGTCTAGTCCTAGTTCATATATGTAGTGGTTCTAGGAGGCACTTCTCAAACATCATTCACAGGCAAAGAGACCCTTAAATAGAAGTCACCTTCTCCTCTTCCTTTTTGATAAAATCACAAATGTGTTCTAGGAATGCTTGACCTTCTGGTTTTTACATTCCCCAAGTGCTTAAAGGAATCTTGATTCTGAGTGTGTGCATATAGAAATACACAGAGAAGCACACACACACACTGTGCACAGGGGTCTAGTGGAGTTGTTTTAAATGTTAGGGGTAAAGATGTGGCAACTCCCTCAAGAGGCAAATATATCAATATTATGTCTGCTTAGAAAGCCGGCACAGAACCACATGTTGGAATATGCCCCATGATGCCTCTACCAAGCATTCCTCATGTTACATCCTATGACCATGAGAGGAAACAGGAGTGTTCCTCCATGTTTAGGAGCTGAGGGAGTTAAGAAGACAGGAGAGAGGGGTTTGCAGTCATTTAAAATCCAGCACCAGGTATGGAGCTCACACTTCTTTGGGAGAGCTATGTAGGCACTGAAAATATTTTTCTCTCTGAAGCAGTCCAAAACTGTCATTCAACCTTGGTACTTGGGTTGATAAGTTGAACTTTGCCAGACCAGTTTGGTGCTGCCAAGGCAGTAAAAGAGAAAGCCCCCAATTCCCATTCTGTAAAATTCCAGCACACTGTCATAATGCGAGAAAAGATGGGAGCAAGATCATGTTCACTTTAAAATGTATATTGATAAGGCACTATGTCTGAGAGCTACCAGTCTTCATCTATCTTTACCTTGCTGCTGTTAGCTTCCATGGAGTCAGGAACATTACTACCATTACACGCAGTTATATTTGCAGAAAAAGGTTTTGTATCTTTCCAAAGTACTTTAATATTGGTCATCTTATTTAGACTTTGCAAATATTTGAGGCAATTAGAATGGAAATCAGTACTTCCATTTTATTTTTTTTGTATTTATTGTTTTGGCCATGCAAGCAGCATGTGGGATGTTAGTTCCCTGACCAGGGATCGCACCCATGCCCCCTGCATTGGAAGCATGGCGTCTTAACCACTGGACCACAAGGGAAGTCCCAGTACTTCCATTTTGAAGATAAGTATCGATAAACTGAGGCCCAATGAATTTATTTAATGAACATAAAGTGATACAGAAACAAGGTAATAACCAGCTGAAACTAGAACTGAGGTTACCAGCAATTAGATCAATTTCCTCCCAGAGGGTTGTATAATCTGCCTTTGATATCTCAAGCAGACCTGTTAGAGACACAAATCAGTAAAGCCCACCCTGAGGACAGGTCCTACACATGTTAAGGATTGGTTAAATCTTGAGGCAAAGGTGTTTGGGGCAGCAACATCTGTAGGCAGGGCCAAAATTGAGTCTAAGAGAATGCCAAGGTCAAACAATTAAAGGAAAAGATGTTTTCAGGTCTAAGAGAATAACATGCAGTTGAGCACAGATGAAGCTTAAAAGGTCAAGATCCACGTAAAGACAGGAAAAGAGTAGGTTTTGATGCCTTAGACTGTCTTCTTCATTAGTTCTCAATGTCGGGTGATTTTTGATCCCTGGGGGACATTTGGCAACATCTGAAGACATTTTGGTAATCACACTGGGAGTTAGAGGGTGACTGCTATTCACATCTGTTAGGTAGAGGCTAGTGACACTGCTGGACATCCTACCATGCACAGGACAGCCTCCCACAACAAAAAATTATCCAGCCCAAATTGTCGATAGTGCTGAGGTTGAGAAACCCTGCTTAATGCAGGGTAGTCATCTGGTAAATGGCAGATCAGTTTGATTTAAAGGAAGATAGTTAGGATGTTTGACATTTATTCCACCAATCTGAGACAGCCTCTGATTTGTTTCCTCAGAAGGCAGATCAGGCTGTAGGAGGTTGGATGGAGAAGAGGACTTAAAGAGAGAATCATGTGTCTTTCCTCTACCCTGTGTTCACTCTATATGAAAATAAGTTACATAGATATTGGTTTCTCCCTTTCCATTGTACACATTTTTAATACTGAATTTTAATTTATTTCTTATCAGGAGATGGCGTGGAACCGTTTGTGATATAATTATTAGCCCCTTTGGCAGTAAGGGTCATGTATTTTAAATTATATTGTGTCAAATTTTGGCAACCATGTACTATTGTAAGGGAGATGTTAAATAAATCTTCATTTTTGTGTATCTTTTTCTGGTTGCTCAGTAAATGCATACATATCCACAGATTCAAAGCAGCACTGGCTGTAGAGGAAGAAAGCAATGTATAATTAAGTGGGAATCTACAAAAACCCATGGCTTTGCTGACCGGCTCCACTGAAAGCAATTGTGCCCTTTGTTTTCTTGCCTAATCCGCGTTTGCAGAGGAGTCTTCTGCCAACAGCACCTTCCTCATGCTGGGGAATTGGCCTTCTGCTTTGAGCACATTTAAAAAGAGATATTTTTTGTTTTTTCCTTTTGTATTGCTTATATGAGCTAAGCACACATGAGCTGCAAAGAATAAGACAATGGAACCAGGAAATTTAGGTTCATTTAACATTTACTGAAAAAGACCCAGCTCGAGGTTGTTTAAGGCAGGCAATCACTTGCCTCCTATGATCTAGACTTGTGCTGTCCAATTTGGTAGTCAAATATGGTTAAATTTAAATTTGAAAAATGTAAGTTAATTAAAAATTCAATTCTTCAGTTGCACTAGCCACATTTCAAGTGCTAAAATAGTGGCTAGTGGCTCCTGTAATAGGTAGTATAGAACATTTCCATTATCACAGGAAGTTTCATTAGACAATGCTCTTTCAGGTGAGCGGATTTCAGGTGGGTGGACACTGCTAAAGGCCAGAGGGCACTTTCCTTGGCATGAAAAGTGCCTCTGCATGGTCACTTGAAGGCTCTACCTTGTAGACAATAACTGCAGTGGTCTCACTGCATTTTTTGCGTTTAATTCATTCAACAATTACTCAATATCTACTATAGGTCAGGCACAATTCTTGGCACTGGGGACAGAAATGAACAAAACTGATAATGTCCTTGCCTTCAAAGAGGTTACATTCTAGTATGGAAGTCCGATAATACATACACAAAAAACATACCTACATATACATATATACAAATGTACATAAGCTATGACCATTGTTAAGAAGAAATATGAGGGAATGTGAGGGGATAAAGTGATGGGGTGGTAGATGTTATTTTTTTTTTAATAAATTTATTTATTTATTTAATTTATTGGCTGTGTTGGGTCTTTGTTGTTGCACACAGGCTTTCTCTAGTTGCTGCGAGTGGGGGCTACTCTTCATCGTGGTGCGTGGACTTCTCGCTGCAGTGGCTTCTCTTGTTGTGGAGCATGGGCCCTAGGCGCATGGGCTTCAATAGTTGCGGCACATGGGCTCAGTAGTTGTGGCTCACAGGCTGTAGAGAACAGGCTCAACAATTGTGGCACACGGGCTTAGTTGCGCTGTGGCATGTGGGATCTTCCCCAGCCAGGGCTCGAACCCGTGTCCCCTGCATTGGCAGGCGGATTCTTTACCACTGCGCCACCTAGGAAGTCCAGATGTTATTTCAAATAGAGTTTCAAGGAAGACTCTTCTGAGGAGGTGATACTTGAGCACATACTAAAGGCAGTGAAGAATGACCCATGATAATGTATGCTAGAGGCAATGTATTCTAGACATAGGAAATAGAAAAAGCAAAGGCTCTCAGACAGGAACCATCTTGACAGTTTCAAGAAAGCCCAAGGAGGGCCACATGGCTAGAATAGAATAAGAAAGAGGAATATTAGTCAGAAAGGAGGCTGGTTATGGGTAATGTCCAGTGTGTGTGTGTGTATGTATTAAAAGCATGGTAAATTTGAATGTTGTTCTAAGAAATACTGGAAGACTTTTTAGAATTTGAGTAATGAAACAATATGGTCCAATTTACATTATTTAAAATTTCCTCTGGCTGCTGTATGGCGAATCAGTGGGCAAGAATTGAAGCACTGTGACCAGTTAACAAACCATTGTAAACTGGGTAGGAAATGATGGTGGTTTAGATCAGAGTGTTAAAAAATTGAAGGAAATGTGAAGTTATTCAATTCAAAAAATATACTGGAGCCAAAGAACTAACAAGGATTAACTGATTATTTGAATGTATGCTCTAAAATAAAAGAAGGGGTCAAGAGTGATTCAAGATATTGTTTCAATAACTAAGTAAATGGCAGTGTGACATTTATGGAGATCAGGGAGTCTGAGAGGTTAGCAGATTTGAGGTGAATGTGGTAATCAAGAGTTCACTGTGGGAAAGATTTAATATGAGATACTTGTTCAACATCTAAGAAGAAATTTCTAGTAAGTAATTTAATATAAAAAGCCTGAAGGTCATAAAAGCGGTTGGAGCTTATAATAGAAATTTGAATTTTATCAACACACATATGGTATTCACAACTAAATAGTTAATGGAGATCACAAAGGGAGTACGTATAAACAGGAAAGAGATACACAAGGACTGAGTCTTAGGACCTTTCAATTTGTAAAAGTCTGGAAGGGAAGGAGAAGCAAGTGGAGAAGACTAAGTACCCATTCAAGTAGGAGAAAATTGGCATAACGGTGTCTCAGAGGCCAAGGGAAGAACTCATGTTAAAAAGGAGAACGATCAGTTGTGTCAAATATGCTGATTGAGATGAGAACTGAAAATTTCCATTTGTGAAGTGAATACAATTTTCCTCATTAATCTTTGCTTTCTACAGGGATACATTTTTAATATTAAATCTTATTTTTAAAAAATCATTTTACAAGAGACCATCTACAAAACTTTGTATGGAAGACCTACAGCATATTAAGATAGATGTTCTTCAAGGGTAGAGGCAGTTTTCTAATAGCACTTCCTGAACTTCTCAGCATATTCCTTTTTTTTAAAGAACTTTTATTGAGATATAATTGACATATAATAAACTGCATATATTTTAAGTGTACAATTTGATTTTTTTTCTTATTAGTAATGTATATATGGCTATCCCAGCATATTCCTTCTATATCCACTCTGCTGTTGCTCTTAAAAGACAATCTTTAAATATATAAATTTGTTAGAAACATTCTAAAGACACAAACTATAGGACTTTGCTAACTCCAGACATAAACATTCTCTCACTTAGGATTGATTCATATCCTCATTGTTTAAAAAAAAACCCAACATATCACAAATGTGACTACTGACCGATGCAAACACCACATGGTCCTGATTCACTTCAAGTATCAAAATACCCAAATAAAATCTTAAATAGAAATCACATTGCTTTCTTTATTGGCCGCTGACTAGATTGATAATATACCCCAGTTATAATAAAAAATTATATGCCTGTTATAATTAAGAATGAAGGAAGAGGTGAAAGGGGTTACAATGTATTTTTTCTTTGCTTGCTAAGAACAGTGACTGTGCAAACAACTATAGTGTACATCAGGTGTACATTTATTATGGAAACATTCACACTCTCTAGACTGCACTGCAGCAAAGAAAAGCTGTCCCTATATCCTAGGAGTTATGAAATGGTATTGCCAGGACATAGATAAAATTACAAATCATAATTTTGAAAAGAGATCCAAAGTCCACAGCAGCTATTACTCCTACACTAAACTAACTTCCAATAGAATACAAGCAATAAAAAAGCTAAAGGTGAGAGAACCTTGGTGAACACAACCAGAGTGAAGTCATGCTACCACAGCTTGCAAAGGGTCAGGAGTAAAACAACTGCAAAGAAAGGGAGTTCCGGGGATCTCTTTGTTGATAAATTTCAGTTAAATGAGCTTTTGTTACATCTGCTCAGGATAAACAGGGTGGCTTGTGGCTTGGAATTAAATCAGGAACAGACCCATGAGTTATTGCTTTGCTTTAGTTTTGAAGTTGATATTGTCCATTACCTAGATTTAGATATCTGTGATTTTTAACTGTACGTTCCCAAAGGCCCCCAAGCACAAGCAGTAGAAATTCAACCAGTAAATACTGCTAAATGTTTTGAGGGCCTCTCCACCCAGCTGAGGTGAGAATTCACCATCTGCTTCAAAACTTTATGAGCAGACAAAACCGCTTCTAGCTAACTTACATAATTATTGCAAAGAGAAAAGAAGCCTTAGGCCTCTAAATGTCAAAGAAGCTTATTTCTCAGCATAGTTGAGTGCCAAGTCAGCAGTGCTGCAATGGAGGTTTGAAGGTGAATAACCACATAGGTCTGGAGCCAAGAGTCTGGGCAGAAGACAATGATTAAAAAAAAAATTATGTCTATCTATTGTTAAAACCAAACCCTCAGGAGGATAATGGTTTCCTTCCTAAATTAGCTTTGCTTACACCTACAAGGTACAAAAGACAGTGACAACGGACTGATAATTTTGAAATGCCACTTAAATTTTTCTAAGCAGAAAATGGGATGGTAAAAAAGAATTCAGAGACTATTGCCATTGCATGCCCCAATTTAAACAAAGAAATCAAGTCATAAACTCAATGTCTAAATGCTTTGTAACTTTATGGCTTCATTTGACAATTCTTTCTTTTGTTCAAAAATTACGTTATTCACCAGAATTCTCCATCAGTGTTTTAAATTGCCCCTTCCTTGTTAACTGATTACTGATGTCCCTTATGTCAGGAATATTTTGGATTATTCATGGAGTCCACAAATATATATATTGAGCACCTACTATTTGTCAAACATTTCGCTAAGCACTGAAAACAAAACCGAATTGGTACTTAGTAATTCTTTAGCTCTCAATCTATTGGAAAAAATTACAATGCAAAAACCACTTTAGAATTTGTTACTGACTGTTACATTAAGTGAGCTAATTTCAATTCTATAGATATGTTTGAATATTAGATAGTCCAAGTGCTCTAGTGTTTTAGAGAAATCCTCTAGAGTACTAGTGCAATTGGAATATCCATTTGCCTATATACATTAGAGATAACATAAATATATATGAGAGAAACCCCCTAAGTGTATGGGGATCTTTGCTTAGGGATTCCTAAGAGAGAGATCCCTAAGCAAAGAGAGATACAAACTTGAGAGAGAACAGGCACATGGATAAACTCAAGACAAGATGACTTCCCCTTAAAGTTCTTCATCTGATAGAACTCTTGGGAAACTGTCTTTAAAAATATGAGATCAACATACTAAAGGCCATATATAACAAACCCACAGCTAACCTTCTCAGTGGTGAAAAACTGCTATTTAAGAGCTAGATTTTGCTAATTGAGTCCAATCAAATGAAACCTGCTTGAGTTCAAATGCTGCCTGAAAAATAACCATACTCTTTAAAGAAGTATAAGAAAATTTGAGCTTGACTCAATATGCCAATATGTTATTGTTCTACAGCATAGCACTCAAATACATGTATTCTGCATATTTATTATACAGGTAGCAAATACTTTAGATTGTAATTCAAAAATACTTAGCCTACAAAGAATGTGGACAATGGGTCCATTCTCAAGAGAAAAGACAATTAATAGAGATGACTTCTAAGGTGACCCAGGTTGGTAGCCTCAAATTTTAAATGTAGAGATACAATATGACCCAGCAATTCCACTCCTAGCTCAGGGAATTGGAAACATACATTCACACAGAAACTTCTATACAGATATTCAAAGGGTTATTATCCTTAGTCACCTAAAAGTCAAAACACCCAAATGCCCATCAACTGATAAACTGGAATATTATTTTGCCATAAAAAGAATGAAGTACTCCATACTTCATAACTATACTCTATAACATGCATGGACCTGGAAAATATTAAGCGAAGGAAGCCAGGCACAAAAGAGCATGTATTGTGTGATTCCATTATATGAAATGTCAAGAAATACATAGAGGAATAAATACAGAGAGGCAGAAAGTAAATAAGTAGATTTACTTTCAGAGATTAAGGAGTGGGTGGAATGGGGAGTAACTGCTAAGGAGTACAAGGTTTCTTTTGAGGGTGTTGGAAATAGTTTAAAATTAAATGGTAGCGATGGTTGTACGATTCTGAATATACTAAAAGAACACTAAATGGTATATACTAAGAGAATGAATTTTATGATATGTAAATTACATTTCAATAAAGCTATTATTTAAAAAATAGTATTTTAGTATCAAAAAAAATTTTTTTACAATTCTTATGTGATTTTTAAAACAAATATGAGTTTAAACATTGATCCCATTTACTTTCCTCATGTCCCCATTTCACCAGTCCTTATTCTTCTGCTTTTTAGGAAGGAGGAGCACCCTAAGTCTAGAACAGGGTTTCTTAGACTGGGTTTTTGGAGAAGTCTTAGGGGGAGTCTGTGCTTCACCCAATAGTTTATGCAAAGTCTTATTTTAATTTTATTTCAGTTTGTCTGGGGAGACTGCCAGTCACTATGTTTCAATTTTGGGAGGTTCTGGATGAGATAATAAAAAGGAAGGATTGTTCCTTTGCCAATGCATGCCTTACTCCTTCCATCCACACAGTCTTTCCATTTGTGAGTTCCTAATCTTCCAACTTTCAACCACAGAATGGAGATTTAGGCTTGCTTGTTGTAGGGGATGTCAATAGTACAATATGAGGTCTGAAGTCCAATGTCATCTTAAGAATTTTATTCCCATAGGCTTTTGATCTACAGGAAGCAAGCTTTTTTTTTTTTTCTATTCTGTTTTCATCAGCACCCTGTGGCTTTTTCAGGATAAGATTATGACAAGTTATCTAGATGTGTGTGAATGCACAGATGCAGAAGAATCCCTTCTGACTGACTCTAGGGTTAACTTGGGTCTGCCTAAGGATCCTTTTTCCTTCTCCGCCTGCTGTAGCACCTGTGAGTTTGACTTGCATATTTATATTGGAATCGGGGAATCACCAGTAATTTTGTTCGTATAAAATCATCTCAGTGCTTGCTGAGGATGAAAAGGCAGAGTAGCAGATAAATCCACAATTTGTCTAAGAATTCGTTCCATGATTTCCTCAAGTAAGACTGAAGAGTCCTCTGAGTTGGCTTCATTCTGTCCTAATTTTACTTTTTCAGTAGCCCTAAACTGTCAGCTTCTTGGGGTCATAACTGTTTTTTCTTGTCACACTATTGTATCCCCAAGGCCTGCAACCTAAGAGGTGCTCAGCATAAACTTGTGGTGGTGCTGTTGGTGTTTTTGATGTAATTTTCGGTAACCTTCTTATTCACCTGACTTACTACAGAAATTGCATAAAAGCTGCACATGAGATTACTTTGGCTGGCTCCACCAGATAAACAGATACTTCTTCGAAACAATTCCCTCCACATTGACATAAAACCAGCAGGGAAAGAAAAATGATATATTTCATTAAATCATGGAAGCCTGATCCTGTATTCGTTAATTTATGTTTTTCTAAAAATATCTGTTGGCCAATGTGTAGGGATGGTCATAATAAATGTTAACAGCTTCTAGCAGTTTATCTTTCTCATCACATTCATCCCTTTGCACTCATTCTAATTTCAATTAAGATACACAGATGTAGAGTTTATTGGGATGAGACAGACTGGGGATTTATAATCAATACACTTCCCACCAATTAAGAGGAATTACCCAAATAACTCTCTCATTCACAATCATTAAAATCAAGGCATACTTAACCTGAAATTTAAAATTCTTTATAAAATAAAAACAATTATACTTTTCTTTAAGATCAGATTAGTATCTTGCATTTTATTCAGAAAGTAATGCTGGTGGATAAATCACTATGCTTCTTCCCATTGACCAATGGTGCCCTAGGAATCAGACATTTCACTGTCAATTTACTGGCAGAAGATACCTGAAAATCATGTAAGAAGAAAATAGATATGTTGCTTAAAGTCTGAGTACATCCTTAGAGGGTAACATTTATTTACAAACAGTTGGTAGGAATATAGATGAATGCCTTTTAAATGGATGTAACCTGAGATTTACAAGTTCAGAAAGAAATACACATTAGTAAGTCTTTGAATAAGTTAAAGGAAAATAATAGGTTTGGGAGTAGTTAAAAGATCCTACCCTTCCTTCTAGTGCCAGCACCCTGATTTTTTTCTCAAAACTATTCCTCTGTTTCTCCTAATCCATGTGGTGTTACTGAAGCATGTGATCTGCCCTGGAGTAACACACCTGACTAGAGTGATTAGTTCCTGCTTGGTTTTACCTGATCATAACTCAGTGAGACTCAATTCCAGGACCCTCCTGAAGCTTAGTTGAGAAAAGCAGAGCTGCTGAGAATAGATAACAATTTTGGGGTAAATGGCAGCCCTACTGCAATAAAGTAGGAACAATATGAAAATGGATTAAAACAAAGAAGAGTAGAGCTGAGAATAAGAGACTAGTAATTAGGATTTTTATTAAATTCTTGAATGTAGCCATGCTTTAAATTAATATTCTAAGACTTAACAAAAAGTATTTTGTTTTTAATGATAAAATTTTTTTACAAATGATACATACACATATTCCCCTAAAATATTCAAATAATACAGATATAGTAAAATCTCTAGAGACATTCCTATTTGTCCCTCTTTCCAAATCCTAGCCTGCCAAATCGTCAATGAAGACAGCTGAGAAGTCTAATAAAATGACTAACCGTTTTCTCTGAATTTAGAAATTTCGCAAAGGTCGTGGTGACTGTGAGATAAGCAGTATTAGTATACTAGTAGGGGCCAAGACTTGACTAGAATAGATTTAATAACAACTGAGAAGAAAGAAACTGAGACAGACATTAAGTAGTTTTTCATTTGTTTCATTTGCTTGTTTTTTGAGAAGTTTTGCTGCAAGAGAAGCAAACAAATGGGGTGACGGTTGGCAAGAGAAACGGAGTTGATAGCAATCACTCTCTAAAGGATTCCAACCGCATATGACTGAAGTCATACTGTCTACTCGGCCACGGTTGATTGCCCAAGAATGAGTCACTGACCCAAGGTTAGACAATATATAGACTGACCAATAGCAAACAATGATCTGGCAAAACAGCACTGACTTACAGAGACAGTGGTAAATAACTGGGCCAACATTACAGTTTTTCTAGGAGGATTTGAATCAGAAATATTGAATCAGAAGGAACTGAGATGCTGGCGGAAAGAGAAGAAGCTTCAGAACACACCAAATCAAGCAGAGCCAGGTAATGTAACTCAGGGACTTTACTTGCTGACAGCGACTAGAAGGATCAACAAAATGCTCTTACACCAAGCAGACTCTGAGCTAACACTGTCACCTCAACCATGGCGGGTTCTGAAGGGCTTTCACGTCTTCTGAGGCCCAACCTCAAATTCTTTCTAAAAAAATTCAGAATTGACTTTTTAAAAGTCAGTGTGTTCACATGGCACAAAATTCCAAAGGTACAAAAGGGTTTGTGGTCAAAAAACTCTCCCTCCCACAGCAGTCACCAAGTGCCTGGTTTTTACCCAGAGGCAACCGCTATGAATCACTTGTCCACATACAGTTCTAGAGTAATTTTGTGTGTACACTATGTGAATCAATGTACATGTGAGTGTGTGTATGTGCACGCACACACACTGTTATCACTAAATCATGGAAACTAATTTGTTAGTATATAAAGAACTTCCGTATTCTTCCCCTTGGCAGCAGATGCAACCCAGTATATTTAACCAGTCCCATCCTGATGCACGTTGGCTTTTTTCCCATTTTTGGCTTTTACATACAAAACTGCAATATATAACCTTGTACCCAAGTCACTTTGCAAACACAAAGTGTATATGCTTAATATTTTTCAGAAGTGCAATTCTGGGTCAAAGGACACATGTGTTTGTAATTCTCATAAATATTGCCTAATGGCTTTCCACTGAGGTTGTAACAAGTTACATTTCATGAGAGTTCACATTTCCCCACATCCTGGAAAAAAACCAATTCATGATGAAATATGTTTTAAAATATTTTCCAAAGAGTAAAATGGTACTTCAATATAGTTTGAAATTGTAATTCTCTTATTATGAGTGAGGCTGGGTGAGTTTCTGTGTGTTTATAAGCCACTCCCATTTTATTTGCTATAAAATATGTGTTCTCATCTCCATTGGGTTTGTTGGTCTTTTACTTATCAATTATAGGAACTCTTATTTTTAATCAAGAAATTAGCCTTTTGTCTAGTATTAGTTGTAAATAGTTTTTACCACGTTTCCCTGTGTTTTTATTTCTTCATAGAATCTTTTTCTATCAATGAAGATGTGTGTGGGGGGGTAGCTGAATTTGTCAAAATATTTCCTTTTTCTTTTTTCTTTTACAGCATCTGGGTTATATGCCATATTTAGAAAGGTTTTTCTCATTCAAAATTATAAAGCAATTCTTTCATAGTTTCTTTACATACTGTTATGATTTATTATTATTTTTTAGTCAAGGATTGTTGATGTACAATACTACATTAGTTTCAGCTGTACAACATAGTGACTCAATATTTTTTATAGATTATATTTCATTTAAAGCTCTTATAAAATATTGACTATATTCCCTATACTGTATAATACATCCTTGTATCTTATTTATTTCGTACCTGGTAGTTTGTACCTCTTAATACCCTTCCCCCGTCTTGCCCTTCACTTTCTTTGTTCCTTGATATCTGTCTGGTTTTCCCAATACTTACTAAATTTAATCTTTTCACCCTGATCTGAAGTATTTTTTAACATATACTAAATTCTGATATATTTAGAACTGTCTCTGGAGTTTCTACTTGGTTCCATTGATTTGTTCATTCATAAACAATAAACTGTTTTAATTGGTGTAACTAATTACTATACAATAATAACCTATAGTATATTATAAATAGATAACTTTATAATATTATGTATAGTCCTCCCATTACTTTTCTTTTTGTATGGCTTTTGTTTTCTTCTTTAACATGTTAAATTTAGAATTTCAGCTGCACAATATTAATCGTCTTATTTCCTAAGCAAAGCCTTACTTTGGTTATGATAAATCTCTGAGAGAAAACTTCCTAAACATGCCTACCTGACTCTCTCTCCTCCTAGCACATGTGCTGAGAAATGATGAGCTATCTCCTTTCCCTGGCTCCAAAGGGGTGACAGTTTTCAAAATAAAGGATGAGAGAACACAAGGGTAGTGGGGCTTGGTGTCAAGAGGACTTGTGTCCAGATCTTACTATTACATGTTTCTAGCAAGTAATTTAACCTCTCTAAGGGAGTTACTCTTACACAAAATAGGGTTGCAGTGAGAATCAAATGGTAGGAAGTGTGCGTAGGTAATTTTAACCTGAAAACCACTGCACATGCTGGTCAGTTTATGAGCAATGACCAGAAGGAATTAGTCAGAAGATATAGTGGTAGTACATAGTAAGACCATCTCCTCACAATGCATGTCATTGAAGGCTCTCAAAAACTGTTTTGTTTCCTTCCCCAGTCTTGCCTTCTACTCCTCCACCATTGGTGCTCTATAAGCAGTTACACTAAAGACCTTAAAGAATCTCACATGCTCTTTCAATGTTGACAGACTATATTTTGAAAATAATTGTCTTTAAGCAAATCTACACCACCCGTACATTCTTCACTTATTGCTAATGTTAAACACAACATATTAAAACCCTACAGTGAAAAGTTTAATCTAATATATAGGGCAATTAAAAAAAAAAAAAGAATGCTAAAGAGTAAAACTGTTCCAGTAGAGTTTATCTTCGGGACTACTTTATTCCTAGATTTGGCCATTTTGTGCCTACTCACATCTAGTTAGTGCTAATATAGAAAGAATTCCATACTGCTTTTCCCTTTGTCATTAAAAAAAAAAAAAAAAAAAAACTTTTAAAGTTTTTCAGACTTTTCTTTCAAATTATAAAATTTACCTTTATTTTCCAGTGCCACAGGATGTATGTGTGTGTGTGTGTGTGAGAGAGAGAGAGACAGAGACCTATCACCAAATCTATTAGATCCCATCTTCAGTGTAATGAACCTTCAGTAAAATTGGAAAGCCCTGTGCGTTTTTGTTTTCATGGATACATCCCTGAGAAATAAAATAGACTAAAGAAAGAAGCTGGGCCAATGAAAGAGGTCCAGAAAGATACTAGCCCAATGTGCCAAGATGTATGAACAAAAATGCTGTTAAAAATCTTTGTGTATTTGTTGTAAACATGTAATCTCTCTCACACTTTGTGATGCTTAGAAAAAAATGTCATTTAAAATTTCATAATTTCCTTAACGTGCACATACAGCAAGCACCAGAGACAGTCTGAATTATAGAAACATTAAAACACTCAGTCATCAAAATTAGTAATCCTGAGGTTGGACACATTGCTCTCTACTAGCCTAGGTTCACAATGAGTCAGATGAGATTATACCACTTGAAGTGTAATTCAGGGCCATAAAACCTAAGTCTGTTCTTGGGCCAGCTACCAAAGGCTAAGCCATTCATCATGTAAAAACCAGGAATATTTATTCCCTTATAGCAGTGCTTCTCAATCAGGGGCCATCTCCCTCCCCCCGGCCCAGTTTGGGGGACATTTGGCAGTCTCTGGAGACATTTTTGTTGTCACAGCTGAAAAGATGGTGCTACTGGCATCTAGTGCGTAGAGCCTAGAGATGCAGCTAAAAATCCTACCATCACAGGACAGCTCACACAACAAAAAATGACCCACTCCAAAATGTCCATAACTCCATGGTTGATAAACCATGCTTTACAGGAACTCTCAGCTGGTGGCAATCTATGATATTGGGCAATACTGTTACTAACTGAAAAGGTTTTCTTGCTGCTCTGATTTTAACTGGAAAATTCACATTTTTAGTTGGGTTATAACCATGTTGAAATATTAACTACTTGGTGACATAATAAAAATGACATTGTAAATAATTTTTATGAATGAATCACTAAGCGTTTAGGAAGTTACCAAAATCCCTACAGCTGTTATTTACTAATTCATGCCCCAATTTGCTAATGCTACAATATAACTTCTGGTGAAATGCTAATTATGAAGCAACTTTACAATGATAAAATTGGATAGGAAGCATTTCACTTTTAGTATTTTGGCATGTTAAGCCCATTTTAAAACATGAATTATTAGTTGTAAATTAACTGAATTATAACTAATTAGGCCCTCCCTTTTGTTGGAAACTAAAGATTTACAGAAAGACTGTCATTATTGTTTTTATAAAATATCATTTAAGCTGCTCAGCATTTAAAGCGAACATAAACCCAAAGAGTTCCTTCTAAGAAAACCAAAGTACATACTTCTGAGTTTTAAGCCTCTCCTCATCTGATTGTCATGTTCTTAATTACCTGCTAAACAGCACTGTAGTTCCACACCTCTAACTTTCTGCTTATCTGAAAAAACAGCAATAGTCATGGGCTTTGGATATTATGATTGTTTCCCAGTAGTCATCAGGTTATTTTTATACACGAAACATTAATAAACCAACCATACCAATAAAAGGCCCTTGTTATCTTCTAGGCACCATTCTGTACCTAGAGGATCTCATTCCTTCCATTCTATTGCTGGCCTGCCACGGGATTCTAATGGGATGCCCCAGGGTCATGCCCCTTCCCTTCTCTTATCCCTCCATTTCCAAACTTAGAAATACTATATCCCATTCCCTAGTTCCTTTCTCTCTGATTCTCTTTTGTGAAGGAGAAATTTCCTGTGCTTAGGAGTTACTATCTCCTACTCTTCAGGGAACATAGTCACATTGTAGAAGCATCTTTAGGAAGGCATAACATTAACCCAAAGAAATCTTGACCTCACATTGGTAATTTCAGATTCTATTCTCTGACTGGCTCTGAGAAAGACAGGGAATTTAAGAAACTCATGATTTATAATATCATCTAGGCACCTGCCAACTTTCACTATGACTGTGTCTGATAAGGAATGTGTCTACCTTATGTGTCTGCCCTTTAACGTGAACCTTTTGAGACTTCTCACATTCAAATAACATAGCTTTTATTAAGCCTTTCTCAGTAAACTGATGTTCATATTTATACTGTATTTTCAGGCTTAAAAACAGAATTCTTTAAAAATCCAATATGTTTGTTTTATAAAAAGCTGCACAAATTCTTGCTGTTTCTCACCTAAACAAACTGTTATAGATTGAATTGAGTCCCCCCTCAACAAATTCATATATAGAAATTCTACCCCCCAATATGATGGTATTTGGAGACGGGAGTCTTTGGAAGGTAATTAAGTTTATATGAAGTCATGAAGGTGGGGCCTTCATAAAGGGATCAGTGCCCTTATAAGAAGAGACATCAGAGAGTTCTCTTTCACATGCGTTCTCCCTTTCCCTCTCTCGCTTTGCCCTGTGAGGACACAGCAAGAAGGTAGCTATTTGCAAGCCAGGAAGAGAGCCCTCACTGAAGAACTAAATCAGACAGTAAATTGACCTTGGACTTCCCAGCTTAGAGAATTGTAGGAAGTAAATTTATGTTGTTTCAGCCACACAGTCTATGGTATTTGGTTATGGCAACCCTGAGCTTACTAACCTATAAACAAATAAGTAGAAAAAGGACAGAATTAACTGACCTCCTTTATTGCCATTATAGATATTAGAATATAGCACTTTTTTCTTGAAAAATTTTATTGTACAAATGACATCATTGCAGTATCAGAAATAAATTACAAAAACTGGCCATAAGAACACTACTCAAACAAATGAGCTCTTTGCTTGTAAAGTATTCTTTACCAAATTAAAATCTTCCTGAATTAGTCTGAAGTCTTTCCCCAACGGGTTTGAAAATGTTAGCTACGAGAAGAGTTCTTGTAACCAATTGGGCAACCTTGCTCAATACACATTACTTCTCTGGCTGTAGTTCACCTGTCTCTGAAACGGAGGCTCTAATATTGATATCCCACACAGAGTTGCAGTAGGGAATCTGGTAAACATCACCATGACCATGAGCAACATCAGAATGCTGCTGTAAGTTCTATGTAAATTGTGAGATGTGTACATGTGTTTACTTTATTTAATGGGATGCATAGTGAGTAGGACAAAAATCACCAAAGGCATCCTTCCAACTCAGATGGAAATGATAGAAAGGAAAAAAGATTAAAGCAACAAAAACACTAATGGCTAGCATGTGGTAGGCCCTTCCTACATTTAATGACTGTTCCAAGTACTTTGCAGGTAGTAACTCATTCAATCATCAAAACAATGTTGTACACTATTTGTGTACGTTATTTTAATCTCCTGGTTTAACGACAGAGCAAATGAGACACAGAGAGCTTAAATAACTCTCCCAGATTACTTGAAGAGATATATAACGGAGAGAGATTTGAACCCAACCCAAGTATGGCTCCTGAGTCTTCATTTTTAAGCATGAGATACAGCCTCTTAACTAAATCCTGACCAGCTAACTATAGCAAAGGAGGAAATATGCCCTAACTGCAGGATAAAGACCAAAGAAAACAAGAAAATCCCAAGGTAAGGCACAGTCTTGTGGCCTACTATCCAGTCATTGTATGGTCAGAGATTTTAAGAAATCCTGAGCCTGATACACCCATCACCACAGTAAAGATGTGCATGCAGATGTAAAGAAACATTATATCCAAGAAGAATTTGTTTAGCTGAATGAGAATTCATTGAAAAGTTTGACTCTAGACATGGTTCATGATCCTTCAGCATGTTATTCTTGATTCTCCCAACAATTAAAATTACCTCAGTTATCTATAACAAACTCCAGGATTTGGAGATTTTTATTTTCAGCTGTGTAAGAATTACCTTTGAATCTAGTGTTCCAAAGTCAGGCTGTATGTGGAGTAGCCACAAATCACTAGGAAACCAAACTATTACTGTGTAACCTGGAGAACCAGTAAACCATCACATAAACTTGGGGGCATTTTGCAGCCAATCTAAACAGCTAATCAAATGAGATCATGCTTGCTTCTGGAAAGCATGGCTGGCTAATCCTGGCTGATTCTCATCAACTGACTTCCTTGTGAAATTTAGGGAAAGGCACTTAGGTTTTTCCCTAGGGATTGAGGTCAGTTACTAGGTTTCTCTGTTAGATTTGTGCTACTATACTACAGGAGGAGACCAATGTCCTTTTAAAGCCATACAGATCATTTCTTTGATGGCTTAGGTTTTTGTACTTCCTAATTCTTCCAAATCTACTTTAAAAAGCTAAATATAATTTTCATAAATACCAACATAAGCTTTAGAAATATTATTGACAAAGTAAAAATGTAAAATTAAAAGGATATACACTAAACAAAACATCCAAACAAAAGAAGAGAAAAAAGACAATGAGAACGTGCAAAAGAGAAAAAAAACACATAAGGGAGAAATTGCAGCCACTGGGTATGGAAAGAGTACAAAGGGATTTCAATTCATTCTTGCATTTCTCATGAAGCTGATGAAGAGAGTCCCACATGCTATCTGAGTCAGTCTGAGGCTGTAGAATCTGGGTTTCTATGGGAACAGGAAAAGCCTACTGCCATGGTAGTATACAGTCTAAACATGAGTTTCAGCAACAGCCTTCTCTTCCTATTCAGAATGGTATTTGTGTTGCTAGTCTCAGTTATGGCACCCCAGAGAACTGTAACAACTCTGCATCCTTAACACCTTCTTTCTTCCTATCTTTTGAATTCAGATGTATATTCTTCCCAACTGTTGTCTTTTTTTCTTTCCTGCTGTTTATAGGCTGTTTCCTTTCCTACATCATTCATGTAAATAGTGCAGTGTGCATATTATGTCTAATAACATGGTGCTGCAGAAACTCAAAAGTCTGTCATTGGTGTTGGCCCAACCACCTAACTCTTGCCAGTAACGTTTACTGCTTCATTGGAAACACACTGCCCGCATTCCTCCTTTGTTCTCATCAGCCTCTGAAGGCCGATAAACAAATCAACACCATCCACTAACTAAAGACAAATGAGACCTCTTCCCTGTTCTGCAAATTCTTTCTGTTGTCTACGTAGCCATTCTAATATTCTTGCCTTTTCATTATGAGACTACTGTTTGCTCATTTTTCGGGTTTATCTGGCTAGTGAGACAGCCTTGACACTTTATTTTGCAGGTGCATTAAGGTTCTCAGATATTCAGTTACCTTTTCATGCTTGGAAAGGTTTGTTAACTAAGAGACAATGGAGTGAGCATCTACTTTTTACGGTAATGTTTCTCAAGATGGTACCTGTGGACCACCTGCATCAGAAACACTTCTGTGGTTTTAAAAATAATTCTTTATCAACAGAAGAATTTTTAAATAAATTGTAGCACATTCACGCAATAGAAATCTACTTAGCATAAAAAGAAACAAACAACTGATACACAACAACATAGATAAATTTCACAAATGTACTGGGAGAAAGAAGTTGATGCAAAAAAGTACATAGTATGCGATACACTAATATGGATTTCTAGACTAGGAAAAGCTAAGTTGTGTTTACAGGTATCAGATCAGTGGTTGCTTCTAGGAGGGAGATGCGGACTGGAAAGCGGTATGGGAATATTTCTTGGGTGATAGAGATGCTCTATATCTAGCCATGCATTCATAAAGACTGACTGAATGAGACAAATAAGATCTTAGTATTTCACTCCATGTAAACTATACCTCAACTTTTTAAAATGCGTGTTCTAGTGTCTTACTACTCAAGCATTGGCATTTATCAAAATAAACTTTTAATTTTAGAGTTGTTTTAGACTTATAGAAAAGTTCTAAAGTAACACATAGAGTCCATGTATACCTAATCTCCTCCACCATCAAGATATTACACTACTATGGTACATTTGTCATAACTCGTAAGCCAATATTGGCACATCATTATTAACCGAACCTCATAATTTGTTGGTGTTTCTTTAGTCTCAGCCCTAATTTCATTTTCTGTTCCAGGATCCCATTCAGCATACCACATTGTATTTAATCATCAGGTCTCCTCCAGCTCCTCTTGGCTGTGACAGTTCCTCAGATTTCCTTATTTTTGATGACCTTGAATATTCTGAAGAGCACTGATCAGGTATCTTGTAATATGTTCCTCATTTGGAGATTGAGTGACATTTTTCTCATAATTATAGTGTGGTTAAGGGTTTAGGGGAGGAAGGCCACTGAAGTGAAGTGCCATTCTCATCACATCATAGATAGCAACGGTACGTATGATCAACAAAACATCACTTAAAACTGTATTAAGTTTGCTCACTGGACTGAGTATCTGTGTTTTAAAGCAGGCTCCTTGGATGTTTCTTATACCCACTAATTTTCAAAGTACCATATCAAATTTTAACATTTCACAGAACACTGAATAAATCCACACAATGAACTGTAAAACGAGTCCCTGCTGAAAGTCATCTATTGCCCATCAGAAGAGATAACTGCCAATGTCTTTTCATATGTCTTATGTTACTGTTACTGAAGATAAGGTATTCTCCTTCCTACTCATTGCTTTTTCATTGGATGACCCCTCCCTTCTTCCTAAAACTCCCATTTCCATGAATGTGATTCTATCCAACACTTTAACACCCAGTAATTCTCTTTGACTCGGCCATCTACAGGCCTCGGAATTGCTCACCATAATTGCCTAAAGGTTTTAGTTCCCAGCTATCTACTGTCATATTTCTTAGTGATTTCAATACCCACGAACTGATTACTCCCAGTACATGGCCTCACTATCCAGTGATACTGCCTCCATCCCACCTCAGCCATGGTTATACCTAAATCTCATCATTAACAATAATTTTCCCTCCTAAAACTTCCACCACTTTCTCCAGCTATCTCACTTTCAAACATAATGAGTATGCTTCTGATTTCATTGAGGAAGTGGGAGCAATTAGAGGATTCCCAGATACCCGTGCCACCATGTCTACCAACATCAATACCCATATACTGTGTCTGAAAATCAAGAACCAAATTAGCCTTTTTTTTTTTTTCCTAAGGCCAACCCATTCACTTAAGTACTGGAACCCATCTACTTCAGTGTACCCAAGGTCACTGCTCTTGCTGTGGCCTATTTTCTCTCATGCCTCATCATTTTTATCTATAATGATTTCTATTAGTATACAAATACATACCATCTTAAAGAAATCTTCACTTGATTCTGTATCTCTTAATAGTTTCTTCCCCATTCTCTGCTATTTTTAAGCAACGTTTCTCAAAAAGAGTTTTCAAAGTCAGTTTCTCCTTCCTCTCCTCCCATGCCCTCTTGTTCCCACTTCATTCAGACTTGTATACTTGCCACTCCACTGAGGCTGCTCTTGCCAAGAGCACAAAAGATCTCTGTGTTATACAATCAAGTGGTCATTTATCAGTTACCCAATTGGATCAATAAGAATTGTTTGATACAGTCGATCATTGTTACTTGGAACATTTTCTGTACTTGACCTTTGGAGTACCAATCTAGCTGTCCCTTCTCAGTCTGCTTTGGTTAATCCTTTCCATATCCCATATCTCTAAACACTGGAATATTGCAGGACTCCATCCTCTAACCCAAGTGATCTCCCTCTGTCTTGCAGATTTAAATATGATTGCTGCCCTGAAAGTCTCTAAGTTTACATTTCTGGCCTGAACTGCTCCATGGAACTCCAAGACTTATATGTCTTCTTTTACTGATAAATTCATTTAGATATCTAATAAATATATACGAAAGAAAAATCACGTTAGACCAGTTAGATAGACAAGACTTCATTTAAAGATCACTGCAATAGGGGAGAGAGACTGAACTCAATTCTGTTGAAACAAAAGCAAGAGTAGGTAAGGACTGGGATGAAGTTGGTCAGTGTTACTAGGCCATCAGTTTAGCTAATTGGTGCTTATTGTAGTTAGGCTCCAACCCTTCCACAGTAACTCTGAGATAAGGGTGCTTTCTTGAGGATTACATCTCAAAGAGATTTCTCTCAGGTCCAGGAGAAAGACTTCTGGATTGTAAAAGATTTGCATCTCAAAGGGGAAGAGGAAATTTTCTCTTGCATATTTCTAAAATAAATACTCTTTAAAAAGGGATATCAGGGGCCTACAGTCAGGAAGAAATCTGTCTAAAGCTTAATCAACCTGAGGGAAATTTTAAGGCTGTCTTGGTCACATCTCCTACTTAACATGATCAAAAATGATTACTGATTTTTCTTCACCTTCTAACCTGACCATCACTCAGTATTCTCCAGTTCAGTGGCAATTTATTTGGGCTAAAAACCTTAGTCAGTTAACCACTCCCCTCCCCCTACATCCAATTCTTCACTAATACGTATCCAGTTTCCAACCACTTTTCATCATCTTCACCATGCCACTTAGCCCAAGCAACCAAAATTGGCCAATGGGTATTAAATTGTTTTCCTAATAATTTCCCTTATTTTTTACCATTCCCCCTCCCACAGTGTATTAATCAGAATGCCAGCTTTCTATTTCACCCACAGCAAAATCCAAAGTCACTATTTTGGTTTGTAAAGCCCAACACACACTTCTTGCTTTCTCCTTCACTTCTGTTTCTGCCTCCACCCCTGAGCGTCCTGTACACCAGTCACACTTGCCTCTTTACTGTTAGTCATATGTTCCAATGATGTTTCTGCCCCAGGGTTTTTGTATTTGCTTTCTTATTTGTCTGAACCACTCTTCCTACAGGTATCAATCTGGCTTTCTTCCATCAGGTCTCATCTCTAATGTCAAATGTTGTTCCCTATTTGAGTTCTTCCCTAAACTTATACATCACAGTATAATAACCCTACTTTCTTTTTCTTCATATGCCTTACCAGCACCTTACATTATTTTGTTTGCTCATTTATTTTTTGTCTCTCCAACTAGAATGTATATTATATGAGAGCAGAGACTTTGCATATTTTTGTTCAGTACTGAAGTATGCCAGGCACAGAGCAGACGATAAGTATTTGTGCAGTAAATGAATGAATGTTCACAAATAGCTCTTGACCTCCATGAAAGCTCTTCACTCTCTTCAATGAATTCAGCGCCAGGCTCTTCATTTTCTCTTAACTCTGGCCTCTGTCACCTTCAATGATTTAAACACCAACACACCTGCTTATCTTAGTCACACAGTTTCCATTATCTTCAGTGTCTCAAACTATTTAATGAAAATGCTGTACTTAAAACTCCTCCCAGCTCTGCAGTTCCCTTTTCTGAATACAGCCCCTTGCATTCTCACTTGTCCCCATCCTTTTGACCAACTACACTTGTCACTAGCTTGATTATTATTCCTGGTTACTTAACCTCAACCTGGTCTCCCAGGGTATTATTCCGTTTCTTATCCTTCTTTCCCATTCAGCCCCTTCTCTCAGAATGGGTTCTACAGTCATTTTGATAATGACTCCCCATATTACTGCCCCTGGTTTATTCATCCCTTAGCATACTCTTAGGTTTCTAACCTTTCCAACCATTAGCACTGGGAAATCTCTAATATTTCATCTGTTCTAACTTATGGGCCAGTTATGTTCTCTATTCTAGTAATCTCCAGTTTTCCACTACATCATTAAAATTCTAAAGTTGGGTCCTTATTGCTACTTAGTATTCTATTTTTTTACATGTCATGGATTTTGTTGTTCATGTTTCCATTGTCCGTGGATTCCACCGTGCACTGTTTAAAATCATTCCTATGTTTTTTAAACATTAATTTCCTTTTCCATTATGTACAGTAGGTAACTTATTTTATTTAATTATGGTCATTTGATGTGAAATTTTCAAAACTCTTCCTTAACATTGAACCCTTCCCCCTTTTCATCTCTTCCTTAGCTCCAACAGTCAAGGAAGAAGCATACTGTTGCCTTGCTACCCTACATCTCTAAACTCTGTACTTATTCACACTCTATCACACCTTATTTGGGACATTCTCCCCCTACACATATAAATTACTTTTTCCCAGCAGACTTAATCAACCCTGTCTCTCTGTACATAACTCTTTACAATCCTCAGGATTTCATTTTTTTAAATTTGTCTACCTTGATTAGTTGGGAATTTCTAAGGACAAAGATAAAGTCAAACTATTCCCAGTGTTTTCCATGTTGTAGAGCTGTCATTCCATAAACATTGAATGAATAAATGAATGTTTATTGTTTAAGGCTTTGAAAAGAGCCTATGGGGGGTGGGGGTGGGGAAGTGGAAGGGAATAGACTGTTATATGCTTTTCTCTGCTCACCACACTCCAGAATTATCGTCAGAATAATGGTTCATTATTTCAAATTTGTGATCATGGTGGTGGAATGCTACTCAGTTAATATATTTCATATTTCATAGTAGTCACTTTAAAACATTCCAGAGTCTAAGACAAATGCTGTTAGGTCTTAGACCTCAGCTCCTTTACCCTGAATTCAGAGCCCGGTTGGATGATTAATGGAATCCTTATTCCACTTGCGTTATATTTTTGAATGCTCTACTGAATCTGCATTGAATCCAACCTTGTCCATCAGTCATGTTGTCTGCAGAAGTCACAGAAAATCACTTTTAGGAGTTCTAGATCCCTCCATTTAAACTTGGGGAGAGATTGATCTTGAAATTATGATTGCATACAATCAAAGTTTCCATTTACCATTCTTTCTTAGTTGCTGTGAAAATGGCCTATAAACATATAATTTCTAAAAAAATAATATTTCCATTGATCTGCTGGATTTGCCTTTTTTTGAAATTGAAACAAAGACCTAAATTTCATAGTTTATTCTAGCGTATTTCATTTTGGCAGTTATTAGAGAGCTCTCTAATTGTTGTTAAAACATATTATAGTCTTTTCCTAATTTTTATACTCTCATGAGTTTCAGATCTGCTACCAAAGATAGCAAAAAAAAAAAAATCACATTAAAAAAATTTTTTAAATACATTTTTGACTTACGTACTTGATGGGCTGTCTACACAGCTTCCTCTGCAAGATTGGGTTTTAGAATGCTACTTTAAAATATCCTGTGATATAGCTAAATGAGTAAATTTTTACACCCCTCCTTTGTATCTTTTCCAGAAATAGTTTGGGGTGGAAAGAGAAGTAGAATAGAGCTAAGGAACTGTTTCACTTCTCATTCTGTCATTAGGCCTCATGGAATTTTTAAAGAACAAAGTGCTTCTCCCTAAAGAGTACTGAATTATATAAAACTGGACCTTGTCAACCAAGTGGTAATAATAGGTCAAAAAATGACCTCCTTAAAAATATCCACATCCTAATTCCAAGAACTTGTAAGTGTTACCTTTTATGAAATGCTTTCACAGATATGATTAAATTAAGGATCTTCAGATTGGAAGATCCAATTATCTGGGTGGGCCCTAAATTCCCTTATACGTATCTTTATGAAAGGGACACAGAGTAAGATTTCATAACACACACACACACACACACACACACACACACACACACACACACACGAGAAGTCAATGTGAAGATGGAGGCAGAGATTGGAGTCATGCAGCCATAAGTCAAGGAATGCTAGAAGCCACCAGAAGCTGGGAGAGGCAAGAAACAGATTCTCCACTACAGCCTGCAGAGGGAGTGTGGCTCTGCTAACTTAATTCTGACCCAGTAAACCTGATCTCAGACTTGTGGCCTTCAGAACTACGAGAGACCGAAGTTCTGTAGCTGGAAGCCAGTGGTATTTTTTACAGAAACCAAAGGAAACAAATACATAGTATGAAGTCTGTTTATCTAGAGAAAGAAACCAAAGTTCATAAAGATAATATTACATAAAATTGTATAGTTAGCAGAAAAAAAACCAAATTTCTGGACTGCCAATTTAGGAACATTTCATTCATTATATCACTTCCTTTTCACACTTCATTTGGGCACAAATAGAGGTAGCCATGACCTTTTCCATTGAAACTTATAGAATTAATATTCCTTTTATACCCATTCTCCTTCACTGGCAAGCTATTCTTACTTTAACAGTTTTATGTTGAATAGGATGTAGAATTCATCTAGTTCTTACCGAAGAGCTGGAGACGTCTGAAGCCAATGAATCAAATATTTCCCATTATTTCCTTTTAAAATCAATTCAGGAACTAGGAACAGAAGTCATATCCAAGCTACTCAAGACTGGGAGATTTTTAATTGTCAACCTGTCTGGCTCATCCCTTGGGAAGAACAATTGGGGTGGCTGCCTTGGGGCTCTTGCTTGGGATCTTACAATGGAATGCTGGACTTTACTTCTGGTTCTGAATATCATAAAGGTTAAATTTTGAAATATCTGTCTTTAACGTTATTCCTTTGAACCTATGGAAGTGGCCAAGAGCGCAACCACCTTTTAAATGGCTACAGTAGTTGAGTTGTCTTGGCCTAGTTCTTCTCTAGGATAGCCTGGTAAACTTCTTACTTCATCTATTTTGCTCCTCTCAACTTTCCCATACTTTATGATCTGAATTATACTCATGTGGCCTGTAGGTGGGATGTGTTGTTGATTCTAGTGTAAACATTTCTACAGATTGACAAAAGCCCACTCCTTGTACTTACTTTTCCCCTCCTCTGTATGAATAAACACGTCTTTAAATTCAAACATATATACTTTTAAATACTTTTAATATATTGAATATAATATTGCTACATCCAGTTTGTTATACTAGATTCTCCATAAAGTAAGGTGATTGGAAGAGAAGCCTTAAAGTCAGTGTAGCTCCTTAATATTATCCATTAAGTTAAATAAAACTTTAAGAAGTTAAATAAGTTGCTCAAGGTCACATTCCTGAACTGCGGCAGAGGCATTACTAGAAGTCAGACTCCCTGAAAGTCAAATGTATCAAACATTTATTAAATTCTTAATCTCTGCCAAGGTTTCACACATTCTTTCTCAGTTAATTTCCTCTTTTTTGTATTACAGAGAAAATTAAGTGACTTGCCCAATGTCTCAAATATAAATAGTGGAGTTACATCTTATTTTTGTACCTTTTATTTACCTATTATAGAAGTAATAGTCATTGCAAAAAAATTAGAAAATACAGATAGTTAAAAATAGAGTAAAAAAGATGCTCCAATCTTACACTAAATCGATCATGATTTACAAAATGGTGTACATTTGTCCCCCTTTATCTGCTGTTTTGCTTTCCTTAGTTTTAGTTACACGTGGTCAACCAAGTACAAAATATTACATGGAAAAGTCTAGATATAAAAAATTCCTAAGTTCTAAGTGGTACACCATTCTGAATAGTGTGATAAAATCTCACGCCATCTTACCCCTTCCCACATGGAACGTGAATCATCCCTTTGTCCCATGTATCCACACCATATATGCTACCCCTCATTAGTATGGGAAACAAACATAGTATAAATAGGGTCTGTACTATCTGCAGTTCCACACATCACTGGGGATCTTGGAAAGTATCCCCCACTGATAAGGGGTGACTACTATATTTCATTCAGATTTGGTCTGTGTATTCAAATATGCAGACACATGTCCTTGTTAAACATGACTTTATATTTTACATATTTGGGAACGTACTTTTCTCACTTAACAATAGATCATGAACATTTTTCCTGTCAATGATTATTTATTATTTCTAAAGGCTAGCAAATCTCTCATTACATGATGTATCATTATTTAACTCTTCTATGACTGTACATTTGAGAGATTTTCTTTAAAAAAAAAAATGCTGGTTGTAATAAGCCATACTATGAGAACATTCTTGTGTCTAGCTCTTTGAGCATTTTTCCATTTCCCCTCCATAGGAAACTACTTTTAAGTAGAGGAGATGCACATTAAGATTTTCCAACGGTATAAGGCCCCTGGCAATTCATGAGTGTCTCCATTGCCCCAATCTCTCCCAACATAAAATATGAATATTTTTAATCTTTAAAAACTGAATAGAAGAAAAACACATTTGATTTATTACTAGACCCATATTTTCTGACTCCACAGGCTCTTCTAGGACCTTGTATTTCCATAATATAATATTTTTAGTGATTTATTATGAATTAATCTTTCAGGGTCAAACACAAATAGAAAAGTTTTTCCTTTGGCTTCAGTGAAAACAAAAGAAGGTGTGTACTTCCTATTGATTAAAAAGCCATTTAAAAAATCTGTGATCCATAAATACCTATTCTCTAAACTCACACGGACCCTATTCTCTTCAAATATTTTATTTTAAAAACAGGGATTTATGTGTGATGGCCTTATCAGTGGCAAACAAAACATATTTCCAGGTAGATAACTTAGGCTTAACGGTATTTTAAGTTTCTGTTGGGGTCGTACTGACTGGATTCAATAATTTCCACTTTCTATTTTTACTTTACCTTCAGTTAAGAAGGAGGAAGAAAAACCATTAATCTCATATTAGCTTGAGGGCCACACTTCCATAACACTTTGTCTAAATACAGCTGCATTCCTTCTTCTTTAAAGTGTTTGTTTATAGCAGCAAAGCTAATGGTTTAACTATAAAATACAGACACCAAGATAATTTGTTGTTTTTTAGTTTAGACTATATAATAGAGACCAAATGACATATTAAAACTATTTTAAGAAAAATTCAAGTATGACAAAATACCATCTCTTTAGCCACCTGCATTTTTCAATTTCTACTTCAGCAAAACCTCATACAAAGCATAATAAGGGGACCCTCTCTAGGCTGTAGTAATTAAATATTCTCACTACTAAAAAATGAAGCTATTTACTTCAGTCAGTATATGAATAATAAAGTGAACAAGTATGTCATGCAAAATAAATTTGCATGTCATTTAAATTAGAAGTTTGTATTCTATGGATAGTCTTAGCAAAATATAGCATTTTGTTAATGTTTTATGGCTCTGGAAATTTTGTATGCCATTGATTTTTATTAAAGTTATAGTGCCCATTAAAGAAAAAAGCAATACTGAAAGCTAAAATTCCATCCTCTAAAACAATGACCATTTGGCGAACACTATTCCAGGCCTCTTTCTATACATCTGAACAAACTCTAAACATGCTATGAAGCAGAGGTACATGGTAGTTTTAAAGGGTAAACTAAGGGGATACCATATTCCAGGCTTCTCCAAAAGCTGACCCTGAGATAAGAACTCAGTGGGTTTTGGGAGAATTAATCCCAAAAGCAGAAGTGAGGTAGTAGAGAAAGGAACATAATGAAGCAAAAAAAATAACAAAGAATGCTTTCATGAATGAGCTACCTGTGTGGACAACTGAAATTCATTTCTGTGAGAGACCCTTTAAAGGGTTAAGGGGTGGAACACAAGTCAGAAGTGTCCCACTAATATATGGGGGAGTGGAGGTATTTCTCAACCAACTATTGCTCCTCACTAGTTGAGGTTTCCCTTTAGGGACATTAAATTCCAGGCAATTTCAAGGTTTTGCCAGTGGCATCCAAGCAAGCCCTCAAGCAGGGAAACATGTGCAAGCACTTGAGATGGGAGAAGATCAGTGTGCACAGAAACTGCCCATTGCACTTACAGGTGAACTCAGAGGAGGCTGGGACCATGAGTTAGCAATACATGCTACAGGGAGTTTGATCTAGCCAGGAAGGCCAAGGAAGGATTCACCAAGGGAGAAACGTTGAACGTAACAACGAGAACATTCATTTTTATACCGAAAGCTATGTGAAACATTAAATTGTTTTAAACAACAGATGAAATGAAGAGATATGTATTTTGAAAATATTAATCAGGCTGTGGATTGGAAATCCAATGCTATAGGAGCTGGAACAAATGATGGTACATCCTGTAAAAGATTACTGCATGTTAAGGCTGAAGGTAGCTGGGTTCTTGGACTCAGAGAGTGCCATGTTTAAACACATGGATTCTAGCTCCAAACTGCTCAGCTTTGTACCTGGCTTTACGCCTTTCTAGCAACCTATATAAACTCCTTGTGTCCAGATTTCTTATCTGTAACATGGAAATAGTGACAGAATCTATTTCACAGTGTTTGAGATGATTAATTGGATTAATAAATAAAAAGCTCTTAGAAGAGTGCTGGCACATAGTAAGTGCTCTATTAATCTGAGCTATTTATTTTAAGGAGATAGAGGTGGGGATGGAATGGAAAATCAGGATGTATTTAGGATAAGTAAGCAAGACTGCTTGCTAGATTGGATTTTAGGCATAAGGGTAAACTTTCAAAAAAGATTTCTGGATTGTGCCTTGCATAATGGGATAGAGAGCATTATTAGTCACAGGAATACAGGAAGACAATGAGATTTGAGAGGAAAAGATCATGAGTATATTTGGGACATGTTGGATCTGAAATGAGTTTGAGATATTCAAGAAGAAATACCAAGTAAGCATTTGCATATAGAGACCTGGAGAACAGATGAGAGATGTTGGCTAGAAATACAAAACTGTGGGTCATCTGGATAGAGGTGGGAATTAAAACAGAGAGTGTGGATGGAAAGAGTTTAGAGTGAGAACAGAATGTTGTACATAACAAAGAAATGCTAACAGTACATAGTGCTAGGTTTAGGCCAAACTGAGAAGTAAGCAAAATGTTCAACTTCCTACCCTAACCTCTCCATCTTTCTCAAATGTCATCCCCTTATCTTGACAGCCTTTACAAATTGTTCAATGAATTCATATTGCTCCTATCTGCCTTATTAAACAAGGATTTTTTTTTTTTTAATTTTTGGCCGCACCGCATGGCTTGCAGGATCTTAATTCCCCAACCAGGGACTGAACCCAGGCCATGACAGTGAAAGCATCGAGTCCTAACCACTGGACCACCAGGGAATTCTCAAGCAAGAATTTATTGAACAACCTCTGTAACTAGGGACTATTCTGTATGCTAAACACACAGAAGTGAACACAATAAACATATTCTCAGCTCTCATAAGACTATATATCATATAGCAAAAAAGCTAAGCAGCTAACTAAAACAGGTGACATGATGAGGCAGAATGATTACCTTGGTTTGGGTGGTAAGGGATGGCCTCATTGAAGAGATAACATTTAAGCTGAGATTTTAAGGATAAAAGGGAGGTTGCAATTGAGTCAACACGTAAGAGAATATTTCATATAAAGCTCATCTCCCTACAAAGACAAGCCTGTGGGCTCAAGTAGCAGAGAGAAGGGCTCTATGAAGAGTGACAGGAGATAAATTTAAAGGTGCACTCAAAGATCCAAATATGAAAGGCTTTGTAAGCCAGAGGAAGAAATGTGGTAATAAATAGGCACAATAGTAAGACACTGGAGAGTTTTAAGCAAGGGACTGACAAGATCCAATTTGTGTTTTAAAAATATCACTCTGGTTATTCTATGGATAGTATATTACAGCAAAAGATAGAACAGAGGCAAGAAGACGAATTGGAAGGCTAGTGCTATAATTGAGATAGAAAGGATGATAACTTGTATAATATCAGCAGTATATAGTGTAAACAGAAAGAACTGAAATCTTTTCTCACACGATATGGAGGTAGAGCCAAAAGGATAAACTGGAGAATTAGACAAAGGATGGAATACAAGATGACTCTCAGATTTTAGACTTAAGGTAGCATGAGTGCTGCCATAGATTGAGATGTGGGATACTGAGGAAAAGGCATATTTAGGGTTGAGAAACCAAGAGTTTTTGAAAAAAAATTACAAACAATTACAAAAAAAAGTACAACTTTTTAAAAACAAATCACTAGATACTCATGTAGAAAATATGTCTGTGTTTTTTTGTTTTTTGTTTTTTTTTAGAAAGTCAGAGATGGAGACAGAGGTTTTAATGCCACGGCACAGAGACAGAACTGAAAAGTATGGGACATGATGAGGCAGAGTGTGTGGCTCCAAAACAGAAGTGGTATGGGGATAGAGAAGGAGCCTGGGAAGAAAACTGAAATTGAGCAACTGATGGTATTACAGGAAACTGGGAGAGTGGGGTATTGCAGAAGCCACAAAAAGAAAAATTCTTAAAATGAAGGGAGTGGTCATCTATGCCAAATGTTGCACAAGTAAATAAAGGTAATAACAAGAGGCAGCCAGTGGTGACAACCTTGTCTCTACCTTTCCCGCAAATACTTCATATTCTAGTTACTTGTTGATACAGCTGTCATTGAATTTACCTGATTTGTGTAATATTCTCTTCAAGTCTCCCATTTTGACTAGTTACCTAGTCCACTAAGTTAAGCTATGGGACGTGAAGATCAGAATACTAAAATAATAATTTAAGACTTAACAAATGCTCTTGTTTCTCAACAACTATTGTCTCTTTGTCTTGACCTTTGGACTGCTTTCAGTATGAAAGATCCTTCATTAAATAAACATTAAAAAATAGATTTCAAAAATTCTTCAAGTGTCAGTTTAGTTCTTGAATTTAGTATGACCCAAGGGCTTTCCCTGATATTTCAAGGGTGATAACGCAGCTAAAATTTTCCAGTTTCAGAGATACTCATCATCCTCCATCAATCAGTACTATGCTCAAGAGTAAGAGTTATAATTAATGCGGTTATAGTCCATGCTTGTGGCTATAGAGCATGACTCCTTTCTGATTCAGAAAATTTTGTCTTTTCATAGCCATTAACAAAAAATTCACTCAAACAAATCAATATAAAATACAGAAGAAACAAAAGACCTGCTATTGTTTTGTAGAGACACCCAAAAGCCCTCCATATTTCTTCAGATTTCAAGCAAAGATGATTAGGTTCCTACCATTTACAAGCTGTTTTGTGACTGATATAGTTCATCACTGAACTGTACTTTATTTGAACTCCTGCACTTATAAAGTATTTTTTATTATCATTTGCAACAAATATCACAATGAAAAGTTGTGGTGTGCTATGTTTGGGAAATTCTCTTTCTTTTGACTGATCCTGGCCAAACATCAAGTTGATAGTTATTATTTCTGGAAGCCAGTACCGGCCCTAGGCTACCATATTACATGACATAAAGGAGGAACCTGATCCAACCATTCTACTCAGGTACAATGTTTAGTTCTTCGAGAGAAATAGAATATAGCACTTTCTTGCACAAAGATATTTGTTCACATATATATCCCTTTTCAATATGAAAATCACATTACTCATATTTTGCAACTTGCCCTTTTTTTATAAAAATAGTATCTTTTCATGTTTTATTTATATTTCATTAGCAAGAATATTTTCAAATGTTTTCACTACATGTGTATTATAGCTTTTTTTTAATGTGAGTTTTAAGGGCTTCTTGTTTCACATCCAACATGAAAAGAATTTATAAGCTCCCATATTTAAAAACAGAAAACACTGAACAGACTGATAATTAATGACTTCTCTTGGATTCACCAGAACACAGAGTTTGCAGGGCAAACTGCCACCTCAAAATCAATAAAGTTATATCTAGGGAGACAAAGACCTGGAGCAGAAACCATTGGAGTCAAAAACTAGAAGGAACTCTTATATGGTAATTTTAATATATCATGGGAGGCTGAGTGTGGACTAGCTTGAGAGTGAGAAGCTCTTGGGGCCCCATCTTAGACAGTTTCCAAATTTTTGTAGGATTTGCCTCTGAGACCCCACCAGATTATCATGGTGATGATACAGGAAAGATGCCCTCATGGGTCTTGTATAGAATGAAGGTTAGGAAAAAGGAAAGAAGGTAATCATCGTAAAACTCACTCAGAAACTTCTGCATAAAAAAATGCCTAGTCTAGTATATAAGGTATCAGCCAGAGCTGATTCCAGCTGGAAAAAGGAAATTCTTCCCACTCCAATCCCTCCAGTCTTTTTGTCTCACCTACAGGAAACATAACACAAAACAAAATATAATCAACAGGAGTCAGGTCTTCAAGGAAATGGACTGGAAATTTTGCAGCTGGGAAAGAAGCAGGAGACAAGGAGGAAAAGCTATCCTACTGGAGAAACACTCAAAGTTTGCATCCATGAGACACAAGACTACTAAAGACTGTGTTTTAATCATAAGATAATTAAGTGCTCCCCTTCTTTCATACCATACTACCAAATAAGAGGGATCTAGTGTAATCACAGTGACTTATACCTGAAAGAGCTGCAAGGCACAGACTCTCTTTGTGGAAGAGTATTTGGGGGAATTATAACATCAAGAGGAGAAAACACAAGAACAAAAGAGGTATTTGAAGTTTATGCAACCTATAGTTACAGAAAAATTTAAATATAGCCCAACTCATAGACAGATTAATGTAAATCCTCGTATTAAAAGCCTATTTATCAGTTTTTATTATTCAATACATGTACTGCTTTCAACTCAAAATTACAAGATACATTAGAAGGCAATGAAATAAATCAATCATCAGAGCCAGACCCAGATATGACACAAACTTTGGAATTAGTAGACAAGGAATTTTAAATAACTGTGATTAATATGTTAAGAGCTTTAATGTAAAAAGTAGACAACATGAAAGAACAGATGGGTAATTTTAGTAAAGAGAAACACTAATAAATGATCAAAATGAAATGTTAGAAATTTTTTAAAAACTGTAACAAAAATGAACAATGCCTTCAATGGACTCACCAGTAGATGTGACATGGCTGAGAATCTATGAAATTAAAAATAAGTCAATAGAATTCTCTAAACTGGAACGTGAAGACAAAATAGAAAGAAATAAACATAACAGACGACCCAAGAACTGTGGGACAATACCAAAGCTTTAACATACATGTAATTTGAATACACAAAATTAGAATGAAAAGAAATTGTAAATGTAGGAGAAAAGTATTGGAAGTTATCATGGTCAATAACTTTCCAAAATTAACCACAGATTCAAACTCCAAGAAAAGAAAAACAAAGAGAAAGGGAATACAAAAAACAAAAGCCATGTTATCTACAGAGGAACATGGACAAGAGTAACAGCTACATATCATAAGAAACTATGTAAGCAGGATGAGGGTAAAGTGAAATACTTTAAGTGTTGAAGGAAAAGAAAAACATTAATGTGGAATTAATAAAATTACCCTTCACAAGTGCACCCCTCCAAAAATGAAATTCATCACAAACAGATCATCCTTGCAAGAAATGTTAAAAGAAGCAATACAGGCAGAAGGAAAAGGATATGGGTTAGAAAACTGGATCTACGTAAAGAAAGGCAGGACATCAGAGAAAGAATAAAGAAAGGTAAACTAAAATGTTATATTCTTCTCATTTATAATTGATCTAAAAGATAACTATTGGTTAAAGCAAAAATAATAAGTATTAGGTGATTTTTAGAACATGGATAAATTAGGTGAATGATACAGTGTCATAAAGGTGGGAAGAAGGAATTGGAAATGTTATAAGATAACTGCACTGCATGTGAACTGGTATAGTATTTGAAAATAGACTTAGTTAAAAATGTCTATTGTATACTGTAGGACAACTTCTTTAAAATTTTAAACAGATATAACTGATACACAAAGAGAAGATATAAAATAGAATCATATTAAATTCTTACTTGAAACAAGGGAAGGCATAAAAATAGCAAGGCTGGGGTGAGAAACAAGTAACAAATGCAACAAATGGAAAACAATTAGAAATATCCCAATCTAACAATAATCACTTTAAATGTGAATGATCTAAATACATCAACGAAAATACAGAGATTGTCAGGCTGGATTAAAACGAAGCTATGATTGTCATATATTATCTACAATATTCTTACTTTAAATGTAAATACTCAGATAAACAATAAAGTAATGGATAAAGAAATACTATACTTTTTAACACTAATCAAAAGCTAGCTTAAGTAGTTATATTAATTTCAGATGGTAATAGAGTATCAATTTTCCAAGATGGTAACAGACTGTCAAATTTCCAAGTAGGTATAATAACCCTAACTTTGTATTCATTTAAGAGAGTTAAGTGCCAAAATACATGAGGCTATAACTGATAGAAATGAAAATAGAAATAGACAAATCCATGATTAAAGTTACTGCAAAGCCCTTCTGTCAGTAATTGATATATCAAACAGGCAGAAAATCAGTAAGGATATAGACGATCTGAACAGCACTATCAATCAACTCTATATAATTGGCATTTATGGAATATGGCATTAAATAACAGCTGAATATACCTTTGTTTCAAGTGAACATGGAGTATTTACAAAAATAGACCACATTTTGGGCCATAAAACATACCTTAACAAATTTTAAAAAATAGGTATCATACAAAGTTTGTTTTCAGATGATAATAAAATGGAAATTGATAACAGAAGGATAGTTGAAAGAACCCCAAATTGTTGGAGTTTAAATAACACAACTCTAAATAACATGAGTCAAAGAAGAAGGCTCAGGAGAAAATTTTAAGATATTTTTAATTAAATGAAAATAAATACAACTTATCAAAAGTGTTGGGATGCAGCAAATGTAGTACTTAGAAGGAAATTTATAACATAGAAAGCATAATTGTAAAAGAATAAAGATCTAAAATTAAAAAATATCTAAACTCTTCTTAGGAAACCAGAGAAGAAATGTAGATTAAAAATAAAGTTAATGTTAAAAATTAGAGCAGAAACCAATGGAATTGAAAACAGGACAACAGTGAAGAAAAGTAATGAATACAAAAGCTAGTTTTTGAAAAATACCAATAAAGTTGGAAAACCTTTAGCTAGAATAACCAAGAAAAAACAGAGAAGACAATTTAACAATAATGGAAGTTAAACTTCCATTATTACTGACCATTATTACTGACCCAATGGAAAAGAAAATACAAAAGAATACTATCAACAAATCTATGTCCAAAAACTTGATAATTTAGGCAAAATAGACCAATTCCTTGAAAGACACAAACTACTAAAATACATAAGGAGAAATAATCTTAATAGGCCTACATCTATTAAAGATTAATAATTATTAACCTTAAAAAAGAAATCAAAGGCCCATATAGTTTCACTGATGAATTCTACCAAACATTTAAGGCAAAATGATATCAAATCTACAAAATCTCTTCCAGAAAGTAGAAGCACAGCAAAATCTTCCTAACTCTTTTTATGTCAGAATTATTCCAATATCAAATAAAGATATTACAAGAAAATAGCAGATCAATATTTCTCACGAATGTAGATGCAAAATTCCTCAAAAAAAAATATTATCAAATTGAGCACAATAATGTATAAAAAGTTAAACACTATGACCAGGGTTTATTCCAGTATGCAAGGCTGGTTTAACATTTGAAAATTTATCAATATAACCTACCATATCAGCAGACTAAAGAGAAAAAATTATATCATATTAATTGATAAAGAAAAAGCACCTGAAAAAGTCAACATCCAGTCATTAAAAAAAAGAAAATAACCCTCTCAAAACTAAAAATATCAACTTGAGAAAGAATTTCTACAAAAAAAACTATAGGTAATATGATATTTAATAATGGGAGACTGGATGCTTAACCCCTTCATATCAAGAAAAAGGCAAAATTATTCCCACTTACCAAGCCCATTCAACATTGTAATGAAAGTCCTAGTGTAAAAATGCGTACAAGGTTGGCTCTCCAAATTCATGGGGTCCACATCCTCAGATTCAACAAGCACCAAAAATATTGGGAGAAAATTCCAGAAAGTTTCAAAAGGCAAAACTTGAATTTGCCACACACCACCAACTTTTTACATAGCATTTACATTGTATTAGGTATTATAATAATCTAGAGATGATTTCAAGTATATGGAATGTGGATAGGTTATATGCAAATACTACGTCCTTTTGTATAAGGGACTTGAACATCCTTGGATTTTTTTATATAAGGGTTTCCTGGAACCAATCTCATGAATTACTGAGGTATGACTAACTCCATTTTATTAGTTTAAATTTTATTTTTTTATTGAGGTGAAATTTAGGTAACATACAATTAATTGCTTTAAAATGAACAATTCAGAGGCATTTAGTACATCCACAATATTGTGCACTCATCACCTTTATCTAGTTCCAAAATATTTCCACTGCTCCAAAATAAAACCCTATACAAAGTAAGCAATTATTCCCCACTTGACCCCTCTCCCCCATTCCAGACTTTGGCAACTACCAATCTGCTCACTGCTTATACAGATTTATCTATTCTGGATATTTCATGTGAGTGGAACCTTACAATACGTGACCTTTTGTGTCTCAATTCTTCCACTTAGAGTAATGTATTCTAGGTATATCCATATGGTACAATGTATCAGTACTTGATTTTTTTTTAAAACTGAATGATATTCCATTGTGTACTGATATATAGATACATAATCACAATTTTTTTCCATTCATCCACTAATGGATGCTTGGGTTCTTTCCAACATTTTGGCTATTGTGAATGGTACATGAACCTTCATGTTCAAAAACCTGTTTGAGTATCTGTTTTTGATTCTTTTGGATATATATCCAGAAGTGGAATATCCTGGATGATACGGTTATTACACATTTAACTTTCTGAGGAATCACAAACTGTTTTCAACAGATGAGCCACTAGACATTCCCATCATCAATGTACAGCGTTCTAATTTCTCCATGTCCTTGTCAACACTTGTTATTTTTCTTTTACTTATTGTAGCCATCCTTGTGGATATGAAGTTGTATCTCATTGTAGTTTTGATCTGCATTTCTTTAATGACTAATGAAGAATCTATATCTTCTTTGGATAGATGTCTAAGTTCTTTTCCTGCTTTTAAATTGGGTGGTTTAATTTTTTGTTGTTTTGTTGTAGGAAGTCTTTATATATTTTGGATAACCGATCATCATCAGATATATGACTCGCAAATATTTTATCTCACTCTGTAGGTTGTGTTTATACTTTCCCCCCTAAAAAAAAGTTTTATTGAAGTATAGTTGATTTACAATGTTGCATTAGCTTGTGTTTTCACTTTCTTGATAGTGCCCTTGATGCACAAGTTTTTAATTTTCATAAAGTCCAACATATTTTTTAATTTTGTTGCTTTTGTTGTCATATATAAGAATTCATTACCGGGGATATGTGTATAAAAACAGATGATTGAACTTGGTGTACCCCCAAAAAAATTAAAAAAAAAAAAAAGAATTCATTACCAAATGCAAGGCCATCAACATTTATCCCTATGTTTGCTTACAAGATTTTTATAATTTTATTACTTATATTTAGCTTAGTCAAAGTTTTTGAGTTAATTTTTTATATGGTATGAGGTAAGGACTCAACTTCATTGTTTTGTATGTGGATATACAGTTGTCCCAGCATCACATGTTGAAGAAACTTCTTTAACTACTGTTGGTCTTGGCACTTGTCAAAAATCAGTTCAACATAGATGTATAGGTTTATTTCTTGGCTCACAACTCTATTTCCTTTCTGTTTTTTCCATTTCTGATGTATTGAAACACAACTGACTTTTGTGTGTTGATTGTAAATTTTGCAATCTTGCAGAATTCATTCAACGTTCAGAAACGATTTCATGAATTAGTTTCCAGTTATTTTAAAGATGCCAACTATATATAATCCTTTGGTTGGATTTTCCAATTATCTATAAATAATCTGAATTACTTCTTCAGATCTACAAACTGATTCTAAATTTTACATGAGAGGCCAGAATAGCCAACACAATACTGAAGAAGAACAAATTTGGAATTTGATACTATCTGATTTTAAGACTTACTAAAAAACTACAGTATTCAAGACTGTGAGGTATTGATGAAAGAGCAGACAAATCAATGCAACAGAATAGAGAGCCCCAAAATAGACGCACATAAATATAGTCAACTGGTCCTTGACAAAAGAGCATAGGCAACACAATGGAGCAAAGAAAGTCTCTTTAACAAATGGTGCCAGAACAACTGGAAATCCACATGCAAAAAAAATCAATCTAGACACAGACCTTAAACCCTTTACAAAAATTAACTTAAAGTGAATCATAGACCTAACTGCAACACACACAAAAAAATCAAACTCCTAGAAGACAATGTAATAGAAAACCTAGAAGATCTTGGTTATGGTTGTGCCTTTTTAGATAAAACACCAAAGATACAACCCATTAAAGAAATAATGGATAATTTGGACTTCATTACAACGTAAAACTTCTGTTCTGTGAAAGAATATCAAGAGAAAGAAAAGACAAGCCACAGATTGGGAGGAAATATTTGCAAAAGATACATCTGATTAGAAAACTGTTATCCAAAATGTATTTAAAAAAATCTTAAAATTCAACAACATGAAAACAAACAACACATTTAAAAAATGGGCCAAATATCTTAACAAATTCCCCACCAAGATAGATACACAGATGGCAAATAAGCATATGTATGAAAACGTGCTCCATAACATAATTCACCACAAAAATGAAAATTAAAACAACAGTGAGATAGGGACTTCCCTGGTAGCACAGTGGTTAAGAATCCACCTGCCAGTGTAGGGGACACAGTTTCCATCCCTGGGCCGGGAAGATCCCACATGCCGCGGAGCAGCTAAGCCCGTGTGCCACAACCACTGAGCCTGTGCTCTAGAGCCTGAGTGCCACAAATACTGAGCCCACGTGCTGCAATTACTGAAACCCGTACTCCTAGAGCCCGTGCTCCGCAACAAGAGAAGCCACTGCAATGAGAAACCCATGCACCACAACGAAGAGAACTCCATTTGTCACAACTAGAGAAAGCCTGTGCACAGCAACAAAGACTCAATGCAGCCAAAAATAAATCAATAAATTAAAAAAAAAAAAAAACCACACACAAAAGAACAAAACAGTGAGATAACACTGTACACCTACTAGAATGGCCAAAATCCAGAACAGTGACAATACCAAATGCTGACAAGGATGTGGAGCAAAAGGAAATCTCATATACTGCTAGTGGGAATGCAAAATGGTGCAGCCATTTCAGAAGACACTTGGAAGTTTCTTACAAAAGTACACATATTCTAACCATATGATTCAGCGATTGTACTCTAGTATTTACCTAAAGGAAATGAAAACTTTTGTCCACATGAAAACCTGCACACAGATGTTTATAGACGCTTAACTTATAATTGTCTAAACTTGGAGGCAACAAAATCCTTCATTATCTGAATGGATGAATAAACAGTGGTGCATTTAAACAATGGAATATTATTCAACACTAAAAAGAAATGGCCTTTCAAGCTATTAAATGACATTAAAGAAACTTAAACACATATTACTAAGTGAAAGAGACCAATCTTAAAAAGCTATATACTGTATGTCTCCGATTATATAAGATTCTGGAAATGTCTAAATTGTGGAGATAATAAAATGATTAGTGTTTGCCAGTAGGGGATTGGGGAAGGGTGGAAGGACAGTGGAGATGAATAATCAGAGCACAGAGAATTTTTATGGCAGTGAAAACGATTTGTATGATATATGATTACGGATATATGTCATTGCGCATGTGCCCACAGCCACAGAACGGAATACCCCATGCATGGACCTAAAACATGAACTATGCACTGAGTGGTTATGATTTGTCAATGTGGGGTCATCCATGGTAGAAAATGTACCATTCTGGTGAGTAACATTGATAGGAGGGAGGATATTTATGTCTATAGGCAGGGATAAATGAGGAATCCTATACCTTCCTCTCAGTTTTATTGAAAACCTAAACTGCTCTAAAATATAAAGTAGTATTTTTTTGAAAAAATAGAACACTTTAAAAAATCTTTCTAAATCACTTGTTGAAGTCTGGATATTTCATGCTTACTGTATTTCCTGACCATCTGTTTAGTGATCCTATCAAGGAAAGAAACTATACCCATCATGATTTGTTCTAAATGAGTACATGCTGATTCTTCATGATTACTTTTTTTAGGTGCTCAAAAACTATTTATTTAAAATGTACTCTAGAATCTTGCTGAGAAAGTCATTAGTCTATAATTTGCTGTCTTTTTCCTTTAGAGAATAAGAACGTTTCCTAGATAATAGCCTAAGTCAAGGAGAAAATGAAAAGAATTAAGAAAATGTTTAATAAGATCTATTGCAGAAAATGAAAAATTTTAAATATACTGCATGAAAAAATATTGGAAAGAAAGGATGAGGGTATATGATTCTGAGAAGGAGGAAGGGAAATTATTTCATCAAGAGAATAAAGAGTAGGGAATGATGACAGGAAGAGGAGAAAGAACAGTAAGTATGAGAACGATCCCATAGAAGCAGAAGACACATTCTAGAAGGAAAGAAGGAAGGAAAAGAGGAAAGACAGAAGGAAAGATGGAAATAAAGACTGAAAGGAAGGAAGGAAGGTAGGAAGGAAAGGAGAAAGAGAGAGAGAGAGAAAGAAAGAAAGGAAAGAAGGAAAGGAAGAAAGGAAGAAAGGAAGAAAGGAAGAAAGGAAGAAAGGAAGAAAGGAAGAAAGGAAGAAAGGAAGAAAGGAAGAAAGAAAAAGAAAGAAAGAAAGAAAGAAGGGAGGGAGGGAGGGAGGGAGGGAGGGATAGTATGCTCACCAAATACTGGCAAGCTCCAAAAGAAAGTTGAAAACTTGAAGCATTTGACAGCACTCTGAGGTGTTACACAGAGTTTAAACTATTCTCAATAAAGCTGAATTAGAATGAAAGATTCAAGTTAAGAGATTTACAAAACTGTACTTCAGGACCCACTCTTAACAATTCATGTGTGGCTAACGAAACCAGGGATGGCACATGGAGGCCAAGATGGTGGAGTAAGATAAGGTAATTGTGATTCATTCCAATTCCCCACCCTACCTACGCTACTAAAACCAATAATGATCCTTTACATAGCACATAAGAAGGCCATGCTCTTGAGTCCTCATATGGATTACTTTCAATACAACTAAGTTCTATTGTTACACTCATTTTGTCGATAATTGAAATTAAGAGAGATTAAGTAATTTGGCTCAAGTCACACAGCTAGTTCATGGTAGAAATGGCCTATATATTTTGATTCTGTTACTTCACAGCCTAAATTCTTAACCAGTAAGTTTGTAACCCAGGATTATCCCACTTGATTTTTCACTATTGCTCCTCTTAAAAGTTAGATATAGCCAAATATGTTTGAAATAGTTTTTTTCTGAATATATAGTATTTAAAAAATGCTTAAGGTAATTCAGGGCTGAATTATATCTAGAGATGTAACTGTCACACTTAACTTGTGTCCAACAGGATCATGCCATGCAGTGCCAGGGCTGATAGTCAAAAGCCAAAAGCTAATTCCTTTATATTTAGGCACACCAGTATTTTAGGCTCAAGGGGTTCTTCTGCCTATGTGTAAAAGGAACACATGGTTAGCCTAAGCCCCTGTGTTTCTGCATTGTTCTCATCCATATGTGTAAAAAAAGCATAGAATACTTTGTTCACGGCAGCTGTTTCACTCAATCCAGTTCTGAACTGAGTCAGCAAAAGTATTCCAAGCCTGACATGTTTAATGCTGTTTCACTTGTATTCCAGGGGGAATTTGGCTACAATGAAAGGTACCCAAATGTGGAGACCAGAGCAGGGTAGGGCTGTCTGACGCTCCCAATTGATCCAGGGACTCAAGCAGCCAATGCACTATAAAAAGGAGATTAAAGAAGAGAAAGCCAGCTGGACAAATCCAAGCTAGATTCCTTAAGGAGATATGAGAAGAGATAGAAGCCCAAAAGAGCAGATGCCAAAATCAATTCCTTCATGACATTCTGCCATAAAACTGGTTTACTGCAAAATTCTTTAGAAAAGTGACTCAACCTCATAAAAACATTTAGTGTTAGCCAACTGGAATGAAAGTATGCATATATTTCACCAGTCAGCTCTTTGGGTTTAACTGCTGGTGACCAAGCCCTGGTAGATTTGTTTTCATTCTAACATACAAAGTTTGGACATTAACCTGAAGCTTGGAATCCCTCACCAGACTGGACCTGCAAAATTGGACTGGATCACTTTCAACAGCCATTTGTTTTTTCTGGCTAGACTCACACTCCAGTATGTTTCTTGTTGGTCAGGAAATACCAAAAAGTACAGCCTTTCCTGGGGAATATGGCCATTTAGCTTCCAATTCTTTGCGAGAATCTAAACATATTAAAGATAGTGATAAGGGGGATGCAGAAATAGCACAAATTTTTAAAACTAGGAAAGGGGCAATTGAATTCTTTTGGAATATCAAGTGAAGAATTTGAAAAGACAACAGCAAGAAAATACACAATAAACAATATGTTTTCCAAAGTTTATATGCTTTAATTTAGGTTATTGATGATTAAAATTGATGATCAAAAGTGATATTAGAGCAAATATTCCCTGAAATTGAACAGTGAAATATATCACTGGTGTGTGTTTTACATGTTGGATCAATTTTCTTGCTTCTCTTTGACGAGCAAGATGGTCATTATAAGAGACTTCAAAATGGAATAAAAGTGACAACTGGATAGGACTGATTAAATATTACTGCCAAATTGATATTAGATTAGATGAGAAAAGTCTAAAGTAGAATCTTGAACATTTTCTGAGCATGTGCCATACCTATTCCTTTCTCTCATCTCTACCTGGAAGAGGTAGAGAATTACAGTAAAATTGTTTCTAAACTAGTATAAAGAGGGCAGGCAGGTCTGGCAGCACCACAAGGATAAGGAACCTGGGAATGCCTGGATACAGTGATGGGCCCTGGTCTAGACACTGTTAAACTCAATTTGGCAGGACTGTATTTGACTTGATACTAAGTTAAAATCCTGCAGTGGGTGGTTCTGAATATAATAATCCAGTTAAACCATCTGGCTCTTCAGTTATGCAAAACATAAAACAATTTGCCTAGCTTCCCTCTTTCCATCACTCCCTCTCTGTTGACTTTCATTGCTGGATTCTATTTTGGGCATTTTTATTATTCAGAAAAACATTCGAGCTTGCTGAATCCCCCTCACCAATTGACAGTGATAGCAAAGCTTTTCAAAGCATTAACAGTCATAGATAAATTATCTTTGGAAAAATAAAAACAGTCATTAGACCAAATGACATTTTACATACTTCATTTTACTACCACATAGTTTTATTTTTTTGAAATGAGGCTATATATAGATGTAATTTACTTAGTGCTCCAGTGGCTGCTTTTTAAAGTTTTGTAAGTTATCTGACCTACTCAGATACTAAATCTTCTAAAATGGAAAACAGCCAATCCTGAAGTGACAACAATACAGAGCAAGAAGAAGAATTCGGGTATAAATTCATATTTAATGGATATAAACCTCAATGGTTTTGGAACTGAATGCTAAATATAGTTAATCTAATTTACTAGCAATCTCTTTTAAAGCAATCTATACCTTCTCAGAAAATTAAAAATGCAATTACATGTATTATTTTTGGAATGCAGATTTTTTTCTTTGTGAAGTATATCTAGAAAAATATACATATAAGGTTAATCAATATATGAAAAAAAGAAATGTGTAGTTTATGAAATCAATCTTTTACTTTTGGCAAGTGTCTCTTGGCTTATAAACACTAAAATATGATATTAGTAATATTCAAAGAATTATACATCTATACAGAGATACCTCTTTGAATAATCAACTTGAAAAAATTACAAAGAATTTTGATTACTCAGTATTACTGAGGCAATTGAAATATATGCATATCTAAACACTGTTGATAAGAGCATAAAAGAGTAGGAAATTTCTGGAGTGTTATTTTATAATAAATATAAAAACATTTAAAAATAAACTTACTCTTTCACCCCCAGATTTCATGTCCAACAGTTTATTCTAAGGACACAATTGGAATAGTGTACAAATGTTTTACATATATATACACACACACACATATACATACATGTACACATAGACCTTGCATATATATATGCAGAAAGGTAAGTGCTTTATTAGGTGTGTGTATGTGTATCATATATATATATATAGTGTGTGTGTACATACATATATGTATATATCAGGGCAGCACTTTATTTTTAAAACTGGGAACAAAATAAGCATAAATAAATGTGGTTATGCATGATATACCCAAAGACTATGTTACGAAGCCAGAAAAAAAATCACTTAAATTTATTTTTATTAACCTGAAGGTTTATTGATGATTATAGTAATTAAGAGAAAGACATTTATGACGTTTGAGTGGTATGACGGTCTTCTCTGTTTCTGTGTGTGTGTGTGCGCGGGCACATGTATGTAAAATGTGGGAGGGGACAGAAGAACAAGAGTGGCGGCATGCTGAAGCTGAGTGATGGGTTCATGACAGTGCATCGCACTCATCTTTCTACTTTCGTGTGTTTGAAAATTTTTCATCTCATTTTTTTAAACACACCAGATTTCGCACCACTTTTAAACAGTAATACTTTGAGTGGTGGTATTGTGACATTTCTTCTCTCTTTTTTGCTTATCAGTGAACACACATTGCTCAGTAAATATGTTAAAAATAAAAATGAACAAAAATTAAATCTACAGAAAAACATGCTTTGCTTGTCGTTTCTTCAATTCTGCACTCCATCCAAGTGTTACTGACAATGCCACCTTCTCTCTCAGACCTACTTGCCCTCCAAAGCCAATTCTCACCTCGGGCTAAATGGGTACAGTAGTTTGTACCTCAGAAAACCTTTGCTCTGCATCAGTCTCTTTGCTGCTGCTGCAGCCATACACCTATTGCCAACCTTCTGCTATTTTGATTCTTGCTATCACCCAGAACCGATACTTAAGTCCTAGCAAACTTCCCGGGCTGAGCTCTTTCTTTCTCTTGCTATTCTGGTTTGCATTTGTGTGTACATGGGCCTACATGTCTGCCTGCTCCCCATGGCTACAGTCAGTCCTCATCCTTGCAAATCTATATTCACACCTGCCTCTGGCCTTCTGTTAGGACCTTTGCCCCTTTTCTCCCTAGATTCATGGCATCATTTGGTTTTTCTCTTGTTAATTACCATTACCCGTCTGGTTTGCATAGCATATTGTTCACATTAGTTCTATCTTCTTCCCAAACCAACCACCTCCATGCACTGCACAGCTCTGGTGCTACCGAAGTAGAAATGAAACAAATCTTAGCAAAGAAAGTAAATCAAGGTGTATCAGTTATGAACGAGCTGATCTAGAATTGTTGACATTTTTATCTTGTCAGAGGTGAGGTACATGACTGTAGGAAAAGCTTGACTCTGGAGCTAGACCACCTGGACTCCAACACTGCATCTGCCACTCAGTAGCTATGGAACCTTAGACAAATTAAGTGCTTCAGTGTTACCATCTATAAAATGGGAGTAATATTGGCTGAGAGGATTAAATGAGTAAATATACCTAAAGCATTTAGAAGAACACTTGGCACACAGAAATATTAAATTAGTATCTGTTCTTATTACTAACTCTAATATTTTTTAGTTCCTCTGAACATTGTAATCACTAAACAAATACTTGTGGGAGGAGTTAAGAATGAATATTAAATAACAAAAGGAAAACAAAAGCACAAAATTATATCTTGTATGAATGTGCGAATATATTCCCTCCTTTAGTAAATATTGATTGTGCTTCTGTGATAAGGTAGTCACTGTGCTAGATACCAGGCCAAAGACCAAGAACAAGACAAATGAAGCCTTTGCCCTTATGGCACTTACATTGTAATGGAGCTTAAATTTGAATTGATGAATGAATGTATCAATGGCTTTGTGGATGCCAAGGAATGTGATTGTAACCTTCATTCTGAAGTAACTTTCTCTTTGCCAAATAAGTAAAGCCATCACTAGGTATGCTCAACTACTTTAAAAATTTTGTCTCTGTTCTTTTTGATCTTGAAATGTGATTGATGACTGTGTATTTATTAATCAAGTTAAAGATGGCTTACTCATTTTATAAGATTAGATCCAGTTTAATTATATAAAGGGTTGAACAGAATTAAGCTTGTTTCACATAAACATAGCAAAAAAAAAAAAAAATTAGGCCTGATAAAATATTCACCTTTTTTGTTTTTTGTTTTTCCCTATTTTTCCACAAGGAAAAATAGCTTCATTATTTTTATTATATGTTTTTTACAATGCATGTTTGTTGACAAGCTTTCAATAATACATGAAAGAATAAAGTAAAACATAAGGGAAATCCAATCCCCTGAGATAACCGCCATGCATATTTTGTGATAGTCTTTCCATGAATTTCTTCATGCATTCATATGCATCTACATAAATGGGACCATAGTATATATTTTTATCACATTTCCTTCCTCCCTCTCTTCTTCAATTTTTGCCTCTATAAACAAAGTTAAAGTAGCATTACATATGAACATTGTATGTTGGTGTAGGTTAAATTCCATAAGTACGATTTTGAAGCCAAATTGTCCATATACTTTTAATTTTTATTGATACTGCCCAACTGCTTTCCAGAATCACCATATCAACCTATAGGCCACCAGAACTTTATGAGAGTTCTCATCACTCCTGTCTTACCAATACTTGGTTTATTCAAGCTTTTACATTTTTTAACAATTTGGTAGGTATAATAATATCTCATTTTAATTTAGATTTACATTTCCCTCATTTGTTCTTCTCTGGACTGCCTTTTCGTATTTAGGGATTCATTGGACATTCTAAATATATGTGCTTTTGTGTTTTATAAATTCTATAAAATTTCAGTATTTTTCTCTTCTAATGCTGCTTCTCTTTTTTCTCCTTATTCTCTCTCTTGAGAGTACTGTTAGAAATAGAACTCTTTTTACTCAATCCTGTCACTTAACCTCTCTTTCAGATTTTTGGTCTTACTTGTTTCTCTGTGATATTTCTGTCTAATCTCTTCATATATCAGTTCATGAATTTTTTCTTCAACTATACCTAAGCAAGAATACCATTTCAACTAAGTTTCCAGTTTCAATCCTGTATTCCTTTCTAGACTTCCTTGATTTTTTTTTTCAGATCAGCTAGTTCATTTTGATAGGCTTTTGTTTTTTTCATATTAATTTTTTAATACCCAGTCCGATTCCATCAACCCCACTGGGTGTACTTAATATATTTTATAGTCTGTGTATCTGATGATTCAAAAATGGTAGTCTGTGTCCATCTGATTTTGCAGAGTTCTTTTTGTAATTGTAGTATTTTGTTATTACTATTATCTACAAGAGTAGAATCTTAAATATTTTAGGTATATGGTCCTAACATTAGTGTACAGAGATATTTTTTGTTTTTTCCAACATTTATACCACTTATTTCATGTTTCTTGCCTAACTGCATTAACTAATATTTCCAAAACAATGCTGAATGTTATTGAAAATTGTAGCATTCCTGTCTTAGTTCTGACAGGATTAAGTCATGTCAGACTAATTAAATAGTTTTTCTATTTAATTATGTCTACCTTCCCCACTACAAATGCTGAATGCTAACAAACTTGGTATATAAACAGCCGAAGTTTATCAAAAACTCAAAACCCACAAAATGCAAACAAAAATGTATGTTATCCAACAATTATTTTCAACTGAATTATATACACAAGGTATTATTTGGACACCTGTAAAGAAAACAAAGAAAACTTAGAGAAAAATACATAGAGGATTAAAAAGGTGTTAAGCACTTCTCTTACCCAAACTCTCACAAAAAGATATGAAAGATTAAAGCACATAGTGCACAAGAATAAAGACAATGTGAGAAGGAAGTGAGATAACACAGCTTTGGAAACTAGGAAGCAGGCGGATGCCGGTGTGTTTGTTTCCTATGATTGCTTTGAATAATTACAACAAACCTGATGGCTTAAAGCAACATGCTTATTCTCTTACAATTCTGAAGATGAGAATTCCAAAATGGTTTGACTAGCCCAAACCAAGGGGCTGACTGGTCCATGCCCCTGTGGGAGGCTCTATAGTAGAATCTCTTCCCTTGTATTTTTCCATGTTCTAGATCTGCATTCCTTATACTCTTTGGCTCATGGCCCCTCCCTCCATTTTCAAAGTTAGCAGTCAAGTATCTTCAAATCTCTGTTTCCATTGTCACATTTCCTTCTTCCTCTTCTGTGATCAAGTCTCTCTCAGCCTCTCTCTCACAAGAACACTGTGATTACATATAGGGGCCACCTGTATAATCCAGAATAATCTCCCCATCTCAAGATCTTTAACTTAATCACATCTGCAATGCCCCTTTTTGCCATATAAATTTACATTCCCAGGTTCCATGGACTGGGTCTTAGATATCTTTTGGGGCCACTATCCAACCTGCTGTATGTGGTAAAGAGCTTAGTACATCAAAACTAAAAACTGACAGTTAGGAAAGTAACAGAAATATGATATTTTTGTCATAGAACCACAGCAAGAAATAGGAATTGAAAACATCAGCCAGGTACCTTGGCAATGGAGGATATTTGGTGGGGTGGAAGTCAAAAGAACTGGTTACCCATGGGAGAACTCATTAGATTCCTCAGATCATCTTCCCAAACATTTGCAATCAGATCATTGCCCCTTCTCTAACATGGTGGACTCAGGTACACTGAACATTGCTAAGGAAATGAGAATACATGGAAAATTTCACAGGTATCATTCCAGGCAGGAGGATGAATGAATATTCTCTGAAAAAATATCCAAGAATAGAACAGCAGATACTGACAAATGCAGATCTTCCAGTAAAACCAAATTAAGTACCACACAGTCAATTCCAACAGTGGATAAGACCCACATACACATATATACCTTCAATCAATTTTTAATATCTATTTCTTAAATCTAAATGGAAGGTCATGTAAAACCAGGCATTTGAAGAAAGCCTCTAACATAAAGAATAAAGATGGAAGTAAACAAAAGTAACAACTGCTAGATTTAAAATGGATAACCAACAAGGACCCACTGTATAGCACAGGGAACTCTGCTCAGTATTATGTAACAACCTAAATGGGAAAAGAATTTGAAAAAGAATAGGTACATGTATATGTATAACTGAATCACTTTGCTGTACACCTGAAACTAACATGACATTGTTAATCAACTATACTCCAATATAAAATAAAAAGTTAACAAACGAACAAAACAAAGGATCTCAGCAAATAAGCAGAGGAGAAGCCTTTTTTTTTTTAACTGGCACTTTAGATTTTCACATAGGTTAGGGTTATCTTACTCATAAAATGAGAACATAATGTAATTTTTTAAATGTCATGCACAGAAAAATATTAAAATCTTGGAAAGTAAAGTTATGACCATATAAAAGGAAAGTCCAATAGAAAAGTTGAGAGATAAATTTGAAGAAATCTCTCTTAAAGCAGGGGGGAGGAAAAAGGAATAGAAAAGACTAGAATATGATTCAGGACTTAAAACATTGAACACTTAGAATTCCAGAAAGAAAAATGAAATAAGATGAAGAGAAAATTATCGGAGAAAATGTTTAAAGTTTTTTTCAAGTTGAAACAGATGAATTTCCACATTGAAATGGGTCATCAAGTGCTCAAAATAAAGGTTGCATAAGACCTACACAATAGCATATCACTGTGAAATTTCAGAACACATGGGGAAAAAGAAAATTCTAGAACCTTCCCAAGAGGAGTAAAAGGAGCATCCATTCAGGAATCAGAATGATATCAGATATCTCAATAGAAATGCTAGAAGCTAGAACACAGTGGAGGAATGCCTTCACAATTCTCAGAGAATTTTCAACTAAGAATTGTGTATTCAGTCAAGCTATTAAATGGAATAGAATAGCCCAAGTTAAAGACATGCAAATTTGCAGTAATTTTACCACTCATCCATGCATTCTGTCTCAGAAAGGTGCAGGAGGATATAATCAACTAACATGAAGAGGTTAACTAAGAAGAAAACACGGGATCCAAGGAACAAAAAGTCCATAAAAAAGATTTCCAACAAAACAGAAATGATAAGAATTCCCCCAAATATGGTGATGAGACATCTAGGATGGTTTTTTTCAACTGAGGGTGATTTTGTCTCCCGGGGACATTTGACAATATCTGGAGACAATTTATAATAACGAGTGGGGCAGCGGGGAGAGTGCTATACTCATCTAGTGGACAGAGGCCAGAGATGATCCCAACCATCCTACAGCATACAGAACAATCACCTACAACAAATAATCAACCAGCCCAAGACATTAGTAGTTCCAAGGAATTGAGAAACCCAGTCCTAAGACAATAGCTGTGAAGCAGGATGAAACAGGAACAAGGGCAATTCGAAGATTTTGAGTTCATTCTGTGGTCAGTTTAGAACCACTGACATATTACAGCTAAGCCTCAGAAAGTAACGTTTGACATATAAAGTTATGATATAATGTGAGCAATGTAGTTATAGAGGTGGGCAGAAAGTACTTGGGGACACAATTGAGCCATTTTCTTTGACTCTGTCTGATTGCCACATTAGTAATTGTTTGCCTAATATAAGAGACTCTTCATGATCTTGCCACAAATTAACCTTGCAACTTTACGTCCTGTCAGTCTCTTCCACTATACAATTTGTGAATTTTTGAACAATCATCAATTTAATTCTCCATTTGTTACACATACTGCTCTCTCCTTTTGAATTTCTCTATCTACCTTGTCCTTGCAAGGAATTAATTGCTGATTTCCAAAACTAAGTTCCAAAAGTCAATAAAGCAGGAATCAATTAAAAATGAATAAAATGGCCCCTGCATATCAGTCCATTCTTACTTAATTTTGAATAATGTATATTCATCACATAAACAACTGATACATGTATTAGTTAAGCTAATGCCAGCTACTATAATCAACAACTCCCCAAAGGTACAATAGCACAAACACAGCACAAGTTTCTTGCTCGCGCACATAAAATCCAGATTCCATATTAGTAAGTACCTCCCCTCCACTAGTGATTTAGAGTTCCAGGCAACTTCTATTTCACAATCTTGCCTTCTCGGCTCCTAACTTCAGTGTGTTCATCAGCATTAAATGGGTGGATGGGGAAAAGCATGCAGAATAATATACAGGAGGTTTTTACGATCTAGGCCTCTCCATGGCGTACATCACTCACTTTGCATTGGCCAAAACTCAGCCACGTAGCCATACCGTGTGGGAGGCTGGAAAATATCATCTACCTGCATGCCCAAGAAGAGGAAATGGCTGCTGCACAGACAGCCCGTCTCTGCTATTGGGTGGTTCTGAACATTTTCTAGTAATGTTCCAAAACAAACAAAAAAACAAAGTACAGGAAGATTTGGTTATTTATAAGGCACATATGAATTAATTATCATATAGCTATTGAAATCATAGATCAGAATGACTGTGAATGGAAATATTAAGATAGAAACATGAAAGAGTATAGGGAAGACCTTTGAATTTCACAGTATAAAATAAAGGAAGAAGGTCATATGAGCAAATCCTGTCAATTTCATACAAGGAGATGCTGTAAAGAAATGGTGGAGAGTGGTGGGCTAAACGTTGCCATAGGGAGTAAAGAGGACACTGCTCTTTTCCCTGTGAATCAGGAGAATTAGAAGAGCTCTACTGGTTATTTAAAAAGAAAAGAAAAACACTGGGGAGCTAGTTTTGTCAAAGAGATGAGAAAGATGCAAAGATGTCTTGGAAAAAATAGAAATTCTGAAGGAAAACTTTCTTAATATATGAAATGTCTTTATGCAGTGCTGAGTGGGTTAGTTGAACTGTGTGAAAAATGATTGCAGAGAGGGGTAGGAGAGGATTTTGTGTGAGGCTTTTATTAAGGTGATCATTTGCTACGCAGGGTTGGAGGCGATAATGGAAAAGGCAGTGAGAGTAATTTACATTTATCTTACTATTTAATCACATGACCTTTTATTGTTACCTTTGGGCTAGGCATTTTGCTAATAATTGAACCCTTACAACAACACACTGAGATAAGTGCTACTATCTCATTTTTTTGGCAGGAAGAAAATGAGTTTCCACATGTCACATAGGTAGATAGGAGGTTAAGTTAAAAGTAAAATCTTGGTCAGATTACCTACAGAGTCCCTTAAGCATTTACTCAAACTCACAGCGATCTTTCTTGTTGTTGCTTATCTGTTGATCTGTTTTTTTAATCACGTCTACCAATTAAGTTATAGTAAACATTATCCTTAAATGTTTACATTTAAGTAAATGTAGTTGCAATGTTTAATTAAAATACCATAAAATTTATATACTATGAAATTATTTTTCAATGTTCATTAAAATGATGACTTTCAATCCAATGGCTTAAAACAAATGTGGGCTTTAGTGGTAATTTTTTTTTTTTTTATCCTTTTTTTTTTTTTTTTATCCTTTTTTTTTTTTTTTTTTTTTGGGGGGGGGAACACCAGGTTCAATCAACTGTTTTTATACACATATCCCCGTATTCCCTCCCTTCCTTGATGCCCCCCACTCGAGTCCCCCCCACCCTCCCCACCCCAGTCCTCTAAGGCATCTTCCATCCTCGAGTTGGACTCCCTTTGTCATACAACAACTTCCCACTGACTATCTATTTTACAGTTGGTAGTATATATATATCTGTGCTACTCTCTCGTTTCTTCTCAGTTTCCCCTTCACCCCCCGCCCCCTCCCATACCTCGAGTTCTCCAGTCCATTCTCTGTATCTGCGTCCTTGTTCTTCTCACTGAGTTCATCAGTACCATTTTTAGATTCCGTATATGTGAGTTAGCATACAATATTTGTCCTTCTCTTTCTGACTTACTTCACTCTGTATGACAGATTGTAGTTCTATCCACCTCATTACATATAGCTCCATCTCATCCCTTTTTATAGCTGAGTAATATTCCATTGTATATATATGCCACATCTTCTGTATCCATTCATTTGTTGATGGGCATTTCGGTTGCTTCCATGTCCTGGCTATTGTAAAGAGTGCTGCAATAAACATTATGGTACAAGTTTCTTTTGGGATTATGGTTTTCTTTGGGTATATGCCCAGGAGTGGGATGACTGGATCATATGGTAGTTCTATTTGTAGTTTTTTAAGGAACCTCCAAATTGTTTTCCATAGTGGCTGTACCAACTTACAGTTCCACCAACAGTGCAGGAGAGTTCCCTTTTCTCCACACCCTCTCCAACATTTGTTATTTCCAGACTTTGTGATGATGGCCATTCTGATTGGTGTGAGGTGATACCTCATTGTGGCTTTGACTTGCATTTCTCTGATGATGAGTGATGTTGAGCATCTTTTCATGTGTTTGTTGGCCATCTGTATGTCTTCTTTGGAGAAATGTCTATTTAGGTCTTCTGCCCATTTGTGGATTGGGTTATTTGCTTTTTTGGTATGAAGCTGCATGAGCTGCTTGTATATTTTGGAGGTTAATCCTTTGTCCGTTGTTTCATAGGCAATTATTTTTTCCCATTCTGAGGGTTGCCTTTTAGTCTTGTTTATGGTTTCTTTTGCTGTGCAAAAGCTTTTAAGTTTCATGAGGTCCCATTCGTTTATTCTTGATTTTATTTCCATGATTCTAGGAGGTGGGTCAAAAAGGATGTTGCTTTGATGTATGTCAAAGAGTGTTCTGCCTATGTTTTCCTCTAGGAGTTTGATAGTGTCTGGCCTTACATGTAGGTCTTTAATCCATTTGGAGTTTATTTTTGTGTATGGTGTTAGGAAGTGTTCTAATTTCATTCTTTTACATGTTGCTGTCCAATTTTCCCAGCATTTAGTGGTAATTTTAAAGAAGAAAACAGGAATTATCAAGTAGAAAATAAATTAAATGGTTTCTGGAAGTTTTTTTCTGGTGCTAGCATGTGATTTTTAAGTGCAAATATGGCTTTAAAATTCTCTCAACACTTTTAATTTAGGATACAATAGTGGTCACACACTTTAAATTGTAAATTTTAAAAACTTCACTAAAAACATATACTATTACCAACCTCAATTGTGTAAAGAGTCCTGAGAACTGTCATTAGAGCATATATTTCTTAAAATGAATTTTTATGAAGCAATTAATTTGGGAAGGTGTCTCAACTAACATTTAATTGCTACTTATATTTAGAAAATTTCACTCTTTTCTTCCTTTTACAAGGCATGTTAGCAAAACTCTACACTCTAATTAAGGAAAACTGGAATTTAAAGTGGGTCTCCTAAGCCTCTCATATTTGGAATATCCTTTCACCTTGAGAACAACAGAAACAAGGATAGAGTTATTTGAATGCCTGGAATATACTTTTGCACCTCATTTCTCAGCTAACAAACTTCTTTCAGATTGAAATTTGAATGTCACTACAGTGAAAACTTTCCTGATCTCCCAGATGGTGTCAGCTACACACTGCCAGGACTCTGAGAAAGATTCAGAAGAAAGACTATCATGACTGATTATCAGCGTCTTCTGTGAATATAACTAAAAAAACTGTTTATATGCCATAATCAAGATGGATTGTTAGGGGGAAAGAGATACTCCTAATATATCTATAATAGCAATACATTCCTGTCCATGCCAAGATCTACTTAACAGTTTTCACTCAGAGTATAATTTTTTTTTGGGGGGGGGGGTGCAAATATAGTCTTTGAATATATATCCTCTTATTCCATATTCAGGAAAGTTTCCCGTCCTTCAAAACTCAAAACTGTTCTGCAAATTCCAGAGATTTCAGGATATCATCCCAATTTAATCACAAAAGCACAAGCCTACCCTATCCAGTCTGGCTGCCCATCAAGTTTACAGTGGCCCTCTCCTTGTTTCCTTCTCCAATTGAAAATTCCAACTCAATTTGTCCTAGCACTTGACATTTCTAATATATTTCTGCTAAAATTTTACTACATAATTATGTATTTGACTGCTTTTGCTAAATCATAACTTAGATAAGGCCGTTTTCACAGGAGATCACCAAAAAGTCATCTTAATGTGTGTACCTCATTTTATCAGGTATACAGCATCAATGAAGTATAGATTTTGATTATGGGTAAGGAGAAATGGCTGAGATCCTATTGTATGAGACACCGTCCCAGTTCTCAGGGGAAATACCCTTAGATTACAAATCCCTTAACAACAGGAAGGGCATTTACCTCTTGGTCTTGCCTGGAGCCTAGCATATAACAGACCATTTGAAGGTATTTGTAGCATGAATAGGTTGATAGATACATTTCTTAATTCCTAAGGAATGGTATTCTTTTCCTTGCTGTTATTATCAATATATTGCTTTTATTTAGCAAACCACAACATACTTTCAAATGAGATTTTCCATTTTACTTACTCATTTTGCACAACATTGTAAATAAGACATAACTTTACTTCAATCTCTTTCCACTCCAAAAGTCAATATTGCAGTAGAAAAGAAGCTAAACATTTCAAAATCTCAGAGAAGGGCTTACTTCTGTTTGAATTAATGCAAAGGCCATGAGAATCTGACATCTTGATCCATCTGGTCAGACATAAATGTCCTTATAATGATACTTTGGAAAGTTACTTTTGAAATCCCATTTGGTTAGACTATGTAATGTGAGTGGCACCAAGGGTTGCAGAGTCTGTATCACATCCCCATTCCCCAGAGATGGATCATCTTTTGAAGCATTTGAAAACTTAAAAATAGGCCCTTATATAGAAGTCCCATTACCCTGTCTCATGTCCTTTACCAAAGATTGGAAGTTGCTGAGGTTGGAAATTTTGTGGAAGTCTTTTAATCTGATTTGTGTGTAATACATTGAGAATGGAAGTGCCTCTGCAGATGTTAAGGAAAACACTACCCACTCAGCGGGTAGAACTCAAACCAAATTTTCCTCCCACTGGACAGATATTTACTTCCTTGAAACCAAGCATGATTCATTGCTATTTTCAACTATAAAACACTAGTGAAGTAATTGAGTATGAAACATTAATATCTTTTGCTATTTCTATTCAGCACTTGAGTCCATGTTCAAGGAGAAAGCTTGGAAGGGAGGGAAGAAGACACAAACTGCTCCCCTTACCACCCTCTTGAGCTCTGCTGTCTCTACAGCTAAAGACTTCTGTTTATTTCCTCTGCAAATCAATCTGACGCCGCTGAAGTCTGGTGCATTCACTTGCCTATTCAATTATTTCTTTAGAACCCAAACTCAAAGATAAGCACTTTTCAAGAAAACAGCTAAACAAATCCATCTCCTGCATTATATCAAACTCTTTCAGACAGAAAATGCAGTCAACAGAGATCACCCTACTGAGTTGCAGATGTTGAAAATGTCACTTCTACTGGATATTTCCCTCGGGAGGGATTTTATTTTTTCCAGAGAGGAAAATGCTTTCCCAAATACCTTCTTTGGCCTTACCAGTCTACGGGCATTTTAAATCAAAGGCAATGTCTGTGCTAAAGGGGGCAATGGTGTCTCCCTCTTGTTAAGGTAACATGGATCCATAAGCAGCTCTAACAAATGGGAGGTCCAGCTAGAAGCCTTGGGCTGGAATGACTTTTACTCTCTGCTGTGTCAGCCAAAGACTGTGTTGCTTCACTGAGCTCTATTTTTGGAATCACAGAGCCGATGCTACAAATCATCATGAGGTTATCTTACCAACTGTACTAAAATTTCCACTCCTTATATCATTCAGGAGTGTGCCCTTAAAATATAGCAGGGATGTTTGTTTGGCAAAGGGCACAAAACTATGATTATAAGAAATAACTTTTGGAAACAAAGGAATATACTGAAAAATATCAGGGAACCTGGTAAATTTTGTTTGTTTTCTCTTTTGAGTTATGATCAGGGCACAAACCGGAGTTTAAAGTCTGTCTGCCAGATATGTGATTGAAGGAGTCTTCTGCTTAACATTTTTGGGCTTCAATGTCTTTCTGATAAAATGGGGATAATATATCACTTCAAGAGGTTTCTGCAGAGATGAAATGAGGCAATGCATGCAATCCATTTGCAGGGTATCTGACAAACAAAACACACACACACAAAAAATCACTAGGTATCTCTTCCTCCTTTGTTGAGAAACTGTGGCTCATGTTCAAAAGAGCTCCTTACTGGGCAGGAGATTTCTGAAGTCATTGATCATTTTTAATGGTGCTGCAGAGTTTGTCTCTAGAGTTTTCTTCTCAGTTTTGCTATCGTGCAGCTCTGGTAGATTGAAATAATAGGATGCTTAGACTATTATTCTTATTTTGACATTTTGATACAGTTCTGACCAAATGTTTGAAACAAAGGGAGGATCATGAGAAATAAAGTGTGAGTTTATTGATTTCAAGAAACTTTCATTTCTAAGTTAACCATTAAAACACTATATTAAAAGTTGGGCAGCCCATCTAGTTCACTGCGTGCAATGGTTCAGAATTTACAAGTCTTTTCACGGAGAGTTGTTTTCTCTTTCGATTCTCATAATAACACTATGCGGTTATGTAGGAATTTTTTTCCCTCCCAAAGGAGATAAACTGAGGATCCATGTGATAAAGTCACTTGTTTAAGAACAAACACTAAGTTATAATGACAAGACTAGAAACTCAATTCTCCTAAATTGAAATTAAAATATTTGGTGTTCTCTTATAGCACACGATTTGTCTTTCTATCCACCTGCGTCACCCTGAGCAGGTCACATAATCCTTCTGTACCTCAAGGGGGATAATTATACCTGACTGTTTCACCTTAGTATTAATAGGATAAGTAAAGATAATCTATACGAAAGATTTTGAAAAACATAAAATTATTATTATTCAGGAGGGATTGTCAATATATCTCCCTATGACCTCTTTCTAACAATCTGGAAGCTGATATATATATATTTTACATATATTTATTTCATATATATATCATGTTATGTATATATATGACAAAGAAGAACAGATCAGCTGTGTTCTAAGACAAAATTCCAAATGGTAGAAGAGAGCACAGCTATATATTCTCCCTACGGTTTGCACTTGTGACAATGACGGAAATAGATATCCTAGAGAAACGCTCATCTATCTTATCCCTAAGTTGTGAACCTATATCAGACATCTATTGCTACTTAACAACTGTGTGAGTCAGGGTTCTCCAGAGAAACAGAACCAACAGGAGGTTTACATTTAGATATAAAAGGAGAGAATACCATTGGTCATTAATTTATCCAAAATCTGTAAAACCCCTATTTTTCTTTCTCCCTCTTTTCCATCAGTTCCTGTGAACTGTGCATTTACTGCATTTCTCATACATTTTCCTTCCAATCAGTTCAAAGTAGTGTAAATCAAGCCATGTTCTTAATATTTTTCACTGCCTAGAGTTAAAAAAAAAAAAAAACAGAGATACACACTTGTTTAAAAGCAATGAAAATTTTGGCATTTCTTTCACAATTTTTGAGGCTTGGTGTGAGGGTGATGAGTGGAAAGAATACTTGCAAACATCCTCAGATGGTACCCACTTTAAAGGGCTGTATTTAAACTTATGCTTCGTATTTTGTTAGGAGGGCTACACTGGAAATTTTACTTACCTTTCCTTAATTACAGTTTTCTAACATGGGCAATATTGAGGTTGCTAATTAGTGATGTTTTATGAGTTATAATATCAATTTACATGTATGTACATCTATTTATATATGTTAATTTATGTATGCATATTAAAATATTATTACATGTGCATAAACACTTATTAAGTTTGCCAATTTCAGAAAAAACCAAACAAACTTTTTGGCCAATCCAATACATTACACTTGTACTATTTAAGCACATAAAGTTTTTAGGAAACAATATGTCCGGTACTTTTGTTGTATGTTAAAATACATCTCACTTAATATGAATTAACTGTTTCCAAATAGAAAAGTCTTTGAAAAATATAAGTGAATAACTGAGTAGTTCCCCAAATTCAAAACTGCAGAGGCGGGGACTTCCCTGGTGGGGCAGTGGTTAAGAATCTGCCTGCCAACACAGGGGACACAGGTTCGATCCCTGGTCTGGGAAGATCCCACATGTCACAGAGCAACTAAGCCCGTGTGCCACAACTACTGAGCCTGCGCTCTAGAGCCCTCGAGCCGCAACTATTGAGCCCTAGAGGCACAACTACTGAAGTCCATGTGCCTAGAGCCTGTGTTCCGCAACAAGAGAAGCCACCACAATGAGAAGCCCTTGCACCACAATGAAGAGTAGCCCCCACTTGCTGCACCTAGAGAAAGCCCTCGCACAGCAACAAAGACCCAAACACAGCCAATAAATAAAATTTAGTAAATAAATAAATAGAATTAAAAAAAAACTGCAGAGGAGTGTCTTGAATGCTACATTGGGGGTGTTGGTGAATAAAGGATGCAGTGGTAAAGGTGTGTGACAGCTTTCATGACATTTCCTCACATAACTTTCTTTCCCCCTGAGGCAGGCTAAGAGCTTGTGATCTAACATATCATTCTAAATCTAATTATTTTTAAAAGTAGTCAACAGCTTCCACTTAGGGAAGCACAGTTAACGCAAATCTAATGAGCACTGGATACATGCCAAGTTTAAATTTTTTTTTAAACCCTTTTAAAACATTTTCCCCATAGCTCATAAAGTGTGAAAAGTTAGGAAACCGTGATTTATTTTACTCTTTATAACTCAAAAATGCATATGTCTAAGATTAAAAAACCTCTTACCTCAAAGTAAGCTTAGGCAGTTTGATTCCTAAAGAAATTTTGAGGGAAAAATAATTACGAGAGAGAGATGATTGTTATAGTTGCGTAGAAAATAAGAACGAGTGTCTGTTCAACATATTCTTTCTGTGGCCCCAGATTTCTAAAAGGCTAATATCACTCTGAACTGTTGAAATTATCTTACATTAATTATGAGAATAAATTACTTTGTTCTTTTTTTATGGCTAAGTAATATTCCATTGTATATATGTACCACATCTTCTTTATGCATTCCTCTGTGGATGGGCATTTAAGTTGCCTCCATGTCCTGGTTATTGTAAATAGTGCTGCAATGAACATTGGATACGTGTATCTTTTCAAATTATGGTTTTCTCCGAGTGAAGTGAGACACAGAAAGACAAACATCATATGATATCGCTTATATGTGGAATCTAAAAAGAAAAAATGGTACAAATGAACTTATTTACAAAACAGAAGTAGAGCCATAGATGTAGAAAACAAACTTATGGTCACCAGGGGATAAGAGGGAGAGGGATAAATTGGGAAATTGGGATTGATATACATACACTACTGTATATAAAATAGGAAACTAATAAGAACCTGCTGTACAGCACAGGGAACTCTACTCAATACTCTGTAATGGCCTATATGGGAAAAGAATCTAAAAAAGAGTAGATATATGTATATGTATAACTGATTCACTTTGCTATACACCTGAAAGTAACACAACATTGTAAGTCAACTATACTCCAATAAAAATTTTTAGAAAAGCTAATGGTTGCAAGGAACAGAAAAATTATGAGAATGAAAACAAAACAAAACCTCTTCACAACAATGAAAAATCCTGGAGAGCTTAGGCTTCCACGGGAGCTGGAGGAGACAGAGCTGGTGAGAGGTCCTAGTCACTCCCACGAGTGGAATCTCTGATAAGTAAACACCAGCCCCAGTGTATCACTCCGGGGAGGATTCTGAAGCATCAAACAAATACATGGAAGGGAGGTGAATGCAGGGGTTCAAGAGGAAGCAGCTTGGTAAACTCTATGTAAGGAAAGGAATGTTGCAAAGACTGGAAGAGAAACATATTAAGAGATTTCCTTAATTACTCAAAGAAAAGTTACTCAAACTGGAGGGTGTGTAGCTGCTACAGGCATTTTACAAGTGAGGATAGTGAGAATGATAAGGGGCCCCCAAATGAAGCAAGTCCCACTCTGTGAACTACTTAGGGCCCTCTTGTCAAGTTCAGGAACAACAATTGTTCCTGCAAAAACTATCATTTAGGACATGCAAATTATCATCATTCTTGACACTGGAAAATGTTGCCTTTCTATTTTGAATAGAAATTTTTTGTTTGCATAAATTTTAGCCTTATAGCAAGCATGCAGGTAAATGAGTAGGGATCTGGGTTGTACAGGATATTCAGAATATTTTTAATAATTCATTGTTTTTCAGTACCTTAGTGAAACATGAGAGAAAATGTTCAAGGCACTTGATGAAAAATGAGTTTCTCGGGGTGTTTTATTAAAAAATTCTAACAAATAGAGACTTGAAAAGTGATCTAGTTGCGCTGTTAGAGAAATCACTAGTTGAAAGTTGTCCAAACTGAGAAAACCCAGAAAAGATGTGTGTTGAACTGAATTAATGTGAATCACATGGTAAAAAATAGACAAGAATAAGAAAGAAGTCTCAATAAGCACAGAGATTAACGTGCAGATGGCAGATCAATTTCCTGAGGCTTTAAGGACAAAAGAAAAGGAAATAACATTTATTGAGCTTATTCTATGTGCCAGGCATTGTATTTTACATATATTATTTAATCATTCTTTTGATAAATATTTCTTTTGAATGCTATATATGTGCTCTTTAAAAGCAGACTTTTTTTTAGAACAGGTTAAGGTTTTCAGAAAAATTGAGAAGGAAATATAGAGACTTTCCATACACTCCACACCTCATTTCCCCTATTATTAACCTTTTACATTAGTAAGATACATTTATTATAGAAAAAAAGTGCTTTTAAAACTCTTTAAAATTCTAATATCATTTGTCATTATTTCTACAGATGAGAAGCCAAGGCTTAGACAAATTGTTTCCCAAAATATGTGGCTAAATATTTTATCCACAATTCCACACAGCAATAAATCTTTTAATGCCCCAATAACATCTAAAGTACACATCTAGTCAATGACCTAACAAAATGTGTGTCTTGTGCACTTGTACTTATTGTAATATCTTTTCTATGTATTGCACTTAACTATCCCTTAAGAATTTTCATATGTGATGTCATTTCATTTTTCAACAGGGCTCATGGATAAGCACAAAGAAAATTAACAGAAGATCCAAAAGTTTGGTCAGTTGGCACTATTGCCACACTCTGTGCCCAGTAGGGTGCCCACATGATGAGGCTTAGTTTTATTTCAACATTTTACCTGAATATTGAATCAGGGATAGTACTGACACCAAAAGCCTGAAAAAGACAAACTGGTTTTTCTTTCCTCCTCCATGGAAACTACTTCATCACATCTGGCAATTACACTATAGAAGTGTACCTTCTGCTTAGTGCCCTGTATCAATTCACTACTATGTTTTCTTAAAAAATCCAAACCAACTCCTTTTGTTCATTAGAATAGTTCCTGATGCTTTATCCTGATATCTACTCATTTTCCATTATTTGGTTCATACACCATAGGGAGGGTCCCCTCGGTCTTCTTCAAATTACATTTATGACATCCCTACTTTAGTGGCACTTTTCAAACAGTGATTGCACACTTACTACTTTTACCATGTTGGCCCTCACTGTAAACACAGGTAATAATCTCCCATTAAAACGTGTACTGGGAATAAGATCTTACTTTCTAAAATGCTTGTTACCAGAATGCCTGAAATGATACTTCCTTATCTCCCTTATTTGATGATATTGCCTCATTTTTACCCTGGTAATTTTTGTCCTACTCCAAATCTATTCAATATATCTTTTGTCGAAATTTTACATCTTACCTAAAAACCAGTCTTCAAAAGAAAATTTACCTTTTACTTTTAAAATTTTTATCAAATAGCACATAAATGTAATTTAGAAATTTAGATAGTCTAATGTACTTATATTAGAAAATAGCAGTTTCCCCTCTCAACTTCTAATGAACTCCTTCTCTGCAGAGGAAGCAATATTCAAATGTCTTAGCTGTTTTTTGGGATACCTTGTGATTTTAAAATTTATGCTCATATACTGTGCTTTAATTTTCCAGTTTTAAATATTATTTATTGACTGTCTACAATGGAATATATTATCCTCCTCTCTACTGTAGAAAATACACTTCCCTCATCAGCATTCACCAAATAGGCAAATTTATAAAAACTCAATGTTCGGTTTTAGTATTATTGTAACTATAGATGATGTAATTATAGATGAGCCACATGCTGGACAATGATTCCATTTAATTCTTTAACAGCTTTTTATTTTTTGAAGTTAATAAGTTACTGCTTTTGTTTTGCCTTCCACAGGAGAAATAGAGGAATTTTCAGACTATCAAAAGGCTAGAGAATTGTTTGCTAGCACATATATACTCTGAAAAACACTGAAATAATGTCTTTATACTGAAGGAAGTACAGAACCATAAGAAAGAACAGAGAGCCAGAAAGGGTGAAATATAGCTATATATAAATAAATACTGACTGTTTAGAACACCAATAATAATAGTAGTAATAATAATAGTACCTTGTGGAGTTTATAAGCTATCTAGAAAGAAAATATGTGGACAAAAATTGCAAAAAAAGGTGAAGCAGGGGTGCGTGGAGTTAAACTTCTAGGGTCCTCAAATGTGCCCTAAAAGCACTAACTTAAGGTTCAATGTAGTAAAATGTAGATGTATACTATAAAATCTAGGGTAACCACTAAAAGAATACAATGCTTATCACTAAAAAGGTACTCAAGGAAATAAAATAATAAATCATGCTTGATTAATAAAAGCAAGGCAGGCAAGGAGAAGGGGACAAATAATAGATTATTAAAGCACAAATAGCAAAGTGATTTATTTAAAACCAGCTATATCAATGATAATATATATAAATTGACTAAATTAAACATTCCAATTAAAAGACAAGAATTATTAGACTGGATTAAAAAAAATAACAAAATCTAATTCTATTTACTAGAGACATACTTAAATAGTATGTCAATACACTAATACTGTATTAGTTTTCTCTTACTACCCTAACAATTACAAATTTAGTGGCATAAAACAACACAAATCCAAAAGTTTTCAAGCTCACAAGTCCAAAATGATTTTCCAAGGCTAAAATCAAGTTGTCAGCAGGGCTGTATTCCTTCTCAGGGTTCAAGGGGACGATTCATTTTCTTGCCTTTTTCAGCTTCTAGAGGCTGCCTAGATTCCTTGGCTGGTGGCCCCATACATCTTCAAAATCAGCAGCATACCATCTTCAAGTCCCTTTCTTATCTGATTCTCCTGCTTTCCTCTTTCACTTATTAGAATCTATGATCATATTGAACACATCCAAATAATCTAGGAAAATCTTCCTGTATCAAGATCCTTAACTAATCAAACCTGAAAACTTTCTTTTGCCATGTAAAAAAAAACATACTCATTGGTTCCCAGATTAGCTTGAGGGTACCTACCTAGGAAAGTCACTTAAATCAACACAAGCCTATGTGAATGAGAAATACACTGTTGTGTTAATTGATTGAGGTTTCAAGGATGTTTAACAGAGCATAGTCAAGTTCTTGTAATTCATCTAGTTAAGTAGAACTTTGGTATAAGACCAGTTATTCCATCAATTGTTAATATACTTTCTTAAACATGTGCATCAACAAAAAAGTAGACAGCAAGAAACCAGATCCACATGATGTCATATTAAAGTTATAAGTATATATTTAAAAGCTATATTTACCACACTTACTGATATAAAGAAAAGTGTTTATATCATTAAATGTGGTGAACATAGTTGACTTAAAAATATCTTCAGGGAACAAAAAATTATAAAAAGTGATTTTGGAGAGTTAAAGAACTATCAAACAGATTTTCTAGAAATAAATATACAATAACCAAAAAAAGACAGTAATGGAGATAATTAGCAGCAGTTTAAACACAAAAGAAAAGAGCCTTATGGACTGGTAGATACAAAAGAAGAGTGACGCATGATGAATCAAAAGAACAAGAGGGGGCTTCCTAGGTGGTGCAGTGGTTAAGAATCCGCTTGCCAATGCAGGGGACATGGGTTTGATCCCTGTTCCAGGAAGATCCCACATGCCACGTAGCAACTAAGCTCGTGTGCCACAACTATTGAGCCTACGCTCTAGACCCCATAAGCTGCAACTACTGAAGCCCATGTGCCTAGAGCCCGTACTCCACAACAAGAGAAGCACAGCAATGAGAAGCCTGCGCACTGCAAAAAAGAGTAGCCCCTGCTTGCCACAACTAGAGAAAGCCTGTGTGCAGCAATGAAGACCCAACACAGCCAATAAATAAAAACATAAATGCATAAATAAATTTATTTTAAAAAAAAGAACAAGAGGAAGGGGATAAGGGTGGATAAAAGACATGGAGGATAACCACAGATAGAAACAATATAATGAAACTCAGAACAACAAGACAAAGAGACAATATTAAAAATGATTAAAACAGAAACACTGCCTTCAAAATAACACTGTATCTGATGTCTTATAAGCACAATGAAAGCCAGAAGCCAATTAAATTACTATATCTTCAATAGGTTGAAAGAAAATAACACTCAGACTAGAATTTTATACCCAACTAAAGTATCTTTCAAAAATATGGCAAAATTAAGACATTTTCAGATTAAAAACATCAGAGTGCTCACCAGCATCCTTTACTAATAAAAATTCTGAAGGATATGCTATAGGTAGAAAGGAATTGATCCCAGATAAAAGTTCTCAACAGCAAGAAGCAATTAAGAACAGAAAAAATGGTTTAAAATGTGGGCAAAAGTAAGCAAACATTGTACTGAACAAAAATAATAATGTATAATTGTCTCAAATTTTATAAGTATTTAAATCACACAGAACACATTCTTTTACCAAATAGAATTAAGCTAAATATATTTTCAAGGCATTAAAATTAAATTGGAAACTTAAAATTATACTTCTGAATAACCCATTGGACACAGAAAAAAGTTATAATGGAAATTAGAAGATAGAGTATCACAAACTGAATAACTGCAAATATCACAGTATAAGAAAATTGGTAAAAGAGATTAAAGTAATACTTAGAGAAAAAGTCATAGCCTTAAATGAATATTTTTTAAAAATAAGAAAGATAGATATTAAAGAACTGAGCATTCATTGAAAGATGTTAGTAGAATAAGCCCAAAATGACAGCAGAAACTGCAAGGCAGGAAATAACAGTAAAAGCAGAAAGTAACGAAATAAGTGAAAAAAAAAAAAAAAGGAATATAGAGAAACAAAGTCAAAAGTTGGTCCTGTGAAAAGACTAATAAAATTGGCAAATATGAAAGGAAAAAAGAAAACCACAGAAAGCCAATATCAGGATGGGGTAAATATTAAATAGATAAGAAGAGGTTATCAGTAAAAATATTTGTATTTTTCAAATTTCTAGAAAAAATGAGAAAGAGTAAATCTGAATATTCCAGCTACCATAAAAGAAAAAGAATTTGTGGCTTAGCATCTTCCCACAAAGAAAATTCCAGGACCAGATATGGCTTCACTGAAAAGTTCCAATAAATATTTGCAGAAGAAATAATTCCAGTCCTACTTAAACCCTTCCAGAGAAGAAAAAAATAAAGAACACATTCCAATTCATTTTATGAGGCTAGGATAACCTCTATATTAAAGAAAAAAAAAAAAAAAGACAGTAGGAAAAAAGAAAAATTACAGGCCAACTTCACTTTTTTTTTTTTTAAGTATGCTTCATTTACAATATTGCATCAGTTTCAGGTGTACAACAAAGTGATTCAGTTATATATAATTCCATTTATTATTCAGTTATTTATATTCTTTTATATAGTTCAGATTATTTTCCACTATAGGTTATTATAAGATATTGGATATAGTTCCCTGTGCTATACAGTAAATCTCTGTTGTTTATCTATTTTATGTAGGGTATCAATAGTTTGTATCTGTTAATCCCATACTCCTAATTTGTCCATCCTCGCCTCTTTTTCCCCTTTGGTAACCATAAGTTTCTTTTCTATGTCTGTGAGTCTGTTTCCGTTTTTTATACAGATTCATTTGTATTATTTTTTAGATGCCACATATAAGTGATATCATACAATATTTGCTTTGTCTGACTTACTTCACTAAGTATAATATTCTCTATGTCCATTCATGTTGCTGCAAATGGCAATATTTCATTCTTTTTTATGGCTAATAAAGCTCTTAAGCCAAGAATCCAGTAATATATAGCAAGGATAAGATATCATGAAAAAATTGTTTATCCCAGAGAAGTATAAATTTAACATTAAAAACATTAGATTCACATTAGAAAATAATTGAATGTATTTTGCCACAAAAACAGGTTAAAGGAGAAAGAAAATCATAGAGTTGTCAGCATAGATGGTGAAAAAGCTTTGATGAGGTTAAGTTTCATGTTCACTATGCTTAGAAACTAGAGGGAAAGAAAGTTTCCTTTATCTGCTAAAGGATATCTACAACATAATTTAGAGCAACGCTCATACTCGATGTTGAAACACTGAAAGCCTGCCCTTCAAGACAGGGACCAGAACAAGAGTGCCCACTATCTCTTGTGCAATACTGTGCTGGAGGTGCTACACAGAGGAAGTGGTAAATCAAACAAGCAATAAAAAATATAAGAATTGCAAATGAAATAAAACTTCCATTATTTGTGGGTTACATTACTGCGTACAAAGAAAAACCCAAAGAATCTATAGTTATGTGATTAGGCTTAAAAATTTAGCAACATTGTTGGATTCATAAACAAAACAAAAACAAATTAACATACAAATATCCACCAATAATAAACACTTAGAAAGTGAATATTTGAAAATAGAACCTTTGCAATAGTATAGAAAATATCCTAAGAAAATAGGCGAGATCTATATGGCAAAAATCATAAAACTTTAAAAGGAATTAAAATCTAAATAAATGGAAAATTCATAAATTGATGGATTGGAAAACACATTATTGTAAAAAATCTTAGCTTGATTTACAGATTCAAATCTCTATCAAAATTCCAACAGGGATTTTTGTGGAACTTAACAAACTAAAGAGTATAATGAAATGCAAAGACTCCATTGTATCCATGATCCTCTTGAAAAAGAATCGGGTAAGACATGTTTTAGTAGGTAATTTTTTAAAGCTATTTAAAAATAAATTCATCATGTTATTGTGGCATGTAGATGAAAGACCTAGGAAAAAATAAAATGAATTAAAATAATGTTTAATTTAAAAAGGCTAGAGAGAAGAGTGGAACATTTTGGCTTCAGCTTGATCTTTCTAAAGAGAACCAGTAGAAAGGTGTTGAATTCAGTTCAAATAAGATGTAACTGACTGCCTGTGCTTTATAGCACTTAATAAACTGCCCTATCCCTTAAAAAAAATAAAATAAAAAATAAAAAAATAAAAAGGCTAGAAACAAAGCCTCTGCTTATACACGGGTAATTGACATAAAAATAATCATGAAACACCAGCTTTTTGAAAAATAATGTTGATATGAATATTAAAGAATTACATATAGTTTGGCCGCTAACTCACATCATACACAAAAATCAGTCCCAGGTGGATTAAAGACTTAAATATGAAAGTAAAGCTTTATAGATTCAGAAAAGAATATAAACCAGTATCTTCATGATCTTATTTAGAAGAAGATTTCTTAAAGAGGGCACAGAATGTGTTAATATGAAAGGGAAAAATGAACACCTTTGACAGTGTTGAAATTAAGAATTTCTATTCCTAAAAAAAAAAAAAGACAAAAGAATTTCTGGTCTTTAATACCCTAAAAATTAGATGATACGTCATAAAATAGAAGATATGCAACACATATTAAACAAGGGTTAGTATCAAAAACACTGTATGTAAAAGCACCTACAGATCAGTTTGAAATGGAATATCATTCAGTTGAAAAAATGAGAGCAAGGTACTTCAATGTAGAATTAATGTGTTATTGCCCAGGTCAGCGATGCTGAGAAAAACCTGGCCTCCGTTCACTGATGCCGAATAGAAATACGGAGACAGAGCTTTGGAGGAGTAGAAAGGAAAAGCTTTATTACTTTGCCAGGCAAAGGGGGAACACAGTGGCTAGCGCCTCAAGAACGGTGCCCCCCTCTCTGGGGAATAGGGAGAGGTCTTCAAGTTGGGGCTCGTGGTCAGGGGTAGGCGATAAGGATCAAGGCAATAACCATCCTGCATTCTTCTGATGGGTTGGTGGTGAGCTAAGTAGGAGTCAGCACCATCAAACTTCAACTGGTCTGGGGTCTACGTGCTTGTGGGCAGCACACCATCATTAATCTTAACCTCTCCCACCTGGAGGGGGTTTCAACGTCTGCAAAATAGCTCCAAGATATTGTTGTGTGTATTGTTGCTGGGGAAACAGGACCTGCTCTTGACTGCTTTTCTCGAGCAACCTCTCCCGTCATTAATTAACAAATGCTTGAATCTGCCCACTCGAATGCAGGGAAGGTCATGGAGGCTGAATGAAGGCTGTTTTTCTATAATCAAAGAAACAGGGGACACAGAAAAGCTTTGTGCCCAGGAGCCCCACAGGGCCCTGCTCGGTATCAACAGTCCTAATGTGTGACACTTATCATGGTTTGACAGTTAATAATGTACTCTTTTACTCTCAAGAGCATCCTAATATGTTGAGTAAATTACATGTTCACCTTATCCTTCAATCTTTGTGTTCTCAGACCTATCTTTTACCCCTAATTTCTGATCTATCTAAAGCCTCTAATTGGAGGGCCTCACTGTAGTTGTGCAGAATGAATTTCTTGCCTCTACTGGGCTTCTCCATCTGCAGCTTTCGGCTTTCTGTCTTTCAGTTTTCCATTTCACAAAATGTTATCATCCATTTCCTTTGCTCTTTGTCCTTGGGAGTTTATAATCCTTTATTTCTTTACAACCATCTCAAAGAAGATGAAGAATCCAAAATAAGTGATTATACCAAAGTGCCATACTTTACCAGAGTACTTATTTACTGCTCTCCGTTCATCATTTAAATGCCTAGTTGAAATCATATCCACTTTAGAAATCCTTCACAATGAAACAGGAGATGGTACTATCTTCTTGAAAAACAAGTCTTTGTTGATCTTGATAAATGCATTTTCCTTTTTGCATATTTGATCTCATTACCTGATGACCTTATTGCTTTATTGTTTTGGGAGGAAAATTTTTTCAGAATTGTATTGATTCACTGTGACATTTATACACTGAATAGAAATTAACGTCCATAAAATAGGAACCTGTACGACATTAACAAAATTCTTAGTTTTTATTTGTCTGGTGTGTAAACTGAAGTCTCCTTAGTTTGTTATAGTTTCTATAGTCAGAGATATGTCAGAGATTTATAAAAATGTGCCATTTGCATAGAATTTCTTTTCTCCTTCTGATTTTTATTCACAATAACATTAAAGACAGGAACCTAACTAATTTCTTAAAAGCTATTTCTTCGTTAAGGACATCAGTCCAGATTCTAGGGACACAAAATAATAATTTGCTGAAATTATTTTGATTGTTAACTGATAGAGCACAGGAGCCACGTTTTAATCATTTTGTGATTTCTGGCACCAAAGGAGGGCTCCATAAATGTTTGCAATTGAATGGATATTTAAAATGAGTGTTTTTGGTTCTTTCATTGAATAGAAATGCATTTGCTATTTTAGCTGAGGGTGAGGTAATGATGCTGTTCCACTTCCTGCCTCCAAGTTTTTATACCTTGGTAATATAAGCAAACACATGAGATAACTTGCCTGAAGAGAAATGTAGTCGAGTCAGCATTTTACTTAGGTTTGAGCTGGTGTATCTGTCCTACGAAAAAGTCTTATGAACTGATAAGCTTCTTTAGAAAAGGAGAGTTTCAAAATACATCCTTCCTCTTGAGGAAAAGGTAGAAAAATAAGACATTTACAATTGCTGGATACTTCATTTCTATTTTTACTAGCATAATAAAAGGATCACAGGAAAGTGTCCTTGTGAGGGAAACAGACAATTGCTTTCTAAATACCGACATAATGCTCTGAGGTTCAAACACAGTCTTGAGCCTTAAACTGCAGTAGCTGAGCTCACAAGACAAAAATATGTCTGTTCTCAATTTCACAGCAGTCTGTATCCATGAGAAAATTTTCTCATAGAGTCTCTGTGAGGCAGGCCAGGAGTAGGATGAGATTACTTGCAATCTGCTGGAACTGAAAACAAGGGAATTTAAATAACATGACTAAAATTGCTTTGCCCATGGTGGGGCTGAAATTAGAATGTAGGTCTCTCAATTTAAGGTTGGACTACCCCCACTGGGCCTGGAAGGAATCCAAGGGCAGTGGCAGAAAATAGCTCTTGCCAACTTCACAATAGCTCTGACTGCTGGGTATGCAAAGAACCCAACCCTTCCCTAAGAGGAGTAGGACTTGGAGAGTATAATCTGTACTTTTCCTTGGATAATTTCTATTTCTATAGAGTGAACAAATGACAATGACCTATAAGGATCCTAGTAGTGTGGGGCTAGGGGCAGAAGATGAGAACACTGGGTGAGTCTCTGCCTAAATGGAAGTGATGCAAAGTGTCAGGAAGACTAGTCTAGCCAAATACCCTGAATCTTATACTAACTGCATGCACTTAAAATAAAAAAGTAATGAATGTGTATTATGCTCCAAATTTCACAAATTAGTTTTTATGTACATCTATTATTTGATGTAATCATCAGAACATTCCTATGTGGCAAGTATTGCTATTTCTCATCCTATAAATGAATAAATGGATTCAGAGAAGCTAATAACTTGCTCATGAACATCCAGCCACTGACTAGTGAAGAAAGTAAGAGCAATAGTCTTAATAAAGATCTTAAATTTACATCTTTTCTTTTCTTTTTGCAATAGGGAAAGGCAAATAAGAGAGTACTAGGAGTAACTGTGGTTTACAGCAATGTGGGTAACTTCAAACAAAATAATACAGCCTCAGTATGTTTTCAAGGCTAAGAGGAAATTGTGCTTAATATCAAGACAGGTTGGATGTCACCATTAAAAAAAAATCTAATAGAAAATAGAATCCATCCTTTGGACAATTTACAGTCAAACGAGAGAGTATAGAAAACTTAGTGTCACGTATATCAGGCAAGACAGATGCTAGATTATAGCAGTATGTACATATTTGGAAGCATCTTCATTACCAGTTGCTCCAATGGGCCCCAAGTGTAGAAGTTTTATCTCAAACTCGCTTAGTAATTACTTCATCTTCGACATGTGGCACACCTTAACTGTGTGCTGTGCATAAATGGTGAAAATAAAGACTTCAAAGAAGAGGAAACTTGTGAGAGCATGTGAGAGAAAAGTGTTGCTGTGGCTACATCACAACCATCTATTAACATAGGCAAAGAAAAGTATGCCAGCAGGTGGGAGTCCATCAAAATTGCTGATGATGCAACGGAAATAAATCATACTGGTGGATCTTCAATGAACACTTATTGATAAATAAATACATCAGAGATGTATCATATTCATGAACTAAACTTCTAGGATTACGTACTGAATTAATACCTACCATTTTTTGTGGGGAAGAATCTGTTGAATATATCTGGGCCTTATAAACCTTTAAATATCGAAGGATTTTACCATTTCTATCTTTTATTTTCAAAATTTGTAAACGTCTGCTTCTCCTGACCCTTGTTGCACATTATTATTTTTTTCTAGTGTTTACTCTCTCTAAATAATGCTACTAATAGCTACTATATTTCAAGCTCTGGGCATTTTGCTGGATAGTTTTAGACAATTTCTCATTTAATCATCACACCCATTCAGCAAATTATTCTCATTTTATAGACAAGAATTCTGAATCTCAAAAAAGGTTAAGTAACTGGCTCCCTGTAACATGATAGTAAAAGCAGATCTGCGATTTTAATCAGAATTTAAATGATTAAAGGGGAGGTAGTATCCTTTGTGTATCTTCCACATCTGTGGTTCCTATGTAAGTATGTGTACTGCAATCACTTGAAAACCTTAAAAACACAAAAACCCTCTGGAGAGTCTGCTTCAGTTGGTTGAGGATGGAACATCAGTCTAGATTTCTAATAAATCCCTTGACGTGATTCTTACACCGCCAGTTTCAGGGTCACCAAATCAATGTTTTCCTTGTAGTAGGGAATAAATATATATTTTTAAAATGTTGAAGTAAACTCCAGGTATCACGCTGATGCTTCTCTGAATTTTATAAGAGTGAAAGATTCTTTTGATGGTGGGACACAGCACACTGACACATGCATAGATGACAAGTAGAACTCTTTGTTATTTATAGCTCCATGAGGAAGACAGCACAACACAAAGGGTTGTAGGGAAAGAGTAACAGCAAACTGGAGCCGGAGGGGCAGCTTATGTATGGCAAGTGGGATGGAATGGCTAGGTTTCCAGGGCTCCCTCTAGACTGGCTAATTTGAATAATTTTGCAAGCTTTGGAGCACAGGGGCCATCTCTGGTCGTGAGGAACATGGCCATGGAGCATTAGGAAGAGTGCTTAGTAACCTGGAGCGTAAGAACCAGATAAGGGAAGTGGTTGAGGTGTGGGTTTAACTGGCTGCCCAGAAAGGGGAACTGACCTGCCTCTAACCAGAGTCTCAAAACTGAGTCAAGGCAGTACAATTTAAAAAACACAAAACAACCACTATAACAGACTTCGCTTCTTAGGATTGTTCAAGATTGGTTCATACCTTCAATTTATACCTAGTTAAATCCTCACCAATATGCCTCTGGTTTCTAAACACAAGAAGGAGGAGGAAGAGATTTACGTCTTCTAGCCATTTCTGGCTCCCAGTTATAATCCTATTGAATCTTATCCTCCACACTGAGTTTTGAATTTGTTATCATCTGTCTTGGAGTTAACCTCAGCACTACTTGTTTTGCACATTTAAGAAAATCATAAACATTCAGACAGGGAGAGACAACATACAAAAGCACTTACAGAAGACAATGTATGTGTCACACTTTGATGTAGGCTTGGAGTTTAAATGAAAAGGTGTTTAAATTGCTGCAGCAAAAATAATTTCACAATAATCATTAGACATGGCTGCTACTAAACTTCTTGGGCAACTTCACAATATTGCCTGGATATCGGCTCTTTGTTCATAACTCTCAGCTCCCTGTGTCTGTACATTTCTAATGCAGCGGGGCTTCTATCGCTTTTATTTGCTGGGCTTCCTCCTAACCCCCTTCTCATGGTCTCCTATTCCACTCCATGTAACTCATCTGAGAATGTTTCCACTGGTGCCAGCTATTAATATTAACATTTATTTTCACTCTGCTACTAAAGACATTTTCCTTCTCATGGGAAATCTTCATTTCACTAAAAGATGTCACATAAGGTCCTTTACTTAAATTATCCCCCTAAGTAGGTTTTGACTGTATTGTTTTCCATTAATTGTAAAGTAATTACCTTGATTTCTATTCAGCCTCAGGGAATAAAATAGGCTGGCCAGAGTATGACTGCTGTCCTGTCCACTTTCACCAGTAAATTCTTTGTACGCTGGAGAACGTAATGGCTTAAAATCGATTTTGCTGAATCCTACTTCACAATGACGGGACCAGATGTAAAAAAATGACTCAAAATAAAAAAAGCAAAGTATGCAATAAGAGGTTCTAATTAGTATGAAATAACCGGTAAAGGAATGGTAGAAGACAAAAAAATAAAGCAACACACAATGTTGTTTCATTTTGCTAGAGTTAAAAAATAATAGACTCCCTTCCTTAAGCTTCACTTCTGAAGCTTACAGTTCTGAAACGTGCCAGGGCTCAGTTCTCAGCTTTACTCCACTGTTCCTATACTCACTCCCTAGATGACCTCATCCAGTCCCATATGCTGATGCTTCCCAAAGAAATCTCAGCTTCAGTCCTCCCCTAAACTCTGCCCACTCCATGTTTTCCTGGGAGTACCTAAAAAGCACTTCAAACAAACATGGCCAAGGCAGAACTCTTCATTTTCCCTTCTAGCTCCTCAATCTTCCCAAAATCAGTGTGTGGCTGCCGTTCACTGCAAGAATCCAGTTCTTTGCTTTTGCTTGTATTCTTCCAACACATCAGCCAATTTCATTGGCTTTGCCTCCAAAATGCCTTCTGGGTTCTATCACATCTCATTATACCTGCTACTAGTCTAGGCTGCCATCATCTCTTGCCTCAATTTTTGCAATAGATTCCTAATAGTTTACTTGCTTTTTCCATTCTTGCCCCTCTACAACCTGCTACTTACTTGTCAGAGTAAATATTTAAAAAATACGTCATATCAAACATTTCCATATTCAAAACCCTCTAATACCTTCTTTTTTCACGTTTTGAAAAATGTAGAAATGTTTTGTCATGGCTTTTAGGTCTACATAATTTAGCCCCTGATTTCCTCTTTGACTCATCTTTGATCTCTCCTCTCCTGATAATCCTTAGTTCCGGCCTCAATAAGCTTCATTTCATTTCCTGAATATTCTAACTTGTTCCTACTTGAGACATTATGATTCTCGAACCCTGGACCTACCATGAAGGTCCCAAATCATTTCATCAAAACAAGCATGAACATTTGAATTCATCATTCGTTTTTCCTTTCCTCCCTTTCTTCTTTCCCTTTCTTCCTCCAACCCCTCCTCACGTGTAATTTATTATACTTCTTCCATGAAAGTGCACATGTCATGATGGCATGGACTCTGTGCATCTTCTTACATTATAATCCAAGCATCTAGAAAAATGCTTAGCACATATCAAATAATGAAAAAATCTATGTTCCAAATCTGAAATAGTCAAGAAAATTAGACATCAATAAATAAGTGTATAGACAATTCCTAAAACAGTTCTATATTGATAGTTATTATAATGTAGCCATAACAAGCAATATTTTTTGAGTATTTAGTATCCTCCCAGGCATTGAGCTAAGTACTTCATGGACATCATCTCGTTTATTTCTCAAGACAACCCCCTGAAGGAGTCCCTTTAGTTTTCCTCTATGATGAATGCAGACCCTGAGGTTCACAGAGGTTAAGTGAATCATGGTCACACAACATTTAAATGATAGATTTGGGTCTTTAATTGATTCATACGCCAAAGCCCATGCTTGCAATAACTGTATTATACAAAAATAACACAGTAACTTTTTTAAAGATAGACTATCTGAATTCATGTCTATATTAGTGAAGGTACTGATAACCCAACAATTCTATGAAAGGATCTAAAGAATCTGTGGAAGTATGCATGAATGCACTGTAAACAGCATAAAGAAATGTAGTAGGATGGAGAGAGTACTGGATTAGGGATCAGGATTTACTGGGTTCCAGTTTTACGCAGGCTGCTCCCCAGCATTATAAACTGGACCTCAGTCTCTTTTTCCATAAAAGAGAGAAATTAGATGAAAATTAGAGCATTAAAACTGAATAGCACTTGAACAAAATTCAGTTCTCAGGCATACTTTCTTAGGTTCTTACTGTCTTTTTTAAAATCTTTTCTGGTAGAGAATTTGGAAATTTAGTTTGCCACCAGACTGTCCCAAAGAGCTCCTGTTGTCCTTCATCCAGCCCACTAAACTCTTCACTATTTTTCACCCTGGTCCTTGGGGAACATTTGATCTTATGACACCTAAGCTAGAATTCATGATATTGGATCCCTTTTCAAGTCAAAGAATATCGTTCACAAGGAGAGACCCATGAAATAAATACAAAAATATTTTAACGGTTGCATCAGGGCTTTTAATCATCAATCAAAGCATAAATTAATGCTTCAGTTAATGATGTTCATATCTTACCCAGCTGTAAAAGGACAAAAGCATACTAAGTGTACACTTACAATAAATCTCTTTAACTGTTTATTGCCAAACATTATTTTATCTGTGGCTTGAGTGATACATGGAAGATACGTAATTTGTTTCATTGCTGTCATTTTAGCATTGACCCTGTTTTAAAGAATCATGACTAGAAATGAACATTTCAGATAAACAGACGAGAATATGTCTGTGGTAGCAAGACATCCAGATGTAAAGAGGAAAAGTCACTCATGTGACAGTTTCTTTACAGAGAGCCAAACATCTGGAGGTTTGGAGAGAACTTCACAATTATCTAAATACTTTATTTATCTGGATGTTTATTTTCATGTAGCTGCAATCTAATTTGGCACAGTGTTAGTAAGTAAGGGCAGGGCGAGGGGAGTGTCGGATTCTAAGGAAAAAGTTGCTTTGTCCCAAAGAATTATTTAAGATATTATTTTAAAAGTTTTTTTAAAGGACTTTTTCTTCTCAAAGGACTTTTTCTAATATAGTGAGAAGTATAATGCAAAGAGAACCGAATATCTGTAATTGTGTAGTAAATCTTTTATCCTTGTTAAACTTGCATTAATTAATCATTAATCTAGTTACAACAGTGCATGCAGAATATGTACATTAAAAATACTGGGAGGCAATAAACTAAATGTAACTGTTTCATTAGAATATTTAGCATTTGAGATTGTCTTCTCTTTTTCTATTTATTTTCAGAAAAAAAAAAGCCCTCATCTTTTCAAAATAACATTAGAGCTTGGATACCTGATCAACATGATTCCTATGAAGAGTAGCCATCCCCCTGGAAATCTGAGCAAGTGGAAGCCTGAGAATATTTAAAGTGCATTGACTGATATTTTACCAGGTAAACAGGGTAGTACAATTCTTCTCACTAAAGAACAGAGACGAGCATTTTCAGGAGCATCAGACTTTCAAAATATTACATGGACTAGTTACTCAGGAATTTTATATTAGAAGACAATCTTAAGAAAATTAAAGAATTGCCGTGAGTAGCTGCAGTGGAAGAATCTCTTCATTTGTGGTGCTTAAAATAAAACCCATGAGACCAGTCTTGACTCTCTACCTCTCTCATAAAAATGAATTGTGTTTCAAAAAGTATTGGAAAGAAACAAAGCAAAATATTAGAAACAACTGAAAAAGTCCTACCAGAAATCAGATACCTAAATAAATCAAATTTAAAAACATTATTGACAGAATTGTCTATCTTGTTTTATCCAGTTCTTCTTAAGCCAAAAGCTATTAACCACTCACTATAATAAATAATTTCTTAGCAAAATATGCCTTGTTTGGGGGAGTGGCCAAGATGGCAGAATAGGAAGACCCTGAGCCCACCTCCTCCACAGGCACAACAAAATTGCAACTACTTACATAGCAACTATCCATGACAGCATCCTGAAGACTAGCAGAAAAGATCTTCTACAGCTAAAAATATAAAGAAGGAACCAAAATAAGATGGGTAGGTGGGCCAAAGGTCTGGTATGGTCAAGCCCCATACCCCCAAGTATGTGACCCACAAATGGGAGGTTAATTACAACTGCAGAGGTTTGTCCCCAGAACTGCAGGGTCTGAGCCCCACATCAGGCTCCCCAGCCTGGGGGTTCTATACTGGGAAGATAAGCCCCCAGAACAGTTGGCTTTGAAGGCCAGTGGGGCTCACTTTCAGGAGAACCAGATGTGAGAAATACAGACTCCGCTTTTAAAGGCACACACAAAATCTCACACACTATGAGACCAAGGGCAGAAGCAGTAATTTGAAAGGAGCCTGGGTCAGACCCACTTGATGAACTTGGAGAGCATCCCAAAGAGGCAGGAGGCAAATGAAACCCATCTTGGGGACACAGATGCTAGCAGCAGCCATGCTGCCATGAGGATACTGGTGCTGCTAAGCACTGTTTTGGAAACCTCTCCCTAATTTCTTAGTGTCAAGATACAGCCCCAGCCCCGAACTTGTCAGTACCTGTCCTGGGATGCCCCAGGCTAGCCAGCTAGCTGGGCAGGGACATGGTCCCACCCACCAGCAGGCCAGCTGCCGTAGGACTCCCTAAGCCCCCAGCCACCCCCAACTTGGCTCTACCAAAGGGCTTAGGACAAGGCACCACCCACCAGTAAGTAGCTCTAGCTCTTGGACTTCCAGGGACTCATCAGCTAGCTATCAGACATGGGCCTGACCACCAATGGAATGGCACTAGTCCTGGAACCTGGCCTTAACCACCAGGAGGCGGGAAATATCCTTGGGATCTCCTGGGCCCTGGCCCTGCCCACTTGAGAGTGACACTAGCTCTGGGACCTTCAGGGCCCTATGGTCAGAAACCCTGGAACTTGGTGCCACCCACCGCTGAGGTAGTGCTAGCCCTAGGACCCCTTTAGAGATCTACAGGCAGTAGCCTCATGACCCGGCCCCACCCACCGACAGGCCAGCACCAGTTCTGGAACTCCTCTGGCCTTGCAGCCAGCTGTGCCAGGACACAGTTCCAGCCAACAGCAGCCAGCAGCTTCCACATAAAGCAAGGCCTGGCAACCAACTGGGCTGGGAGCCAGCCAAGCCTAAAAGCACATTCACAGTAGTCAGCCTGCCACAACAGAAGGACCCACACAGTCCACAGAGAGGGCACCCCTAAAGCACACAGCTCTGGTGACCAGAGAGTAGTGCGCTACTGGGCCCCATAGGACATGTCCTACATAAGCTCACTTCTGCAAGATGAGGAAATGTAACCAATCTACCAAATACATAGAAATAAATACAGTGAATTAAGGAAAATGAGGCAACAGAGAAATAGGTTCCAAATGAAGGAATGAGATAAACCCCCAGAAGAACTAAGTGAATTAGAGATAAGCAATCTATCAATAAAGACTTTAACACTGTTAAAAAATTCTAACTTGGATGGCGGCGAAGTAGAGGGACGTGGAATGCATCCCTCTCCACAGATGCATTGGGAATGCATGGAAGGACGCAATAATTCCCACAGAGAACCAGCTGAACACCAGCAGACGGCCTCGGACGCTGGAAAGGACTGCAAGGAGCCCGACATGACTGGTAGGGAGGCATCTACGACAGCTCAAAGAGGGTGAAGCGGCAGAGCTGTGGCAGATGGGAGGGAGTGAGAAACATACGGAGGGTCTGCAGCACAGCTTAGCGTTCCCGGACCGGGACGTCGATCCACAGCTGAACAGAGGGTCCGGGAGCAGGAGTGTGGGAACCGGAGAGCCGGTTCAGGGTGAGAAACATTGTTGCCAGTAAGGTGATGGACCAAGAGGACAGGAGGGAAGAGGTCCGCAGCGAGGAGTGCCTGCCTCTGAGAGCTGCCCGGCCCTGATGGCGGCTGGAGGCTGCAGGTTCACGGGCGGGGGGGAGGAGCCGCGTGAATAGCCTCTCTCACTCTTTTGGCGCCTCTGCAACAGACAGTGGAGAGACGCCCCATTGGCCACCTAAGGCGCTCAGGGATAACAAGCACCCTCAGGCACTCGGGCGGGGCTAGATTAAAACCCCTTGGAATGCTGGCAGCAGGGAGGCTGCCGAGAAAAAACAACAACAACAACAACAACAACAAACCCAAGAGAGGCCCAACTCTAAGACTTTCTGTTTACGCCTGAGCCACCAGCGTCCCTCTGCAACAGGCACCTCCAAGCCCAACTGAAACAACAGTGCGCCACTGCTCACTCACTCCCAGGAGAAGGAGCCACTATTGTACCCTCTCCCTCCCCACACACCAACGCTTACAGTCGAACAATAAAGGAACCTCTGCTGGTCACAGAATAATGCAAAAAACCCAAGGCGAGGAGAAGGACACTTACAGCTGAGACTCTAAGGAAACAGAAATAGTAGTATCAATTCCTATTGAACTGGTCCATTCTGGGATCAGTTCTGGATTTTTTTTTCCTTCTTTCTCTCTCTCTTTTTTTTTTTTTTTTAATTAAATACGATCTTAGCCCTAAGGGATTTACAAGTTTTATAACATAATTTCTTAATGATATTTTGTATTCTTTTTTTTTTTTTTTGCCTTTTTATATACTTCTATATCTAGCTAAGTTTTTGGTAGTACAGACAATATATCTCTCATACTTTCCTTTCATCCCTATCTTTTATACATTTCTATTCCTTTCTTTTTATTTGCATATTTCCAACCACACTACGCCATTCTGTTCCCCTTTCTTCCAGCCTTTTTAAGTTTATTTTATCTTAACATACTTATAAGCAACACTATCGGTCTGCTCAGACTCCTTGCTCTATTCTCCAGATGACGCACCGCCTTGGTATTTAATATTAGGTTTTTGTCTTTATCTTAGTTCTTAGTACAGTTGTCTAATTTCATTCTGAGAATCTCCATTCTCTCTGGTGGTACTCTGGCTCTTTTCTATATTTGATCCTAGCTTACAAAATCTCCCTGGATTAATGTTTGTATGTGTAAGGTGTTATTTGTTTGTTTGTTTGCTTTTGCTTTTGTCTCTGATTTGTTCTTTTTCAGTTGTCAATTTCTGTTGGGTTTCTCTTTGAATATCTGATAGCACACTGGGGTTCTGTCAGGTCTTTCCAGAGCCTTATGTCCTAATGGATTCAGTAATTGTGTGTCTTATACATGTATGTGTTTCCTAGACTTAATATTTGTTTAATCCAATACTTGGACATTAGTCTGAGGCTTGGACAGTCTTCTATAAACACCTCTATCGCCAGGACAAGCAACCCCAAAAGTTTGCACAACCATGAGGAAACAAAGAAACACCATGCAGGCAAAGGAGCAGGAAAAAAACCCACAAGACCAAATAAATGAGGAGGAAATAGGAAAAATGCCTGAAAAAGAATTTAGAGTCATGATAGTAAAAATGATACAAAATCTCGATAACAAAATAGAGAAAGTACAAGAAACAGTTCATAAGAACTCAGAAAAACAAACAGCAATGGATAACAAAATAACTGAAATTAAAACTACTCTAGATGCTGTAACCAGCAGAATGACTGAGGCAGAAGAACGAATAAGTGAGTTGGAAGATAGAATGGGAGAAATAAATGCCACAGAGCAGGAAAAAGAAAAAATATTAAAAAGAATACAAGACAGTCTCAGAGACCTCAGTGAAAACATTAAGCATACCAACATTTGAATTATAGGCATCCCAGAAGAAGAAGAAAACAAGAAAGGGTCTGAGAAAATATTTGAAGAGGTTCTAGTGGAAAACGTCCCCAACATGGGAAAGGAAATAATTAATCAAGTCCAAGAAGTGCAGAGAGTCCCATACAGAATAAACCCAAGGAGAAATACACCAAGACATATATTAATCAAACCAATGACAATTAAACACAAAGAAAAAATATTAAAAGCAGCAAGAGAAAAGCAACAAACAATATATAAGGGAAAACCCATAAGGATAACAGCTGACCTTTCTACAGAAACTCTGCAGGCCAGAAGGGAATGGCAGGATATACTGAAAGTCCTGAAAGAGAGAAACCTACAGCCAAGAATACTCTACCCAGCAAGAATCTCATTCAGATTTGACAAAGAAATCAAAAGCTTTCCAGACAAGCAAAAGTTAAGAGAATTCAGCACCACCAAACCAGCCTTACAACAAGTGCTAAAGGAACTTCTGTAAGTAGGAAACACAAGAAAAGGAAAACACCTACAAATACAAACCCAAAACAATTAAGAAAATGGTCATTGGAACACACATGTCAATAATCACTTTAAATGTAAATGGATTAAATGCTCCAACCAAAAGACACAGACTGGCTGAATGGATACAAAAACAAAACCCTTCTATATGCTGCCTACAAGAAACCCACTTCAGACCAAGGGATACATATAGACTGAAAGTCAAGGGATGGAAAAAGATATTCCATGCAAATGGAAGTCAAAAGAAAGCTGGAGTAGCAATACTCATATCAGACAAATTAGACTTGAAAGTAAAGACTATTGCAAGAGACAAGGAAGGACACTACCTAATGATCAAGGGATCCATCCAAGAAGAACATATCACAATGGTAAATATCTATGCCCCCAATATAGGAGCACCTCAATACATAAGGCAAATGCTAACAGCTATAAAAGGGGACATCGACAGGAACACAATAATAGTGGGAGACTTGAACACCCCACTTACATCAATAGACAGATCATCCAAACAGAAAATAAATAAGGACACACAAGCTCTAAATGACACATTAGACCATCTCAACTTAATTGATATTTATAGGACATTCCATCCAAAAACGACAGACTACACTTTCTTCTCAAGTGCACACAGAACATTTTCCAGGATAGATCACATCCTGGGTCACAAATCAAACCTCAGCAAATTCAAGAAAATTGAAATCATATCAAGCATCTTCTCAGACCACAACGCCATGAGACTAGATATCAATTACAGGAAAAAAACTGCAAAAAATACAAACACATGGAGGCTAAACAATTCACTCTTAAACAACCAAGAAATCACTAAAGAAATCAAGAAGAAATCAAAAAATATCTAGAAACAAACGACAATGAAAACACAACAACCCAAAAGCTATGGGACGCAGCAAAAGCAGTTCTAAGAGGGAAGTTTATAGCAATACAGTCCTACCTTAAGAAACAAGAAAATTATCGAATAAACAACCTAACCTTACACCTCAAACAACTAGAGAAAGAAGAACAAAGAAACCCCAAAGTGAGCAGAAGGAAAGAAATCATAAAGATCAGAGCAGAAATAAATGAAAAAGAAAGGAAGGAAACCATAGCAAAAATAAATAAAACTAAAAGCTGGTTCTTTGAGAAGATTAACCAAATTGATAAACCATTAGCCAGACTCATCAAGAAAAAAAGGGAGAAGATGCAAATCAACAGAATTAGAAATGAAAAAGGAGAAGTCACAACGGACACCACAGAAATACAAAAGATCATGAGAGACTACTACAAGCAACTATATGCCAATCAATTGGATAACCTGGAAGAAATGGATACATTCTTAGAAAAATACAATCTTCCAAGACTGAACCAGGAAGAAATACAAACCATGAGCAGAACAATCACAAGTACGGAAATTGAGGCAGTGATTAAAAATCTTCCAACACACAAAAGCCCAGGACCAGATGGGTTCACGGGTGAATTCTATCAAACATTTCGAGAAGAGTTAACACCTATCCTTCTCAAACTCTTCCAAAATATTGCAGAAGGCGGAACACTCCCAAACTCATTCTACGAGGCTACCATCACCCTCATACCAAAACCAGGCAAAGATGTCACAAAAAAAGAAAACTACAGACCAATATCACTGATGAATATAGATGCAAAAATCCTCAACAAAATACGAGCTAACAGACTCCAACAGCACATTAAAAAAATCATCCACCATGATCAAGTGGGGTTTATCTCTGGGATGCAAGGATTCTTCAATATACGCAAATCAATCCACATGATACATCATATCAACAACTTGAAGGATAAAAACCATATGATCATTTCAATAGATGCAGAAAAAGCTTTTGACAAAGTTCAACATCCATTTATGATAAAAGCTCTCCAGAAAATGGGCATAGAAGGAAATTACCTCAACATAATAAAAGCCATATATGAGAAACCAAAAGCCAACATCGTTCTCAATGGGGAAAAACTGGAAGAATTCCCTCTAAGAACAGGAACAAGACAAGGGTGTCCACTCTCACCACTATTATTCAACATAGTTTTGGAAGTTTTAGCCACAGCAATCAGAGAAGAAAAAGAAATCAAAGGAATCCAAATTGGAAAAGAAGAAGTAAAATTGTCACTCTTTGCAGATGACATGATATTATATATAGAAAACCCTGAAGACTCTACCAGAAAACTGCTAGCACTAATTGATGAGTTTAGTAAAGTAGCAGGATACAAAATTAATGCACAGAAATCTCTTGCATTCCTATACACTAACAACGGAAGAGCAGAAAGAGAAATTAAGGAAACTCTCCCATTCACCATTGCAACCAAAAGAATAAAATACCTAGGAATAAACCTGCCTAAGGAGGCAAAAGACCTGTATGCAGAAAACTTTAAGACATTGATGAAAGAAATCAAAGATGACACAAACAGATGGAGGGACATACCATGTTCCTGGATTGGAAGAATCAACATCGTGAAAATGACTGTACTACCAAAGCAATTTACAGATTCAATGCAATCCCGATCAAATTACCAATGGCATTTTTCACAGAACTAGAGCAAGAAATCTTACGATTTGTATGGAAACGCAAAAGACCCCGAATAGCCAAAGCAATCTTGAGAAGGAAAAATGGAGTTGGTGGAATCAGGCTTCCTGACTTCAAACTATACTACAAGGCCATAGTGATCAAGACAGTACGGTACTGGCACAAAAATAGAAAGGAAGATCAATGGAATAGAATAGAGAACTCAGAAGTAAGCCCAAACACATATGGGCACCTTATCTTTGACAAAGGAGGCACGAGTATACAATTGAAAAAAGACAGCCTCTTCAATAAGTGGCGCTGGGAAAATTGGACAGCAATATGTAAAAGAATGAAATTAGAACACTTCCTAACACCATACACAAAAATAAACTCCAAATGGATTAAAGACCTACATGTAAGGCCAGACACTATCAAACTCCTAGAGGAAAACATAGGCAGAACACTCTATGACATACATCAAAGCAACATCCTTTTTGACCCACCTCCTAGAATCATGGAAATAAAATCAAGAAGAAACAAATGGGACCTCATGAAACTTAAAAGCTTTTGCACAGTGAAAGAAACCATAAACAAGACTAAAAGGCAACCCTCAGAATGGGAAAAAATAATTGCCTATGAAACAACGGACAAAGGATTAACCTCCAAAATATACAAGCAGCTCATGCAGCTTAATACCAAAAAAGCAAATAACCCAATCCACAAATGGGCGGAAGACCTAAATAGACATTTCTCCAAAGAAGACATACAGATGGCCAACACACACATGAAAAGATGCTCAACATCACTCATCATCAGAGAAATGCAAGTCAAAGCCACAATGAGGTATCACCTCACACCAATCAGAATGGCCATCATCACAAAATCTGGAAACAACAAATGTTGGAGAGGGTGTGGAGAAAAGGGAACTCTCCTGCACTGTTGGTGGGAATGTAAGTTGGTACAGCCACTATGGAAAACAGTTTGGAGGTTCCTTAAAAAACTACAAATAGAACTACCGTATGATCCAGTCATCCCACTGCTGGGCATATACCCAAAGAAAACCATAATCCCAAAAGAAACTTGTACCATAATGTTTATTGCAGCACTATTTACAATAGCCAGGACATGGAAGCAACCGAAATGCCCATCAACAAATGAATGGATACAGAAGATGTGGCATACATATACAATGGAATATTACTCAGCTATAAAAAGGGATGAGATGGAGCTATATGTAATGAGGTGGATAGAACTACAATCTGTCATACAGAGTGAAGTAAGTCAGAAAGAGAAGGACAAATATTGTATGCTAACACACATATACGGAATCTAAAAATGGTACTGATGAACTCAGTGACAAGAACAAGGATGCAGATACAGAGAATGGACTGGAGAACTCTAGGTATGGGAGGGGGCGGGGGGTGAAGGGGAAACTGAGACGAAGCGAGAGAGTAGCACAGACATATACATACTACCAACTGTAAAATAGTCAGTGGGTAGTTGTTGTATAACAAAGGGAGTCCAACTTGAGGATGGAAGATGCCTTAGAGGACTGGGGCGGGGAGGGTGGAGGGGACTCGGGGGTGGGGGAGTCAAGGAAGGGAGGGAATAATGGGGATATGTGTATAAAAACAGATGATTGAACCTGGTGTACCCCCCAAAAAAAATTAAATAAATAAAAAATGAAAAAAAAAAAAAAGGAAATCAGGATGAAGTATGGACTTCAGTTAATAATAATGTATCATTTATTAGGTGTGACAAACGTACCATACTAATGTAAGATTGTAACAATAGAGGAAACCGAGTACTGAGCATCTGAGAACTCTGTATTATCTTGGTAGCTTTTCTACAAATCTAAAACTATTATAAAAGGAATTTTTTAATGTCTTCTTTTAAGAATGGCTGCATATTCTCACATTCCGGGAAGAGATGCCATTTAATGTACTGCTGAATGAACTGCAGTTTGATGGTCCTGTGATAACAGTAACAACACACTCAGCAGTAAATCAATGAGAAAATGCCAGGATCATGAGAATGGGCTCCCTGTAGATGAATCCTAAATCCGCCAGAGCCATCAGCACACTCACTGCATGTGGCAAATTAAACCACCATATAACAAGGAAAGCTATAGGAAATGTGATTAGATTTGGCGTGTATATTTGTCTACTGGAGCTGCCATGACAAAATACCACAGACTGGGTGGCTTAAAGAACAGAAATCTATTTTTTCACAGTTCTGGAGGCTGGACGTCCAAGAACAGGATGCCAACATGATCTCTTTTGGTGAGAGCTCTCTTCTTTTCTTGCAGATAGCCACCTTCTATCTGTGTGCACACAGGGGCTTTCCTCAGTGTATGTACTTGGAGAGAGAGGTAAGATCTCTTTCTTTTCCTATAAGGCCATCAGTCCTATTGTCCCCACCCTTATGACCTCATGTAACCTTAATTACCGCCAAAAGACCACTTCTTCAAGTAGAGTCAAGTTGGGGCTTAAAGCTTCAATATATGAATATGGACACAATTTAGTCCATAACAGTCTGTTTGGGGCATGTGCGTATGTGTGTGTGGGGGTGTGTCTGTGGGTGGGTGTGTGTACTGGCGGAAGATCAGAGAAAGTGTTTAATATTGCTAAAATACATATAGTGGGACTTTCTAGAATAAGTGAAAATGTTAAAATTTTACTAAGATATTTACAATGCCAGCTGGAAGGATTTTCCATCAATCAGTAGATTCATGTAATGCTATAACTTATGGTATCAGTAGCATGGTTTGAGCCACCTGTGTGTGGTCAACAGCAAACTTAGATTCAAAGCTTAAGAATGGTCTTTTTCTTGAAGCTGTCTTTCTTTTTCACAAAAATTCTCTTCACCTCTGAGCTTAAGTTTCCTTGAAACATTTAAGAGTATTTAAAACTTTTCTTTCATAAAGTTCAATGGGAAAAAATAAATGAGTAAACATAACAATGATTCATGGATTGTCTCACAGAGAGCTTTTCTATATTTTTGCTTTGCAACATATATTTTAAAAATATTATAATATTACAAATGACAGCCGAAATACTGCTAATGAGTTCTCTAATGTTTCAGAAAATAACATGCCTTGTCAAGCAGTCAAAACTAATTTATGTTATACTAGCAATGAATAATAGGACCTTGAATTTAAAAATACCATTTACAGTAGCATCAAAATATAAAATACTTAGAAATACATTTGATAAAAGAGTTATCAGACCTAAAGAGTAAAGACTACAAAAATTTGCTGCAGTAAATTAAATATTTCAATAAATGGAGAAACATACTGAGTACATGGATAAGAAGACTCAATATTTTTAACATATATATTCCCTCAAATTGATCAATAGATTCAGTGCAATCCCAATCAAAATCCCAGAAGGCATTTTTTTAAAAAAATGAAATTGACAAGCTGGTGCCAAAAATTTTAAAGAAGATGCAAAGGACCTCAAACAGTCAAAACAACTTTATAAAAGAATACAGTTAAAATGTGTGCTGACAAATTAGACCATCTGGGTTTGAATGCTACCTCTGCTACTTGTTTTCCTGTGTGACCTTGAATGTTTAACTTAACTCTCAAGGAAGTACACTACCTGGTTTCAAAAATTATTGGAAAGCTAGAGTAATTAAGATACTGTTGTTTTAGTATAAAGATAGAGAAATAGATAATGGAACAGAATAGCAAGTCCAGAAATAAACCAACATCATATAGGGTCATTTGACTTTTGACAAAAAGACTAAGGCAATTTAATGGGAGAGAAGTCTTTTCAACAAATGGTGGTAGTGCAATTGGATAGCTTCATACCCAAAACAAAACAAAAACTTGACCCTGCCTCACCATAAACAAAAAATAATCAAATTTTTATCATAGACCCTAAGTGAGACTACTAGAAATTAAACACATTTGCTCTTCAAAAGATACTCTTATAGGAATAAAAGGGCAAGCCATAGATTGGAAGAAAACATTTCCAAAACGGATTTCCAACTAAGAGCTTGTATCCAAAATAGAGAATGAACTTTCATGTATCAGTAATAAGAAAATGAACAATCCAATTAAAAAGGGGTAGAATATTTGAACATACATTTATCCATAGACAATGTACAGATAGCAAATAAGCACATGAAAGGATGCTGTTAAGAAAATGCAAATTAAAACCTCAAAACAACGTCATTACACATTCACTAAAATGGCTAAAATGAAAAACTAGACATATCAAGTGTTGGTTAGGATATAGAATAGCTGGAACTCTATATACTACTGGTGGGAATGCATACTGCTACATCCACTTTTGAAAACAGTTTGGCAGTTTCTGAAAAATTTAAACAAATGCCCACCATATGACCCAGCCATATCACTCCCAGGTATTTACAAGAGGATATGAAAACCTATGCACAAAAACTTGTACACAAGCATTCAGAGAAGTCTTATTTGTAATGCCCCAAACCAATCTAAATGGTCATCAACAGGTGAGTAGATAAGCAAACTGTGATCTATCCATACAATAAGGTACTAGTAAGCAATAAAAAGGAACAAACTACTAATGCACAAAACAAAATGAAAGAATCTTAACACTTATGCAGAGTGAAATAAACCAGACCTCCCTCAATAAGAGAATACATATGTATGATTCCATTTACATAAGATTCTAGAAGATGCAAACTAATCTAGAGTGACAGAAAGCAGACCAGTGGTTGCTTGAAGACAGAAAATTACAAAGATCAGGAAGAAAATTGGGAAGATGGTGGATATATTATCTTGATTGTGTGATACATATGTTAAAGTTCATAAAAATATACTTTAAATATGTGCAGTTTAGTAGATATCAATTATACCTCAATGAAGCTGTAAACAACAACAAAACCCAAAAAACCAAACCTGTGTAGGGATAAGTCAAGGCAGTGGTTACCCTCAGTGAGCGTGGGTAGTCCCTGGAAGTGGGAGAGGTTTCCAGGTTTCCAGTAATGCTCTGTGTTTTGATCTGGATGCTGATGGAACATGTGTTCATGTTCTGAAACTAATTTAGCTGACACATATGATATGTATATACTTTTCTAAATGTATGTTTTTTTTCTTTAAACATTTTACATTAAAGTAAATATATAAAGAAAGTTTTGCCTTCTCCATGTAGATGGGATCAACATGAAACACACCAAGCAACCTTTCAAAAAGATAAGATGAATTACAGATGGGAACAGAGGTAGAGAGAAATTAAAAGCCCAGTCAGCTAATGGTTAAGTCATGCTTTACTGAAACATAACACAGAAACATCTCTCAAATTCCTGATTTATAAAAATCTTTCTCATTTTATCACTGAATCTTTTTCAGAGACATCTTTTTTTTTATATTCCATATCATTTCTGTCAGCTAAATTAGTTTCAGGACGTCAACACATGTGCCATCAGCATCCAGATCAAAACACAGCGCATGACTGGAAGCCCAGAAGCCTCTCCTGATTCCAGTGACTACCCGCACTCACCAAGGGTATCTTTCAAAAGGAGATGATAAAAATATAGTTGTCATGGGCATAAAGTGTCTAAATATATGTAAGACAGTACCCGCTACAAAGTGTTCAAAAGTGTTAATATTAAGAAAAGTTGTCTAAGCAAGAACCACAAGGTAGAGATGATGTTCCATTATTGGTCTTGACTGGAACTTAGGGTCCATCAACCCACCAAAAATTTGGCAAGAGAATTACATGAGATGTAAATGTTCTCACCATAACAACAACAGCAACAAAGTGGATAATGTGTGAGCAATGTGTTAAGTAATCTTACTGTGGCAATCATTTCTCAATATTTGAGTGTATCAGATCATCATATTGTATACCTTAAACTTACATGATGTTACATATCAATTATATCTCAGTAAAGCTGGGGGGAAAAGAACAATTACTATCATATACACGCCTCAAATAGTGTCTAGTCTTAAAACTCTAAAAATCAAGAATTACACGAGATACTGTTATTCATAACCATATCCAGCAGAACATGGTAAGATTACAAATTCTTTGAGGGCAAAGACCACATTTGTCCATCATCCTCCTTTTTGAGGGTTAGAATCTAGCTTAATCAGTCTAAGCATCTTAGAAACTCTGGGATGTCCAGCAGTCATATTAGCATGAGGGAATCCAGGCACTTCAGAGTAATTGTGAAGGGGATTTTGAGTCAGCTCCCTGGATCAACAGGACAAAGATGTGTCAGCAAAAGATGGTAGAAGATTGTCTTTAACAGGATTTTACTTGGATGATGTTGACAGCATCCTTAAATCAGGATCCTTTCACTAGACATTCACATTAGAAGATGGTTAAGCCTAACAGTATGAGGAGATCAGGGACGTTAAAATCATATTAGCAAAACTGAAGATTGGAATCAAATGCGTCTCTGCTTGTTACTTTAATGATTTGATTTTCCTGAGGATGATGTGATAAGAGAATAAGGGTTATATGTTTATCCTCCAGAGTGCCTAGCACATACTTGCACATAATAGGTGTTAATGACTATGTTCTTTTGAGTATGTGGTGTGATCAGAGAGTGGAGTGACAGCTGGAGACCTGACACTCCCATTTTCCAATTCCAGCTATGGAAAAAGAAGGAAACAAATGGTAAATGCATAAAACAGAGAAAGGAAGAACTGTCAGTTAGGCAAAGCAGAGTTAATTTACAAAAAGAAATGTGCTTTGTAACTCCAAGGACTAAAGCACAAGAGAGGATAAGATAGTATTCACCATCCAGGACTTCTTCAAGGGTTAATTCATGTGAGGAAAGTGGTCTGAAACCAAGAGGATAAGAACCACTTCAATGCAGTCTCACCACGGCTGCCTGCCGCATTGTATAGCTGCTATTTTTAGCCGATGTTCATGCTGCTCTGGGTCAGGATGGGGGACATCTGTGGTGAGAGGAATAAATTGCTTGCAGCAAGACAAGTTTTGATGAATAATTACTTGTGTTATAATGTGCAGTCAGGGCCAGCTCCATTCCACAGACTGAAAACTAAGACTTCCAGGAAGTAATCATGGGCAGGTCCTCAGTGGCTGTTTATGACTTCCAGTGCTAATGACACTTGGCAGTGCTGCCAGGATGATCAAGGACTAATTGATTTGCTGTGAACCCTACTAGAGGTTAGCACCAAGGCTGGTGTTATACAATGCAGTTACCTTTTCAAAGCACCTCATAATCATCATTTTTAGTCCCAGCGTTCCAGGGAAGTAAGTAAAAAATATTTTTTCTTGTAATTCTAATGCTATCTTTTCAACTTTGTATTTCTAAACCCTAGATGTTCTACTAAATGCAAAGGCTCTTTCATAAATTTCATGTTTCAAGAGCTGGAGTAAGTAAAACCCCTCTTTTATTTACTTAAAATTGTTTTGTAAAACAGGTACCAGATTTCTTTCTTCTACTTTCCTATAGCGCAATGGTACCAGCACCTGAGTAGTCTTAACCATAAGTTACTTCACCTTTGAATCTGGATCCAGTTTTAGGGAAGTCAGTCACAACCATCCAATTTTCAAGCAGAATTTAGAGAAAATGTAAAGTATTCAGTACTTGCTAGTTTCATAAATAAAAAACTGTTTCTCTCCAGACAGCAAAAGACTCAAAGAAATGGCCTCAGAGCAAGGATCAAAGCAAGAGAATTGCCAGTAAAACCTGGCTTCAGGATAAAGTTCATATCTAATCTGTGACTGTGAGACTCTCTGTTGAGACATCAGAAATACTTAAGGTGCCTTATAGATCTTCTCAACTACTCAGAATGGCTTCTAAAAATCTTAAGGATGCTGTTGCATGAGAATTTCTACCTTGATTCTCAGCCTATGGTAGAGAATCTTCTCTCAAAGGATGCCTTTGTCTTATGGATTTAACCTCAAGGAGATTCATAGGAAACCCACAATGTTTACAAAAACTGACATCACTAGAAGCACTGTGGGCATGGACTAAAAGGGACAGAGATAGTTCAAAATTAAAACACGTCTTTGAGAACTCATTACAGAGACAGTTCAAAGTTAAAACACATCTTTGAGAACCCAACACTACAGGGTAAGAAAGAGCTATCCTAGTTAAGTGCAAACATACCATTTCTTACAGAAAAGGAGGAATGACTCAGAGGATGGAGCCTTGAGAGCACAGTTAAGAGCATCAAAGAATCCAAGTAGGAGTACTGGGCCCTAACAAAGGGCCTGATAACAGGTGCCCACCTGTATTTCAGAATTGCTATGGAATAGGGACTTCTATATATGCATTGATCTATAAAAATATCTTGATACATACGTACACAGGATCCATAATAACTTCGGAATCATTAGCAAATCAAGTAATTAGCACAGGCAAATTAATTAACCTCTCTTAACATCACTTACTTCATCTGTAAAGTGAGAAAGTTCTGATTTAGTGGTAAGTAAGCACCAGCCCATTGTGAACAGACCATACATGCTCTGCTCAATTTAACAACAAGATCTGGAATCTCATTTCAGGTTGGAAGGTTAGAAAGCTACCTCCATGTGGTCACTTTTCAAAAGCATGTAGAGATAACATGTTCCTCACTAAAGTCCAACAAGTTTGCAAAGGCTACTCTTCTATTCTGTAGATCACCTGTTATGTAAGAAAACAAATCCTCCACCACCACTGCCTTGCTGTTATGGAGCTCAGTAAAACAATTTTCATTTGTGACAGCTTTTCAATTAAAAAAAAAAAAGCTACTCATTTCATTCACCATGATCTATACAGTTCTCAAATTTGTTCTATTTTATTCTACTGTAGGAATGGTAATTCATGACACTCCTCTTTTTCTCTCCCATGTCTCTGGAGGTGTCACTAATTGACCATGATACTGTTTTCTACTAGTCCAAATACGGCCTCATGATCTTTCTCAGCACAGCATTCCAGGCAGTTTTTGCAAAACCTAAGTTGCCACACAGATTGACATTTATTTACCATTATTTTTCTATGGTGTGTGTGTTGTTTGATCTCTGTGATCCACATACATTAACATCCCAGAGAGGGAAACGAAGTATAGACTGACTGCAATCTCAGCTCCACTACTGAAAGAGACAGTAAAGCACTGTTTTTGAGATCATGATCCTCGGAGCAGATGCTGACTTTTTATCATAAGTCCACCACTAGTAGTTGTGTGACCTTGGGCTATTACTTAGTCTCTTTGTATCTCAGAGTCCTTATCTATAAAATACGGAAAATAACATTATCTACTCCATAGATTGATTATAATTATTAGTTGAAAAATTATATAATGAAAATTAATAAAATATATGTAAAGTACTTAAAATAATGACTGGTACCAAGTTGTGCACAAATAAGTTATTATTCTATCTTCATTATTTTCATTATTTTTATCATTATTACTCCTAGCTCCATGACTTTGGCAAACTTCGTAACCCTATTCTGTTTGTGGGTTAGAAGATATTTGTCTAGCATACATGTCAACATTTAACTACTTACACACACGCAATTTAGCACAACAGTTGGGAGTTTTAAAATAATTTTTATTGAAATAGAATATATAGAAAAATCTCAAGTATGCTGCATATTTCCCTATTTTGTGAACAGTGTATGCCAAACATTTCAAATTTTCTTTATCTGTGAAGGTCAACAATTAGTGTGCCATAATCAAATATTTTGGGGAATATTAGCTTGCCTTTTCACCAAATGATCCACAGGACATAGCAGCATTTCATTTGATCTGTGCTTTTGGTGTTGACTTGGTGCTTCTCTCAAGGGCTGACAAGGTGTATTGAATTATGTATTCAATTCTGTAGCCCAACGCTACATTTTTCTTATCTCCTTCTAACCAGATTTCTTTTTGCTATCACTGGTTCTCTGTCTTTAATCTCACTGATTTCAATTTTCTCAACTTTTCTGAACTTTTGCTCTACTTTTACATTTCTTGGCATTCACTAGAATGGAGCTCAGTACTGCTCCTTCCCTTCAGGTTAGACTTAAATCAGACAATGGGAATTATTATGGTTTGCCTATTTTCCACATTCCTCATAGACTGGTGACTCTTCATTTGTTGTACACCTCTTGATTTATTCCAAATTATTGATTTTGCCAAAAATCTCTTCTCCCAATAAATTAACTACTTTATTTATAATATGTAACAAATATTATAACTAAAGAATAAACAGGTTAAGATTTTTAAAAATACAATGCTGTTCACTACAAAGAGAAACTCATAAAACGAATTTCTACTTGGATTCTATTCAAAAGTTGTTTGTTATAGAGATGCCAAAGTAAATCCCTCTTCCAATAGCATTATAAATAATCTTAGGAGAAAAAAAACACACTAATATCACTGTTCCAATATAGTAGTTCCCAAAGTGTGGTTCCAGGATCCCATAGAAATGCAAGTTCTCAGGCCCCATCCCAATCTTCTGAAGTTCTGGGGATGAGGCCCAACAATCTGTTTTGACAAACTCTTCAGGTGACACTGATCCACACTTAAGTTTAAGAAGTATTGTGATGTGTGAGCAAATTTGTTAATTAGGGTCCTACTTGCATCTTCCTATCAAGTTCAATTATGTTCTTGTTTGAAATACAATTACAGGTTTTAATACTTATTTCTAAAAACACAAGTTTTGTGGGTTCTTTTTTTCAACCTTACCCTCTTCTCAAGGATCCAGATTCTCCTGAAAATGTCACAAAGGGGCTACCATAATCAAAACACAGGTCTCATATTAAGGAATTCTTCTAGTTCTTAATAGAACTACAGCAAACAGTGGAGAGCTACCCATAAAAGGAATTAAAATAGAGTTCTGAATAACTAACAGACTGATTCTTCTTCCATTGTAATTACTTTTCCTCATATGTGGTTTGAAGAAACTATTTGGGATGATTTAACTTACTTGTTCTCTGGTGTTTGCATAGTTGGAGAGATGAAACAGAGATGTCATTTGCAGCAGCAGGCTTGTCATCTTACACAGGTCGTCTTCACAGGCTGTGTATCCTTGGTGGAGTAACCAAATTCCCAGCTTTGAAATAGAAGAAATAGGAATTTGTCCATATACCTTGAGTTTATCAGTCTCTTGGAGACTGACCAGCTCTAATGAAACCCACAAGAGAACTTGTATTAAATAGAACAGCAAATTGTTCGTTGCTATTGAAGAGATTTCCAAATTCGATCACCACAACATTCAGCTTTGCTCTACAAAGCACAGTCTCTCTGGTAGCATATCTCTTAGAAATTAAAATACTGATCAAAAATCCCCCTTGTCTTCTTCCTTAGATGGACTGATTCTTAAATGACTTCTGTTCATTGCTAACTAACCTCATCAGGTGCTGATTTTACAGAGAGGAGTCTTCATCAAAAATCCTTAGACTATCTTACTTTAAAGCAACAATGGGAAAGCACATGCTCTCTTGTAAAATCTCAGTGACCTGTTAGAAATGACACCACGGGGTCAAAATACCTCATTTCTTACACTTCATAATAAGTCTGGATCAAGAATAGTTCTGAACACAATGAATTAAAAAAAAAACTTACTTTGTTAAATAAACTCTGTTGTTTTCTTAAATAAATAAATCTAGAAACTCACGCAATACATATTGTTTAACATAAAGAAACCCTGCTTGCTTTGTGCTTTGGAAGTAGTATAAAAGTAACTCAATTTGTTCGTATTAATATAGACACATCCTTGTAAGCTTTTTCTCCAATGGGCAGTAAGTCATTTACAGAAGTGCTTGAATTTTAACACATCTAATTTCTTGCTGGGGAGCCAGATTCTATTTGCTGCTTCCATAGCAATTTGAATCAAGACATATGGTTTCACTTTCCTCAAAAAGTAACAAGGTATTTCTGAGACTTTTTAGCGACTAAGTTGAATATTTGTTGAGTACTTACTGTCTGCAGAATACAGTAAAATATTTTTTGAATAAAATAGTTCTCAATAAAAGTTATTGAGAGACATAAAGACCAGACCTCTGTCACCAAGGAGATAAAACAGAGGAGTTCCTTGCACATAGTACCACGTTTCAACCAGCTTTGTCCAGAAAGAGCAATAGTATTTAAATATCTAGAGTTTGTGAGCTATTGCAGGTAGCCGACCCACACTATCTTGCACGTACCAATGCTCTTAGAATGCTAACGAAGTCCAAAGATTATGTGCAAAAAAGGCAAGATTAGAAAGAAGAAAAAGTGTCCCGTAGGGTTTAGGGAGTATAGAAGATTAAAGGTATCAATAAAAAGAAGAAAATAATATATTACTGGGGAAGAGAATCTCCATAGTCCTGGAGAGAAGGGAAACAATGACGCTTTTAAGTTTTATTGTTTTAGTGCAACAAATAGAAAAAAAATTAATCTCTTTTGCATGGTTTAATTATTAGTTGTATTACCTCTATTAACTATAGAAAAATAGGTATCTCTCTCCTTCATTAAATAGAATACTTTTATTAGGCATTCAAATATGTGACTTCCATTGAATTTAGGAAAAAACCCCACTAAATTAAACTTTGTCCAGATTATACCCCTGAATAAAAGTTCTAAAAGTAGCTAATGAAAGAAATTTTTAAATGGTTAAAGTATTATAATGAAACAAAACTACAAGGAATATTTTGTTTCTGGACATTGAAAATTAAATATACAATTAGAGAAAGATATGCACAGAAACTTCTGATCCAATTATTTCAATCTAATACCTTTACAGTGGTGAAAGGAAAAAGGTACAAAACAAAATTTAAGAGCAGGGCAAGTTAGACCAGCTGAAAAAAATTATTTGTTTTATCAAACTTGCTTGAATGTACAACTCTCAGAGTCTCCATAGTGTGAAGCTCTGAGATGTTGGGTAGCAAATATTAACTCAATGAAACAAAGGTATTTGAAAAGTGAATAACATGGAACAAGCACTGTCAAGTGTGCCCTTGAAGGGATGGCTTTACCCTTGAGGATATTATGCTAAGTGGAATAAGACAGAGAAAGATAAATTCTGTATTATTTTACACATATATAGAGTCTTAAAAAACAAATGAACAAACAAAATACAACAAAAACAAACTCTAAATACAGAGAATAGATTAGTGGTTACCACAGGGGAAGGGATTTGGAAGGGGGCGGCAAAATGGGAGAAGGCGGTCAAATATATGGTAACAGATGGGAACTAGACTTGTGGTGGTAATCACTCTGAAGTACATACAGATGTCAAATTATAATGCTGGACACCTCAAACTTATATAACAAGATATAAAAAAGTGCACTATTTTAAAAAAAGAATGGCTTTACTATTATTTTATACAGTGCATAGTGTACACTACAGTGATGGATTCCAATAACAGAGGAACATTTTCTTCTCCACAGAGGCAGCACAACACAAAAGGCAAAGCAGGTTAGATTATACTGGCAGCATACAGGTAGAAGGCAGTAACCACCCACTTTTCGCTGTGCATTTGTATTAAATATTAATTGGGGTTGCATCTATATTTTATTCAGGTTCACGAAAACCTATAGGAACAGAATAATCACCCCGAATTCAGAGACGGAACCATATTAAAATACAAGTGTTCTCACCAAGAGTCTTTTGTGTGATGTACTACAGTAGCACTAACTTAGTCTTTCAAGTCAGGTAGATTAGGGTATTGCAGTCTCCACTCCTCATCTGGCTAACTTTGGAAACATATCATCTAACTGCAGAGCTTTGGCTGAAAAGTGGGGACTGTCCAATAAATCACTGGTGTTGAGGCAATCTATGCACAGTGCCTAGAAAATGTGTTTTGATATTGCAAAGTAAACAGTAGTATTTATGATATTGAAAGGTATTATTTTATTACTATTGTATCTCAGGATATTAAGGCAAATATTAAACCAATTAAAATATTTATGTAGCTCAAATAGTCACCTATGATTAGCCCTATAAAAAAGCCTCTTGCTTTGAAATATGAACAAAAGAAGGTGCATTTACAAGAAAAAAGACTATCTACTTGGATTTCAGGATTAGAATACCTATAAAAAAAGATTTTATGGATTTGATACTTCTGAAGCAGTTCATGGAAATGAAAAGGGTTTTCAAAAGGTACTATCATTTATTAGAAATGAAAAATTAAGGGAAATGAAGCATGCTGTAGTTAAGATGTTTAATTTTGGTTCTATTCATCCATCTTTTTTCCTAGCAATAACCTGGAATCACTAGTCAGATTTTATGTGTGAGTTTTGGATTTCTCTTGTTTTAGATACTTCATAAGGCCAAGGTATTAGTATTGGGGCTTAAGTCCTAACTCTGCTTAACTGCTAAATAATTCTTAGACATTGGGAAGGGTATTTAATCTCTATGAATTTCATTTCCTCATTTCCACCAAAAGTGAGTAATAGTAACTACCTGCATTAGTGGTTGCTGGGATTAAATAAAATAATGTTTGTAAAGTGCCCAACTCATAGCGGGGGCTGAGAAATGTGTTTCCCTTCCTTTCTACTCATCAGGGGAGGAATATTTATGAACTCAAGAGACCAGGAATGTGTGACTTTTAAAGTATTTTTTTTTTTTTTTACTAAAGTGATCCCATATAATTGTATAGAAGGGATAGTTAAGAACAAACTTCATTTAATCATTTAAATAATATTTCTTGAGTGGGATTTTGGATGGGAATGGGGATAGGACTGCAAACTAATTTATACAACTTCAAAAATTATTTACTATTTGATATTCATGTAAAACTAAGGAAAGACAACTTGTTTCAAGAATTTCAGCAATCTTATGAAGAAGTAGTAAGTGAAGGTTATAAAAAGATGACCTACTCTTTAATTATAAATGATGATTTCTGTTTTTAAGAACCACCCGTGGCTTTAGGAAAATCCTTTGTTCCTGGTGCTGTGTTGGATGAAGCTATTAACAGCAAGGTGACCAATATCTCTTCCCTTGTCTTCAGTTCTTCTACAGACTTTCCATGTCAAGAAGTATTAATTTGGTTTGCTCTTCATTCTCAAGGGAACATTAGCATACCTAGGACTAGATCATCCAACAAAAGCGATCTGACATTGGTCTAAGGACCTGTGGATTAACATATACTTTCCAGTGTTTCAGGGTGTGGAAGAGTCCTCCTGAATACTCTGCTACGTGGAAATCACAATTGTTTCTGACTTTTGGAAACATAGTGTTCTAAGTTGACAGGGCATGCATCCCATCTTGCTAAAAATACTAGAAATGCTGGACAACGTATATGGACAACATTAAAATTAAATGAATAGCTGAAATGTGCAACAAAAACAATATCACAAAGTGAATCCACTCATATATCTACTACTTGAGTCAAGAAAAATAATTTTACTAGTATACCAGAAACCCTTATGACCCATAAAACTATTCCTACCTGCTCCTCCCCAGAGGTAATCCTGATTGCTAGCACTATAAATTAACTTTAGCAGGTTTTAAATCTTTATGTAAGATCTATTATATTGTATATATTCTTCTCTATCTAGCATCTTTCCCTCAGTAAAAAATAAATAAATAAATGAATAGCTGAACTGGAAAGAAAAGAAAAATATATGCCTGTGTACCAGGAATATGTTGGGAATACAAGTGAGAGAGGTGGGTTGAATTTAGCATTGCCCTGTCCCTTCAATGTATTCATTTGAACAGACAGGTTACAGAGGCTGGGGTCAGGATGGTAATTCTATTGAAGATGAAATGAAACTTGTGATACTGAGTGCCAGAAAACTTACTGCTTCTTCCAGGAAAAAAACTCTACCCACTGGCCCCAAAAATCAATGAAAGGTTTTTCTTTTACTCAAGGCTGTAGTTGAAGGCATAAAGTCATTTATGATAAATCAAGACCCCCAAGCTTCTATCACATACATGGGTAGAATTACTTATATGGATGGTGTATAAAACCTAAATTGAGAAATTAGTATAAAAACCAGTTCTGGACTAGTGAGCCTCTATGCCCCCTTTGTCCTGGAAAAAAATGTTGTATAGATACGATTTCATGGCCTAAGGCACATGGAACAAACATAGGAAAAATATCCCTTACTGAGGAGGAGTTCACAATCACAAAAGAAAAAGGAGGAGGAAGTCACAACAAGGGCAAGATGGAAGTGTGGGAGAACTGAAAGAACTGGAGATCACAGGAGAATCTCAAAGAAAACTCTAAATTAGCGTTTACATAAATTAGAGAGTAAAAGAAAATGCAAACCATAATGAATAAAAGAATAAGGGGAAAAAGGAATAAGCAGATTTACAAAAACCAAATTGAACTCCCAAAAAAAGTAACTGATTAGATCCAGCTAAAGAAATGTATAAATTGAAAAATAAAGTAGTGAAAATTACAGAAATCAGTTCGAAGATTGAAGATGTTTAAGAGCATGGATATGCAGCAGGAATTTTAGAAAGAGAAGATAGCAAGAATGGCTGTCTTTCAAAAGAACCTTCCAGAATTGAAAAAAATACAAAAGTTTTTATAGAATAGACAGCATAATCTGAGCAGGGTAAATAAAAGCAGATCGATATCTATGCCCATCATTATTAAAGTTAGTATATTAAAGACAAATAAAAAAAATTTAAAACCAGTCATTAAAAAAGAAAGATTTGACAGCAGGTTTTCCATCAGCAACGGGCTCTTTCCTCAGTTTTCTCTAGTCATTAATTGGTAGCACACTCTCCTAAGATGTTTAGGCCCCAAACCTCTGAATCATGCTTCAGTCCTCTATTTATGACGTATCTATATTCAATCACCAGAATAAATCCGCTTATCTATAATATTTAAATGTCTCCTGAATCTGAACACTTCTGACCACATTCACTGCCCTCTCCTTAACCTAGAACCTCATCCCATTTCACCTAAAGGATTGAAATCACCTTCCGACTGATCTCCCAGTGCCTAGCCTAGCCCCTACGATTAAATCATACCACATACCTACTCAAACCATTCGATGGCTTCCATCTCATTCAAAGTAAAGTCCAGATCTTTTCCACAGCATACAAGATGCTACGTGACCTTGTACATTTACCTCTGACTCCTCCCTATTTCCCCCTTGATGAATCGTCTCTAGCCGTATATTCCAGGCTCAGTCTCGCCCTCGGGGCCATTGTCATGGTTGTCCTCTCTGCATGGAAATATATTCATCCGCATCATAACATAGCCTGCTCTCTCACTGTATTTAGATTTATCCTCAAAATCTCTTGAGAAAAGACTTAACTGACCACTTTCCATAACGTCTTTATAATTGCTTTTTAGCATTTAACATGATGTGAATTAATATTACATGGATATTATTGTTTGCCTATCCGTACACTAGAAAAAAGCTTACATGAGTACTTGTATGACACTATACTTTGCAGTTCCCAAAACAGTCCCTGGCATATAGTAGTTCTTCAATAAAATATTTCTTAAATAAACTCTTGTTTCTAGCAAAGAGCAATAGTATATATTGTTTACAAACACTTGTGGAATATTTACAAAAATTTGCCTGACACTTAGGTACAAAGGAAATTCAACCAATTCACACCTATACATTTCATACTCATCATGTAGAAGCAATGTACATGCCCACCTAAACATTTAAATTACAAAAGCAACAAAATTTCCCTTACAAAACAAATGTCTTCTGTCTAAACAGAATCTAGTATAAATCTAACTGCCAAAAAAAAAATCTCAAAGACTCAGTATGTCACTCATTCAGGAATTATTCAGTAACACTATTTGCCTAGAGAGAATTAAAAAAAAAAAAAAGAATTTGTCTAAAGTGACTGAAATTGAGTAAGGGAAATTATATATAAATGTTTCACATGAGATCAAATTTAATGTGGCAAAGTCTATTAAGTCAGAAGACTATTTTGGCTGAAGAACTGATCCTTGATCTGGGACTTAATTGATGGATAACATTTAACAGAGACAGAAGGGAAAGGAGAAGAAAAATTCCAGATGGAGAGGTTGGTAAGTGCTAATATATGAAATCAGGGAAGTGTACATTTTTAGAGAAATAGCAAGTCATCCAACTTGTTAAATATAGACTGTAAGTGGTAAAGCTATACTGAAGGCAAATTCTGGGCGTTTTAGAAGTCATGCTAATGAATACAGATCTTAATGGGCAGCTGATGAACTGCAAAAGGGTTTAAGGAGAAAATAAAACAAATCTAAATTATACTTTAGAAAATTTTATATGCCTAAAGATATTCTGTGCTCAGAACAGAGCCCATAGAGTTGATGGAACACAGATGGGCAAGTCTTTCTGGAGGAGAAGAGTGAGCACTGTGATGTAATGGGCTACCATAGCAGGACATTGGCTTTAGTTTGTGTGAGGGAGCTGGCCACTGTATGTCACTTACTGGTTGTAGTCAGAGAAAGTGGTCACTGAAGCATTCTCTAACTTGAAAAAAAAAAAAATTAGAAAGAGGGAGACAGGAGGAGGAAGGGAGAGAGAGAGAGAGAGAGAATGAGGGGGGAGAGAGAGAGACAGAATATGAGGGAATTGTGTCTTACACAGGCCTTTTGTCTAAAATACATTCCTAAATTCTGATAAAGATAATCCACGTTATGCATTCCTGCCTACATCTCTGTGGCAAAGAGAAAGTTCAGAGTCCCTTGTGATTGTACTAATTTCCAACCCATTAGAAGAGCTGGAGTGTGGGAATTCTTAGTTTAAGAGTAAATAGCTCCTGGCTTCCATCACCGAGAAGAAAGAAATCGGTTTTCACCCCTGAATGGGAGGTCCCTAAGCGAGATGAGTAATGCTGTGCAATTACTGAGCCATGTAAGGTATGCTGAGTAATATATTTACATGCAATTTGCACAACTCCTTAGTTTTAAATATCAAGCTTATCCTAGCTGACATCTAAGCTTTAATATTATTTGATTCAAGCCAAGTATGTGGTTTTGAATTTGCTTTGCAAATAGTATGCTCTACAGGGTTGCTTAGGCAGCAATATTCTGATCTCAGTTGCTACAAGATCTGTTTTAAGAGTTCTGACCAGATAAGTTTATTTAGCTACAGAGGTGGAATACAAATATCTGAACAGATCTGTTGAGATAATGACTCCAGAATATTCTGTTTATCTGACTTTTAAAATTTCTAAATGCCATTCCTAGGTTATGGTGGCAGATTGAATAAATATATGATTTATCTTCCTCCAAAACCACACACACACTCATTTAAGCTTTTGCAAAGGAAAGTTAAAAAAAAAAAAAGAAAATTCACAAGGATGAGGTAAAAACAGCAGATGGGCCTGTGCTGACAATGGTCACTGTGTATGACAGAGGCTGGGATGAGGGCCAGTGGGTATAAAATCCAGCTCTTCACTCTGTGTTCACCCAGGGAGACCTGTGTCCTTTTAGAGGAAATACTTTTCCCTAATTCACAAGAATAACTGACTTAGTACACCCAAGAAGGCCAAAATTAAAGTTGGGAGTAGGGAAAACAAAGAACCAACACAATTTGTATTTCAAGAAGCACAATGACAGCAGCACTAAGTGTGAAAGTGGGTAATAATTTAAGGGACTACAGTGAGCACTGTTTGAGAAGTTGGTCCCTCCCCCACACCACACCTCAGGGGAATTGACCATCCTCGGCAGAAGTCTGGAGGTTTAGTCTCTGGCCCATGAGAAAAAGAGAGTCTCTACATTGGGAGCCCCGGGTGGATCTTGGAGAATGTATTTCTGAAACATGAGGATTAAGTGACCACTGACATTCCAAACATTCAAGGCAGAAACATCCTCAGCCCTTTCCCTTCAGTTGGCTGCCAAAACTTTGTGATTCAGAACCCTGAAAAATCTCACTGTCCGCAGATGTTGACCCTAGAGTTTCCTCAGAAATAATCCACTCACATAAACTTAGAGGGCAGGTGAACTCGTATAGGAATTCCAGTCAATTTTTCTGTCTCCCACTCTTATTCATGAGAACAATGCCAAGTCTTACTGACCTTTGAGAGAGGAGATGTCTTTAAAGTGGACTTTGGAGATGTAAGCACTCAAAAAGGAGACAAAAACAAATTGGAAGAAACAGACCGTGGCTGGGTAAGAAAACACTGATATCATTCATATATGCACAGATATGAGAAGATATTGCTTCAGGTTGCTTTAATAAAATAGACAAGAATTCTTAAGAAAGTAGAGCAGAAAGACAAAGAAATTGTAAGTAAAAAAAATTAAGAAAATTAGAAGACCAGATTAGGCAGTCTGACACCCAACAGCCTTTTCACATCTTCTTTCCTATTTCTATACCTCTTTTACTGCTGACATGAAATGACATGTATTCTCTTTTGAAGAATCCTTGAGTGACATACATTGTTTTGGATAGCAATAAAAGTTTGGAAGATCATCAGCCCAATGAGTTTCTCATTAAGGCCAATGCTAGTCTTCTCATACACCCTAAATTATTATACACGCACTTACATCCATTAAAGAAACAAAACCATCCACACTGCTAACCATCACCTAATCACACATAGGACCTTCCTTTCTTCATAAGCAGATTATCTGTTCACGGAGAGCAGGGGCCATATCGCCTCGATTCACTGCTGTGTGCCCACATATAAGCCTGTATCTACTGGCATACAGTGAAGAGCTACTAAAATTTTATTGGATAAATGTTGAGTGAATTTCCACAAACTTTTATCTAGTAAAAGGGTATGTTTTTCTCTAATATAGAAATTACAGGTGACTCAACTTTAGCAGCTGCAGTTAATTAAATTATTTTTTCCCTCAACATCTCTGGTGAGGCCATGGCAATGTAGTCACAAAAATAAACACCAACCAGCCTTTATAGAATAAAATTCTGCAGCTGTCAAGTTGCTCTATGATGAGTGCATTCAGTGTTAAAGAACGTGGGAATGCTACACTGGTCAGTCTCTAATGTGAGACTGTCCCTGGCATTGATGAGGCCTGGAAGGTCCTTCGATTCCCTACTTACTATGTGTTAAAATAATCAAGGGAATCCTGAGGTCTGCAACAAGTTCTTAGGTTGACGCTGGGAATAAAGTATTATTGAAATACGTTAGCCCCAGAAGGGGTAGCAGTTCATCCTTAATGGAGTTGGCACCTGTTCTGGATGTAACTTTTCCTTCCTGGCTTCTAGTGGCTCTGAAAACATCAATATGGGAAGCTTACAGAATGCTTGATTCACTAGTATGGGTTCCCACATAACATTGCCTCAAATTAAGGGACCCATTTTATAATAAAGAAGTTTCAAAACTGGACACACGACCAAAGATTCTACCACTGTTTTGCTCTGGCAATTTCTAAATAATTAATTGCAAGCAGGTGTGATTTGATGGTACTTCACCTCAGCTGTGCCTCAAGTTGCTCACTTTCTGCCCTCCTGCTTCTCTGCTACCACCACAGGGAGGCATGCTGAGCTATTCGGACACACAAACAAACCAGGGAAGGCAAGGAAGTTTATACCCTGTAAGGGAACACTTGACGGCTAGTGGGTGAGAGTTAGTGGATGAACAGTTCTTTACCCCTCAGGCAGATAATTTTGAGGTGCATTATACCCAGCACCTTAAAAGGCCTGCAGTGCGGTGGATTTTCAGTTTTCCACACCTATGATCAGCTCCACGGCATGCTCCTGGAATGGCTTTTCCTCCTTTCCTCTTTCACTCTTTCCACCCATCCCCTCCAGTTCCTTGGAACCTTTAAGCAAAACAAACTTCAGGCAAGCCTTTTACTGTTGCTATGCTTTTGGGGGGCCTAAATTAAGACATTAGGACTCCCTGACACATAGAATAATTGATCATAAACCTAAATTGTTCCAGATAATTATAGTTCACTAAAAAGGAAAAACATATTCTCTTTAGAAATAAATTCAAAATAAAGGAAGCATCCGTTATCTGACTTTTTCTCTATCAATGGTCCTACATGTAATTCTTAGGAGAAAAATTAATTTGCAGGTTATATTTTGCAGGTAAATTATTAACTGATGGTGGGGTCTAGACTATTCCTTGTGATACTTAAACGTATTAATAATACGTTTCTAAATATTTTAACTGGTTTTTATTTCAATACAAATTCTAACCATTTTTACATTAGTATTATAAGTGCTAAATTCCAGAGAAACTATTGTTGACAAAAATACCTAAAATTTAGTAAGTAAACTAGTGTGAACAAAACACAAGTAATGGCAAAAATGCTGCAATAATTAAGAACGCTAAATATTAAAAAATTTTCACATATGCATTATTTATCTAATGGGATGTCTTTTTCTGAGTCTAAATATGAAATTTTAAACTTCTAATTTATATCATACATGCAGAGTCCCTCTTTATGACTGGAAAGTAAATAGCAATAATTCTGCCATTCTCAAATATTCTACAGCAAAATAAGAGAACTATGACCATAAGTAATAAGCTCCCACAGGATATTTTTCCATCTAAATTGCATATGGACTAAACATTAAAAAGATTGTTATTTATACATGGCATGGAAAAGGAAAAATGTGTTTTTACTTGTGAATTATTAAAATGATAAAAGGGGAAAGAAGTACAGTATAATCACATCACATTCAATTTGATTTTTCCACATGATACAATTATCATTTGCTACAAGACAATATTAACATGATGTTTAACCTGAATCTGATTGTGGAAGGCACGTTCTCAGATGGCACCCAAGATTGCCACCCCTAAGTGTACACTCCCAGTATAACACCCCAGTCCCTTGAGTGTGAGGGGCACTGAATATGATGCAATTCACAATATATACAACAAATGAATCATACTAAATCATAAAGGTAAAGGGATGTTTCAGATCAGGTAGGTCCCAAATTTACTACTTTTAGGTGATCAAAGGGGAGACTACCCTGGCTGGGCCTGACCTAAGCAGGTAAGCCTTTAAAAGAGACACTGCCTTTCATGAAGGAAGAAATTTGGAGTGAGAAAGATTTTCACGCTGGCCTCAAAGAAGCCAGCTTCCATGAGGAGAGAGGATGGGACCATGTGGCAAGGACCTGAGGGCAGTCTCTAGTTGCTGAGAAAGTTCCATGGCAAAGCTAGCAAGGGGCTTCCCTAGTGGTACAGTGATTAAGAATCCACCTACCAGAAATAAAATCCTGGGAAGTTTCCTAAGGGTTTTTGGGATAAATTCCCTCATGTTTAAGAGAAAACCTTAGGGAAGTACAATTTCTTTCTCCTCTGGACATTATCACTTGAAGGAACCAGCCCTAGGAAAAAAGCTGCAAGTAGTGCAGTGCAAATCTGGCAGAATCCCTGGAAATCAGAGCCATGGCCTTCAGATTACACCAACTCTAAAACCTTCTCAACCTCCTCCTCCAGTTTTCTGAATCTGCATATGTTTTGCTTGAAAAAGTTTTGTAAGACTTCTGAAAAAAAAAAAAAATCCACCTGCCAATGCAGGGGCAAGGGTTCAATCCCGGGGCCGAGAAGATGCCACATGCCACGGAGCAACTAAGCCCGTGTGCCACAACTACCGAGCCTGCACTCTAGAGTCTGCAAGTCACAACTACTGAAGCCCGCGAGCCTAGAACCAGTGCTCTGTAACAAGAGAAGCCCTTCCAACGAGAAACAAAGAGGACCCCCCCCCCCACAACTAGAGAAAGCCCGGGCGCGGCAACAAAGACCCAACGCAGCCAAAAATAAATAAATAATAAGTAAATGATAACATAAATCTTAAAAAAAAAAAAAAAAAGCTAGCAAGGAAGAGAGTTTCAGCATATACAGAAATGGAATCTGACAATAATATGAAAGAGCTTGGAATAGGACTCCAAGCTGCAGATAAGAAGGCAGCCTGGCTGAGACCTTGAATGCAATTCTGTGAGACTATAGCAGAGAACTCAGCTACTCTGTTCCCAGACTTCCAATGTTCAAAAACTGCAAGAAAATAAATGGATTTTGTTTTAAGCTACTAAATTTCTGATAATTTGTTACACAGCAATAGAAAACTAATATACTGATAAACTAGAATGAAATATGTCCTTTTTATTTTCAGTTAAATTTCAGCAATGTAGGCTCTAAAATAAAACAAACACTATTGTCGACTCCAAAAAAAATTAAACATATTTTCAGTCTTTGTATTCTCTTAAAACTAAACAATATAAAGCAAATTGATCTGAATTATTTTATGAAAATAGGAGGCAAGATGAAAAATGTTGCAATGTCAGTTTGAAAATTTATTTAAAATCAAATATATGAAATGATGTGGCATAATGAGTTTATTTTACCTATTTCAGGAATAACTTTTCTTATGCATTATTTTGGCTTTAAAAATGCTACACTGGGGTTAGCCTTGGGTGTTAGACATTCAATACCCATTATTGCAAAGGAAAAAATTGAGGACGCGCACTAAATAATCAGTTAAAAAATAATGCTAAATACAACCAAGCAAAATAAAGGAAGTAACATTTTTGAGCACTTGTCATATGCTTGCCACTGTGCCACTTGCTTTACATATATTATGTCATCTATGACTTACAGAATTCTGAAAAAATTATATTTTAGGTATATTTTAGATATTCAAGACCTTGAAACACAAAGAGTCAAGTAATTTATGCAATGTCATATAGCTAGTAAGTGGCTGGGCTAAAATTCTAATCTTTGTCATTCTGAATGGAAAGGTTCCTGTCACACTTTGTTTAAATTCAAGTTCTTTGTTCTTTATTCATCCACAAGGTTGAAATCATCACATGCTACAGACTATGACTTCCAGATACCTAGTATTTTATGGGACAAAGGGAGAGCAAAGGCAATATTTTGAAAGATATATTAACAGAAGCATGCAACGTCAAGGTAAAGAGATGTTTATTAACTTATGAATCCCCTTAGAGTGCAGATGTCCATTTTCAGAGAGTTCTGAAATGTATGAAGGAACCCATTGCTCTGACTTAATAAGTGCCTGAGAAAGTTCTCAAAATTTGATGTACTTTCAAGATAATCTCAGAGTTTGAGAAATATGGTCTAAAATAACCAGAGCACACATCCCATCTACGAGTCTTCATGGTACAAAAGTCGGTGTAAACCACGTTTATGTAGTTGATTGCTCTGTCCCATAGGGACACCGCGAGCTGAGATCCCCCACCTCCTTCTGCCTCAGCAGGTGAGATGGCTCCTGGCCCCTGTGTTGCTTACTCTGCTCGATGATCATTTTTCCCTCTCAAAGAACTCGTTTCAATTATCACACAAAAGGACACTTCTGAGAGTGAAATGCAACCCTGTTTGTAATTTTACTGGAATTACCTCAGGCAAACTGGAACAATAGACAACGACTCTTCTTGTCATTTTATTCTCTCCTCTTGAGTGTTCTCCGTTACGGTTAAATACACCTGCTCCTTGCCTATTTTCCTAGCTTATTTTCTTTAATGCTTTTCTTGTCTCCCTATTCAGCCTGCACCCCTATAACCAACTAAATCAACCACATCTTCATGAACACTCTGTGTCATTTTAACTTCTTTACCTACCCCTGTCAATAATCTCGAGATAATTTATAATCTCTTTTATGTTATGTTCAAAATTCTTAGTCCAAAGGTTTTGGTTACTATTGAACAAAAGCCGTTAGTAAATTGAAAACTTTTTAAGGTTCATCACATTCATTTTCACCTTAGACTTTTCTCCCTTCAAAATCAATTTAGGATCCCACTGCTATTTCAGGTTGCCCCCATTTTACTTACATCCAGAAATCCACCCTTTTTGTCTTCCTATTCAGCAGATGATCTTTCTACCTACTTGTATGAGAAGATGGGTAACAGGTGATTCCCATAACTACTCTCCCAGAACTTTTAGAAGTACAGTACTACATGGATGTTTTTTAAGGTTACTCATATGATTACAAGACACGTTACTTATAGCAAAAGAAAAATTATAAAGACATCACAATAGAAAAGATAAAAACTTCCTCTCATTCCATATCGCCTATTCCATTTTCTTGAAGTCATCAATGTTATTATCTGTCGAAACGTCTGACTTCTTCCACATCTCCTTGCCACCCCCCAAAAAAAATTACATTTGGAGATTTATTCTTATTTTAACTAAAATTGAATCACATTTAGCACTCTGAACAGCACTCTGAACCTAATTTTCACTTAAGACCTCTTTCTCTCAAAAATATAGGAATACCGTTGGGCTGCACCCCACAGGCCTACAAGCCCTGTACTTGCCCAGCCTCAAGACGAAGAATACCTGGAGTGAGCAACAGAGACATTAACCATTTAACAGATGGGGGATCTTACTTGTCTGAAGCAAGGTCCTGGAGCGACACCTCACCGTGCGTGGCAGAAGGGAAAGAGGTGGCAGCAGGCTTTGCTCCGGGGGGGGGGGGGGGGGGGGACGTTACTACTTATAGGGGGGAGTGACGTCAGGTTGGCTCATTGGTTACCAGGGAAACAAGCAGAGGGTCACGCCCCTCACGACCCCTTTGATAAACCATCAGGTGGAGATGTTCTGATCTAAATGTTAGAACAGTCATTAGCTGGGGCTGAGGCAAGTGTGTAGGAAGGTCAGTCAGGTGAGTAGGGAGGAGGTGAAGCAGGTACTGTTCCAGCAGGGGATGTACAAAGGGCAAGAGAATGGCCACCTTGGGTGGCCTGATCATACAAATACACACATGCTAATACACACAAAAGTAGTTTATAAAGGCACTTATATAAGATGCTGGGAAATTTTAAGGAAATACGTTATTCATTCAACTTTTTCTTGAATGTCCTTCCACTTTCACTTTTCTCAGTCCTCTCCCTGAATCCTTCCCCCACCCTCACCTGATTCATAGTAACCCATGAAAACAGCCTAGCAAGCTTATATCAAATTTCATCAACTGTATATAAATATGTGTATATGAAAATGAAATATATATACAAACATGTATTGGAAGACGTTAAACAGTTTCCTGTGGGATACCATAACACAATGGATATAAAATTTCAAGATTAAGGACAGATCTTCTGAGGAAATTTCAAAATGATGAGAACAGTAATATGACCCTGAAAATTCACCACAAAGAGGCTATAGAAAATGAAGTGTGTGGGAATTGGGAGAGGTTTTTTAAAGAAATTTCTTCCTCAAAAGAATGGCATGAGATGACAGAAGACCATTTCATAACTTGGGTCTGTCAAGAGAGGCTAAAACAGTGCCATATGGGGAGCACAATGTGTTCTCTGAAGTTAGGCAATGAAGGAACTGGAATGTGACTCACCTCAAAGAAAACTAAAAGTAGCCTGGGGCAGCAAATAGGGCTGCTTCCGAGAAGACGCGGAATCCCCTCCAGTGGTGAAAAGGGCACGAGGTACATGTGAGAGCTCCCATGGAGATGGTAGACTTGGCTTTTGTCAGAGAGTACAGCTTGAAAAGGCTGGTTTCCCAAAAGTACCGAGAAAACCAATACAAAACTTGGGGCTAGGAAGACTGCCTCTCTCTTGAAAACTAAGTTGTAGTCTGAGGAACCCACAGAGGAGCTCCTGAAGAGCCCATGAAAGTGCCCTAGAAGGAACCAGATTCACACATTGACAGGCCAAGAGCATAAAGCTGCAATTTGACAGCACCTGTCAAGTGAGAACTTTCTTCTATCCTTCCCTTCACCACCCCCTTGGTGTTACAACCCTGGATGGGTGAGTAAGAACAGCAAGCCAGTGGGAAATAAAGCAAGCCAGGCAGCAAGAAGCAACCAGCCACGAAGGAAGGCTCCGTCCTACAGCACATCCCTGCTGAGGAAAGCATTTATTACAAATTCAATTCCCTTCTAGCTGCTGTGAGCCCAGGATTGGCCTCTCTCCACTAGACACTGCCCAGAAACACCAGCTCCAGGCGACTAGGTCAGTGGCTAGCCTGAGCTCCCACCCCATCCACCTTGCCCCACGTCAGAGTATTTTTTGAAGGAGTTAAATTGCAGAAATGGGTATCTGGAAGGCTGGAGGGGTGGTGGGAAGAGGTGGTAGAGATGGGGAGAAGGTGCAGAAGGTTCACCCTCTGTACTTGTCTGCCTGGCTGTCACCTTGTATCTCAGCAGAGAAGCCAGTGATGCCCATTCAGCCTCATAAAGCTGGTTTTGGCTTCTACAAAAAAAAAAAAATGTCTTTTGTTTTCTAACATTTAACATTTATTGTTGAATCATTTCTGACACAAATCCAAGGTTATCATGATGCGGGTTTAGAGAGAAATAATGATAATTATTAAACATGTTCCTTTATCTTCAATTTGCTCTTCCTGAGCACCACGCTTTTTTGGGGGGGCTGCATGATCCAACAAGCCATAGGTCTGAGGTAGTCAGTGGGATGGTCTAAGGGTTTCTCTTTCTGGATTTCAGGTGCATTTATTAAATAATGGCATCCTAGTAGCAAAAGCACGAACAGAATTTATCTTAGAGAATGACTAATTTGATCCTAAAAGAACACATTCTAACATGAATTAAATGTCATTGTCAAGACTATCCTACAAATGTTTTCATTACAGTGATCTTATGGGCAGGTATGAGTTTTTGAGGATGGACTTCCTAGAAATTAATTTTAAGGAGATATTGAGATTAAAATAAAATTGGGTTCTGATTATATCCCAGAAATATTCTTCTTCATGGTACTTAGATACCATATATATTTAATTAATTTATTTAATGAGTGTTTATTGACTCAGCACCAGGCACCGTTCTAAGCTATTGGGATAAATACATTAGTGAAACCAAATAAAGATCCCTGGCTTTAAGACATGCGAATTCTAATGGGAGGAGGAACATAGTAAATATAATAAAATGATAAATTATATAATATTTTATATGGTGTATTTTACACAGTGCTAAGTACTGTGAGAATAGCGTAGGGTAAGGGGGATTGGGCACGTTGTGATGTGACGGTGGGAATCTTTTTTAAATAGGGTCTTCAGGGTAGGCCTCATTGAGAAGAAGATTTTTGAGCAAAGTCTAAAAACTAATAATGGAGATAGCTTTGTAGATAACTGAGGGAAGCGTTGTACTGGTAGAGGAAGTGGCCAAGCAGAAGACCCTAGGAGAACATGAATAACAAATCTGAGGAAGTGTAAGGAGCCAGTGTCATGGAGAAAACTGAGCAAGGGGAAGAGAAAAAAGAAATAAGATCAAATGGGTTATTTGGCAAGAGCAACTGAAAGGATGAATTGACATTAACTCAGATGGGGAAGACTGCACAGAGAGACAAGAATGTCACTAGTTTTATATATATTGATTTGTGATGTGCATTACACATCCAAGCAGAGGTGTTAAGTGGGCATTTGGATATTAAGCCCAGATTTGACCAGAGATAGAAATTTGGGACTCAGTAGTGATTAGATGGGATGAGATCATCAAGACTGTGCATAAAGCTGCAGAAGAGGTGGAAGAGGTGAACCTGGGGGCGATTCAGAATAAAGTTGATGGGAAAAATACAAGGAACCAGCAAATGAGACTGTGGAAGAGTAGGGAAGGAGGAGAAGAGTAAGGGAGGAGGAAAACTAGATGGTATCCTAGAAGGCAAGTGAAGAAAGATTATCAAGAGGGTGATTATCTGTGTTAAGTGTGGCTGAAGGACTGAGTAAAATGTGGCCTGAGAATTGAATACTGGATTTAATGACATGGACATCTGACCAAAAATCCTGGTGCTCTGGTGTAGTACAGAAAATTTGATTAAGTTAACATTTAGGAGAGAAAGAATTTTGGAGTATATTAACAGGACTACAACTCACAGGGGAAGTGAAATGAAGATATTATTTTTAAATATGGAAAAAAATAATAGCATGTTTGCATGCGGATGTGAATGATCCAGTAGACAATGAAATAGTGATAATATAGGAGAGAAAGGGAAATATCTGGGGAAATAGCATTGAATGGACTAGAAGGGATGTGCCCCAGTGCACAAGTGGAGAGTGCACTTTCAGATACATCATTTACAGTAAGAGGCAGGAAGGAAAATTGTGGGACTGCAGATACCCTCTTACTTAGGTTTTGCTCTTTTGGACAAAGTGCTCTTTATTTCCAGTGTTACAGGTTATATATTATTTTCCCATGCTATTCATGATTACCTTTCCATTGTTGATGCTTTTTAAAAATACCTTATCTATCTATCTATACATATAAAATATACCAACTGTTTCCTCCACCAAAATTCTCTATTGCCCTGTGATATCCCACCCATAAAAGATGAAAACTTTAGAGCACTCTTTTCCTTTCCTTGCCTTCCCTCCTCTGACCAGCACCCCCTCTCCCTGGCCCCATTTTTCTTTGACCCCCAGGGGAAATTTTGGAATCCTTTTACTTCTCTTTTCCTATCATGAGTCTAACCCAACTTCTGAATTTTACTGAAGAAACTTGAGACTTTCAATTCCAAACTATTATTAGAATCTCCCCACACAACTGGTCCTTTCTATTTCAAGAACCTTTATTAAGGCATCCTGTTGTAAGCTAGCAGGCTTTCAGTTACTACCGCTATCATTGTCCATTCAGATGTAACCAGGCATTGTAGGCTCCTTGCTTACCACGTTTCCTATACTCTTTGTCTTTCTCCATCTTAACTATACTCATTTATCTGCTCTTTGGGTAGACAGCTTCTCTTTTCCTGAGATTAGGTAAATAGCGATATATTTTCTAAAAACATGTATATCTGTAAATAATCATTCCTTCACCTTGGCACACAAATAGCCAACAGAACTGGCTGGGCATAGGATTTTTAGATTGCATTCCTTTTTCTCCCAGTAGTCTATAGATCAGATGGCAATGCTAGCTATTTGTTAGAAACACCCAGGGAGCTAAAAAATACCAGCTCCTTGTGCCACCCCCAGATATTCTGATTTCATTCTTCTGGGATGGAGCCCGGTCTCATCATTTTCGGAAGCTCCCCACCTGATTCTAAAGTGCAGCCAGGGTTGCAATCTTGTGGACGCATTTCTACTGTGATTGTTTTTTGCTGTTGTCATTATTGTACTGGGGTCTAGCGTGGGAGATGAGAAGTCCAATCCCACTCTGATATGCCTGTCTTTGTAATTTACTTGTTCTTTCTATATAGAAGTCTTAGTATGTTCTCTTCGTGCCCAAAATTTGGGGATTTTTACCTTGAGTTTTTCTTATAAATCCTGACTAGAACCTGGAAAGTCCTTTTACTTGGGCTTCCTTTAACTCAGGGAAGTTTTAATTAATTAATGCTTTAACATAATCTCCCCTTTTTTCCTTCTTCTGGAATTCCAGTTTTCTGACAGTTTCCTTAATGTCTTTAACTCTTCCCTCACAATTTTTATCCCAGTGCATTTTACGTTGTGATATTTCCTTCGCTTTTTCTTTTAAGCTACTAATTCAGTAGTCAATAGCAAATATCTTCTCTCTCTGCTGACATGCTGAACCTCTAAACTTGAAGATGGCGTTATTGACATTTCATTAAGTTGCTTTGGCTTGTACTTACATTTCCTTAAATGCTTTGTATCGTTTCTATATTGAAATGTCCAGCAGGTGTGCTGTATCAGGAGCCTGATTGGAGGTTGATCTGTTTTTTTCTCTATTGATGGGCCCCTGTAGGTGAGTTGTAATTTTCTGGATTCTGCTCCTTGCAGCTAAAACCCCGCTGCTGGGGAACACTAAATGCCAGTAGTGCCACAGGAGGTAGCCTCTGTCCACATGGGCTGGCTGTGTTGCAGGTGCCAGGTTGTCCTTCCTTGTGGCTGGACGTCTTTCTGTTCCCTGGTATTCACAGGCCTCTTATCTTCAGGAATAGAAAATTCAACCTACTATTCCAACCACTACTGCACATGAAAAACCAGAGAAACCAAGCACACACAGGTGGACTCAGTTTGGCCTCTTTACCCTCACTCTCACACACACACCCTCATCAAAGCAGGATCATGTTAACTAAGTAAAGGAATCACAGCCTTCAGATGTTCACCATGGGTTCTCTAGCTCTGACTTCTGCCTTTTTTCCCAACTTGGAGCTGCATCTGTCACGGCTCTGAGAGCCCAAGGCTCACACTTTTCACTCTCCACCTGTCTGCTGGTTGCCGCGGCAGCTTGGCATGGGAGGGGTAGGTGGGTTGGAGTTAGAAGTAGAGGAACCAAGATTCATGAAGTCAGTATATTCCCGAGAAGTCTTGCTCTTCGGGTTCTAAACTTTTAAGAAATTGGCATTTGTTTGGCCTCGTCGCCAAATATTTTTCACCCGTGGTTCTCAGTTAAGGGGCTGTTGACTGACATAGGACTTGTTTACCGATTTCCTGTAATGCCACAGTAAGTAGGAGACCTTCTAAGCAAATTTTGTCATAGCTTGCAGGATATAAATTCATTTATATACATCATCAGATATAATTAGTCTGTGGTATGGCCTGTGCATTGATATTGTTTTCAAAGCTTGCCATGCGGTTCTGATATATAACCAGGTTTGAGAACCATCGACATAAATGAAAAAAGGCCCATGTTATTAGATATTTCTACAGCTACTGTTTATAGTAGTGTTTACCAAAGTGAGGTTTGAGAACTGTGTGAATCAGAACACTGGGGGTGGTCTATTTAAAATGCAAATCACTTGGACTCACATAAATGTAATGAATTCTTGGATAGACAGCTTAAAATTGGCATTTTTACCAAACTATTAAGATGAAGCTTATGCAAAACAAAGTTTTTGAGACCCACAATAAAAGATGTGGTTGAATTCCCCGTGAGGATAGAGACCCAGAACATATGAGGTACTTGCTAGTTACAAGTGAAACGCTCCAACTCTGGTTTAAAGTTTCCTCAAGGCCAGGTAGTCCAGATCACCCTCCAATATGTCAATGACATGGCATAAAGAAGTGAGATATTTCCACTAAATAGTTAACCTGGAAGCTCAGTTTAAGATGAGTCTATTATTTCTGCAGCGCCCCTCTCTCTTGTTCCTCACTTATTAATTTGTATTTTGGGAAGGAAAGGAGAGAATGGAAGACTCAAGGGAAGAGGAGAAGAAGGCAGTGCGCTCCAGAGCGCTTTTAGACATGGTTTTGCTGCCGACTGCTCGTTCATGCTTTAGACAGCATAAGCTATGTTACATACAGGTAACAAATTTACCTCAAAATCTCAGGAGCTTCACAAAATCAGTTGGCGTTTCTGGCTCATGGTATATATCCAACACGGATGGGAGGATGGCTATTCTCTACGTATCAGGAACCCAGAAATGACAGACGCTCTGCCATCTTCCCATACAACCACATCAACACAAGTTTTCAGCATTTGCTAGAGGAGGGGAAATAGTGTGGGCAATTTACATCTGATTTACCTGCCTCTCCCCTAAAGTTGTGTGTGTTACTTCCTCTCAAAGTCCCCTGGCCAAAATTAACCACGTGGTCCCAACCTAATTGTGTGGGAAGTTAGATGTTTTCTCATGAGTGCAGAAAGGAAAGAAGAATTGGATATGATGAGCTCCGGTGATCTCTGTCACACAAATATTTATTACGCACATACTATGCGCTAAATACTGGGCCAGGAAATAGGAATTAGCTGTCAGATAAAACAGTTATCTTCCTTCTTTCCTGGAGCTCACGAGACAACGAGGAGGAACTATAGATGTTCCACTTGCATAATATCAAAAGGCAGAGTTGTTAATAAGGCACATGAAATATGAATTTTACCCAGCATCAAACTTTATAAATTATTAGAAAGAAATATCAAAAAAATATGCTACAGCAAATATCTGGCAGACCTAAACCCATCAGATGCATCCTCTTATTTTCTATACTATGATGAGTTTTGGTTTTGGAGTGAAGGGTGCTTACTCTGCATGGCTTGAATTAGCAAAGGGAAGCTTCTTAGTGTCTGTGGTCTCACAGTTTATACGTCTCATCATCTCACAGTCCAGTTCTAGCCATGTGATTAACTTGCATTCATCAGCACAGCTGCTGTTCATAAATCCATAAATTACACATATTTACAACAAACAGATCAGATAGATCAGGTACATTTTGTTAAAAGCATTCCTAGCTCAGTAATCAGGAGCTAGTAAATTTCATCCATTAATATTTGCAAGATGTGGTTGGGATTAAAAGAAAAAACTATCTCAGGCGTTTCCAAAGTGGAAAGAATGTGTCACAGACCCACTGTTAACCTTTTCCTTTTCAGCACCTGATCAAGCAATCAAATAAAAGTAAACCTACTACGGTGGTGAGCACCCCAAGGGAAAGTGCATGCTGCTATAAAGGCAGAAACGACATGTCAGGGAAGTCAGAGGTTTATATGAAAAGTGGTGTTTGAACTGAGAATTGAACAGAGAGTAAGGGTTAACTAGGTGACAGAAGGAGAGTGAGAATTCTCCAGGCAGCGGTAATAATAGCCTGTGGGTTGGGAAGGAGCAGGCTTGCTTGAGTAGCTGAAAGAGGTCCATGAGGCTGGACTGTGAGAAGCAAGATAGAAAACAGGGGGGAAATTATTCCAGTGAGATCTGAAGGGCTCAAACCATGGGCAGGGCAAGATAGATAAGGGATCTTTATTTCAAAAGCAGAGAGAAGCATTGCAGGAGTTTTAATGGGTATGCACAGAGAAAGACAGGAGCATTAGAGGTGAGGAGAATATGGAAATAAGGGGGTGGGTTAGATAACTACTGGAGACATCCTAGCAGAGAGGTGATGGCATCAATTAGGACTGTGTCCTGTAAATAATAGAGTGGTTTGATTCTAGAGATGATTAGGAGGAAAAGTATCCTGAACTGGTGATGGATTGGATATGGTGATCTCACAGAACATTAACAGGGGTAGTAAGATGCATTTGCTTTATTTAATTAGGTGGTTCCCTTAATAATTAATCAAAAAGAAAGTAATAGCTAAGGGAATAAAAAGAGTAGGATGGTTTTCCCATGTACTTTCAAAGCTTTGCCATACCCTCACTTCTAGTTCCCCAGCTGCTGGCTAATGGCTGTGAGATTTGGGGCAAGTTGCTTATTTAATGTGTGCCTCCATTCATTCACCTTTAGAATTAATAACAGCTGCCTACATTAAATAAATCAGTGTATGAAGGTATTTTTCAAACTGTAAAGCAGGTTTATATTTATATATATTTCAATTATATATATATATACCATATAACTATAATATAATACTATAGTATTACTATTAAATATAATGGTTAAATCTCAGTTTTCTGAGCCAAGGCCCTGAAGAAGCTGAGGAAGTGAAGAGTGATGAGGCTCCAGTAATAAACAGAGAAGGGTAAATTCACAGTGGGAAATCTACATAAGGACAAGTAAGGTAATGTCAGGACTGACTGTTTATGTTTTGGAAGGTTTTACTGGAAGTGCATGTGCAGAAAAACTCAATTTTCAAGCAAATAACAATAATCACAGAATTGTCTTGCCAAGAATAAAATCTTAAAGGAGGGGACTTCCAAGTTTTTCCTTCTTTCCCAATTGTAGGTTTTTTTTTTTTTTTTTTTTTTTTTTTTTTAAGGTGTAAGATCTGGAACAGCATTCAGTTTCCTGTAAATTGTGCAGAGCAAGTGTGTGGTGACCTTTTTCCCCCTCAGATTTTGATCTAGTGGATATTCCCATGCAGTCTACAGCAATAAAGACATCTATAGCTGATCCTGAGACTCATGGAAGATGTTAGAGAAAGAAAGATGAGTGTGCCTTGAATGTGTGATATAGGTCTTCAGGAAAGGGTTGGGGAAGGGAACTTATGCATGTTCATTCTTTCATTTCTAAGATGCATTAGTTTTCACTTTTAATAGTTCTGAAACTGGGATGCAGTTTATGACTATTTAGTGCAGTATTTATTACACACATACACCCCCCCCCCGCCAATTAAATCTGATGTTAAATTCTTGCTGCATCTGGCAATGAAGACATTTTTGCAAGGAAATACAATATATTAACTTAGAGTGATCACAATTTTTTTTTAAGAATCTTGCCAGTAAAACAACAAAACAACAAATAATTCTTTTGTAAAAACTGTACCATTTTGGAGGGGATTTTTCAATCTTCATTCATTCATTCATTTATTCACTCAAACTTTAGTAAATGCCTACTATGTGCTGACCCTATCTCAGAAAAACAAGTGCCTATGTTCTGAGAGGGGAGGTGAGAAAGCCGTCTCATGCACAAAGGCCATTCCTCCCAGATAGCCCTGGATTGCCTCTGCCATGTTCCTCTGCCAAGGAATTTCTTTCCATTCCCTCTCATTTTCTCCTCTGGGCCTTTAATTCTCCAGACTTGGCTCATTTTAAAACCAGCTACTGAAGATCACCAAATCTCTTGGAGGAAACTCTTGACCCACTCTTGCCTAAGGTGAGGTGGAGGTCAGTGATTCTGCCCCTCCGCTCAGGAATCATGCCCATTAGGGTGTGTCCTTCTGTAGGAATAAATCTGCTTTCCAGAGGACCCCAAACCAACTACATAGTCATCAGTTTACCCCCACGTGCTTAAGATTAAGTATTCAAGAACGAAATCCATAAAAATTACCTCAGATATAAGGAATAAAGTTTGGTTTCCTCATCATGGCATTTAGGACTCTAAGAACATAGTGTAAAACAATATTCTCAACCCTTCCTTCCACTTGCCTACTCTATAAATCTGTGCAGCCTAGTCAAGCTGGTTTAATGTCTGACTCTGTTTATTACTGCCCAATGCCTTTAATCATTGTATGCTTCTATTTTTTTAAAAATGAAGAATAAAGTAAATTCAGTTCAGTGCACAAACTACTCAATTTTTATCTGATATACATAATGCATGTACACCTGATACCAAGGTACAGAATATTTTCAACACCCAATAAGGCTACCTCATCTGCCCTTCCATTTACCACCATCCTCAGAGAGAATTATTTTCTGATGTGTATTACCATAAGTTAGTTTCCTATATTATGGTTTGACTTAATTATCTAACAAGAATGAGATGATGAAAGGGAAGGGTCACGTGGAAAGGAAAGCATTTTTAGTTCTTTCTGACTGGTTCCCTCTTTCACTAGCCACTCCGTCACATACCAAGAACCATGAGTTGAGCCTCGGTTACCACTTAGCTATTGTGATGTCCCAAATTAATAAATATTGAATCCATTGCTTCACTGTTATCTTCATGTCTTCAATTATCTTCCCAGTAGCGTCTGTGAAATAGGCTGGCCAACCTGTGACCCAGGAAAGAAACGAAATATCACACTGACTTAGAGAGAAAGTATCTTATAAAATGATCTTTATTTCACATGAAGATATAAAAGAATTTTCTATTTTAATAGTATATACTGTGCACTTTTAAATGATACAAACAAGCCTCTAGAATGCTTTTCTGATTTGTGTAACTCTGATAGAGAAGTTCTGGAATGGAGTTCCAGCACGATGCCTCCCAAAATAGTCTTCCATTGAGTCAGTGATCAAGAGACTGAGAATCTAATTGTTCAGTGAGCTATAAATCTACCTACATATATTGTCACTGAGCTTATGTTTCTTTTATTACGTTTAGGGATATGACATGACAATTCATTAAAATCAGATTATTATGTCTATGACACCCTCTGACTGACCTGTATAGTAACACACACACACACACACACAGAGAGAGAGAGAAAGAAATGAGGTAAGTTTGAAAAAAACAATGTTCTCACCAATTTCCTACCAAACTTACCTCATGTCTTTTGACAATACCATTTGGTGACAGCTATGTGTAGGGAACCACACTAAATAAATAGAAAACAACTTCATTCTAAAGTCACTTACAATCTTTGATAGGGAAGATAAAAATATGAAAATGACTACTGCCTAGAGCCATGTCAAGATGAAGATATAGTTCTCCATGAAGAGAGGCTGCAAGTGGAGAGAGCGAAAGTTTAGGACAATGTGCTGGTGGCCCTCAACAAAAGAAATAGGATGTAAGGCCATAAGTTGTGAGTGTGAGAGGCCAAAGAGAGTCATTTTGGCAAAGGTACCAGGGATGTCTAGGTATCCTCAAAACCAAATATCTAGAACTGAAAAGTGTCCAAACTCATAAAGCACCTTCTATATCTACCATCAAATCTATTATCACTGAAGCTCAGAGAAAATAAGAGGTAAGAGCCATAAATGCTG